>NW_026294424.1:94300735-95565944 GCF_007827085.1 Peromyscus californicus insignis
CCCAGGCACTTTTGTATCTCCCCGCAGGTTCACAATGTCACTAAAATCCTTCTCAGATACCACGGCGCCAGCACAAGAAAAGATATTTGCCGTTTTATGGTATGTACATTTTCATTTGTTATATAAATAGCACTTTTCTTTGATTAAAAATTATCTTAAAAAAATTTTTTTTTTGAGACAAGGTCTCTCTACATAACTCTGGCTGTTCTGGAACTCTGAGTCTGAGGCCAGCCTGGTCTATGTAGAGGTCTGCCTGCCTCTGCCTTTCCAGTGCTGGGATTAAAGGTGTGTGCTAGCACACCTGGCTATAAATTTATTTTCTTAAAGTGAAAATTATGCCAGAGGCAAGTGAGCCCCACCACGGCCATCAGGAAATGGTGTCTCCTGTACTTTTTCTTCTGCCCCTTTGGGGGCTGCTTTGGTCTCAGGAGTCAAGTGACGTATGTGCATTTGTTTTTCTGCCAACATTTACTTTTGGTGGTGGCGTGCAGTGCGGTGGTGAGATGCTTGAGACGACTTCCCCCGCCATAGAGGAAACCCCACCGTGCTCCCAAGGGCTGATTGGCAGGAGCTCTGGCCATGAGGTCATCCCCAATTCACGGGAACCCGTTTGTGTTCACAGTTTGCGCTGCCAGTCCCTGTTGAACATGGCGATGTTTCGCTGTAAAAAAGACGTCGTAATGAAGTATTCTCGCACTCTTAGTGACCACTTCAAGAGTTCTTCCAAAGCGGCCCAGGCACCTTCTCCATGCATGGCAAGGCAAGTGTTAAGTATGGTTAAATAACACACAGTCAAGTCATTCACCTATTGCTTGTGCAATGTTTTATGTGTTTGTGATTTTGAGTTTTTCACAAATCCTGCAGTTCACCTTTATGTGTACTGGCTGCTTAAACTTTAACCATTAGCTACTTTTGACCCTCTGAGAAACAGGTATAAAACTAAATTTACTTTGATGAGATAACATGCAAGTACAGTGATCCTCTCTTACCTGCCAATAGGTACATCCCAAAATTTCCAGTGGGTGACCTAAAATTACAGTTCTGAGCCTTCTGAGCCTTCCCCAAGCTGCATCTTTTGCTATACAAGTTCAGTTGAGAAGACAGGAACTGCAGGAGATTAGTAACAGTGGCTGAGCCAGTGTGGGCTCTGGGGCAGTGCAGTGCTGAGCCAGTGTGGGCTCTGGGGCAGTGCAGTGCTGAGCCTGTGTGGGCTCTGGGGCAGTGCAGTGCTGAGCCAGTGTGGGCTCTGGGGCAGTGCAGTGCTGAGCCAGTGCGGGCTCTGGGGCAGTGCATGTGCTGAGCCTGTGTGGGCTCTGGGGCAGTGCAGTGCTGAGCCTGTGTGGGCTCTGGGGCAGTGCATGTGCTGAGCCTGTGTGGGCTCTGGGGCAGTGCAGTGCTGAGCCTGTGTGGGCTCTGGGGCAGTGCAGTGCTGAGCCAGTGTGGGCTCTGGGGCAGTGCAGTGCTGAGCCTGTGTGGGCTCTGGGGCAGTGCAGTGCTGAGCCTGTGTGGGCTCTGGGGCAGTGCAGTGCTGAGCCTGTGTGGGCTCTGGGGCAGTGCAGTGCTGAGCCTGTGTGGGCTCTGGGGCAGTGCATGTGCTGAGCCTGTGTGGGCTCTGGGGCAGTGCAGTGCTGAGCCAGTGTGGGTCTCTTGGCTTTTATCTCAGCACACACAATAGTAGAACAATTTTAACAACACAGTAATGAGACTGTGCCCTCTCTGTTGAATCCAGATGAACAGTGGTATTTTCAGGCATGGCTCAAGTTAAGCTGTGGATAGTGGGAAAAGTATAACCTCAGACTATTATAGAGGCAGCAGTTTGGCATTTCAAGCGTGTTTAGGTATCTAAGCTCACAAAACTGCTGGAGGCAAACCAACACCAGCAGAAACTGGTGTCCTCTCCCCTTTGATAAATCTTCAGTAACATTTCAGTAAACAAGAGCTGCCGAGAACCATGTGTACTTGGCCCTTTCCAGGACCCATACTCTGAACAGAAACTGCCCACGTTTGCTGTTAGATGCTGACAAACAGAATCCTTAGACTGTTTGCGGGTGAGCGTGAACGTTGGGATGTGGCTCCTCATGGTCTTGCCCAGCGCTGTTTGTTCTAAGACAGGACCGCACTGATAGCCCAGACTGCACCTGTGTGTTTTGTTTCTTGTTTGTATTCCTCGGGGAGTCCTGTTCCTCCTGGGCCTTGCTTTTAGAGAGCATTGAATGTAATTCAGACCCATGTCTAGCAATCAAAAAGGGAGGGACTTAAGTGGCCTCTTAAAGAACGTCCTGTGCTCCCGCGGGCAGCACGTATATTAAAATTGCAATGATACACAGAAGATTAGCATGGCCCTGTGCAAGGATGACATGCAAGTCTGCGAAGTGTTCCATATTAAAAACAAACAAACAAAACCACATCATGAGGAAGGAGTCTAGTCTGAGAGCATATGCTGTCATTCACGTGATTTAGCTAGGGCGGCTTCTCTGTAACAACCCTCACAGCTGCCAGGGTGCAGCAGCCCCACCACTCGGGCAGCTCCCTCTCTAGTGTTTTGACATTGACAGCTCTGATCATGCAGCGGCTTCTGCCCCACCTTTCCATCTTCTGTCATGCTTACGTGATTGAGCTGTTTTCCCCCTTGGGCCCAACTGAAGCACGTGAGCTCGCTCGTAGGACCAGGCCATCAGCCAAGGACAGGAGAGAGTACCGGGGCTCCTGACCACACTCCCTGTGCGCAGCCTGCCGCTGGTCTGTATTTACTGGCTCAGTAGGAGTAGGAGCCAGGCTCTGTGGTATAGCCTCAGGTCGGTGGCTCTGTGGTATAGCCTCAGGTCGGTGGCTCTGTGGTACAGCCTCAGGTCGGAGAGTCGGGTCTGACAAGGTTTACTGCCGAGTGGAGGCACAGCTCAGGGTGAGAACCCAGGTCAGTCTTCCAGATGTGCCTTTGATCTTTTAAGGGTGTCGTTAGCAGCGATTATTGTTTTGGGGAACACACCCTGAAATTTAGACTGCAGTCTGGAAACGGTAGTCTGTGATCTGCTAGTTTATGTGATTAACCAAGTCTCTCTCCATCCTTGCAGGAGCACAGGCGTTCCGTCCCCCCTCTCCCCGATGCCTTCTCCTGCCAGCTCCGTAGGGTCCCAGTCAAGTGCTGGTAGCATGGGGAGCAGTGGGGTGCCGGCCACCGTCAGTACCCCGGTCACCATCCAGAACATGACCTCCTCGTACGTCACCATCACATCCCACGTCCTTAAGGCCTTCGACCTTTGGGACCAGGCGGAGGCCCTTACAAAGAAGAATAAAGGTGAGGGGCTCTGGTAGTGGCCGGTGTGGTGTGGCGGTGGGAGGGGAGGTGTTTTGGTTCCTGTTTACGTTCTCACGAAGCAACAGAGATAGGTCTATAGCCACTCCTCTTGTCCCTCCGCTCCGCTCCGCTCCCTAACCGGTTGCAGATCTTCCTTGAGGTCTGTGGTGTGAGCTAGATTTCCGAGGCCGGATCTCTGCCGAGCCAAATTAGACTTGGCCTTAGCGTTCTGCCTCTTGGCACATGTTGGCATCAATGTTTCGGCCTGAACCGAACCGCTAGCGAAAGGGCGGAGCTGGAGCAGAGGTGCGGGCCGCTGTCCCTTGGCTCAGCATGTGCGAGATGAAGCCGCACGGACCGTTTGTTTTCAGCGTGTTAAGATGACTGGCTACAGTCCGAGACGTACAGCGTAGCTCACATTATTATTGAGACCTTTTGGGGGAGGACCGGGAACTCCAGGTTTGAGTCAGGGGAAGTAAATGGTGCCCGTGCCAAAGTTCACACACACAAGTGCCCGGTGACCACCATTAGATCTTCCCGGTGTAAGATGATGGCCGGCGCTGTAGCTCTCGATTTCCCCCCAGCCTCTTTGCCTCCTCTTGTACATTCCTTGGTCACAATGCATCACTTGGACACCACACGCACCACTGTACTAGGCGTGAGTTACAGATTCAACTCAGGAGGAGGTGGGCTGTCAAGAATTAGCCAGCACTTACAGACAAGCATGCTAGGTGAGCCACAGGATATTGTGGGGATACTGTCCCCGGACTATTGGTCTCCATTTTAATTTGATGCCGTACATGTGCGTTTACTCGTGTGGTTTGGGTTTCATTGCAGAATTCTTCGCTCAGCTCAGCACAAAGATGCGTGTCTTGGCCCTCAACAGCAGCCTGGTGGACCTGGTGCACTACACAAGACAGGGTCTGCAGCGGCTGAAACAAGCCCCCAAAGCTCCCTAATGCAGGCTGGGCTTACCCAATGCCTTGGAATGTCTTTGCACAATTGGAAGCCTTGATCCAGTGTAGAGGACGGTCTGATTGGGATGTCGACAACACTCAAGAAGTGAAGCGCCGTGAGATGGCCGGTACGCTTGCCCACTTAACCTCACAAGCCTGCGTGGCCATCAGCTGGACACTGGTTAGCAGAGCGGACGATGGTCAATGATCTGCCTTTCCCAGTGGAAGGACAGAAGTGCAATGGAGCCTAACTGGTGTATGAATGGTCGAGACACATTTCTGGTTTTTACTTTCTGTTGGTTTGGACAATGGGATGCAAGCTGCAACTGAAAGGAAGAGGGGCAGATTCCTGTCATCTCAGTAGCCACACTAGTTCACTTCCAGAAGGAGGTTTTTTTAAAATAATAATAATTTTTGGTGAAGGGTTTTATGGGTATATATTTTTTCTTTTCAAGTTTTAAAGCAAACATTGTTTAATAAATTCTAATGGCCACCTGTAAAATAGAAGTTGTGAAGGATTCCACTGTGCCTCACTTCCGGCAGTGAACAGTGGCTCTGACACTGAGTATTATCATTTAGAAGATTGAAGGTGACGCCTCCCCCCTCCCCCCTCCCCCAGTGCCTAGAGTCCTGCACACTGTCTAGCTCTGGTCTCTTTGGCTGCACTGAGAGCATCCCAGGTCAGCCCTAGAGGAGCGGCAGCATTTAGATCCAGGATCCATCTTACCCGTCTTCCCGGCATCCCAGGAAGCTTCATACTTCCTGCTGCCACACTCCTGGAAAGTGACTGGCTAAGCAGCGCCCTGGATTGTTTTACATTTCCCAATGTCTGCCTTGGGCAGGAGGCTGATGTCCTTCATCATGTGTCTCCTAGAGCCCCAGGTGCCGCCAGAGTCGTGGCAACTGGCGCATCAGTGAACGAACTCGAGATCTTCCTACAGAGGCTGTATTTTTCTGCTACAAATTATATTTATAGCAAAACTCAACTTTTCCAAAGCCCTTGATTATCCAGGGGATACTGCCTCCCTGAGAGGATGTGGAGATTTGGGGGGATTAATTCAACTTAAAAAAAAAGAAAGAAAGAAAGAAAGAAACCCATCACCACACCCCTTCACTCCAGGCCATCTTCTCAGGTACCGTGACTCAATGACGTTGAAGAGGACCTGTGACCTTCCCAAGCTCTACCCCGCCCACATTAAACCAAGTCCACTCAACAGACAGTGAAAGGACACACTCAGAATTCACACCTGCCCATAAGCACAGGCCTTTCACTGAAACTTGAAGGTTATTACTGGAATACGCTTCAGTGCAGTGTTTTTTAAAAGCCGATTCTTTTTACCCCTTCTAGAAGGTAGACTTTGCACGAACGTGTTATGGCCGGTTGCTGTTTGTTCTCCTCACTCCCCGTCTCCACTTCCTACCAGCCCTGCTGTGTGTCTGTATCTGTAGAGAGTGGAGACAGGAGGCCCATCTTAGTGAGAGTGCCTGAGGGTCGCTTGGGTGATGGATGGGAAGACTTTCTTGGTACCTTGGTGAGTCTACACAGGGGCTGCAGGTGGGTGTGATGCCGGGTGTTTGTCTGTCCTCTGAGCCTTCCATCCTGCTTTGGATAAAGCCAGAGAACAGCTGGCTACCTTGCCCACATCTGAGCATGGACTGTGGCCGTGATCTGACGAAGCAGCTTTTTACTCACAGGCTGAAGCAAAGCCACGTTTCTTTAAAGTTACCTGAGCTGCGGCATGTGGCAGGCTGACTCTGGCACTTTGTCGCCTCTTGAGCAGCGTGGGCTTGTGGACTCTTGAGGCTCTTTTCCCTTTTCCCATTGTTTGTCTATGGACAGCAAGGGCTGTACCTTTAAAACAAGCTGCCTGTCACAGGGCTGTGATTGGGTCTGGTCGAGGCACATTGTGCCAAAGCACGGGTGTGTCCTGCCGGCAGGCCACTGCGCCCCTTGACTGAACACATCCAGCCAGAGCAGGAAGAACGGGCCGCCTCATCCTTTGTACTGGACTGTTTTCTCCTCAATTTACTACAGTTTTGTTTGTACCTTGAAAACTAATGAATTTGGACAGACCTCTTTGTACCAGTGTGGTCTGTAGATAGGTTCCCCACAACGCTGTCCTAAAGCGAGCAGGCCTCCAGCCGCCCTTTTCCTGGAGTGAACACAGTGGCTGGTCAGTGCGTCACTGCTCGTGGTGGAAGCCTGAAGAACCTTTCCAACCGTTTGCACTTTCCACTATATGCTTACAGTTTCCAAAGGCAACTTTTCCCCTGAGGTAATTCATTTGGAAGGACTGTAAAATTCACCCTTTGAGTGTGTGAGGTTCCTGTAGCCATAGAAGAGCATATACTTCATGGTGAAGTAGGCAGCGTACTGGGTGTGAACATGAATCTTTGCCTTTCCCACTACAAAGGGTGTGTATGGCCTGTCTGGCCGCAACAGAAAGTAGAGGGACACACGTTTTTCCCAAGTGTTGAATGTTTCCAGAAATAATTAAAATTGGATACATGTGAAAGCCCTGCTAGATAATAAAAGCCCGTGGCTGAAGCCGGTTGCTCTTTAAGGAGGGCAGGCCCCATGGGAGCAGGAGGAGCAGGAGGAGCAGTGTGTGCAGCCCAGCAAGTGCATCCTATGATTGCATGGGAAGTACCCGATTTATTTTGTAGCTGTTTTGACAGTGTTTGTCCATCCTCTAGACAGACAGGACCCCACCCATGCCTGTGTTCTCTAATTCTAGATCTTAGGACGTTTAGAGCGGGTTCTTCCCCATCTCAATTGAAAATGTGCCTTAACTGACACCTTGTGTATTGATGTTAGGGACAGGACCTCGATCTTAGAATTCCTGCTTACAGAGCACTGTGGGCTCCACAGCGACGGTCTCTGATGCCCAGGACGAGAGATTCATCTAGACGTATTTGTGCCTTTGTTGACCAAACAGTTTCTGAAGTAATGCTGTCGGTTTTGCCACGGCTTCAAGGGTTTATGTTTACTTTCCTGTTTTGTGAAGTTTGAGGTGTATTTGTGCATCTTAAACTAAGTGAGTTGGGCTTAAAAAAAATCTTTCCATGCCTCCTACAGATTACTTCTTTCTCTTAATGATTTATTTTCCCAACACTACAAAACATCTTTGAAAATTTTCCACTTCATCTGTTTCAGTCTTTAAATACTTTAGCAATATTTAACTCTAAGAATGCTGTGGGCCCCTTTTAGAAACACAGAAGACTAGATTGTTCTCCCTGAAGAATGAGCTACGGCTTTGCAGCTGGGAACATGCTGGGCTGTTGGTCGGTTCTGGTCCATTTGGAGATAACGGGTGTGAGGACTTTTCCTGTGCCTTTAACTTGTTGTCCTGTGGAAGGGGAGTTCAAGGGCAGAAGGGCATGGTGTTGGGATTTTCCTTCAAAGTCTGGAAGTGGTATTTCTACCAGGTAGCCCTCCAATACGTGGTCCAGTCATGCCGGCTTACTGTTGAGAACTGTTGCCTTATGGCCGCGCTCTCATTGAGGATGCATTGACAAGCGCATGTCTTCAGGTGGCTGTAAATCCTTGGGGGTGAATCACACTATATTCTGTCCCACTGTGCATCCGACATCAGCAGTTACTGTGATGAACAAGAAGTGCCTCTTTCCCCACCTGAGGGAGCCAGAGGATAGGAAGGAAGCCTAGAGCTCCCGGGAGCCTGTATGTTGCTACATCTGTCCGTAGGACACTGGAATAAGGCCACTGACAGGCAGGCCACGCTGCACTGCTGGGCCACGCGGTGGTTGACCTAAGGAAGATGGACTCACTTTGCCTAGGTGTTTTAGCAATACTCAATACAGGCAGTATTAAGTTTGCCTTTGTTCGGGCCATGATATGTGTGTATTGCTAATACTGCACACCCTCACGATATCAAGTACACACTGTTCATGTTGGGGTGTGTGCACGTGTGTCCCCGAATCTTGTTTTAATTTTTTCTGAATGTGATCATATTTTGGATGATACCTGAGCAGGGTTCCCTTTTTTTTTATTTATTACCATTATATATTATATTATATATTATATATTTACTTTCTTATAATGTTAGAGAAAAGTCAAATCTTGGTATTATTAAAATTGCTTTAAGAATGAATAGGTTGTCCAGGTGATCATGAAAATCACTGGTATGTCTTTAAAATAATGAGTTTTTCTTTGATTACCATGAAATAATGTGCCAGCTCTCACTAATATGATGGTTTTGTATGCGGACTTGGGAAGCATTGCTGCTCCTGGGGAAGGTATACAAGAATAAGGGAAACACCACATTTTTATCAGCTTCAGAAACGGAACTGCAAACTTGGGGCTTTTGTGAATAAAATTTAGCTGCCTTGTAGAATCCTTTGAAAGAGGCAGACATGATCTGTGAGAGAATTTTTCTTTCTTTTTTTTTTTAAAGGAGAAAAATCTGCAAAAGGTCCTTCCAAAGAAAATGTGCCACAGATCTTTTGTTTTTCTCTGTAATGAGGATTAAGTGCTGTTTTACAAAATGTAATTATTGATTTGTTCATCTTCACAGTCTTTCCTTTCCACAAGATCAAACTGTAGAAAAAAATATTTAATAAAAATTTAGAGAAATCGTTGGAGTTGAGCCTGTGGTTTTTACTCTGCCCACATATGGCAGTTCTTGTTTGTTTGCTGGGCCAGGGTCTGTCTGGAGCCCGAGGCTGAGCTCAGGCTCACAGGTCCGCCTGCCTCACCTGCCCAGTGCTGGCACGCGCCGCCATGCCACGCCGCCAGCTATGGCAGAGTGACGCTCTGCTGCGTTCACAGCATGTTTATATTGTTGATGTGGGGAAGAAGTGCCACCCTGAACGCTAAGAGCCTCTCTTGGTTTGCTGTGGCAGACAAGCTGTGAACCCTCAGCGCTGGGGGACGGGGGGCTGGGGGGCTCTAAGCTGTAAACCCTCAGTGCTGGGGGATGGGGGGCTGGGGGGCTCTAAGGAACGCCTCAACAGTTGCTGGACATTAGACAAGTCAGGCACTGGCTCCGATTTCCTGGATTTGGACCTCAGCTCCTCAGCTTTCTAGCTCTGGGGCTTTGGACTCGTCACGTAACCTCTCTGGTCTTGTTTATATGATTGCTACTCCATCAGGTTGAAAAGGCCAGAGAAGACTGGTTTAACCCCGTTTTCCATTTTCATCCTCTTAGTCCTAATGACAGAATATGTATGACCCATCGAGCAAGCCCATGGTGAAGGTGACTAGTGTAAGTGTAGGAAGGGAGCCTGTGCTCACTGACACAGATCTCAGCTGAGGTGGGCCTTGAGAGATGGGTCTTCTGGGGTGTGTGATGTTTTTTTCACGAAGACTTGTATAACCTTACATTTCAGCAGTGGCTGTACTGACTCATCTAACCAGCTGTCTCTTAGATACCCAGACTTTGTAATTTGGGGAGTGTCACAAAGCTGCGGTTCTCAACCTGTGGGTTGTGACCATTTGCCAAACTTGTATCTCTGAAAATATTTGCACTCTGATTCCTAACAGTAGCAGAATTACAGTTCTGAAGTAGCAACGGAAAGAACTTTACAGCTGAGGGTCACCACATGAGGAGCTGTGTTAGAGGATCGCAACGTTAGGAAGGCGGAGAACCACTGGTGTAAAGGAAATGTCCATGACTATCCCTGAAACAACGCTTGTGAGAAAACATCAAACCACTTCCTGGGATAAATTCTCGAAGTGGATTACAGAGTGAAAAGACGCAGACATTCCCCATCCATACAGAAGTCAGAACAAGCAGTACAATACATACACATGCCGACCATTCTGAGGGAAAGTGTAGGTACGGGGCAAATGTTTTCCCCTAAAAGTTTTAGCATGTGCCTCTCTGGACACCCGCAAGTACAGCCACAGCATCACTGCAGACGCTAAGAAAACATCCACATTTGACATTCATACCCTGCCAGTGCCCTCAAGGTGTACTGCAGTCGTTGTCAACATGGGTTCAACTGTATTGTACATTTTCTGTGGTCGTTCTGCCCGAGTCCAGGGAGGCGCATCACCGAGGCCGAGTTACAGCACTCGGCCCCACCGTTCCCACCATCATTGCGCATTTGGATGCTTCGGGAGTTTACATTACCTGCAGAGACTTCTCTGTTGGGGCCATCGGAGCGATTTCAGTATTCAGATTCACTGCAAATAATGATGTGGCTCTTTACTGGACTATAAGCAGAGGTCTATAGTCTAGCTGTGACCAGGTCATTGGACTGTCTGGTTTTAGGAGCAGGACTCTGAGCACTTGTGGTTTCCTAGCAGACCACACTCTGCTGAAATGAGACTTAGGTGAGACACCAGGGCTCTGATAATGGAGGCTTTTGCCCTGCTAACAGGCTGGAGGGTGGGCCTGGAAACGCTCCCAACAGACAGTTCTATTTTGGCTGTAAAAGGCCATGTACCTGCTCTGGATTTAAACCCCTCTTTAAACCCCTCCTCCCTGTTACTGGGCTGCCCCTAAGAAGAAACAATTACGGGTTTTTACATCTCTGCTGCTAAATATTCCTGCAAATTACACTCTAAGCACCACTGCTTGGCACCAGAGTGAAAACAACAGAATACTCAGGTGCCTTGGCCCATCCTCACGGACCCACTACAGACTGCAGGAGGTCATCAGTGGCCCATCCTCACAGACCCACTACAGACTGCAGGAGGCCATCAGTGGCCCATCCTCACAGACCCACTACAGACTGCAGGAGACTGTCAGTGGCCCATCCTCACAGACCCACTACAGACTGCAGGAGGCCGTCAGTGGCCCATCCTCACAGACCCACTACAGACTGCAGGAGGCCATCAGTGGCCCATCCTCACAGACCCACTACAGACTGCAGGAGGCCATCAGTGGCCCATCCTCACAGACCCACTACAGACTGCAGGAGGCCATCAGTGGCCCATCCTCACAGACCCACTACAGACTGCAGGAGGCCATCAGTGGCCCATCCTCACAGACCCACTACAGACTGCAGGAGGCCATCAGTGGCCCATCCTCACAGACCCACTACAGACTGCAGGAGGCCATCAGTGGCCCATCCTCACAGACCCACTACAGACTGCAGGAGGCCATCAGTGGCCCATCCTCACAGACCCACTACAGACTGCAGGAGGCCATCAGTGGCCCATCCTCACAGACACACTACAGACTGCAGGAGGCCATCAGTGGCCCATCCTCACGGACCCACTACAGACTGCAGGAGGCCATCAGTGGCCCATCCTCACGGACCCACTACAGACTGCAGGAGGCCATCAGTGGCCCATCCTCACGGACCCACTACAGACTGCAGGAGGCCATCAGTGGCCCATCCTCACAGACCCATTACAGACTGCAGGAGGCCATCAGTGGCCCATCCTCACGGACCCACTACAGACTGTAGGAGGCCATCAGTGGCCCATCCTCACGGACCCACTACAGACTGCAGGAGGCCATCAGTGGCCCATCCTCACAGACCCACTACAGACTGTAGGAGGCCATCAGTGGCCCATTCTCACAGACCCACTACAGACTGCAGGAGGCCATCAGTGGCCCATCCTCACGGACCCACTACAGACTGCAGGAGGCCATCAGTGGCCCATCCTCACAGACCCACTACAGACTGTAGGAGGCCATCAGTGGCCCATTCTCACAGACCCACTACAGACTGCAGGAGGCCATCAGTGGCCCATCCTCACAGACCCACTACAGACTGCAGGAGGCCATCAGTGGCCCATCCTCACAGACCCACTACAGACTGTAGGAGGCCGTCAGTGGCCCATCCTCACAGACCCACTACAGACTTCAGGAGACTGTCAGTGGCCCATCCTCACAGACCCACTACAGACTGCAGGAGGCCATCAGTGGCCCATCCTCATAGACCCACTACAGACTGCAGGAGACTGTCAGTGGCCCACTCTCTTATGGACTCACACTACAGACTGCAGGAAGTTGTCAATGGCCCACCTCTCTGCTTTCCCACCTCCACTGGTGACCTTTGCAGAAGCTGGAGCCTCCACTGGTGACCTTTGCAGAAGCTGGAGCAGATGTGATGTAACCTGGTCCTCAGGACTGACTGGAGTCAGATGAACTTCTAGGGATGAGCTGACAGAGATGTTCGCTTGGCTCTACCATGATGTTTACTGGCAGAGTCTAATCCACATGTTGGTGTAGTTTTACAAGTTGTCTTCAGGACTGGATCAAAGTTTACACCAAACGTCAAAGTTCTCTTGAGATGTGGGCCTCACTGCATATTCTAGGCTGGTCTTGAAAACGGTCTGTGTACCAAGCTAACCCTGGTTTCACTATCTGTGTACCAGGCTAGCCTTGGTTTCAGTATCTCTATTAGTTACCTTTTGTTGCTGAAATACCATGGCCGGCAGTACTTAATGGGAGAGTTACTCTGGCTCACAGATCCAGAGGAGAGTCAGTAAAGGCGAGGAAAGGATGTCAGCAGGAACAGGAGGTGGAGGGAGAACGGCAGTGGGGCGCTTCCTCCAGCAAGGTTCCCTCGTCCTAAAGGGTCCACAACCTCTCAGACAGCGGCACCAACTGGGGACCCAGTGCTCAAATGTGAAAACCATGGAGGGCGTTTCCTCAACCAACCACAGCGTCCTGCCCTAGCTGCCCAAGTGCTAGAAGTATAGGTGTGTGCCACCATGCCTGGCTCAAAGTTTACAATTTTTAACGCTGGAGAGGAGGTCTGGGATAAGGTCAGGTTTATTCAAAACAGTGCACTCAGGACACAGAATCAGCAACGCCGCTGCTGATCCAGCCTCTCGCTCCCAAGGGAGATGGGGAAGGTCCGGAGAAGGTCACCGAGCTGTGGCTTCAGCAAGCCCTCCACAGTCCAAGGCCGGGGAGAAGTGGGGGTGCCTCTTCTCCCCTGCTCTTACCCGGTCACGAATCTCCAGAGAAGACCATGCCCATTGACCCAAGCCGCTCCAATACAATTGTTTATCGGACCAAATTCCCACAACAAATTTCAGTGTCACCACACTACCTTCCTACCAAATGTGGATTAGCTAACACGGTAGACAAGTGAGAGGCTGACCTCAAGCCGTTCTGACACATGGAGCAGTCAGTCCACTGTGCCACCCCCGGTCATTCCTTTCTTTGGTGCTGGGCCGTGGACCTCAGTACCCTGGCATCCTACCACTAAGCCATAGAGTTCCAGCATCTGGCCATTTTATTATTATCTTTACATGGTCTAGTGACGTGGAGGCTGAAAGGATGTGGTGGGTCTAAGTCAACAGAGACATCTCCACCAGCCTCAGCCACCTCACAGGTGTAAACCCTCATACCAAAAAGGCCTTACGGCAGAAGGTGGATAAAATCAGGAACAAAATTTGGTCTTGATCTTATTGTCCCTTGTAAAGTTAAATATAAGTCAGGGTTGGTTGGATGGCTCAGCAGGCAAAGGCACTTGCTACGAAGCTGGACGACCTCAGTTTGGTCTCTGGGTACCACGTGGTAGGAGGAGAAAACTGACTCCCACATCTTGTCCAGTGCCCCAGTCCCACCCAAATAAACAATTTCTTTTTAATTAAAAAAGCCCCCAGACTGGCGTCTGAGGTATCAATAGTGGTAAAGAAGGAAGTATTTTAAATCTGGGCTCAGGCTCTTCTCAGTATGCTAACTAAAGAAAATCACGAAATAAATACAAAATTTAACACGCCAGTTTTGAAGTTAGGCTTCTCTTAGGGCCAGGTTTCCCAGATGTAATGTGCAGAATTGGCCACTAGATGGCAACCGTTTCCTTTGGCTTTAACCACAATGAGAGTTCACATCTTGTAGAATGAAATAAACAAATTAGAAGCCAGAGGATGGAATTTAGAGAACTGAGAAATTTTGTTTTTTTCTGATGGGAATATAATATTGTATGACCAGATTGCATAACAGTGTATCAGGGTTTAAAAAAGTTAAAATTAAGTTACATAAATCCCAACAATTTTACAGGCAAGAAAAGGAAAAACAGTTTATCATCAATCACAGCCTTCACCCACAAAATGATCTAGAGAGCCACCGTGGCATCAGCAAGATGTGGTGTATGTGTGTAATAGAAGACCATTTGGAATACATGTGACTGTGCATGAGGCGGACCTCATAAACATGAGGCCAAGTGAGATAAGCCAGAGGCAAGACTGCACTGCATTAATGTGACTCACTGCCCAGAAAAGGGCATATTTATAGACGGCAAATACATCAGTGGCCACTGCCCAGAACAGGGAAGGCTTGGGGTAACTCTGGGAGGTGATGAAGCATTCCAAGTCCGGATTATGAAGAGCTGCAAAGTTCTGTAGCGACACCGAGTCACTGACGGACACTTACAAAAGTGTCAGTAAACCTTACCCCAAAGCCCTGCACCGGACCAGGAACTAGGAAACGAGAGAAGACAAACAGTGTGACATTGACCCCTGGTTCCCAGACAAGAAAGAGGAACACAGCTGTTCGCCAAAGGCTGAGTGGGGAGAGCGGCCAGGGGAGGGATTTTGCTACATTTGTTAACTAAACAGTAACATTTGTTTTTTTTTTTTTTTAATGGTTGACATACATCTTTATTAATCCTAGCAGTCAAGAGGCAGAGGGACCTAAGTTCAAAGCCAGCAAAATATCTGATCATGTCTCTAAACAAAACGATTGGCTCAAAATCGGGCATTCCATGACCGAATAACAGTCTGCACGGCTGGAAGCCACAGTGAGTGCCCTCCCTACATTTCCAGGAATGTGATCATCTTGGCTGACCCAGTTTGTCCCCCAGAACCACGTAAAAAGGCTGAGCTTGGTTCACACATAAACAGAACCCCGCAGCTTACCAGCTGGCTAGCCTGCAGAGACTACCTCAAAAAATAAGGTATATAGAGCCTAAAACACCACCAGGTTTGTTCTGCCTTACGGTCTCCAGAAGCACACAGAGAAAATGAAGTAACACAGTTCACACCTGGCAGAGACACATTCAAACGCTACATAAAAGTGCGAGTCCCATTTTACTTGGTGTTTTTTCTTGTCTTTATGAAGCCATCTCTTCACATGGTGGAGGTCGGGGTGCAGTACCAACAGGTCTAAATCGTGGTGGGGTGTCCGGTCCTTGCGGGCTTCACAGGATCGATTCCTGACTACCTTGCTATGAATAGCACAGCTCACGCAGTAATGCAGCTTGACACGACACAGAGTTTGGGAAGCACGTAAGCGTCGAAGACATTTGCTTCGGATATGTCCCTGACAGCAGCGGCCTCTACAGTGTTCTGAATGACGGACTTTTTTTTTTTTTTTTGGTTTTTCGAGACAGGGTTTCTCTATGTAGTTTTGGAGCCTTTCCTGGATCTCACTCTGTAGCCCAGGCTGGCCTCGAACTCACAGAGATCCGCCTGGCTCTGCCTCCTGAGTGCTGGAATTAAAGGCGTGCGCCACCACCGCCCGGCATGTCAAATTTCTTAATGGCCGTGTCTTTGGGCATGCACCGGGCGCGGTTCGTGATGGCCGAGGCCCTTTTTGGCACGACGGTTGTTTCTTCTTCTTTTGGTCACCTTGGAGCCAAGACCCAAAAGAGGCAACATTTGTTCTTAAACAGGTATAAAGTTCTCGTCATAATTCTTTTCCGAGTCTCTATCTGCACCCCAGGACGTTTCTGATGACTCACAGCACTTCCATGGATACTGTTAGCTTCCTAAACTTACACACTTGAGACGTTCAGGGAAAAGAAAAACACTTGCAGTGATGGTTTCTCTGCACCGAGGCATCACACTGGTCCTGAATTTTTCTTTTATCATCAAATTCACTCAAGAAACTTTAGGGGTGATAAGTATTTGATCAAAAAGTTCATTCAAGCTGGAGGTAGTGGCACACTACTTTATTCTCAGGAGTCAAGAGGCAGACACAGGTGGATCTCTGTGAGCCTGAGGATAGCTTGGTCTACAATAGTGAGTTCCAGGCCAGCCAGGGCTACATAGTGAGATGCTGTATTTAAAGATGCTCACTCGCTCTAAGATAGTCAGCAAACCTCAGGGAGGAATGTGGTGCTGAGAGAAAGGTAGTGAGTGCTTTTTCCTCTGGATTCCAGAGGGGCAGCAGCAACACTCTGCTGAAAACACCTTACAAGACAGAGCCTTGACAGTTTGGTGTGATGGTACCCACCTCTAATTCAATCACTGGGGATGCTGAGGCAGGAGGACTTCCACAGGTTCAAGGCTGCCCCGAGCTACACAGTGAACTCAAGACTAGCCTGGGCTACATCTTTTGCCTTCTCAAAAAACCCCAAAAAATTAAAAGGAAGGGGTTCTGGAATGATAGAGATAATACTGGCAACATTTCTGAATTCCTTTAACACCCCCCCCCCCCAACACTGCCAGAGCCAGGAAGATACAAAATCCTTCACAGAGACTCTAGAGCACAGCAATCAAAGTATAAAACCTGTTCAATGGACACAGCTGCACCAATTCACCAGGCAGGGGACCAGGGTCCTAGGCACTCACTGGGAGAGTGCTATGGATGATTGATTGATAAATAAAATGCTGATTGGCCAGTAGCCAGGCAGGAAGTATAGGCAGGACAAAGAGAGAGGAGAAGTCTGGGAAGTGGAAGGCTGAGGCAGAGAGACGCTGCCAGCCGCCACCATGAGGAGCAGGATGTAAAGTACTGGTAAGCCACGAGCCACGTGGCAAGGTATAGATTAACAGAAATGGGTTAATTTAAGATATAAGAACAGATAGCAAGAAGCCTGCCACAGCCATACAGTTTGTAAGCAATACAAGTCTCTGTGTTTACTCGGTTGGGTCTGAGCAGCTGCGGGACAGGCAGGTGAGAGAGATTTGTCCTGACCGTGGGCCAGGCAGGACCAGGAAAACTTTAGCTACAGGGGAGTCACCTTGAGGAACCAGCTGGAACTGGTAGTTCTGTGCCCTCAACAGCAGGTGAGAACAGGGAAACTAAGGCAATATCTGAAACAGCTACAGATCTGTGGGCACCAGTAATAAATAATGAGCCCAAGACCACGAAGAGCTGGGCGTGGTGGTTCACACTGGAGCACAGCTCCTGGGAGGCTGAGGCAGGATCACATAGGTCAGCCTCAACTACGGAGCTCCTGCCTCAAAGCCAAGGGGGAAGACGAGGCTCACTAGCAGAGCAAGCAAGGCCCCAGGTCTGACCCTAGGGCTGCAAACAAACAAAACCAGCCAACCAAGTCCAGGTGACAACTGACAAAGCAGGCAGACATTTCCAAACGCACTGCTTAAAACGGACAACACACGACCTCAGTGTGCACGGACGACACACGACCTCACTGTACACGGATGACACACGACCTCAGTGTGCACGGACGACACACGACCTCAGTGTGCACGGACGACACACACAGACACGGAGAAGGAACAGGAAATTTCAAACAGTCAAAGAGAGTACCTTCCTAGTTTGCTGAAAAACTAAAGTTACACGAAACAGCCTCTCCATAAACACACACACACACACACACACACACACACACACACACACACACATACACACACTCACACACTTCTAAACTCAGAGACCAGGGAAAAACATGTAATTAATATTTACAAATATTTTAAGGTGAACATTATATGTAAAACAGCAAATAAGTGTCTTTGTTTTGTTTCCCGTTACTATGGACGACTACGCCGACAAGCGACACGCACATGCACACATGAGTGAAGGGAAAAGCATACCCAGAGAGCCGGCCACCACCAGTGCTGCTGGGAGCCCCTAACCCCTGAGCAGGAACTCAGGGGCACCCATGCCTTGCACTGCGGTTTTCTTTTTGGAGAACTGTCACCCAGGCAGGGCAATTTCATCCAAGCTGTTAAGTTACATTTTAAAATTAGCTGAGTAGTGGGTCTGCATAAGACATTTTCATACACCCTGAGTTTTGGTTAATTCTCCCACTACCCCTCTCCTCCTCCTCCCCTCCACATCCTGTTCAATCCCCACTTAATTTATGAACCTCCAGCACACTCTCCCCGTCCTTCATATACCATGCAGTCTGCTATCCTAACATATGAACCTCCAGCACACTCTCCCCGTCCTTCATATACCATGCAGTCTGCTATCCTAACATATGAACCTCCAGCACACTCTCCCCCTCCTTCATATACCATGCAGTCTGCTAACATATGAACCTCCAGCACACTCTCCCCCTCCTTCATATAACATGCAGTCTGCTATCCTAACATATGAACCTCCAGCACACTCTCCCCCTCCTTCATATAACACGCACTCTGCTATCCCCCCACTTACAGCTTTTAATTGGACTATGAGACAGTAAGTGGCCACAAGCTTTTCATGCATCCTTCCATTGGGTTAGCTTTCCCCTCACTCCAATTTCTTCCATACCCATGTGCCTCTCCCCTGCTTAAACAGATGTACCTGGAATCTACTACCTCCCTTGAAGCCTGGTATGAGAACCCATTCAAACATTCCTCACCAACACCACATGATTAGATACTAAACACTTTCTTTTCTTTTAATCAGTCCTAGAGAAACAAAGCAAAAAGAAAATACTCAATTTTGTCACTTACACAAGCATTTTGTACAACTGCAACAATCTCTTATGGAGGCATTAACAGCACTCACTGTAAGTTCATAGTTCACCTAGGAATTAAGGAAATGAATTACACTCCTTAGGAGTAAAATAATATTTACTCAAATGTTAAAAAAAAAATAAGCAATTGGTTACATAAACCAGTGAAAGACAATGCTAATTTCTTTAGAAAGTCAGAGTGTCAATACAGTAAAGTGTGGCTTTAACAACTAAAGGGGGCCCCCACAAAGGAGCCTAGAAATGTGTCTTGAAGAAATAGTACACAGGAGGTTGGGTCCAGTGCACTGGTCCCAGTTTCATGGAAGGTGGAGGCAAGCACATCACTTAACCCACATTTTCTTTTTCTTTCTTTCTTTCTTTTTTTTTTTTTTTTCCGAGACAGGGTTTCTCTGTGAAACCTTAGCTGTCCTGGAACTCACTCTGTAGTCCATGCTGACCTCAAACTCACAGAGAGATCTATCTGCCTCTGCCTCCCAAGTCCTGGGATTAAAAGTGTGCGTAACCACTGCCTGGTAAGCCCAGGTTTTCAAGGCCAGCCTAGGCAACACAGCAAGACCTCATTAAAAAAAATTTTATAAATATTTCCTGCCAGGTGGTGGTGGTGCATGCATTTAATCCCAATCCCGGCACTTGGGAGGCAGAGGCAGGCATATCTCTGTGAGTTTGAGGCCAGCCTGGTCTACAGAGTGAGTTCCAGGACAGCCAGAGCTACATGGAGAATCCTGCCTCAAAAAAACAAAAAACAAAAAACAAAAAACAAAAACCAGTGTATTTTTCCACTTATAATTTCAGTATTTTAGCTCTTCTACAGCAGTTTTTGGTAAGTGGTGTTAGCATCTGTGGTTAACACGAGGAGTCCCACAGTAATCATCTCTGAAATGTCATTTCCTCGTTTCTGTGTGCACACTGGTCATCTAAGCACACTGTTCCTCTACTGCATTCTTACCTCAAAGCATGTCTTTTTAAGGAGACAACCTGCTGATCCTGTTTATTTCTTCTGCTGCTGTCGGGCCTTCAAGGTCATGCTTCTGACTGCCAGTGTTCCCTTTATTTCACATTCTTTTATGAGTACTTCGTATTTCAGAGACAAGGGTACAGACGGAGCACGTTAGATGACCACTGTCTAGTAAAAATCCGAAATGGAGTACACACAAACTCTCTACATATGATAGGAGTCTGCTAAGGAAAATATTTTAAATAATCAAATGAGATATTATGATCCTTGGCCCTGACAATAAATACAACATGCATGCCAGTAACCACAAGTGTACAGCAATCTATTAGATGAGAAACTGACAGCAGCCACGTTTCAAGTCATTCTCCACATTCAGCTAGATGTAGCTAGTCTGCCAAGTGTTATGGTTAAATGCTTTGAGAGTTGGCTGGAATACAGCTAGCTTTACTAGCGAACACTGACCCAGCCAAACCTGCTCAGAGGCTCACACAATACACATTGCACCAGCAAGCCACCACGTGCTGCTTAACCTCCCTGAGACTCTGGCTCTGGAATTGAAGCTGCCGCCATCCCTCCCCTTCAGACCCAAGTACATTTTTCTCAGCGTGCCCTTCAAGACCCCTGTCCAGGGATGGGCGGCTGCTGTGCTCCTTGGCCCAGTGAGAAAGGGAGAGAAGCAGAACAAGTCATGAGTGAGGACGCTGTGGTATCGAGCACAGGTGTGTACATTGTAAAAGTCAAAAGACTTGGGGCTGGAGAGATGGCTCAGGTTAGGAGCACTGGCTCTTCTTCCAGAGGACCCAGGTTCAATTCCCAGAACTCACATGGCAGCTCATGACTGCCTGTAACTCCAGTTCTAGGGATCTGACACCTTCACACCAATGCACATAAAATAAATTTAAATAAGTTATTTTAAAAAAGTAAAAAGACTGCTGTCTTGAACTGGAGGCAAATCATCTCAGACACGTTCCTAATGCAAGAAACTCAGCTACTGCTTATCCTGTGATATAAAAATGCTGTGGTGGGAACAGCTGAAGGCCTGGGACCCTCCTTATGGGTGTCTGGGTGTCCGGGGTTTCTGCTGGATGGTGAGAGTCTGATGGGATGCTCTCCTGTCTTTCTGTGGCTTGCTATTTAGTCTTTTATTCTCATTTGCTGTATACTTAAATTCACTCCATTGAAACAGGAACTACAGCTATCATGGATCATTCTCCATAAAAACAAAACAAACAAAACTTGACAATAAAAAAATAGCCCAATATGGAGACTTTAAAATTTGCCAGATGATACCAATTTGAACACTTGGGTTTGTTTTCGGTTTGATATATCTGGTAGGCACTGGGCCAGAGTTCAGATCCCCAGTACCCACATGATTACCAGGTAGGTGAAGCCAGCTGCCTATAGATAATCCCAGCACTCTGGAAATAGAGAAGGGGATGCGTGAGGCAAGCTAGCTGTATAGATGAGCTCTGGGTTCAACTGAGAGAGTCTACCTCAGCGAGTAAGATGGACAGCAATGTAGAAAGTCTTTGATGTTAACCCTGTACCTACACATGAATGTGAACACAAGTGCACATGTGTCCACACATGTGTACCACGCACATATACACATAAACAAAAACAATGAAGAGCTGTTATGTCACAGTGGGATTATCAATATGCTGAGTTTCAGATTTGTAGAAATATTATTTGTAGAAATTAAGTTTCAATAAATACATTGCAAGATATTAAATGATGAAAAAGAACTAGCAGTTTCCATTTTCTCTGTTTTTACCAATAACATATTTTATTAATTAATGACAAACTTGAACTAATCATCAAACTATACTACATAAAGGGCTTTTGTAAAAATGCATTCATCTCCTGATAATAAATAAATGCAGCTTTGTACAATTAGAAAACCAAGACAGTAACAAATAACAAAATAAGAAGAAAATGGATCCTGGGTCCAAAACCCAACGACTAAACCAGAGACCAAGGTGAAAGGACCCTTGAGGTTTTCTTCCCTAGGTGGTCACATGTGTCACACATTCCTTTTCCAAGTCTCCCCACTGGGCACTGGACTACGCTAGTCTAAAGTTGTTACTAAGACATTCTCAGGCGCACAATTGCATGAGATGGGAAAAATGGAAAACCACAGCCCTAAGAACAGCCAGTACACTTGGTGAGGGCCCAGCATGGCTGCGTTCTGTAGTTCTAAAACTCCAAACAGAAACAAAGGACTTCTTACAGACACTAATATGGTTTCAGGAATGCCTCAGAAACACACATTTTTCTACTTGGAAAACACTCAAGAACTAAAAGTCACCATCTAGAGACAAAAAGCAAAACATCAATTCATCAGCACCATGTCGAATGAGCCTCAAGTCCTTATGTTGATGAGCAGACTTATCCCTCCTCAGGGAAAAATCTGCTGCCTGAAGCTAGTATCTTCAGGAGAAAGAACAGATAAAACTCAATAAATTAAATTTTATTCATCAAAATAAACAGCTATTTTAAGGTTTGGCACTACATGAAACGTCTTCAGAACAAGAATGGGTTCAAAGACAGACGGCTTCATTATGTGCTAGAGCAGGAAACACCACTTGGTGACTACCACTCTCCAGCCATGGGTCCACAAGGTGTACCCACACCACAGCTGCCGACGCGCAAATCAGAGGGGCCGTATCAAATGCTGGCTGTCTTCCCGAGCATCCCGTGTGGTTGCACAGTTGCTGCTGGGACTCACGTCACATACAGTCCACCACATTAGTGGACCCGTGACCTACATCTCGGATCTGGCTGGTTAAACAGTCACACACGGCTACGCCGGCACCAGCCCTGCAGTGGGACACAGGTCCGACCAGCTCCCACCTGGAAAGACAGGACAAGACTGTCACCACACAGCACTGGGATCCCAACCAAAGACAATATTTGGGACTGTTGGGCTGGTTTTAAAAGACAGTAAGTTTCCAGAGGGAAAAGAGGTCTCCTCAAACTTTATATTAGTAACATAGCATTCCTCTATTGTCTCAACTTTGCTTCCCACAGCTTCAGTTTTCCACAGTAAACCATATTAAATGGGAATTTCTGGAAATAAGCCACTTGGTAAGCTTTAAATGCTATGCTGTTCTGCCTTGCCTAGGATAGCCCCTGATTGGGGTGTCATTTCTGTAGATGCTACCCACTCATTGGTCACTGAGGACCTGGACAACTATCATGGTATCAAGTTCTTTTGCTCAAATAACCTTGTTTTACTTAATAATGGTGCTAGAGTGTAAGAGCAGTGACGCCGGCAAATGGATTTCAGCATACTGCTAAACACGCTCCATTTTATTAGTAATGGTTCACCTTCTGCCATGCCTGACTTCAGCACTGAACTTTATCTTAAGCATGCATGGCAGGGGAAGCAGAGCTATCTATCCATGTCAAGTTTGATTCTACCTGTGGTCTTGGGTACCCACTCAGAGAGGGTGACCCCAGAGGATAATCAAAGAGCTCAGCCTTAATAACATGAAATGATGCGTTCCACTAAGGAAACAGGATGCTACTTACTTATTCAGCACTGGATCAAATGCCTCCACTGTGTTTAGGTATGCATTGCCGTTGTGACCGCCAACTGCAAAGATTTTGCCCATCACCGTTGCGATGCCTACTCCTCCTCGGGGAGTCGTGAGTGCTGCCACATAATCCCACTTGTTGCTTCGGGGGTCATACCGTTCAACTGAACTCAGAGGGGAGTTATCATCAAAACCACCTATGAAAGAAATATTTAAAAAATGGAATTGCATTTCATAAAAACTGACAACTAAGTCTCAACTCAACAGCTTATAAAACTCAAGCTTTTGCTGGGCCTGGTAGAACATGCCGTTAATCCCAGCACTTCGGAGGCAGAGGCAGGCCCTGCAGATCCCTGAGTTTGAGCCCAGCCTGGTCTACATTATGAGTTCCAGGACAGCCAGAACTAGGTAGAGAGACCCTGTCTCAAACAAAACAAAACAAAACCCTCAAGCTTTTGGTTTGTTTTGTTTTTTGTTTTTCCGAGACAGGGTTTCTCTGTGTAGCCCTGGCTGTTCTGGAACTCACTCTGTAGACAAGGCTGGTCTTGAACTCACAGAGATCTGCCTCCCCAGTGCTGGGATTAAAGGTGTGTGCCATCACCATATGCTTTCAAAGCTATTTTAGAGTGATTTACAGAAAAAAAAGATTACCCTAATACCTAGCTACCACCAACAACTACAATTTTCTACAAGTCAACTCTATGTAGTCAGTATTGTACTTTAACAGTAGTCTTGGATCTTTTTTTCTCTAGGTTTTGAGGCAGGGTTGCAAAAACTGAGAGGTCTTAGCCTCCTCGGTGCTGGGATTGTGGGTGTATACCACCATGCCTGGATTTAAAGTCTCAAGTGAAAAAGAACAGGAGTTGCTGTAGGAAAGACGATTTATAGGAAGGAAGCAGCCATTCATAATCCTACCTGAGGGGCAAGAAGATGGGCTCCCTCTGTGTGCAGGGAGGTCTGAGAAATACTGACCCTCACCAAACCAGGAGGCCCATCCAGAGAAAGGAACTCATTTTCCAGGGCTCTTCTTAAAACTAAGCATTCTTGCCAGCAAAACTGCTGAGCCGGTGGGCTATGGCTGAATCCTCACCTATGTTTGCCAAAGCCATGTCTTCCTCCTGTAATATAGTCTATGGGTAAGAACTTTTCAATAGAGCATAACTTAGCCCACTCCTGAGTGATGCCCAACTGTTATGTAACCTCCATCTTTTCCAGGTCCCTTCTAAGTGAGCAGCAGTTCTCTTTAGTGACTCAACCTGTTTTCCTAATATGAGGAAGTGCTGCTTCCCTGTGATCATTTCCTTAAAAATAAGGTCAGCCTTGCCAGGCAGTGGTGGCGCACACCTTTAATCCCAGCACTCGGGAGGCAGAGGCAGGCGGATCTCACTGAGTTCAAGGTCAGCCTGGTCTACAAAGTGAGTTCCAGTACAGCCAAGACTGCTTTACAGAGAAACCCTGCCTTGAAAAAACAAAACAAAACAAAACAAACAAACAGACAAACAAATAAATAAAAAAAGGTCAGCCTAACTGGCCTTGGGGGCACAAGAGCAGGAGAGCTGGCCCTGCACCTCACCAACTGCAGCACAGAGCAAGAGAGCTGGTCCTGGTGGTGTGGGTGCAGGTAAGCTGGCACCTGAAGGCATGAGAGCAGAGAACTGGCCCCGCTCCTTGCTGCCTGCTGGAGTGGGTGAGCTAGCCGGGGCAATGCTGGAGAGCTCACCCTGGTGGTATTAATGAGGGAAAGTAGGCAAGCTGACCAACTCAGCTACCACTCAGGCCCAGAACCAGAGCTATGAGTTTGCCCACCCCAACATCTACCCCATCTATGATCTGCTGGAGCACGTGAAAGAACTGGACCTGAAGATCCAAAACTACAGGACCTCCATGACACAGGACAACAACAGGATATCCAAGAGGAGTCCCAGTGAGGGCCCAGTATCAAGGGTGTAGCAGATGCCAGAGGCCTCGAACCAACCAATGACTCACTGCAGTGAACACTTACAAGTAAAGATGTATGGACTAAAGGGTAAACTGTTTGACTCACTGGGTCACACTACAGCTTCCATGATGAGGGTTGCTTTAATGTTCAATCTGAGTTGTTCTTTCTATCACATCTGTTTTAGCTACAAAGGTCCCAAAGACTTTTAAGTAGCAGCAAAAACGGCACTCCTGTGACCATGTGACACACGGTGCTGACCTATGTTAGTCTGGAAGTGTGAAAGGTTGCACACACACTGTAAGAACTTTGGTTTCCACACACTATCGCACACCACTGTCTCTGCAATGCCTGCAGTGCAAAGGAGGTGAGGGTGAGGTTAACTGTTATTTCCCTTCCTTTTCATGCAAGAGCACAGAGAGGCTCAGCATTACTGCTACTTGCAAATATTAAATACTAATAACAATAACCCACTCTTCTACCAAGAACTATAACATAACCCTCCCAGTACACTTCAGCAGCCCCCAGGATGTATAACATGCTAAGGACCTCTGAGCATAGTTCTTTCTCTGTAAGGGAGATTACCAATGACAACAGAGCAAGGCTTGTGCTGGGCACAGCTGAAGATGCCTAGAGCGCACTGTCTCCACCTCCAGAGACAGTTCTGACAGCTCACAGTCATGTGAAGCCCTGCGGGGGAGCACTGCACTGCAGCACCCTCAGGAGGCTGCTACAACCCAGGCCCTGGCTGCCTCCTTTTCATCCAGTGCAGATGGTTCCGATGCAGGTTAAGAATCCGAGGAAGCACAGCTCTAGAAGTCCTTCTAATCCAGCACTTCAATCAGTCAGACGGCAATAGAAAGACTAACACTACTTCCCACGGAAAAGCCACTCACTTTCTTGAAATTGTAATGTGCTTTGAAATGAACAGGAAGGAAAACAAGTCTTCAGGCCTTTTAGGATTGGTTTTAGCAAAGCATATTTAATTTATGTTTCTACATTTACAAATATATGTTTTATTTGAATGCAATCCCTACTTTAGATATAATCTAAGTTTTTCTTTTGGGATTTTTGTTTGTTTGCTTGAGATAGGGTCTCTCTATATATCCCTGGCTTGCCTGGACCTTACTACGTAGATCAGGGTGACCTCAAACTCACAGAGACCCACTTGCTTCTGCCTCCTAAGTGCTCGGATTAAGGGCATGTGCCATTACACCTGGCAGAAGTTTTAAATATGAAGACTGGAATCAAGAAGGCTTAATGTCAACGTTAAGAATTCAAAAGCACATCTCAGGACGGATTGAGATAACAGTTTGTTACTGTGTCATTTTATGGCATTTGTCACCGTATGTCTTGACAGATTAGAGAGATGACATGTACTCACCAACAACATATAGGCAGCCGTGAAGTTCACTAACACCATTGCCTGCTCTTCGTTGACCCATTTCCTTGACCTCTATCCACTTGTCCAGATGTGGGTGGTACCTCTCCACACTGGATAAGGAGGCCACTCCATCATTGCCACCCACTGCGTAAACATGGTTCTAAAGGAGGGAGAACATGCATCAGTTGGATCGATCTACAGTCCTAACCGATGAGCAGAATGTAGGGAAACTGGTATTTCATGAGCAATTTGGTATACAGTCAACCCTGCAGCTGCTGACGTGAATCAGACCATGGTGACCATGGACGGGGTTGGTGCCTCTCCATGGGAAGTGGCTGTGTCACTTACCACTAAAGCCACAGAGCCAACGCCTCCACGGGGAGTGTTCATTGGTGCCACTGTACTCCACTGGTCAGATTCGATGTCATATCTCTCCACGTCACTAAAGCAAGTATTGTCATCTAACCCTCCAATTGCATATATTGGGCCCCCTAAGGAGGCCAAAGCAATTCCTCTCCTGTAAAAAAAAAAAAAATGAGTAAAACAAGAAAGTTTTATCAATGCAAACCACTTCTGAGGATAATCATCAAAGCATGTGGTTTTCTTCCAATGTTTTAAAATGTACTAAAGTTTCTGAGCATGTGCTCAGATCCCTTGACCTGTACAGTGCATGGCCTACACAGGCTGCTGGAAACTTGGGTCAAGCTCTGTTTTTTTCTTTTTCTTGGGGTTGAGCCCAAAGCCTTGCATCTAACAGGAATGCATTCTACCCCCGAGCTACATCCTAACCCTAAACTCAGAACAAATAATAATGCAAAACCCAACAGAATAGTATAAAGAAATCCAAAGTGTTCAGTTACCAAATAGATAGTTATATAATCGAGGAATCAATGGTTTGATAAGAGAGCAGTCGGCTATGGATTCAAAAAGCCAACTTCAGGTCTGAACCCATGAGTTCATTTTGTTGCAGTTTCATTAAAACGCTGTACAAAGAACGTTCATTTTTCCATCACGTGCTTTGCATGCACTGCTTTATTTCTGAAGAGCATTTGTTTTTTCTTTGAAAGAAAGACTTAGCCCCTACTGAAAGTTAACTCATTGTTATATGGACAATAAAAAAGGACAAATTATAGCCACCAAAAGTTGAGCTATTCTAAATGCTACAGTAGCCTTAGAGGCCTCGGAGGATAAACACTTAACTTAGAGTTGGCTTTAGGTCCCCCCCATTTCCCTGGAAACATCAGAAACGCAAACCTCAGCTCTGCCACTCCTTAAGCTCCCTGGTCAAAGGTGTGGGATGCTCTAGTCCCAGTTATTGGCACACAGCATGTTCTCGGGTGTACTCCTAACCTGCTAATCTTTATGGTAGCCCTGTGTTTACATCATTCAACTTTTTGTTCATCCCTGTACACACTTTATTTTCAAATTATAAACCTATATTTCTGCATAAACAGATATTAATTGCAAAATGTGCACCTGAAGTAAAAGTTTAAAAGTTGACAGAGACCAGCATAAAGAACAATGCAGCTATCATCATATGGCCAGCACAGCATGAAGGGCAATGTGATTATAATCTCCCTGAGCTCTCGTCACTCCTGTGAATGTAGACAACTGTGCTGTAAACACTCTCTTCCTCTCCTTTACTGTAGACGACTGTACTGTAAACACACTACCCCTCTCCTTTACTGTAGATGACTGTACTGTAAACACACTACCCCTCTCCTTTACTGTAGACGACTGTACTGTAAACACACTACCCCTCTCCTTTACTGTAGACAACTGTACTGTAAACACACTACCCCTCTCCTTTACTGTAGACAACTGTAAACACACTACCCCTCTCCTTTACTGTAGACAACTGTAAACACACTACCCCTCTCCTTTACTGTAGACAACTGTACTGTAAACACACTACCCCTCTCCTTTACTGTAGACGACTGTACTGTAAACACACTACCCCTCTCCTTTACTGTAGACGACTGTACTGTAAACACACTACCCCTCTCCTTTACTGTAGACAACTGTACTGTAAACACACTACCCCTCTCCTTTACTGTAGACAACTGTACTGTAAACACACTACCCCTCTCCTTTACTGTAGACAACTGTACTGTAAACACACTACCCCTCTCCTTTACGGTCTATGTTTCACACTGGCACAAGCCAGCTACTCTACTCTGCACAAAACATCCACAAACCCAATCTCCCACCATGTAGTCCTGTTATAACTGATACGTTTTAGGCTTTAATATACACCCTTGTTTGACACTCCTTGAGGGTTTTGTCTACAGAATATTTGGTTTGCTTGTTTTGGGAGCTGCCACTGTTGGCTGCACTTAGTGGTGCTGGGGAATTCAACTCAGGACCTCGGGCATGTCAGGTAAGCACTATGATACAGAGCTGTCTCCTGGGGCTACTGCCTTTTCTGAATCCTGTTTTGGTGACATGATTTTAGTTGCTCTTTCATCTAGATGTTGGAAGTTACTATTCAAATCATTAATACAAATTTATAAGAGGCTTAATTACTGAATCATGTAGTTAACATTCTCCCCTTTAGACAAGCTCTAATAATCAAAATATAGTTCAATTTATTAAAGATGAGAATTTAATATATCTTAAAATTGTAAAGAAAACAGAAATTGAGAGAGCTATTTTCTTAACAAGATAATAATAAGCCTTAGTGCTAGTTAGTATCATGTTTGAGAGAAACACTACATGAATTTTCATTAAGGTCAGAAACAAGACAAAAATACCTGCTTCATTTTCTATTCATATGGCATCAAATTATCAGCCAATAAAGGAGGTATGTGAAACAGATTAGAAACCTAAGAACGTATAAGGAGGGGCTGGAGGGATGCTCAGTGGTCAAGAGCACTCACTGCTCCTGCAGAGGACTGGAGTTTGATGTCTGGCAGTCTTGTTAACCCACTTATAGACAACTGTATCTCTAGCTCCAGGGGATCTGATGTCCTCTCTGGCCTCAGTGGGCACTTGCATGCACGCATGTACATACACACACACATACACACACACACACACACACACACACACACACACACACACACACACACACAATCTATAAAGAAAAATGTATTGGAAAACTGGCAAAAGTTGGCAGCATTGCATCGATGCTTATTTCTGACACTGAACTCCAGCTGTGAGATGTTAGATACGGGAAACTGGGTGAAAGATATATGGATATACCTTGGCATGACAGGAACTTCAAGCCAGGTGATTCTTAGCTCTAGAGGGCTACCCTCCAGCACTGGAGGACTTTTAGCAGCATCCCTGAGCTCTGCCTATGAGATACTAGCAGTAACTGTCTGGCGGAGGAGGTAATATGATCTTCAGCTGAGAATACCTGACACCTGGAACTCTACATACTCTTGGATAACAAGTGTAAGGCCTGCCTGGAAGACATGAGATCCTGTCTCGATACAACACAACAAAACAAAAAGAAACAGAGCACAATACCAAGGGCTGCTGAGGTGGCTCAGCAGACAAAGGCATTTGCCACTGAGCTTGATGACCTGAGCCTGACCCCTGGAAACCATGATGGAAGGAGAGAACTGACTCCTGTGAGCTCTCCCTGACCTCCACACATGCACTCCTGGTGCAGGGAGGCATGCACCTCCCTTCTCCTCCACCAAATAAATAAATGAGTGCAAAAAGCATTTTAAATAAAATTAGACAAAATGAACAAAAAAAGGAATGCTACCATATTTGCAACTTTTCTGGAAAACCAAAAACAACAACAACAAAAAACCTAAAGTCGTTTCAAACAAAAAGTTTCCTAAAGAGCAGCAAGGCTTCCTACAGAAGACTGTGACTACCATGATGGGAACTAAAAGGCAAAAGTCCATTCAAACCAGTTTGAAAGTGCGTGTGTGAGTGTGTGTGCACGCACATGTGTGTACAGGTGCTGGAGGAGTCCACAACAGGGTGTCAGCCTCACAAAGCTGGAGTTATAGGTGGTTGTGAGCTGCTCGATGTGGGTGCTGTGAACTGAACCTCTGGAAGAGCTGCACACACCTTAACTGCTGATCCATCTGGCTACATCCTTATGATTCCATTATTTTTTTTTAAACATTTATTTATTTTATGTGCATTAGTGTTTTGCCTGCATGTATGTCTGTGTGAGGGTGTCTGATCCTCTGGAACTAGAGTTACAGACAATTGTTAGCTGCCATGTGGGTGCTGGGAATTGAACCCTGGTCTTCTGGAAGAGTGCTATTGACCACAGAGCCATCTCTCCAGCCCCCTATGATTCCATTCTTAAATACAAAAAATTGTGATTCTTTGCCAAAACGGGCTTGAGAAGGATAAGTTTCTAAATTTAGAAGAAAACTTCAAAATAAGATTTTTTTTTTCAGTATTGTCTTTTAACTTTACACTATCAATTCAATAGGAATTTGCAGGGACCTACCTCTTGGTGTTCATTGACGCCTTCATCATCCATTTATTAGTGAGAGGATCAAACATCTCCATGCTACCTAAATGCTCATTTCCATCATGTCCACCCACTGCATACACTTTACCTGTCAAAAAAAGAAGTATTTTTATTTAATTCCCAAGTGTTACTGTTTACATGTAAACAATACATGACTAGAATGTCATAATAAATTAACTTTTAACATTTTTTTCTGCTCAACATTGAATTGAGGTCATCAGTAGGAAGTGAAAAATCAGTGCAAGCTTTCAATAAACATGTCCTTGTGTGTACAGCTATAATGCTTCCAAACATCATTCTTGGTTTTCACCACTTTTTCTCAAATAGTAAATGAAATCATTAATTCTGCTTTCAAAACAGGTCAATAAAATGGAAAAAGGCTAACAACAAATAAGGAAAATATAAAACTGTTAATACAAAATGACCAACCTTTTTCTGAGTAAAAAAAAATACAGAAAGTGAGAAGACTGTGGTCTATCACCAAACTATATCCTCAGCTGCCTCGGCATTTTCCTACACTGTACAGTTAGAGAAACAAGATTTTAAATCATTACTAAAAATTAATTAACTTCAGAACCCTAGAGAAATTGTTAGAAGGATTTTAAGAATCACCGTTTCTTCATTTTATGAGAGTCCTAATGTTTCTGAAAACACAGAGGCTGGGGATAGCTCAGCAGTCAAGAGTGCTTGGTGCTCTTGCAGACAACCCAACAGTACCACACTGATGCTCGAAACTGTCCAGAACCCCGTTCCAGTGGGATCTGATGCCCTCTTCTGGCCTCTTCTTGCACCACGTACACACATGGTGTACATACATACATGCAGACACACAGTCATACACATAAAATAAAATTAGCTGGGTGGTGGTGGCGGCACACCTTTAATCCAGCACTTGATAGATCTCTGACTTTGAGCAAGCCTGGTCTACAGAGCGAGTTCTAGGACAGTCAGGGCTACAGAGAAACCCTGTCTCAGAAAACCAAAAATGAATAAACAAATAAATAAACAAACAATAAAATAAATAATAAAAAATCTCTTAAAATATATAAAAAATAACTAAGGAGCTAGGAATGTAGCTCAGTTGGCAGAGTTCTTGCCTACCACACAGGAAACCCTGAGTCAGCTCCCAGCACTGAGTAAACTAGATGTGGTGTGCACACCTGTGATCCCAGCCCAAGAGGTAGAAGCAGGAAGATCAGAGGTTCAATGTCAGCCTCAGGTACACAGTGAGTTTCAAGACACAAGGGACCTTCTCTTGAAAATTTTAGTAAAAACTAAAACTGATTTAGAACTAAAATATTTACGATAATTGATCCCAGGACATTTCATACATAAGGCAAGTGTTCTACCACTGAGACACGTTTCCAGCCCTTGGCAACTTGAACCAGGGTCTTGCCATGTAGCTCAGGCTGGCCTGGAACCAAAATCCTCCTGCCTCAGTCTCCAAATGCTGGGATTATAAGTATGTGCCACCATGCCCAGCCACAAGAATTTTGCTTTCCAGCTGCTCATTTTAAAATTTATATACCAATTTGATAATTTGTATAGCAATATACTAATTTCTATACCAACATGCCAAGCATCTGTGGACAGAGGCAAGCAAATGACCACCACTCAAAAATTTCATCAATATATTAAAATACTTTACAGTTAATATGTTTCCTTATAAAAAGAAAATCTCAAAGCTCGTGTAATTAAGAAAAGCACCATGGTTTTACGATATCATTCAGCAACAACAGACCCACCTTCCACAGAGATCACACCCACATGCCGCCTTCGGCTATTCATTTCTGGTCCAAAGAACCAACTGTTTTTGTTGATAGAATAGCATTCAATACTACGAAAGGGGTCACCAGATCCACCTCGACCACCTACACAGAACAGCACACCTGAAAGCAAAGCCACAAGACACAGATCAATAGCATGGCTTTTTAAAACTTTATTTTTAATTAGTGGGGAAAACAATTGTCAAATTCTGAGTAACTTTTTTAAAGGGTGAGCTATGAAATCTAATTTTCTTTTTGTCCCCTTTCCTTGAACTTCTCAAAGAATGTGATTCATCAGTTATCTATCCTTTTCTGTATGCTCGCTCATTACAAGTGTCCTTGCTAAAGTCCTAACAGTCATTTCACTTGTTTTTGTCTAGGAAAAAGGACACACATACTCATATAATGCAAAGAGGGCCTCTGTCCCGGCCACTGCGGAGCTGCCCGCCTTAATCAACCTCTAAAGCCTCCCCACTGAACATAAATGCAGAGTCAAGTACGTTCACTCACCTGTTTGGGAAATTCCTTTCTTTGGTGCCTGTGACACCCAGGTTTCCTTTCTGCTTTCATGTTCCACACACTGCCCACTCATCACTGTCTACACTCTCAGGAGAGGTTCATCTCTGTGTTAAATTGCTCGTATCACGGTATCTTCAACTAACATGCCTAAGCTATGCTGCCACCTGAGCCTACAGAGCCCTGAGACCAGTGTGCCCAGAGCATCTCCTTCCTTCCTTTCCCAACATGTCACGCCTGTCAAGCTGCCACTATCTCGGTGCAGGTCTCCACCAGCTACAGCTCAGTTGCAAGATCCAGCCTGTCCTCACTAAGAAGTCATTTTGCTTCTAGACTGCCAACAGAACTGTGATGGTTTAAATGAAAACGGCCCCCATAGGCCCACAGGGAGTGTCACTATTAGGAAGTGTGGCGTTGTTGGAGTAGGTGTGGCCTTATTGGAGGAAGTGTGTCACTGGGGGTGGGCTTTGAGGTTTCAGATGCTCAAGCCTGGCCCAGTTTGCTGTTCTCTTTTCCTGCTGCCATGGATCTGGGTGTAGAACTCTCAGCTACTCCTCCAGCACCATATCTGCCTGAATGCCACCATGTCCTGCCATGATGACAACGGACTGAGCCCCTGAAACTGTAAGCCACCCCAATTAGATGTTTTCCTTTATAAGAGTTGCTGTGGCCGGGCGGTTGTGGTGCACACCTTTAATCCCAGCACTCGGGAGGCAGAGGCAGGTGGATCTCTGTGAGTTCGAGGCCAGCCTGGGCTACAGAGTGAGTTCCAGGAAAAAGCTACACAGAGAAACTGTCTCGAAATATCAAAAAAAAAATTATTAAAAAAAAAAAGAGTTGTTGTGGTCATGGTGTCTCTTCACAGAAATAAAACCCTAACAAAGACAAGGACAATCCGATAAAAGACTGTTTCAACACTCTCCCATAACCTCTACCCAAAAACTTCAGCAAATGCCCTGAACTGTAAAAATGGTTAAAATGACATATTTTATATCTATTTATCACAACTGAGAAAAAGCAACTTTAATGTAATTCAGAATCAGTATTCAGAAGGTATAAAGTAGAGATCTGGGGTCTGACCCTCAGAGTCTCTGATTCAGTCATTTAGGGAAAGATTTAAGGATTGTATTTCTAACAGGCTCCTGGGGGTGACCGTTTTCATCACACTCTGAGTGCCTTCAAGGTAAAACTAGAGATGTGCTCAGGGTTAGAATGTTTGTCTGAGGGCTGGGAATCATCCTCAGGACTGCAAGAAAAACAAATGATGCCTTTATCACAGCATAAATGCCCTCTAGTCTAACCCTACCAACAGTTCAAGCTCCAGCGCATGCATCCAGTGCCCATCCTTGGAGCTCCTACAGCGCTTTTGGTAATTATCATTCACCTACACATGACTGAAATGTCCATACGCTGACAACTGCCACCCCAAACTAGAGTACGACTGTGGTAGTGAGCATTATGCACTAACTAGATAGTGCCTGGCATGTGCTCAGCTGTGGAAGTGAGTGTTTACACACTAACTAGATAGTGCCTGGCATGTGCTCAGCTGTTTCAAAGTGAGCATTTACACACTAACAGATAGTGCCTGGCATGTGCTCAGCTGTGGAAGTGAGTGTTTATACACTAACTAGACAGTACCTGGCATGTGCTCACTGTAGAAGTGAACATTTACACACGAATTAGACAGTACCTGGCATGTGCTCACCATGGAAGTGAGCATTTACACACTAACTAGATAGTGCCTGGCATGTCCTTGGCACTCTGGGGAGGTAAAGGAGGCTTCTGAAGAGCATTCCCGCTAACTGGCATCCTGAAGACCATCTATGTATTATTTAAAACAAAGGCTGAGCTTTACTTTCTCTTTAAAACTTTTCCTGTCCCTTACAAAGTAGCCACCACCACTCGGCACCCCGCACTTGGTGGCCCCAGCAAAGCACCTGCACTCCTCTACTGAATTTATCTCTTCAATTATCTTTCCCCAACCAGGCTGTTTGTCTGCTTTTCTACAGCCCGTTCCAGAGTCTGCAACGGAGGAGGCATTTAATGTCTGCTGAGTGACTACGGAAATGAGTGAGTTGACCCACTCGTGCTCCCTTTCCCACTAATTCAACACTTTGAGTCAGAGAAGCTCAGGTAAGAGGAGACCTAAAAGATCACGCAGTCAAGTTGATAATAAACCAAGGCCTCGAAAGATTAACAGCGGCAGGAATAGAATCCCAGAATGTAATCTTATCTCAGATGACATTTTTTCTAAACTACATCAGTCACCTTTGAACATGTTATGAAAGAAAAAAACAAACAAAAAGCTAAAATGGAGGCAAAAATATCAGAATACAAATGTGGTTTCTGTCTAGTTTGGAAAATTCCAGCCCCATTACTGGTTGTCTCTTCCCTAAATGGAAGAACACCATCTACCTCATAAAAGGCTGAGTCCTTTGTTAAAACCCGCTCTGTAATGTTCTTATGATATATGAGACCACACACTGACATTTGGTATATTTTGGCATGAACTGAGGCTGCTGAGATGGTGAATTTAAATCTGGGTTTGTAGAATGCTTGCCTAGCATGCACAGAGCCCTGGGCTTCACCCCACAGCAAACAAACCAGCAGAGAAAACAGTGGACTTAAAGATTTTAATTAAACATCTTAAACGTATGAGACAGGATTCACAAAAATAGAGTTCCGTGATGGGGAAAAAAAAAAGGACCCTTTTTTAAAGACATGGTTGGTCTGGAAGTTTACATAGTCACTGTGTAGACTAGGCTGGCATCAAACTCACAAGATAAAAATCTACCTCCCTCTCTCTCAAAAAAGTGCTGGGATTAAAGACATAACTAAAAGTGCTGCTGGCTGTAACTGAAAACCTTAATTCTACTTACTAACATAAAAAGAAGAAACAATGGCTAATTATTTAGAAGAACATCTCCAGAAGCAGGTGGGCTCATACTGAAGGAACCCTTTTCTGTGGTATCAGGCTAGTCCCACATCACTATTGGGTAACAATGCAGAGGAAACCTCTGTACAGGATTCCGTTTGCTGAGCTGTTGGACTTCACTAATGTTCTCTCATCCTGGTCAGCCAGGGATACACGGGGACTTCAGGCAAGCCTGGGTTGTATACCCATCTCACACACACACACACACACACACACACACACACACACACACACACACACACACACTTTTCTTGGGGAAATATAAAGTCTAAAAGTGGTATAACTAATGTGAAGCTGTATGCTCCTTAAATGTAAGAGTTTTAAATTCTAAGGGCTTAACAGCCCTTCATACAAATGTTTTTATGCTTTTCTTTGATTTGGTAAAATATAATGACAAGTACTGAAATATGTAATGTGTGTCAAGCTCAAAGTTTGGCACTATAGATACGAGCCTTAAAGATCTTCAGCCATTTCTTAAGAACATGTCAATCTCAAGACATGTCAATAAACAGATTACAAAGCAACATAGCCAAACAAATTCCAACAAAGCTCTCTAAAGGCACAAATGGTGGCCAAAGAATCAGGGAGGACCTCAGAGGAAAAGCTATTACTCCAGACTCTGTAGAATTTACAGTCTTTTATAAAAACTGGCTATTGTAGCCAGGCACAGCAGTGCATGACTATGATCAAGCATTCAGGAGGCAGAGGCAGGGCTGTGAGTTTAAGGACAGCCTGGGCTACAATGGGATTCTGTCTCATTAAAGCAAACTCAAAAAACCAAGAAATTGCTGTGTTAGTAAAACTAAATGATGTACATTAAGAATCGTGGATACACACATAAACCTACATACTAATTATTATCTTAAGACACTCAGACCCAAATTATCTGACTATTAAGTTTAGGCATACATAACCCAGCCCTCAGATATATCAAATGCCCTTTCTGACTAACCCAGCCCTCAGATATATCAAATGCCCTTTCTGGCAAGTGGCTGAAATGAGCATAATTTACTCACCAGCCGTATGCTTCCTTGGGGTAGTGCGGACCGTGTACTCAAAGTCAGGGACCGGTTTGCTGCTCAAATGAAGGTGATAGTTCCTTGCTTCATCCAAGAGATCTCTACATTTTAGGTTTTGCTTGACAATCTGTTCTTTTGCCACAACACCCATAAGAAAATCAACTGGCAATAATGGCAGACGAACCTACGATCATGAACAATTACAAGTGGAAAGTTAGAAGTTGAAAATAATTGTTACACATGCTTTAAAAAATCCAATTATAATCTTGCTTTGAATATGTTTTCTTCCTCTGAATAAAAATATAAATAAATTTGCTCTTAATATGTTAAGATTTTGATAACACCATTAAGACTTTTTATTAAATTTGAGCATAACTGAGCTGGTGACTCACGTCTGCAGTCCCAGAATATGGGAGGCCAAGAGAGAAGGGCTCTGGATTTGGGGCCAGTCTAAGTGACAGAGTACCAGGCTAGTCTGGGCTATATAGACTCTGTGTCCAAACAACAAACTGAATTAAGTACCCAATGGTTTTAGCTTTGTTTTGTTTTGAGACACATTTTAACGCAGCCCTGGCTGGTCTCAAACCTGCTGTGTAGCCCAGGATGCTTCCCAGCTCTGCTCCTCTTGCCTTATCTCCTAAGTGCTGCAATTACAGGCACGCATCACCACGTCTGCCTTGGGCTGTGCTGAGGATCAAACCCAGGGCTTTATCCATGGTAGGCAAGCATTCTGTCCACTGAGCTACATCCCTACCCTGATCCAGTATTTTTATCAATTATCAAGTTTTAACAAAGCATTAATTCAGAAAAAGGTAAGTAAGTGAAACTATTCCTCTTCAGGTAGCATCATTTTACTTCTCAGTAAACAAAGTCAACCAAAGGAGGAAGAGGTGGAGGGAGAACAAGAGGAGACAGCAGGAAGGAAATGGACCACGGGGTACAGGTCCTGGAAGGCCTCGTTGTTAGTTCCTTACCAAAGTACCCACAGTACAGCTACAACACAGTGACAATCATAACACACATTCCTGAAGTTTCAGAATAAACTTCAGCATGCAAAGTGATGCCATGTGGCTTTTTTTCAGAATAGATCTACAATTGTTAGGAATGGCTACACTTTCATTAGGAAAATGCTTCATTAAAACTTAGAAACTTCAGCCGGGCGGTGGTGGCGCACGCCTTTAATCCCAGCACTCGGGAGGCAGAGCCTGGCGGATCTCTGTGAGTTCGAGGCCAGCCTGGGCTACCAAGTGAGTTCCAGGAAAGGCGCAAAGCTACACAGAGAAACCCTGTCTCGAAAAACCAAAAAAAACAAAAAAAAACAAAAAAAAACTTAGAAACTTCATAATAAAGTCAGATATAGGTTTCAGGTAGAACTATTTCCTAACACAGTCTCCATTACTATTTCATATGAATATTTTAAATATTTGAACTAAAAATCATTCCAATACAAGATATGAAGATTATCTTTAGTGTAGGAACTGTACAGGACATGAGGAGTTAACTCCAGATTGCACCCCTTCAGACACATGACAGCACACAGCAATGCACAACATGGACTTGCTCCCACCTAACCTCATCCCCACACAGTCCTACTTCAGCCCTACCTGTGCAAGTGTCTCATCCAGCCATTTGGAATGATGCTGGGGATTGGCAAGAAGCCACTTGATAGCAGCACTGTAGACCTGCTTTTCACTGTCGATGTTGAGATCACTGGAGGACAGAAGCTTGTGGAGGTGCTGGGGTGACACACTTACGAAGTCTTCACACTCCACAACTTCAGTAAAGTGCTCACAGGCATACTGGTCCGCCATGTCCATCAGGTCTATTCGGTTGTGACTCTCCGCAAAGGCTCGTACTGCCAGGCAATTGGAGGGATGAAAATGTAACTTCATATATTCACAGCAAGCCCTGGCCACCAGTTCCACCTGCAGGATACAGGCTGCATACAGGAGAGGCTGGACGTTGTCTACTGTCAAAGTGAGCCGTGAAGAGTAGACGAATTTCACCAAGTCTTCCACGGCATCACCATCAAAGTCTCGAATCTCAATCAGCGCCTGCTTGGCTTCAGCCATTTCAGAAAGAAACATGGCTCTGAAGTAGGGAATCACACAAGCTAGCACCAATTTGTGACAGGAGATCAGCTTTGAGCCAACCTGTTCAAAATAGCACACACAATGAGAGGGCAGTTCCAGAGCACACTCACCCTCACGTCAGCAGAGAACACAGGCTGTAGACAAGGACAAGGTTCTAAGCAGCTTGGACTCGAGGGTCATCTGAATAACGCAATCCTTTAGCTATTTAGCCTTCAACCTAGGCCAGTTTCTTTTTTGTTTTGGTTTTTCGAGACAGGGTTTCTCTGTGAGCTTTGCGCCTTTCCTGGATCTCGCGCTGTAGACCAGGCTGGCCTCGAACTCACAGAGATCCGCCTGCCTCTGCCTCCCGAGTGCTGGGATTAAAGGCGTGCGCCACCACCGCCCGGCGCCAGTTTCTTAAAGTCAGGTAATTTTCATCTCCCAAGTTTTCCACACTGAACTATTGTTTTCTATATTATATCATATTTGAGGATCATTTCGTGAAATAGTAAACATTTTTAAGGTAGCCTAAAAATATCATTTTAACAGTTATCTGAGGGCTGGGACTATACCTTAGTGATAGTGTGCTTGCCTTGCATGTGTGAGGCCTTAAGTTGAATTCCCAGCCACAAAAGTAAAAATTGACAACACTCTATTACATAATAGTGCAATTTCCAGAGAATCATTATTTTAATACTAATTTCCCACCAAAGCTATAAAAATCAATAGCTAGAGGGGTAGTTTGAAAGAGAATGGCTCCCATAGGCTAATATAATTGAGAGTTTGGTTCTGAGTGGGTGGAACTGTTTGGGAAGGATTAGGAGGTGTGGCCTTTTTGGAGAAGGGCTTTGAGATTTCAAAAGTCCATGCCATTCCCAGTTAGCTCTCTTTCTTTCTTTCTTTCTGCCTCTTGGTTGTTGTCTCAACATTTAAGCTGTCAACTACTGCTCCATCACTATGCCTGCCAACCTGCCTGATAATCACATTCTCTGCCATGATGGTCATGGACTCACTCTCTGATACTGTAAGCCCCCGATAAATGCTTTCTTTTATAAGTTGCCTGAGCACAATGTCTCTTCACAGCAACAGAAGAGTAACTAAGACAGCCAGCCAATTATTTTCATGTAGATTATAATAAAACTTTGATCTTCTACACCTCTATTTCAATTTCTTGATCTAAAAAAAAACAAAAAAAAAATTTAAAATGTGGTCATGCCCTCCCAACCCCAATGTACTCTTTTAGAATAACTACACATCCTAAAGTCTAAAGATCTTTGGATAACCATATATGAAATACACAAAAACCTGGCCTTTTACTATATCAACTCTTCTCTGATGTTATATATTTTATCATATTCTGTAAAGTTTATTTCTGTATTTTCCTTTCTGGTACATAACAATACTTATCAGTTAGCAAAAACATTTAATCTTCCCGCAGTTTCCCCAACAAAACAGCTGCCTTAGAGGTAGGAGTTTGTCTTAGCATGTGAGTACTCAGTCCACTCACTAGCACCTAAACAATAAAGGTTGTAAAAATGCTCACCCAAATATAACTTTAGAGCTTTCCTTGAAAGGAAAGTATTTACTTATTTTCCTTATATAAATAAATATACAGTATTTAAAAATATTCCCACTAGTAAACATAATAGTACATAAACAATTTTACCTCCTGTAACGATCTGGCTGGTTTTGTTTGAGGTATTGTGCCTATGCAGTTCGTTTGGAAATGTAGGGTGAAGTTCTAGTTTTTGAAAGCTATTATTATAAACTATGTAGGATAATCAGGAACATAGGTTAGTGGTTAGTCATTTATGACAATCAAATTTGTAGATTTGCATTCCAGATCATATAGAGATATATTTTAGATAGGTGGTCTTGAAACCTTTCAAAGACCTATGGAATATGGCATTTAAAATGTTTAGTTAACCTAAAGTTTTTCATGACAATGAGACATATCTGCTCCTGGCAGCACCAATTTACTTCAGAGATGATGGGCATTGAAGAGACTCCTTATGGAGTTTGCTTTCATTGTGCCAAGGTTAGCCACTGGGCAAAGAAACTGCTCTTGCCTTTGACAGCTGACAATGTGCTGTGCAGACTGGACATGCAGGACACACAGGAAAAAGACTGTTGAACTTTGCCAAAGCAAGGCAGGATAGTCCTTCAAAATTCCTGCTTCACACAAGAGTCTGCCAGATATTCTGCAGGACACAGAAGAAAATGACTGATGAATTTTGCCAAAAGAAGGCAAGACAGTCTTTCATATTTCCTGCTTCACTGAAAAGTCTGCCAGATACTCTAGCTGGCACATACCCAAGACGACACAAAAGTTGGCAGAGGATGCAATGGGGGAGTAGAACTGGAAGGAGTTGGGGCATGGGGCTGAATATGATCAAAATACAATGTATTTTGGGAATTCTTTGGGAATCTCATCCCAAAGAATTAATGAAGGGAAAAACTTCCTTATAAAGTTTTTAACAACTCACTGGACAGATTACAGCAATGAGACAGAGGTAAAAATCTCAGACACATAGCAAAAACAGCTAAGAAAACAACCAAAACTTCTTGACTTTTAGGTACAAAAAAGAAATCAAGAGTTTCAAATTCACAAATTAAAAACATCTGAATAATGTTAATTTATTAACTTCGTATTAATAACAACAATTTGGGGACTAGGGAGATAGCTCCATGATACACTGCTTGTTATGCAGCATGAGGACCAGAGTTTGGATCCCCAGCATTCACATAAAGAGACCATGAGAGTTTGGCAGCCTGCCTGTAATCCCATAGGGCAAGCTGGCTAGCTAGTAGAGTGGAAAAGACGAGCTCAGGATCTAGTGAGAGAACCTGTGTCTCAGAAAATAAAATGAAGGGGGGCTGAAGAGACCTTGTGTCAGCTTGTGGCTCCACCCACACATGTGCACATGCTTACACACAAGTAGAACACACATACACACACACAATGATGATGACGATGATGGTCAGGGTTCTAGAACCAGGAACTAAGAATATTGGTACCACACAAATAGCTCCCTGGAAACCCTGCCTCTTGATGTGGACAGAATCCTCCTCAGCTCTTCACAGATCTTCTCATCTTAGTCTTCGCTCCCAGCCCATCTCTGTTCCTCTCTGCCACCCACCCACGTGCAGAAGCACTCCCTACTAGCAACCCACAGTCACCACACTATCCTAAGATCCAGAGATGGCAACAGAGACCAAGGAACACAGCACCCACCCAACAAAAACTTGACCAGATATCAATACCTTGAATTACCTCAATCATCATAACTCAGAAGCCTCGATACCAGTGCAAAAATACAATCATTAACACCCAAGACATATGCCTTCCCCATAACCCAGGAAGCCTCCACAGTAGACCCTGTAGCAGAAATGCAATATGGCTAAGGCACAAGGCAAGGACAATTATATATAAAATGCCAATTAGAGCTGGGCAGTAGTAGTGCATGCCTTTAATCCCAGCACTTGGGAGGCAGAAACAGGTAGGTCTCTGAGTTCAAGGCCAGCCTGGTCTACACAGTGAGTTCCAGGAGAGACAGGGCTATATGAAGAAATCCTGTCTCAGAGATAACAACAAAAGAATCATGAATTAATAGGTGCAAGAACCTTAATGAAAACAGTTCAAGACATGAAAGCAGAAATAAAATCACTAAAGAAAATCCAAACTGATATTGCCAGTGGTCATGTCAGAGGAGCAACAGGTGGCAATTGAAGTTCAGGTATCAGCCACCAGGGGGCGACTTCCTGGTGGGTGAATCTCAGATAGTCAAGTCCCCAAGACCACAGACTCCAAAATGTCTTTGCTTCTGCTGTGCCTTTCCATGTTTGCTGCTGCCATCTTTCTCTGGTATCTGGCATGGTGGGAATGGGTGTGGGGAGATCCCCACTGCCTGTACTGTAGTGTGTTTATCTCATGGAAACACCCCGTTATACTGGGCATTTTTGCCTGTGGATTATTATGAAGATGATTTCTTCCTAAGCTGTACTGTCTAATTGATGATGATGATGATGATGATGATGATGTTGGTGGTGGTGGTGGTGATGATGATAATGTTAGTTTAAATAGAGTTTTGATGATAAAAAATAAAACAAGGAAGTGTCACACAGCTAGAACTCATGAGTTTCTATTGAGGAGCAGCATAGACTGTGGCTTAGGTTAATGATTAAGAAAAACAGCTGAGTCCCAGTAGCCCAGCTAGTTTAAGTTCTTCTAATCTTAATGTTGGGAGATGTGTTCACAGGTTTCAAAGTGCATCATAGCTGAAACAAAGCTTTGAAAATAACTTAGACTAAGATGTTTTCATCAAATAGCTTTGAGGTGAAAAACCCAAGACAATCTAAAGTTTTAGAAAGGCACATAGTTGAGTGAGGAACTCTTTAAGGTCAGGGAACAAGAACAAAGTAGACCAATTATCATTAGCTGATGTACCTTTGTTGCTAGGATTGGTTGATGATCAAAGGTGATGATTAATTCCTTGTACCCATTCCTGTCCTCAATCTCCTGAGATAAAAAACTATTGATGAGTGGGTATGTACCCTAAAGATTTAAAGTAGAATTGACTGATTCTTTTTCATATATAAAAGTTTAGGCTTGTAATTCCTCTAAGATTCCTTATAAGATTACCTTTCAAGATAATAAAGTAATTGGCCCTTTCTTTGTAACTGCAAAATGCAGCCTGTCGGTAAAAGACCTGACTGAAAAGAATATCTTGCTTGCCCACACGGTTAATCTATAACAAGTTGCTTGGGTATGAATATACGTGGGTTCTTGGGATAATTTGTTTTTCACCTATAATACGTAAAATGTTTAATCATGTAAGAGATATAGAAAACATGCTGTCTTTGTACTTGTATTCATTGTAATCATCCACTTGAAAAACAGAATGTAATCACATTGCAATTTTTTTTAAAGATTCATTTATTTATTATGTACACAGTGTTCTAGCTGCATGTACCCCTGCCTGCCAGAAGAGGGCACTCGATCTCATTACAGATGGTTGTGAGCCACCATGTGGTTGCTGGGAACTGAACTCAGCAGCTCTGGAAGAACAGCCAGTGCTCTTAACCTCTGAGCCATCTCTCCAGCCCCACATTGTAATTTTTATACTGCCTGAAAGACTGTGGTGAGGGTACAAAGCTTTAAGGGAAAGACTAAAGAGAGCTTTAAAATGGGCTACAAGGAAAACATCAAGAGTGAGAGAGTTGAAGGAACTAGAAGGAAAGCATCAAGAGTGAGAGGAGGAAATCACCAGGAAAATGAAGAATAGAGAATGAAAACGAAGAATAAAGAAGAGGTCTGAAGGAAACCATCAACTGAGTGTGTGACTTTTTCCTGAACCCCCTTAGATAAAAAGGTTAGTATCCACTGGCACGTGGATTCCCTTTGAGCCCTGTGCTGCTGGAGGCTGGCTCCCCAGGCAGCAAAATGAAATAAACTTGGAAATTAAAAATTTAGGAAGTAAAAAACCCCAAAACAAACCTTAGAGGTATGTTGTAGGAACCCGTTCTGTTCAAACAATGACCTTTGGGCTATCTGGCCCAATGGGCGTGACCCTTTCTGGGTACATGACCGGTTAAAACTGAGGAGGGGGGAGTGCGCACTCTCTCGTGGGTGGTTGAGACAGTCAAATATCATGAAGCAGCTTGCCTGGGTCCCCTTCCCGCCCGGGGCAGAAGGACAGGACAGCGGCAGCTGGACCGCCAGGATCCGCCAGGATCTGCCGTCCTCCTTGGATTAGTGAGTCTGCTTCTCCACTGCACTCCTTAATTAATTGATATGGCACCTCACACGGCACAGGGAGTTCCTAGAAACAATGTTTCTTCTAGGAATGACCCAAACAGAAGGCTCCAGCCTTCTGGATTACCCAGACGATGTGGTAAAAGAGGATATTGGACCAATGAATGCAGGTCAACAAGAGACAAACAAGGCAACCCTTCACCATCTGGAAATGCCTTGGGGGCCTCTCACAGGACCCCAAGATGAATGTGGTCCAGCCACTCCCAGTCACTATGGAGGAAACTCCTCCCCAGAACAATTAGAGGATCCAGCGCTTATTGTAAAAAAAAAACTCCTATTGCTTTTGATGATACAATAGCTTTGGAAGATGATTCAAAAATTCCAGGAAGAACCATAAAACGAATATTTTGGCAGACTTCTATAAATGACCAAAGATCAAAGCTATGGTGATATTTTATTTGTGCTGAAATGTGATTTTATTTGTATGTTAATAGATAAAGTTACCTGAGGGTCAGAGCTAATAGCAAGCCATTTAGCAGAAATCTGGCAGTGGTAGCACATGCCCTTAATCCCGATCACATGGCAGGTAGATCTCTGTGTGTTCAAGGATACAGCCAGCGCTGGGCGGTGGTGGCGCACGCCTGTAGATGCATCCAACCTTCTTATTAAATAAGAAACACAGAACCAATGCAAAGAAGAAAGCCAAGAGGTCAGAGCTAAGAGCTAAAACCTTACCCTTCCTCCTGCGGTGGTCCTACCTCTCCGAACCAGAGCTACCCCTGTGTTAAAGTCTTTATATAGAGTTCCTGTCCTGCCTTCTCATTGGTTGTAAACCCAACCACATGACCGCCTCCTCACAGCCTGTCTGTATAGGCCTCCAGGTTTTCCATGATTGGTATTAAGATTAAAGGCATGTGTATCCAATAATGGCTGTATCCCTGAACACACAGAGACTTACCCAGCTCTGCCTACCAAGTGCTGGAATTACAAGCGTACGCTACCACTGCCCTGCTTTCCTATGGCTTGCTAATAGCTCTGACCCCCGGGCAACTTTATTTATTAACATACAAATAACATTTTAATACAAATAAAATATCACCATACACGCCTTTAATCCCAGCACTCGGGAGGCAGAGCCAGGCGGATCTCTGTGAGTTCGAGGCCAGCCTGGTCTCCAAAGCGAGTTCCAGGAAAGGCGCAAAGCTACACAGAGAAACCCTGTCTCGAAAAACCAAAAAAAAAAAAAGAATACAGCCAGCATGGAGACACAGGCCTTTAATCTCAATACCAACCATAGAGACCTGGAGGTCTGTATAAACAGGCAGTGACAAGGCGGTCATATGGTTGGGTTTACAACCAATGAGAAGGCAGAACAGAAAGTCAATAAAAAGACAGACACACAGGAAGTAGGTCTCTTTCTGAGGGGAAGGACGACAGCAACAGCGAGGGTAAGAAGACGGTCTTGATCTTAGTTCTTGGCTGCTGCTCTGACCTCTTGAGCTTTTAACTCTGCATTTGTTTCTTATTTAATAAAACTGTTCAGAATTACATCTACACAAAGCCAAGGGTATACTTTAGTCTTTAAGTTCTATAGGTTATTAAGAATTACAGGTTAATAGTCACCCATGCTTGTCAAACTTATAGCTATGTTAGTTAGGATTTCTAGAGAACAGAGATACATTTTAGATGGATAGGTAATATTCAAACACTTCAAAGACTCAGATAATATGGCATTTAAGTGTTTTAATAACTTAGAATTCTGTTGACATGAGACCCGATTGCTCCTGGCAGCACCGATCTACTCCTGAGAGGATGATGGGCATCGGAGACACTCCATATGGAGTTTGTCTTCTTCTTGGCAAAAATGGCCTGCTGGGCATAGAACATCCCTCGCTTTGACTGCTGACAGTAAGTACACTGTCCAATCCAGACATACAGGACACCAGGAAAAGTGACTGCTGAGCCTTGCCAAGACAGGGTAGGACAGTCTTTCAAATTTTCCTGCTTCTGAAAACAGTCTGTCAGATATTCTAGGCCTGTAGCCAAGAGTGGATGACCCAACATTGCAGAGGAACCTTGGGTAACTGTCCAGGCTGCCAGCTGTCCCTGTCAATTCACTGCATGTTTCGGAAGTTGTTTGCTTGCACTTCCTACTTACTCAGGTAATATTTCCCTTCTCATGTGTTTGATGGGATTGAAGACTAGATGATTACAGTTAAAATACTCTCATATCTTAGCTAAGAGCATTTCAGGTACAAGATTTAGATTCTTCAGGATTAGGACAGCTATTGGAGTAATCTCCGTAATCTGCCAGTTACCCTTGGTCTGGACATTTAGTATGTGTTTCTTGATGTTGTTAAAACTGAGGAGGGGGCCGGGTGGTGGTGGCGCACGCCTTTAATCCCAGCACTCGGGAGGCAGAGGCCGGCGGATCTCAGTGAGTTCGAGGCCAGCCTGGGCTACCAAGTGAGTTCCAGGAAAGGCGCAAAGCTACACAGAGAAACCCTGTCTCGAAAAACCAAAAAAAAAAAAAAAAAAAAAAAAAAAAACTGAGGAGGGGGCATGATCGCTCTCTCTTGGGTGATTGAGACCTAGTCAAGAGGCATGAAGCAGCTTATGATTGGTCCCCTTCCTGCCTGGGGCTGAAGGACAGTGGCAGCTGCATGGGCAGAATCAGCGGCTGCAATTTCTTCTTTGTTCTGTATTAGTGAATCTGTTTCGCCAATGCACTCCTTAATAAATTTATACACACATACACACCACACACACACACCCTACCTCTGTGGGCTTGTGCCTCAGAGTTTGTAAGCCTCACTGACAGCACACAAGAGATTAAAAAAGAGAATCTCGGGTGTTTAAGACAAAATAGTAGAAACAGATATCTCAGTCAAAGAAAATGTTAAATCTAAAAATATCCAGGTACAAAACATCCAGGAAGTCTGGGACACTATGAAAATCTACAAATAATAGGACTAAAGGAAACCCAGATGAGAGGCACAAAAAATATTTTTAACAAAATCATAGAAGAAAATCTCCCAACCTTAAGGAGGAGATGCCTTTTTAAGGTACAAGAAGCAAACAGAGCAAACAGACAGAACAAGGAAAGAAATTCCTCATGAAACATAATAATCAAAACACTAAACATAGAAAAGAAGATGGGATATTAAAAGCTGTGACCAAGTAACATATAAAGGCAGGCCCATCAGAATAACACCCGACTTCTTGATGGAGACTCTGAAAACCAGAAAGACCTGGATAGATGTTCTACAAACTCTGAGAGAACAGGAATGCCAGCCCAGATTACTATACACCCAGCAAAACTATCAATCACAATAGATGGAGGAATAAACAAAAATTCTATAATAAAACCAAATCTAAGCAGTATCTATCAATTTGGATCTACAAAAGGCACTAGAAGGAAAACTTCAACCTGAGGAGGTTAACAACACCCAAGAAAAATAATTCCAGACCAGTAAATCAAAAGAGGAGGAGACCCTATACCACCACAACAAAATAACAGGAATCAATAAACACTGCTTATTGATAACTCTTAATATTAATGGTCTCAATTCCCCAACAAAAAGAGAGACTAAAAATTGGATTAGAAAACAGGATCCATCTTTCTGGAGCATCCAAGAAACACACCTTAACATCAAGGATAGACATTATATCAGGACAAAAGGATGGAAAAAGATATTCCAAGCAAGTGGACACAGTAACCAAGCTGGTGTATCCATTTTAATATCTGACAAAATAGACTTCAAACCAAAACTAATTGGAAGAGATAGGAAAGGACACTGCATATTCATCAAAGGAAAAATCCACCAATGTAACACTAAAATTCTAAACATTTATACACCAAACACAAGAAAGGTTACCAAGTTCATAAAAAAAATACTACTACAGTTAAAACTATATATTGACCATGACACACTGATAGTGGGAGAATTCACCACCCTCCTTTCACCAACAGACAGGTCATCCAGACAAAAACTAAACACAGAAACACTGGAGCTAACAGACTCTAACAGATATCTTCAGAACATTTCACCCAAACACAAAAGAACATAGCTTCTTCTTGGCATCTCATGGAACATTCTCCAAAACTGACTAGATACTCAGATACAAGAAATAGAACTAACCCTCTGCATCCTATCAGACCATCACAGAGTAAAGCTGGATATCAACAACAAAAACAACAGAAAGATTACAAACTCGTGGACACTGAACAAATCACTACTGAGTGAAAAATGGGTCAAGACAGAAATAAAAAAAAAGTTTTAGAATGAAAATGAAAACACAATATACCCAAGTCTATAAAACACAATGAAGGCTGTTCTAAGAGGCAAGTTCATAGCACTAAGAACCTACATCAAAATATTGGAGAGATCTCATGTTAGCAACTCAATGTCACACCTGAAAGTTCTAAAACAAAAATAAGAAATAACACTCAAAATGAATAGATGGCAAGAAATAATAAAACCCAGGGCTGAAATCAATAAAATAGAAATAAAGAAAAGGATTAATGAAATAAGAGTTGGTTCTTTGAATAATCATTAAGATTAATAAACCCTTGGACAAATTACCTAGATGAAGAGAAAAGATCCACACTAATAAAATCAAAGACAAAAAGATAACAACAGACATCAAGGAAATCCAGAGACTCAAAAGGACATACTTTAAAAATCTGAGCCGGGCGGTGGTGGCGCACGCCTTTAATCCCAGCACTCGGGAGGCAGAGCCAGGCGGATCTCTGTGAGTTCGAGGCCAGCCTGGGCTACCAAGTGAGTTCCAGGAGAGGCGCAAAGCTACACAGAGAGACCCTGTCTCGAAAAACCAAAAAAAAAAAAAAAAAAAAAAAAAAAAAAAAAAAAAAAATCTGTACTCCACTAAACTGGAAAAACCTAAAAGAAATGAATAAATTTCTTGATAAATACCACCTACCAAAGTTAAATCAAGAGCAGATAAGCAATTTAAAGGACCTGTAGCCAGGTGGTGGTGGCATAAACCTTTAATCTCAACATTTGGGAGGCAGGTGGATCTCTGTGAGTTCAAGGCCAGCCTGGATCATGCAGAGAAACCCTGTCTGGAAAAACAAACAACGTACGAACAAAGACCCATAACCCTAGTGAAACAGAAACAGTCATTGAATCTCCCAACCAAAAAGAAAGTCCAGGAGTAGATGGACTTAATGCAGAATCCTATCAGATTTTCAAAGAAGAATTAATGACAGCATTCCTCAAAATACTCCACAAAATAAAAACAGAAGGAATATTGCCTAATTCTTTTTATGAAGCCACAGTTACTCAGATACCTACACCACATAAAAACCCAGCAAAGAAAGAGAATTACAGAAGAATTTCCCTTATGAACATAGACACAAAAAATCCTCAATAAAATACTTGCAAATGAATCCAAAAACACATCAATAAGATCATCCACTATGATCAAGTAGGCTTCATCCCAGAAATGCAAGCATGGTTCAACATGTGTAAACTGATCAATTTAACCCACCACATAAACATGCTGAAAAACAAAACCACATGATCATTTCATAACATGCAGAAAAGGCCTTTAACAAAATCCAATGCCCCTTCATGATAAAAGTCATGGAGAGACTAGAGATACAAGGGACACACCTCAACACAATAAAGTTGACTTACAGCAAGCCCACAGTCAACCCAAAGAGAGACAATCAAAACATTTTCACTAAAGTCACAAATGAGGCAAGAATGTCCACTCTCTCCAAATTTATTCAATACAGCATTTCAAATCTCAGCTAGAGAAATAAGACAACTGAAGGAGATTTTAAAAAAAGGGATACGCCGGGCGGTGGCACATGCCTTTAATCCCAGCACTTGGGAGGCAGAGCCAGGCGGATCTCTGTGAGTTCGAGGCCAGCCTGGACTACCAAGTGAGTTCCAGGAAAGGCGCAAAGCTACACAGAGAAACCCTGTCTCGAAAAACCAAAAAAAAAAAAAAAAAAAAAATAAGGGATACAAATAGGAAAATAAAGATACTTTATCTTTATTTTCAGATGACATGAACTTATACATAAAGGACCCTAAAAACTACACAGGAAATCTTCTACATCTGATAATCACTTTCAGCAAAGTACAGGACACAAAATTAATACACAAAATCAATAATTTTCCTATAAATGACAAATGGACTGAGAAAGAAATCAGGGAAACAATACCTTTCACAATAGCCAAAAAAGAAAATAACTTGGGGTAATTCTTACCAAGAAAATGAAAGATCTGTAAAATACATACATTGAAAAAAGACACTGAAGAAGATATCAGAAGACTGAAAGATCTCCCATGCTCCTAGATTAGTAGTAGGATTGATACAGTGTAAAAGGCCATCCTACCAAAAGCAATCTACAGATTCAATAAAATCCCACCAAAATTCCAACACAATTCTTCACAGAATTTTTTTTATTTTAAATTAATTTATTAATTTCCATCTGAGTGAGATTTTCTTCCCCTTTTATTAAACATAGATTCTTTTCTCATACATTATAATCTAAATACAGCCTCCCTCTCTGCACTCTTTCCAGTTGCCCCCACTTCCTCACCCCTCCAGATCCACTCCCCTTCTGTCTCTCATTAGAAAAGAATAGGCTTCCAAGAGACAGCAACAAAACATGACAAAATAAATATAATAAGATAAAACAAAAACTATCATATCAAAGTTGGACAAGACAGACTGACATAGGGTTTCTATTGCTGTGAAGAGATACCATATCCACGGTATGTTATAAAGAAAATATTTAATTTGGGTGGTTTACAGTATCACAGGTTTATTAGTCCACTATCATCATGGTGGGACATGGTGGCATACAGGCAGACATGGTGATGGAGAAGGAGCTGAGAGTTCTACATCTTGATCCGTAAGCAACAGGAAATGAACTATGTCACTGGGCGTAGCTTGAGCATAGGAGACCTCAAAGCCCACGCCCACAGTGACATACCTATTCAACAAAGTCACACCTCCTAATAGTGCTACTCCCTATGGGGGCCATTTTCCTTCAAACCACCACACAGGTTAACAGAAAAATAAAAGAGCCCAAGAGAAGGCTCTAGAATCAGAAACCCTGCCCGTTCACACACACAGAACACTCATATTTCGGTACTAAACTGAAAGCTATAGTACATACACAGGGGACCTGGTGCAAACCCACTCAGGCCCTGTTCCTGCTGCTTCAGTCTCTGTGAGTTCACATGAGCCTTACTCAGTTGATTTAGAGGACCTTGTTCTTCTGGTGTCCTCCATCCCCTCTCTTCCTCACTCTTCTTGCCTCCTCTTCAACTAGGGTCCCTGAGCTCTGAAGGGAGGGGATTTGATGAAGCCATGTCATTTAGAGCTGTCTTCACAGAAATTAAAAGGACAATTTTCAGCTTAATATGGACAGGCGCGCACACACACACACACACACCTCAAAACCCCCAGGATAGCTAAAACAATCTTGAATAATAAAAGAGCTGCTGGAGGTTAACACCATCACCAATCTCAAGTTGTAGTACAGAACTGCAGTCATAAAAACAGCGTAATATTGGAGTAAAAACAGACACGTTGATAAATGAAATTAAAGAATCAGATATGAGTGTACATACCTATGGATACCTGACTTCTGACAAAGAAGTCAGAAATACACACTGGAAAACAGAGCATATTCAACAAATGGTGCTGGTGAAACTGGATAGCTTCATGTAGGAGGATGTAAATGGATCCATACCATTACCCTGCACAAAACTAAACTCCCAATGGATCAAGGGCCTCAATATAAGACCAGATACCTTGAATCTGACAGAAAAGAAAAATGGGACTAGTCTTGAAGTCACTTGCACAGGAAAAGATTTTCTGAACAGAACACTGCTGTGGGATGGTCTGTATGTCAAGTGTGTTGCTGATTGGTCAATAAATAAATCACTGATTGGCCAGTGGCCAGGCAGGAAGTATAGGCGGGAAAAAGAGGAGAATAAAGCTGGGAAGTGGAAGGCTGAGTCAGACAGACACTGCCAGCGGTTGTGATGACAAACAGCATGTGAAGATACCGGTAAGCCACAAGCCACGTGGCAAGGTATAGATTAATAGAAATGGATTAATTTAAGCTGTAAGAACAGTTAGCAAGAAGCCTGGTATGGCCATACAGTTTGTAAGCAATATAAGTCTCTGTGTTTACTTGGTTGGGTCTGAGCAGCTGTGGGACTGGCAGGTGAGAGAGATTTGTCCTGACTGTGAGCCAGGCAGGAAAACTCTAGCTACAGAACACCATTAGCACAGATACTAAAGACCAATAATTAACAAATGGGACCTCATCAAACTGAAAAGCAAGCTTCTATTTGAGCAAAGAGGCTGGCCATAGAATGGGAAAAGATCTTTGCCCATTACACATATGACAAAGGGTTAGTATCTAAAATTTATAAAGGACTAAAAAACTGGACAACAAGAAAACAAATACCCCAATTTAAAAATAGGGTACAGAACTAAGCAGGGAGTTCTCAAAGGTGAAACACAAACGGCTGGGAAGCACTTAAATACTCAACACCCTTAGTCATCAGGGAATGCAAACCAAAACTACTTTGAGATTTCATCGTACACCAGTCAGAATGGCCAAGATCAATACAACAATTGATAGTTTATGCTGGCAAGGATGTGGGGGGAGGAGGGAACACTCATCCATTGCTGGTGGGAGCGCACACTTGTACAGCCACTATGGAAATCAGTGTGGTGGTTCCTCAGGAACCTGGGAGGATATGTAGCTTGGATCCGACTCTGTAATTCTCGGGCGTGTACCCAAAGAACTCTACATCCTACTACAGAGATACCCGCTCCACCATGGTCACTGTTGCCTATCCACAATAGTTAGAAACTGGAAACAACTGAGATATCCATTAACTGATGAATGAATAATGTCAACGTGGTACATCTGCACAACAGAATATTGAAAAGCTGTTAAAAAAGTGAAATTATAGCCGGGCGGTGGTGGCACACGCCTTTAATCCCAGCACTCGGGAGGCAGAGGCCGGCGGATCTCTGTGAGTTCGAGGCCAGCCTGGTCTCCAAAGCGAGTTCCAGGAAAGGCGCAAAGCTACACAGAGAAACCCTGTCTCGAAAAAACCAAAAAAAAAAAAAAAAAAAGTGAAATTATGAAATTTGCAGGTAAATGGAAAGATCTAGGGGAAAAAAAAACATCCTGAGGTAACCCAAAAGACAAACACTGCATGTTTTCTCTTCTAGGTGGATGGTATCTTTTAAGCCTTTGATGTGCATGCTACAATCCATACAACCACAGAGCTGAGGTACCTGGTAAGGGACTCCAGATGAGATGATCTCCCTAAGAAGGGGAAATAGAATAGACAGTGATAGAGAAACAGGGTAGGTGGGAGAACTGGAGTAGGCTGATTAAATGGAGAGAGGGATGGATGAGAGGAATAAGAGGAGAACTATGGAGAGGGACAACTAACACTAAGGGACATTTACTGGGTCATATGAAAACTCACTACTGTAGAAGCTTCCTAAATATATATACATGTATGAAAGAAATCTAAATGGAGTCACCAAATAACTGTAGAGACAATGTTCCAACTAGACATCTTTCACAACCAAGTGAAACCTCCAGTGTCAGGAACTGGTTATATCTAGTTGCGTTGTTGGCCCAAGGGGCCTATAGGAACTCCCAAACATCTCGGGCTACTGCCCAAGCAATTGCTTGTTCTCCACAAACTGAGGGTAAGGTCCTATTGTTAAAGAGAACACTAACCTATCTCACTGAACATGGGGAAGTTGAGCTGGTACCTAACCAGAGGCTTCAGTCCCACTGACTAGTGTTCATGGTACTGGAAGGTACTCTGCAAGCTACCAAAGGAGAAAGGTGACCATCAATCAACTCAGCTACAAGCCTTGTGATCTACAACAGTGACCTGCCCGTAAGATATGCTAGTGAAATATTGGCACAAACACTGTGGGAGTAACCAACCAGTCTTTGATTGGAATTAAGGCCAACTCCATGAGATGGAACCCATGATAGCTCTTCTCAGGTGGCCAAGAACCCGAAACTGAGTAGGTCACCGGTCTAGGGGAAAACCAAATACCGCTGTTCTGCTAAAGGAATATAGCAATAAAATGACTCCTAGTGACATTCTACTACACCCAAGACCAGGGCCTCACTCAGCCATCAAGACTCTTCTCTCCTGCAGATGGGAACTAACACAGAGACCCACAACTGGACTAAGAGACTTTGGAACACTCAGTCCTAAATGAGATGTCTTCATCAAACCCTTCCCCAGGGCTCAGGGAGCTATGTGGACGAGGAGGAGGAAAGATTGTAAGAGTCCAAGGGGATGGACTTACAATGATACTAAGGAGACAGTGTCTTCCAGACACAACAGGACAGACACACACGAACTCATGAGGAGACTGTGGCAGCATGCACAGGGTATGTACAGAGTCAAGCCAGATGGGGTCCCAGTGCTGAGAGGGGGAAGCGGACATGGGCTCCCACCCCATGAAGAAACCCCTACTCAGAGGAATTAAATAACCAAATGCCTATTGGAATAAACCAGGCTGCTCGAGGTGATAGAACAGCTAAGACAGAGAGAATAGAAAATTTAGGAAAAGCCATAAAGCAATTTTTTGGGCAAACTTCTATAAATGAACAAAAACCAAAATTAACAATAAGAATAAATAGTGTTTTGTTGTCTGGTCTGGTAGACACAGGTGTAGACATGACAATAATTGCACCAGAATTTTGGCATCCAAATTGGCCTCTTCAGGAGGTAAATGTTCAGCTGTTAGGGACTGGGACATTATCTCAAGTGAAATAGAGTACAAGATGGCTCGAATGTATAGGTCCAGAAGGACAGAGAGAAAAATTAAAACCATATGTGGCTAACATAGCTATGAACCTGTGGGGTCGAGACCTGTTGCAACAATGGAATACTCAGATTAACATCCCTCCAACCTCAGAAACAATCATAAACTAGCACATGTTTCTGAGAGAAATATTAGAAGGTATTATTCTAATGGGTGGTCACCCGCCATCCAGATTGTACAAGAACAGGGTACAACAACTGATGATCTTCCAAAGACACCAACAGCTCTACCTTTAAAATGGTTAACAGACAAGCCTGTATGGGTTCAGCAATGGTCTTTAACAACAGAGAAACTCCAGGCTTTAGAAGAGCTGGTACAAGAGCAGTTAAATGCTCAGCATACTGAAGAATCAACCAGCCCTTGGAATTCTCCTGTACTTGTTATTAAAAAGAAATCTGGTAAATGGAGAATGGTAACAGAACTAAGAGCAATCAGCAAAGTAATTGGGCTCTCTACAATCCAGAATTCCTTTGCCTACTCGGTTACCTAAAGGATGGCCTCTTACAGTTATTAATTTAAAAGACTGTTTCTTTTCAATACCCTTACAAGAAAAAGACAGAGAAAGATTTGCCTTCACGGTGCCTACATATAATAATTCTCAACCGGTTAAGAGACATCAATGGAGGGTTCTCCCACAGGGAATGTTGAATAGCCCAACTCTGTGCCAATATTTTGTACAACAGCCATTGGAAGTGATACATAAAAAATTTCCTAAATCTATAATTTATCATTATATGGATGATATTTTACTAGCTGACTCAAATGTATATACTTTAGAAAGAATGTTTGAAGAAGTAAAGAAATTTTGCCTTGTTGGGGATTACAAATTGCTCCTGAAAAGATACAAAGAGATGGAGAAGCTATCGTTACTCGATAACCACTTACAAACGAAAAACTGTTTTTCTCCCAAGGAGTCTCACTGGGCATATTAACCACACTTAAGGGCTGGCCCATGCCCAGCAGTTGATGGCCGACACAGACCGATCTCAGTGGTGGTGTTGTGGACTCTTTGTCTTGGGTCGCTTTGTTTGGGCATTTCTGTCTTCCTAGTCTTTGCTTGTGTGTTATGGCTTCTGATTTTGTGTGTGTCTGTGGCACCTCCCTCCTTGGGTTGTTTGTATTTTTGTTTGCCTGTTCACTTTCTAGAGAGAGAGAAAGAGAAAGGGTGTGGAGTCGGGTGGGTGGGGAGTGGGGAGGATCTGGTAGAGGGAAAGTGTGATCAGAATATATTACATGAACAAAGTTTCAATTAAAAAACAACAGTGAATTAGTGCAACAACGTGCCCATTTCCAGGCACTGAGCAGCAGCACAGGCCTGTAATCCGACTCTCAGGAAATTCGAGGCAGAAAGAGCATGATTTCAAGGCTGACTTGGGCTACACAGGAGACACTGATTCACAGAGAACTGAGATTAAAGTCACACCTGACATTTTTATGTGAGTACAGAAACTCCCGTTTTCTATACCACACCGAAGAAGCTGGGGAAAGAAAAGGCCGTCTCACCTTCAGCGTGACATCGCAGAGTTCCCCATTCTCATAGAACCGAAGGAGAGAACTATGGAAGTCTTTCCATGCTTCGTTGGCTTCAAAGATGAAGGAGTCCTCGCCATCACACTCGCTGACAGAAGACCTGCTCCTCGCTGGCTGGTGCGGGGGCTGCCGCCGCCCCTTTGTCACGTGGCTCCTAGCTTGTTTCCCATTGGTGGACTCCGAAGCCATTTGCAACACTCTTTCTATGGAGCTCCCTTCTGAAACATCCCATTTACTCTTCTTTTAAGGGTGAGAAGACAGAAGACAGACGCAGCCACTAAACGTTAGACATCTTTCAAAATTCCTTCAATTGCCATTATACAGTTTGCTGAAATATTAAAAAAAAACACGCAAAGATAAACTAAAAGGTATTATGATTATAATTCATCAATATGATACATGTAACCGGATTGGTCATACTGGAAACCCTGCAGCGTCACACTAAATGTCACATGACTCACTTCATCTAACTACATGGCGAAAGAACAGCTTTAAAATTCAACACAAAAACCAAGGACATAAGAATGGAATGTACTGGCTTCAAAACCAGAAGCTGTGAATTAAACAGTTTATGCTTAGAAACTTTGAGGACTCAAAGAAAAATCAAAGGTTTTTTTTTTTATAGAATTAGGTTCTTCATAGATTCTACGTTAGACTGATTCCACCACTGAGACCCTGCTTAAGCTTTAGTTATCTCTTTTGGGAATGGGTGAGTGCATCACTTACAGGAATATTTCAAGAGTTAAAGATATACAACCAGAAACACAAACAGCTAACTATAGTGTACAGACCTCATTGTATCTGCATTTCCATATAGAATTTATTACTTACATACAAAATCACACTTACTTCACTAATAAGCATATTTGATGAATATTCATATCATTAATAGATATATGCTACAATTCTGCCCACCTGATCAAGACAAAGGGTTTTAAGTTAAACCATCTGCTATCACTTACTGGCTGTGATCTTTTTGAAAGTTTTCCTAACCCTCGGGTTCTCTACCCATAAACAGGGCTGTCCCGAGGGTCGCAGAAGTGCACTAGACTTCAGGGGCACTTACAAAACTGTAAACTATGCTGCAGATGTTTGTGTTAGGATGGAAGCTTGCAATAGCATGCAGCTTTTGAAAACTATAAATGCCTTAACCAGAAAGTCAGGTCTATGGGGTTCTTTTACTGTTAATCTCATCTCTCAGCTTTGTCCAGAAACAAAGTGGGTGATGTAAAATTATGGGCTGTAGTTACTAACATGTCTTAAAGTTTCTGTGGCAGACACAACATGATGGTGATCCCTAACAGGTCACATCTGTCTCTATCTCCTTACCTGTAAGAAGTGTAACCAGCGTCTAAGCTACAGTACGTGGGAAGGTGATGGTGGGCCACACTCTTGACTACATTAGATTGCACACTTCCACATGGTGCACTTCCTTCTAGGACAGAACAAATATGGACTAGAGTCTCCAGGAAGGGAGCCCAGGTCCTCACGTGTGTGCAACAAGCATCTTACCAACCCAACTCCCTATAGCAGCTCTTTTAAGTTCACATCCCTACTTCAAAGCCAGGTGTGGTGGTGCACACCTATAATCCTAGCACTTGGGAGACTCAGGCAGGTGACTTTCCTGAATTCAAGCTACATTGTGAAGCCTGATCACAAGAAACAGAAACCAAATAAGAACCAATACAAAACAAGTAGTACAATCTGTAGCTAGAGTTTTCCTGCCTGGCCCACAGTCAGGACAAATCTCTCTCACCTGCCAGTCCCACAGCCACTCAGACCCAACCAAGCAAACACAGAGACTTATATTGGTTACAAACTGTATGGCCGTGGCAGGCTTCTTGCTAACTGTTCTTACAGCTTAAATTAATCCATTTCCATTAATCTATACCTTGCCACATGGCTCGTGGCTTACCGGCATCTTCACATGCTGTTTGTCATCGTGGCGGCTGGCAGTGTCTCTCTGACTCAGCCTTCCACTTCCCAGCTTTATTCTTCTCCTTGTCCCGCCTATACTTCCTGCCTGGCCACTGGCCAATCAGTGATTTATTTATTGACCAATCAGCAACACATTTGCCATACAGAACATCCCACAGCAACAATCAAACCATTTCTGCAAAGGGTCAACACGCACATGACTTCACTTTGAGGGTCATTTGTACTCTATGACAACTCCTCAACTCTGCCTTTGCAGTGAAAGAATGGCCCCAAATGGGAATACATGAAGGAGTACAGCTGTGTTCCAATGAAAGTCTCCAAAGTATTTGGTGGGTACAATTTGGGTGAGTCATAGTTTGTAGACACTTTGCAAGATAACCATCTTTAAACCCAGTCAACCCTGTTCTAAAAATATTAAGACAAACTTACCAGATACAAATAACTCAAAGGTTCTGAACAGAAACTGGACATTCTAAGGAGCAGGATAAGCTCTTATCTAGTCCTATCTATCCTGCTCAGGATGCAAATCCTGTGCTTGTTTAGTGCATCTAATCTGTAGACATATCCACCCATTAGCACTTAGTAGTAGCTGCTGTGGCATCGCAGTGTGTGTATCCCAGGTAACCATATGCAGTATCCTAATGCTACATCCAGACCCACCATCCTTCATCTCACTGCCACCTACGTACTGTAGTACTGTCATCACAAGAAGAGCATAGTATAGTAAGACATTTTGAGAGAAGGGAAGAGACTGCATTCATGCACTTTTATTATAGTATGCTCATGTAGTTATTGTCTGTCTCATTAAATGCTATTAATTTATTACTGGGCTTAAGTTACAAGTTAAATTTCATGGATGATGATGGTGTATGTGGTATAGAAGTGGGCACATATGTGTTATGGCACACATGTAGAGATCAGAGGACAACTTGATAGAGTCAGTTCTCTCCTTCCAAGTATCTGCATGCACAACTGTCTGTTTGGAGGTGATGCCATCTATAGTCTCAGGTATCTATTGGAAGTCCTGAGACATATTACCCAGGAGCACCACTGTCTGTAACAGTCTCAAATGACAGGACTGCAGAGGTGGGGGTTCTGAAAGAAAGGGAAAGCTGAGAGAGGAGGGGCTGTGGCTTTCAACAGGGAACAGAAGCGATTCAGCTCACTATCAGAACCGTACTGTGTCCTCATTGCAGCAGAGGCCACATGATTCTACACATGATGGCACATACATACACATTAGCTAGTACAAAAGACAGGTGAAATGTAAGTTCTCATTGTACATCCCTAGTCCTGGAGCCACACATGATGTGACCACCGTGGGAAACAGGAAGAGTTCATGGGACTTACTGTCTGTGGCCACTGAAAATGAGTCTACAAGTATCTTAAAGAGTGCCTTTAAAATGAGACAAACATTGCTATATTGGATGAAAAAAAACTATTTAAGTCACAAGACACAAATACACCAAACAGAAATGAGATATAACTAGATTAACAATATTAAAAAAATAAAATGCATGGAAACAGCTAGATTATTAAAAGATATAGACTTCAACACAAAAGGAGAAGGTACAGAGAGAGGACACCAGTAGGGCCCAGTGGCAACATCTAAACCCAGGAGCGGAGGCAGGAGGATTACAAGTTTGAGGACAGCCTTGGCTTCACTGCAAGTTCCAAACCAGCCTGTACTACATAGCAGGACCTGATCTTAATAAAAATAAGGGCTAAAGGTGTAGGCTAGTGGTAGGGCACTTGCCTAGCATGTGTTCAATCCCACAAGAAAAAAAAAAAAAACCAAAGTAACCACCAATCAAATAAGCAAAAATCCTGGATATCAAATGTAAAATAATGAAGCTGGTCCCTTACCTTCTGCTGACAAACAATAACTAAAAATGGAGTTAGGATCTGAACATAACCCCTGAAATGGTAGACTGCTAGGGGATGGGGCATGCTGTAGCTAGTCCTAGCACTTAGAAAAGGAGGGGAGCAGTGAGGAGGAGAAGGAAAAATGTTATGAAATATTATTTTGCTCTTTATTTATTTAATATATATACAGTGTATTGCCTGCCTGCCAGATCTCATTATAGATGGTTGTGAGCCACCATGTGGTTGCTGGGAATTGAACTCCAGGACTTCTGGAAGAGCAGCCAGTGCTCTTAACCTCTGAGCCATCTCTCCAGCCCCGTGGAATATTATTTTAACTGGACAAAGATGTGTTACATTTGTTTACGCTGTGGAATATTACTTTAACTGTGTAAAGGTGTATTACTTTTGTTTATGCTGCATTTGTTTAAGGATGTAAGGATGTGTGATTAATTATGTAAAGATGTGTTGCATCTGTTTCACCTACATGCCCAAGGCACCTGGTTGGTCTAATAAAACGCTACCTGGCCAATAGATAAGCAGGAGAAGGATAGGCAGGGCTGCTGGGCAGAAAAAACAAATAGGAGGAGAAATCTAGGCTCAGGAGGAGGAGGAATGAGAGAAGGACAGGATGAGGGACATGTCTGGGGCAAGAAGTCAGCTGCCGCTGTCAGACAGACAGACAGACAGACAGACGTGAGAAGCAGTGAAAGTAAGACACACAGAAGGAAAGAAAAGTAAAAAGCCCCGAGACAAAAGGTGGATAAAGAGAAACAGGTTAATTTAAGTTAAAAGAGCTAGCCAGAAACATGCCTAAGCTAGGCCGAGCATTCAAAACTGGTAAGTCTCGGTGTCATGATTTGGGAGCTGGTTGGTGGTCCACAGAAAAACACTTCAGAAATGTCAAGTTCCCTCTGGTGCAATAATGGAGAAATAAAAAGGCACAACAAACTGGAAGGAAACAGAACTGTCCACAGTAATGTAACTGGATATGTGCAGTCTCCCGGTTCAAATAACAAATCATACTGAACCAAAGAGTCTAAAGATTTGTGCAAATTGTACTGAAGGGAAGGAAAGGGGGACAGGAACAACACTGGTTGAAAAGAGTCAGGTGGGATATGTAGACAAGGAACTCGGTGTTCTTACTCTTCTGCAGGGTTTACAGGAGGACATGTCTGTGCGTCTTTCACCATGATGGACATGTATCAGAAGACATGCTATCTCTGTCCTCCTGGCCTTGAGGAGGAAGCAATGAGCTTCTGCAGGAGCTGCTGTGTTCTTCCTGCTGGCATCTTACCCTGTGTACAGACAGCCTGTGTGTGATAACAGTGGGCAGAAAGATGCACATTTGCATTTAACAAGAAAGAAGTGCCAGGAGTTTGATCTTTGTAGTATCCTCCTCTTTCTCTTTTTCTCTCTTTTCTCTCTCTCTCTCTCTCTCTCTCTCTCTCTCTCTCTCTCTCTCTCTCTCTCTCTCTCTCAACCTAGTTTAACTGTAGAGACATTGCGGTGGAGGTATTCTAGGTTTAATGGCACACCTGATATTAAAGCTGATAGAAGTCAAAAGGTGGGATAGGAGAGAGAACATGTCACACTTCAATGGCTAAGGTTCTGAGATGAGGCTTGAGATCTGCACATGCCCTTTGTCCCCAGGGAGGTCCCTTTATGTCCTATTGGCAGACGTTTTTGATATAAAACATTTCTAAGGAGCACCTAACAATAGTAAGTTTACAAGGTCATAAAATACAAGGTAACCATGCAAAGATCAACTCTATTTCTATGTACTGGCAATGCATGATGGAAACAGAAATTTGAAAAGTTCGTTGCTTCTAAAAAAGGGAGACTCTCAGGTCTAAGCCCAATGAAATGTACAGAACCCACACACTGAAGTATGTTATTGAAGCAAATAGAAGCAAACCTAAAGAAATGGGAAGTTGCCACAGTTCCTAGGCTGGAAGACTCAATTTAGTAAACACGACTGACTCTGATTTAAATCAGTTCCAATCAAGCCATACAGGAAGTTTTTATAATAGACACTGACAAGCTGAATCTAAATCTTCTAATGGAAAGACTGAGGGGCCAGAAACAAGGTTTGAGGAATTACCATATTCAATGTAAAACTCAGTATTACATGCCTTCAACCACAGTGTCAGGTTACAAAACCCCAAGCATAGGAGAAATAACTCGGGTTTAAATAAATGGGGTAGAATACACAAACTCTTCATGAACAATAATTTCAGGCTGCAGGGGGAGGGGCTCAGTGGGAGAATGATCGCCAACTATGAGCCTACTGTGAGCCTACTGTGAACCTACTGTGAGCAGCCCTTTGGTTCAGTCCACAAAGAGGAAGGGGGTAAGTGTGGAGAGTCTAAATAAATTATGGAGACTTTTCATTCATATGTGCACGAGAGAGAGAGAGAGAGAGAGAGAGAGAGAGAGAGAGAGAGAGAGAGAGAGAGAGAGAGAGAGAGAGAGAATGTGTGTGTGTGTGTAGCATGTATGTATGTGGTGGTCAAAGGGCAAGCCTGGGTGGAGTCCTTAGGTGTCTTCTACCTTTTGTTTGAGATGGAGTCTCTCTCTCACTGCCCTGGAACTTTGCCAGTAGGCTAGGCTAATTGGCCAGTGAGTCCCTGGGACCCACCTACCTTTATCACTGAGCTCACCATCATTGTTGGAATTATGTGTGCATGTCTCCACATCTAGTTTTGAGTGCTGGGAATGTGAGCTTGAGTTCTCATGCTTTTGAGTCAAATGCTTTTACAGACTGAATTAAGCCTTAAGATACTTTACTACTGAGGTGTGGCCTGTGGATAGTGCCACAGTGAGCTCACTCTAAAGAGCACAGCATGAAACAGGAGAATGAGTTCACGGTGGTGAGATATGACACATGCTTCTGCCAGGTGATCACGGTGAACAACAACTGACTCATCTCACGGACTTCTACAACCTTAACTCCACACGCTGCAGTGAGAACGCACTCTGTGTTCCTTGTCTCGGCTTCTCAGAGCCCACAACCTCAGTCTGGCCATGAGAAAAGCATCAGACAAACGCCAACGAGACACTCTACAAGCTATCTGACCAGTACTCATCAAAGTCAGCAGAAACAAGGGAAAGCTGGTTACCATGTCAGCAGGAGACCAAGGAGACACAGATACTGAATTTACCGCAGCATCCTTGGGGTCCTGGAACGGGGAAAAAATGTAAAAAGCAGGACACTGGAATAAAGTGCCAGCGTTTGTGCTGGTTAGTTTTCTTGTCCACTTGACACAAACTACAGTCAGCTGGGAATACGGACCCTCCATTGAGAAACTGCCTCCATCATATCTATATATGGGCATATCTATGGGGGCATTTTCTTAACTGCTAATTGATATGGGAGGGCCCAGCCCATTGTGGGTGATACTACCCCTAGACAGGTGAGCCTGGGCTATATAAGAAAAGTCCCTGAGCAGGCCAGAGGAAGTGTGCAGAAAGCAGCATTCCTCCACGGTTTCTGCTTCACGCTCCTGCCTCAGCTGCCCTAGATGACAGACCACACCTCTAAGATGTGATAAACCCTTTCCTCCCCAGTTTGCTTTTGGTCATGGTGTTACCACAGCAATAAAAAAACAAACTAGGACAACCTCAATTAAAAAGTATATATTAATAAAAGGGTACTGATTAATTGAAACAATCCCATCAAAGAAACATAAGGTATCAGTAGCAGGAGAGACGAGCTAAAGGGTCTGTGGCAGTTCCAATACCTTAATAATGTCATGGTAGTTCTCAAACCAGTGTAAACCAGATGACAAGATGCGAAGTCAGGGCAGAGACATCAACAGCACACGGCCTGAGCAAACGCAGCCAAGTGGATTTCAAAGAAGCACCAGAGCAATTCAACGGGGGGAAAAGAACTTTTCAGTAATAAGAGAACAACAATATAGCCAGATAAACAAGACTAAATCTTGACCTAAAGTTCATCTTAATATGAAGCAGGATGTGTGTGTCATGAAGGAAAACTATTTGGGTGAGGGAGGAAGGGGAGGTGAGGGGGGAGAGGAGAAGTGAGGGGGAGAGGAGAGGGCAGGGGTAGCAAATAAGAACAATATAGTGATGTATAAAAATACAATGAAATCCACTTACCTGTATGCAACAAAGATTATTTTAAAAATTAACAAGTGCTGATAAAGATGAGAAATGCCTGAACCTTTTAAATATTACTGCTGAGAATACAAGACAGTTCAGATAGTCTAGAATATGTTTTGACAATTTTCTTTATAAACATGCAGTATGACCAAACAATCTGACTGCTGGCAATCTACCCTTAAGGAACATTTACATTTGTTTAAGAACTTGCTATAAAATTTGATAGCTGCTCTACCCACAACAGCTAAAACCTAGAAACAAGCTAAATGATCTCGAGATAAGTGGGTAAACTCACGGTGGCACACCTGCACAAGGGACATCAGTCACAACACAAGGGAACGAACTGCACTTCCTAAGCCCCTTATGTATTCTCAAAAGGACACAATCAGTGTGAGCAGTTCAGCAACAGCTGAAGAGTTGCTAAAATCAGAGGCGCACGCACGGAGGGTGTGACTACAGGTGTCACCAGGAGGTTTTAAAGATGAACTGTCCTGTATCCTGTTACAAGGTATAGATTTGTACACCACAAAGGGCAACTTGATTATATGATAACTGAAACAGAAAACAGACAGCAGCATTCTACCACACTCATTATACAATTCAGAGGACAAAAATACATATACATCACACGCGTGCACACGAGCGTGCGTACACATGTGTATATCCACAAGCCACTCTGCTGCTGGACCGCTAAGTCAGCTCACAGAATAAGGTATAAAGACATCACCACCACCACGAAAATACTATTGTCTTCTAAACTACCAGTAGCATCCTAGTCACAGAGGAGCATCTTTTGCCCTTTTTATAGATGAACTGAGGACACACAGTAGAGCCCACCACCATGGTGGAGGCAAGACTCAGATCATGCAGCAGAGCTCTGAAGACTGTACCATTTACCACCACACTCCTGTTCAGAACACCACAAGGAAGAGAACTACCGAGCAAACCATGAACACTGAGATGCCTGCCTTCCCTTCTAAAGCTGTCCCTTCCTGTCCCCTCACCATTTTCCCAGTTCTAATTCAAACGCTGAGCCAGGCTTGAGTTCCAATTTTTACAACACGTAGGTTTCAACTTCTCTGGATTCTAATTGAAAGTTTTCTTACACTTTTTTCCTTTCTCTGAACAGCATTGTTTTCAGTGTGTGCTAGAAAATCCACCTCGTATCTCACTTGGACTATCTCATGATGGCCCTCCTACTCATCCTAACATCTAAGGGCAATGCTGCCATATTTATCCAACTTTGTCATTTCCAAACTGCCCAGTACATGCAGTTCAAACAGTTTATAATGGCCTTCTTTGCTCAGCCTTTAATCTATCTTGTTTTTCTTCCATCCATTTTTTATATAAAGTAGGGGGAAAGAAAAATAAGACACCAAGAGCCCTCATTAAATCACTATGTGCCTGCCACACACACATGCTTTCTCACTTAGCTCCTAACAGTCCTGAAGGACTAAACATCCCTACCTTGCCTGGGGTCATCCCTCTAGAAAATGGTAGGAGTCAGAGCTTCAACCCTGCTGATTAAACCCATTCTTTTTCTAATGGACCACATACTTCCTCATCCAGCCTTGCAGAATAAATGTGCAAAGCTTGCTTCAGCCGTTTGCTGTGAGAGAATAATGTCAAGGCCCAGATAAAATAACGAGTCTTTTAGGAAGCCTTCTCTAACTCTCCCAGTGATGTGTGAGCTCTTCTTGCTGCGACACTTTGCACATCTCCGATTTGTTCTTTTATTTGTTTTAGATTTACTTGAATAATCTTGAATAATGCACATTAACATCTTTTTTTTTCTCATTTTTCAATACAGGGTTCCTCTGTGTAGTAGCCCTGGCTGTTCTGGAACTTGCTCTGCAGACCAGGCTGGCCTTGAACTCACAGAGCCGCCTGCCTCTGCCTCCTGAGTGCTGGGATTAAAAGCATACGCCACTATGGTCTGGTGCACATTAACATCTTACGACGACGACGACGACAGCGGTGTATTTTTGCAGAGGCAGAGGTGAGGGTTCAACCCAAGGCCTTGTGCTTGCATGTACTTACTATGCCCCAAAGACTGTATTTAACAACCTCTATGTAGTTGCCTGGGTCATGGACATTTGTGAGCTGGGTTACCACGTAAAATTGGCTAACTCTTATAGTCATAATGATTAGATCAGCAATTCATCTTTCACCTGTCATTTTTCTCATAGACAGATGATAAATAGATCGGATGGATGATACAGATGATAGATCTAGATATACAGATGACAGATATAGATGACAGAGATATACACATACAGATAGATAAGAGAGAGGTAGGTAGATATAGATGTTGCTCTTAGTATCTGAATATTAGGCTAGCAGGGATCACCACCCTATCTTTATGTTCAAATTCATGCACTACCACATCCAGTCTTACAATAGTCATTATTCTAAAATTATCTGAAGTTAGATTTGGCCCAGACTCAAGAGCTCAAAAATGTCTATATAAGGATAGAGAAGCATGCCAATCAGTAAAATGCTTGCCACACAAGATGAACAAGTTTGATCTCCAACACCTATATAAAAAATTGGGTCTGCAGCCAGTCAACTCAAACTGGCAAGCTCCAGATTCAGGGTGGGCCACAACTGAAGACGACAACATTGACTTCTGGCTTCCACACACACGGACACACACGTGTACATCAACACTCACACAGCTGATTCTATGGTGCAGACTTGTAGTTGCAGTGCTGGGAACAAAAATGTTGATCCCTGGAGTTTACCGGCAGCCAGTCTAGCCTAACTGTGAGCCACAGGCACCAGTGAGCAGCCCTGTGTCAAAAACAAAGGAGGAAGGCGCCCGAGGAATGACTTTTGGCCTCCATGTACACATACACATATACATTCACTCCCCCCATAAACACGCCTACACAAAAATGCCTGTATAAAACTCTTTTAAAATAGTCTGTTTAAAAATGCAATGTTAGCCGGGCGGTGGTGGCGCACGCCTTTAATCCCAGCACTCGGGAGGCAGAGCCAGGCGGATCTCTGTGAGTTCGAGGCCAGCCTGGGCTACCTGAGTCCCAGGAAAGGCGCAAAGCTACACAGAGAAACCCTGTCTCGAAAAACCAAAAAAAAAAAAATGCAATGTTTCCAACTTTGAAAAGGGACAAGAATGTTGCCCACTGGCTGGCTGAGGTCTTCGTGGGCAGATCTTCGGCAATGTTCGCAGCCCTTGATACCTTGGCACAGCAGCAGGAGCAGCCTCTAGTGTTACGGCTCTCACGAGGCCTCAGGCACCAGTACCTTAGCCCCACAGTGACAAGTGTTACAGCTCTTTCTGAGACCTAGGACAGCAGGATTCCTCAGTCGCCCATGGCAGCTAGCACTGCAGCTTCTAGGCCTGTGCAGTCTTTGGCAGCTGCAGCTCCTAAGCAAGGCAGTCACGATCGCACGGCCTCCACGGTGCTTCCAACTCCCGGGTCTCCAGAGTCTGCAGTTACTCTTCCCTGGATGTTTTCAGTCTTCTCCTTTGGCTCTCCACCTTCTCTCCGCTTCCACCACGGTTCTGACTCCTCCTCTGACCATTCTTCCCAGCTGGTCTGTGGCCTCTTGCTGCTGTGCTGCTGGGATGCTGCTGCTGGTGCTGGGGCAGCAGCCACCCTCCCCCTTCTCATTCTACTTCCACGTCAGCTCTGCTGCTGCTCTTGTGGCTCTTGCCTCTTCTGTGGCTGCCAAAGCCACTGGCTGCTTCCTGGCTGAGTTCCACGTCTGCTGTTCAGCTGCTGGCCTCTCTGCATGGCTCTGCCTCTCCTGTGGCTGTCAAAGTTACAGGCTGCTCTCTGAGCCTCTGCCTCTCTTGCTGACAACAGAGCCACCACCATATCTGGCTCCATCACTTTGCGGTTCAACTGCCAGCATTCCGCTGTCACTTCTGCACTTACTGCCACCACTCGGTCTTTCCTGCCATTAGCCGCTCGGTCCACCCTACAGAGGATGGATGGATGGATGGATGGATGGATGGATGGATGGATGGATGGATGGAGATATATATGTATGTGTGTGTGTGTGTGTGTGTGTGTGTGTGTGTGTGTGTGTGTGTGTGTGTGTACACACATATGCATACAAGGAAACACTGGAGTGGAGAGATGCTTTTAACCGAATATAATGTTAGGAGGCAAAACAGGAAGGTATTTCCATTCAGTTCACTACGTAAGTTAATAACCTGTGTAAACAGAAAATGGGTGTGTGCACCAATCATTTCAGACCTTCAAGTAAATTATCAACTGTGTCTGGACCAACTTTGGCTGTCCCTTTTGCACAGTCCCTCAGGTCACCAGGGGAAACGCTCCCTCTCTGGCCAGGAAATGGTTGCATGGAAGGTCTGGAGTGAGTTCATTAAACAGCTGTGCTTAGAGCCACCTCTGTAGAAGCCAAACTGTGCTCAGCAGCAAGTGGCCTCAACTGTTGTGTAACTTCCTCAGAGTGCCCAGGGAGGGTTCTAAGTGACATAAGGTTGTCCAGCTGGCTGGCTGGTACTGCTCTCTGTCCTGGGGAAGTCAGGACACCAGGGAAGAGTCTAACAGCCAGTTAAGGTATTCAATCATCCCCCATACCATTTTCATTTATATGAAAATAAACTGCAGGAGGAGTGCTTCAGTAAGAACTTACTATGAACACCAATACTGAGTTTTAACCATATTCAATGGTGCTTTTAACAATGTTCCACGTCTGTCCTGCACTCTAGGAAAAAATGGGTCTCTTGATATGTCTCAGGAAGGCAAAGGTAGGAAAATAATATTCCCTTAAACACATCTGAATCTGCCTAAAGAATTAAATGTGATATGGAACTTATAAAGACTGTATACTAAGGGCTGGGGAGATAGCCCAGTAGGAAAGGGCCTGAACCTCGTGAGGCCCTCGGTTTGATCCCAACACCCACACAAAAAGCTGAATATGTGATGAGGAAGCGGGAAGAAGTGGATTCCCAAGGCTTCTGGATGGCTAGCCTAGCTGAACCCCCCAGCGCTGTAGGACTGGGGTGCAGGTCGGTATGAGCATCCACCTAGCGAGTGCAGCCTTCCACTCAATCCCAGCATTGAAGGCTTCTGGATGGCTAGCCTAGCTGAACCCCCCATCCCCAGGTCTTAGTGAGAAATTCTCTCAAACAAACGAATAAGCAAACAAACAAGGTGGGCATCTCCTAAGAACAACCTGAGGTCGCCCTCTGTCCTCCACAAGCACACACAGATACATGTCCTTGCACACGCATCTACACACACAAGTGCCTGTACAACACACAGGACTGTGTATTAGTATTCAGTAACAATGCAAGTAAACCTAAGCTCCAGAGCTTGAAGACAGCAAGCATTCTTTTCCAGCTACCTCTAAGATTCCTGCCCTTAAGGAGTGAGAGCAGAACAACCCCCTTTTCACAGTCCATTGAGCTGACTTAAAAGGAAAAAGCAGCAGTAGGAAAAAGGAGAAACGGCCATGTAAGTCTATCCCAAGATACCCTGAGGCACTAAGATAATGAAATATAACTGGAGCCTCCACTCCCCTGCACGCCAGTACCAACTAACAACCAACAAAACGTGCAGTGCTGAACAAAAAGTACTCACAAAAGCAGACGGGTTCTAACGACCTGATGTAGACACTGGGTAACACGCTGAAGTTCTTAACATGCAAATAAAATGTATGACGAATCACAGAAAACAAGACCAACAACAGAGCGGAGAGCACGGTGCTGAAACAATGTAGCTTATTCTAACCCCCTTTTCACCTTCCAGCATGGGACATCAACATGCGCAGTGCTCTCACCCAGTGTAACGTACTAACGACTAAGGCAATTCCCTACCACAGCAACGTTACTTTACACCACACTTTCCCGAGGAAGAGTTGAGTACATAGAGCTCCAGATGAGTGTAGATGCTGTAAATCTATAATTCCATAACTTGGGAGGCTGAGGCAGGAAGGCTGCCTTGAGTTTAAGGCCAACCTAAGTTACACACTGAATTCGAGGCTATCCTGGGCCACATGAGACTCTGTCTTTCATTTTGTTTAGACTTACTTTATGTGTAAGAGTGTTTTGCCTGCATGTATACACATGCACCGTGTGCTTGCCTAGTCCCCGGTCAGAAGAGGGTATTGGGACCCCTGGAACTGGAGTTGGGGATGGCTCTGAGCCACCATGTGGGTAATGGGGACTGAACTTGGGTCCTCTGCAACAGCAACAAATGCTCTTTCTCCACTCCCATGAAACTCTTGTCTTACAAATTAAAGAAAACAAAATTCCATGCAGCCTCCTGACAGAAGCACCTCTTAACCAGCGCTGTAGGACTGGGGTGCAGGTCGGTATGAGCATCCACCTAGCGAGTGCAGCCTTCCACTCAATCCCAGCATTGCAGACAGAATGAGGCAAGACTCAGTACTATCACACAGTCACACTGTTATGCCTACTACAGGTAGCAACTGTGCTAATTATACACAATATTTGAAAAAAAAAAACAGTTTATACTGTTTTTACAATTCAGTTAGATGGAAATTTTAGGTGATACAAAAGCAAAATTTTTAATCAGCATTTGGCTAATTTAAACCAGCAAATTGGTGGTGCATGAATATGCATTTACCATTTTATACATTTGTGAAGTATGATGGCAAATCTACCTTTGTGTAGACATAACCTGACTACATGCAATACTCCACATAACCCACGCTATTCCACGTCTCCCCTTACTCTTAGACTAAATCCACTCTTTCTGAAATGCCCTTCACCAGTGCCCTTATCAGCCCTTGCTCATTCTTAAGACTCAAGCCTTCTCTAGCCTGAAATCCCAGCATCGGGAGACTAAGGAAGGAGAGCTGTACAAGTTTAAGCCAGCTTGAGCTACATAATCAGTTCCGTGATAACAGGGGCTACAGTATGAGACCCAACTTAAAAAAAAAAAAGAATCAAACACACTTTAACAATCAAGTCTATGGCTGGAGGGATGGCCCAGGAGTTAGGAGCACACACAGCTTCCAGAGGATCTGAGTTTGATTCCAAGTACCCACATCAGGCAGCTCACAGCTCTAATTTCAGCTCCAGGGAGGTCAAATTCCTCTGGCCTCGGTGGACACCTGCATTCACATGCACATACCTACACACATACATGCACTCACATGCACGCACACACACACCGACCACAAACACACACAAATAATAAAAGTAAACCTTAAAAACCTCCCGGATTCCTAGGCTGGACTGGGTGAACTGTGTGCCCACCACAATGTAATCTTCCCTTTTCACTGCATCCGTCATGAAGCAGGTCATTTAGACAACTTTTTGGCAACATTTAAAGTATCTGCAGTAACTGTAGTAGCCCTTCTCTAGCAGCTGTGACAATTCCCTCACATAAACAAGGTAAGGAGAAAAGCGTTATTTATCTTGGTCCACGGTTTGTTGGGTCCATGGACTTCTGCAGAACATCACAGCATTAGGATGCATTAGATGCTGTTATCATCTTAATAATAATGATAACATCACTTCAGTAGTTTATTAAGAAGGCTTTCAAATCATGGTAATTACTTCATTGCTTGAACTGGATCCCTGTTTATTACAGCCATGATGCGCTGAAAGTCTAGAATACAGAACTAACAGGACATGGATTTTATCTAAATATGTGCATCACATGTGTGAACTATGTTCTTCTGAGGAAACCTACATTGCTCACTGCTTTTGAGAATGCCATAAAGCTGTAAGGCTAGCAAATGATCGTAGTTTGAATATAAAGCCAAGCAAAAATAAATGTATCATCATTTGTTGCCAAGTACCAAAGCATAGGCTATTTCCTACTGATTGTATAACAGAAAGAAGGAGAAAACAAAAGTAAACCCCAAACTGAACTGGTTTAAAATCAGTCCTAATGAGCTGTCATTTAGAGTAAGCAGGTTCAGGCTAGTCCCAGTGATTAAAGCTTGGGTCTTGAAGGCTTGCCCCCTCCCTTGGGAGGCACTCCTGAGAAGTGGTGGTGACTTTAAGGGGTGGGGATGACTAGAAAGTCCTAGAGCAGTGGTTCTCAGGCTTCTCAATGCTGCAGCATTTTAACACAGTTCCTCATGTTGTGGCGACCCCACAACCATAAAATTATTTTTGTTGCTACTTCATAACTATAATTTTGCTACTAATATGAACTGTAAAGTGAATATCTGTGTTTTCCAATGGTCTTAGGTGACCCTTGGTTGAGAACCACCGTTTTAGAGTGCTGGAAACATGCTCTTAGAGAGGCTATGGCACATCGGGTTTCCTGTTTGTTTTGCTCCAGGACACATATGCCCCCCACCCCTTGATCTTTGGTGTTACCACAGGCTCAAAGCAATAAGCCAACCAAACTAATCATGAACTAGAACCTCTAAAACTGTGAGCCAAAATTAGCCTTTTCTTTTCATAAATGACTATCTTCACAATTCTGTTAGAGTGATAGAAGCTGAATAATATGTGGCCAAACAAGAATTGATATTTCCCTAGGAGTCTGAAAACTTAAGTTTTACAGAATGCACATACAAACCAAATTTAGTTTGAACACAGACACAATAAAACATATGATACTACACAGTAGTCATATAGGTTTGTGACCACACACTACCATTCAATCCATCCATCAGGCAGTCATCACAGGCTCCACTGTAGATTCTGAGGATGCAAGAATGAATACAAACAGCAGAATCTGTGGTTGGAAATGATGTAAGTGATGTAAGTTTAAAAATGGAGTCTTTAGGAATCTATATGGTAAAGCGATATTTGAAAGAGCAGTTTCAAGTATCTACTGAATAACCAGTTATAAATTTTATGCCCTATTCATTTCATTTTCATGTCTTCTATGAAAATGCTGTTCCACAAACTAGTCTTTGACCACAAAGAGTTTGAGAAGCACTAATCCTTGGGACTCCATGACGGACAATTGTTATGCTTTACCACTCAGACATTCGCAAGAGCAGCCTCTATCATCACCAAGTCCCACAAGCAGATCACCCAAAAACAAAGGTCACTTAAGAATGCCCACACCACTGAGGGTCTAGCCTAGCGGACTCAGAAATCCCAATGCACAGAAAAACAAATGACTCATAGAAAAACAGCCTCAAAAGAATCAGACCCCAAAGTCAGGCATGGTAGCATAAATTCTTTATTATATTCAGGCTTATATTCTAGCACTTGGGAGGCTACGCAGGAGAATCACCAGTACAAGGCTGATGATGCCTTTGCTACGTGGCAAACTCCAGGTCTAGGCTACACAGAGAGACTCTGACTCAAAAAAGAAGTCAGGTTCTAATTGTGAGGAAGTTTTTTGACTATGTTAACCAGTCTATCATTTTTCTTTTCAAGAAATGTATGCACAAGTTGGGCAGTGGTGGTGCACACATTTAATCCCAGCACTCAGGAAGCAGAGGCAGGTGGATCTCTGTGATATTGAGGCCAGCTGGTCTACAGAGTGAGTTCCAGGACAACCAGAGCTGTTAAACAGAGAAAACCTGTTTCAAAATCACCACCAAAAAATTATGTACAAAGTAATCTTACTTAAAAGCTAAAATAAGCCCAAAAATGAATGATTAAGACATGGTAATAACCCTGCTATTGAGGAGCTTAATCATCCAGGAAGGGGCACAGACAGATAGCAGCAATAACTATGTGGTCAAGGCAAACACAGACATACAGGCTAGTACAAGAGAAGCAGCTGTAGCCTGGAGGGCAAGTAAGGCTGCTAGCTGTGGTCTCTCAGCCCACAGGTCCTCAGAGCCCCCATTCTATGCAAGCACAGCCGAGTCTTAGACACTCTACTTCCTCTACTCTCCACTGCTGGTCTTGCTTCTCCAGCTAACTCCCACTAATCAGACATCCCCTACTAAAGGCTCTCCTCTCACTCCACCAGCCTCCTCACTACCATTACTCCCACAACGAATCTCAGGACACCAACTCACTGCTTTAAAAACTTGCATACAAACGATACAAGCTCTACTTGTAAAATCAAAAATGGTTTATACAATTTATACAAAATAATACTATTTTGGACTCACATAATGAACTGATTTCAAAAGCTGTTTATTATGGAGAACTATGTAGGGGAATTTCATACTGGGCCAAAGAACTTTAGGCATGGGTCATATGAACAATATTCCCAAAGCACTTCAAACTAATTCTAAGAAGGGGGAATGACTAAATGCTATTATTATTGCAGCTGGTATTTTAAATGGGTTGCAATCATACCCTTTTGATACTTTAAAATCCTGTGTACAATGGTCGAATCTCTGTTGATTTTACAGTCCTTAAAAGAAGTGTGATGGAGCCAGGCGGTGGTGGCACATGCCTTTAATCCCAGCACTCGGGAGGCAGAGCCAGGCGGATCTCTGTGAGTTCGAGGCCAGCCTGGACTACAGAGTGAGTTCCAGGAAAGGCGCAACACTACACAGAGAAACCCTGTCTCGAAAAGCTCCCCCGCCAAAAAAAGTGTGATGGAACAGTAGAAATGACAATACTGGGGTGTTATTCCTCGGATGCTCCATACTCCCCTGAGCCATTAGTTTATAAAGGAGCAGGACTCGTCCCGCTTGGGAGCCAGCACTCTTTAGGGTATAACAGCTAGACAGGAAATAGTTTAGGCTCCATGGGCTATACAGCCTCTATGAAAACTATTCACTGTGGACAGTTCAGACATGAAGGTGTACATGTGTCCTAAGACATCTGCATTCACAGACAGGCAGCGAGTAGGCTTTGGTCTACAGGCAACAGTTTGACCCTGGGTTTAAGTCAGTTTGTTTCTAGTTGTAAACTACCACAGCATTACAGAATACTGTTGCCTTGTATCTTCTGGAGAAATATGTTAGCCTGTCGAACACAAGGTCTATAAAATAGTGGCTCATAGCAGAGACTTAGGAGTCAGACAGTCTGGGATTCTCTAGCTGTGGAGGCTTGGGTGAATCACACAAAATTACTCTGTCGGCTTTCCATTAAGGTGGTTGTGAAATTCAAATGAAGTAATATAAAGTATTTGGCTCTGGATTTAGTATACAGTAGGCATCTAATGAATGAATGTTTTTACTCTGATAAAACACTGGCCCAGAGGTTTTTGAGTGGGAACACAATTCTCCAAATAATATTCTTATTTTACAGCAAAGAAAAAAAGTATGCTTTATAATGACTGACATTTAGGATACAAATACTGAGAATCCTCCACAGCAAAAGATAAGGACTACCGACCTATATCACCCTCTTGTCCTTTTCTTACACTCACACTTACACACACACACACATACACACATTCATTTCAATCTCCCCCAAAGAGGAACCGCTTTTATCTGTAGTGGGTGAAGAGGCTCAGAGTCAGTAAGAGTCTCTCCAACATGCACAGGTGTAAAGCAGGGGCCCAGGAGTCAACACTGGTGAGCGCTGACTACAAAGCCCAAACCTCATCATTAGTCCAAATATGGCGTTGATCCTAGCTCTGTAGGGGGTCTATTCATGTCTCAGTGAACACTAAAATGGTATTAATAATCTTCTCTCCACAAAACAAGTATTTTCCACCTTTTTAGAGTTCTAAAGTAGAATACCCACAAAACAGCAGTATTCCCATCCATATGCTGGGGTTGTTTTTTTTCCGAAAATGATTACCATTTGCTATTTACATACAGTTAACTCAAACTCTCACAACTGAAATAAATATGATATAGTGGAGTTATCTTGCAAACAAGCAGCTCTCGGATTATCTTTATGAAAAGCAACTGTGGAAAGCCACAGTTCTGCTCATTAGTCCACAAATCCCCAGGGACTTAACAGATTATGAACCTTTAACTTTGTAAAGCCCCCAGATTTCAAATAAAAATACTGCCCAATATCAAAGGGGAAAGTCCAAAGGAAAGGCCGTTGCTCAGTGGAGCGCTTGTGTAGCACCACAGATCCCCCCATGCACTTCCTGCAAGCACTGTGAATGCTGTTGGTAACCAGAACCAGGAGCTGCCTTCATACTGTAAAGCCTTATGAAGCCCAGCGCTCTACCGCTGCACAGGGAAAATGGTGCATTTACATGCAGTTGCTTCTAAATTCTACTATAAGAGTGAATTCAAACTTAGAAATAGACTCTGATGTTGGAATTCTCAAGACTAATTTAAGCTGTAACAAATTAAAACTATAAATAACAACCTAGTAATAGATCTATGTAAGACAGTTAAAATTTTCTGTAAAATATACCTAATACATTCTTTCTGAACAATACTGAATGCAAAATAAGCATCAATTAGGATTTAACTTTCCTATTCTACATACAAAAATATTATACAATTACAAGTATAAATATCTACTTTGAAAGCTAATACATTTGGTATTCTACTGAGAACAAGAATGTCCAAATTTTAAATCAGGTTATCATTTAGCATTTAAAATAGTATTCAAACATGCTGGGCTGTAATACAGTACTGGATCACCAACTCTAATGCCCGTCCAAGCTGTCAGGCAAGGAGGGAGTAGCAGTGTCTACTATGGTAACGATCAGTCAGTGGCTTTGCCTCCAGAAGAAGGCACTCTATTATAAACATCACCTTCCACTTCTGCAGGGAAAGCCAGCTCTACCACCCCACCCCCAATTTAAAAAAAATCTTCAAGTTTTTTTAGCAATTGAAGCCAGTGGTTCTTGGAATGTGTGTGTGTGTGTGTGTGTGTGTGTGTGTGTGTGTGTGTGTGTGTGTGTGTGCAGTGTAGCTTGGCAGTAGAGGACTTGCTTGCCTATGATTTGAAAAGCCTCAAATTCAACACTTATGCCCTCCCCCATTCCAGCCATTTTATGAGGTGTAATTGTGAATGCCTGTAATCCCAGGGACTTGGGAAGTTGAGGCAGGAAGATAGGTAGTTCAGAGTCAGCCCAGGCTACACAACAAGATGTTGTCCCAAAAAAGAAAAAAAAAAAAAAGGACAAGAACCTTTGAGGGAAAAAGGGCCATGAACCACTTTGAGTATCTGTTGAATCTGCTCTACTCTCCAGAAAATACAAATACACACAGAATTCTTATGCTCCTGGAAGACTATTTGTAGGCATGCCACAGATTCCAACAAAGAATCAGAGAGACAGGAAAAAAGTTTCCAAGGTGTTTCCAATCCTTCATAATTCTACCTCTGATTTACAGGACCAATTAAACAAAGCATAAGCAAATAATAAAGCTCATACAACCAATCCTTCAAAGACAAAGCAAAGATGACTGTTTACATCGCACTGGTCGCCAGAGAGTAAACTGTGCCAGCAGCATTTTAAAATACAGTATGCGAGTGGGGATATCAACAGGGTGGTAGATTATGGAGCATAAAATGCTCCTGGACATAATAACGATTAATCCTTACAATTCCAGGAACACAGAGGCAGACAGTATTTTTATCCTCCTCCACAGCGAAGGAAACAGAGGTTCAGATAACAACTTGCCATGACTAAACAGCCAATGAGTAGAGAGCAGGGATTCTCACCCAGAACTAATTGCAGAAGTGAGCTCAGCCCAAGATTATATCCTCCTCAGAATAGAGAAAACCAACCGACAGACCACACGTAAAATGTCGGCAGGGAAGCAGTAAACAATAATTAGTGTGTTTTAAATATTCAACCGAGTTTGATCTCCAGCACTGAAAAAAAAATTAAAAATTTTAAATATCTGATTTCCTCTTGCTTCATTGTTTTGTTTGTTTGTTTGTTTGTTTTCCCCGAGACAGGGTTTCTCTGTGTAGTTTTGGAACTGTCCTGGAACTCGATCTGTAGACCAGGCTGGCCTCAAACTCACAGAGATCCACCCGCCTCTGCCTCCAGAGTGCTGGGATTAAATACATGCACCACCGCCGCCCAGCCTGCTTCATTATTTAATATAAAACTTTTTTCAGAAAAAGATACGGTTACACTAAAGAGCCTACTGCTGAAAATCGTGGCATTTTGTTGATTTATGCAACATTTGTTCTTGCTCACGTCTTCAGTTCTTCATATACAAAATTAAACTCTTTGTTGAGAATTCAAATATAAGAAATGGGAAGCTTAAATGTCCATTTTTGGTTTTTTGTTTAGATTTTGCTGCTGTTTTGAGGCAGGGTCTCCTAGGGCCCAGGCTGGCTGTAAACTCAGTGTAGCTGAGAACGACCTTGAACTTCCGGCTCCCCTGCCCCGGTCTCCAGGCACCCACACCAAGGCCAGTTTGTGCAGTGCTGGACACGGTACCCAGGGCTAGGCAAGCACTCCTTCAACTGAGTTACTGCCTCAACTCCTGACGCCGTCCGGACCCTAAGGTAAAGGATGCATTTTTGAGTGAAAAGGAAATGTAGGTTCTGATCCCGCGAGGGATTTGACGGCGGTATTTGACAGCGGGGAGGTTGAGTTTCCGTAGGGGCAGGAAAATGATACGCTCTGTTTAATTACTCACTGTGATTTTAAATTAGGATTTGGATTATTACGGAATATATGACGTTACAAATCACTAACAGTATCAAATACTGACAGAATAGCTGTGAGTGTGAAAATGCGGACTGGGATGTATTCAGTGGTGGCGAGCTTGCGAGCATGCACAAGGCCCAGGGGGCGCGTGGCGTGGGGTGCGGGGGAGACACTAAGAGTAAACACGAAACCAAGTGCATACGAGCTCAATACAGCAGCATCTTGTGATTTCTTTTTATATTTCTGTTTCTACTGTTTGGAATTTTAAAGGCAACACGACTAAAGTTTTAAGTAGGTCAGTCGCTTTGGCTGACAAAACCAAAAGGTGCCAGGAGGAAGCCCGTGGAAAAGCAACAGCTAACGAGCAAAGCTACCTGCATGCAGTTTACAGGCTCCTCAGGCATCAGCAGCAGAGGGTTTCTGCTTAGCCAAGAGTATTCCACCCGCCCCTTAGCACGGCCAGGGCTCACCGGACATGCAGAAACAAGAGTGAAAACAATTAACTTATGTAAGAGAAAACCAGTATTTAAAAATTAAAAAAAAAAAACAACCCACGTGCAACTGGCAGGTTAATTACTTGTGGCAACCCAGGTTCCAAGCAAGACCTTTCCCCGCAAAGTATCCTCCTGCGCGAACAGCAGCTTAAGGTAAGAAGCAAAATATCAAGGTTGGCATGGAAAGCAGGTTAACAGGAATATTCAAAACTGCCAAGATTTCCACGAAGAGCAGAAGATTCAACACTCCCTGGAGGGGGAAAAAAAAAAAAAAAGAATGTGACAAGCTTCGCAAACCGTAAACCTCAACGTCAGGACCGTGCACACCCGGAGCCGGCTATGGGAACCCCAAAGTGAGTCCACAAAGCAGGCACCCTCCCTGGAGAAAGCTGCGAGCTCAGCCTGGAGCGGGGGCCGCCCCCGCGGGTGCGGTTTCCGCAGGACCGTGCGGACAGCCGGAGCTCCGGGAGCCCCGCGCAGGGGACACCCCGCAGGCCGCCCGCCCCGGGGACCCCGGGCACCCCGGGCATCTGCGCCGCCGCTCGGGACAGCGCGGCCCGCGAGGCCCAGCTCCGGGTCCTCTCGGTTCCCCCGGGGGGACGGCGCCGCCCGGCCGCCCCTCGCCGACGCGAGCACGGGTGGCCGCTCCAGGTAGACCAGCGCGCGGGACGACGCGGCGGTTACCTCGCTGTCCTCGCCCGCCGCGCAGGCCGAGCCGCCACACCCGCTCCGCGCCGGCGCCGCGCCAGCCCCGCTCGGACACCCCACGGACGCGCTCGATGGCTCGCTCGCTCGCTCGGTGCCCGCTCGCTCGTGCCCGGCTCGGCGGGGCGCGCCTGAGAGCCGCGGGGGCGGGGCGGCGGGGCGCGCGCGGGACTCTGGGAAATGTAGTTTTCGGTTACCTCCTGGGGACCGCGCCCGCGGGCACGCGCTCTGGCCCCGTGCGCCGCTTCACTTCTCTTCGGTCCTGTATCCATATATCCCAGGTTTTCTATCTAGTCCTGTCCGTTTCACCGCAGGCTCTGCAAAACGTGTACAAACAGCTTGTGTCTGCAAACTAAGGAAGTAATTGACTCATCTAAGTACCGAGTGCTAAACGCCATTACTAGCAAAAAAAAAATAAATAAATAAATCAAATCTTCAGTAAAGTCGCTGGAAATGTAGGAGAAGAGAGCAAGGACATATTTTAGGATATTCCCCTGAACTCTTTTTTTTCCCCCAGGGCATTCCAAAGTTCCCAGAATCTTCAAAACTTCTTAGAAATGTAGCCAAACACTGGGTGGTAGGTAGTCTTGGTACGGGAAGGTAACTTCAGCTGTTAGCCTGGCTGAGCACAGAGACACAAATTGGATCCAGCCCAGGCAAGCTGGAGAGACTCCAGCCCGGCCTGAAAGGGAGACAGGTGGAGTCAAAGCATTGCTCCCACTGGCCTCTTTATGCCAGCTAGGCCCCAAATGTTCCATAACCCGCTCAAACACCACCCACAGGTGGGAAGCATTGCCGGTGGGCCTCTTCAGCAGGCCTCCTGTACCATGAGGAACTCAAGTCCCCCGAAATGGAGAGCCCCAATCCACCTTACGCTGTTTGGTCAGGTACTTCGGTATGGTGAGAAGAAAGTGCTGCAGCTCTGAGCATAGCAGGGTCGGCCCCTGTCGTGGCATTCCTGCTGAGCTCCTGGCTTGGTTCCAGAGAGCAGCACCTAGCCCTGGTTCTTCCTTTGTTTAACCACACTTTTTGTTTCTCTTACCTTTTGTTTCTCTTATCTCCCTATGTGAATCTTGTCTGAGAGTCAAGGATCAGAGAGTCCCCCAAGGATCAAAGATGTATGCAAAACTTGGTTCAGGAAACCCAGAAAACCGTGGTACCTGAGAAATCAAGTAATTTGCACCTGGCATTTGGTATCTGGGAGCTCCTTTTGGGTTGCTTTGAAGGTATGGAAATTAACTATCTAAACTGTAAAAAGAGTAAATAAATATGCCCTAGGTGAAGGGAAGAGTGCTTCAGTCCTTTGAGGCTGGACCCCCCTGCAGCCATGATAGGCTAGATTCATTCTTAAGATGCCTCTGTGTCTTCATTCCACGGATCCACGTGAACCCACACACTCGTGTAGCGACCACACAGCTACAGGCCCCCCCCCCCAAATTTTTTTGAAAGTTAAGTATTTATACTGCATGATATTTAGAAATTAAAAAAAAAACCCACATGCAACTGGCAGGTTAATTACTTGTGGCAACCCAGGTTCCAAGCAAGACCTTTTCCCCCAAAGTATCCTCCTGCGAACAACAGCTTAAGGTAAGAAGCAAAATATCAAGGTTGGCATAGAAAGCAGGTTAACAGGAATATTCAAAACTGCCAAGATTTCCACGAAGAGCAGAAAATTCAATACTGCCTGGAGGGAAAAAAAAATGTGACAAGCTTCGCAAACCGTAAACCTCAACTATAAAGATGGGGAGGCATAGCCCGGGTAAGGCCCTCTCCTAAAAAGTGATACATCCATAACAATGATTTCACCTAATTATTTCAAACATATAGATTTTATAAAACAAGATACACTAAAATGAAACAAATCGTGTAGTTTTCTAAATCTAGAGTGTTGGACCCCAAAATCTTGGGTCTCAAGTGGGCGCCCCAAGAACCCAGACTCCGGTCCAGTTGATGCAATAGCAAGAGGTGTTTATTGAAGCGACTGTACAGATGGGCTAACTCTGCTCCAAAGAGCAATAGTCGTGCCTATTGCAATCACCTGGGTACTTTTAAAGGAAAGCCAAAAGCCATAAGATAACAATTCCCATACAATTTCATGGCCTGATCACAGGGTGATCACAGAGTGGGTACAGTCACGTTCGAATGCACATTCTTCCCGAAACCTCAAGGGGGGTATCAGGGCAGGAGTGGAGTTTACACAAAGGTCACAGTGGTCCTTCCTGGAACACTTGCAACTATCCCAGTCACAGTTGAGCGCATCTCTTAACAGAGATCTCTTTACATTGTTACATTGTGGCAGGGGTGATTGAATAATGGCTGAGTCAGGTTGCCCTTGGAACTAGTTTTCTTTTTAGTTCCTTATTCTCCTGGAGCTTGGGGGGTGTAAACCTGAAGGGTTAGGGGTTTTCAAGAGTGTTTTCTCAGCTTTTATTTTTTTTTCTTCCATACCTTCATTTACCTCCCTACACAGGTTGGCCCATAAAAAGGGATCTTAGACTCCCCTCCCCTGAGCTCTATGAATTTAAAAACTAGGAAGGATGTGATCAGACCTTCTGGGGCATTTTCAGAATGTACTGAGTGGGAATAAATGGTAATGTTAATTCCCAATCGGCATTTGCATTTTATATTTTAAGTCTTTACCTCTAATCCTGGAATAAAAGGCTTTTAATCCTCCACAAGCATTTCAGATGCTGTGTGCAAATGGCTTTGGAAAGCTTAATCAAGAAGGCAATTTTGTTTTGCTGTTGTTTTTTGTTTGTTTGTTTTTCAAGACAGGGTTTCTCTGTGTAGCTTTTGCGCCTTTCCTGGAACTCACTCTGTAGCCCAGGCTGGCCTTGCACTCGGGAGGCAGAGGCAGGTAGATCTCTGTGAGTTCAAGAAGACAATTTTATCTTCCCCTGCAATGGAGATAAAGCTTGTAGGCAGCAGGCCAGTCCTGACAGAGCTGCTGAAAGTCTGTGAGAAAATAGACTTTAGCATGCCAAAGACCATGAAGACCATCACCTCCCTACTGTGGCCACATCACTGGCTCATGTCCCTTTCTGCCCACCCATCAACTCCTACCATCACCCTTCTGTGCTGATAAATTGTGTGCCCCAATATATTGTGTCCCTAATAAACTTATCTAGGGATCAGAGAACAGAGCCAGCCACTAGATTAGACATAGAGGCCAGACAGTGGTGGCACACGACTTTAATCCTATCACTCAGGAGGCAGAGATCCATCTGGAACTCTGTAAGTTCAAGGCCACACTGGAAAGAGAGCCAGACAGCGGTGGCACACGACTTTAATCCCAGCACTTGAGATCTCATATCTTTGCTTGCCTTTAATGTCACACATGTCACACGCCTTTAATCCCAGGAAGGGACATGGCTGGGTGGAGAATGGTGTATAAGGTGTGAGGAGACAGGAGCTAAGCAGCAGTTCAACTGAGACCTTCAGGGGTGAGGACTCGTGGAAATAAATAGGATCAGCTGAGGAGTTGGCGAGGTGAGGTTGGCTGTGGATTGTTCTGATTCTCTGATCTTTCCGCTTTCACCCCAATATCTGGCTCTGGGTTTTTTATTAATAAGACCTTTTAAGATTCGTGTTATACCCTTCTCCATGCCAATCTTTACTGGCATGCTTAAGTTTCCCTGAACAATTACTTCCATAACCAGGAGTTATGGAATCCCAGCATTCAGGAGGCAGAGCAAGAGTTCCGGACCAGCTTGGGCTGTATAATGATAGCCTTAGGCTAACCTGGGCTACAGTATGAATGCCTGTCTCAAAAAACCAAAACTGAAAAATGGAAATAAAAAGCAATTACTTCCTGTGTTCTGCCTCTGAGACATGCTGGTAACTCCCCTTCCTGGCCTTGGCTCAGCAGCTCATTTGACACTAATACATTAATGATAGTTTTCCTGTCCAGTACCCATGAAACCAATCTGATAAAGATATCTTTAAACCTCTGGTGATCTGGCCGGAGAGATGGCTCAATGGTTAAGAGCACTGACTGAGTGCTCTTCCAGAGGACCCAGGTTGTTCTCAGCACCCACATGATGGCTAACAATGAGCTGTATGTAACTCCAGTTCTGGAGGATACAACAACCTCTTCTGGCCTCTGTATTCGCATGGTGCACAGAGGTATATGCAGATAAAACACCCATTCATATAAGATAAAAATAAACAAAATCTCAAAACAAAGTAAATCCCTGGTAATCTTTCTTCACTCTTATCTCTGTAATATTAGAAGTCCCTTCATTTCTGGTTAGGCTTTTATGATTTCTGCTTTGTTGGGAGATATTTGATTACACTGTGTAAAAATATATTACTGTGATTGGTTTAATAAAAAACTAAATGGCCAACAACAGCTAGGCAGGAGGTATAGGTGGGACTTCTGGACAGAGAGAGCTCTAGGAAGAAGAAAGGTGGGGTCACCAGCCAGGTGTGGAGGAAGCAGGATGGGGATTCAGAGTAAAGGTAACTGAGCCACATAAAAGAATGTAGATTTATAAATGTGGGTTAATTTAAGTTAAGAGAACTAGTTAGGAACAAGCCTAAGCTAAGACTGAGCTTTCATAATTAAAAATGTCTCCATGTCATTATTGGTGAGCTGACAACCCAAAGAAAAAGCCTGATACACATGGCACCCAAAGTCTGGCCACATATATCCACATAAGGCCCAAGAAAGCTTAAAAAAAAAGTGTAGAACATGGAGTCAAATGTGGCTTCCTGTGACTGTGGTCTCTGGGGTAGGCTTGGTGGCATACAGAGACACCGCTACTGACCACTGCCTGTGGGCTGGAGTCAGCCGCCAGCGCCATACCCCAGTGCCATGCACTAAGCTGAGCTGCCCAGCAGCTGACATGACAGTTTAAGATTTGTCTCAAGAGGTCAGAAAATACTGCAGGTGTTTGGTAAAGCCAGGTCCAGACACAGAGCACCTCAAAAGGTACAGTATGTTTAAAAATGTGCTTAGATGGGTATCGACAGTCACAAAAAAATACTTTAAAAATAATAAAGTCCTTAAAGAGAGAATAAGTAATATAAAAACAGCCACATAAGGATGAAAAATATTATAACACAGGGAGTTTGAACCTTTAATGGTGCTTTGTTAATTTTGAATTTTTTAAATGCTAATGAACAGAAAATGGCAGCTGCTGAGAGACATTGGATTATGAAAAGTACTGCTAAATTAAACCAGCCTATATACTTTAGGGATGTCTTGGCTTCAGAATGGAAGTTGGGAAATATGTTGCGTTGGGGAGAGGTTATGCCTTTGTATCTACAGGAAACAAAAAGCTACAGATTCCATCAAAATTAGTAAAGATCAGATTTGACCGAGGGAGACTTCCTGAGGATCTTGACTACATACATGAGAGAAGAAGCCAGGAAAGACTACAGGACAGGTATATATGTTTCTACTCTTGTTCAAGGTACTGTTCCTAATCACCTCATTTAATAATGTAATGTAAACTTTTAGTGCTTTAAAGCTATTTAGGATAATAAGAAAGTCAGGTTAATAGTTAACAGTTAATAGTTAACCTATAACAATCAAACTTATAGTCATGTTAGGTATGTTTTCAAGGTCATGCAGAGATAGATATTTAGATAGGGATCTTCAAACATTTCAAAGACCTACTGAATATGGTATTTAAAACATTTTAGTAATATAAGGCTTTTTATGACAGTGAGACTTTTCTGCTCCTGGCAGCACCAATTTACTTCCAAAAAAGATGATGAGCATTGAAGAACCTCCATATGGAGTTTGCTTTCTTTGTGGCAAAAGCTAGCCATCTGGGCAAGAAAGTGCCCTTTCCTCAACTGCTGTCCAAACTGGATAAACAGTACACAAAAGAAAGTGACTACCAAACTCTGCCAAGACAAGGTAGGACAGCACAAAGAAGTACTTCAGATATTCTAGGCCTGTAGACTAAAGATGGATGCTCCAATGTTACAGAGGAATCTTGGGTGAATGTCCAGGCAGCCCGATATTTCTGACATTTCTGTAGTTTTGCAAGTTGCTTACTCTGAACTTCCTGTTTACTCTAGTAATATTATATCCTTCTTGGGTAGTCGATGGAGTTGAAGACAGGATAGTTATAGTTACACTTTTCTTTGTTACCAAATTCAGAAAAATACTCACAAAAGAGGTATAAAGTGTACAAGGCTGAGAGATATAAAAGCTTAAATTGTTTATCTAAATAAATGTTTTGAGGTCTAAAAAGGTAGTTTTGGGTTGGTAATACAATTATGATGGAAAATTGTTTAGATATAAAACTTTGAACTCATCAAGATAAATAATAGGGTAATTTCTACAAATTTGCCAAATACAAATGGATTGGATATTGTAAATGTAATTCTTACCTGATAATTGTTCTTGTTGTACGTATACTATATATACTATATTAGAGTTAAAATCCTTTGCATTTTATTTGGACAAAAAGGGGGAAATGTTGAGAAATATTTGATTACACTGTGTAAAGATATGTCACTGTGATTAGTTTAATAAAAAGCTAAATAGCTAGGCAGGAGGTATAGGAATTTCTAGACAAAGAGAGCTCAGGAAAGAAGGAAGGCAGAGTCGCCAGCCAGATGTGGAGGAAGCAGGACGGGCGGTACAGAGTAAAGGTAACTGAGTCATGTAAAAGATTGTAGATTTAAAAATATGGGTTAATTTATGTTATAAGAACTAATTAGGAACAAGCCTAAGTAAGCTAAGTCTGAGCTTTCATAATTAATAACAAGTCTCTGTGACATTATTTGTGAGCTGGCGATTTAAGAAAAAGCTTGCTATACTGTTTCTTTTACCACTTTGCCTGCATAACCCTGACAACTATCCAATATCACTTAGACTTTTTAATCAGGAAGACTTCTCCCCGCCCCCCACAGTCCCTCTACACACATTGAGACCTATTTTTATCCTTACAGTATCACTAACCCACAAGCATTTTAATTGATTATCTGTCTTTTTCATTTGTCTGAAAATTTTCTTAGACAGAAAAGAAAAGCATTGTTGTATGATATTTTGTTTGTGTTCTGACAAATAAAGCTTGCCTGGGCTGAGCTAGCCACTAGTTAACCATAGAGGCCAGGCAGTAGTGGCACACACCTTTAATTCCAGCACTTGGGAGGAGGAAGCAAGAAGATCAGGAATTCAATACCACCTTGGGCTACATGAGATTGAACCAGTCTAAAAGAGAAACAGAGTAGGGTGGTAGTGGCTAATACCTTTGATCCCAGCACTTGGGATCTCATGCCTTTTATCCCTGCACTTGGGAGGTGGAGACAGGATCTCGGGCTCCCCCATTCAGTCTGAGGATTTGTAGAGACAGGATTTGTAGAGGTAAGAAGTTTCTAGTGGTTACTGCTCTCCTTCTCTGATCTTTCAACTTTCGCCCTAATATCTGACTCCAGGTTTTTATTTAATAAGACTGCTTAGGATTGTGCTTCAAAACATACTACTTGATTTACAGTATATTCTTAATAAATAATAAGGGAATGAATATCAACTTTGTGTAACAAATGGTTTTGTATATATTTCCAGGCAAGGGCCAGATAGTAACTATATTAAGGTTTTGGCCCCATAGACTCTGTCATAGTTCTTCAACTCTGCTTCCTAAACAACCATGGCTAGTTCTCACCATGGCTCTAAATATTTGTGTTACAAGTTTGAGTGAAAGGTGTAAGGGTACAGCTGTGAATGAGGTGGCACTGTAGGAAAATATGTTCACCATTCTTATTTCCACTGAAGATGTATGTGAGGAGTCTGGGGATGGGTCTGTGGGTGAAGCTAAAACAGAAGGCATCCTTGAGATGGCCACTGGGATTTCAGTTGTGCTCCTTGGAAATTCCCAGTGTTGGTAAGACTTTTTAGCTTGTTACTGATGTGCTGTTGCTTTGTCTCCTATTATTTTTTTTTTTATTTTAGAGTATTAGTTTTGTTACTCTGCCATGTCCAAGTCAAATGACCTTTCACTTGCCCTGATCCTGTCTAGATACATCTGACTCCTCAGGCTGCACATATAGGAAGCTTGAATTCTTTTTGGAGCAATGTATGAAATGTGAAGGTAAGAGCAATTTGCCTCCTCCCCCCCCCCCCCCCCCCCCCCCCGTTCAAAAGAACAACAAAAACGAACAACTGGGACTTGAGGAAGGGGTGTGATTCAGTGGTAGAGCATTTTCCTTGTGTGTGCAAAGCCCCAGGGTTGTTCAACAGCACACACACACACACACACACACACACACACACACACACACACACACATGAATGCACATACACACAAAGAAAAACTTATCTTTGAAATATATGTAAGATGCTTCAAAGGAAATTTTCATTCATCCTTTTTTTTTTTGAGACAGAGTCTCACTATGTAGCTCTGTTTATCCTGAAACTCACTGTGTAGACCAGGCTGGCCTTGAACTCAGAGATCCACCTGCCTCTGCCTCCCAAGTGCAGGGGTTAAAGGCGTGCGCCACCATGCCCAGCTTATTCATACTTAGGTTGGAACTGGCAATATGTTTTCATAACAATGTGTTTCCAGTCCATGTTTTCCAAATTATGAAAAGTACTTCTTTTGCTGAGATAGGATTTGCTATGTATCCCAGGCTGGCCTCAAACTCTCAGCAGCCTTCCTATCTCAGTCTCCTGAGTGCTGGGACTACAGACAGGCATTGCTACCATGCCTGACTATGAAAAGCTTTCTTTTTCTTTTTATTTATTTATTTTTTTGTTTGTTTTTTTGAGACAGGGTTTCTCTGTGTAGCTTTGTATCTTTCCTGGAACTCACTCTGTAGCCCAGGCTGGCCTCGGACTCACAGAGATCCGCCTGCCTCTGCCTCCCGAGTGCTGGGATTAAAGGCATGTGCTACCCCCTCCCCTAGCATCCTTCTTTTTATTAAGATACAGTTCTGTGTTATGGTAGCTCTCAGACATCACATTGACATCTTCACAATACTCTTTATCTCTGAAAAGTTTTTTTTTTTTTTTTACTATAAAAATAAATGGAAGATCTTCTTAGGTACATTCTCATGCCTTCATCCTTAGTTAGAGAGCTCCAGCATTTTATAGGGATGATTACAAAAGTTTACTTCTTATTCCTTCCCACAGTTACCTTTAAAATTCAGCCTGGCTATGAGCCATAAGTCTGGGTGTTTTGTGAAACTTTGTTGAAAATTTCTTGAAAGGAATTGAGCAAGCTGAGAGCAAAAAGTATGTGTCTTACACTTCTTCATGGAAGGATTTTAGCAGTCATCTTTATTCACTTGTATATTTTTTGGAGCTACCGTGAAGTATAAAGTTATTTGAGGATGGATGGAAGTCACGTATAGGAGGATGGGAAAACATAGGAGGATTGTAAGTCCCTGGTGGCCACTGCACCATGATTTCAGCTCTAGACTGTTCTCCTTTGGGCGATGAAAACCACTGTATTTACTTACAGCAGACCCAGCCCTGACTTAAGATCATGCGAAGAAATGTGTGCAATACGTATGCAATGGAGAATCTGTTGGGTATTAGGTCATGATAAATTACGTCACTTTCTTCTCTCTCATTTGATATTAGCCTGACCTCCTGACCTATGGTGAGTGCAATCATGTGGCCCACGACTTAGACATGTCTACCTAAAAAAAACCCTAGTAATGAATCTGGACTTTAAATCTCAGTGGTGCTTGAGAAGGCACTGATGCGCTAGGAGTGTGACACATCCTGACTCCGTGAGGAAAGAGTCCAGAAGTTCTAGGTTTGGTACCTTCACCCAACATTGTCTCTTCATTTGGCTTATATTCATTTGTGTTCTTTATTTTAAAATATAAATGTAGCACAATCCTGATTTGTATGTGATTCTAACTAATTACTGAACCCAAGGAGTCATGCGATCCCCTGAACTAGTTGCTGCTTGGTCAGAAGGGCAAGGATCTGAGGCTCCCTGCCCCTGCTCCCAGCATCAGAAGTAAAGGCACTCTTCCTGGGGACTGTGCTGCCCTAATCAATAGATTCTACACTAACGCTGGGTAGTTTGTATCGGATTGCACTTCAAGGTTGCATCTGAAGTGGCCACCTCCACCAAAACAGTCTCACTAATGGCTTTGAGGCCCTGCAAATTCCCATTATAAGAAGGATAATATTTGCATAAGCAAAGTACATCTGCTTCCAAATTACCATGTGGCCCCCTAAGTTCTCATGCTTCCCCTCTGTTTGTAATAAGCAATATAAGATTGCCCTTTACTGTAATGGAAGCATAAGTTGTAATAGTCAAGAGCCATGTCGGCAGAGGAGTGGTGGCACACAGGCCTTTAATCCCAGCGCTCGGGAGGCAGAGCCAGGAGGATCTCTGTGAGTTCGAGGCCAGCCTGGTCTACAGAGTGAGATCCAGGAAAGGCACAAAGCTACACAGAGAAACCCTGTCTTGAAAAAAAAAAAAAAGAGCCATGTGGAGATCAGCAGAGAGAAACCACTGATTGAGAGATAACAGGACTGAGTAATCACACAGGGTGTGTGAATTACTGCACTAGACCCTGATCATCTCGCAGAGAAACTTGAAGCTTGTCATGCTTCAGTCTTTGTAGATAAGGCAATTATTTCCCTTTGCTCAGGCGGGGAGTGGTTTGAAGCCACATCTAGAAGTCATACACCCATATTTGTACATATGGATACAGAAAGCACTTCACATCCTCTGAGTAATTCCCTTTGGGGACTTATACACCAGAACTGAAAAACAGAAAAAAGACTACAATTTTATATTTCTTGTTCAAGGAAGCAGAGCCAGAAGGAAGCATTTCAGTCCATTTCCTCAGAGGCAAAGGCAGTGTAGTAGAAGAAAACAGCATGCTGTTGAGCCTGTTTGGAAGGTTTCACTTGCTCCCGTAGCCATCCGTGGAGGCTTGAGTTATACAAGTGCGGAGAGTAATTGGATATGTGCCCAGCTGGTGGAGGCAACACACAACTGTCAAACCAAGAAGAGATAAGACCAGAGAGCTCCGGGCGAAGGTGTGCAACACCCTTGCTGCAAGCCCACAGCAATCAGCTGTTTACACACCAAGGCACTCAGGACTCTGTGTGTGTGTGTGTGTGTGTGTGTGTGTGGTGGGGACTGAACTCAGGGTTCTGTGCTTGGTAAGGTAAGCACTCTACCAAACTATGACTCTCAGTCCATTCCAGTAAGGACTTTTGAAAACTTTACCCAGAACAGTCTCCTCCAATCTAAAATACTATTTTTCTTCTTTCTTTTTTCTATTTCTTTTAAAACAGGGTCTCATGTAGCCCAGGCTGGCCTCAAACCTTGAGCTCCTGATCCTCCTACTTCCACTTCCCAAATTCTAGAATTATAGGCATGCACCACTACACCTGGCTTAAAATATTATTTTTCTTTAGGACAAAAACTGGATTGTAAATAAGTGTTCATTTGACACCCCGCCTCCCCATCACCCTCTTTTGCAACCTGATCCTTATCCGCCCCCCCCCCCCCCCCCAGAGCTGTAGCTCTCTCAGATTCTCTCACAGTCACTTTACCTAGGAGCTACAGCTACCTCAGGTTCTCTCAGTCTGTGCTCACTCTACCTGGGAGTTGCTAGGAAGCTGTTACTCACTCAGGTAATACCAGCAATGTTAGTAAAGATGCAGATGGAGTATAGGGGAGGCTAGAAAAAGAGAGCTGATATGGCAAGCGAGCACCGGAACCCAAGAGGAGAAAACACTGTGCACAGAGCCTCCTGACGATCACGTGCACAAAAGACTTGGCTAGTGGTGTCCCCGTGCAGGAGGTCAGAATAGAACACTTTTTTCTTCCCTTCCCACAACATCCTCTGGTGACACCCCGGCCCTGAAGGAGAGCTCCCAGCTCAGAGGAGGAGGAAATCTGTTACTTCCCTACATAAAGACTGGTTCTTCTGACACCGAGCAGGCTGGAGCAGGTTTGGAAGGGTCTGTCTGGAGAGAAGTAGCACAGCAGCTGCTAATACATTTTTCTCATGCTGGGCTAATCATTTAGAGCGCCTTCATTTCCAACGGTCACATAATCCTCTGGGCTGGCCCAGGAGTCAGCCGATGACCTACTTTAAATCAAGGACCAGCTGGTGAGCAGCTTTGTGAGCACCTTCATGACGTCTCAGGTTCACTGATGCAGTACCACACGCACCCAGCCATCCCTGTCTGCACACGATTTGTTTCCAGAAGACCTTGGACACCAAACCCAACCAATGCCCGAGACTGAGAATAAAATGCTACAAATCTGCCTAATAGCCAGGCATATACCTGTAGACTTTAAATTGTCTCTAAATTTCTATAAAATCTAATACAGTCCAAATGACATGCAAACAGTAGTCTCTGTGTTGTGTGGCTTCGGGAATAAAGATAAGAAGAGTCCCGTTCAGAGGGCCTAAGGGTTTGTGGAATGCCCGAAGCTACAGCTGATTGTATCTACACATGACTTCATTCTTCTTACGGTTTCAGTGTGGTGTCTGGCACGCCGTGAGCTTAAGCTTTGATCTTCAGGACTTCTTGGAATTTTTTCCAAGGGGTGTGCATGCAGGGGTGAGGGAGGGAGGTTGTAGGTGGAGGTCAAACATTGGCATTGGTGTCCTCCTTTGTTGCTTCCTCCTAAATCTGAGCATGAGTGTGGAGCTCACTGATTTGGCTAGGCTGGCAGGCCAGTGAACCCCAGCACCTGCCTGTTGCTGCAGAGCATTTGTTTAACGATGTAAAGATGTGTTGGATTTGCGTTTGTTTAATTATGTAAAGATGTGCTGCTGTTTTACTTTGCCTGCCTAAGGCACCTGATGGGTCTAATAAAAAGCTGAACAGTCAATATGGAGGGAGGAGGTATAGGTGAAACTTCCAGGCAAGGAGAGTAGGTAGGAGGAGAAATTTAGGCTCAGGGAAGAAAGAAAAGGAGACACCAGGGAGATGCCAGGGGCCAACCAGCCAGATGCGGAGGAAGCAGGAAAGTAGGACATACAGAATGAAAGAAAGGTGAAAAGCCCCGAGACAAGACGTAGATGAATGGAAACAGGCTAAATTAAGTTAAAAGAGCTAGTGGGACAAGCCTAAGCTAAGGCCAAGCATTCATTATTAATAATAAGTCTCCATGTCTTTATTTGGGTGCTGGTTAGCAGCCCAAAGAACATTCCAACTACATACATCCTGTCTCTGCCTCCCCAGCTCTGAGATTACAGGTGTATGCGGCTGCACCCAGCCTTTTAAGGTGGGTGCTGGGGATGGAACTGAGGCCCTCATATTTGGGTGTCAAGTGCTTTACCAACTAAGTCATCTCCCCAGCCCATTTTTTGAACTGTTTTAATATGCAGTTGAATCTGCACGTGGGATCCTCAACTACAGACTACATTCTTTATTGCCACTTAAATGTATGTGTGTATGCACATTAGCGGGAATTCATCTCATTCGGAGCTGTCCTGATTGTAACCACAAAGGACCAGGACTATGGGGAGCAGATAATCAGTGGCAAGCTACAGGGTGGGTGGGGTGGGGGGGAGCACAACTAAGAATTGTTGTTCTTTAAAGTATGTTAGACCCTTAACTAAAATCCTATCTTGATCTTGTAGCTGCCACCACACAGCTTGCAGCCCCAGTCCAAAGTGGCAATTGTCTCCTTATGCCCACCCTCCTACCAAAAGAAGTGTGGGATATCACGCCTCCTATCTATACCTGGTGTAAACAATGTCTGCTTGCCTGCCGCAATTGCTTTATAAAACACTTGATTTTGAGATCATCAGAGTTTTCCAACTGCCACCCACCTCGCCCCTGGGCTGTTGGGGCCTGTTAGAGGAGCAGCCTTTTTTTTTTCTGGTCAGCATCTTCAATGCCTCAATAAACCCATTATCTAAGAGATTGCTTGTTCTCTAGAATTTCAGCTGGACAAAGTAGTCCATTTATGTTTAAGAGTTAAGAGTTAAGCAAGCATATTTTCTACCTTCATATATTAACTTGGGTCAAACCAGTTAAACTCAATTGTAACAGTCTTAATTCCCACTTTCGCCCCTTTAATTAATCCCCACCCCCTACCTGTTCTGAATAGACTTTTATAATATTATGGGGGGAATCATTTTAAATCTGCACTAGAAAGAACAAGCGGGTGTATCTAGTCCTACAAGCATTCCCGAAACTTGGGGGCGGGGCAGAGCACGTCAGTAGAAATTAAACTCCCAGCAGGCCTTGCAACTCTACCTAAGGCTTTTTGTGTCTGCAAACAGGCGTAACAGCAAGGGGAGCAAGGAATGTTGGGACATTTCTCTGCTCTCCTCTGCCCAAAGACACTGTTCAACCAGTGGGCGAAGGGAGCTGGTGACTTAGAGTCACTGTCCCCTCACTTCCTGTCCGGGGAGGTGACTCCAAGGTACTTTCTAGGCTCTTTTCCAGAGTTTATAAGGGGGCTGACCGCGGCGTCCTGAGCAGACTTTGAATGACCGAGCAATCACTACTGATGCTCAGTTCCTTTCTCCTCTCCTTCCTCCACCAGTGCTTCTCAACTGGAAAAATAGAAAAGAAGATGAAATAGTGTATGTTTATGTGCTTGTATGTTTGTGTGTATTAGTCCAGGTTCTAAAGGAACAGAACAGATGGGAGAGGGAGAGGAGGAGAGATATGTGCTGTAATGGAGTGACTTACAGGCTCTGGTCTGAGTAGTCCAGCAGTGACAGTAGTCCTCCTGACAGGAAGGCTAAGGATCGACTAGTTGTTCAGCCTACCAGGCGGGATGTCTCAGCAGTCCCAATCCGGGGCTGAGGTCCTAGAGAGCTGCCCATTTTCAGCCCACGTTGGAATCCTGTAGAAGTGAGCTCTGACACCAGCGAAGGAATGCCTCAGGAGTAGGGAGATGGACTTGCCAGCCAGAGTGAGGGCAAGCAGGCAAAGAGCAAGCTCCCTTCTTCCTTGTCCCTTTGTAAAGGCTGCCACCAGATGGCATGGCCCAGATTTAGGGTGGGTCTTCCCACTTCAGATGATCCAGTTAAGAAAACCTCTCACAGGTGTGCCCAGTTGCTTGGGTTTTAGTTAATTTCAGATGGTTGGCAACCAAGATTAGCCATCACATTGTGTATGTTCTAAAATTTCGGATGGTGGTTATCTGTGATAACTAGATTCAACTAGAAGGAGAATTCTGGCATGTCTAATGTGGCTGTGTGATAGCATTCGGTTCCTCATGTCACATCATTAAGTTAGCATACAGTGGTGAATTTCATCATGACATTTTCATGCATGGACATTGTACTTTACTCTCTCCCCAGCCATTGCCCCCATCTCCTCTCCCTCCACGACTCTCCTCTCCCCTGCTGCTCTCCCTCCCTCCCTCCCTCCATATACTCTCCCCTTATGCTTTCCTGTCACATAGACATGAATTCCATCACCCTCCCCACTTAAGATCTCTTCCTCCCTTCTTATGGTCCCCTTTTTATACTTATGGCCTGAATACACACACACACACACACACACACACACACACACACACACACACACACACACACAAATTTAGATTCTGCATAAGAAAGCAATCATAAGGTTCACCTTTGTTTATTTGTTTGAGTCAGAGTCTTACTATGTAGCTCTGGCTGTCCTGGAACTCACTTTGTACACCAGGCTGGCCTCGAACTCACAGAGATCTGCCTGCCTCTGCCTCCCCAGTGCTGGGACTAAAGTCGTGTACCATTATACCTGTCTTGGATCCACCTTGCTTAATCTGGTTTATTCTGCGTAGCATGATGTCCATTTATTTCCCTAAAAATGCCATGTAAAACCAGGGAAGAAGTTCCTATCCCAATTCTGTCTTGATTTCTCCATGTCCTGCAGCCAGAGCATGTGGTATCTTTAGCAATATGATTTCACCATCTAGTTCTGGCAAGCAGCCACATTTCGGGATAACCCGTTAAAGGGTATCTTTTAACAGTCTTGCTTTCTAATGGTGTCTTTTGAATGGACAGTAACGAAACTGATCAATCTTTACTCAGTAAGCTGAGCTTTCCATATCTTCCTTTAGAGATTCTAGGTAGGCGTGGCAGTGGGCGTGGCGGTGGGCGTGGCGGTGGGCGTGGCGGTGCACACCTTTAAAGCCTGCACTTGGGAGGCAGAGGCACGCAGTTCAAAACCACTTTGGTCTACATAGTACATGTTTCGGACCAATCAGGGCTGCGTGGTGAGACCCTATCTCAAAAGGAAAGAAAAGAAACCCTAGCCTATCACGGTGGTATGTGCTTGTAATCAACTGCTAGTTGGATAATCTGAACTCAGTAGATTGAGATCAACTTGGGCACCACAGTGAGACCCTTATGTCTCAATCAAAGGAGGAGCAAGAGACAGCAGAATCCTGTCTGTGGGACACACAGATACTTTCTTTTCAAGTGTTTACTTTTACATATTACATTGAAGTCTGTGGTTTTTCTAAAATAGATTTTAATATATAAAATTTTATTGTGTTATCATCTATGCCTTCATTTTGGAAAACCCACAGGAGAAAGTCAACATTTTTCAACTTCTTTTCTTCCTTTTGTGGTGCCAGGGGATCTGAACTCAAGGCCTTGCACATGCTAGGCAAGGTACTCCACTACTAAACCACATTCCCATCCCTTCTTGTTTTAGTTATTGTTTTAAGATGTATTTATTTATGTGTATGCCTGAGTGTATGTCTGCATATCACATGCATACAGTACCCAAAGAGACCAGAAAAGGGCATCAGACCTGTGGAATTAGACGTGGGTGCGGGTAACTCAACCCAAGTTTCTGCCAGAGCGGCAAGGGCTTTTACCTGCTGAGCTATCTCTCCAGCCCCGATTTATTATTTTGAATTTTAATTTTAAAATGACATTTATCTGCCTGGCAAGAGGTGGCGTGCATGCATGACACCATCTGTGTGCGGCCAGAGTTCAACCTGTGGGAGTCAGTTCTCTCCTTCCACCCTGTGGATTCCTGGGCTAGAACTCGGGTCGTCAGTCTTGCTGGAAAGTGCCTTTACCCTCTGAGCTATCTGGTTGACCCTTGTTTATTTATTTTTTTAAATGAACATGTAAAATATTATTTCATGATAACTGCTTCTTTTAGAAGGTCTCCAAGATGTCTTCATTATTGTTTAGGTGTCTCATAAGCTACAAAAACCCAGGCAAGCCAACTGTTTGCCACAGCCAGCACTCCATCTCCGTTGTGAGGGTCTACAGGTTAGATGTAGGAACACTGTGATGTATTTAAACTGCCAGATGAAGGTATAAAAATACCCTGGGCTACCATTTGAGATGAACTGGATAAACTATATTTGGGAGAGTCATCATTATCGATAGATTATCACCCAGTGAGGGCTCTATGGCAAATCAAACATGAAAATTACTCTGTGTGGCTGGGATACGGCAAGGGGAGGGAGGGAGGAAGTGTAGGTGGAGACGAGGAAGACGGGGAGAGACAGTGTTTCATAGTGTGCGTTTCAATATGACCTACTTACACAAGGAGAGATGCCGTAAAGTGCACCGCTGCTCAAGTTGCTCAGAGCCTATCAGGTCCTAGGGAGAAACAGGACCAGCCAATTAACTGGCCCCAGAAGAACTGGGCCAAAACTTGCCTTTGGAATTAGCTAGTGGGGAAGGAATCGCGGGCACCACCGGAATAACTGTAAAGCGCTTGGAGCGCCCTCTGCTGGAGCACGTTGGGAAGGGAGCGGGGGTGAAGGACGCCAGCCCGACACTGGCCCAGAAGGCAGGTTTAAAACAGCGCTGGGCTTTCTGAAGGTCTTACGTCATTCCTGTCGTTTTCCCTCTAGCTTTGGGAGTATTTGACTCGTAGTAGGAAAAGACACGCTCTTGATTTCCGAATAGGCACGTGAACAGGGGCAGCTTTGATGAAGGCCGTTAACCTCACCTCAGAATGCTGACTGCTGAACAATGAATTACATCCCGGAGCTTCATTCACTGTGTGGCTTTTGCAATGTTGTTTACCTGCTCTGCATGGTGCTTCATTTCAAATAAAACCACCACCACCACCACCACCACCATCACCACCATCACCACCAACGTCAGGAAGACGAGGCACACCAGCGTGAGGACCTGAGCCTGAGCCCCAACCAGCCACAGTGGTGCGCTCTTGAGCGCCCCCTGCTGTATTATGGGTGGGGAGACAGGCAGATCCCTATGACTTGCTGGCCAGCCCCAGGTCTCAGTGAGAGATCCTGTCTCCAAGCTGGAGAGATGGCTCAAGGATTGTTTGCTGTTCTTTTAGAGGACCAGGCGCAGGCCCCAGCAGCCACATGGCAACTCACAACCATCTATAACGCCAGTTCCAGAGGGATCCAGTGTTCTCTTCTGGCCTACACAGACACCAGGTGCTCACACAGTGCACGCACATATATGGAGGTAAAAGACTCCTACGCATAAAAAAAACAAATGAGCCGGGCAGTGGTGGTGCACGCCTTTAATCCCAGCACTCGGGAGGCAGAGCCAGGAGGATCTCTGTGAGTTCGAGGCCAGCCTGGTCTACGAAGTGAGTTCCAGGAAAGGCGCAAAACTACACAGAGAAACCCTGTCTCGAAAAAAAACAAACAAACAAACAAAACCAAAAACGAATGAACAATCAAAAACACAAGGTAGACAGTGCCTGAGGATCAACACTCAAGGTTGACAACTGGCCTACATGCTCACGTGCACACACACACACACACACACACACCACCACCACCACCACCAACAACAACAACAACAACAACAACAACAACAGCATTCTTAAACTCTTTGGTAAGTAGGAATGTAAGTGAGAAGCTAACTGACATGAAACAAATTGTCCTCCTCCTCCTCCTCCTAAACATCCCAGAATCCCATGTTTCCAGGTGGGCCCAGGTCTGAGTCACAGCCATTGTGAGCTCCCGATGACAAGATGATGTCAGTGATTGGATGTTTGCTTAGGATGAGTGAGGCCTTTGTGCGCCCTCAGCACTAGTGTAAACAAACTGTAAGACAACAACAGATGAAATCACTCCCATTCTCACACTGGTGGGTGTGTGTCTGGGTGTGTGTAAATGGGGCTTGAACCTTGGCTCTTATGCTTCCCGTCCATGCTTACTCTCACTTTAAGTGATGTCTTATGAACTATTTTTTATGTTTTTTTTCTCCAATCACAAAATATGCCTTTTGTGGGAAGAGGTGCTGGGGTATATTCCCATGTTCCCTACTACTGCACCCCCAGTCTCAAGAACATATCTAATCCACCCTATGAGAGGTTCTTTAGCCACACACTATTTTTAAAAATTAAATCAAATTAAAGTTAATTTTATGTGTAAGGATGTTTTGCCTGCATGTGTCTGTGCACCGCCTTCATGCAGTGCTGGAGAAGCCAGGAGAGGGTATCAGATCCCCGAGACTGGAGTGACGGGCAGTGGTGAGCCACATGTAGGTGCTGGGAATGGTACCCTGGTCGTCTGGAAGAGCAGCCAGTGCCCTGAACTGCTGAGCTGTCTCTCCAGCCCACCCTACCCCCACCCATACACACCATTGTGAAAGTTGTTTTTGTTTTATTTTCTCTCTTTATCTCCAGTGCTGTGGATTGAACCCAGGGCTTTGCACACGCTAGGCTAGTGCTCTGCTGGTGAGCTTCATCCCAGTCCTTGATGTTCACTGCAGTGCAATTTGTATCGATCCAGGTACTACTTAGAATCCTATAAACTTTAGGTTTACGTGTCTTCTCTCTCCCATGGTGAAGCTAGAAGGATCTTTCTTATACACAGATTTGAGTCTTCTCCTGTTTGAAATATTTGATGATTTCCAGTCACGCATAGGATGAGATCCAGATTACTTTGTTTGATTATGATCTGCCTTTCATTCATTCATTTTGTCCTCCTTCCTTGTTCTGTGAGTGTTGAGAATAGAACCCATGAACTTGTGCCTGCCTGTTGGGTAAATGCTACCACTGAGCAACATCGCTAGTCCTGTTTTGAAAATCAGGCTGGCTTCACATTGGTAAGCTCAAGCTGTCCTGCCTCAGCTTCCTCAGCTGTGGCTCACACCACTATACCTGGTCTAGGTTTATTTTCACTGTGGTGTGTTCTGTTCTCTCAGCCCAGCACTCTGAATTTCTGGCAGTCCCCCAGAATGCTGCACATTTGCCTTCAAGAACATACAACTTGGGGGCTGGAGAGATGGCTCAGAGATTAAGAGCACCGACTGCTCTTCCAGAGGTCCTGAATTCAATTCCCATCACCCACATGGTGGCTCACAACCATCTGTAATGAGATCTGGCACCCTCTTCTGTGTATATAATAAATAAATAAATCTTTAAAAAAAAAAAGAACATACAACTTTCTTATCCAATACGGTTCTTTCTCTTTGTGTTTCCCTCTTCTGCTGCCATAGTTTGGAGACTTTGGCTCTTAAACGTCCCTCAAATGCCCATGTGGTAAAGACTCGGTGTCCGCTGTGGCTGTATTGGGACGTGGTGGAGCTGTTAAGCAGCAAGTCCTAATGGGACGTTTTTTCTTCACTGGTAATGTGACCGACTGTAAAGGGGATGGTGGGGCCCTGATCTTGTCTTTATCCTCTTTATCATTTCTGAACACCCAGTGAACAGTCAGCACCACAACAGATTCACACACATGATGCCTCTCTCCTTCTAAACACAAAAAGGCCTTTAGACGTAGGTTTTATTTTGCTTACACTGGTGAGGTTCCAACTCAGGGCTTCCCATGTGCTAGATGATTGCTCTGTACCCCCATCCCTCAGACATAATTTTAAATGCAAAAATGAATGCTGGGGTGCAGCCAGTAGTAGAGGACTTTCTTAGCTTGCACGAAGCCTGGTGTAAGACCCCTCATTAGTCAGCTGGCCTGGAGTATGCAGTGCAGCAATGGACAAGACAGAGCCTGCCTTAAACAAGGTGAGGATTGACTCTTGGTGCCCTCTGACTTCCACGTGTGTCCTCACACACAAACACATTTGCACACATCACATGTAACCACATACACATGCATACACAGAGGGATAAGAATATGTATATAAATATTTATAAAAACATTATTCATAATAACTGCAAAGTGGAAAAACTAAAATGTTCGTCAACTGATGAACAAGTAAAGAAAATGTTGCCAGTTAATTTGTTCCCTAAGTCTGATTGTTTAGCTGTTGTCCTGTCTCACACGGTGGGAAGCCACTGTGCATTCAAGAGGGGTGATCTTTCTCCAGGCTGCTGACCTGCAGTGTGACACCCTCTGACTTTGCTGGAGACTGGAAGCTCCCAGTCAGTCACTCCATCATTGGGGGTGACAATTGACATTCTACGGTATATCACAATATATCATTTAGCTAAGCTACACTTGGTTGGTTAGGCATGTTCAACCTACTTTTGACTTATACTACTTGCCACTTATGATGGGCCTTTATTGAGAAATGACCTCATCCTAGGATGAGGATTATCAGTAGTCAGACAGACAGACAGACCAGACACACACACACACACACACACACACACACACACACACACACACACACACACACACACACTACAGTTCTGATAGTTGCTGTAGTGTACATGAATTTTGAAAACATTATGTGTATTAGTTAGGTTTTTCTATTGCTATGAAGAGAAACTATGACCATGGCAACTCTTATGAAGAAAACATTTAATTTGGGTGGCACTCTTACAGTTCAGAGGTTCAGTCCATTATCATCATGATGAGAGCAAGGCAGCGTGCAGGCAGACACGGTGCTGGAGAAACAGCTGAGAGTCCTACATCTTGCACAGGCAACAGGAAGTCGACGGAGACTCCGAGTGGTATCCTGAGCATAGGAAACCTCAAAGCCTGCCCCCACAATGACACACTTCCTCCAACAATGTCATACTCACTCCAACAAAGCCACACCTCCTAATAGTGATACTCCCTATGAGATTATGGAGACCAATTACATTCAAACTACCACATAATGCTTAGTGGGAGAAGTCAGAAACAAAATTCCCAACATTCCACTATTCCATTTAAGTTGCTGTGATGTCCAGAACAGGTAGACCCAGAGAAACTGAGTGAAGACCAAGGACTGTGACAAGAGAACACCTGGGAGCGGCTGCCGATGTGCACAAGGCTTTTCTGTTTTTCATGGTGCTGACACCATTGTGGGATAAAATAGTGGTTAATAGTTGTACAACTCTGTAAATATTCCCTGCTACAGTTTGATTTTAAATGCCACGCCCATGCATCGTTGACTTAGTTGCCAGTCGGGGGCTTTTGGGAGTGATTGGGTCCTAGAGGCTCTGACCTAGCAAATGACTTGATCCCTGGATGGAGTTTTACTATGATGGCATTACAGGTAGAATAAGTAGAAGGTGGGGCCCAGTTGGAGGGTGTAGGTCACTGGGGCATGCCCTGGAGAGCTGTGTCTTGTTCCCTACCCCTTCTCTCTGCTTCCTGGCTGCCATGAAGTAGCAACTTCTGCCACACATGCCTGATGCCAAAAAGTAAGTCATATTTTCAGTCATCTAACCCTTGGGACAAGCCCAGGGCATAGCTGTAGTCCTAGCCTTAGTGTTTAGAGGTTGAACTCTGAGAGACTAAATATTTTATTCAATGTTGCAAAAATAAGAAGTGGGCAGAGTTGGCACTGACACCGAAGGGTCTGACAGGAAAGCCCATTCATTCAATCACTGTAGGATTTTACTTGTCATGATTGCAAGGAAGGCCAGTAGAAAGGTAAATAGAAAATAACCTTTCTGGAAGGACTCAGGAGAACGTAAGTTATTGTACCTAAAATGCGCCTCTTTTAAAACAGAGCAAAACAATTTATTACTAACTACCTCTGTTTAGGAAAGGTCCCTTCCTTGCGCTTACACTTATGAAACCCCAAATCTTCCATATTATTTTCCTTGGAGAAGTGTGTCTTATTAAATCTTTGGGTCCTATTTTCAGTGCTCAATAGAATCAGAGATTTTCACTTTATTTTGAAGTGGAAGCTGGAAAAAACAGGATGGGGAACTTGGCTCCACGAGTTCCCTTTCACGCTGCCAACCCAAGCAGGCCCAGTGAAGCTTGTGCTGTTCACAGTGGGATTCAGTTCACACTGCCTGCCAGCCAGGCCAGGGTCTACTTTGTCTCCACTCAGAGGGGGGCACTTCAGAGCAGGCACTTTGGCCACACTGAAACCAGTCTGCCAGAAGCTTGCTCCTCTCTCTGAAAGGAAGGCTGTTTGTTCATCCGGCAGAGGGCTGCTTGGCAGCGAGGGTGAACTTCCACTGCGGTGATGGATCGTCTTGAGCCTGGAAAATGTTGTCTTGAAGTCTTGTCTGAGCAACGCAAGGTCAAGGTCAGTGGTGAACGTGCTGGGTGCAACAATGGCTGCCAGTTTCCACTCTTGCCACCCAGTGGAATCACAGTGAGGCTAGGGGAAAAAAAGATCATAATGGTTTACCTTCGACCCTTAAAAGTCAGGGCTCCTACAACAGCCCACAAAGCATGCACACACACCAGTATCTAACACCTAACTGTGTGTCCTTGTACTCTCTTCAACTATGAATGGTAAAAAAAAAATATGAGGTGGAGAGAAGAGTACCTTTAAAGAAACTTAAGCCAGGCAGTGGTGGCCCAGGCCTTTAATCCCAGCAGAGGGAGGCAGAAGCCGGAGGATCTCTGTGAGTTCGAGGCCAGCCTGGTTTATAGAGTGAGTTCCAGGACAGGCTCTAAAGCTACACAGAAAACCCCTGTCTTGGTGGGTGGGGGTGGGGGGGTAGAGAAAAGAAATTTAAAAGGCCTTTACATGAATGTGGTGTGTGCGCCCTGACTGGCTTCTGCAAAGGGGAAAACAGGTGCCCACATTTTGAGGTGACCAGAGCTACTTGTGTATGGACTGAATATTTACTATTAAAATTACCATTTTTTTTAAATTTCAGGTGTGCTGCTCTAGTCTCTGTACATCCCTGCTGTTCTTGAAAAGAGGAAAAGCAAGCAAAACGTGGGTAATTGCACCTGGGAATGGAAGCAGGAATAGGAGCAAATCCATGTGTAGAATGGAGAAGAATCTTTGACTTTAGGCTTTATTGTTAATCTGTTATATGCTGATTGAAATTTTAAATTATTTCTCTTATTTTTGAGATTATAATACAATTACATAGTTTACCTCTTCCCTTCCTTCCAGACCCTCCCATATACTACCCCCTGGCTTTTCTTTTCCATGGCTTCTTTTTTCATTAATTGTTGTTACACACACACACACACACACACACACACACACACACACACACACACATTCATAAAAGAGTTGAATTTTTTTTTTTCGAGACAGGGTTTCTCTGTGTAGTTTTGGTGCCTGTCCTAGATCTCACTTTGTAGCCCAGGCTGGCCTCGAACTCACAGAGACCTGCCTGGCTCTGCCTCCCGAATGCTGGGACTAAAGGTGTGAGCCACCACCGCCTGGCTTGAATTTTGGACTTGGCACTTCCCTCACCTTCTTCCTTTGTATAATTGAAAACACTTATAAACACCCTATTGTGTGCTAAGGAGTGACTGTCACACAGAGGACACACTAGGATGAGGGAAATAGGCATGAAAGCCTGGTGGTGTGAAGAAACAGAATGGGTTGAGAAGTAGATGGCAATTTTTGCTAGAAGAGAAGCTGCAGAGACTGTCAGCTGTATATGCAGGGTTCGGGTCCTCCCTGTGGTTCAGACCGTTTTCAGGGGTTTGTATTTGGGAAGCAAACTGTTATGATCTCTTTATTTTCCAGCCTCATTCTCATTCTTCGAAGTGTGTACAAAACAGATTCTGGTGGAGCGGGAACAGAAACAGGCAGAGTTGACGCCACCTCCACCATCCCGGCACTCCCCTAAAGCTGACGTCCTACAGCTACGACTTCAGACGGTGAATTTCCTGTCCTCGAGGTAAACCAGTAATACAGAAGCAGATTACAGCAGAGGTGCGTAGGATGTTTACCCCTTTTAATCTATGGTCAAAGGTGAAGGAGAACCACAAAGCAGCAAAAGGGAATAGAGAATAAGCAAATATGGCGTCTCGTCTCGTTAGCTTTTACCCGGGTTGAGCTTTCTTTTCATCATGTATAAATCTCATGGATAGTCCCAAATACTACAGTTCTAGAGCTTCTTTGGCCAGTTATGGTTGTGATATGATTCCTCTCCTTAGCTCCGAACACTAGATCCAAGCCCTCAATTGTATTTTGTATTTTCAAGACATTCATTTGTTTCCTTTTCTAAGTCACAGCCAAGTTTGTTGAAAACCTAGCAAGGTTTTTAATGAAGTGGTGAAGTCCATGAGAGTTAGCTGAACATGGGAAGGTAAAACAAACTGCCTATGGGTTGACAGGGCAAAGACATTAAGTCTCTAGGCATAATGAGGAGTCAAACCACGCTAATGGTAGGTTATGGTGACTCATCTAACTTAGTCATAACATTTCTGCTAACGCTAACATCCATAACATTTCACAGACAAAAATTATAGAAGTAAACATTTGGGAGTTCACTGGATATTCCTGTGTACTCACCATGCTCACAAACACAAAACACAAGTAAAGGTAATAAATAAATGTTTAAAAAATAGGAAAATACATAAACAGACTGCTTTATACACGAAGTTGTGGTGGTTTGAGTGAGAATGTCCCGCACAGGCAGAGATGTTTGAACACTTGCTCCCAGTTGTGGGACTGTTTGAGGAGGGTTATGAGATATGGCCTTGTTGGAGGAACTGTGTCAGTGGAGGAGGGCTTTGAGAGCTTGAAAGACTCCTGTGTTTCAGGCTCGCTCTCTCTGCTTTCTACTTGTAGTTTAGGATGTGAGCTCTCAGCTCGCCCCTCCAGCTGCCATGTCCACCTCACACCATATTTCCTTTCCATGACGGAGATGGGCTCTTATCTCTCTGGAACCATATGCCCAAATAAACCATTTTTTCTGTAAGTTGCCTTGGTCATGGTGTTTTATCACAGCTATACAAAGCAAAGTAAGACAGAAATGAAATATATTTTATAACATTTTACACTGGTAACTAATGAAAATAAATATGTGACAAAGTAGCCCTGGAACTATAAATCTGCTACAAAAAGTTTTTGTGTTAAATAAACAAGTGTAGCTGGGTGTGGTGGTAAGTTGTCCATGCTCCTGTAAATAACACCTCACTTTTGCTCTTATAAGCAACCCAAATAAATGTGGTGGGTCTCTCTCTCACATGCGTGCACACATATGTGCACACACACACACACGCACACGCACACGCACACGCACACACGGCATGAGAGCAGAAAGGGTATTCAGCTGGGAAGAGGAAGAGGACCAGTGAGAGAGGGGGGGGGTCAGAGGAGGGTAATGAGAGGGATATATGATCAAAATACATTATATATGCTAGTAAAAATCACAATGAAGCCTATTGTTATGCATAATTAAAACAGGCTAATAAAAAGGAAAAACCCAATCTCCCCACTAGTGCTGCTTGCCTCTCACCTTATATTCTTGTTTTTGTTTTTCGAGACAGGGTTTCTCTGTGTAGCTTTTCGAGCCTGTCCTGGATCTCGCTCTGTAGACCAGGCTGGCCTTGAACTCACAGAGATCCGCCTGCCTCTGCCTCCTGAGTGCAGGGATTAAAGGCGTGCATTACCACCTCCCATCTCACTGTATATTCTTTAGCACCTTCAAACACAATGCATAATCTTTGGTTATTGTTGTCTTTCTCTTTGTAGAATGTAAATTCTATAAGAAGAAGATCTTTATTTTGGTCTCTGCATTTTCCAGAATCTAGGCAGGACATTGTGTGGCATACAGTAGGCATTGGGTACGTATTTGCTGGGTGCTGAATGAACAGAATCAAAGGAAGGGCCTTCCCTTTCTGCTGTATGCTTACTCTTCATTGCTAGAGGGTTTTCTTAGGCTTTGTGTTCCATTTAAAATGATGTGCAATCAGTATGGAATCTGTACCTGGTTTTGAGAATGCATTCTGACCCCAAGACAGAGGGTGCAGTGTCACGGGCTATGAGAACCCTGTTTCATTTTGCAGAAAAGCAAAGATGTGCTCAATCTCAGTGGTACCCACAAAGACCCTAGCTAGAGCCTGGTGTGGCTGTGTGCCTGCCACAACCCTGGCTCACAGGAGGTCAAGGAAGGGGGACTGAGAATATGGGGGGCAAAGGAGTTTGAGCTACAAAGACAGACTATGTGAAAAAAAAAACACAAAAACTTTGTGAGAGGCCAAACATACCCAGTTATGGTAATATGGAATCTGTATTTTCACAATGTAAAGGAAAAATCCTTTAAACTCTGAATTTGTTTATCCTGTATGAAGTTCACTGACTTAGATTTTCTTCCTTTAATTTTAGATTCCTCTAGCCCAAATTCAAATGAAAATTTCTGAAGTATTCTAAAGTTATTTATTATTCTTTACAGGTCTCATGAACAAATAGTGTAAGTTTCCCCAAAGAACCCTGACTTCACGTTCTTACACTACTTGTCATCTTTCAAGATGCTCAAAATGTTCAGGCAGGGCAGGCCAGGCCAGGGCAGGGCAGGGCACAGAAGAGCAGTGGGAAAGGTACATGCCTACATGTGGCTTTTTCTCTCTCCTTATGAGGCCACCTGGACCCAACTGTTGTGGAATAGAATAATTGTTTAACTATGTAAAAGACATGCTGCTTTTGTTTCTGCTGCATTTGTTTAACTATTTAAAGATGTGTTGCTGTTTTATCTTGCCTGCCTAAGGTACCTGATTGGTCTAATAAAAAGCTGAACAGTCAATAGCTAGGCAGAAGAGAAATAAGTGGGGCTGGTGGGTAGAGAGAAAAGGGGAGCCTGCCAGCCCACCAGTGGCCAGCCAGATAGACACAGAAGAAGCAGAAAAGCACATAGACAGAACATAGATAGCACATAGATGAATAGAAATGGGTTAATTTAAGTTAAAAAAGCTAGATAGAAATAAGCCTAAGCTAAGGCTGAGCATTCATAATTAATAATGTCTCCATGTCATGGTTTGGGAGCTGGAGGTCCAATAAAGTCTGCTAGTCCTAACCACAGGCCTCCACCCTCACTACCAGTCACTTCCCAGAGGCTCAGTCTCTAAGCACCATACCTGGATGAAATTTCTACTCTCTTCATAAAAATGCCATATGACTTTAGAGATCAAATTCATGCATGAGTTCAGAGGAACAAATCATATGCAAATCATAACAATTTGTATTGCTCTGAGAAGGGGCAAAAACATACATTAGTGATTTTCAAAGTTATCGATACTGTTTTCATCATCATCATCATCATCAACATCATTGAGACAGAATTTCACTATGTAGTGCCAGCTATCCTGAAACTCACTATGTAGACCAGCCTGGCCTCATACTCAGAGAAACCGACCTTCCTCCATCTCCCAGGTGCTGGGAACAAAGATGTCCATCACACCTGGCCCTGTTTCTAATACCTTAAAGAGCGTAGCTTTTAAAGTTAGACTTCTAATATCCCAGCATCTTCTTGGACAGACTCTCTGAGTTTTCTTTTCTGGAAAACTAGGAATTATAAAAGCTAATATTCGAAGTTGTAAGGGAAACATAGTTTCCTATAGTGTCAACCACACAGCATGCTTAATATATTGTGTCTTCCATTATTTATCTAGAAACACGATAAAATGTGTCTTATAAATGTACAATGGAATATTACTGAACTATAAATAAGGAAGAAAAATCTGTCATCTGCAGAAATATGAATAGAATTGAAGGATGTTACATCAAGTAATATAAGCCAGGCCCAGGAAGGTGAATACCATGTTCTTGCTCATTGTAGAGCCAAAAAATTAATTATACAGAAGTAGAGAGTAAAGTAGGCCATTAGAAAGTAAAGGTGGCCTGGAGAAAAGATGAAGATAGTTTTAATATTTGAGTGCACAGTAGGCTGACAAGAGTCTAAGAACAATCAGTTACACATTTCAAATAACTAGAGAAGAGTTTGAAGACTCTCAACATGAAGAAATGATAATTGACGGGCTGGAAATGCTACCTACCCCAATTTGATAATTATACATGGGTGCAGGTATCACATTAGAGCATCGTAGCCTCAGAAGAAGCACAGATAGAATGTGTCCATTAAAAAATTAAAAAAGGCCGGGCAGTGGTGGCATACGCCTTTAATCCCAGCACTCGGGAGGCAGAGCCAGGCGGATCTCTGTGAGTTCGAGGTCAGCCTGGGCTACCAAGTGAGTTCCAGGAAAGGTGCAAAGCTACACAGAGAAACCCTGTCTCGAAAAAAAAAAAAAATTAAAAAAGAAATTCAAAAAGCTTTACATGTAAAGCAAAAAGTTATGCATCTGTGAGTTACAACAAAAAACTAAGGCTTCCTGTTCCCAGTCATTCAGTTTTCTTTTCTCTTTCTCTCTCTCTCTCTCTCTCTCTCTCTCTCTCTCTCTCTCTCTCTCTCTCTCTCTCTCACTTTTGTATTTTTAACTTCTCATATCTCTGAACTTTTTCTGATAGACCAAACTATAAAGCATATAGGAAACCTTTTTTTTAAAATGTTGTTTACAGGGGCTTGAGAGATGGATTAGTGGTCAGGAGTGATTGTTGCTCTTACAGAAGACCTGAGTTCTGCTCCCAGCACCCACATCAGGCAACTAACTACTGCTTGTAACTCCAGTTCAAGGGGATCTGATGCCCTCTTCTGGCCTCTGCTGGTACCTGCAATTACTTGCTCCCTCCTCCTCCCCATGAATAAAATCTTTTTTTTTTTTTTTTATTAATTTATTTTGCAATACAATTCAGTTCTACATATCAGCCACGGATTCCCTTGTTCTCCCCCCTCCCGTCCCCCTCACCTTCCCCCCAACCCCCCCCCCCCCCATTCCCATCTCCTCCAGGGCAAAGAAATCTTTTTTAAAATGTTGCTTATTAAACCTAAACCAGCAAAAGATGTCTGACCTCTGGGTTTAGACATCAAGATGTAACACTGAAGGACCGTTGGATGGAGTTTAGTTCATGGAGTACTTGCCCAAAGCCCTGGACTCAGTCTTCAGCACTATATGAACTGGTCATGGTTGGTGTACACTTGTAATTTCAGCACTCAGCAGGCAGAGGCAGGAGGAACAGAAGGTCGGGTCATCCTTGACTACACAGAGAGTCAAAGGAGAGACTTCAAAAATGAAACCCACCTTCCCCCCCCAAAAAAAAATCTAACTTAAAACCAACACAAATAACTAACACAGACTCTCTACCATGAACAACACCAGTAACAGACCAGTGAGTCCGGGGTGTTTTATTTTGCTCTGGAGTGCCGGAGCGCCAATCTAGTGTCTCATTCTCCCAAGGCAAGTCACGCACCTCTGAACAACATCCCAGCCCACGGGCAGTTGCTTTTGACCAGCATGATTAAACGCATTTATCAAGTACCTCGTGTGTGACAAGCCCTGTCACAGGCACAGAAGGCAGAGAAAGTTGGGACAGAGAACATGCTCCAAGAAGGCTAATGCTACGACATGGACGGCCCTGGTGTTCTCTGTTCCCTCTGATGGTGTAAGCAGTGGCACGCACCCTCATCTGCTCCAGCTCTGTCACGCTTTATAGTGAGACTGAAGTACTGGATGCTGTATGTGCTCGGCATTAGAAACAGAACGACATTTCTGTCATCAAAGGAGTATAGTTAACTGTTGGTCTCTTTGCCAAAGCACTTTTGTCCCTTCCTTTAGCCTCCCAGGGAGACAATTGGTCACAGTCTCAGCAGACGCAGGCTCCAGAGAGTGGGCAGCAAGCTGTGGGCAGCCTGCTCCGTCAATTTTCAGTAAGATCTCTGTGCTTTTTATTATATTAATTAGTGTCTTGGCAGAGCGGGCCCAGGACTTTTAAACCAGCAGGGGGTTTGCTGCTCCCTCAATTTGCAGCTTGTGACCGCTCTTTTGTTTTTGTTTAATTTTTCCACTCGCTAAGCACTTGAACCCCGGCATTAGCTGGAACCCTCAATAACGCCGTATATTTAGAGACTGATGTATGGAGACAGATGGTGGCTGTGGAGATGAGGGCAACACCTACTTTGTTTGTGTTTACTGCTGGCCTGTGGTGGGCTGTGACTGTTGTCTTATGGCACAGACAAACACCCTGGCACTCAGGATGAAGGTGAGCATTGGTCACAGGGAGTGTGAGCAACATGAGCTTGTGTCTGAGGTGGAGACTGTGAGACTGCAGGGGAGGAGCTGAGAAACATCCTACCTACCGGTGCAGCCAGCAAGGTTTTCTCCCACTCCCTGAATTAACTTCGAGACTTCTCAACTCTGCCGAGGACAAAGATGGCCCCTTTGGTCTCTCATCTGATCAGTAATATCTCGGTTCATGAAACCCAGCCTATTCTAACCTAATGCTTCCTTCCCAAATTCATATTCCCTCTGTCTCTGTGTGTGTCTCTCTGTGTCTCTGTCTCTCTCTCTCTCTCGGTGTGTGTGTCTCCATCTCTCTCTGTCTCTCTGTCTTTTTCTCTCTCTTTTTCCTTACCGTGCTAGAGATGGAACATGGGGACTTCCCAAATGCTAGACACCCATTCTACCACTGAGCTATACCCCAGCACCCAGTATAAATCTCACTGCTTTCTATTCCTAGGGCAGCAAGACCATGGCCTTGAAGAAAATCATGTGGGCAACACCTACAAAAGTAAAGACATGATCCAGCACTTTAAAATAGCTATTTCTTAGTATTAAAAAATAATCCTAAGCACAGGCCCTGGCAGTATGCTGAGGAAAAAGGAGAGGAATGAGTAAATAAATGCTTCACGGTACAACCAAACCACCCGCTGGAAAACAGGTTCCTATCTTTTTTTTTTTTTTTTTTTTTTTAAGCAAAGGGACCAGCAAGATAGCTTATTGGGAAAGGGCATGTGTTGTTCTGGCAGAGGACTCAAGTGCTGGTTCTCAGCACTCAGGTCACATGGTTCACAATTGCCTGTAACTCCAGCTCTGGGAGACCCAACACCCTCTTTTCGGCTCCAAATGTACCTGCACTCAGGCACATATCCCACCCCCTGCCCACACACATATACACATAATTAAAGATAAAAAGTAAGCTCTTTAAAAACGTGTTTTGATATGGCTGGAGAGATGGCTCAGTGGTAAGAGCACTGTCTGCTCCTCCAGTGAACCTAGATTCAATTCTCAGCACTTATATGGCAGCTTACTGTCTGTAACTCTAGTCCCAGGGGATCTGGTGGCCTCTTCTGGCCTCTGTGGGAACAAGACATGCACATGGTACACAGACATATATGCAGACCAAACACATATGCACATAAGATAAATAAAAAATTTAAATGTTATGATACACTCTTAATAAGGAGGTAAAGTTCACGTAAAAAGATCATTACCAAATAAGTTCTTCCAAAATAAATATAGATCTAAATTTTTAAAACATACTGGCCTCTTCTGGTTCCATGTGAGGTGGCTAAGATAAAACTCAATGGGCAATCATATCCCCTTCTCCTTCATGAAGCCAGGTTAGCTGGTTAGAACCACTGGGATCCACATAAGTACGTAAGGGAAGGGAACCTCTAATCCCAGCACCAAGAAGATAGGAGGACTGCAAGGTTGAGGCTAGCCTGGTCTACATAGAAAGACCTTGTCTTCAAATAAAACCAAACCAAAAAATCCAAAGACAAAAGAGCAAAGAAGCCAAACCAACCAACTAAAATCCCCAAATGAGACAGAACATAATGCTCATTAGATAAAGCTGCATACAGCTCAAGCTTGATGCCCTGAGTTTGAACCCCAGGAGCTCACAGGAAAAAGGGACAATTAAAATACAAGTATATAATTTCCCTCCCTCCAACCCCTCCCATATCTGATCTCCCTCAAATCCATGGCCTCTTTTTCTTTAATTGTTATTATTACACACCACACACGCTTGCACACACACACAACCTGCCGAGTCCATTCAGTGTTGCTTATACGTAACTGATTTTAGGACTGACCTTTTGGTATTGGGTAACTGTTTATGCAGCTAAGTTGCATCCTGTGCAAACATCTACTTTCTCTAGTCTGTTCAATTTTTATCCCAGGACATAACTTCTAAGGAGCTGTCACTTTTGAGGAGTTCTGAGAGAACCGTGGTATGTGTACATGTTAGTCTGTCAATTTACCAAGAATTTCTCAGTTGAAAGAACTTAGGATTGGATGTCATCTTTATAACGGTTTATACACACCATGGGAAAATACTCCTCCACCGTCACATGCAGACAGAATGGGATGATCTCCGTTAGATGATCAAACACACCTCAGAAAACTGTTGCAGCACACAACACATTTGCTGCAAATACCCTAGGTTCTCTTAAACAACTCCAGTGACCCTTCATAGGATTCAGATCATCTGAAAAGATTTGCAACAATCTCCAAAGCAAGGCAAGGGCTTTGTGTACTTGCGATGAGAAGAGAGGGGAACAAACAACATCACTACAAACACTCATCTACACGTACGGACGCAGACCCAGCCAAAAACATTGCTGATAATGCTTAGGCGACAGATTCTTTTGCCCCCTCTGGGGGGCACTGTCTGCAAGGAGGTCTATGAGTCAGCTTGTTGCTGCAAAGAGAAAGGCTTTGTAGTCACTGAAGGTCTGCTCGAGGCATAGATGATTGTACGTAGGCAACAGCCGTTTTGCTCAGATTATTTAAAGCAGCCACTGTCTAAGGTGGCGATTTTCCATTTAAACAATTTACTTCGGCAAGTTACCTACACTCAGTGTCTTAGAAGTGAGGTGGTGCTAAGGACGACCAGAGGAGTGGGGCCCCTCTGCCTCGTTCAGCTCTCTTCTTGTCGGCTGGTACTTGGGAGAGGTGGGAGAGAGCACAACTCTTTGACTCATCAGTTTCGGATATCATTGATTTCTGTATCCGTTCAGTGTCTTTGTTAGGATTTCTATTGCTGGGATGAATACCGTGACTGAAAAGCAAGTTGGGGAGGAAAGGGTTTATTTAGCTTACAGTTCCACAGCACTGTTCATCAAAGGAAGTCAGGACAGGAACTCACACAGAGCAGGAACCTGGAGGCAGGAGCTGATGCAGCGGCCATGGAGGGGTGCTGCTTACTGGCTTGCTCCCCATGGCTTGCTCAGCCTGCTTTCTTAGAGAATCCAGGACCACCAGCCCAGGGATGGCACCACCCATAGTGGGCTGGGCCCGCCCCCATTGATCACTAATTAGAAAATGCCTTACAGCTGGATCTCATGAAGGCATTTTCTCAGTTGAGTTTCCCTCCCTTCAGATAACTCGAGCTTGTGTCAAGCTGACATAAGACTGGCCAGCACACTGAGATACTCTAAAAGACAGATATAAAAGTGAGAAATATTAAGGGAAATGCCTATAAGAAGACGTGATGACAACCGACAAAGTTCTTGAGGGTTTCAGACAGCTGTGCAGGCCTTACCAAGGGCTGGAGAAAGGAAGTCAGGAAAAATTACCTGTGACAACCATGTAGTTCTTAGGAAAGTTCAGCAAGATCAGTGGGAAGTGTGTGAAACTCTCCTGCCTCCTGAGGAAGGGAGCTGCATGCTTCAGCATTTTTTCACTCTTAGTCATTGGCTGAGCAGCCACAGGAATCGTGGATCCCACGGGAAGGTGGGCAGGACACAGTGACTGGTCCTGTTGGTCAACCATGTTCCCTGTGATTTGGGGTCTGAAGGTGGGGGCATTCTCAGGATGCCAGCACTTCTCATAAGACAAATGACAATTTTAATGACATTATAGTCCACATCTCTTCCTTCCATAATTCAGTTTGAATCATAATTATGGTTTTTGCTGATTACTTCGTTTCTCTGATGGTCCTTATCTGCACATGAAGGTTCCAGCTTACCACTGGGTGAGTTCTTGTCCTGCATACAGACAGATGCCCTGGAAGCCCTGTCCCTTCTACTCCAGTTTGGAATTGTCATTCTTTAGGCCTCCGTAGCCACAACCCTCTGCCATATCTGCTTCTCTTTGGGCTTTTGTGGGGAACCAGCCCCCACCTTTACCTGGGTACTCTTGAGGAGTGAGGGATAAGAGATTTAGATAGAAGGATAGAGAGGAGAAAAACAGATAGAAACACAGGATAGCCTCAGGAGGGCCTGGATCCTTATCTACTAGCCCAGAACTTTATTCAAAAGGCCTTTTTATAACAATGCCAAGGGGCGAGGCAAAGACCTCCCCCTTGCTAGATACAGCCAAGTGTAGACCCTTCCAAACACCTGGTACGCAGGCCCGTGGTCCAGTCATCCTCTCATGCAGCCCTGCTGGTAAAGCAAGCTCAGATCTCTGTGGGCTCCCACAGGTTTTGAGATCAATGCAGCCTTAGTTTACTCTCTCGTCTTGCTGAAAACTACCTTCCAGGCACGTCCTGACAAAAGCTCCAGAGAAAATTGAGAACATTCCCTTTCTACTTGAGTAAGGGAATTGGGTTTCCCTGGCTCTCAATTAATTCGTGTTATAGAAAACACCAGTTTCTAGGCTGCCTTTGCCAGGAGTAACTTGATTGGATTGAGAGGCACCTGGAAGATTGACAAAGCAAACCTCTAAAAGTATATGTGGGGTACTTCCAGAGAGGGTTAGTTAAGGAAAGGACCTGTTCTGAATATGCGTGCTACCACTCATGGGCTGGGGCCTTGGTTGGGATAAAAGAAGAGAGCCACCCAACTAGGCATCTGTTGTCTTTCTCTGTTTTCAGGCCACTATGATGTGAGCTGCTCTCCCCGCCATTGTGGATGCAAACCTCTAAAACTGCGAATCTAGAGACATCATTCCCCTCCTAAGTGTTTGTGGCAAGTATTTTGACACAGAGATGAAAAGTCTAACACAGAAAACTAGTACCCAGAAACGAGGAGATTTTTTTGATTATCTGATAATGTGGTTCAGAAGCTTTCAGAGCTGGTTTGTAGGAAGATTTAGAAGAGTTTGCAGATGCAGGGCAGAGGCAGTTGTGGGATGCTATAAACAGTTAAGGGGCAATTCCACTGGGAATTCCAAAGACCAGATGCCAATTGGAGTGTGGGGAGAAAATATTGAGTTCCTGTGGTTTCAGATGGATCAAGGGCCTGCTGAGAATGGACTTGAGACCCTGCATCTTACATCATTGCAAAGAACTTGTCTAGAGTCTATCCACGGACAAGACTTTGGGGAAAGGTTGGGTTTAAAGATAACAAACTAATCTGTCAGAGGAAGTTCCGAGGCAGCCCAGCATCCACACTGTGGCCTTGTTATTGCTAGCTGCGTTTTGCCAGGTTCACAGTAGGAGCTGGGAACAAAATGAGAGTAGAAAGGTTTTAAAAACTTGCAGTTTGGCCAGAAAAGAAAATCATGCAAAATTGGGACCAAGGGAGGTGTGATGGCAGAAAAGCCTTTTCCCACTAAAAAGAAGTCATTATTTTTCACTAACACAGTGAGAACAATCCCTTGAAGGCATTTTAGGGATCAGCTGGGTCCCATCTTTCACAGATTATGGTTGCAAAGGAATAAACTCATTGGAAAGACTGTTCTGAGAAGAGGGCTCTGAGATGCCATGCAAGTAAGTATTTCTTTAGCCATCCAGGCACACAGAGGTCTCTCTAGCCATAGTCCAAGAAAGTCCAGGTATTGTTTGAGCTGGCTGCATACCTTGGGATTGTTCACATGATGCTGGTTTTGTTTGCTTGAAAAATACAAGAGCTACAGGGTCATGTATGCTTCCAGACAGATATCAAAGAAAGTCTTTAGAAGTTAGGAAATGCTATTCTGAAAATATTCCCCCACATCCTAAGAGGCTGGAACTTTTGCTAGACCTCACAGCCAGAGTTAATAATACACCTTGAGGTCCCTCATGACTTAAGGCTGCTGTCCTACTGTGTACTCAGGCTGTTTAACCTTCCTTTAAGGGAACAGTGCAACAAACTAATCTTACTTTCCTTGGATTTCTCATGTAACCAACTTTTACAACCTAAGCTAATGCATAGCCACACTCTTAAATTGTGTACTCTTCGCTGCCCTGAACCCAGATTGCGTGTCTATCACTTACTGCAAGCAGCAAATACAGATGTGGAAAGCAACTTCCTAAAACCTATCACGAAGGTGAAAGCAACGATTCATGGTTATTGATTGATAAACAATGATGTTTGCTATTGAAATCAACCATGTATAGATATTGGTTGATACACAATGACATTTGTTTTCTGGGCTAGTCGGGACTAGTCGGAGCCAGTGACTTAATCCCTTGTAAAACTGTCAAAGATTTCTGTAAAGTCTCCCATTCCTTCCCCATGTGATACTTTCTGTGCTGTTCAATAAATACCGAGCAAACCCTTTGTTAGGGACAGACACACACAACCACACAGACGCTCGTACAACAGATACAGGGACAAACAGATTCACAAGACAGCCTTCGGGTAGGCCCAGAGTCAGAGTCATGCAACAGACATGAAGACAGAAGGTGCAGGGAGCGCCAAGTAGGGAATTCATGTTTGTTCTTGGCTAAATGACTCCAAGGGGAAGTGCTTTGCTTTCTTTCCTTAATGCAACACTAGTGCATTACCGGTGACTTGGACTTAATCACTAATGCGTTATAAAATAGGATTAAATATAGTTAAATAATATGTGTCGTAAATGTTATCTCTAAAGATAATGTAGTCAAAGTAGTAAGGAGATATTGTCAACAGTGAGAGCAAGTATTGACTCGTGAGATGTTTTACTTGAACAGGCTTATGAGTGTCCCCACTCAGTGATTTGTCTAACTTTAGTCATGGTAACTTTCCCAGTTGGTTGGTTAGATTTCACTAACACTCTCTCTTCCCCATTGTGAAATTACTCCTGGGAGGGAGCCACTGTGTAGACAGGAACCCTGAAGTCCAAGACTTTCTGACTAATGCTGCCTTCTTTTTAGGTCTTTAAATTTTGTGGTAAACACACACAAAATATAATATTTACTCTTTTAACTATTTGTAAATGTACAGGTCAGGGGGCAGTAAGCATGATTACGTTGCTGTGTCGAGGCCACCACTACCTTGTCCCCAGAACTTAGTCATCATTCCAGGCTGAACCTTGTTGACATTAAGTAGTACCTCCACTCCATGTTTCCCGGGGTGCTGGGAACTATCCCCCATCTGTCTCCATAAACTTGACTGTTTCAGATATGCCTGATAAATCCCTCAGTACTTGCAGGATTTGTCTTTTGTGTCTGATTTCTTTCACTTAGAGTAAAGCCTGCAAGGCTCATTGGTTGCAGTGGGTTTAAATTTCTTTCATTTTTAAGGCTTCGTAATAGTGTAGTGTATTATTAGGCCATTTACCCATGGATGGACCTTTCTGTGGGGCTGTTGTTTCCTAAGAAACCGGTGAAGTTTCTCCACCCTCTTTCACACGGTTCACAGGCCCTAGTAAACACCTGAATAACAAGAAAGAATATACCTACACCCTGAAGTGGCTGTGGGGGCTGATGGTTGATGCACTTGCATTGCTCTTTTGTGTAGGAGGCAAACCTTTGCTACGTTAATTAACTATTGGGAATTGGACATCTTGGGTTATCTTCACAATACATCAGGCTTCCATTCAATGAGTGTCATGAGTGCAATGTGTCAGGTACCAACCCACCCCAAACAATTCTATTCATCTCCCTCTTTCTCCTTCCTGCTTCTTTCTGCTTCTAGGAAACTATGTCCTCTAAAAATAAAAATCAAGAAAGCAAATATATATATATTGAAAAACCTCTTCCTAGTCTCCCCCTTGTGAAGAGTAAGGAGTAAGAGTTATTCCAGAACTTACTCTAAAGGAGCCCACCTGCTACTCTGATTCCATCAAGATAAGAATGTTTCTCAGTGTGAACCCAGACGGTGGCATTCTTCACACCCAAGTCATCGGATCTCTGAGTGGGCAGAAGGTTTTGCTCGGCACCGTGCCCACCCAGTCTTGCCAGTCAATATTTATAACACTTTCTTTTCTTCTCTTTACACAGTTACAGGTCAAGGGAACAGCAACAGCACCTTTTGTGTAGACAGTAGGATTACTCCTAGGAGGAACTCAATGTGGTGCAAAGCCACTGGTTTATCAAAGCTGGATATCTGGCACCTTCTAAAGAAGCTTTTTATTGAATTTATTTCAGGCCAACTATTTGCCTTGGGTTGTTTACTGGATTGTGTTTTCTTTCAAACCTGGCTGTACAGCTTAGAGTTTCGTCTTTAAAGACCCACGCTTGCTTGATGCATAGCAACCATTGTGAAGTTGACAGCTATCCCTAATTTCTAATATGAGATGAAAGACATTGTTACATACTCAAAGGAAGGTTGGGGACTGTTGTCTGCTAAGGTTCTCACTCATTAGACAGAAATCTATTAGACAGGCTGAGCGTGGCTCCCTTGCTGTTAGCAGTGAGCCATAAGTGCCCGAGGCCTTGAGCTGTTAGTGTTGCCCTGTGTTCTGAATTCCCGCAGCCCAGCCCCCTCTGTGGTGTGGGGCTCCTCAGCAGCTCTGTGGAACTCTTCCAGATACAGGGACTGCAGCTCCTTCAGAGTCATTTGGCTCTCTGGTCACGCTCTCCCCTTTGCCTTTGTGGTTTCGGCTCCCTGCAGCTATTTGCCACCCCCCCCCCACACACACACCTCCACCCCCTCCATCCCCTCCACCCCCTCCCCTGCCCCTCGACCCTCCTCTCTCCCCTTGGCTTTCTCCTTTCCTCAGCTCTCTACAGCTCTCCCTATTCTGCACTTCCTGCTCCTTGTCACTTTGAGGAACCCTTAGCAACCACAGCTTCGAGGTGTGTTTCAGGCTAGTGGCCCTGACGTTATCTGCTCTTGGTACAACCAGCTAAGCCTACCCTACCCCAAAAGATTATAGGTAGGCAATAAAACCACCCAAAAGGTGGTACTGCAGTGTGTGCACGAAATAACAGTGAACACGGCCTGCGTGTCCAGCTTATGTATCCAGTCACACGTGTGTGCAGTGTCCTGTCTGCTAACAACAAACTTTTCGTTTAGGCATGCCAGACTGCACAGGTCACTGGACCTGTCTATTGTGATTGTCCTAGGTGGGAATATCTGCAAGTTGGATAGGGACACCTGGAGCAGTTGCAGGTTTGGGAGTCACCTGAAGCTGTTGTGGTCAGAGCCACGACGGGATGTCTGGGGCCTCCTGATAGACAGCTCTTTAAGCTTCCATGGAGTTGGTGAGTTTGAAGTCACAGTTGCTACAACTTCTGATGAGAGTTTAGGAGCTGTGGCAATGTCACTCACAGTCCAGCCATGTTTGGGGGCCACAGCAATGGCTGTCGATCTGCTCTGTAAAGTTTCTGCTCTGTTTGGGTTCCCCGGGAAAGCATGACATCTGTCAATCAAGCAGCCAGCCAGCTCCTGCCAACCCCGACAGTTTCCGGAGTTTGAAGGGAAGCCAGCAGATGTTAAGAAGTGCTTGTAAACAAGATCCAACACAGAATTAGCATAGTCCTCCAATGAACTCTACCCAGCATGTGACTCATGGCCAAATGCTGCCACAAAGTAGGAAATGCCTGTGTGGAAAGGTCCAGGCTCTCTTGCCATTGTCTTCAGTGTATCAAGTACAGGAAGCACTTCCGGGAGTCACATCAGACACAGGAAGAAAACACTGAGCAGAAACCATGAGAATCTACACACATCCAACTTTTAGAAAAACTGAGGAAGTTCGTTGAATTGGTCGACGTTCACTGTAATGATAAAGTGACCCTCAGCCACTTTCCTCCTCCGTCTTCCGTGTTTCCAACTTCCAAATTCAGTTTGGCTTTCGCAATAAAATGGTCGTTTTTAGGAAATATCGCAGACGAACAGCTTGGTGGGCACCTGGGCGTGGTTGCTGGCATCTGTGTGAGACAGGTAGCTAGGTTCCTGCCAGGGAACTCTGGGCATTTTCCTGTAGGGTTTTAATAGTGTTGGGCCTCCCACAACGAAAATGGAGGCAGCCGGGGATATTAGCCGTGAAAGAACCTCCCTCCTCAGGAAAGAATAGGCGTCCGCCTCACAGCCAGTCTGTGTCTCTCTCGACCATTGTTTCATCTTGGCTATACATTGTAAGACTCCCACAGAGTAGGGAGAGAAAATTAAAAATGTTTCTTTCCCGAGTTTAGTCAAATTGTAATAAACTGTTTTCTTTACCCATTTCCTGTCTCTCAGAGGCAGAGGCAGAAGGATTACTATAAATCTGAGGCCAGCCCCAGTTATATAATGGGTCCCAGGCCAAATAAAGCTACATAGAGGGACCCTGTAAATTAAAAAAAAAATGAACAAAACAAAATAAACGAATTAAAGAATATGGTGAGAAATTCCCCCGGGGGCCTGGCCACAGCTGTGGACTTGAACTGCTCTGGCAGGAGGAAGACTGAGCCTACCGCTTTTTAGAAACAATATGCTTTACCCTTTTATTTTATTGGACTTGTCTATCAGGAAAACCAGACCTAAGAACTTATGAAACTCAACAGCCCAAAGAAGGGGTGCAACATCTGCACCTAGACATCATAACCAGGAGAACCTCTAACGTCAAGACGGCAGTGGTTCCACTAGCCTGTCAGCTGACCGCCCTGTGTGCATGTCGAGGGACCGACAGGCAGAGAACTCCCAACTCTCCCGGGAGCTTCAGCTCAGCTTGTGCCCATTGTAGACATGGGCGACTGACCGCCATCAGTCTGTCCATCTCTCATTTTTTCATCTGGACCTGCTCCATACATCTGCTCACTTGTCTGTCTGAGCCTGGTTCAGGGCTTTTCCTCTCCAGTCTCCACTGTTCTCCAACTTGTTTCTGCAGCTCAGCTCAACCCCGAGGCTCAGAACCGCTCTGATGGTGCACTGGGCTCAGTGGCAATACCTTTAGCAGCTCTGCTCTCCTCCCCAGAGAGCCCCTTGGCAACCCTCCCAGCTTCCTCCTCCGCCTCTCCTTAGCCATTGGGTAACCTGCATACTACAACCCCCCCTTCTCTCCATACACACACATACACATTCTCATGGTGATGTGCAGCGTGTGATCTGAGAGTTATTTGTAGTTAAGATCAGAATAAAAGAACTTCTGTTTGGCTTGGCTGGCTCTCAGGGGAAATGGAGACTTCTTGGCAAATTGCTGCCATGGAAGGTGGTTTGCGAATTTATAATTCTAATCTCATGGAAAGACAAATGTGTCATCTGTGTTTCTGACATCGCCCACCCTCAGTACAGTTTACCTTGCCTCTGAGCCGGAGCAGTCGTGGGTTGCTTCATCCACCTAGTCTAAGCCCGCACCTTCAGAGCAGATTGTTTCGGAACAGACAAAATTTGTGTTTAGGAGGCAGAGTTCATGAACTTGGGGAAAAGGAATAGATGTCTTTGGGTTTTGGGTATTACAAGTTGACTGTCCAAGTTCACATTCCAAAGGTGAACCAGACTGGGTTTAGGTTGCATTTTCTTTCCAGCAAAAGTGTATATGTCAAGCCTTCGACAGAGGTTGATGTCAACCCCAAGCAGTGCTGGGACGTGGATTTCTGTTGGACCTGAGGTCTCTCTCAGACCCTTAGATGGCATCAGAGAAACAAAGGCACCAGAGGTGATCCCCGTGACCTCTCTCTACACCCCTTCTCTTCCTGCCAAGCCAGCCAAGCCAAGTGAAAAACAAAATTAAGCACACACTTGTCATTGGGAGTCTTATCTTTTAGATTTCAGCCTTTTGGGGAATCAATCAACATGTAGTAATGTTTTCTTACAGAGAAAGAAAATCCATGAGTATGAATATTCCCCCAAACAACTTTAAATATTTACAAAAATACTTATAATTATTTATTTTCAGCTGAGTGCTGTGGCACACACAATTCTACATCTGAGGGCTAAGATAGGAGGATTCTGTTTAAATACTCATCAATAAATCATGATACTGTGTGCACAGGAACCTAAGAATTCTATGACATATCTCTAAGTAAATGGTTCACATGGATGGAGTCTTCCTTGGGGATCTGTGCACCCTGGCGGTAGCCTAAGGGGCTGCAATGTTGGCAGGAGTGAGAATTATGAACGTGAAGGTTGTCGTAGACAAATATTTGGTACTTGTAAGGAAGATGTCTACACTCAAAATGTGCAGGAGAAGTGGGCCAGAGAGGTCATCACCACGTTCCCAGGCATTCTGCCGAGCTTCAGTTAAAAAGGATTAAAACAAAAAGTGGAAATAATGCTGGAAGTTCATGGATAGGAGGTCAGAGCAGAGGGCTTAACCTGTGCAAGTCTGTAGGTTCAGTCCCCTACAGCAAAATACCAAAGCCAAACCAAACAGCCAACAGACAAAAAACCAGGAAGATTTTGCACTTCATAACGGGATTTATTTGGGGGAGATTGTGTTGCTGTTAATATGTGTACAGTTGAATATTTTTAGTGATTGCCTAATAGAGTAAAAAGAAAAACAAATGTGTTCAAGGTCTTTCTAAAGTAAAGAACAAGGTGTTGAGGTTTCACAGTTGCAAGTTTGTACAAATATTTGCTTCACCAAGTTAGGCAAATAAAATTGCTTCATTATTCACTCACATGGTGTAAGAAAAACCGTACACTAAGAAAAATCCTCCTTTCTAATTCGTATGGCAAGGAAACAAAGTTTTCATCCTGTCCACAAAGAGCAGACTGAGAACACTACCAACCCCTCCCAATGTGGAAAGGACTACAGCTTGTCAGCATTTGCCCAAGATTATCTTACCCCTTGGTCTACATTTCGATATCTAGCAATAATTTATTTTATAAAAACCACACTGATTATCTTTCTACTTCTTTGTTTAATAGATATTATCTTGCTATATTCCCATTGCCATCACCAAATACTACAGGCTGAGATCTCTACAAGCACAGAAGACCTTGGTCAGCTAATCAGTCTTGTTCATTAGGTGGCTGCTAGTGCCAAAACTACATTTTAAACACCAGTAGCACTTTAAACATGTGAAAGAAAGCTTCAACACGTCGACATCATGTCATTGGTGTATGCACATCTCTGCAGATGTTACTTCATTTTGGTTTTGTGGCCCACAATTGCTTCAAATTGAATATTCTGTATACGACTTATAGCTTTTAAGGCACGTTCAGGAAGAAACCTACATTAAGAAAAAAAGATAAGAAACTTTTCAATGTAAAGTTTTGATACTAGCATTCTCTCCCCCGCCCCCCGCCCCCATCAATTTAAAAATGCTCTGAAGCTTACCTGACCCGAATTTAGTTTTCCTCCCTTCTCTTAGTTTCTCCCCCATCTCCCCCACCTACACTGACCTATACTAGATCACCACTCTTTCATAATAGTAAAATTGTATGAGATCTTATACCAACAATGATCTAAAAACTGAAGCTATGAACTCACTGCTGAGTCGGTGAATTCTGGTGCCAAGAACTCAGAATCCATGGCACACACCCTTCCTCCCCTTCTTATGTTCAGGATACCCATCACTTTATGAAAGGGAAAACTAAGGAGCCTTTGAACAGGCTGTTGCCTCCGAGCATATTGCTGTGCCAAGCCAAGCGGCTGCCACAGCTGGCCAGAAACCACCCGCTGTCTACAATAAAATGTGGAGGATTTACATGGGCTGGATATTGAAGCTCGCCAGAGGGTTAGTCAACCTGAGCTGACGGGTGAAGGAAGAGCATGAGTGTACCGAAGGAAGGAGGCAGAAAGAGCATGCTCTATACAGAAAGTCATATTTCAAATTACACTGGTATTGCTAATGCAAGATTTACTTCCCTGTCAGCCCCTGGGCAGAGGGTGGGAAGATGTGATGGCGGTAGGGGGGAGGGTATGAAGGGGTGAGGATGACCCGGCTGTGAGGACAACAAGGGTCAGAAGAAAGCTTCTGCAGATCTTTGAACAACTCCCCCAAAGACTAGTGATTGCCTCTGAGCGCAAAACTGTCTCTCTCTAAAAGGAGTTAAATGCAAAGAGCAACAAAAAGCTTCGTTGCCAGAGCAACAAATCACACTGAGTGCTCTACAAAGAGGCAAAGGCTTTGAGGCGCCTCCTTGTTCAGGGTCACCGCTCTCATCCCAGGCAGAACAATCAATCATATTTACATCATGGTCATACACAGGCCTGGTCCGGTTTGGGGATTTTCCCACTCTAATGAGACCTGTTTTGAGCTGTGTAGAGGAAATTTGTTCCATGGGATTTTGCTGTCTTTGGGGCTCGTGAGCCTGGAAAGGAAAGAAATGACTCCATGCTAAGGTTCTTGGATTCCAAATGAAGTGATGTAAAATCACGTGGAAGTGGATTGTGAGACATTTAAGATGCACACTGTCACAAAGAACTGCAAACACTGAGCACCCAAGTGTTTGGGGGGATGGCCACACAAATGTGGGGACCTGAGTTTAATCCCCAGAAGCCACATAAAAAGCTGGGCATGGTGGTGTGCATGTAACCCCAGTGTTGGGGGATACGGGGCCTGGCACATCCCTGCTGGTGGACATCTATCCTAGCCTAATTGGTGAGTACAGATCTCAATGAAAGACCCTGTCTCAAAAGAAAGAAGAAAGAAAGAAAGAAAGAGAGAGAGAGAGAGAGAGAGAGAGAGAGAGAGAGAGAGAGAAAGAGAGGAAGGAAGGAAGGAAGGAAGGAAGGAAGGAAGGAAGGAAGGAAGGAAGGAAGGAAGGAAGGAAGGGAGGAAATCCTGCGTCCACCTGCACCCACACAGACATCACACACATACACATGAATACACACACAGAGCCCTTATGATGTCTCCATAACCTGTATGCTTTAAACTGTCTTTTCTTCAATTTGCATAGTTTTGAGCAAAATTTGGGCAGAGACAGGATGTATTTTACAAAGGGAATCGGGGACTCAAGGGCTCATTTTCCTCCTCTGGAATGAGTAAGGCAGTAACAAGGGAGACTTAATTTTCACTCCAGGCATGGAGAGTTTCCATAGCAACAGTCACATCTGAAAATCTCTCTGTAATAACATCTCTGTTTGTGTGCTAGTATTTCAGGGTTCTATACTGTACTTACTTTTCCAGTACTAGAGAAATATTGATATAGGATGGGACGAAGATCATTTTCTTGTTGGTAAGTATTCCATCTATCAGGCTTCTTGCAACTTCACTAGTCTCTAATACAGGCCACAACCTGATGGGAAGAGGGGGAAAGAGTTCATCTCTGTTTATACTGTATTTCTGCATCTGCGTGCTGGGATTGGACCCAGCACTTCACACACACTAAGCATGCACTCTACCACTGGGATAAAACCCCAGTCCCTCCATTTTTATTGTTTTTAATTAATGAACAAAGGATATTAACCTATCTCTTCACCAAATTTAGAATTAAGCTTTAAAATGTCTCAGGATTCCCCTTATGAATGTTCCCCCCCACCACTTTCTACATCCCACGCTGATGTCTTGCTATCACATTCTTATACTTTCAAGTCCAGTATGTATGTGTGTTGGCTCACCAGGTCAAAATAACTGAATCATGACAAAGTACAAGGTGGGAAGGAACAGAGGAGCTGGGGACAAAAGGGTGTGCCTAGGATGAATCACGTGATGTTTCCAGGCCTGTTGGATGTAAAGAGACTATTCTATGGCTGAGCACACTCCCTGCTGTATGTGGGTATTCCGTAGAGCTGTATTGTTTTGAGGCATTCAGTAGTTAAGATTTGCTTCTGACTTGTTTCTCCTGCAGTTTTATGGGAATTTAAGATTTGTGTAAGTTACAGCTTTTTTATATATGTCACGTCTGCTGTCATGGCATTCCTTGATCCAAAGGTTGTGCCCATGTATCATTGAGAAATGCTCATAACCAGTGGAGGGTCTTGCCCATTAATGAAGATAATGAGAGAAAAACCAAAGCATAAAAATGGGTTTGAAATGTCACACCAAGGTTGGCATGCCTAGGTGTGGCTGAGTGAATGTTAGACTTTACTTCCCTGAGACAGTGTGAGATTTCTGAAGGCTCAAGCGTGAGTGAGATGTCTGTGTGTGTGGACTAGCAGACCATCACAGAGGCAATGGAAATCAGTACTTTTTAGACTGCTGGGGCTCTGTCTCTTCCCTTTCTAATTTCGCAATGGAGTCTTCAATCCAGACTTAGAGCCACACCTGATAGAGTATCTTAATGTCAGTTCTAGTGGAAGAAATTCAGGGTTCAGGAGCCTGAGTGAGAAGTCCCCGAGTCCTGGGCATTGCTGTGTCTGCAGCTACGGTTGCTCTAGGGCGGCCGCCCGCCAATCGGAGAGTTTCCACTTTCCTTCCCTATTGTGCCTTCCCCACAGTGGCAGGGCACTCCGGGCCAAGTGCAGCAGACTCGAAGCTGAGCACTTGCCAGGATTTTTAGGAGACCCACTCTCCCATGTAAGACAGCTGTTAGGGGTTGAGATGGTGCCACAGGATTTACTTAAATAAAGGTGACATACTGTTTTTTGTTTGCTTGTTTTTTGGGTTTTTTTTGTTTTTGTTTGGTTTGGTTTGGTTTGGTTTTTTCAAGACAGGGTTTCTCTGTGTAGTTTGGGTGCCTGTCCTGGATCTCACGCTGTAGACCAGGCTGGCCTCTAACTCAGAGATCTGCCTGGCTCTGCCTCCCAAGTACTGGGATTAAAGGCGTGCGCCACCACCGCCATCCAGTGGTGACGTACTTGTTAAATACCTATGACCTACTCAAGGTGTCATTCACTGTCTGGGAGGGCTCCAGCTTGAAGGTCAGCATAACTAACCCCACCTCACCTTGTGCTTGGGTTTTTGGTGAAGCCAGTATTTACGAACACAGGGCACAGACATGAAGTTTTGATACCAGTTTTCCCCAAGGTTTCAAGTTCTGCAGTCAGCGCTCTGTGGAAGCCAACCGCAGCAAACTTGCTTGAGCTGTGAGAGAAAAATCAGCCATCAGCAAGGTTGTAGGACGGTCTCAGTCCCCGGTGAGGAGACAGCTTTGTTTGTTTAGGGCAAGAAGACCCAGAGCCTGCTACTTACAGTTTTTCTGAGAGGGTAAATGAGCATTTGTTTTTATTTTCTTATGTGATTAAGCAGAATTCTGAACATGCCCAGTACCTTTTTTTCTTTTGGGGTCCTGGGGATTGACCCCAGGGATCTGCACATGCTAAGCATGTATTCAACCATTGCTACACCCCAGGGCCCTGTTCCTAATTTCTAACTAGCAAGGAGAGTAAAACAACCACTTTACAAACAGGCTTAATGTTTTCCATTCTACATGTGGCCTTTTCTATGGTCCCGTCAACCTTACAAAGGTTTCTTAATCTGAGTTTATTACTGTTTTATCTTTAAAAGTATGAGTCAGTAAAAGACATAGAAAACACTATGAAACCAATATTGACAAACTGTTGTGGGATGGTATACATCTCTCCTGTCTTGATTAATGGGTTGATGGCTTCTCTGTTGACATTGGTGGTCTTTTTGGCTTCTTAATTTCATTGAGTATTTGGAGTTAAAGGACTCCAGATGGTGTGAGCGTGGGTGGATTTGTACGTGCAATCTTTAACACCAGATTCTGTATTGTTTCTCTGATTATAAAATGTTGATAATAAAATATAAGGCTGTTTTGGGGATTCAATAAAATAGGATAGGAATAGTAACTTATGATTTACAAGGATCTGTATAAGTGTTAACTGCTGTTTTGATCCAGGTGACAAAAAAACAAAAACAGTGTTAAAGGCGCTCTCTCTCTCTCTCTCTCTCTCTCTCTCTCTCTCTCTCTCTCTCTCTCCCTCTCTCTGTATGTGTGTGTGTCTCCTCTGTGTGTGTATAATGGAAAACTGAGCTATGTTGAAATGTAACTCATCTGTGACCATGTTCAGTGTGAGAAATTGTTTAGTCTGCAGTTAAATTTAGCTTTGAGTGTGCATATAAAGAAATAAAACCTATGCACCCACTGCATCCAAATATCTTGGTAAAATTGTTCCCGGGATTATTACATGGCAGAAGCAGGGAAATCAGATGCCATTCGCAGAGTTCACAGGGGATGTGTTGCAGATAGTGTGTCTGTGTCCCCAGGACATGGTGTGTCGCGTCTGCGTCTCCTGGTGCGGCAGGGCCATTCTGTATTCCTTCTCTCACACAGGCATGCACCTAGGCCATGCTACACCTGTTAGCTTCTGTGTGCTTTGTTTCCTACTCTGCTGTGTGTCTTGTCCCAACATCCACTCATTTCGGAATACCATGAAAATAGTCTAAAAATTTTAAAATAAATTTAGAGCCAATTTCCTGGTTTTAGAAGTCATTTAAAAGTTATGCTAACCTTCCATATACATTCCCTATGTCCAAATTCCCAAGCTGGGGGCCTGAAGTCCACCCCTTAGAAGTCCAAAAATGCAGAGCACTGCTGCTATTGCTTAATACCTACCAATATGGGATGAGATAAGGAATCACTCCGTGGCCACACACCGAAGCCACTGTGACAATGTGGCCAGAGTTTCTTCTTAGCATCGATGGAAGAAGTGCTTTTATGATCTTCAGGTCCATGTAAAAAGAAAAGAAACAATGACCCGGGCATTAGGCAGATCCCCAGGCGGGCCATTTCATTTCTGCTAAGGTAGAGGCATTAGAAATTAAACAGTTGCAAGACTCTGTGGTCCCTTCCACATAAATGACCAAAAGGAAGGGTAAACCTGCTGGCTTGGGACAGCACCGGGAGCTGGGTCCTTTAGCTCACGTGCCGAGGACCTGTGCCAACATGCCCCCTTCTTCTCTTCAGAAGGCGTCAAGTAGCTCCTTCCAGGACATGCCATCTAAGCAACATTATCATCATTTTTTTATAGTGCTAGGGATTAACCAGAGGACTTGGTGCATCCTAAGCAAGCACAGTATTGCTGAGCTCTGAGCAACATCGTCAAGGGATAAATCCACAGATGTCAGACCTCAAGTGTAAGATGGTATCTACAAGTTCTTGGTTTCAATTAGAAGGATGGGGATCTACTTCTATAAAGGCGACTGAAGAACACAAGCTGAGTTCTGTCCTGGTCCACAGCCACCAGGCACAGGCAGCAGACCCAAATCTCTTTCTTGTAACAGTATATATGATAAACTATGTTATGGGAAACAAAAGATTTTTTTTTTGTTTCCAAAAGAAGCCTCATTATACAGTGAGAAATATAACATCTTATCAGAATTTTATAGACCTACCCTTCAAATTCTATGCAAATTCCTGGAGCCCAAACCAAATCCCAAACCAGCTCCTGCCTACAGATCTGTGAGGAAATAATGAACATTCATGGTTGCTCTAAACCCCTATCTTTTGACATATTTTGTGACATAGCTATGATTTGCTATTAATTATTAGATAACTAATATACGAGGTCTCTGTATAGTGTGAGTGGCATGATGGCCAGATCACATTAGCATGCATGAGGGGCTGAGGAAGGATGATCTTCGAATCCATATTTGCTCCAGGAGCTACACTAATATCAAGGCCCCATGCTCTCTCCAAAGGGTTGAGACTCACACTTCATTTTCTAACAAACAACCAATAGTAAGAAATCTCCTGACTCATCTTTCTACACTCCAGCATTCCCTGGACCTAACAGGCTTGTTTGGCCCATAGCCCATAGGCTGCATATGGCTGAGATTAGCTATGAATACAAAATTGTGAACTTATTAAAACATTTTGAGATTTTTTTTTCTTTTTGGTAACTCAGTTGTGAACTTCTCAGCTATGAACTTTATAGATGATAATGTTATGTCAAAATGCAACTTATCTCAGAGCCTCAACCCAAAGTATCCCTAACTCCTGCATACATCTGTTTAGTTATTTCGATGTCTTTTCAACTCTAAATTTCTCTGAAAGGAGGCCACAAACGAATGTACACGGTATATACTTCCTCTAAAACACTGGAAAGATGTACAGAGACAACTCTTAGCAAACTTTCACAAATATTTTTTTGTTGACCTAGAACATGCCAGGCTCTACGTTGGATTCTGTTGGACAAAACAAACCAGATGGCTTTTATTTGGGTGTACCGTGTCCACGTGAACTCTAAATGCCAGAGACTCTGTGGTTCGTCTACTCAAACACATTACACAATTCCTGACTTAAAAAAAAACCAAACCAAACAACTTTGCATTTTCCCACCCCAAAATACTGTGAACTCAATGAGTTTCCAACACTGAAAAGGTGCCAGACACGCACCAGCCAGAAATGTTTCTGACTCACTCACCCAAAAGTGTCCTAGGATGTTGACCTCAAAGGTTTTGGTGATCTCCTCATCCTTGGTGCTAAGAAGGTCAGCTGGATATATCGCCCCGGCATTGTTTACCACGATTTCTACATCACCCACTTCTTTCTTTACCTTATGAGGAAATGCACACACAGGGTGGGTTACTTTCACACGGTCGTGGGATTGATAGTGACAGGGATCGATCAGATGGATAGAGGCATTTTTATGTTCTCTATTATAAGGACACATACTCCACTTTGTAATCAGAACATACGCATCATGTATAGCTTGGCAATTGCAGACTGTTAATGGGTTGTGTGTTCTGAGCTAACCACTGCACTTCCTACCCCTAGCCCAGAAGCCCCCAAAGGAGTACAAGGTTGATACCAGCAGAAACTAAGTGGATTCAACATTTCAAGAAATGCCTGAGTCCAATAACACACAAAAGGAGGGAATGGGGCAAGGGATGATAAAGAGAGGCATACAGACATCCCAAGTCACAAAACCGTGGCTAACTAACTCTCAAGAGGCGAGACTGAGCTCCAGGGAGACTGCCTTTGTCCACACCCACTGCCCGGATAATCCACTGGCTGGGCGTGACAAGGAAGACGATATCTGGTATCAATCTGCCCCTCTCCTCAGGTTGCCAGCTTTCTGAGTACAGAACAGATTTGAGATGCAATTTCTGTCTGTGCCCGATGGCTTCGGTGACAGCTTGGTCAGAGTGCCCTCTAGGGATTAGGGTTTTCTTTTTCTGTTTGTTTGTTTTTTTATTCCACTGCATGAGGTCTCTCAGAGTTCAGACAGGAAGAAACTGGCTCAAACAGTGACCTGGAAGGAGAACTGTCACTAGGTAGGCTGAATGGGTGAAAACCTGTAACTTCGTGCGCAGCACAGCACGGGTAGCGTGAAAGCTTATGAATTTAAGGTTTTAAGCAAACAAGCATTAATGTTTGTGCTGGTAAACTAATGCTTAAGTTCTGACAAAAATGTTTTTTTAAGTGTTAAGTAATTAATCTTGGTTCTACTACCTGAGGCCACGTGATCTTTGTCTGGGCCAAACCTTTCAAGCGTGTGTTTGCTTATCTATAGAGAGGCTGGTGGGGTTTTAAAGTTAAATTAGGTTAAAGAAGGTGGTAGCTTATCAGAGGATTTGGTTCGATGAAGCACCTGATGTTTACTTTTTCTTAAAAAATGGTTATACTGGGATGGTGAGAGGGCTTAATGGGTCAAGGGATTTTTTCTTATTTGCCAGACCAGACAACCCCAGGACCCACATTGTGGAAGGAGAGAACGCACTTTCAAAAGTTGTCATCTGAATTCCACATGCACATTGTGGGGTGTGCACCCCCCACACACACACACATGTACACGTATACACATACACACGTACACACACACTAAATAAATACAATGTTTAACTTCATTAACTGTATGTTTTCCATAAAAGACTAGATTATACACAAACCAATAAAATCTCAGAGAGGAAATAAGTAAAGACCTAGTAGAACAAAATGTAATTTAAAAAAATGTTAGAAAGGAAAATTTTCTGTCATAGCTGGCTGTGGTAGCACACACCTTTAATCCCAGCACTGGGAGGCAGAGGCAAACAGACCTCTTTGAGTTCGAAGCCAGCCTGGTCTACAGAGTGAGTTCCAGGACAGCCAGGGCTATGCAGAAAACACCTGTCTTGAAAAATCAACCAACCAACCAAATAAACAAACACATAAATAAACAAACAAAACAGAAAGAAAGAAAGAAAGAAAGGAAGGAAGGAAGGAAGGAAGGAAGGAAGGAGAGAGAGAGAGAGAGAGAGAGAGAGAGAGAGAGAAAGAAAGAAAGAAAGAAAGAAAGAAAGAAAGAAAGAAAGAAAGAAAGAAAGAAAGAAAGAAAGAAAGAAAGAAAAATCTGTCATTTCCTCTGGGTCGTTGCTCAAACTTCTGATGAAAGCAAATTTGATTGATGATATGAAACAGCCACAGAGGCCAGAGCTGAGTAGATTTTAATACCAAGGAAGTCTATGTATGTTCTCCTTCGGTCACACAGCAACTTCACCAGCAGCCCTAGAAAACCTTTTCATTCCCCAGCCCCGTGTCAGCTGATACATATGGTTATATGCAGATACCTGCACCCTGGTTCTCACCTGATCCACAGAGTTGTAAATCTCCATCCGGTTGCTGCAGTCCACCACAAACACATGCACAATGGCCCCCAGTTTCCGGCATTCGGCTGCAGTTTCTTCAACACCGTGCTGGGGGGGGGGGCGGGGAGGGGGGCAATGGAAGGGAGGGAGGCAAATTCAAGGAAAGATAAGCACTGGAGGAGAAATACTCTAAAATCCTTGTCCCATAAATCTCCTTAAGCGTAAGGGAAAGAACTAATCACAGCGACTTTACCGCCAGACCAGCACCAGGAAGGAAGAGAAGCAAGCCTTTCCATGTAGGGTTTTTGCAGCGTTTCATCCTAGCCTGGGGCTTGCGTGTAGGTGATTCATGTAGAGGAACACCGTCATAGCGTGGAGGGCATCCTCACAAGATCAGGGGAGATGTCTGAGCATGGAGGGCAGGAGGAAGGCTGCTCCATCCCTTCAGCTCACACTTGGGGGAGCATCAGCCGTCGTGGGCAGTAAGGTGCTGAGCACGCCGCCCGGCAGTGATTCTGACAGGCCTCGACCACTCGGACTCATCCCCCTGGTGCCAGGAGAGGAGAGACTCTTGTCTGAGAGGAGCTTCCACGGAGGAACTGTTACTACACCAGATAATCTACGGGGTGTTTATTCTTCTGGAGCTTTGAGCGAAAAGGGCCAAGAGCCAGTGTTTGAAATTGTGCACGAGTCCAGGACATGAAGGCAGCTTATTTTCAGATTAAATTCAGAGGCCTCTTACCTAAGATGGATTGGATTGTCCTAACGGTGTGTGTGTGTGTGTGTGTGTGTGTGTGTTTTCTCTGTTGTTTTAGACCAGTCGTCACTGTCTATCACTTGCTTACTATGTGTACCCCAAGCAAGTCTCCGACTCTGGCCAGTCTCCAGCCTCATCCTCCTGAGTGTTGCGATTACAGGTGTGAGTCACCACCCTTGGACATCTTAATTTTTTTTTTTACCTCTATTTCGAGAAAATATGAATTCTTTCCAAGTTTTGACATCTGTTGATTTTTACAGGGAATATTATGAGGTTTAAAATAATTTTTTTTTAAAATTGTACTCTTCCCTCTCTGGGCCATGCCCACTTCTCTGTGATGAAGAGTGAGGATGCCTAAGAAGCCCTCTCCTGTGCACACTGGAACAGAAGTGGTGTCGCCATCTTGTGGGTTTGTTTGGCTGAGGCTGGCTGCCTCCCTTGGGCCCCCTTCGCATTTCATTATCTTAGGCTCAACCGCAGAGCAGTCTCAAAGAACAGACTTTAACCAGGATTGAGAAGTCACTACAAAACCACTGTTCCTGCGGAGAGTCTTGGGGACTGCAGCACACAGCAGCGGGCTGGGTGGGAGAGTTTTCCACTGACGTTGGCTTCAGCTGGAAGCCTGCTTACTTCAGCTGCCCCCTCACACCTCAGACCTCTAGATCTGAGGTCTGTAGAGAGTGGCAGTGACCAGAGCTTCAAGCAGGTGCTTTGAAGAAGAAACGATTTATCACTGTTACCTTCTGCAGCAGCACAGCCACTGGCGAGCTGTTCATGCTCCTGTAATGAACCCTCGTCCCAGCGAGCTCGTGGCAGCAATCCTAATTAAGCTCGTTAGCTCACACACATACAAAAGATGTGAAAGCAGAGGGGAGCAGCTAAAAGGGGGGTCAGCAGGAGTGGGAGGGGGCAGGAGATAATAATGGGGGTGAGGTGTGAATACGATCAAAAGACACATGTGTATGATGAAACCCATTGTTATGTATGGCTGATATTTGCTGGTAAGAGCTTACCAAACCCCGCCAGTGTTACAGTTGGTTTGGAGCATGGCAGAACATAACTCGCTGTCACTTTTGCACATGAAGCACCTTCTGTAGGATCAGTCCTCTCTGCCCATGCCTCGCTCGTCTCGGTGTTCTGCTTTTATTAGTGTACAAAATGGTAGGCTTCGCGATGGCATTTCCACAGACACACGCACGCGAGACACTCTGACAGTCCCATGATCGCTGTCCTCTCCTAGTCCCTGCCAGACCCCTCTCCTGTCTATCTGCAGCCAAGGCTGGCTTCACACTGGCAGCAATCCTCTTGCTCGGCTCCTCCAGGGCTGGGACCACAGCAGAGAGACCATGCCCGGCAGAGCCTTCCCTTTGTGAGCCCGGCTTGTTGGGACCACAGCAGAGGGACTGTGCCCAGCAGAGCCTTCCCTTTGTGAGCCCGGCTTGTTGGGACCACAGCAGAGGGACCGTGCCCGGCAGAGCCTTCCCTTTGTGAGCCCGGCTTGTTGGGACCACAGCAGAGGGACCGTGCCCAGCAGAGCCTTCCCTTTGTGAGCCCGGCTTGCTTCACCTGACATCATGACCTCCAGTTTCACCCTCTTTAGTTTTATCCCAATTGTAGAGATTTAAAAAAAAAAAAAAGATGAAGTTGGGATAAGTTATGTGGCTCGCCTAATGTCAGCAGCTTGGAAGCTTCCTAGCTCCTACAGCTCTTGTTATCAAGTTGTACATCATGGTAGGAACAAACAAAACAAAACAAAACAAAACAAAACCCCCACGACAGTCCTCCAGCTTATTAGTTCCATCTGGTCAACCTGTCGCACGGATCTAGCAAGGCTCCGGGGGATTTATTAAAACTTCGAAAGAGGAAAACAAACAAGAAAAGCTAAATCAAGTAACTAAAGAAATACATGCCTTGTTATTTGGTGACTTCAAGGGTTGGCAGGAACATGCATTACCTTATTGATATCCCACAGGACCAATCTGCTTTTCCGCTTTGCAAATTCATACGCAGTCAGTCTGCCTATTCCGTGTCCAGCCCCAGTGATGAGAACAGTCTGTCCCGCCACAGATTTTCTTCTCCGGGGAATGAAAAACTTTACCAGTGACTCCAAGTAGGAGTAGATGATGATGCCTACCAGCAGGAGAAGTTCTAGGACAATGTGCATGGCTCCACACCACCCTCTCCCTTCGGCTCTGTTCTCAAAACAGACACCTCTGCACAGAGCTCCACAGAGAGTCCTGTCAGGTATTACAGGCTGCAGGAGGTGAGGCAAGCTTTGCCTTCTGCCCCTGACAAATCAGATACACCTTTGGGTTTTGAAATGATGCCAGTTTCTAACGAAGGCTCAGCACAGGTCAGGGAACCTAGCAGTATGTGCCCTTTGGACCAGCTTATCGGAGAAGCAGTGTACCCTGTTTCAACATGAAACTTCACCTCTCAGAGTTATTCTGAAAATATTGCATCAGCTAATGGTCTATTATCATGGAAAGAACCGACGGTTCCCTATAACCTAAAATTCTCCTCAACCTCAGGGTTGCCATGTAAGCTTCGTCACCTGAGTCTGAGCCCCAGAGTCCACAGTGGAGGTGGAGAACCAACTCTACACAGCCCCCCCCCAACACGCCATAAAATAAAAATGAGGAACCTAAAATATGGTTCAACAAAGCTTAGCTGTTCAACTCACATGTTCACAGAAGTTCAGCATTAAAGTTGTAATCATCCTCTGCAAAGCCCCCCGAGGCTGAGAAGAATATTAGCTTGTAGGCAACAGTTCTCTCTGTGATAACACTGGGAACATCAGGAGACCAGGTGTCACAAATCTCCACTTAAAAGTGCTGGGACCTCTGTCTTGGCCCAGGCTGTGGTAACCAATCCTGTGGGCTAGTGGCTTATTGCTCCGAGTCCTAGAGGCTGTGTAGGCCAGAGTGTAAGTGCGTTGTGTGTTGAGTGGGAACTGGCTTCTTGGCTTACAGACAGTGTCACCTCACTGTCAGTACATAACAGAACGAGGAAGGGGTTCTCTGTGGTCACATTTGTAAAGGCCATAGGTGGTCATCGTGACTTAATCACCTCCCAAAGTCCCTACATCCTAATGCAATCATATGAGGAACTAGATTTCAGCATACGAAATTAAGGGGGACTCACTCAGGCTAGAGTCATTTCTACTAATCAAAAAAAAAAATGAAAAGAAACCCTGTCCATCAATGGGTGGGTACATAAATAAAATATATTGGGCATATATACAATGGAATGATATTCTTCCTTTTAAGGGAGAAATTCAGATATGTACTACAACATGATGATCCTCAGTGATAACATACAAAATGAATACACCAGACACAAAAGCACAGATGTTTTATGACTCCTAAGAGAGTCACACATAGAGACAGAAGGCAGGAGGATGGCTGATAGAGACAAGGTGTGAGGGGAATGGGGTGTTACCATTTAATGAGTTCCGGTCTCAGCCCCGGCTGATGAGCGTTCTGAAACGGACCGTGGTGATGGCTGCAGCAGTGGGAATGGACTGATTGCCCCTTAACTGCACATTATAGTATGGTCAAAGTGGTAAACTTCAGGTCACGCATGTGGGACTCTAGTCATCCCATTTATTTTCTCTGTGTTGCATTTCCCTTTTCTATACCATACAGGTTAAGAATAAAGCATGCTTTATCAAGCATGAACTTCCAGCACATACCATGGACTCAACTGTCTTCCAGCCACCCACACACATCCATGCCAGAGCTGTAGGAAGCTGGGTGCATGGCACTTCCAGCCTTCAGGATGTAGAGACAGGAGGATTGAAAGTTCTAGACAAGCTGAGGATAACAACGAGATTCTATACCTCGATCCACAAAGCTCCCCAACAGAGCCGAAAAGCAGAAAAGAATGAAATAAAAAGCGAGCACGCAGACATGCAGATGTACATAGACACACCCATGCAGCATGCAAGAAATTTTGCAAGTAGTAAATGGTTATAGAAATCAGATAAATAGTAATGGTTTGAATTTATCAAGCACATTTTTAGGCATATATTTATTTACTCCCCACAGGATGTGTTTGGTGAGATACTATTAAAGTCTGCAGTAGGAGCTGGAGAGATCCCGTTTCAAACAAAACAAAACAACAACAAACAAAACCTCCGACTCTGTGTCTTGGAGCTGGAGAGCTAGCTCAATGACAGGAGCACCTGCTGATCTCCCAGTGGACCTGAGTTCAGTATCCACATTTGGCAACTTACAACCTGAAACTCCAGCTTCAGGGGACCTGACATCTTCTCTCATTCCTGTTCTTGGTGCCTGAACACAGGTGTCATACACACACAAACACATAAGTAAAAATAATAACCTTTTTTAAAAAAAATCCACAGTAGCTAGAGAGATGGCTGAGTGGTTAAGAGTACTTAGTGGTCTTGCAGACGACCTGGGCTCAGTTCCCAGTACCCGTACCAGGAAGCTCACAACCTCTTGCAACTCCAGTTCCAGGAAATCTGGTACCCTCTTACAGCCTCCTCTGACACTTGCAGGGACCAGACCAGAGGATAGACACCATCCAAGTTCACACAGCCCTCATATGCTTCAGAAAAGCAGCCTCAGATTTGTAGTGGGACCTATATTTTACCTCTAGAGGACATGTGGTATCCAAGAGTTGAGAAACACTGAGAAAGTGCAAAGCAGTTAAATTTTTCTCAAATAGCTGGGATGCTGCAGTCAGTCTGAGGGAACTTGGTGCATCATCTTTTTTTCTCTGTCCTCATTTTCTGTGGGCCAGAACATATATGTTCTTCATTTACCGAATTTTAACTGTTCAAAACAGATCTGCCTCCTGATTGAAAAACTTTGGGGGGAGGGTTGTGTGTTTTTATTCATTTGGAGACAGAATCTAGCTATGTAGCTCATGCTGGCCTCAAACTCATGATCTTTCTGCCTCAGCCTCCCGAGTTCTGGGATGACAGGCATGCATCACCATATCAGGCCAAAATCATTGTCTGCAATATATTTTCATTGCAAGTTTAGTCTGGCCATGGTTTAGATCAATTGTTTGCTTCTGACTCGAATCTGGAAGCTTAAACACTAATTTTCTTCACAGCACATCCCAGGACAAGTTACTCTGTAAAAATTTCCCAACTAAACTAGAACCATTTCCATTATTTAGAGTCTTATTAAACTGAAATACTTCTAAACTCTGTCATTTTCTTTTCTTGGTTAAAGGTCCCTGTTGGCAGACCTATAGAGACATCAAGAAGTCACTTGGATGTGTCCCTGAACTTCAGAGAGGGATCCAGGCTGGAAGCAACCTCGTGGGGATGGTGACTGGCATGGAATGTATGAAGAGAAACGAAGGAAATTATTCTGTGTTTGGTCTTGGACACTTGTCAGAAGTGTCATTCTGGTGGGAAACACCAGTGAGGCTGAGAAAGTGCTACCTCTCGCTTGCTTTGACTGAAAGGCATGTATTTAACAGAGCAAAAGGTCACGGGGAGATTATGTGGGCTGATTTAGTCACTTCATAGACAGGAAAATGAAACTCATGACCATCTAGCCCAGTGGTTCTCAACCTTCCCAATGCTTTGGCCCTTAACACAGTTCCTCATGTTGTAGTGACCCTAAACCATACAATTATTTTCATTGTTAGTTCATAACTGTAATTTTGCCACTGTTATGAACTATAATGCAAATATCTGATATGCAGGTGGTCTTAGGTGACCCCTGTGAAACAATTGTTCAATACCCAAAGGGATCGTGCCCCACAGGTTGAGAATTTCTCAGCTTGTGCTAGATTCTAGCTTGGACTAGGCTGTCCAGTGCTCTCTACACTACCGGGCACCTAGAACTGGACAGAAGACCACGAAGTAAGAGGTTCATCTCCCTCAGTCTTTGACAAAGGATGACGAAGTAAAACAAGCCAAACCCCGTTAGTTCTACAGGAAATAAACGCTCTTATCTATTTTGAGGAAGATTTTGTGTCCTGAGAGGAGTTAGACCACACTCCACTGCTGACCTGTTTGTTTCAGTTTCAAGATAACTTACACTGTGGCGTGCAGAGATGGTCCAGGTCCCACACTTCCAAGTGAAGGAACTCAGTGTCTAAACAGTAGTGTTTGTTCTAGGTTAAGCAGTTTCCCTCCTATCCTGGACATCTATATGCTGATTTTTCAAATATATTTTGAATTCTGAAGAAAGTGTGGGTAAATGGAAGTGGAAGCAGAGGACCTTTAGGGCAATAATCTATTCTTGGGACTTACACGGAGTTTATATGGTCAATGATCAGCAAACTTGGGCTAAAGAAAAGGGCCTGACTTCCCACCATTTCTGGTCTTTGTTTCCAATAAAATGTAAGATTCTGGCAAGCCAGCAGGGCAGCCGGGATGAGGCAGACACTTAAGTAAGCAACTCAAGGGAGGAAGAAGTGGCTTTTCCTCAGGAGGTTGCAATCCAAGACCAGCTCACCTGGTGATTCTGACCTGTGAGAGAGAGAGCAGAAGAGCTGGTGGGCAGGGCTGTTGGACTGTGGTAGTCAGGGCACGGGGTGCCCCTGGGCTCTGGGGTGCCCCTCATTACCCCTCTGTCCCACCCACAGTCCCAGGCTGTAGGACAGTGCTGTCATATCAGGGAGGCATTCCTTTCTTAGTCACTGTCTCTGGAAAGGACCTCCCTGGCACACCCAGTAGTGAGCGTTGCTAATTCCCCAGGCATTCCTTAATCCAAATAAACTGACAATCAGGATTAGTCATCACATGAAAAGTGGCCCCAGTGCAGGAACACAATCCTGACCGCTGGCAATCAGCCTCTCAGTTCTTGGATTTGGGTGTGATCCTCAGAGGCAGCCCTACTGATGAACAAGGTGGATTTTCTCATACTAGTGAGAGGCAGATTTCAAGTGAGGATTAACTTCAAACAACATTGAATAAGCCTCAGACTCTGAGTCAAGGGAGCCACTGCCTAACGTTGGTGATTTAGAACAAGCTTTTTAAGAAACGCAGAGAGAAAAACTAAGTCAAAAGAGTTACTCTTCTGGGTTCCGGTGGCTCCTGCTCTGTCCATAGCCAGTTTGGGTCCTAAAGGTCCCATTGCACAGGACTGCTGTGAGATCATGTGTAGTTTGACTTTCTTTTGGGACCACCAGCTCACAAATAATGACACAGAGACTTATTAATTATGAAAGCTTGGCCTTTAGCTTAGGCTCATCCTCAATTAACTCTTATAAATTAATTAACCCATATTTTTAATCTATGTTCTGCCACACGGTTTGGTTACCTCTCCTCTATACAGCATGTCCAACTTGCTCCAAGTCTGCTAGTGAAATTCCTGTGCCTAGATTCCTCCTTCCCCTTTCCTCTCTCTGCCCGGAAGTCCTGCCTATCCTCTCCTGCCTAGCTATTGGTCATTTAGCTCTTTATTAAACCAATCAGAAGGTGCCTTGGCAAAGACATATCTTCACAGTGTACACAAATATTTTACAACAATTATGTGGCAATCTCTGCCTGTTGTGTGTCTTAACATTAAAGAAATGAGTTTCCACAACCTAGATGCCCCTCAACAGAAGAATGAATTAAGAAAATGTGGTACATATACACAATGGAGTACTACTCAGCAGTAAAAAAAAAAAAAAAAATGAAATTTGCAGGCAAATGGATGGAACTAGAAAAATATCCTGAGTGAGGTAACCCAAACAGAGGACAAATATGGTATGTACTCACTCATAAGTGGATACTAGATGTAAAGCAAAGGATAACCAGACTGCAACCCACAGCTCCAGAGAAGCTAGCTAACAAGGAGGACCCAAAGAGGGACGCATGGGTTGCCCTGGGAAAGGGAAATAGATGAGATCTCTATGGGTAAACTGGGGATGGCGGGGGCAATGGAGAGTAGGGCATGGGGGATGAGAACATAAGTGAACGGGATGGTCGAGCTGGAACAGGGACGGGAGAGCAAGGAAAGAGATACCATGATAGAGGGAGACATCATGGGCATAGGGAGAAACTGGGTGCTAGAGAAGTTCCCAGGAATCCACAAGTGGATGACCCCTGCTTAGACTACTAGCAATAGTGGAGAGGGTGCCTGAGCTGGCTTACCCCAGTAATCAGATTGGTGAATACCCTAACTGTCATCATAGAGCCTTTCTCCAGTAACTGATGGAAGCAGATGCAGGGATCCACAGCCAAACACCAGGCTGAGCTCCAGGAGTCCAGTCAAAGAGAGAGAAGAGGGATTCTATGAGCAAGGGCATCAAGATCATGATGTGGAAACCTACAGAGACAACCAAACCAAACTAGTGGGAATTCATGACATTTAGACTAACACCTGAGGAGCCTCCACAGGACTGGACTAGGCCCTCTGCATAAGCCAGACAGTTGTGTAGCTTGATCTGCTTAAGTCCCCCGCCCCGCTCCGCAGTAGGATTGGGATCCATCCCTGGTGCATGAACAGGCTTTTTGGAGCCCAGTGCCTATGGTGGAACATCTTACACAGCCTTGATGCAGGGGGAGGGGCTTGGACCTGCCTCTCCTAAATGTACCAGGCTCTGCTGACTCCCCATGGGAGGCCTTGCCTTGGATGAGGAGGGAATGGGGGGTGGGTTTGGGGAGGGGAGGCTGGAGGAGCGGGAGGAGGGAAAAAGGGGATCTGTGATTGGTATGTAAGTGAATAAAAACATTTTTTCTTAATAAAAAAAAAAAGTCTACCAAAAGAAATGAGTTTCTATTTTGCCAGCTTCATAGGTAAAGAAGCAGGGCACATGCTGGTCACTGCTAAAATTCATCTTTGCTTTAATTTCTGATGAAAGTTTTGGAAGCTAAAATGTGTTTCATGGAAATCCTGAAATTCACAGTGAGTTCTCTTACTAAAGTTTCTGGAGGCTTCCACCATGCCCACTCCACTGGCAGCTAAGGTCGGCAAGCCTATGGTACATGGATATTAGCCCAATGAATAAAGCCGTTTCGAAGGGAGATGGGGGCTACCATACCGTATCAGGTGCTTCCCCTTTAAGTGCCATTCTTTTTAAAACAGGGTCTCAGGTATCCTGACTCCAACTCACAACATAGCTGAGTGTGACCTTGAACCTCCTCCTGCCTCCAGCTCTAGAACCCCGGGATAAGTGCGTGTGCTACCAGGCCAGATTTGCAGAGTGCTAGGGGTGGAACCAGTGGTTTGTGCACGTCAGGTTTGTACTCTACCAATAGAGCCACATACCCAGCCCCACCTGAAGCCTGATCATACAGTTCCACCTCACCGAACTTCACATTCAAGAAATTTCTGGAGACAAAAAGCAAAACAAAACCAAGAGAGAGAGAGAGAGAGAGAGAGAGACTTTATTGCATCATTGATTTTCCTTTAAAGTTCAAGTCATGTTCTATGTGTAGCAGATGGAGACACTCAGAACTGAAATCTGGTCCATTTGTTATTAGCATTGTAAGTGTATTCCCCTGTACTTCAGCCTGAAATCCTGCAGATGCTTTTATCTCTGCCACAGCATCTACCCCCAGCTTACTTGGACTGGTATTTAAGGAAACGGTATTTGATAAATGGGATGGAATGTCCCAGAGCACATGAAACCATTGTGAAGTGACACAGGACGCAGTCCTTCATTCAATCTAGAGATAAAGGTTTCTAATTGTATATGGAATAGAAGAGGAAATGTGAATTATATAAACTGAGAGTGCAATTACAAACACTGTAAATAAAAATTGATAGCACAAGCTCTGAAAACTTGGTGACGAGCTACAAAATCTGGGAAATGTATTATCATGAAATAGACTGTCCCCACCCCACCCCACCCCCGCCCATCCCTTTTCAGTAAGAGCAACTCTTTTGTTGTTGTTGTTTTGTTTTTTGTTTTTTGAGACAGAGTTTCTCTGTGTAGTTTTGGTGCCTGTCCTGGATCTCGCTCTGTAGACCAGGCTGGCCTTGAACTCACAGAGATCCACCTGGCTCTGCCTCCTGAGTGCTGGGATTAAAGGCGTGCGCCACCACCGCCTGGCAAGAGCAACTCTTAAGGCCACTTGGCTCTAGGATGTGAAACTGGCTTTCATGGTCACACTTCAAGAGGAGACGGTGAAGAAGCAAGATATCGAGAAAAACAAAAGTTAAAAACATTAAAATCTTGATTAATATGGGAAGAAATCAACTTGAGCCCGGTAAATCAGCTTTCAAGAAAACCAGGCAGTCTTCATCATTTATCTTTGTATCCAATAACTGCATCAAACTTAATATTGATCCTGTGTTTTAAAACTGCCAGGAATCGCTCAGGAAGGATCCTAGAAGAGATGTGTAAACACAATTAGGAACATGATACTAAGTACATTTGTAAAACATAGTCATTTTAAATACTTAATGTTTAATTTATGATATAGTGTGTCAGACTCATTATAGACATGATGAAGAACCTTAGCTTGAACTTAGATTTTCCATTTCAATTCACTTCCTTCTTAAATGAGGAACAAGGGTTAACTTTCTCTAGGGCAGGAGTATCCCGAGTATCTTTTGAAATTTACACATATATGTACTTATTTACTTTTGAAATCAACATATTCTTCCCTTTAAAAAAAAAGATCTCAGAGAGGAGGTATACAAAGCTGAATAACTGAGACGCTAAAGGGTTAAAAAGAACCCTGAAGCTGGAAAGTAAGTAAAATCCAGAGCTAATATGATGCTTTCTAATTGAAAACATCACTGAAATGTTGCACTAAAGCCCTGAGAAGGGAGCAGCTAAATGAAAATGTGGGCAGTGCCCTGGATTTTGAGCATAATGTTGAGCAAATTTAATTGACTTTTGAGTTTAGATTTCCCATGTGTATATGGAAACATTTATGCCTAACTGTTCTTGTGAACAATCTCTATGTTAGTATTCAAGGCTACAAATAGTGACAGACATGCAGCTCATCTCATTTTTTTTTTCCTCCGCATAGTGTGCACTAAAGAATATTTTGAAGCTTGTCACAGTCCAATGGGTCTGAGAGAAAGTAAATGGAATATATAAGTCAGTGTAATGACATACAGTGATCTGCTGGGCAGTATTCAGTGTTTGGAAACCGCACACCCTATACTGTCAATAGCAGTAAGAGTAGTAAACAGTGGCTCACAGTGAACTTTAGATTGTTTTAATAAAAAGATTTCTTTTTTATTTTATGTGGGTGAGTGTTTTGTCTGTGTTTGTAAGTGCATGGTATGTATGCCTGGTGTCCTCTCAGGCCAGAAGAGGGCACCAGATCCCCTGGAATTGGAGTTATGGACGGTTGGGAGTCACCATGCTGGGAAGTGAACCCTGGTCCCCCTGTAAGGGCAGCAAGTGCTCTTAACTGCCAAACCATTTCTTTAGCCCTTCCCATGAGCTTTTCACCTAAACTCCAGGGCATGTTCAACTGGGTTTTGAGTAGAAGGGGATAGAATGCTTGTCGTACTTAGATATCTTAAGGTTTTTTTTTTAAATCTTTAGTTCAGTAATCCTTAAAATACTATTTTTTTGCTCATAGCAATTACCTATTAAAATACAGATTTCTGAGTCCAGATTCAAATACCCTATATTAAAATATCTAGAAGGTGGCAGGATCTACTTGTTAAGTAGATTTCTCAAGCAACTCCATGCAGCTGTAGAAGCCTCTATCAGAGGGTAAGGGCGGTTGTTTTTCCCAGCTCTCCTGAGGCTCACTGTTACAGCCTCAAAGGCCACACAGATTTCTCAGGTAGGGAATGAGGGTGTGTGTTTTACAGGCATTCTTAATACAACTACTTTCTAAATTCTGCTGTGCCTCAGGGTCACGGGAAGAGCTGGAGGAGCGGGTCTCAGACATCAGCACTTTCCTTAGCCTCTCTGTGGGATTCCAGTGTGCAAAGAATGCTGCAGACACTTTACCATGCATCTTCTGGGGAGTCGGAGGGAACACAAATTCTCATTTTGTGCTCCTAACAAACTCTCAGGGACATGGATGCTCATAATCCAAGGACCACACTGCAAGCAAGGCCAAGATCTCTAAAATTATAGATTATTTAGTGGCTCCTATGCTTCAAAATGACTTTTCTATAGCATGAAACCTCCCATGAGATCTGTGAATGAGTATCTAAAATGTATCTTTGTTACCAACTGAACAAACACTATGACAAATAAGTGAACTGCTTCATTCAAAACTTTTCAAGGCCTCTTGCTAGTATTTCTTCCTGCATTACAGATGCTGAGTTTGTTTGTTTGTTTGTTTGTTTTTTTTAATTTGGTCTCTTCTAAACTATCTTTTGTTCTATATGTCACTAAAGGTCTGCAAATCAAAAGGGCATTCGAGATTGCTGGAAGGTAAGCTTTGTGGAGAGAAGACAACCATCCGTTTAGCTGACGCAGGTTACAGCAGACAGAGCAGAACTGCTTTTTGAATAAGAATCAGGAGTGAAACATCCTGGACTCCACAGATGGGTCCCCAAATGGGAAGCTTCTTCATTTGGCATTGTCTCCATTTGGAAGCCAGAAACAATGAGAGCTGTTACTTCCGGGTGGGTACAGTGACGGCTTTCTCACACCACTGTCTTTAAGCTGTCAATTACAGAATTTAAAACCCAAACCAGTTGTCATTGGTAATGTGAGATCATGTCTCTCAGATTTCCTTGAAATTACAAATTGGGCTAGAACCAAGTATTGATGATAATAAGCATTTTGCTTTACAAATGACAATAAGATTTTTAACAAAATCTAACTTTGGTCTCCTTTCATCCTACTTAATTATTGGACAGTAAACTTTAAACACATGCTTTAAACACCCTTGCTCATCGATAAGAGACATAAACTTCTTTAAAAGAACTCTAACAAACCTTAAAAACACATGAAAATGTCTTAGTGGCCATTCCAGTCTTCCCTCAGTGATTAGTACCCTCAGTTTTAAAAATCCAGAATCTCTTCACCTGTTATGAGCTCGGCAGCTTACTCCCATATAACTGCATTTCATCAACTGATTTTAAATCTAGTAGGAACATGTTGGCTTCCAATGCCGACAAACCCAACTGTCACTCACCTTTCCAATACCATCAAAAACGCTATAGCACCTGGAACAAATATCATTTTCTTCTCAGTGAGGATCCCATACATGAGATGTTCTACCACCTCTTCAGGTTCCAGGGTGGGTCCTAAACTAAAACAGAAGCAGGCTTCAGAAAAAAGACATCTTACTGAAGCTGAAGGTGTTGAACAAGTGGAATTCTACATTCTGGGAAAGGTCATTCTGGAACCCAGAGTTCATAAACACCTGTGTAAATGGCATAGCACATTGGAGGGCTACACTGTGGCCTATAGATAAATCTTAGAAGGTCTTATTAGTAAAAAACAAACCCAGGAGCCAGGTATTGGGGTGAACGCTGAAAGATCAGAGAGACAGAACCAGCCTCAGCTGACCTCATCTTGCCAACTTCTCAGCTGATTCTGTTTCCTCAGACTGGAAGCCTCGAGTCCTCATCCAGAATGAATCTCAGCTGAACTGCTGCTCAAAAGCCTAAAAGCTTAACCAGCTCTAGTTCCTGGTTCTCGCGCCTTATATACCTTTCTGCTTCCTGCCATCACTTCCTGGGATTAAAGGTTTGAGTCACCATGCCCGGCTGTTTCCAGTGTGGCTTTAAACTCACAGAGATCCAGAAGGATTTCTGCCTCTGGAATGCTAGGATTAAAGGCGTGTGCTACCACTGCCTAACCTCTATGTTTAATATTATGGCTGTTCTATTCTCTGACCCCCAGATAAGTTTACTGGGGTGCACAATTTATCAACCACAGTGGCCTGGTACCCACCATCAGGAAGTCCACACTGTGGCCTGGTACCCACCATCAGGAAGTGCTGCCGTGATGGACTGAATGTTGTTTGATGTACCTGCACTACCCAAGGTCAGACAACTTCTGAATGAAGTGCAGTAACTGTCAAGTGTTATGGTTTCAAAAGGTCAAAAGAAATGATTTTCAGAAAAAAGCTCAATTTCTTCCAACATCCCCGTGTTGATAGGAAATTCAGTCATATTAAATAAATGCTCACAATAGCTTTTTTAGAAGCTATAAATCAAGCTGGGTTATGGTGACACACACCTTTGATCCCAGCACTCTGGAGGCAGAGGCAGGTGGATCTCTGAGTTCAAGGCCAGCCTGGTCTATAGAGTGAGTTCTAGGACAGCCAGAGCTACACAGAGAAACCCTGTCTTGGAAAACCAAAACCAAAACCAAACAAAAACAACTATACATCAATACTATGAGCCAATCTGTTGGGATGGGAAAGAGGGCATGTTGGACAAACAGGAAGACTGAGGAGGATTTCCAGGCCAAAGAATTGGGTTTGATTGATTTATCACTTAAGTAGCTGAGTAATTGGGTTGGGAAAACAAATTCAATTGCTTACAACAAAAACTCAGGTTTTAATGTTCCTTAATTTAAAAAAAGGGCTCAAGGCAGCAGTGTGGTGGCCAGTTTCAACAAGTGACTCTCCAGCGGACAGATTTCCCAGTTTTGCAGGACTTGCTGATTTCCATGGCATTAACGCTCCCTCCCACGGCAGGTCTTGGCTACTCATGGGGCATCACTAGGTGAGCGCAAGCCGGCAGCAGCACTCCCTGGGATGTGACGGTGAAACGCAGCTAGAGCTTTGTGCAGCTCTATGACGACGATACAAGCGCCACCTTGTTGTGCACATCTCCTGCTTGTGGGCTAGCTGAAGTAAAATAAAATCCTCTCTCTCTCTTTCACACACACACACACAGAGATGCACACACACAACTTGAAAATATTTAGAGAAAAATGTTTTCTCTAAATAGAGCTATACACAAGAAGAGTAAATGTTTTAAAAGTTGGCTATGAAAGAAAAAGATTATCAATTACACTGTGTTTAATAGTTTAGATTATGCTGCATTGTTTATAATACTAATTGAACAGAAAGAGATAAATTATTTCAAAAAGACATTTAACTAAAAACAGTTTGTTCTTGAAACAACAGGGTCTCTGTGGGGGTCCCTGTGACCACCAGGGCCATCAGAGTGTAGGGAATCCAGTTCAATATGACTCAGTAGCTGGTGTTGGTTCAAACTTCGAGAGTCTGACCCCAATTAGTTTATTGTAAGCATATTTAAGCCCAGCACGACTTGGAGAGAAGTTTCTGGTAGAATGCAATCTCCTGTGTACAAGGAGGCATAATCACATCAAAGCTCAATTTAAAGTACTTGTCACTTCCTCCGAGAAGATGCGTTCTGGAGACAGGGTACCTGAATTCCCTTATGGGCCTAGGGGAGCATCTGGCATGGTCTCAGTCATACAGAAAGGCCATAGAGGTCACTTGGGTTATTGGTCACCTTCGGTCCTGGCTGTGGGAGCTTGAGGGAACCCCTGGTCATACAGATAACGCAGATCAGCAGACTATTAGCCACCTCCATTCCCAGCCTTCCGGCTTGAAAAACAGGTTATAAAACCTTTTCTTTGAAACGACAGCCCTACAGATATAACATTCCTGGTTTCCCTAGTGATGTCTCCAGGCCCAAGGACCTTTGCTCCCAAAAGGTCTCAAACCACATGAAGCTAAAAATGTCAGAATTGAGAGGAGAAAATAGAGTTTGGCAATCACAGTTGGAGATTTTACTCCCCACTTTCAACAGTGTATGAAACAATGAGACAAGACTAGCAAGGAACAGAAGACTCAACAACACTAGATGTCAGCTAGGCTGACACAATGTAGATAAAGTCTCCCTCCACAAGGCAGACTACATGCTCTTCAAGAGCATACAGAAACATTTTCTTTAGGGCAGGCCATGCATTAGACCACAAGACAAATCTAGGTAAGTGTAAGAAGATTGAAATTGAACAAAATATGTTCTGACTAATGGATAAAACCTATAATGGATTGAAATTAGAAATCAGCAACATAAAGGGAACTGGGAAGTTCACAATCATGGGGAAGGAAGAGACACACACACATGTATATCCAGTGGACTAGAGAAGAAGCTGCAGAAAACCAGATGCTTTGAGATGAAAAGAAGGCACACCACAGCAAAACGTATGAGACACAGTGCTCAGAGGGGAACCAAAGGCTGGGAACCTACTTAAAAAAAAGAAGGCATCAAATCAATTGATGTGAAAGTCCATATTGAGAAGCCATCCAGACTTCCAAGGGGAAGGAAGCTACCCAGCTATGATGCCTACGAACCTGCACAGCAAGGTAACCCTAAGGGCGCAGTAGCGGTTAGTGCCTTGGTAGTAACCGACAGCTCTCTACTTGGACTTAAGTCTCACTCAACAAGAGGGAAATCACACTGGTACTGGGAACCTGGCCAACTCCCCAGGGCTAGTGAAGTCCCAGATCTTAGAGGAGACCCTACAGCCGTCACTCCACTAAACCAGCATGGTCCCTCACTACCTTCTAAATATTTATCCTTTTGAAGTCCTTACCCCCATCAAGGAAACTTTTCTTTGTAACAGATGGAGACCACTGCAGAATTCACAACCCATCAAAAGGCAGAGTGGAAGAGCCCAGTCCAACAGATACATCAACAACACAACCCTGAACCCGAGGCTTGGGATCACAGCAGAAGAAGGGCGGGAAGACCGTCAGAGCCAGAGCAACAGACGGTGTCCCCTAGGGATGTCAGAAGCTACACCCATCAAATCTCACGAACGGGACCGCTAAAACAGGAGCTGAACAAGGACAACGGCAGACATGCTAACATGAAAGGGAGAAGGCTCACCGGGCCTCAACCTTAGGCGAAGAACTATAGGTGACTAAGGAACACTGAGAGCAGGAGAGAGAGTCCTCCCCAGGGAGGAGCACCCCAGTTGGTTATCCAGTACCAAATGGTCAGCCCTGAAAACATAGACACACAGGAAACATTATATGGACTGAGCAGGTTGCATTTATACATTAAAGAACATACACACATACCACCACCACCACCAACAGCCTCAATTAAAGAAAAAGAGGCCACAAATTTGAGGAGTGGGGAGCGGTACATGGGAGGGTTTGAAGGGAGGGAAGGGAAAGGAGGAAATGATGTAATTATATTATAATATAAATAAATAAGAAAAACATTTAAAAAATAAGCTACAAGTCAAAAGTAAACCAAACACAAAGCAAGGCAAATTGAGAAACAGAAAAGATTTAATTATAGGTATGTGGAGTAGAGGCCAGCAGAAAGAATCCATAAAATCAAAACTGATTCTCTGAAAAGAACCACAAAATTAACAATGTTTAAGCTAGAATAACTAAGGAAAATAGAAGACACAGAATATAAAAGCGGGAGTGAAAGCAGGGTCATCTCTAGGACCTCACAGAAATAAAGGTTCTGAGAGCACCATGAACAATGGTATGCCAGTTAGAGTCCACGTGAAATGCACCAACCCAAGAAATAGCAACCACAGAGACTGGCCCGAGAAGAAACTGAGAAATGGAGCAGGACTTTAAAAAGAAATTCAATCAGTACCCAAGACTGCTTATGGAAGACAGGGTCTGACTATGAAGTTCAGGGAGAACAGACAGAAATCGTTGGGTCTTGGTACTTAAGCCCAAGATGGTCTGTAGTCTGAGACACCCAGTTTAGGAAGCACCAAGATTAGAGGTGTGAGGTGCTACACATGGTTTACAGGCTGCTGCCTTGATATGCTGCCTTGCTATGTGCCCCAAAGTGTGAGGTCAACCAATCACAGGTGGGAACCTCCAAAACTGTGACCCAAAATAAATGCTTTTTCTGTGTAAGTTGATTATCTCGGGTATTTTGTCTGTCAGAGTGACAGCAAGCTGACCCATCTCACAGAGAGAGCGTTATAAGAGTTAGAGCAGGATCAGCTGGGTGGAGTGGTCCACGCCTGTAATCCCAGCAATAGTGAGTTTGAATCCAGCTTTGGCTGTATGAGATGAGACAGAGACAGAGAGATTATGAACATACCAAACTATGGCCAGAGGATCAAACCTGGCCATCCAGGATTAGAGCACAGTATAAAGGCAAATACAAAGTATATAGTGCAGCTTCTGGCATTCAGCAGGCGAATGTTTTTGAAATAATGCTATTGCTATTTGTCTTAGCATTTCAATTGCTGTGACGAAAGACCAGGACCAAAAGCAAGTGGGGGAGGAAAGGGCTTATTTGGCTTGCACTTCCATATTGCTGTTCATTATTGAGGGAAGTCAGGACAGGAATTCAAACAGGGCAGGAACCTGGAGGCAGGAGCTAATGCAGAGGCCATGGAAGGATGCCGCCTATTGGCTTGCTTCCCCTGGCTTGCTCAGCCTGCTTTCTTTCTTTCTTTTTTTAAAAAAATAATTTATTAATTTTTATTTTATGTGCATTGATATTTTGCCTGAACATATATCTGAGGGTGTGGGAACCCCTGGAACTGGAGTTATAGACAGTTTTGAGCTGCCATGTGGGTGCTGGGAATTGAACCTAGGTTCTCTGGAAGAGCAGCCAGTGCTCTTAACCACTAAGCCTCCAGCCCTCAGCCTGCTTTCTTATAGAACCCAGGACCACCAGCCCAGGGATGACCACCCAGCCTTGGCCATTGATCGCTAATTGAGAAAATGTCCTATAGCTGAATCTCATGGAGGTATTTCCTCAACTGTGTCTCCTTCCTCTCTATGATTTGTATCAAGTTGACACACATAACCAGCCAGTACACTATCCCAGTTGATTTAATAAAAATAATTCTTAGTTCTCAAGAACTTAATTGGAATGCATGATAACATTTAATTCCCATAACTTTAGACTGCAGTGACCTCTAGCTGTCATGGAAAACCCATTTCTTTGCAGTGTGTTACATATATAAACACCCGAAGTGACAAACTACACCTGAGTGCCTTTAGAGTGGATTTAAATACCAACACTAATATGAGACGCATCATTTCAAATTCAGCCGCCTAGAAGCTGTTCCAGTTTCTTCAGTGAGAAATCTGGCTTTGTGTAACCAGGTCTGAGGTTCCATTCTACTGCTCATGGGTGAGTTGCTAGGCTATCTGTAAGCCTCAGTCGACTCATCTACCCGACAACGAGACAGCATCTGCCCCAGCGCTCAAGGTGTAAGAAAAAGACAGTGTTAAGTACTGGGTTGGGGTACATGCTGCCATTCGCGTTTTTAAAATGTCCTGTAATTATTTCTTGTATGGATACAGTTTTGCCAGAAGAGGGCACTCTTGCCTTGTTCAGCCCATCCCAGGACGAGGTTAAACCAGCAACAGCTTTAAAATGTGGCATCTGATTTTAATAACTGAAAGATAGCCGGGGTTTTTAAGAACACAGATGCCAATATTTTAGTTTAGCATTTATCCTGAGTAAGAGAGGACAGTGGCAAGTGTTATTTCGGCACACCTGCTCTTGGATTTAATGAACAAGACTCCCTTCTCAACTGCTCCACAACCCCAACTGATCTGACCCTTTTCTTCCTTCAGGGTCAAATTAGGGTTTCATAGTTAATTCGGATGGAGTTAAGAACTGGATTTTTGAACTAGACAGTCTTGCTTTGGGGCTTTTTGTTTGTTTCTGGGTTTTTGTTTTGTTTGTTTTTGTTTTGTTTTGTTCTCAGGCAGGGCTTCCCATGTTGCTGAGGCAGGTAGAGATTTCACCTCCAGAGTGAAGTCTTCCCTCCTCAGGAGCCTACTAGAAGACCCCCGGGTTCATTCTTGCTTTTCTTTCCTAACAAAACTGTGTCTTAACATAGATTATTTTGGGGTGAGATCTCATGACACTGAAAAGCTTCTGCACAGAAAAGGTAATCACAAGTGAAGACAGACAGACTGCAGACTGGGACAGAATCTTAGCTTGCTGAACATCCGACAGAAGATTAATATCTAGATTGTACAAAGAACTAAAAACCTAAATATCAAGACACCCAATCCAGGCAAAGAAGTAAAAGGAACAAATAGTCCTCAAAAGATAAAATACAGTCAATAAACATGGAAAAGACGCTCAGCTTCAGCAGCCACCAGAGAAAGACGAACACACCACCCCGAGCTTCCACCTCCCTTAGTCAGCATGGCAGCGCTTCCAAAAGCAAACCAGAGCTCAGGTGAGGACATGTCAGCCGTTAAGAATACCAGGACAAGCTCTGCTTCCTCACACACACTGCTGGTGAGGAAGTGAACCAGAAGGGAGATCAGGATGGAGATCTACCATAAGGTCCAGGTATACCATTCCCAGGGTGATGGGAGGGACTCCACACCAGCCTGACACAGACACTTGCACACCAGTGTTCACTGCAGCTCTATTCACAGTAGCTAAGTGATGGAGAGGACTTAGGTGTCCAACAACAGGGTAAAGAAAATGTGACGTACACACAGTGAAATTTTCTCAGCTGTAAAGATGAAGTTACGTTGTTTACAGAAAAATGGATGGAGCTGGAGATAATCTTATTAAGTGAATCAAGCCATGCTTTCGCTCATTTGTGATTCCTAGGATGTATATAGATACATACAATTGTGTATGTACACACAGTGTGAATGTACAAGCAGGGGCTGGAGAGATGGCTCAGCCAGTAAAGTACTTGCTGTGCGGCATGACGATGTGAGTTCCATCCCCAGCACCCAGAAAAATTCAAAAAGCAGATGTCTGTAGCGGGGGTTGGGGGGAGGGCACCTGTAAAGTGTTTGTTACAAATTCAAGTTGTAACAATAAATATATTCTTCTTATTCATCTTTGAAGTTAACATCCTGTAAAATGTATCTATACATAGTACCGACATTATAAATTTATTAAATGTGAATCAGCCTATGGTTTTAGGAAACCTGGTTGATCTGACTAAATGCTATTTTTATCAACCATTTCCCTGCAAAATATATACTTCAAGATTCTTAGCATCACACTTAATGACCATAAGACAGGAGGGGTCTTTGATTGTCAATCAGAACAAGGTTTCATCACTAACTTCTAACCACACTGTAACTCACCATGATGAATTTTACATACCTTTTTTTTTTTCCTCAAGACAGGATTTCTCTGTGTAACAGTCCTGGCTATCCTGGAACTCACATTGTAGACCAGGCTGGCCTCAAACTCACTGAGATCCACCTGCCTCTGCCTCCTGAGTCCTGGGATTAAAGGCCTACACCACCACCACCTGGTGAATTTTACATTTCTAGCCCCAATCCTAATTGCTGCTAAACTATCTGGCAATCTGTTATTAGTATAAATTGCATCACTGTATAGATCTTCATAAGTTGTTACTAGTTTGGTATCACTTGCATATTGCTTTGTAAAATAAATCCACTTAGTGGTTTCAAAGTAATTAATTAAGTAAACAAAACAGATGCTCCCAGGTTAAAAAGAAAAAAGAAAGAAAATGTCCTTATTTAACATAACCCCAAGGACAATGAATATGTACCGATGGAAAAACTACAGAGAAAACGATTTTTATACTACAGATGGACTTAGGGTTCACGGCTCAATCATGATCTTTCAGCTTTATGGTGGCTCTACTCTCTGTGACATCGTATTTCAAATGCTAACTTCAGCATTTTTCTGTCTGGGCAGCCGCAGCTTCCAGCGAGCACAGCAGACCCCGCCTCACTGTGTTGCTGTGGTGTTAGGTAGGGCCGGTAGGTCACATGCATTTCGCCTCACCAGGCTCTCAGTTGTGATGACATCACAGGGGCACGATCCTACTGTAGGCAGGAGCATGTGTGTGATGGGCCCTGGGGGACTTTTAAACAGTTCCATATTTTGGTCCAGTGTTGGCTTTCCACCCATCCCATAAATCTAAGATAGAATGTGCCATCTTCTTAAGTGAATTACCTACATATTCCTCATTAATCTCAGATACATTTCACAAAGACCAGTCAAATTAGAAAGAGAGCAGAACAAAATCTGAGGGGGGGGGTGTTGCAGAATAAGCTAAAAATTTTTATGTTATCAATATAACCAAATACAGAATCCAAATGCATAGCCAAGTACATACATGAATTTATGATATAAATTTAGGCCAGTGAGGGAAATAATGAGTTATTAAACAATAGAACAGAATAACTCATTAACTATTTGGGAAAAGCAATTAGGCTGTGTTGTAACCTCAGTTCTTTCTCAAGCCAAAGTAAGTTGAGGTAAAGATTTAAATGTAAAACGTACAGCCATAAGAGTCTACCGAAAGGACTGGAATATGGCGTTCCCTGGCAGAGCACCTGCCTGGCATGTGTGCAGAGCACTGGGCCCAGTCCTTAGCACTGTCACCCCCATCTCCTCCCACCCAAGCTACTAGAAAGTGCTCTGGGTAGATACAAGTGTGGCATGAGAGAGACCTTTCCAAACACCTCATGGAGCCTAAAGGCCATGCGGGGAGCAACCAATGTGACATGTAAAGGGATCTCAGATACACGAAGGGCTGTTTGCTTGAAAACTCTGCAGCTCCCTAGAAAAGGGAGCAGATACCAGGAAACAGATGAGCCATGAAAGCAGTTATTAATATAAAGATTACTCATGTCTGGAGTTGGCAATGATTTAAAAAGTGAGCAGAAAGTAGGCTGATGAAGGAGTAAGATACCTGCCCTCACTGTGGGTAGAGTGTCAACTAGTGCCTCGCTTCTGGAGGGGCACTGTGTAGGAATAATGACAATTTCTAAATATTTGATTTGATATACTAATGACCCTTCATGGATCGACCTGAAGGAAATAACTACTCAAATCTGAAAATACCCATACACAAAGATACTCATTACAGTCTTGCTGTTTTAAAAATCTGAACAATTTAGTTAATCCTAAAATCATCACCAGGAGACCCTATTCTTCTGAAAACCAACATCATTTACGTTAAAGCTCTGAATTTTATGACTCTGAAAACAGGCTCCAAACAGCATGTGGCAGACTATACAATGCACACAGTCAACGGCACTGACAGTCCTCTGCATGCACGGTCAAGAAGATATGCTCAGGACGTATGCTGCTTCCTTATGTGTATAAAGTTCATGAGTGTGACTTAAACTCTGTCAGGCACAGTGTCTAATACCTTTCATCCCAGCCCTGGGGACACGGAGGCAGGTGGATGTGTTCAAGGCCAGCCAGGTCCACCTGGTGAGGTCTTACCTCAGTTAAAAAGTAAAGTTTATACTTTTATTTAACACATGCAAAGCTGTCTAGAAAGATGTTATCCAATGTTAATAGAGAGGGTCCTACCAATGAAGGAAAGTTTTTTGTTTTTGTTGTTTTTTGTTGTTGTTGTTGGTTTTTCAAGACAGGGTTTCTCTGTGTAGCTTTGGAGCCTGTCCTGGAACTCACTCTGTAGACCAGGCTGGCCTCGAACTCACAGAGATCCGCCTGCCTCTGCCTCCCGAGTGCTGGGATTAAAAGTGTGCACCACTGCCCAGCCAATGAAGGAAATTTGAAAGAGGATCTTGTCCATTAGTATTTCCTATAATGTTTGAATCTTAAAAATATGCATTATGGGCCGGGTATGGGGGTGTACATCATTAATCCCAGCACTTGGGGTAGGGGTGGGGTAGGCGGTGAATATCTGTGAACTAAGCCCAGCCTGGTCTACATAGTAAGTTCCAGGCTAGTCAGAGCTACGTAATTAGACCTGCATTATGATCACTAAGACATTAAAGCTAATGCCGAAGAGATGAAAGATGAAAAATGATCTCCAGCACTGATTCTCTAGGATTGTTTTTTTTTTAACCAAAGAAACAGTTGGTCTGGAACTCATTTTGGAAGATAATCTCTAAACGCACCAAGAGAAGAACTTTTCACACTGTAGCACCAGAGTAACCTATGTGGCTTTGGACCAGGGATCCAGGCAGCATCCTCACCACTACCCTACCTCAACCCAACAATATAAGTCATCTCTGGGGTTGGAGAGACCAGCGTTTGTCCCAGTCACTCAGGACACAGGAACGTCCATGTGAGTCTGAATCGCGCTGATCCAGGTGGCAGAAAGAAAAGATTAGGCAGTTCACCTGCGCTGTTCAGATCTGCCTTACAGTCACGCTCTCCCCACTCCCTTTGTTTCCGCACCTGTTTTCCCACCACCTACAAGATCTGAAAGCAAGGTGAACTGACAGAATCGGATGTCAGCTATTTCAGGGATTAATCTGTTCAGGAGCCCCCTCCAATCCCTCCAGAATGAGATCCACAGCAACCGCCCGCACTGCGCTCTCGCTCCGGTCCCAGCTTACTTGGTACTCGGGTTCTTGATGAAGCCCGTGTTGATGAAGTTAGGGCAGAGACACGATGTTTTGACGCCGGTTCTCCCCAGGGCAGCCAGCTCGTCAGTCAAGGCTCTGTGGAAGCCAACAGCAGCAAACTTGCTGGAACTGAAAGAAGGGAATTTACAAGTAGATTCAAGACCAGCCACGGGGGCATCCCTCCTCACAGGCCTGGGGTAGATTTAGTGGCCCAGAGGAACACAAAGGTAAATTCCTAGGCACGCGAAAGCCTCAGGCACATGGCACACAGCATTTCCTACATGTTACATCCCTAATCGGCTGGATTTCAGTGCCTTAAGGCAGCTGACAGGAGACTTGTGGACCATTTGCTTTCACTATCGCTGTTTCCATAAGCTCCAGGTCACTGTAAATCTGTTCATTATTTATTCTAAAGCAGTCATGGGATTCAGTGGAAAGCTCTTCTGTACACACCCATTCTTCCTTTAAGTCACAGCTTAGCTTCCTCAGAGTCTCCCCTCCCATTCCCCCATTATACAACACTCTTTTTTTTTTTTTTTAAAGATTTATTTATTTATTTTGTATACAGCATGTATGACCAGAAGAGGGCACCAGATCTCATTACTGATGGTTGTGAGCCACCATGTGGTTGCTGGGAGTTGAACTCAGGACCTCTGGAAGAGCAGTCAGTGATCTTAACCTCTGAGCCACCTCTCCAGCCCCTATACAACACTCTTAAGCTTTCTAGGACAGAATGTTTCAGATTTATAATGAAACATTGACTGTGTTTAATTTTTTGTATATATAATTTTTACAAATTATCTGTTCCTGCAACTGTATGCATGCATGTGTGCCATGTGTATATATTTGTGTAAAGGCAAGGTTTTAACATTGTTTTATTATTATTATTATTATTAATGCACTCCACCTTATTTTTTGAGACAGGGTCTCTCTCTGAACCTGAAGTTTGCCCACTGGCTACACTGGCTGATCAGCAAGCCCCAGAGATCCTCCTCTCTCTGCCTGTCCAGTGCTGGGATGTAGGCGTAGGTGTGTGCTGCTGGGCTGGCTTGTCAGGGAGGCGGGGGATCTGAACTCCGTTCCTGAGTTTGTGTGGTCAGCCCAGCACTTGACTGACAGAGGCATCACCCAAGCCTCTCTTCTCTTACACTTTTACCATACTCTCCATGACTATATTGGTGACAAATGAGTCACCAGGGCCTCGCCTAGGACTGGCTTCTTAAGAGGTACTCAGAAAATATTTATCAAGTAAATGAATCATACACAGTGCAAAGCAATTCTTACAAAAACATTTTCATTTGGAAATATTGCGAAACTACTCTAAATGGAATTTTATTTTTCCAGGTAGCTTTAAAAAGAGCTTTATTGAAATATAAAGTATATAATACTTTAAACTTCATATTAAAGCATATAATACTTTATATTTTATATTAAAGTATATAAAGTTATATAATTCAATCATTTGTTGGTATCTTACATTACTAATTTAAAAACTGTCATAAGAGACATGTAACATAAAATCTGTCACCTCAAGTGTCTAGTTCAGTGATATTAATAACCATATAGTTCATGCTTTTAAATCTCTATGAATAAGAAATTAGGTAAGGTCTCCATACATGCTTGTTAATTAAGTTGTACTTTGAAAAACAGAAAGCTGTAGGGAGTTTTCTTTCTTTTTTTTTTTTTAAGCCTAGAAACATACTGCACTGTAAATAAAATACTGTTGGTCTCAATGAGTTGGAAAGCCTTGGTACACTGGAAAACGTCACAAATCAAGGTGATGACATCTAAGATTAATTAATGCAGGGCAGGAGCTGCTCCCAGTTAATCAGATGCTTTCTTTCATTTAAACTTCACAACTCCGTGATGTAGGTGTTTTCATGTTTACCAGAGCGGAAGTCAAGGTTCGAGACGCAAAGTGCAGTGGTAGAACCAAACTGGAAACGGGAGCGAGAGCGGCTGAGAGGCAGCTTGGCAGCTGAGAGCACTTGCTGTTCTTACAGAGGCCCGGGGTTCAGTTCTCAGCACCCACATGGCTGCTCACAGTTGTCTATAACTCTAGTTGCAAGGGATCGAACACCCTCTCCTGGCCTCCACAGGCACCAGGCTCACATGTGGTGCACATACAAACAGGCAGGCGAAACAGTCACATGCAAAACATAAAAATAAAAAAACCCTGGCGCACGCCTTTAATCCCAGCACTCGGGAGGCAGAGCCAGGCGGATCTCTGTGAGTTCGAGGCCAGCCTGGTCTCCAAAGCGAGTTCCAGGAAAGGCGCAAAGCTACACAGAGAAACCCTGTCTCGAAAAACCAAAAAAAAAAAAAAAAAAAAAACCTTTTAAAAAAAGTAATCATACAACCTAAAGGTCATATGCTCCTGACCAAATCATCAAGTGAAAAACAAACAAACAAAAAAAAACAAAAAACCACAAATGGCTGAACATCTGCAACACATAAGCAAGAGAAAAGGCTAAAATATAGCAGCTTGGGTGAGGGGCCTCGCTTAGTGTGGAGTGCTGGCCTGGCATGTGGGAGGTACTGAGTTTGATCCTCAGCGCTTCAAAACAAAACAAAACTCATTGAAAAAAATACAAGCTTTAAGAACTAATAAGAGGCTTGTTCCAATAGAAAAAGACTCAAGGAAATTAGAAGAAAAGCCACGAAATAAAATATCAGCAGAAACAGACGTATAAACATGCTCATTTCGGTCATAACCCATACACTAGCATTTTTCTCTAATAAGTAATGATCAAATAATGTGAAAATTCACATTTTCTCAGTTTGTCTTTTGACATACAGGTGGATTTCCTCATATTGAGCCTAACAATCTTTTAAACTCTGGATCCTAGCTTTTAAAATAAATTGAGATTAAAACAAACCTATCAGAGCTTTCTGTTTTCTGAAGTACGGGTTAAACCAGCCTTATCTGAAAAGCAGTTTGACAAGGGCGTCGAATTCATTGAAGTTGAGCAAATTCACGGTGCCCTCCTCCTTGATTCGGTCACGGCCAAGAGTTAACACCACAGAAACCATCAACTGTGTTTCTAAAGGTTAATGGTGGGGTAAAGCTCATGAAAGTGAACAGCCGAGAACAATTTAAATAGTCTGAGATGGGCAGCATTGGATCCTGTGTTCTGGTCACACCAGTTATCAAGCAGTCAAATCTATACGATTGGATCCAAGTTGGTGTAGACACTGGAGCCTAGAACTCACTTGTCTGAAGGCACTTTGGGGACGTAATGGTCTTGCTGAGCTTGAGGTTTGTAGGGGTCGGTTGACCTGCTGGTGGCTAATCCTCAAGAGGGAGGAAGCCTGCCAGAGATTGCCTCTGGCTCCTCCCTGGGTCTGGAGTTTTGTTATTTCTAGTAACTGAAAGAATCCTGAGAAAGTCTTGACAATAATGAATAATTGAGTAGTGACGCACATAGTATCATGTCACAGAAAATGAAAATGATGCTGGCAGTCTGGGTGTGGTGGTGCACGCCTTAATCCCAGCATTTGGGAGGCAGAGGCAGGTGGATCGCTGTGAGTTTGAGGCCAGCCTGGTTTACAAAGTGAGTTCTACACAGAGAAACCCTGCCTCAAAAAAAGAAAAAGAAAGAAAGAAAGGAAGGAAGGAAGGAAGGAAGGAAGGAAGGAAGGAAGGAAGGAAGGAAGGAAGGAAGAAAGAAAGAAAGGAAGAAAGGCAATGATGCTGGCATATATTATGTACACCCTAATAATTTTAAATTAAAAATGCAAGACTATATTGCAGTTGGGTTTGTTTTTTTGTAGCTCATTTGTTTGTTTTGAGACAAAGTCTCACTATGTCCCACAGGTTCGCTTTGAACTTCCTTTTTTTTTTTAAATTTTTTTATTTATTTGTATTTTATGTATGAGTGCTCTGCATGTACGCCTGCATGCCAGAAGAGGGCATCATATCCTATTATAGATGGTTGTGAACCACCATGTGGTTGCTGGGAATTGAACTCAGGACCTCTGGAAGAGCAGCCAGTGCTCTTTACCTCTGAGCCATCTCTCCAGCCCCCCGCTTTGAACTTTCTATACAGCCCACGCTGGTCTTGAACTTGTGATCTTTCTGCCTCAGTGACACTAGACAGGGCTAACCATAGATTTCCTTTCTTTCCTTCTCCCCGCTCTTCCCCCTCTCCCTCTCTTTAAACTCAGGACTGAGTACAGTCTAGGCTAATACTCTCCCACTCCAGCCCTTGTTCTTTGAAAGTGTCTCTCTATACAGCCCCCACGGGCCCTGAACTCACAGACCCCTGATGCTCTTGCTTCTACCTCCAATACCGAGATTGCAGGTGCACAGCCACAACTAAAGGCAGGTGTTTTTCTTACATGTGTGACTGTGTTTAAAGTGTCCAAAAAGTTGTACCAAATGCTTAACTTGGTTATCTGAGTTTGGTGAAATTATCAATAAATTTTCTTTTACTAAAATCTGTTTTCTGAGGTTTTTTCCTTAAGTGAATCAAAAATGCAAAAACAGCTCAGAATTAACAGTCTCAAGTGTCTAAAAGAAGGGTATGCATGGATTACAAGCATCAGTGATTAACTCTGAGCCACCAATAATGGGTCAGTGTGTCTTTAAGACACGGTACTTCGGTACTTCCGCTTGGAGTCTGTCAGCCAGGATCAAGCCCAGATTTGGATTTTCTACTTCCTGTTCCTCCTGTCTCCTGTTCTCTGACTGTTGTATGAGTCTGCATCCACCTGAAGGCTGTGAACTGTCCCTGGGTCTACATCTTCTGCCTTTGAGTGATTGTGTGTGTCTGTATCTAATAGAGGATCTGCTCTGCATCCATTGAACAGCACAGAAAGCTGTTCACATAGGGAAGGGATCAGATACTCTACAGAAACCTTTAACATACATTTACAAGGGATCACTGGCTCCGACTGATCCCGATTGACCCTGACTGACCCAGATAACAAACATCATTGATAATCAACCATCATAAATGGTTTTTTTTTAGCCTTTACGGTAGATTTTAGGAAGCTGCTTTCCACTTCTGTATTTGTTGCTTTCAGCAAATGATTCATAAGCATTGCTCTGGATCAGGGACATGGAAGAGTGAGTTAAGATTGCAGCTATGCATTAGCTTAGGTTGTACAGGTTGATTACATGGAAAATCCAAGGATACTAAGGTTGGTTGTACACTGTTCTCTTAAAAGCAGTGTACCGGGTAGTTTTATGTCAACCTGACACAGGCTAGAGTCATTGAAGGAGGAAGCCTCAGCTGAGAAAATGTCTCCATAAGATTGGGCTGTAGGCAAGTCTGTAAGGCATTTTCTTAATTAGTGATTGATGGGGGAGGACCAGCCTATAGTTAGTGGTGTCATCCCTGGGCAGGTAGTCCTGGGATCTACACCACAGCAAGCTGAGTAAGTCACAGGGAGCAAGCCAGTAAGCAGCACCCCTCCACAGCCTCTGCATCAGCTCCTGCCTCCAGGTTCCTGCCTGTTTGAGTTCCTGCCTTGACTTCTTTCAGTGATGAACAGTGATGTGGAAGTGTAAGTCAAACAAACCCTTTCCTCCCCATGTTGCTTTGGTCATGGTGTTTCATCACAGCGAATAGTAACCCCAACGAAGACAGGGAGGTTAAACAGGCTGAGTCCACAGAAGGATGGCAGTCTCATGTGACCTCAAGGTATGTTGTTAACTCTGGCTGTGAGGTCCTCGCTAAGTTCCAGTCACTGAGGATGTAAGAGAGATTTTCGGAATGTTGCATCAACATAGAGTAGGTTTGAACTTCAGGGTGAACCTAGATATGAATATAGGAAACCTAAAAGTGAGTAGACTACCCCTACCCTTTGCAACATTACCTCTGTTCTTCACTATAGTCAGGATTACTATTTCTGACTTCCAGTCACGTTTTAAGCAACATTTCATTGTAAGCTAATGTTCACAGTCAGTTTTACTGAGTATTCCAATACTGGCTATGTGTGTTGACAAAATATATTTCCAAGTTAATTGTTTTCTTTTAAAAATCAACTCTGAAGTTGGGAGCAGGGAAGGAGTATTGGGTCTTAAACACAGGACAAACAGCTTAGGTGCCTATTTAACATATCAGAACTTGGTTGCCAAGTTCTCCCAGCATACCTCAGTCCTACCTTTTACAGGGTATGGCTGGCATACCCCGTCCCTACCCTAAACTTCTCCAGCCCAGGGGCAGGGCTGCCTTTCCCCCAGCTGCCCTTCCCTATATAATCCCGCCATTTTGGCTATGCCAGTCTCTCGGCCCAGGCTGCCCCTCTTGATCACCTGTCCTCTCCCTTCCCCCTTCCCCTCCACCTTCTCCTAACACAGCTAAGGGTCATGTCTGCTGTGGGATGGTCAATCTGTACGCTGTGGATATATGTTGCTACCATTGGTTAACAAAGATGCTGCTTTGACCTATGGCAACACAGGAGACAGTCAGGCAGGAAATCCAAGACAGGAGGAAGAAGGCGGGGTGAGAGGAGCCACCACTTGAGAAGCAAGATGTAGTGGAATTCAGGTAAAGCCACGAGACATGTGGCGATACATAGATTAATAGAAATGGGTTCATTTAAGATGTAATAGCTAGCTAGCGATAAGCCTGAGCCATAGACCAAACAGTTTGTAATTAATATAAGCCTCTGTGTGTTTATTTGGGACCCAGCAGCCATGGGACACAGGAGAACTTCTGACTACACATGCCCACTCTGGACTCTCCCAGGTGTCTCTGCCTCTGGCTCTGCTCTCCCACACCTATGATGAACTTTCTCCTCCACTATACCTAGGAGCTGTCATGTCCTTTCATTTTTATTTTATTATTTTCACTCAAGGAAGGGGGCGGATCAGGGAGAAGTTAGAGGGAGAAATGGGAGGCTGTGAATATGATCAAAATACAATGCGTGAAATTCTCAAAGACTTAATAAAATATTATATTAAAAAATCAAGATACCATAAAAAAACACTTAACAAACATCAAAAATCATCTTAGGGAAGAATCAGAAAAGCTTTGTTCTTCCTCACTATGAATTCAGTTTTGTCACTATGTAATTTCATGTTAATCATGGAAACTGTTCAGCTATAACTCCTCAAGTGTGATTAATCTTCTCCCGAGAAAGACTGTCAGAGCGTTACAAGAAATTCTGTTGCTGTGGCAACCAACTACAGTGATAGGTGAGGGCTCGGTTACAGAGGAGAGAACCAGTAATTCCGTCTTTCCTTCGTTCATCCCACAAAGGGCAACTGGAGAACACAGACTCCGTTTCCAGTGGCCATATTCTGGGAGCCGTGAGGTGGGGCCCTATTGTCTTTTGTGAATATACAGAAGTGGAAGTGAAATTCCAGCAGGTACCCCCCAGTTACTGAGCAATCTCAGGATCCCAGAGTCAGTGCTAAGTTCATTGTGTGACGGGATTTACATTAGATACTGTTATTAAACTATGTTATGGATGAGGAAAATTCAGCACAGAAGAGGTGAGCAACTTAGCCTAAGGTCCTAAGCCAGTCAATGCTTAGTCAATGTTCACGTCATCACCCATAAGAATCCTATCCTAGAAACATCCCAAATGTTCATAACGGTAGAATAGGCAGACAGGTTGCCGTATAGTCACATGATACAAAACTATGTATGATCAAACAATAGCCACTAATGGCATTGTGGGCACATCTCACAAATACAGTTAGATTCCATGTACCTAAAGATCAAAAACAGGCAAATTTAACCTGTGTTGTTACAGGTGGTTTGTGGTTGTCTGTGGTGGTAACTAGGAAGAGCACTAAGAGGCTCCAGGGGTGGTGGCTTTTTTTAAAAAATTATTATTTCTTAATGGATGCATCTACTTGGAAGTAATTCATTTTTCATTATTATTATGCTATTAAAAAGCTTTACAATTAAAAGGCCATGTCAGGGCCTGGTTGTAGCTCAGTGTAGAGTGCTCACCTGGCATGCACAGGGCCCTGGGTGTGATCCAGCACTGCAGAGACTAGGCACACTGGCACACACCTGTAAGCCCAGGACTTGGGAGGTCAACACAAGATCAGGAGTTCAAGACCATCCCTGGCTTGGCCACATGAGACCCTGTCTCAAGAAATAAAAAAAAGAGGGAGGGAGGGAGGGAGGGGGAGAGAGAGAGAGAGAGAGAGAGAGAGAGAGAGAGAGAGAAGAAAGAAAGAAAGAAAGAAAGAAAGAAAGAAAGAAAGAAAGAAAGAAAGAAAGAAAGAAAGAAAGAAAGAAAGAAAGAAAGAAAGAAAGAAAGAAGGAAAAAGAAAGTAGTGTGTTCACTTAGAAGCATCCAGGCTCAGTCCACCGCTTGTTACCAACATCTGATGACCTGGCTTTCTGCTGGTGGAGGTCTTCAGTGTCTACGAAAATTCCAGCCCTGAGCAGATGCTCAGCAAAACTGAAACAATGTTGTGGATATCCCTTTACATTGTGTGAAGATGTGTCACTGTGACTGGTTTAATAGAGAGCTGAATAGCCAATAGCTAGGCAGGAAGAGGGACTTCTGGGGACAAAGAAGACCCGGAGAGGAAGGAAAGGTGGGGATGCCAGTTGGATGCAGAGGAAGCAGGACATGTAAGAGGAGAGGTAAAAGCCACAAGCCATGTGGTAGCACATAGATCAATTTAAGTTACAAGAGCTAGTGGGGCAAGCCTAAGGTAAGGCCGAGCTTCATAATTAATTTTAAGTCTCTGAGTCACGATTTGGGGGCTGGCAGTCCAGAGAAAGACTGACTTCAAACGGGTGAAGGTTGTGACTGGCTCACAGACGAAGCTGACAGCTGAGACTCCAGTAGGGGTCTGAAAGGCTCAGAAACCACAGAGCTTTAGCTCAGACAGAGGTCCACCCACTGCTCTGTGGTTACAGTTATCACAGATGACACCTCGTCACTTGTAAACACGCCCATTCCTCTTTGTAAGCTATTTTACTGCCATCTCCATGATGCAAAAACATTACTCTGTTCTTTCTTATTGCTAGAAGGCATGGGAAATGTTTTAAGTGACTGTCTCGTAGATGGACCACTAACTCCAGAGACCTCCAGAACAGCTTTTGAGGTGAACTGAAAAGGGGCTTAACAGTTGATGATACTGTTAATCCCAAGACTTTTCGTAGCTCTTCCTCTTTAGGCAACTTGAGTCTATTATTATGATGACAATAGTCCTCATTAGATAGGGTAAGAAAGATTAAGTGCCTAAACTCTAAAAACAATAATATGTATCCATACATGTACCTATAGATGTGTGGAAACATGCAGATATAAGTATAAATAGGTAGGTGGGTAATTTGTTTTTATATATGTGTGCATCTTACATAAAAGTTTCCAAGGATATAACCAAAATAATAAGACATAAGAGCATACAAGTCAAGCACAGAAGTCAGTGGAGGAAAAGTACTCACATACCAGTAAGCCAGTAGGAAGGGAACCACCGTGTGCCCAGCCGCTGACGCCACGGTGACAATATGGCCGTGATTGTTCTTCATCATCTCTGGAAGAAATGCCTTTGTGGTCTAGAAATAATTTTTATTTAAAAAAAAATATTATTTCCGGTTCACAGGCTCATAGAGAATACTTTGAAACAAAGATATGTCTCCAAACACTGTTCCTGATATAAATGAAAGCACCTTACTGCCAAGCACAACAGCCCAGACAAATGGACAGGACATAACATCAGAATAACTACAAGAGAAGCTCGGAGTGTTGAGAGTCCATGTCACTTAAACTGCTCACTGCTCATATCTCTAACCCCTTACTTCTTGCCATTGATGTCTTCTACCATCTCAGACATTGACTAGGAATGATATACTGGAGTACAAGAAGGTTAACACTTAATATTAAATTACTAGACAATAATTTGATCATGATCTCAAAATACCACAAAGACCAACCTTCTAATGGTTACTAATTGATTTGTATACCAAACACTCACTGAGCACTGTGTGCTGGGGATATACAAACAAATAAGATAACGCACTATATTTTACCAAACATAAACATAGAAAAACAGACATCAGTGGTTTGGGAAAAGCAGTGTTGAGAGCACACTGCACTTCCACCAGCTCCAGTCACTCCAAGCTCACATTCAAGAAATTACCAAGAGCTCTTTTATGAACTGGCTGTCTGGAACTATTTGAAGTCCTCAGAAACATACACTAGTGTCCTTGGATGGTGAGTTCCATGATAAAATCTGCAGCTTTTGAGGCCAGGAAATAATATAGGGCCTGAGTCTCACAAGAATTTGAAAGCACACCACACTCACCCTTGTTACAGAATCGTAGACAAAGACTTGGGTGGCCTCTGTTTCCTTTCCGTATGTCTATACTATCACATAGATGATGTGTGCAAATATAGAATCAAAACCTACGAGCATGGCATGATGATGCATGCCTGCAAACTCAACACTTTGAAGATAGAGGCAGGAGGATCAGGAGTTCAAACCAGCCTCAGCTATATAGAGTTTATGGTCAGCCTGTGCTACCTGAGACCTTGATACTAAACAGCCAGAAGACTCAAAACATACACAATACCTGAAACTTACAATGACTTACTTCATTATTAATTTTGGAAGGTGCAACTGTTGGTAAATGTAGTCATATCATTAGAAACGAACTCTTTTTTTTTTTTTTTTTTTTTTTCGAGACAGGGTTTCTCTGTGTAGTTTTGATGCCTGTCCTGGATCTCGCTCTGTAGACCAGGCTGGCCTCGAACTCACAGAGATCCGCCTGGCTCTGCCTCCCGAGTGCTGGGATTAAAGGCGTGCGCCACCACCGCCCGGCCTTAGAAACGAACTCTTAATCTTTGAGTATTTTGTAAAAGAAATCACACTCACCCAAAAGTGTGCAAGCACATTGACTTCGAAAGTCTTTTCAATTTGAGCGTCTTGCGTAGCAAACAAATCTGAAGTGTAGACAACGCCCGCGTTATTTACCAGAATGCTAACATCTCCAACTTCTTCCTTTACCTTAAACATCAAAAGAAAAACTATATTCATAAAAAAGAAAATTATATTCATTATGTGGTTTGACTGAAGATTTGCATATACTGACTATTAAAAGAGCATATGTTTTTATCTACGAGGCATGGAAAAAAAGTAGTTTCGTTACCTAAAGGCCAACACGGGGTAAAAGATCCTTCTCATGTTATGTACTTACGTCCAAAGCAGCTGTTTAGAATTCTTTCGAAATTTAGTCTATTGGCTTTACTCTGTTGATTATGGCTAAAGAGATACTTGGATAAAAAGCATTGATTTTAAAATGCTTCTTCTAAAGGTAAGCAGAAATCAGTTAAATTTATTAGCAGATTCTAGGACAGGTTACAGGAAATTATGTAAAACTGGCTACACTGTTAACACATCTGTTTCCTTCTTGCCGTGATTATTTTGTTCTGTTGCCCACCAGCCATTCTCCAGTGGGTGGCAAAGGTGTAGGACTGTGGAGTAGGGTTTTGGTTAGCCTTGAGGTGAGTTTGACTCTGCCACTGTCTGGACTTTTAATAAATTTCCATTGCTGCTCTTAGAATAGAGTTAAGAATGTGGGGGCTGGAGAGATGGCTCAGAGGTTAAAAGCACTGGCTGTTCTTCCAGAGGACCTGAGTTCAATTCCCAGCACCCACATGGCAGCTCACAACTGTCTGGAGCTCCAGTTTGAGATGATCTGACACCTTCACACAGATATACATGCAAGCAAAACATGAGTTCACATGAAATAAAAAATAAATAATTAAAAAAAGAATGTAGCTCATTACATTACTGTGGGGACAATGAAACAGCATGTACAAATTATAATGCGCTATTACTATTATTATTATATCATCAATACATATCCATTTATACCTATGTCCAAGGGATATGTTTGTAGATGCTTTTCTTGATCTTATGAGGAGTCTGAGAAGATCTCAATATGGAAATATATGAGGTACATAATATAAATATTACATATAGCTGGGCATGGTAGTATACATCTTTAATTCCAAAACTCTGAAGGCAGAGACAGGCAGATCTCTGTGAGTTTGAGTATAATACGATACACATAGAGAGTTCTAGGCCAGCCAGGACTGCATAGTCTATCTCAAAACAAAACAAAAGCACCAACAAAAAAATTACACATGCACGGTTTCTAACATGTGTTTCCTTTTGATAATTAGCTTCTCTCTGTGGTATTAGTTCAACAGGAAGAACATTTGAGAAACTAAAGTGATTATAAGAGAGGGCTTATACAAGCCACTGAAGCCAAATTTCAAAGGTTATTGCAGCTATGGGTAAAATGATTTCAGTTGAGAAAGTACAGCCCTAATAACAGGGCTGGCTGCCAAGGGCTGGACAAGGCTCCCTTTGAGCAGTGAAGGCTGAACCTCTGGTGATACGTTTTTCCGTGGGATTACTAAATCTTCTGGGTTCTGCTGTAATCACTGATAGCACCTGTAAACAGATGCTCACAGACTCTTGGAGTTGAAACTCCTTTTCATAGCCTGGGAGCACCATGGCTCTAGCAGGCCCAGCAGGGCAAGGGTCATAGAAGAGTTTTTGTTTCAGCCTGTGAGTAGTTAAGCTTCCTGACTGCACAGACCCTAGAGTCGGACAGCTCTGTGGCACACGTTAGGCTCTAAGCAAGAGCCGACTTCTCCGAACCAAGTTGCCATTATCCGGGGTAGTGCCAAGGTGATGCTGGGGGACTGAAAAGTGGCAAAGAGCCTGTTGGAAGCCTTTGCTCGGTTGTGCGTTTAGGATTAGTTCATTCTTCTTTGTATTTAATGTTCTCCATAATACTTCAAGGCAAGGACTCTTCTTGGCCCATTTTTAAAGTTAAGAAACAGGAACCAATAGAATGGTTTAGGCTACTAAAGGGTAGAACCCGGACTCTTCCAGATCTCCACAAAGAACCTCACACAGAAAAGCTGCCAGGGGACAAAGGTTCAGCACTGCCCAGGGAAGCTTCTGTGGACATGCCAAAGTCTCATGGTCAGGACTGAATCATGTCAGGGTGCGATTAAGGCAGCAAGGACTGAGTAACAGTATTTGGTCCTTCATCTACAATATCAACACTCCCGTCCCTAGAGCACAGTATGAAAATTATTAGCAATGCCATAAAATTACTGTTTCCTCAAACACTATCAACTTTTCCTTCTTTAAAAATATTTAGAGCATATATGTTTAGTGTATTTATCTAGTAAAACATGACAATTTTGTGTCTATACAAATAGTTTCTTTCCTCCTGCTAAATAACCCAATTGATTATCTAGGGATATTGTGGGTTTGAATCTATAATCTTACATCTTAGGCCCAGCAAATTGAGTAGTTTCTTTCTTCCCTCCCTTCTTTCTTTTTAAGATTTACTAATTATGTATACAGTGTTCTGCCTGCATGTACACCTGCATGTCAGAAGAGGGCGCCAGATCTCATTACAGATGGTTGTGAGCCACCATGTGGTTGCTGGGAATTGAACTCAGGAGCTCTGGAAGAACAGCCAGTGCTCTTAACCTCTGAGCCATCTCTCCAGCCCGACTAGTTTCTTAAATGTAACAGTTCTAGTAATTTTTTTTACAGATGCCTTAAAAAAACAAAAAAATGTTTTTATTTTTCATTGTCTTTTTTCCACAGGATGGGAATGCTGCCAAATTTGCAAATTTCTTTGTAAAGAAAGCAAGTTGGCGGTTCAGTTGGCTAGGTGGTCACATGGCTAACTCATTTAGTCATAACCACCAGCCCCAGGGCATGGCATCCTAGTCTACAGTCCAGTGGACTTAGGTAGAGAGGTTATCCTATTATCTGACAAAACAGACTTCAAACTAAAACTAACTGGAAGAGAGAAAGAGGGACACATCACTTTAATCGAAGGAACAGTTTACCAAGGAGACATTAGTATCTTAAACATACAGGCACCAAACTCTGGGGCACCCAATTTCATAACAAACAAACAAACAAAACTACTACTACTAGATTTAAAGACACAGATTAATATCAGTCCAATAATAGTAAAGGATTTCAATACCCCACTTTCTCTAATAGGTCATCTGAACAAAAACTAAACAGAGAAACACCAGAATTAATTATATCATACATCAAATGGACCTAACAAATACCTACAGAACATTCTAACTAAACACCAAAGAATATACATTCTACTCAGCAGCAAATGGAAACTTGTCTAAATTGGACCACATCCTGGGGCACAAAATAAATCTTTAAAAATTCAAAAAGAGAAATCACTCCTTGTATCCCATCTGACCAAAAAGAAACAAAACTTAAAATTTACAGCCAAAAATCTTTAGTAAATACACAAACTCATAGAGGTTAAACAGCACATTACTGAGTGATGAATGAGCCTCAGAAAAAAATCAGAAAAATAAAAAATTTCCTAGAACTAAATGAAATGAAAACACAACACAACAAAACCTCAGGTACAAATTGAAAGTAGTCCTATGAGGGGAAATGTATAGCTCTAAGTGACTAAATTAAAAAATCAGAAAGAGCATAAATAAATGACTTAATGATACAACTCAAAAATTTGGAAAAACAAGAACAAACCAAATCCAAACCCAGTCAATGGGAAGAAAAACAAATCACAGTGGGAATCAACGAAATGGAAACGATAACAACAATACGTAATACAAAGAACCAACAAATCTAAGAGCGGCTTTTTTTTTTTTTTTGAGACAATAAATAAGATTGATAGACCCTTGGCTCAACAAACCAAAAGAAAGAGAAGACCCAAATTAACAAAATCAGAAATAATTACAACAGATACCAAAGAAAGTCAGACTATTATAAGGGAATATTTTTAGAAACCTGTATACCATTAAGCTATTTTTGAAAATCTGAAAAAAAAAGGATGAATTTCTAGATTCAGCCAAATTAAACCAAGAAATCAACAACCTAAACAGACACACAACAAATGAGGAGATTGAAATAATAAAAATCCTTTCAACTAAAAATCAAAACAAAACAAAAACACAAAACAAAACAAAAACAAAAACAAAAGACCACGCCAGGGCCAAATGGATTCACAGCAGAATTCTACCAATCTGTCAAAGAAATTAAGCAGCCAATCCTTCTTAAACTATTCAAAAGAACAGAAACATTAAGGAGCACTCCCAAGCTTTCTATGAAATCAGTATCACTTGAAGACCAAACCAAGGGAAAGACACACACACAGAGAAAGAGAGAGAGAGAGAGAGAGAGAGAGAGAGAGAGAGAGAGAGAGAGAGAGAGAACTACAGTCCAACATCCCTGATGAACATAAACTTAAAAATGCTCAGTTAAAAAAAAAGGAATACAGAAAGATTACCCACCATGACTAAGTTGGCTTTCTCCCTGAAACGTATATACTTCACTAAATGTAATAAACCACATAAATTGACTTAACAAGAACCACATGATCATCTCAACATATGAAGAAAAAAGCCTTTGACAAGATCCAACATACCTTCATGATAAAAGTCCTGGAGAATGTAGGGCTGAAGGGATCATACCTCAACATAACAGAAACTATACATGAGAAACCCACAGCCGATGTCATCATAAATGGAGAAAAGCTCGAAGCAATCCCACTGAAGTCAGGAAGGAGACAGGGCTGTCTACTATTCTGATTCCTTCTCAATAATGTGCTTGGAGCACTAGCTGAACAGGAAGGCAAGAGAAGGAAACTAAAGGGACACAAACAGGGGGAGAAGTCACACTGTCCCTAGTTCCTAGTTGACATGATACTATACATTACAAAACTGTACCAGAAAACTTCTAGAGATGATAAATTCAGCCATGTGGCAGGATACAAAATCAACCTGCACAAATCAATAACTTTTCTATACACTAACAACAAACATACAGAGGGAAGATCATGGACACACGCCCATTCACACACTCCCATTCACAATAGCCTCAAAGAAAATAAAATATCTATGATTAAACTTAGCCAAAGAAGTGAAGGATCTCTACAAGGAAAACTTTAAACTGCTGAAGAAAGACATGGAAAAGATATTAGAACATGAAAAGACATTAGACATCCCATGCTCATGGATTGCTAGAATTAATATTGTGAAAACGATCATGCTAGCAAAAGCTATTTATAAATTCAATACAATCCCAATCAAAATTCCCATCTCATTCTTCACAGGGGAAAAAAAAAAAACCTACCCTAAAATTCACATGGAACCAAAAGAGGCCCCGATAGTCAAAATAATTCTGAACAAAGAGAATGCTAGAAGGATTCCAGATATTAAGTTTATAGTACAGGGCCATGGTAATAAAAACAATGCAGTATGGGCATAGAAACAGACATTCAGAGTAGTCAAATAAAATCTAAGATGCAAGCCTGAGTACACATACCTTCAGCCACACAGTATTTGACAAAGAAGCAAAAAACAAAAGCTGGAAAAAGAAAGCATCTTCAACAGACAGTGCCTGGAAAACTGGATTCCATATGCAGAAGAATGAAATTAGACCCGTATCTATCACCTTGCACAAAAACTAACTCCACGTGGATTAAAGAACTAAACCTGGAACACTGAAACTGCTACGAAAAAATCATAGGTGGTACCACATGATTTTCTGAATAGGACTCCGTTTGCCCAAGAACTAAGGCTAATATTTGACAAGTGGAACTTCATAAAACTAAAAAGTTTCTGCACAGCTGAAGAAATAACCAACTGAGTGAAGAGGAGACCCACAGAGTAGGAGAGAACCTTTGCCGGTCACACATCTGACAGAGGGTTAATATGCAAAATATATAAAGAACTCAACAAAGAGTCAAGAGACAAACTGTCTTCGTCAGAGTTCTATTGCTGTGAGGAGACACCATGATGAAGGCAAGTCTTATGAAGGAGAGCATTGAATTATTATCTATTTTATTTATTTATTTTTCATTTTACATACCAATCCCTGTTCCCCTTCCCTCCCCTTCTCCCACTAACCCCCACCTCCCCCCATCCCACCCACATCCCCCCTCATAGCTGGTAAGGCCTCCCTTGGGTAGTCAACACTGGTTGGCATACCATGTTGGAACAGGACCAAGCCTGCCCCCCCCTCCACCCCTCCACACACACACACACACACACACACACACACACACACACACACACACCCCGCATCACCGGTGAGTGTGGCATTGCACCCTAGGGAATGGGCTCTAAAAAGCCAGTTCATGTACCTGGGATAAGTCCTGGTCTCATTGCCAGGGGACCCACAAACACATCAAGCCACGCTACTGTCACCCACATTCAGAGGGCCTAATGCAGTCCCATGCAGGCTCCCCAGCTGTCAGTCCAGAGTCCATGAGCTCCCAATAGCTTGGATCAGTTATCTCAGTGGTTTTTCCCATCATGATCCTGACTCTGCCCCGCCCCCCAAACTGAAGTCCAGGATCTTGGCCAAGTGCTTGGCTGTGGGTCTCTGCATCTACTTCTATCAGTCACTGGATATAGGTTCTATGATGACAATTAGGGTAGACACCAATCTGAGTGCAGGGGGAGGCTAGTTCAATCACCCTGTCCACCACTGCTATGAGTCTTAGCTGGGGACATTCTTGTGAGTTCCTGGGGATTTCTCTAGTTCCAGATTTCTCCCTAACCCCTTAATGGTTCACTCTGTCAAGACATCTCTTGAAAGAAAGCATTTAATTGGGGTCTTACCTACAGTTTCATAGGTTTAGTCCATTAGCATCACGGTTGGAGCATGGCAACATGCATGTAGGTGCTGGGGCAGTAGCTGAGAGCTACATCCTGATCCACAGGCAAGAGAGAGAGACTCTGGGTGTGGCATGGGCTTTTGAAACCTCAGAGCTCACCCCTAGTGACACACTTCTTCCAATAAGGCCATACTTCTTAATCCCTCTAATCCTTTCAAAGAGTGCCATTCCCTGGTGATTTAGTAATCAAATATATGAGCCTATGGGGGCCATTCTTATTCAAACCACCACACAAATGACCCATTCAAAAAAAAAAAAAAATGGGCCTGGGACCTGAACAGAGAGGTCCCAAATGAAGAAAATTTGGCTAAGAATTACTTTTAAGAAATGCTCATCATTCCTAGCAATTAGGGAAATGCAAATCAAAATAACGTTAAAATTCCATCTTACTCCAGTCAGAACAGCAATGGCCAACAAAACAACAAAGCTGGAGGGGACACAGGGAAAAGGGAATCCTCACTCACTATTGGTCGGAATGTAACTGGGGCAGCCACTACGGAAACTGGAGTGGAGAATTCACAACAGCTAAAAACAAACCTACCACATAACCCAGCTACGCCACTCCTTGGTATGTGCCAGAAGGACTTGACATCCTACTTCACAGGTACTTGTGCAGCCATGTTTATTGGCACTCTGTTCATAATAGCTGGGAAATGGAAATAACCGGCCAAATGCATAATGAAAATGGGGTAAATATACACCCTGGAATACCATTCAACTGTAAAGAAAGATGACATCATGAAATCTGCAGGTAAATGGATAAAACTAGAAAAGATCATAATGAATGAGGTAACCTGCTGTGGGATGTCTTTCTGTAGGCTGTGAATATGCGTTGCTCCCATTGGTTAATAAAGCCACAGTGGCCTATGGCAGGGCAGGATAGAGCCAGGTGGGAAATCCAAGAGCGATAGAGAGAGGAGAAAGGTGGAGTTAGAGCAGATGCTGCGAGCCGCCACCAGGAGAAGCAAGATGTAAAAGAACAGCTAATGTCATGAAGCCACGTGGCAAAACATAGATTAATAGGAACGGGGTGAGTTAAGGTGTAAGAGCTAGCTAGCAAGAAGCCTGAGCCATAGGCCATACAGTTTGTAATTAATATAAGCCTCTGTATGTTTACTTGGGACTGAGCTGCCGGACCGGGTGGGACACAGAGAAACTTCCGTCTGCAGTAACCCAGACCCAGCAAGAAAAATGTCGATTGTTCTCTCTCATTGGGGCTCCTAGCTCCAAATCTTCAGATTGAGTACATGTCCTTTAGTAACTGCAAAAACCAGGAAAGTAAAAAGGGACAGTTGCCAGGGTAGGTGTGTTGGGGATCAGTTAAGGAGGGAATAGCAGGGTATAACTGATCTGGTCGGAGAAGTGGGAAGAGGAGCTCAAATTAGGAAGGGAGATAAATACCTAAGGAAGAGGGCAAAGTAACAATAAGGATGTCTGCAAAAGTCACAAGGAATCACATCATCAACTATTTACTTAAAACAAACAAACAAAAAAAAAACCAAGAAAAGCCAGGAGTTGTGGCACACACCTTTAATCCCAGCACTTGGGAGGCAGAGGCAGGCAGATCTCTGAGCTCAAGGCCAGCCTGGTCTGAAGTGAGTTCCTGGACAGCCAGGGCTACAGAGAGAAACTATGTCTCAAAAAAACTCAACCTAACCCAAACCAAACAAATAAAACCGAGAACAACAACAACAACAAAGAAACCTTTAATACATGTAAGCCTGTGTATAAATACATAGTTTAAGTGGAATTTGCTCATCTGTGCTGACAATGTGCCAAAGACTACCTAACAAAATCCCCAACAACAGACGTGAGAAGTCCTCTTGTGAGTTGGTCAGGGTTCTCCAAAGACTCCAAAAACATATAGCCTATTGTTATTGCTCTTGGTTGCCCTGTAGAGGTGGAAGGCAAGTCCTTTTTGCTGAAGACACCATGGGCTTCAGACACATGCCCAGAGACCCCTGAACTGGGACTGACTTGATGGCTCCTCCCTGAAGACTATCATTCATGGTACCAGAAGGTGCCACACAAGCTAAAGTTATCAGAGAGGAGGGGAGCTTCAAATGAGAAAATGTCTCCAGAAGATTGGGCTGTGAGGCATTTTCTTTATTAATGATCAATGGGTAAGGGCCCAGTCCATTGTGGTGCCATCCCTGGGCTAGTGGTCCTGGGTTCTATAAGAAAGCAGACTGAGCAAGCCATGATGAGCACCCCTCCGTGGCCTCTGCATCAACTCCTGCCTCCAGGTTCCTGTCCTGTGTGAGTTCCTGTCCTGACTGCTTTTGGTGATGAACTGTTACATGTAAGTGTGAGTGAAGTAAACCCTTTCCTCCCCAAGTTATATTTGGTCATGTTATTTCATCACTGCAACAGCAACCCTAACTAAGACAGTAACCAACACCTCTCTAATTGGACTAAAGACCTGCTCAGCAAGAGGGAAATCATGCCTTGTACTGGAAACTGAGCCAACTACTCAGGGGTAGTAAAGTCATGGATCTTAGAGGAGAACCTACAACCGCCATTCTACGGAACCAGCACAGTCCCTAACTACATTCTAAATATTTGTCCTTATGCCCACAGGTAAGTAGTTCTCGCCACTCATCAAGGAAACTTCTCTTTGCAACAGAGAGAGACCATTGCAGAAACCACAACCAGTCAAAATGCAGAACTGTAGAGCCCAGTCATAACAGACACAGCTACAAAACTATCCTGCACCTGACACCCAGGGAACACTGGAAGAGGGGGCAGGAAGACTGCAAGTGCCAGAGGACCTGCGAGTTTGCTGTGAGATTGTGTCTCCTAGTGATGTCAAGTGCTACACCCATACAATCTCACCAACACAACTGCCAAACATGATCTGAACAAGGGCAGCAACAATACACAAGCCAAGGTGGATGGGGAACAGCCCATGAGACCTCAGCTCTGCAGAAAAGACACTATAGACAACTGGGGAATGCTGAGAAGGGGAAAGGTGGTCTTCCCCAGGCAAGAACACACCAACTGGTTATTCAATAGCAAACGTTCAGCCCTGAAAACATACATACAAGTAACATTATTCAGACTGAACAGGTTATATTTAGGAATATATATGTATACATACATATATACATACATACATACAACAATTTGTAAAAAAGGAGGCCATGAATTTGAAAGAGACCAAAGAGGGGTGTATGGGGGGTGGGTATGGAAGGAGGAAAGGGAAGGGAGAAATGATGTACTTATATTATGATGTCAAAATTTTTTTTAAAAAAATCAAAAAAACTAAACTATTTAAAAATAGAAGGAAAAATTTAACCATATCTAAATCTAAATGAAGATGCTCTCAGCCTGGTTGAGTCAGGATCTTTGTGTCTACCAAATCAGATTGGCTGAGGGAGAGGCCTAGAAAGGCAGATTTTAAAGAATTTGCCTGTTTTTCTCATGACCTTTCTTCACTGGTACAAATGGGAACACATTTCACACAAAGAACATTTCAGTTGTCGGGAGAGGGGGGCAGCAGCCCCTGTAGGAATAGATCAACCTACAGTGAAGACGAAACCCAGTACAGAGTAAGTTTCACTCCCACGTCTTTGACTAGAGGCAGAAGACACTGTCAGTGTCGGCAAGAGTCAGCCAGGGACATTCAACTGCATCAGACCGTGGGGGAGGGAAGGGCGTACAGGGTGCTGAATGTTAAGTTCCTGGACTCTGCCCTACACCTTCTGAAAGAAAACCACTGGGGGTGAAGCTGACAAAGCGTACATGTGTATGTCTATTTCTATGTGTAAAATACACACACACACACACACACACACACACACACACACACACACACACCCCTTGCTTTTTCTTTTCTGGAGATTGATACCTAGGCCTCGTACTTGCTGAGCAAGTACTTCGCCACACAGTACCCCTCAAGCTCCCTCAAATATATATGCATAATATATACACAAACATGTATGTGTGTGTGTGTGTGTGTGTGTGTGTGTGTGTGTGTGTGTGTAGTGCACGTGATGTGTGTAGTATACATGTAGGTGCATGCCCCTATGTACACACACAGAGGCCAGAGGAGGACTCTGGGTGTCCTGCTCTATTGTCCTCTGCTTTCTTCCCAAGCTAGGCTGACGGTCAGAAAGCCTTGGGCACATGCGGCTGTTTTGCACGTGGATGCTTGTCACCCTTGTGCAGCAAGCGCGCCTACCCACTGAGCCACCTGCCTTACCCACCGAGGCATCTCTCCTTCCCCAGGCGTGTGTATTTTCAGTAAGTTCCCTAGCAGGCTGCAGAGCACACTGATGTCTGAGCCTCTCAGTCACATGGTGTAATTGCAGGTCTGTCACTAGGCAGACACACCATCTTGGGAAGTACAAACCACAGTGTTTCTCAATTACTTCGTGTAAGGAGTAAATGTGGTCACCTCCAACACACTTCCTCACCCTCCCCACCCCGCCCGACGTACTTCTAACTACAGGTAGAATTTCACCTTTTTCGCAGCGCTGTAAATCTCTTCCCGCTTGCTGCAGTCCACCACGAAGGGATGGGCCTGGGCACCCAGTTCCTTGCACTTTGCAGCTGTCTCCTCGATGCCGTTCTAGAAAAAGCCCAAAGAGAGGAAGAGAACAGCGTGAACGATGGGGACGCATCACTCAAAAGCTGAGGGTCAAGTAAGAACACGTCATACTAAAATACAAGGTGGGTTACTTAAATAACTAACCTCGTAAGCTCACTGGTCTTCAGTGATTTGGGCACAACCTCTGTGACCACAGCTGGTCACTGAAACTCCAGTCTTACCTGAGTGCTCACAACCTCTGTGACCACAGCTGGCCTCCTTCACTCCTCCTTCCATGCCTCCTCTCCAGTCTCCTTGACCCCAAGTTATTCACAAACTCTCTACTGCCTCCAGGGGTCAAAACCAAAGTATACACAATAAAAAGCTCCCCAGACACCATGAACTGGGGCTCCTGGACTTAGGTCTCTGCTGTGGGATGTTCTGTATGTCAAATGTGTTGCTGATTAGTCAATAATTAAAACACTGATTGGCCATTGGCTAGGCAGGAAGTGTAGGCGGGACAAGGAGGAGAATAAAGCTGGGAAGTGGAAGGCTGAGTCAGAGAGACAATGCCAGCCGCCACGATGAGAAACAGCATGTGAAGATGCCGGTAAGCCACGAGCCATGTGGCAAGGTATAGATTTATAAAAATGGATTAATTTAAGCTGAAAGAACAGTTAGCAAGAAGCCTGCCATGGCCATACAGTTTGAAACCAATACAAGTCTCTGTGTTTACTTGGTCGTGTCTGACGGCTGTGGGACTGGCAGGTGAGAGAGATTTGCCCTGACTGTGGGCCAGGCAGGAAAACTCCAACTACAAATGGCGTCCAACGTGGTGGCAAGAGTTTCCACCTAAAACCTGAGAAAAGATTCTAAAACGGAGCTAAAAACAGTTCCTAATTGTCTCTCTCAAATGAGCGGCAGCTGCTGGTTTGAGCTACTGGTGGGTTCCTAGAGTGCGTGCTCGACCTGCCTGTGACGGGAATGAGGCCTTTGCAAGTGGCACTTTGAGCTGCATGGTGGATTTAGCCTTTGCTGGTGCAGAGCAAAAGGGGAGGTTTCTGGGCTACACACTGCTTGGCTAAAAGCATAGACCCCCGATAGCTCCCAGAGCTGGCGGTAAACCATGGCCATGTTGGGAAGCTGAGGTGGGTGGATCCAGCAGCCACAGCTGCTGCAGTTTAAGGCAATAGATTTACAATAAGACAGATTCAGATGTAATAGTTTACAATGTGTGTAAAAGATACGTAGGCTTGAAAGAGACAAAAAAGATGATATATAGAGTTATAGAAACAAATACATAGTTTTAAAAAATAAAGTCTTTAAAGAGACAGTAAAGGTAGTATAAAAAATAAGCCACGTAAAAATGGATATTACACAGAGAATCTGCATTGTGTTGTCTTTGGGACTTTTAACTGCAGAAAAACATTTGATTGTAAAAGCTGTTGAGTTATGCCAAAATGTATATTTTAAAGGTACCTTGACTTCAAAATTTGGATATAAGGATATGTTACTTTGGAAAGGAGACTCTGCTTTTGTTTCCACAGAAAGCCAGAGGCTATGGATTTGTTCCAGATTAAGACACATCAGGTTTGACCAGCCAAGACCCCCTGAAAGGTCTCCGATGACACCATGGCCCAGATGATCCAACATCCAGAATGGTTTGAAGGCAACTGGCTCAGACGATACACCCTCATGGACTATTCCATAATCCTAAAATTTTCTTTGTTTCCCCATAAGATACAGCGCCCCCCTCCAGCAGGAAGTAGTAAGAGAAGCTACGCCCAAATTCCCAAATTGTATGTAATTTTACTTTGTTAAGGTTAAAACCTTCCTTTTTTTTTTAAAAAAAAAAGGGGGGAAGTGCTGTGGGATGTTCTGTATGTCAAATGTGTTGCTGATTAGTCAATAATTAAAACACTGATTGGCCATTGGCTAGGCAGGAAGTGTAGGCGGGACAAGGAGGAGAATAAAGCTGGGAAGTGGAAGGCTGAGTCAGAGAGACAATGCCAGCCGCCACGATGAGAAACAGCATGTGAAGATGCCGGTAAGCCACGAGCCATGTGGCAAGGTATAGATTTATAAAAATGGATTAATTTAAGCTGAAAGAACAGTTAGCAAGAAGCCTGCCATGGCCATACAGTTTGAAACCAATACAAGTCTCTGTGTTTACTTGGTCGTGTCTGACGGCTGTGGGACTGGCAGGTGAGAGAGATTTGCCCTGACTGTGGGCCAGGCAGGAAAACTCCAACTACAGGTCTCCAAAAATGTCATGAGTCACACTCCTCTTTTTCATTTTTTAGTAGCATATTACAAAAATAAAATTTAAACTAGCAGAATTTTTTTTTTTTTGGTTAGTGGAAGAATTTGTTTCTCTGATGACTTCAATTAATGTTTTTCCCTAAATATTTGTACTAAAATATACTATAGCCCAGTGTCAAAACAGGACAGTATTTGGACAAGATCAGTAAAAACATCAGATCAGTTACATCATAGGGATATGAACAGTAAAGGAAATTAGAAACATCGTTTTCCAATCAACCGCACCCCCACACTTCAGCCAACGTACAAAGACAAGCTCCTCTCTGTGTGTGTCTGTGCACACATGCATTGTACAAATGTGTATGCATTCGTGTGTGTGGTATATGTATGTGTACATATTCACATGTGCACACTTGGGTGAGCAACATACATGCACATAGAAGCCAGAGGTCAACAATTTCTTTTAATCATTTTCCATATTAGTTTTTTGAAACAGGGTTTCTCACTGAGCCTGGCGTTCACCAAGTCCGCTAGGCTGGCTTGCCAGCAGGTCCCTAGGTCCTCCAGGCTCCCCACTCAGGGACAGTCCTTAGAGGCCCCGGCCCTGGCGCTTGGATTTTTAAATGGGCACTGGGGTTCCAAACTTGGGTCCTCACGCACTTTATCAACCAAGTTGTCTCCCCAGGGTTTCGCTCTCAAAGTCTTGCACTTATCTGTGCATTTGTTACCACAGATTCCATGTTTTGGTTGTATTGTTACAATTAACCTAAGGATGTTAGAAGGCATGGAGAGGCTGAACTAAAACATTGTGTGCAGCCCACAAGTCAGAGTGAGAAGTCGAAGCAGATAAAACAGGCGGCGAGGCGTGGGCACAGCCATTGCTCACCATTATTAAACAACCAATGGCTGTCTCAAGTTCCTCGGACTCACAGAGAGACACTGTTCACTCCACCCTTTTATTTAACCCAGTTCGCCCACCAAACTATGACCATCTAAACAGCACCAACATAATATTCTACATTTCTCTTTTCATACTAAATGTTTGGAATCAAGTGGGTTAGCCACCCAGAGCACTTCTCGATTCAGACCAGGAATATTTTAAAAGCTGAACAGCTATGAGGGATGAGTGCTTTCTATCTCCATTACCAGCTCAGACCTTGATCCAGATCCTACACTCTTCTTCTCTTCACTCTGTTCCAGGCTTCACATTTGCTGAGCCCTGTCAAGGCAGCTGTCTCCATGTGTTTGTGTGTGTTGGTGCTGGGGACTGAGCCAGGGCCTTGTGCATGCTAGGAAAGTCCTGTCGAAACCAAGCAACAACCTCGGTCTCTCAAGTCTCCATCTACTGAGGCCTTCTTTCCATGGCCACCTATATGTGATTGGCATCTGTCATCCCCACAAGCTCCTTTCACATTATTGTTTTCTTTCTATTTAATGCCACCCAATTGTATATTTTATTGTACAGTTTGTCTATAGTTCTATATTAGACCACTGTCTGGTAGACAGAGTATGTCAATAAACACTCATTGGATAAACACACTTCTGAGAAAATGCTGTGCTCACCAGTGCTAGAGATTGGAAGTCATCAGCCCAAGTCACTCTTTGTTAAAGAATAAAATTTTGCACTAGTTTGCTTACCATCTGCTAGACACGTGGCTGAATTATCTCGCACACTGGCTTCTCATCTCCCTGGCCTTCTAAGCCTGATACTGCTATTTCATAGATTTGTGCAGAAGGTCTGGGAAGTCAAGTCTCTCAACCCAATGGGCAAAGAGCCCATTATGTGTCTGACCATACAGCCATGCGGGCCTCAGCTAGCTGGCCTATGCTGGCCCAGTTTGTAGCTTTCTTTCATTGTGTAAATACCTAATGTCTGTTTTCTCCAACACACTGAGGGACCCTGCTAGGGGATGTCTTTCTGTATGCTGTGAGTATGTGTTGTTCTTTTCTCATTAGCACTGAGAAAAATCAAAGTTAATAGAGCATTATGTAATCTATTTCTGGGGGTTTTTGTTACCCCTTTCTGTTTATTTAGCATATCCTTTAGAGTTCTGTTTGATCTTTCTATGACTGCTTGGCCTGTAGGATTATGTGGTATACATATTGTAATATGCAAAAAACTGTTTCATTTTAACAGAGACATATGCTGGAGCATTGTTAGTTTTAATTTGTGCAGGTATACCCATGATGGCCATAACTTCTAGCAAATGTGTGATTACAGAATCAGCCTTTTTGGAACTCAGAGCAGTTGCCCACTGAAATCCTGAATAGGTATCAATGATGTGGTGTACATATTTCAGTTTTCCAAATTCTGCAAAATGAAACACATCCATCTGCCAGATTTCATTCTTCTGAGTGCCCTTTGAATTACATCCTGCTGGTATTGGAGTTTGATTGTAAAAAGAACAAATAGGACATTTTTTTCCTTGGCTTGTTGCCAGGTTATGGAAAAATCCTTTTTAAACCCTTACTATTGACACGATGTTTTTTATGAAATTCTGAGGCCTTCAGCACATTTCCTAATAATAGTTTACCAATCTTGCCATTACCTTGTGCTAGAGGGCCTGGCAGACCCATATGGGATTGGATGTGAGTTATATATAAGGGATGATTCCTATTCCTGATTATATCTTATAACTGAATAAATAGTGAAGTTAATTCTGACTCATCAGGGATAAATTCTGCAGTCTCAATATGTAATACTACTCTTTCGGCATACTGAGAGTCAATAACTATGTTTGAGAGGTTCTGAAAAATCCATTAATACCATCAGAATAGCATATAATTCTGATTTTTGAACCGAATTATAACGACTTTGAACCACTTTACTTAAATTTTCTGATTTGTAGCCTGCCTTTCCTTGTTTGTTTGCATCTGTATAAAATATACAAGCTCCAGATATGGGTGTTTCCCATATAATGCGAGGCAGAATCCAATCAGTTCTCTTTATAAGTTGAATTCTATTGCTTTTGGGATATTTGCTGTTAATCTCTCCCAAAAAATTACTGCAAGCTCTTTGCCAAGGTTCACTTTCTGCCTACAATTTGTCAATGTCATCCTTAGTTAAAGGTACTACAATTTCTGCTGGGTCTATTCCTGCTAATTGACGGTCTCAATTTTCCTTTTAAAATCTACTCAGAGATATTTTCCACATATGTTTTTAATTTTTTACTCTGTTTATATAGTAGAAATATCCATTCCAATATAATATCTTCCCTCTGCATTAAAATTCCTGTAGGAGAATGCCTAGAGCATAAAATAACCAAAATGCAATCCAGCTTTAGATCCATACCATCCACATGCCCTTCATGTACTTTCTTTTCTACCAAAGCCAATTCTCTGTCTGCTTCAGCTGATAATTCTCTTGGACTATTTAAGTCCTTGTTACCTCCTAAGGTTTTGAACAAATTACTCAGTTCATCATTTTTTACCCCAACAACAGTCCATAGAGGGGAAATGTCCCTGAATAATCTTTGAAAGTCATTAAGAGTCCATAATCGGCCGGGTGGTAGTGGTGCATGCCTTTAATCCCAGTACTCGGGAGGCATAGCCAGGCAGATCTCTGTGAGTTCGAGGCCAGCCTGGTCTACAGAGCGAGATCCAGGACAGGCACCAAAAACTACACAGAGAAACCCCATCAGGGGAAAAAAAAAAAAGAGTCCATAATTGATCTCTCCTAATTTGTACCTTTTGGGGTCTAATTTTTTGTAGACCTATTTTATATCCTAAATAATTAATAGAATCTCCTCTTTGTATCTTTTCAAGAGTAATTTGTAATCCCCAACAAGGCAAAATTTTCTTTACTTCTTCAAACATTCTTCCTAAAGTATCTGCATTTGAATCGGCTAGTAAAACATCCTCTATGTAATGATAAATTATAGATTTAGGGAATTGTTTACATATTAATTCCAATGGCTGTTGTACAAAATATTGGCACAGGGTTGGGCTATTTAATATTTCCCTGTGGGAGAACCCTCCATTGATATCTCTTAACCAGCTGAGAATTATTATAAGTAGGCATCGTGAAGACAAATCTTTCTCTATCTTTTTCTTGTAAGGGTATGGAAAAGAAACAGTCTTTTAAATCAATAACTTTAAGAGGCCATCCTTTAGGTAACAGAGTAGGCAGAGGAATTCCAGCTTGTAGAGGGCCCATTGGCTGAATTACCTTGTCAATTGCTCTTAGTTCTGTTACCATTCTCCATTTACCAGATTTCTTTCTAACAGCAAACACAGGAGAATTCCAAGGCCTGGTTGATTCTTCACTATGCTGAGCATTTAACTGCTCTGGTACCAGCTCTTCTAAAACCTGGAGTTTCTCTGCTGTTAAAGGCCACTGCTGAACCCATACTCTTGTTTACCATGTGGTCTTAACATCTAGGCAGTAGATACCCAGGGAGAATTTGTTGCTTGCTGTCTCAGCCACTCCTGAGTGAGCTCTCATTTGACCTCATGAACCCTGACTTCTTGTTTACATAACTGGATGTACACACAGTGTGATGAGTGGCAGGTTAGGCCACCGGGTGCCTTCAAATACTCCAAATTAAAGCTTCACTGCCATGTCCTGCCAACTTCCCTCACACACCTCTACCTGCAGGTCCAGGGGAACCACACTGAAATCGTTCTCTTTTTATTATTTTTTCTACAAAGTGACTTAAGTCAGTAACTATGGCCGCGTAACGGTGATTTCTATAGGGTATCATTTCAGGATTCATCTCAGTAACTGCGAAAGAGACTTAACAGATACACAGATCTGACTTTTAGAATACAACCTAAAACTGCTGCATTTTTAAAAAAGCTTATGAGGGTCAGTAGGGCGAGATTACAGGCAATTTACAGAGTTAATGTAGCGATGGGAGGTAACCAAGATTCTTATCAGCCCATAGGTCCATTCATGGTGTGGTCTTACAGATACCAATTCATGCCTCTCCCGAAATCTGAGAAATATCAGTAACAACTAAAAGCTCTACGTTCTTTACCGAGAGCTGTAAAGGGTGGTTGTTTGCGAAGTGTAGACCCGTCCCCAGAGTGAAACTCCACAAAGGAAGGGCACCAAGGGTGCGCTGTTACCTTATTGATATCCCAGAGAACCAATTTGGTTTTAAGTTTGGCAAATTCGTAGGCAGTCAGTCTTCCAATTCCATGACCAGCTCCAGTGATCAGGACAATCTCTCCGGAGACTGATTTTTTCTTCTTGGGAACAAAAAGCTTGATGAAAGACTCTATGCAGAAGGCGATGAGCAAGGGCAGCATCAGAATAAAGTCAAGCAGATACTTCATCCTTCTGGCTGCCCGGGGTTCTCGTTCCTCGCCTTAAACAGCTTCTGGAGGTTGTCTGGTCACGCACAGAGTAAAAGCCAGAACAAGGCAGAGTCCCTCTATCAAAGAGAAACAAACAACTCTGAAACCGTTCCTTCCGCGGGGCCGGGCTTCAGGACGGTTTTTGCCATTGGCTCCGGCTGCGGTCAGAGCTACTGCTCGCTGGCTGGGATATCTGGGAGGGACGAAGTCCAGGCGCAAGCCCTAGGGCGGTGCGACCCTGACAGCGTTCACCTACTTCCTCGTAGGAGGGGTAGGTACTGCACGCTCTCCTCAATCGGAAAAATCCCCTCCCTGTCTGCAGCCGACCTTGGAGAAGTAGTTACCCCGAGGCGAGCCTTAAAGGATGAGCAGCTGGTGCCTGCAGCTCGCAGGCTGCCGCGGACGACCGCCTGAATCTGCATAAGGGTTGCAAAACATGTGGAACCACGTCTCAAAGGACCAGGAAGCAGGGAAGGGGACTCTCAGGAGGAAGGAAGAGGAGTAGCAAGAGGGGGATGGGAGGAGGGCTATGGGGGAGGGGAGAATAAGAACAAATAATGAGATGTCTGTGTCACAAAATCCATTTCTCTGCACGCTAACCAAAAATTATTAACAAAGCAAACAAAACATCTAAACCCTCCAAACAAAACGAAGCACAAAGGGAGAAGCCAGTTGCCGGGCTCCTGATTTAGAAATGACCCTACATCGCATTTTAATTTGAATTAAGCGCGATTTCTGGAGGGCAGAGGAGACTGTATCCTCCCAAGGTATCATCAAGTTTTAGAAAGGCTTGCAGTAAACTCATTTCCATAGGGAAGAACAGTGTAGACGGGCAACCGACTCCCATTTGGACTCAGAGCATCTGGAAACAAGAAAGAAAGTGAATATTCAAGGAGGGTGATCCTTTCTTTAAATTTATTACTTTTTGTATGTGTATGGGTGGTTTGCCTACATGCATGCACATCACTTTTGCTTATGTTGCAGGTGGAGGCCAGATGAGGGTGCTGGGTCCCCTAGAACTGGAATTACTGAGAGCTGTGAGCCTGTATGTGGGCACTGGGAATTGAACTCTGGTCCTCTGGAAAAACAGCCAGAGCTCTTAATCATGGAGCCACACCCATCTCTTCAGCATTCCCCTCCCCTATAACACTTTTTATTTTTATTTTTATTTTTATTTTGCAATACAATTCAGTTCTACATATCAGCCACAGATTCCCTTGTTCTCCCCCCTCCCACACCCCCCCCCCCATAACACTTTTTGAGACAGGGTATCTCTATGTAGCTCTGGCTGGCTTGGGGACACACACACACACACACCCCGCAAGTTGTTTTAGGTCAATGTTTCATCACAGCAGCAGAAGCGAACTGTCTGTTGAGTGACTGACTCCCTCGCTCTTAATAAAGGTTCCCCACAGCTAGTTCTTGGTTTATGAACTATAAACACGAGCAGCTGACTTTTCTCCGGAGACGGTTGAGGATGTGGCTTGCTTAACTTGCATCCTACTCTCCCCTATCATCCCCGTATAATTGTCTCTCCCTTTGCTACTTCTGTTAGCTTTTGTTTGCAACTTTAGGGAACAAACTTCTTTTTCTGTCTTGTTCCAGCCACTACAGGCTACCGCTGTTGTGGAGGAAGAAAACGGCCCGTTCTTCCCTGGAGTCCATTTCTAACTCCCAATTTCTGTCTTCTTTACTTTCCCATCGTCAGGACTGATCATATTTACTTTCTGTCTTGTAGCAGTTACATTTGTTCCCTTTTCCTGATGATTCCGAAAACTGAAAGTCGACAAATAGTGTTTACGTTCCTGTAAATCAAAAGAATCTTCCCTCAGTGTGGGCCTACTTCGCGGTTGACTGCCCGGGACAGAGCCCAGACAAAAGCAGTGTCATCTGAAAAGATGGCCTCACTATGGAGACCCTGCTGGCCTCTTTTAGATCTGAGGCAGTCTGGTGTGAGGGTAGACGAGAATTTGGGCTTGAACAGGACACAGTAGCACTTGCATGTGATCCCAGCATCTGGAAGTGGAGGCAGGAGGATCCAAAGTTCCATGCCAGCCTGAGCTGTATATAAAAGATACGGTTAGTCAGGCATAGTGGTGCACGTCTTTATGTCCAGCATTTGGGAGGCAGAGGAAGGGGGATCTCTGCAAGGTCAGGGCCAGCCTGGTCTACTGAGTGAGTTCTAGAACAGCCAGACCTATGTAGAGAGACCCTGTCTCAAAACAAACAAAAAACAAAAACACCCAAATAAGTAATAAAATAAAATAAAACAAAATAAAATAAAGGATACTGTTTTTGTCACTTTCTAGTTGGATTAATTTGAATTTAAAAAATTATGTGTGTCTCTTTTTTTTTATCCTTAAAATAGGGATATTAATAGCTACTACCTTTTAGGGTTGTTAGGAAGAGTAAAGGGTATATAAAATCTTTAGAGTAATGGCTGATACATTTTTAATGCTTTATAAATGTGAAAAAAGGAATCCCTTGGGGGGAAATGAGGAAAGATTAGAAACATTCTTGTTTAAAATACTACTGTGTCTGCTGTCTTCATCACAGGGGCAGTCACTGAATGTTGTTGTCTTAAGAGGTTTGATTGTGTTAGGACATGGCTCTTTAGTCTCACTTCCAGTCATACAAAACTCACCTTTGGCCCTAAGACTTTGTTGCGGGGAGGCTGAGGATCAAACCAACGGCCTTAGGAGTGCTTGACAAGGTCTGCTACTGAGCCACGCCGGGAGCCCAGATGTCAACCTCAGGGTCTCTTAAAGAGGTGAAAAATGCTAAAATACCAAGGAAGATAGTCCCGACTTCCACTTCCTCCTATAAAGCCAGGGCTGACTGGACTAGTGACAGCTTTTGACAAACAACAGGTGTAAGTGATTCACCCTTGGCTCCAGCACACACAGGCAGGCACACTCACCGAGCTTTAGGTCAAAAGGTTTTCTGGCGGAAGCTTCCGGAACCACCCTGCCTAAAGCAAAGAGAAAAGTGACCTCCGGATGCAGGGCAAAGGGCAGAGAGGGAGAGGGGGAGTGCAGGGGAGGATCCCTTATCACATCTCAGGTCTAGGAATGGCTTTAGAAGCCACACTTAGGAAAAACTGAAGATGCCTCACTGACCTTTGCTTTTCTTGGGACTTCCCTGGCTATTAGCTGTGGTTTTTAGGGACTCAAATGCAAATGCTCCCATGTCCTCCGGAATTGAACAAAAGACTCTGCTTCTCCAAAATGTGGAATTTTTTCTTTCAGACCTCTGTTTCCCATCAGGTTCTGAATTTCCAGGCTTTAGAAGGTGGAGCTGAGCGCTGTATTACATAATGCACTGTATATTATGATGCAAACACTTCTACCAGAAAGACCAACGTCACACATGGTTTCATCGACTTATCAAGCTCAGAATTCACTTACTGAAAAAGATAATTTTATGGGATTTCCTTGTTTGAATTTATTTTTTTTAACTGAAACACTGAAATGAAAAATGTGGCCATGGAATATGAAAGGAACCCTCCCTGAAACAAAAGAACCAAAGAAAATGTCTTTCCTGTAGGGCTGAAACCTGGGAGGACTCTTCTTCTTCCTTATTCTGGAAACAAACAAATATGTGAGGTGTCTTTATTCTTCTTACGTACCCCCAAAGGGGGCAATTGTTGTTTCTATCTAACCCAGTTGCTAAGGGTTAATATAAATTCTTGAGGAAGGCAAAGGAGAGAGAAAGATCTCTCTTTAGGAGCCCATGGTCTAAGAGCCAGGGATCTCGTCCTGGAGAAAAGGAGGCTAGAATATTTAAACAGAAATTAAAGCAACTAGAAGAAAGAGATGGAGAGAGATGGGTGGAGAGAGGAGGTGGGGAGAGGGAAGGGGAGAGAGAAGGAGAGAGCCGGAGAGAGGACTATGCTGGTCCAGGTGAGCAGAGGCTTTGTTGTAAAAATAGTCTTATGTTGTTGAAGATCATTAAACACTTTAATCTACTCAATATTATTACAATGGCTTGTTTCGGGGTTGGAGAGATGGACCATTGTTGAGAGCACATAGTTCTTGCAGATGACAAGGATTGGACTTCTAGTACCCACAGGGTAGCTCACAACCATCTGTCACTCCAATTCCCGGAGATCTGACATCTTCTGGCCTCTGCAGACACTGCACACACATGGTACACAGACATGCATGCCAACAAAACACCCACACAGAGTTTTTTAAAAAATTAATTGTTTTAGCTACAACAAAGATAACCAAAGGAGCTCCAGCCAATAGGGAATGAAAGTATGTTAATATTCCAATGTAGCATTTTAAAAATTGTGCACCAACATCTATTATGTTAGAGAATCAATTTTATTGCCAAATCAATTTAGAAGATTATACTAGTATTTTAAAAATCAAATATGTTTATAGGAGACTTACAGCAAATATCCCAGGGTATTGATTGGTAAGCTCTGCTGCAACTTTTCTTTTTGTTTTTTGATGGGGTGTGAGGTATAAGAGCGTTTCTGTGTTTACCCATTATGGCATTCACTTTGGAAACAAGAGTGCTGTTAAGAATAAATTCTGGCGCTCGATGCTGGAGGCTCAGTCTTAGCTCAATTTCCTATGACTTGTGACCCAAGGCAAGTTTTATTACTATTTGGTTTTTGCTTACTCATAAATGAAAGGAAGATATAGTATTAGCTTTATTGTAACGAATAAATGAGATATTTACAAAATGCTCAGAGTAGGGCTTGTTACGTGACAAGCTGTGTTCACGTGACCGAGAGCCTCAAGCAAAGAATCCTGGGAATCATTCTTCTAGGTGGTTCTGAGTAAACCCCAGTACTTCAGAATTTAAGAAGGGCCACTTGGTTGTTCAATAATGATTTTAGGTTGAAGACATAGTTTATGATACAGCCCTGGCTGTTCAATTCCCCCCTCAAGGAGGGTACAAGGAATAAATATTGAACAAATGAGGAAAAATATTTCTGAGGGAAGTTAAATAAAACCCAATTCTCAAAGAAACAGTTCTGGGAGAGTAAATGACTTGCCTAAGAAGAGGGTTAGGATTTAGTGCACAGCATTTTCAAAAGCAGCCTCGTGAAGTAACAGCTCATATACCATAGCATTGACTTGTAAAGTATATAGCTCAGCGGATTTTAGAATGCCTTTGGAGTTGTGCGATCATTACAAATCAGATTAAATTCTCATCTTCCCACAAAGAAACCTTGGGCTCATTAATAGGCCCCATTCTCTCCTGTCCCCTCCCCAGGGTAACATGACCGTCACTGGTCATTCTTTCTCACTATAGATTTGCTCACTCTGAATATTTCATGCGATGCAATCACACTGTCAATATAAAAACTACTCATAAGGAAATAAGAAAAGAATTTATTTTGACCTGGGAGCGCAGAATCAAGTTATGTTGGTACTATGTTCCAACTTAGAAGAACTAAATAAATTTTGGCAATAGAACAGAACAGGTCATAAGTCAATATATTTACCAGTTATGTTGGTGAGGCATCAGGCCAGGTGAGCTATGAAAGAGCAAACAATTCTCCTCTATATTTTCCTGATGTTATTGCACTCTTGGCTTTAGGGTTGATGGAAGTTAAAAGTCTTAGATTTAGTGATATGATTCAGAAGGTTTATCTAGACTTCAGGAGACATAAGTTAGACGAGGTTGATCATGTAACGTTGGCTCTTGTACTGAAATATTCCATTTCTTCATCACTGTGCTGTTCTAGTCAGTCAAGTTTTGGTAGATTGCTCTCAATCAAATGTGGCTTCTGTAGACAACTTTGGTTCATAACAAAATAAGTCGTCTTTTGTGACTGATTTCTTCCACTTGCCATAGAGTTCAAGGCTGTTTCGACCCTCTCCTCCACTCTTCTCCCTTCTCTGAATATTATTCCACTGAATAGCTATAGCACATTTTGTTTGTTGGCTCATTGAGGAATATTTAGTACATTTATAATGTCTGGCTATTATTAAGTATTGTTTCTACAGGGACAGCAAGATGGCTCAGTCGATAAAGGTATGTGGTTTATCCCCAGACCTCACAGAAAAGTCAAAGGAGATAACTACCTCTACAAAGATGCCTTTTGACCTCTGCATATGTGCCATGTCACAAGTGTCCCCACACACAATAATTTTAAAACAATTTTAAGTGATTGTTTAAAAATGCTACTATGAGCCGGGTGGTGGTGGTGGTGGCGGCGGCGGCGGCGGCGGCGGCGGCGGCGGCGGCGGCGGCGCACGCCTTTAATCCCAGCACTAGGGAGGCAGAGGCAGGTGATTCTCTGTGAGTTCGAGGTCAGCCTAGGCTACAGAGTGAGTTCCAGGACAGGCTCCAAAGCTACACAGAGAAACCCTGTCTCGAAAAACCAAAAAAAAAAAAAAAAAAAAAAAAAATGCTACTATGAACACTTATGAACAAGCTTTTGTGAGTCTTCAATTTTCTAAGATATACACACATATGTACACACAAACACACACACACACACAGAGGAATAGGAGTGTAGGCAATATGATAATATGACATCTGTTTAACTTTTTTACTGTGTTATATCTCTACCGACAATGTATGAATGCTTCAATTTCTCCACATCCTGACTTACATTTGTATTTTCTGTTTTAAAAATTATTTTTATATTAATCCTGTGAATATGATGTGGTTTTCTATTGTGGTTCTGATTTGTGTTTCTTTAATAAAAAATGATGTTGAATGTAGCAAGCTTTTTCTTTTATGCCACCAGCCAGCTCCCAAATCATGACATGGAGACTAATTATTAGTTTTGGATGCTTGGCCTTAGTTTAGCTCTTATTTTAATCTGTTTCTCTTTATCTACTTTTGCCTGGGCCTTTTTACCTTTCTTTCTGTTTATATCTTACTTTCCTGCTGTCTCCATGGCTGGCTGGTGGCTGCCTGGCTTCTGGCCCCGGGCTGTCCCTCTCTTTCCCCCCTGTTCTCTTCTCCTTCCTTCTCAAGGCTAAATTTCTCCTCCTTATTCTCTCTGCCCAGCAGCCCTGCCTATCCCTCTCATGCCTAGCTATTGGCTGTTCAGCTTTTTATTAGACCAATCAGGTGCCTTATGCAGGCAAGGTGAAACAAATACAACACATCTTTGCATAATTAAACAAATGCAGCACAAACAAACGTTGTTGGAGTCCATCTAGGTTTCCTAGTGGCTTTACCCAGCAGGACTGCCTAAGAGGATGATTGGACCACGGGCCTGAGTACCAGGTGTTTGGAAGTGTCTACACATGACTGTATCTAGCAAGGGGGAGGTCCTTTGCCTCACTCCATGGCATTGTTATAAAAAGCCCTTTGGTATAAAGTTCTGGGCCAGTGGATAAGGATCCAGGTCCACCCGAGTCTATCCTGCGTTTCTCTCTGTTGCTCTCCCTCTTTATTTCTGTGTAAATTTCTTATCCCTCATTCCTCAAGAGTCCCTAAGGTAAATAAATGTGGGAGCTGGTCTCCCACAAAATGTAACATATCTTTACATCATTAATAAAGGCAGCAGAAACAGATATAACACACCTTCACATAGTTAAATATTCTACAGCATAAACAAATGTAACACATCTTTGCCCAGTTGAAATAATATTCCACAACAGTTTAAAATGTTTTCAATATGATATTTTAATGAATTCTTTGAGAATTTCATACACTTATTTTGATATATTCACCCCTACCTCTACCCATAAATCCTCTCAGACCCAAGCCTCCTCTTCCCACTCCTCTCAGCTTTGAGTCCTCTTCTGAATGTTTTTATTGGCCATTTGTCTTTCTTCTCTGGAAAGTGTTGACTCAAGTCCTTTGTTTATTTTAAAAACTGGGTAGTCTTTCAGTTGCCGAGTTTCCAAAACTATTTATATATTCTGATACTCATATCTGATATTTACTTTGTGAATATTTTATTCCATTCCATAGGTTGATTTTTTTCCTTTGTCAATAGAATCCTTGGTAGGACTAAAAGTTTTTAATTTTGGTAAAGTCTAATTTATCTTTTTTTTTTCCTTTCAATCCTCTACTTTGGGTACCACAGTGGCCTAGTAAGGAAGTCATCTTGGCTTTAACTTTTACAAAGAGAGCGACTTCGAAATGATCAGTCTTTTCGTTCTCTTTCTGTTTTGCTCAGCCATTCTATTCTTTTTTGGTCTAATAAAAAGCCATTCTGTTCTTCTCATCCTGGGGATGGAACCCAGGAAGCCACTATGCTGCTTATTCTGTGCCTCTGTAATAAATCTCAGATTAGTCAGTATCTTTGTCTATAAAAATCAACCGCTTTTGCTTAACTCAACAGAACACATTCATAAAATGAGATGTCTCCCAAGCTTAGAATTGCACATGAAAGTCAGTTTTTATTTTTTTTTTTATTATTTTTTTTTTTTTTTTTGGTTTTTCGAGACAGGGTTTCTCTGTGTAGCTTTGCGCCTTTCCTGGAACTCACTTGGTAGTCCAGTCTGGCCTCGAACTCACAGAGATCCGCCTGGCTCTGCCTCCCGAGTGCTGGGATTAAAGGCGTGCGCCACCACCGCCCGGCGAAAGTCAGTTTTTAAATCTGCTGCTACTTTGTCTTTGATACTGTCTTCACTTTGTAGATGAGAAGGTCAACTATAGAGAAATGAAGCTATTTCTCTGTGTCCCGTGGCTCAATGTGGGGATCCAGGACTCAGGTACTCTTAAATGTTATGCTCTTCCCTTTGGCCATGAAGAGACTATCAGGTTTAGCACTCAGGTACTCTTAAATGTTATGTTCTTCCCTTTGGCCATGAAGAGATTATCAGGTTTTTGACAAACTGTTGTAGAGGCTCTTTCCCTGGGGGGACACAAAGAAACAGCTACCTCCTTTGGAGAACCAATGACAAATTTCCAGAAGAGTCCATGGAAGTTCACTTTGGGCAACCATTGAGGGTACTTACAGTGCAGGGTGAGGAGATTACCTACAGCAGCCACATCACCAAGACTTGTCACCCCAGCATAGATGACTTCATAGCGGTGTAGGTGGAGTGGCCATTTCAGTTAACCTTCCACACATACACATTTTAGTGCCTTCCAAGACTATAGAATTGCTACAGAGATTGGGAGGTGCAGTAGGAGGGACTGGAGCTCAGGTGAGGGGCCTGGACTCTCTGCATGTACTAGATCCTTCTAGGAAGGAGCATTGTCAGTCAAGAAATCTGATGTCAACAATTTTTTACAAGTAGTCACAGCTACTGTGATGAAAATAATGAAATGACTGTTATGCTGGAGGACAGCTTCTATAACACACTAGGAAAAGAAGGCCCACTTCCAATAAGTAAGTTGGCTTCAGAAGGTCAACTTTGGCAGGTGCACAGAATGGCCTTAGAATATTAAGAAAGCATTAACAACAAAACATTCCTCTCCCAACTAACTACAAGAGAGTTACAGAGACAACCAACAGACAAACATCTAACAAACGCCTGGGGTAACAGTCCATCTGCATTCTAAGTTACATCAAGGCTAACAGGCGAAAGACACAACTTTCATATAGTTTAGCATTAGTGTCAACAGCTGGGAATGGTTCCCAGGTAGGCGTCAAGGAGGCTCCCACAGTGCAGTGTTTTCAGACCTGTATTTTTGCATCTACGAAATGAGAGAATTCTTCTTTTTTTTTTTTTTTTTTTTTTGGTTTTTCGAGACAGGGTTTCTCTGTGTAGCTTTGCGCCTTTCCTGGGACTCACTTGGTAGCCCAGGCTGGCCTCGAACTCACAGAGATCCGCCTGGTTCTGCCTCCCGAGTGCTGGGATTAAAGGCGTGAGCCACCACCGCCCGGCGAGAATTCTTCTTGAAACACCGGCATGGATATAATTTTTTTGGTTCATTGAATTAATTTAATGTTTAATTTTTGAGAATTTCATGCATGAGTGCTGCGCGCATGCGCGCACACACACACACACACACACACACACACACACACACACACACACGTTTTTTAAGCTAGGTTTCCCGTTGGCCTTTAAATTTCCTTAGTGTTATTTATCTCTTCTGCCTTTCCATCTTTATTACCTCCCCTCTCTTCTCCCAATTAACCCACCCCCTGCCCCATCTCCCACTCCATATCACCTGTCCTTTTATCCCCCCCTCCCAGTTCCTTCTTCCCACAACAGTCCCTTTCGATTTTCCTCGCTCCTAAGGTTACCCCAAGTTGTATACTCAAACCTAAAGTCTGGTGGCTAGGAGCCACAAATGGGAGCAAGTGAACATGTGGCACTTTCTGAGTCTGGGCTACCTCACTCAGTATAACAATCTCCAGTTTGGGATATAACCTCAACAATTTTAAAATTATTTTTATTTTATTACTATTTGTGTTTGTATAACACAAACACAATGGTGTACACATTCTGCATGGGGCATGTGGAGGTCAGAGGACAATTTTGGAGAGTCAGTTCTCTCTTTTCACTGTGGGCTCTGGGGTATGAACTCAGGTAATTAAGCCTCCATGGCAAACACTCTACCTGCTAGGCCATCTTGCCAGCCCAATAGGACTTTTACAAATTTCATGACATATGGTCAAATGATGACTTCCTAGAAAATTAGTAACATATGATCCCATTAAAAAATTAAAAATAAAAAGTAAAAAAAAGGGGCTAGTAGAGTGTTTGTCCAACATGCATCAGACCCTAGACTCAATTTCCATAAACAAAACAAAATAAACAAAAATAAATAAATGAATAGATAAAAGCTATGTTTTTTTAATCTTATTGATCATAAGTGATAATGTGCTCAGATCTCTAGAAATGAGATGATCAGGTAAATTACAGTTCACGTTCTCATGTATCATTGTACTCAACAATTATAATGTGACTATTCTCACAGATATATCTGTGTTAGTTAGGGTATCTTTTGCTGTTATAAAGCCATGATTAAAGCAACTTGAGGAGGAAAGGTTTATTTCAGTTTACAGTTCTCTATCACAGTCCACCACAAGGACAAGAACTCGGCAGGGCAGGATCCTGGAGGCGGGAACTCAGCAGGGCAGGATCCTGGAGGCGGGAACTCAGCAGGACAGGAACCTGGAGGCGGGAACTCGGCAGGGCAGGAACCTGGAGGCGGGAACTCAGCAGGGCAGGATCCTGGAGGCGGGAACTCAGCAGGGCAGGATCCTGGAGGCGGGAACTCAGCAGGGCAGGATCCTGGAGGCGGGAACTCAAGTAGGATAGGATCCTGGAGGTGGGAACTCAGCAGGACAGGATCCTGGAGGCGGGAACTCGGCAGGGCAGGAACCTGGAGGCGGGAACTCAGCAGGGCAGGATCCTGGAGGTGGGAACTCAGCAGGACAGGATCCTGGAGGCGGGAACTCAGCAGGGCAGGATCCTGGAGGCGGGAACTCAGCAGGGCAGGATCCTGGAGGCGGGAACTCAGCAGGACAGGAACCTGGAGGCGGGAACTCAGCAGGGCAGGATCCTGGAGGCAGGAGCTGACACAGAGGCCATGGAGGGGTGCTGCTTACTGGCTTGCTCCTAGTGACTTGCTCAGCCTGCTTTCTCATAGAATCCAGGACCACTTGCCCAAGGGTCCTGGGCCTGCCTTCATCAATAGTCAATCAAGAAAATGCCCCACAGGTTTTCCCACAGGTCAATCTGGTGCGGACATTTTCTCAACTGAGGTTCCTGCTCCCAGATGAATGTAGCTTGTATGACGTTGACACAGAACTAGCAGCACAGTATCTCAGCACTGAAGGCTGAGGTAGGAGGATCACTGGTTCAAGGTTAGTCTGATTCTGTCTCAAAAAACCAAGAGTTGGGCATATAGCTAAGTCCCAGAAGGCTCACATAACACCCTAACATGCACCACATCTTATACAGTCTGATTTACCATACCATTTTGTATTTTAATTAAATCCTAAACAATACAATTTATAGAATGTTATTAAATTGCCTGTTTGCATACAAATTTTTGACAATATGTATAGAGAATTGTCATCTAGAATATTTAAATGAGTCAGCATGAATGACGGGAGGTCAAATATCAAACACCAGCTTGAACTGAAACACTACTGTTCGACATGGGAGGAGAAAGCCGAATGAGGCAGAGAATGGAACTTTATTTATTTCCCACGGTGTAATGAAAATGTACTACTATTTAATCTTTGTTTTTCCTAACCTTGGGCAAAAATACTGCTATTTGTGGATCAAAACCATGAACAACAAGTGATCTGAGTTAAAGACTAAGAAAATGCCATTACAGCTTGTTTCTCTTCATATTTTTGCATAAACTATACAAACTGGGATATACCAAATAAATCAACTTGATGACATATAAACCATGAAGGAAAATAAAAAGGCAAGGGCGGCTAGTCAATGAGATGCTAATTTATGAAAAGGTTAGTTTCATTGTGTAATTACAGCTGTTTCTGTCTCTAGGAGACTGCAGGTGGGAGAGAGCTGACTGTGGAGGTAACTGTCGTGGGGTAGTGTCTTTGGGGTATTTTATATCTGGATGCAGAGAGAGAAATAAACACACTTTCACTTCGAACCTCCCGCAGAGTTAAAAGGAGTCATTCTCACCACTGACAAAAGGGACATATGGCTCCTCTCTTAGCCTCTGCCTGTGGTGCTATTCGCATATCAAGGTCTACTCTAGCCTCTAGGCTCCCCCAATCCCTACTCACAGGTGCCTGTCACAGAGTCGTTCTGATTCTCCACCCCCACCCTAAACCTCTTCAGCCCCTGAGCTTCCCTTCCCTTCCCCCAGCTTCTCTGGTTCCTATATAACCTGGCCATTTTGGCTACACACTTGTGGCCTGTTGGTTCTCCTCTTGACTCTGCTCCTGGGCCTCTCTTCACTGTCTGTTTGTCCTCTCTCCTCTTCCTTTTCTCTCTCTTCCTGTCTCATTTCCCCCTCCTTTCTCCTCTCATGACCTGGTTCAGCCTAGACCCTTCCAGATGCCTGTGGCTGGGCTCTCCCTCATATCTACCATAAACCTTCTCCTCAACCACACCTGGGAGCAGTCACGTCCTCATTCTCATTCACTAGCTGGTGTTTAAACATGCTTAGGGTACTAGCATCCATGCTAATTAGCTCCATGCACATTTACTATGCCTCTGGTTTAAGGTTATGGATTACCCAGCAGTTGTGGTTATCTCCCTTTAGGGGGCATCTCTGTTCTGCCCTCTGGTGTTCTTTAGCCTTCATTGAGAATTATGTATCTGAGCTTCACGGGATCTCAGCTGTTTGTGGCATGGGCAGCTTCACTTATATACTACATACAGTGCATCTCCTCTTGGGCAAACTCTTTGAGAACTATGTTCTCTCTCTGGCAGGTCTGATGAAAACTCCTCACTGTATTTGTCCTCACGCCCTATCATGCCTTAGCTCCAGGTGTGCTGACAAGGTAAGGGAAGGTGCCCACAGGCCACACCTTTCCCTTCACCATCAGCTGCTTCACTGCAATTTATAGCATAAATTATTAAGGGAGTATATTCAACTTGTTTGTGTATGTGAGCATGTGTGTATGCTCATCGGTGCACTGGTGCATGCATGTGTGCAAGCACACAAACATATGTGCACTGGTGTGAAGGCCCAGAGGTCAATCAACCTTAGATGCTGTTCCTCAGGACAGGTGTCCATCTTGGTTTTGAGATGGGGTCTCTTCTCTGGGACTCACCCATTAGGCGAGGCCAGCCCCAGGATTCTTCCTGTCCTGGCCTCTCCAGCACTGGGATTCAAGCATGTACCACCATGCCCAATTTTTTATGTCGACTCTGGGAACTGACCTCTGCTCCTCATGCTAATGTGGCAAGCACTTGGAAGACTGAGCTGTCTCCTCAATCCTTAACTGTATTACTATTAATTATTTATTTTTCTAAGACAGGGCCTCTCTGTGTAGTCCTGGCTGCCCTGGATCTAGCTCTGTAGCCCAGGCTGGCATCAAACTCACAGAGATCTGCCTGCCTCTCTGCCTCCTGAGTGCTAGGTTTAGAGGAATGTGCCACCACTGCCTGGCTGTATTTCTTAATAATGAGGCAACGAATAACTTGAGGCAATGAATAACTTGTGGGTAGCACTTTGGAGTATAGCTGAAGTGCCATTCCTCAGGATCTTTTAAAATATAGTACATTGTCACTGACCCAATAATCTGTGTTTTAAAGATGGAATCAGAGAAACAGTGATCACATAAGCATACATATTCACCATTTTGAAGACTAATTTAGCCACAGAATGATTTCAGAAAACTATGATCTATCAGGCCCTAAGTATGGAAATACTTCCCAAGGACATGCATTGAGAAAAGTAAATTAAATTCCTGGCTGATATTCTATAGCCATGAGGCCAGAAGTGAACTAGTTATATAAAGATCAAGTGTGACATGAATTTAAATATGGACATCTTATGTAAGACTTTCACTCCACCAGCTGTCCAAACTGTACCTTTTTATTATTTTGTAGTACTGGTACTGGGGTCAAACTACAGACTTGAGCGTGCCAGGGAAGCACTCTAGCACTAAGTGGGAGTCCTTGTCCAGTGTTTCCGCTCTGCACCAGCACTCACTGCCTCTCTGTAATTGATCCAGTTTCTGTGACTGCTGACCCCAGGAAAAGCTCTGCATGAGGAGGAGGAGGAGGTTCCAACCTTCTCCATGGTCTCCACTTGTTATCTTGGGCTTCCCCTCAAGATGACTACGGATATTCATTATAACTTACTCCAAAGGAGAGCATTTCCACTCAGGGAGGCATAAAGGAAAGGCAAGGGGCTCAATGGCCTCACCTTGTTGCCTGGGGCATTAGTCAACGTTCTTAACACAATTCCTCTTTCCTGCTCTGGACCTTACCTTTCACGGCACTGAAATCACCCGACACTCAGGAGCCCTTTTCCTTTTTTTTTTTTTTTTTTTTTTTTTTTTTGGTTTTTCGAGACAGGGTTTCTCTGTGTAGCTTTGCGCCTTTCCTGGAACTCGCTTTGGAGACCAGGCTGGCCTCGAACTCACAGAGATCCGCCTGGCTCTGCCTCCCGAGTGCTGGGATAAAGATCACCTTTGTTATTTGTAGCCTTCCAGGCCCCTAAAGACTTATCTGCTTGATTTCCTGAGGGCTTTAGAGAATTGCCAACCCTCTGTCTTTGCCCTTTTTATCTCCACATTAAATAAGGTGACTTACTGGTGTTAACTCTCTGCCTTTTACTGATGACCTGTAATAACCTTTCCAAGTTCATTGCTCTTTGATACATGTGGGGAAGGTGAAGCTCTGTCTCTGAGCTCTCTCTGTTACACGACCATGAAAACATTGTACAATATTATGCATTAGAGGCCCATCTATGCAGGGGAGTATGAATAAGGCAAAAAATTATAGTGGACCTCCTTTTTATCTGATTGTATCATTTATGCTTCTATTCATGACCTTGAGCTTTCCCAGCTATTGTACTGCTTGCTCTCCAGTTTCAGCTTGGAGCCCCCACCTCCACCCACCCACCCTCGCTCAGCACCCCACGTCCTCTAGCTCACCCGCTTGAATGAGCTTACTAGAGTCTCTGCTTGACTGGCTTTCTCTAATAAAGAGTCACTTCCATGTCCCATCCCCAGACTCCTTCCCTGCTCTCCCAAGCGGACCCAGGCTGGTCCTCCTAAGTGTTTGTGAGGCCCCCTGCCATTCTCTCCTATGATCTGCTGTGGCAAGCTGAACACTCCCCAGACCAACTCACCCCCTCAATCACTACGGAGGGAGGAGACCCCAGGCTCCTGGAGGAACTGCTGCCATTCTTCAAACTCCCTGTACTGCCTTTCCCACCCTCCACCCTCTGATGACATCATGGCCTCTGACAAAGATAGAACTGATCACAAGAAGTCTCCTCATCCCAGCACCAAACCCACCTGATCCCGGGAGCTGTCTCTTCCATTGCTGCCACTGAGAGGCTATATGGCTTTGTGTACACACACACACACACACACACACACACAGAGAGACAGAGAGAAAGAGAGAGAGAGACAGAGAGAGAGAGAGAGAGAGACAGAGAGAGAGAGAGAGAGAGAGAGAGACAGAGAGAGAGAGAGAGAGAGAGAGAGAGAGAGAGAGAGAGAGAGAGAGAAGAGAGCAGGCACCTTTCATTCGTTGTTTCAGCCTTCTGCAAATGTTCCCTCTTCTTGGTGGAGTTGGTTTTTTTTTTTTTGAGACAGGGTTTCTCTGTGTAGTTTTGGTGCCTGTCCTGGATCTTGCTCTTTAGAACAGGCTGGCCTTGAACTCAGAGAGATCCACCTGGCTCTGCCTCCTGAGTGCTGGGATTAAAGGCGTGCGCCACCACCTCCCGGCTGGAGTTGGTTTTTAAACAGCAAGTGATTTTTTTTTGTCCTGGAAAGAATCTTCCTTCAGAGCCCAAAGGCTTGGCTGTCAGAGAGGAAACACTTTACTCTCTAGTGTCCAATATTTGGGGGCCTGTGAATTGAACTGATAAAAGATTACTGGGAGAATTTTTTTTTATCAGAAGCATGTGATCAGAGAGGCAGGATTAAGGGCACATGGGCATTGTAAGGGGAGGGGAGGAACTATTTGCTTTTCTACTGCTGTAACAAGACATTAACCAAAAAGCACCTTGGGGGAGGAAAGACTTATCATCTTACAGAATTTGGAAGAACATTTGTAGTTTCCTTAGGCATTAAATGTTTTTAATAACATGTTGGTCATTGTCACTTGAGTTCCCCTGGTTGAGGACTGGTAGTCTACTAGGGCTGTGTAATAGACCTACAGCTGATTTCCAAATAGCAAATATTTCTGTACCATAAAATTCAGAGTTCTGCTCCACAGCGACAGGGCCTTCTGCTCTTGACTGTCCACTGGAAGATACCATACAATCTCTTATCTCCCACAGATAACTCCTGGGCCAAGAACACATCCTTCAGCACAGGCTGGCTTGACCTAGAACACTGTGTTCCTCTGGGTTTTACTCAAAAGTGGACGTGTAAAAATGGCCAAAGTTGCCGGGCGGTGGTGGCGCACGCCTTTAATCCCAGCACTCGGGAGGCAGAGCCAGGCGGATCTCTGTGAGTTCGAGGCCAGCCTGGTCTCCAAAGCGAGTTCCAGGAAAGGCGCAAAGCTACACAGAGAAACCCTGTCTCGAAAAACCAAAAAAAAAAAAAAAAAAAAAAAAAAAAAAAATGGCCAAACTCATTTACCCAATGTTTATCTATATTCATGATATTGAAATCCAAAGAGGCCTCAATGTCACCTATTCTCAGTAGAACATGATAGAAAGAGCAACATTGTGCATCTACCTTCAAGGGATGCCTCAGATAGTTGGCCCTCTATACATTTCATAGAAGCAACAGGTGTTCAGATTCCAATGGAGTTTAATCTCCATTTTCTGGTACTTGTATGTCTCATTAGTGCATCCGGATTACAAGCTGTTTGCTGACCACAGAGTCCATGAAAATTGATGTTATAAACATGAGCCAGAATAGTACTCTGCAGAATGTCATTTTACGTAAGGCCCTTATGAGCTCTATTTGTGGAAGACAGCTGAAAGGTTTACAAAGACCTAGAATGTGTCTGCCCTTTGTGAAAGGAAACTACTTCCCACTTCTTTTTTTTTTTTTTTTTTGTTTTTCGAGACAGGGTTTCTCTGTGTAGCTTTGCGCCTCTCCTGGAACTCACTTGGTAGCCCAGGCTGGCCTCGAACTCACAGAGATCCGCCTGGCTCTGCCTCCCGAGTGCTGGGATTAAAGGCGTGCGCCACCACCGCCCGGCTACTTCCCACTTCTTAAAATGACCAGTAGTGGAAAGAAAACATGCACCAGGTCATTAGTGCCATTAGGACACAGATGGAGTAAGATTGGTACCACAGTGGAAGAGCTCTTAAGACTGGAGCTTCTGTATGATTAACTGTCTGAGAGTCTACCAGCATTCACCACATGCATCTGATTTGGAAAATGGGACTGAGGAGTGTGAGATTCTGATGGAGATGATCACCCCTATACTATAGAATCTCCTGATAGTGGTGCTGATCTTTGCTCTACCGAATGAGATTACCTCTGACTCACTTGGCCTTTCTTTTCCCAATGCCCCTTCCATAGATCAGGTATGGAAGTATTCCTATGCCAATTTCTATTGGTGATCAAGGGAATAACTATAGGGTGGGCTCAGAGAGCCAAAAGATCTGCTGTGCCTTGAATGTAGGTCAAGATTCCATTTATCACTTAGTGTTGGTGAGTGTCTAGCAGAGAGGCCATGAGAGCATTCCAGCTTCCTTGATGGAAATATTACAAAGTCAGCGCAAATATTACAAAGTCTGGACGTTACCTTTTGCCTAGTCTACAATTGCTCTGTTGAACAGTCATAAACCTATTTGGAAAAGTAATGGAGGAATATGTTATCTGTATTTTTGTGGTGTCAGTATAGCACTACCCTTTGGTTAGTGACTCTTGATCAAAGGACAGGTTCATGTTGACAAACTGGGTGAGAGGTCATGATTATCTACTAGGGCTTGTCCACCCAGCTTTATGTGGGAACTGGGGACCTGAACTCCTGTCCTCAGCTTGTGCAGTAAGCCACCTGCCCATCCTCCCTTTCTGGACTCCTTTCCTTGTTTTTGTGCTGGCCCCCACTTACTGCTCTTCACCCCCCCCCCCCCATGGAAACACCCGGGTCCTCTAGATCTTTTTTCTCTGCTAGCTGAAACAAGCTAAGCCTCATTAAGGGAGAACACAGCTAAGTTACACGAGGAAAAAATGAATTCCTGATCCTGACTTCTTTCCCTCGGGTTCCCAAAGCCCATGCACCTCTACTGCACCTGTTTCCTGCAGGGCACAGCAGCCGGTCACCAGAAACTAGAACATTCACTGTCAACCCTAGGGGAGAACTACCCACTGAACAGACTTTTCTGGCAGCCTACATGGTCTACTCTCCACAAGACTCAGGGGGTAACCTCCAGACGTTTCTGTAGGTGGACAAAGATGGATAACTTATCTGTTTTTCAGTAAACCACAGTCACACCCTCTTCAACAAGACCTCCATCTTTTCCTTGGGCATTCTGTCCCTGCTGTATTGGATCTTGCACATTCCTGCTGTACATCCTTTCTTAGAGACCCCCATCTCTCAGTAGCCAATCCTGTATCATACTGGTCCCCTCTTAGAATTAGTTCATTTTGTTGGATTTGACCTGTCCTGGAAGTTCTAGGTTCTTTCTTTTACCCTAAACACCCTCATCTCAGCCCTTGTGATCTTGCTCTTTTTCTACTAGGACCCAAGTTTTGGCCTCAGACACCTAGCAAAACTGCGTTCATCTTTAAATTTCTACTACCTTTATAACTAAATCTGAGGCCTGCACTTTAGTTCAAAGTACTACATGGTTCAGTGATATAAGGTGTTCTTTAAATGGTGATATAAGACTCCTGAGTTTGATATCCTATAATGGATAGATGACTGATTGGTTTGTTCTTCTGACTTTTCTTTTTCAAGACATCTAAAACCATTTCTAAACCAGCCAACTTTATTCCTTAGCCTAATGATTTCTCCTATCATTGGAGAATCAATGCCTCCCACATGAGGCAATGCTTGCCTTATGTCTCCACGAATGAAGTCTTGGTATGCGTTTTACTGTTGCATTCTGTCAGTTATCTCTCAATTTAACCATTTGCCATGAAGTCCTCATACTGAATCAGAATCCTACCCTCAACGTCTCACTGCCAGACTACTTCTCTTATCAACTGTCACAGCTTAGATGCCAGAAAAGCAGAGCCCAAGACACACACGGAGAGCTTTTTAAGTGATTCTAGGGAAATGAATTCGAAACCTGTGAAACAGTGGGAAAACAAAAAACTAATGAATACAAGGGTATGTTACTGATGTGTGATGCTTTAGGAGTTTGAGACTTGTGATTCTGATGAGTCATATGGTACTCAGAATTTTCCATCCAAAGGATGAGAGAGAACTCATCTATAGGTTCTTGCTCTCCACTGTTCAATGGGTTGTCTGTGGAATGTCAATTTGTACTTCCCAGGAGGGCAGGTGGCCTTCAGTACAGCCATATGGGATCCTTATGGGTTTATCTCGCAAACTTGGCATCAGAAAAGCCCCATGGCAGATAGAGATGTTGTACAGGTGTTTACACATGAGCAAAACTGATAGTGGCAGTAATAAGTGGTTAAAAAATGTGGTGAGTAGATGGCTGACACAGTGATCAAGGAGGAGACTGTTGTCAAGTTCCAAAGCTAAGCAGAAGCTATGGTAATTTGAATTTAATTTTAAAAAATTATTGTGTGTGTGTGTGTGTGTGTGTGTGTGTGTATACACCATGGTGCATATGTGGAAGACAACTTTGTGGAGCTGATTCTCTCCTTCCACCTTTATTTACACAGGTTCTGGAGACTGAACTCAGGTTATCAGGCTTGTGCGCCAAGCACTTTACTCACCAAGCCACCTCATGGGCCACTCACTATTTGAACTCACAGTGCACCGGAAAATCACTGACCAGGGGACTGGAAAGATGGCTTAGCTGGCTCTCAGAACCCTTATGGTGGCTTACAAAAACTCATGTTCCAGGGGATTTGCTGTCCTCTTCTGGCTTCCATGGGCACTGCATGCATATGGTGCACTCACATACACGCAGGCAAAACACCTACCATATACATGAAACATTTAAAGTGGAGAGACAGAACCACTGAAAAGGTTCTAAATAATACAGTCATGTGCTCTGACTTCAGAGTTTAAAAAGACCCACTCTGTGGTCAGTGTGGGAAATTGGCTTCTAAAAAGACCCACTCTGTGGTCAGTGTGGGAAATTGGCTTCTAAAAAGACCCACTCTGTGGTCAGTGTGGGAAATTGGCTTCTGGAAGAGAAGGTATAAAAGACAAACGGAAGTGATCATAGAGTACAGATGGTGGGTTTAAACAGGGTGCCTGAGGTAGGTAGAGTGGAAACAAACCAGAGTAAGGACTGCTAAGGGCCTACATGTGGAATAGGAGCACTCAAGGATAATTCTCGGGGATGGCCTATGGCTCCATTTAACTGTATATACTCAAAATAAATGAAGTGATTCCAGTTTTTTGAGACACGCCTTTTTGTACAGACTGGCTTTCCTCAGGATCATGATCCTCTTGCTTCAGACTCCTGAGTGCTGTAATAATAGGCGCATATCGCACGTTTGGCTTCACAAGGTAGTTTTCTATGTGATGTGGAAACTCCTCTAGTTTTATAAATACTAATGTATTGATGGGAGTTTACTTATAGGACACAATAGAGGGAACAAAATTATTAAAAACATCAAATTCATGCATATTTGTTTTCAACTAGCTGCTTAAATACACTTATTTCTTTCATGTAATAAATGTTGATAAAAACATTGAAAAATACTTTCAACTCAAAAGTACTTTTTCTGAACTCTCTCTCGTAACACATAGCAACACATTTGTGAAAACTGTCCTTGAATGAGTTTGTCTTGCTTGACAACTTATCTGAGAATCAAGACTTATTTTTTCTCAAATGGCAGTGAGTTTGTCAGGCCTTTTGAACATCCTTCATCATGTCACATCTTAGAACGCTGAGTAACTGAGTAAATGCTTGTCTCTTGGCACAGTAGACTGTTTCCTTTTTGTTTTCTGCCTCGCTTGAGCAACATATAGTACAGGTTTATTAAAATCTACTCAATTATGACCCCTGGAGACAACGTTGTGTGGCCTGCTGCAGTGCAAGTTAAAAAGACTCTTAGGGAAGGGGCATTCCACAGCCACACTGTATTGCCAATGTATTGATCAAAACAACCCTGTAGCTGCCCTAGTAATTTTATTTACATGTGTAGGAGTGGTTTTGCCTGTTTGTATGTGTGTACTATGTGCCTGCTTGGTGTCCTAAGAGACCTTTGGATCCCTTGGGACTGGAGTTACAGATAGCTGTTTACTACCATGGGAGGTGCCTGGGAATTGAACCCAGGTCCTCTGGAAGAGGAGCCAGTTCTCTTAACCCCTGAGGCATCTCCCCAAGCCTGCCCTAGTGGATTCCTTAAGGAACAGAGGGAAAGAGGGAACTTGATTTTCTGAGTATGTAACATGCTGCATCTTCTGCAGTAGAGGTATTTTAAGGCTTGCTTATTCTCTATGTCCAGTGACTCTTACTCTTCCTTAAGATCTCATATCAAGTGTTGCTTCTTAGGGGGACTTTCCCAGCCCTGACCAGGTCTCCCATCATCCCTCTGCAGAACAACCTGACCCTCCAGTCAGAACACAAATGCAGCTTGACATTTATTTGTGTGATTATTTTCTTTTTAAACCACTACCTCCTCAGCTAACCCACAGATTTGTAAGGGCAGCCTGATAACTAATGGTGGTTGTTTCATTCACTTCACATCCACAGTATCTGCCACTGTGCTTAAATAATTCAGGCATTTAATAGTGAACACATACATGTTTGGTTAGGAAGTGGAGCTCATAGTCATTCAGTTCTAAATTTAAATCATGATAAAGTAAGCTGAAACATTATCCCCAAAGGTACCTATAAATAGTAACTAATGGAAATAAGGCTTTTACAGATGTCATTAAGGGTGTGGAGATGCAGTTCTTATCCTGGGTTGTCTGGACTGGCACTAAATTATATCAAAGAGTGAGGCCAAAACAGAAAAGGTGGAAGGCAATATGACTACAGCAGCAGAGACTGGAGTGATGTGACCACAAGCCATGGGATGCTAGGAGTCACAAGGACCTAGAAGGCAGAGAAGGCGAAGAACAGACTCTTGTAGAGCCCTCCGATAGTGTGGTCCTGCTGCCATTTTGACTTTGGAACTGTGAAACTAGTTTCCGACTTTTAGAACCATGAGATTAAAAAATTTCTAGTTCAAACTATTGATCTGTTGCGGCAATGAAAGAACATGGACACAATGGGCTGCACAAACTATTAGATATGTCGTATGAACCTGGACAAGTTACCTAATTTGCAACCTGGTGCTGAGTCTGTACCCCACCCCAGGGAAAACCACAGCAGATGCCCTAGAGGACATGGTAACATGTATAACATAGGACAATTTGTAGAGATTATGCTGAAAACATAGTTATTATGATGTTTCTTAGGCATTTTATAAACTGTTTTGCTTAGTTCTCATGGCTCCATGTTGACTATCACATCTCCTCATTTCACAGTTGAGGAAACAGAGAAGTTAAACAGTCTGCTCAAATTGCATGATCAAAATGAAAAATACCATGGGAATAATTTTTTGAAATATTTTAGATGTGTTTTTAAAATATTCTCATATCTTATTGCCAGATGCACTCCATCCACTGAAATAATAGTTCCAGTGTTTCAGAGGGAAGAAAAGATATGGTCAGAACAAAGGCGTGACTGTCAGGGGGACTTTCAGTCTCTAGCACAGGATTAATCTTGAAAGCCAAGCTTTGTTGAGTGAGAGTTTTAAAAATTCTTTCATTGCCCCTTAACTCATCAAAAAGCAGAACCTGTGGGGGTGAAGCTAAAGACATAGGAGGCATGAAGAAAACCCTTACGTTTGGGAATGGGGAGGGAAGCTATGCTTGACCCAGTAGATTGTGAGAACGAAAGGAGAAATGAGAGTAAGTGATACATCAAGAAACCAGCCACCCACTTTTCACTCTGCTAGAGTTTGGGTTTCTGAATGTCTCCAGGAGGCCCATGTGTTCAAGCCTGGTTTCCAGACTTTAGCACTACTGGGAGATGATGGTGGAACCTCTGGGAGGTGGGGCCTATCAGGAAGAAGCTGGGCCACTGGTGACCAACTCAAGGGGTATTGGAACCCCGGCCCCAGTTCCTTCTTCTCTCACATTCTGCCCACAAAGTGAACAGCTTGATTGTGCTCTGTGCACAATGTGCTGCCTGGGCATAAGTCCGAGAGCAACAGGGCCAACCAGCCCTGGGAAACCATGAGCCAAACAAAACCTCAGAAGTTCATGTATCTTACGGAGATAATGGAAAGCTGATGACTGTGTACTCACGCCACCATAACTCATGATCTCACCATGGTAACTCATAATAAACTTCTGTTTATCCACTTTCAACTTGGGTAACTTCTTCTTCCTTCTCTTCTTTGACTGAATCTCACTATGTAGCCCTCACTGGCCTGGACTTTGCTGTGTAATCCCAGCTGTCCTTGAACTCAGGTCTGCCTGCCTCTGCCTCTGCTGGGATTAAAAGCAGCACTGCTAATTCCAGCCATGTCTCTATTCTGGGAAGACTAAATCCGTGAGTTTGAATGGCTTTTTATAGCGTGAGATCTAGAAAAAACACAGCAAAGGTTTCACTGTCATGTCAGATTAAAAAAACAAACCCAACCATGACTTAGCCAATTAGAAATTTGTCTTCCAGCCGGGCAGTGGTGGGGCACACCTTTAATCCCACCACTCAGAAGGCAGAGGCAGGAGGATCTCTGTGAGTTCCAGGACAGCAAGAGCTCAACAGTGAAACCTTGTCTCAAAAAACCAAAAAAAAGAAAAGGAAAGGAAAGAAACTTGTTTTCCTCCATTCCGAAGCAGCTTGTCCAGGCTTGATGCAAATATTCAGGACCCACTGGAGCTTCAGCTTCCTTCTTGTGCTCTACTTGGCACAGCTTCCGACAGGGCAGTCTCCATTTTCAGGAGAGTTGCCCTCCTTCCCGGCAGGGACAAAATGTGGAGGTGGAATGGACATGTGGAGCAAGTCAGACCCGTTCACCAGGGAGACGGCATGTTCTCACAAGACCCACACAGCAAACTTACACCTTACTCTCACTGACCACAGAGGACCACGTGGCTCCTCAGCTGCAGGAGTGCAGAGAAGGTTCCATGTTAGCAGGTGTTTTCCACAGGAACCACGAGGGAAGAAGGCCAAGCCTCACTGCTCACAGTGCTTCAGTGTGCTGGCCTTCTGTTGTTAGTTTCCAGTCTTGTTAGACGGACTGTTCTTCTCTTGTGCCGTGGCTAGCAGTTTCCTACCGTCCATCTCTGCTCAACTGGGACCGGCTCAGGAAAGCCTACTGCAATGCAAAGTGACTCCTTTCTCAAGCAGCGACTCTCCCACAGGAGACTGTTTACTCCCCCACCCCACCCCTTTTCTCCTCCTCCTGCCCTTCCTACCTTTTCCCTTCTCCTCTCTTGAGGCAGCATAGCCTCTGAACCTTGCTATGTGCCAAGGATGACCTTGAAGTTCTGATTCTCCTGCCTCCTGAGTGCCAGGATTACAAGATCAGCACCACAAGTCCTCAGTGCTTTGGGCACGGTAAGTGCACACTCTAATAACTTAGCTACATCCCCAGTCACTGAGCACTCCCTTATCAGATGTCACTAGCTTCTTATTACTCATTTCCCTCTACAAGAAAGCAGCCCTTTGGGAGACAGGGTCTCTCTCTATAGCCCAGGCTATCCTAGAACTCTCTATGTAGACCAGGCTAGTCTCAAATTGCAGAGATACATCTGCCTCTGCTTCTTGAGTGCTGGAATTAAAGGTGTGCACCACCATGCCCTATTTGATATTTATTTTTTAAATACTCATTCTTTTTTGAGACGAGATTTTACTATAAAGCCCAGGCTGGCTCTGAACTTCTGATCCTTGTGCCCCAGCTTCCCGAGAGCTGGAATTTACACTTACAAGCTATTAAGATCTGCTTTCAAATGTACATTGAACTGAAGTTCCTAGAAAAAAAAAAGCCACAACTACATCAATATTCTACAAGGTTGGCTAACTGATGAGGGGTCAATGATTGAAGAGTTGGAATGTTGCAGGTCCAGAGCCAAATTATTTTGGGCTATCTATCTAAATAGCTATTTATTGTCCTCACTGTGACTATTACATAAATCCTGTTTTAATACATAAACAGACCCCATCCCAAAGAAGATCACATAACATCTGAGGCCCATATTAGAGATTTCACTGATGTGCTGTAACTGGGGCCTACTTGATGTTTCTACTAATGTATCTAAAGTGTCTTGATTTGGGATTTTCTTTGTTCTATTGCTATAGGAACTTAATGAAATTGTTACCACCTTGGAACATGATATTTGGGGTAATCTAAATCTCTGTTCCTGAGGCCATAGGCATTCACATTTTGCTCCAGAAGAAACTCTGAGACCCTTTGAATTGAGAGCTATGCTTTTTCTATCAACAATATTTTAAGAAAAATGCTACTTGAAAGGAGCTGTCAAAGATAAATAATGCCTGAGCTATAGCGATGGCTCAGAGATTAAGAGCACTGGCTGCTCTTCCTGAGGACTTGGGTTCAATTCCTACCACCTACACAGTGGCTTACAACTTTAATTCCAGTCTTGAGGGATCCAAAGCCCTTTTCTGGCCTATGTCGGCACTACACACTTGGGATGCCCAGACCTTCAGGCAAAACTCCTATACACACAAAAGTAAATAAATCTTAAAAAGATAAGCCTATATGAGGACATTAGTTAAAGACACAAGGAAAGATTTTACTGATGACAGCTGCCATGAGAAAGACTGCACTATGAACTGGATTCTATTTTCATGAAACAAAAGGGTGGAGATTTTTAGAGGCTGGGGAATGTTGCTGAAAGATCTAGAGTGCTGGTGAGTGTTGATGGCTGTGACCGGGCCACTTGTCCAGTAGAGAAATAAACTTCTCTGATGACAGGAGGCAATGGAACAAGTTGAAGTAAGACAACCATCTCTCAGAGGAAGTGGAGCCCAAGGTGAATTATCTTCCTTGAATGCTGGCACCTCCGACAGATGGCTATCAGCTCCAGGAAAAATTAGGTTGCACTCCAAAGTGCAGAGAAGGAATATATAGTTATAATCTTTACTTCAGGACCTACCTATATGGAACCGGATTTGGGCTGGGAGAATAAAAAAAGGAAATTTCCCATACCTCGAGGGATTTTAAGGGGTGTAGTATAATCACAAAGACAACACCCTAAACTGCTGTAATCTGTGTTACAGCAGAGTCAGGTTCCTTACTGCTGTTCCATCCCGACAGTCCTGCAGTTTCCAGGATATAGCTAAAATCTGATTGATCTGGCTTTAAAAACTGCCAACACCTTATGGTATGTTTCAAAAGTGCAGAGGCCAAAGCTGACTATATGCTTAAAACTTACCAACTTGTCTCATTAACAAATAAAAATAGGAATGCCAGGACGCAAGCTGCTCTCCACACCTGGCTGTACCACTTTAAACCTAACTTTTGCCCTCCGTTAATTAGTTTATTATCCCGACTGTGTGCTTGTTTAGGAGGGGTTTGGGATCAAGTGGGACAGAGGCTGGCTGTCCTTTTGGACGGAGAGGCTTATGGGAAATACTGACACCATGGAAGGCGGCACACAGGGAGCTCTAGGAGGCTCAGACCGGGGGCTCCAGGCTTCGGATCCCTTCCTATAGGTCAAAAAACAGCGGGGAGCAGGTCACCTGACTGAGCGGATCACGTGACTGGCGGTTACCGCTCACAGGCGGTCGCTGAGTCAGCTCCGAGGGCACGGTCCGAAAAGCGAGTTGGTTTACTTCTGGAAACCAGCCCGCTGTCGTTTCGGGAACCGTCCCTGAGTCATTATTCCACGCCTCCTCCTAACCTCGAATCGCTCATGTGACTCTGCACGGCCTTCCTCTCCCGGTCCCTTCCCTTCCGCTTTGGCCTCCGGGTTCCTCCCTCCGCGCCCCGCCGCTCACCTCCGTGCGCCTGCGCAGACGGGGGGTCAGGCGGGCAGGCCGCGGGGTTGGTTTGCGGCATCGTCGTAAAGCGCCGTCGTGCGGCCGGTGCGTCGTGGGGCTGCGGGCGCCGCGGGCTGCGGACAGCCGGCTTGGGTGGGGGGGACGTCGGCGTCCCGCTAGGGGCGAGCGCGGCCGGGTCCTAGTGCCCGCTGGCTGCCCGGCGCGGGGCTCCTCGCTGCGGGGCTCCTCGCTGCGGGGCTCGAGCGAGGCCCGGCGGCTTGCAGACCCCTCGCCGGTCGCGCGCCGGGCGCCCATGGCCGGCCGCTCCCTGGGGCAGGCGGTAGCCACCGTGTCGCTCTCAGTGGCCCTCGCGTCCCTGACTGTGCGGTCCTCAGGCTGCCGCGGCGTCCCCGCGTCCAGGTACCCCGTTTCTGGGACGGGCTGCGGCTCCCTCCGCCGACCTCGGGTGGACTGCGACCCCCACTTGCCCTTCCTGAAGGTTCTGTGTAGGCTTTGCCCGAGTGCTGGATTTTGGGGAAAAAAAACCTATCAGCAAGGACCTCTCTCGATCTCTGATGTCTAAATTTGCCATCATAGATGAGCCGCCAGTGTTAATTCATAGACCACCGGAGAGTTTAAAGAGCGCTTTTTGGGTTGCTCTGCGTGAGGGGTAATGCTGGATACCTGTAATGGAAACATATATACTGTTACTGTGAGTTGCAGATATTGCTTGCTGTGCGCAGGAAGGCGATTGACTATTGGCTTTTGGTTCCATCGATAGACTGGAAATCGAAGTGTAAACTCGCTCTTTCTCTTTGTGCTGGACAAGGTGGCCGCGACTTTACTAGTGACTTGGAAAGTTTCTGTTAAGTTCTCGGACACCATTGTCTGTAGCAGTGGTCCTAACCCTCACCTCCTTAAAACACATACACCCACACCTCAAACTTGACTGTATCCAGGAGGTAGACTATCACCAAGCTTCAGTTTCACAGAGGAAAAGAGGTTAGTTCTGTGGCCGGCTTATAAGACCAAATTTGAAATTTCTGAGGGCTCCGCTTACAGAAGTGACACCTTCCTTCACCTTTTGGAAAACAGAAACCACTTCTACTGTGATTTGTAGGTCCCATGGTTTCATCTGTTTTCTGTCTTCCTGACAGGTTAAAACCCCTCAGTCAGAGTGTCCTCTGTTTGCTGGTGTGAATGAACTTCCTTTTATACATCTGGTCTTCTTCAGTGGGGTTTGCAGAGGGAAAAACTCAGCTCCCTGGAAGTCACTAATGCCACTTTTGTTGATTGTTACCAGAACAGTGTCAAGCTGCTTGGTGTTTATTCTTTGTTTTAGTAAAATGGGGAAGGGAACTCTGAAAGTGGTGTATCCAGAACTGAAACTGCATGTTCAGAAGTGAAGTCCAAAGCTGAGTCAGCAAGAATGTGTTGCATGCCTGCTAATCTAATACTGTAAACCCTGTGGGGACAGGCAAGAGCAGTGTGCCATCAAGAGTTTGTGACTGTAGTTTTCTTTAGGGGTGTGGCCCAGCTTAGAGCCTGGATCTGGATTCTGACTCAGCTGAGAATATATGACCTCAGCTAACCTATTAAGGTTCCTGAGTCTTTATTAGACTTATTTCCAAAATAAGGATTTTTGAGAGTCACATGAGTGGGCAGAATTCCGTTGCTTAGAGCAGGGCCTTGCAAGTGCATGGGTATCTCTCATAAATTATAACATCGAGATTTTCTTCAGTTCAAAGCAACATGCCGCTATTGAATTTCTTTTATTGCCAGTCTTAGGAACTGGTCTCTTCTTTGTAAGATGCATTTTGTTAGTTTCCTAATTCCTATTTGTTAGGGCAAAAATTTCTTGCACAGATCTGTTATTCAATAAAGAAAGACTTAGGCTCTGTATATGTATGTAGTAAGTGTTCTTGTATGTATGTAGTAAGTGTTCTTGTTCTAGTGGTCGTCCCTGCCTTACATCGGAGAGCAGATGTAAATGGGGATCACACTTCTCTGCAGGGAAGATGCATAGTCTGATTTCATTTTGCTATTTGTTTTAAAAATATTTATGGGTGTTCTCTCTCTCTCTCTCTGTTATGTGTGTGCTCGTTTGTGTGTGTGTGTGTGTGTGTGTGTGCATGTGTCTGTGCAGTTATGAGTGCCTGTGTACCTGTGTGGAGCCCAGCAGATGATATTGGGTGTCTCAGCACTCACTGTTTGCCTGTTCATTTGAGGAAGATTCTCTCCCTGAACACATAAAAAAAATTGTGTGTTTTTTTCGGCTGGGCTGGATCCTGAATCCCCCCCCCCCCCCCCTTAAGTCACAGGTGTGTGTGGACTACCTGGCTTTTTAGATGAGTCCTGGGACCTGAAGGCCTGAACTCTCGCACTCAGTGATTGGGTAGTTGCTGTTCTTGGTGGAAGTGCTGTCTCTCCAGCTCCATTCTTTTTCTGACGGAATTCAGTTGACTTAGGAAAGTAAGCAGTCAGGCGTGTAAGTCTGAGACCAGAGAGCATGTTGACACAGTTCTGCTTGCTTAGTCTAAATTGGGGAACAGAGAACCTCAGATTACTTAAATATTTTTGGTACGTGTGGTTGGGATAGAATAATGAATTTTTTTTCTTTTTTTTTCCTATTCCCATCCATGTAACTTATCTCTCATTTCAAAAGAGAGAGCAGGACTCTGTTAACTTTTTAAAAACATAGACCTGGAGTCTGGTTAGATAAATACACATGTCTTACACTTATGTATTTTTGAGTATGAGCTTTGAATGGTCTTTATTTTTCAGAGAATTCATATCTTGGATTTCCAGATTTTTAGTGGCTGAAGGTAGCATGTCATCAGATAGGAAAATAATGAAAACCCACCAGTTTTATTGGTTTGTGAGGCAGTCTGCTGAGCAGCCTGGCTGGCTCTGATCAGGTGACCTTCCTAGCTGTCCCCACTCCTTGGGAATCATACTTGTACATTGCACAAAGTGAGTCAGGTTATATATTCTCCTGCTTTTCACTGGAGCCCAGCTCTGTAGCTAGAGTTTTCCTGCCTGGCCCACAGTCAGTACAAATCTTTGTTACCCACCAGTCCCACAGCAGCTCAGACCCGACCAAGTAAACACAGAGACTTACATTGCTTACAAACTGTATGGCCGTGGCAAGCTTCTTGCTAACTGTTCTTATAGCTTAAATTAATCCATTTCTATAAATCTATACCTTGCCACGTGGCTTGTGGCTTACCAGCGTCTTCACATGCTGCTTGTCATGGTGGCAGCTGGCAGTGACTCCTTCTGCCTTCCTGATCTTTCTTTTCTCCTCTCTGTTAGTCCCGCCTATACTTCCTGCCTAGCCACTGGCCAATCAGTGTTTTATTTATTGACCAATCAGAGCAATTTGACATACAGACCATCCCACAGCCCAGCTCCCTGGGGTGGGAACCGCCTCGTTAGTTGGGCATGCCCTGCAGGTTGGGAGTTTGACAGTACCTCATGGAGGCAGAGTGCATGCAAAATGAAGTGGTAGTGTTTTGAAAGTCTCTAAATGGGTGACAGAAAACAGCTTGCATTACACTCACAGCTATAGACACAGACAGCAGGGTGGAATTGGAGCTACTAAAGTCAGGCAGAACAGACAGTCTGTAACTTTTTTACAAAACAGTCATTCTGTGTTGGTGTGACTGCTGAGGTAACTCATGCCCACATAAAAACTTGCACATACCTTTTTATTAATAAACTCCTGTTTGTAATTTTGCCCATGGCTGATTTCTCATAACACTCCCGCCCCTTTCCTAAGAGGAAGCAAAACGAAATTTCCGCCTTCTGTTTCCTCAGCTAAAATAATTGCAGTCAATAGGCAACAGTTATGAGATGAACTAGTTTGTGTGTGCATGCTGGTGCATGTCAGTGTGTGTGTGTGTGTGTGTGTGTGTGTGTGTCCATGTGTCCATATGGAGGCCAGAGGTTGATCCTGGATGTCTTCCTTGGCCCCTGAGACGGGGTCTCTCTCACTGACCCTGGAGCTCACCGGTAGGCTGGCTGGCTGTTGAGCTTTCCCGGTGAGCATCCTTCACCTCCGATGTTGTGGTGACAGTACTGAGGTACTCACTTTTTGTGTCGGTGCTAGGGCTCTGACCTGAGGTCCTTGTGCAAGCATTCTGCTAACTGAGTTATCTCTCCAGTCCAGATTTAGCTAATTTTCAAAAGCTCGATATTTGGAAAAACCCCTTGTGGATGCTACGTGTTCTTAACTTGAATTTTTTTGATTTAAAAGTGTTTATTTTGCGTGTGCATGTGTATGCACAGATGAGTGCAGGTGCCCTCAGAGGTCAGAGGCCTTGGATACTCTGGAGCTGGAGTTGTAGGTGGTTGTGCGTTGTCTGACTTAGGTGTTAGGAATCAAGCTTGGGTCCTCTGGAAGAGCAATATATGCTTTTAACTGCCCAGTCATCAATCTCTTCAGCCCCAATTTTCTAATTTTTAAGTATTTGAAATTGAAAAATGTTTTGGGAAACTTTGAACTAGGTTATTTAATTCATATTTTAGAATGTTCATAAGATGCTTTTCTTTTTTCTCCTTAGGAACTCATTTCCATACTGTGGATTTCACCTTAACGCCAACATCATGTCTGGTTCTAATGATGCCAAAGACAATTCCCACAACAAGGCTCGGACATCTCCTTACCCAGGTTCGAAAGTTGAACGGAGTCAGGTTCCTAATGAGAAGGTGGGCTGGCTTGTTGAGTGGCAAGACTATAACCCAGTGGAGTACACTGCAGTCTCTGTCTTGGCTGGCCCCAGGTGGGCGGATCCTCAGATCAGGTGAGAGGTGGGTGTTAGCTGGGTGTAAGATATCTACAGGTCATGTGTTTTCAGTTATCGTTTGTCCCTAGAGAAATCATTTTTATCCATTCTGGGCATTGTTACAAGTCAGTTTCTTCCCAAACCAAATAATCCATGTTTGTTTACTCTTTGCTAAGTTTTGCGAGGATCTCTCCTAATAGGCATATCTATTTTGCTTTGAAATACCTGCTGTTTGTGTTGAAATGATAACAGTGGATGGTGTCTGTGGACAGAAGTTTTCCTGTGTTCCACCCGGCCCGCAGCAGCTTATAAAATAATCAGAGGCTTAATATTAATTACAAACTCTTTGGTCTATGGCTCAGGCTTCTTGCTAGCTCTTTCATCTTAAATTAACCCATTTCTATTAATCTATACTTTGCCTCGTGGTCGTGGTATTACCAGTCTGCTGGCATCCTGTTCCTCCTTGGGCAGCTGGATCCTGTCTCCCTGACCCCGCCCTCTTCTCCCTGTGTCTCTCTTGGATTTCCCACCTGGCCCTTACCCTGCCTTACCATAGGCCAAAGCAGCTTCTTTGTTAACCAATGGTAAGCACCACATGTTCACAGGATACAGGAAGACCATCCCACAGCAGGTGTCTGTTTTTGCGCGTCCCAGTTGGGTTAACAGTTGTACACCTCTGTTGTTTCCAGCAGAGCTGGGCTGGTATTTGAGGTTGTGAAAATGTTTGTCAGACATTTTTCCAGATTGTCAAAAACAGATGATGCGCATGATAAAATAGGAAAGGGAGAGAGCAGAGTGGGGAAGGAGGAGAGGGGAGGCAGAGTGCTTTGTGTTCCTGGAAGTGCTGGGTTGGTTCATATTTCATGATCATGTTCTCTTTCCAGCTTTGCCATGCTACACAAAAATTATGTGTATTTAAGATGTGCAGCTCAGTGGTTGGTTTCACACGTACATTGTGAAGCGGTTACCATAGTAACACCAGTTAACACCCTCACTGCTGTCCCGTATACTTCTTTTTGTGGTGTGGTGAGAACACTGGAGATCTGTCTCCAGCACAGTGTGGGCTGTGCTCACTGAGCTGGACAGAAGAGCCCCAGAATTGATCCTCATACGAAACCAAAACCTCCAGTCCTTGCCGCATTATCTTCCCCGTGTGCCTGCTGTTTATGTTTCCTTTAATGGTGAATCTAATACAGTAGTAGGACTGTTTGCTTTGTAAAAAGCTTTCAGGAGCTGGACAGAGGGCTCAGTAGTTAAGAGCACTTGTTGCTCTTATGGAGGACCCGGGTTTGGTTTCCAGCACTTACATGGTAGTGCACAGCCTTCATAACTCCAGTTTCAGGGGCTTTCTTATCTCCAGGGGCAGCCTGGAGATATATGTAATAAATACAGGCAAAACACTCATACATGTGAAATAAAGTCAATCTAAAAATTATTTTTAAAAGTTACTCATTCATTGGATTTATTTTAATTATTTTATTTTACTTCTTTGTTGCTGGTCATTGCTAAGTATCCAAGTGGTCTACCACTAAGGAACATTCTCAGCCTAAGCTTGTATTTTAACTCGTGTATAAAAACATAAGGCTGCACTGATGTTTGGATACATGTATATATTTGAATCAGGTTAAACATAGCTATCTCCTCAAACCTCCTTCTTTAAGTTGAAAACATTCCAAATCATTTCTTCTAGCCCTTTGAAATGGTCTGTAATCACTCTGAAGTCACCATAGTGTACAATAGCACCAGAACCCGTAATCCTATGTAAGTATTCCTCAGTGCCCGTTGAGTAGGTTGTTCTCCAACCCCTTTGCAGCAGTGCTTTCCTGTCGGGGCCGCCAGCTCAAAATCACTACACAGAGACTTAGTATCAATTATGAAAGCTTGGTCATTAGCTTAGGCTTGTCTCAGCCAGCTCTGATAACTTAAATTAACCCATTTATATGAATCTACGTTTTGCCACTTGGTGTTACCTTTTCCATCTTGTATCTCCTGATTCTCTCCGTGTCTGAGTGGCGACTCTGCCTTTCTTCTTCCCAGAATTCTCTCTCTGCTTGGAATTTCCACCTATATCTCCTGCCTAGCTATTGGCCATTCAGCTTTTTATTATAACAGTCACAGCAAATGCATCTATCTTCACACAGTGTACAAATACCCCACAACATTTCCCTCTTTTGTTGAAATAAAAGGGAAAAGTTTTAACTCTGATACAGTAAAAATATATACAATAGGAACAATTATCAAGTAAGAATTACATTTGCAATGTCCAGTCCATTTGTATTTGGCAAATTTGGAGAATTTGTGACCGTATGTTGGTCTGACATTTACGTCTGAGCTGAGCAAAATGACTTTAGCTGAAGAGATTGGTAAGTGGTTAAAGTGCTTGCTGTAAGAGCGTTTGGACCTGAGTTTGGTCCCTAGAACCAATGTAAAGAGGCAGGAGTAGGGGGGAGGTGGGAGTGTGTGGGGGCAGGTGTAGCATGCGCTTGTAACCCCAGTGCTGGAGAGGCTGGGATCATGGGATCCCTGGAGCCTGCTGGCCAGCAGCCCAGGATATTTGGCCAGTTTCAGACCAGTAAGAGGTTCTGTCTAAGAAACAATGAGTGGATGGCTGCTGAGAATTGATCCCCGAGGTTGACCTCCGGTCTCCACACACACAAACATGCACACGTGCATCCCCACCCTGCACTTCTAACAACAAAAATTAAACAAGTTGATTGAGGTAGATATTAGGAGAGGGTAACTACAGGGAAGGAAGTGTAAGCGGGTGATTGGGTAGTCAGCAGCTGCCCACACACAGTTCCTTAGGGAGTGAGTGCTGCCATCTAATGGCTCAGCGGGGGTTACCATTCACAATACTATATTTTATATCATATAATTTGTATATATAAGAACTAGAAAAGAGGATTTCAAAGTTCCCCATGTAAGGAAGTGGTAAATGTGTAAGATGATGTAAACGCTAATGACTTAAATTAGGTCATCACGTTTTTATAAATGTACCAGATGGTCACTGTACCCCATAATATGTACAGCGATTATGCATCAATTAAAAAGACAAAAAAAGCCAGGTGGCAGTGGTGCACGCCTTTAATCCCAGCACTCGGGAGGCAGAGGCAGGCCTGGTCTACAGAGTGAGTTCCAGGACAGGTACCAAAACTACACCGAGAAACCCTGTCTCAAAATCAAAAAAAAAGAAAGGAAAGCACCAATCTTTGCTCTGCTGGTGGCTGTGGTTTATAACGTGTACTTTAACTCAGTTGCCTCCTGAGTTTATTCTCTTACACTCTGCTAAACTGCCATCACAGAGCCTCAGAAGGAAAAGAGCCCCAGGCCTCCCTCATCCAGAATCTAGCAAGTAATATATGCACATATGTAAACAGTGGACACGTGGGTGCAGCGTCATATGAAGAGGACAAGAAAGGCTGCATATAAGGGGCGAGGAAGGGCTGAGTGCAGGTGCTGGACATGAGTTACGAAAGAGGACATACAGCTAATTGCCATTCTAGTTCTAACTGATGCATTCTTTGGTTTTGGTAGTGGATAAGTGCAAGGGAATATGTTTGATACAGAAAGTGTAACATGTAATGCAGAACTTCTCGGCCTCTGTTCTGAATGCCCACGTTAACTGTATAGAAGGCCATTGAGTTGTATGGGTTCTAGGTCTGGTTCATCTTGGTCTTGTTTTAATTTATTTGCAAGATTTTACATACTGTTTATTATAAAATCTTTCTGTTGAGGCATGACATAAATGCAGTATATGTGCATTTCCAAAGTGTGCAGTTTAGTAAATGTGCAATTCAGGTCAACATCTCCAGCATTTCCAGAGGACTATGGCTATTTTTGATATGTGTCATATTTACTGTATAGTTGAGGAGATGAATTCACCCTTTGCGAATTTTGATGATATGTGGATATTTGACAGCATTAACCAATATGCATTAGATTAAGGTAAAGTCACTTGGAGGCAGTAGGGATGTCACGCTGTTCAGAAGGAACCTTTGGTTGGGAACCCCGTGGGAGCTGGCTTTTGCCGCAGCGTTCCCACAGATGGTTCTGGGTTGCTGGTATGATGTGGACATTTTGCTCATGTAGGAGGGGCTCCCTTCCTTCTTTCAAAAGGGTTTATAGGCCTAATAATATGACATCTTTTTCTGCTTTGGCTAAGAGGGTTTTTGCCCACCCCTAGAGCCTGTTTTGATCGAATAAGATGATTTATAAATCAGAACTTACTCTTAAAATTTTTCAAAGATACTGTTTATTATGAATAGCAGTGAGTTAGGTTGTTAAGCTGTAGGTGGTGTTTAATCATCGTTTTATTTTGCATTGTCATTCTCATTGCAGTGAAAGCAACTTTTCTCCCAAATTCAATGAAAAGGATGGGCACGTGGAGAGAAAGAGCCAGAACGGCCTGTACGAGATTGAGAATGGAAGACCCAGGTGGGTGCTGGCGTGGAGTGACTTAGCCTAAGATCTCAAGGGAGAGGAGGTGTTAGCAGTCTACAGTGTAACTGTAAGAGCCAGGCACGATCATTTTCACAGAACTCCTCGTGCATTCACAGGTGGTGTGAGTGCAGATGCGGTGATGATTCATAGCAGTTTGCACACAGCTAGTAAGTGCTGGAGACAGGATTTGAGTGTATTGTTTCATTATTTTATCTTGAAGGTTGAAATAATTGAATAAGTATAAAAAGGACTAAAATTTATATTTTCAATGGATATTTATTAAATGAGCTAATGGCTTATAGTAAGAATTTATTCAAATATGTAAGACATGAAAGATAGTAAAACTCTTTGCTGGGTAAAATTGCTCAGTGTATAAAGTCTCTACTACAAGGCTGACCATCTGCCCCAGGGGACCCATGTTGGAAGGAGAGATTGAGTCCTGTAGCTTGTTCTCTGACACACACACACACACACACACACACACACACACACACACACCCCACACACTAAATAGAATGCAATTTAAAAGACAAGTAAAACCCAGTAATTTAAACATCAAGGCTCTTTTTGCCCATCTCCTGTTCCTGTCCTTCTGTGAATTTGAAAAAAAAATTATTGTCAGTTGTCCAGGTGACTTAAAAAAAGTGAGTTTAGTGCAAAACAATATAAAAATACACTCAGTTTCAACAGCAGTGATGCAGATGGGCCTGAGTGCGGATGCGGTGATGTCATGGGGTGTGAGTGCGGATGTGGTGATGATCATGGGGCCTGAGTGCGGATGTGGTGATGTCATGGGGCCTAAGTGCAGATGTGGTGATGTCATGGGGCCTGAGTGCGGATGTGGTGATGTCATGGGGCCTGAGTGCAGATGTGGTGATGTCATGGGGCCTGAGTGCAGATGTGGTGATGTCATGGGGCCTGAGTGCAGATGTGGTGATGTCATGGGGCCTGAGTGCAGATGTGGTGATGTCATGGGGCCTGAGTGCAGATGTGGTGATGTCATGGGGCCTGAGTGCGGATGTGGTGATGATCATGGGGCCTGAGTGCGGATGTGGTGATGATCATGGGGCCTGAGTGCAGATGTGGTGATGATCATGGGGCCTGAGTGCGGATGTGGTGATGTCATGGGGTGTGAGTGCAGATGTGGTGATGTCATGGGGCCTGAGTGCAGATGTGGTGATGTGGTGATGATCATGGGGCCTGAGTGCGGATGTGGTGATGTCATGGGGTGTGAGTGCAGATGTGGTGATGTCATGGGGCCTGAGTGCAGATGTGGTGATGTCATGGGGTATGAGTGCGGATGTGGTGATGTCATGGGGCCTGAGTGCGGATGCGGTGATGTCATGGGGCCTGAGTGCGGATGTGGTGATGTCATGGGGCCTGAGTGCGGATGTGGTGATGTCATGGGGTGTGAGTGTGGATGTGGTGATGATCATGGGGCCTGAGTGCAGATGTGGTGATGTCATGGGGCCTAAGTGCAGATGTGGTGATGTCATGGGGTATGAGTGCGGATGTGGTGATGTCATAGGGCCTGAGTGCAGATGTGGTGATGTCATGGGGCCTGAGTGCAGATGTGGTGATATCATGGGGCGTGAGTGCGGATGTGGTGATGTCATGGGGCCTGAGTGCAGATGTGGTGATGTCATGGGGTGTGAGTGCAGATGTGGTGATGATCATGGGGCGTGAGTGCAGATGTGGTGATGTCATGGGGTGTGAGTGCAGATGTGGTGATGTCATGGGGCGTGAGTGCGGATGTGGTGATGTCATGGGGCCTGAGTGCAGATGTGGTGATTGTCATGGGGTGTGAGTGCGGATGTGGTGATGTCATGGGGTGTGAGTGCAGATGTGGTGATGTCATGGGGCGTGAGTGCAGATGTGGTGATGATCATGGGGCCTGAGTGCGGATGTGGTGATGTCATGGGGCGTGAGTGCGGATGTGGTGATGTCATGGGGCCTGAGTGCGGATGTGGTGATGTCATGGGGCCTGAGTGCAGATGTGGTGATGTCATGGGGTGTGAGTGCGGATGTGGTGATGTCATGGGGCCTGAGTGCAGATGCGGTGATGATCATGGGGCCTGAGTGCAGATGTGGTGATGTCATGGGGCCTGAGTGCGGATGTGGTGATGTCATGGGGTGTGAGTGCAGATGTGGTGATGTCATGGGGTGTGAGTGCGGATGTGGTGATGTCATGGGGCCTGAGTGCAGATGTGGTGATGTCATGGGGTGTGATTGCAGATGTGGTGATGTCATGGGGCCTGAGTGCAGATGTGGTGATGTCATGGGGCCTGAGTGCAGATGCGGTGATGATCATGGGGCCTGAGTGCAGATGTGGTGATGTCATGGGGCCTGAGTGCGGATGTGGTGATGTCATGGGGCCTGAGTGCGGATGCGGTGATGTCATGGGGTGTGAGTGCGGATGTGGTGATGTCATGGGGTGTGAGTGCAGATGTGGTGATGTCATGGGGTGTGAGTGCAGATGTGGTGATGTCATGGGGTGTGAGTGTGGGTGCGTGTAACTGACATTTTATTCTGGGCTATGGATTAGATTAAAACGTTAGTTGGGGGTGGTGGTAGCACACACCTTTAATCCCAGCACTCGGGAGGCAGAGGCAGGCAGATCTCTGTGAGTTCAAGGCCAGCCTGGGCTACAGAGTGAGTTCCAGGATAGCCATGGCTACACAGAGAAACTCTGTCTCAGAAAAACAAACAAAAAGTTGGTTGAGGGCTGGGAAGATGGCTTTGGATGAAGCTCTTGTTGTATAGCCATACAGACAGGAGTTTGACTCTCCAGAGCCCACACAAAAGCCAAGCAGACAGGGAGGCTGCCTGTAATCTCAGGACTCAAGGAAGGGACTGAGCAGGATATCGCAGGGGTAACTGGCCAGCTAGGCTATCTCAGACTAGCTGATTGGCCCTTCCTTGATAAACTGGAGCACTGTTGATGAAGACACCTCAGGTCGGCTGTCTACTTCATGCCTCCACACATGTACATGCATACCACCTGCACACATTCAAACGTGTGTACACACATGCATGCTGTATCAAGCCAGACTTTAAATAATGAGTGCATTTAATTGATTGTGTGTTGTTTGTGATCTTTTGTTCTTTTCCCCATAGAAATCCTGCAGGAAGGACAGGACTGGTCGGCCGGGGTCTTTTGGGGAGATGGGGCCCAAATCACGCTGCAGATCCCATTATAACCAGGTAAGGACTGAGTAAGGTGTTTGAGTAGCAGAGAGCTAAGTGATCAGAAAAACACAAATGTCAGCTCTGTGTCTGTGTTTTATGTGTAGGTATAGAACTGTGTTTGTACGTACACAGGACCTTAGGTGACATTGTGGTGTGCGGTGGAAGAACAAAGCTGTGGTTTTAGCGAGGTGTTGTCGCTTATGCTTATAATCCCTGTACTTGGGAGATTGAAGCAGGAGGATTGCCATGGACTTGAGGCCCGTCTCAAAGCCTCAAAATCAGTCAGTCAGTTGATTAAGCTGCGGTTTTATGTGGTAGGTGTACATCAAGCATTATCTACGAGGCATGTCCAACTTACTGCCCGAGAGCTGTGTTCTGTGCCCAGTGATGGCTGTGAATGTAGCCCAGCACATGAGATGATTTTTTTTCGCTCGAGAGCCTGTTTTCTCCAGCATGAGCTTTGTAAATGACAAAGTCATGTTTTACATTGTCAAAAGTTTGCATATACCTGGCAGATATTTATTGAACATCTGTTGTTTTTTTTTTTTTTTCAGCATTGAGTATGAACTTTGGAGCATATAAAAAAGTATAAGAATTAAGGTTTTGGTCATTGAAAAGCTGTAGCTTCATTTGCGAGGTGGGAAATTTAAAATAAAAAGCATGAAATATGACCAAGTGCAGTTATGGATTGCTCAGCATTGGAGACACATCCTATGAAACATGTTATTAGGCAATTTCCTCATTGTGTGCCTGTCACACAGTGTACTTGTTTGTCCATAAAAACACTGAGGAAGACGTGATCGTTAAAGAACTTGATGCCATTAAAAAGAATCCAGGAGCTTTCAGTGGAATGGTATAGGAAAGACCTTGAGGGTATCTCAGGAATGGACAAGTCACTCCTACCCCTTGGCTTCCAACGTCTAAAAGGGTAAACTTACTTATAGTCTTACCTTAGAAGGGAGCCGTGGAGCACCCTGCCTGCACAAGGATGCTGCCCTTTCCAGAGGATGATATCTATGAAAGCCACACTTTCAGTTTCAAATGAATGAGTTTATTAAGTGTAGCAGGTAAAAGTAAAAGAAAGAAATAGCAAGTAGCAGAAGGTAACAGATTTTATCTGGTCTTTGAGTCATTTTGTTTCCCTTGAGTGATCTTCGTGCCTCTGTGGAGGTAAGTGAGCTCTCTAAAATGCTAACAGACTGTGGCATTACCCTGTTGAGCAATATTCTCTGGCTCTCTTAAGAACACAGACTTGAGAATTCTGCTGTATAAACATTCGCTGGCTTCTTGAGCTTCACACTCTACCCTCCCTCTCACTTGCTTAGATGTTCATTTTCCTGGACCAATATTTTGTTGCTTTGTTTCTTTCTTATGTTGTGTTTGGGTCTGCACTAACAATTCTTTTACTTCTGTTTACTGTACTCCTCAGTCTGAAACCTTTTCTTGTGATGTGTCACTTTGGGGTTTAGCCCTGCTCCAGACCTTTCATGAGGACTTGTGGGTCAGATGAAACTTGGAGACCCATCCAACACTAGTGTGCTCTCACACTTCCTCTGGGGTGAGAATCGCATCATAGGCTTTCCTACCCACTTGTTATTGGAAGTACAAAGTTCGTACCTTTGTCTAGAAGACCAGTTTTAGAAAAAGCCTTGCAATTGAAGCAGTGGATCAGGAAAGGGAGGGGAGGCTTGTCTTTGAGAAAGAGGATGTGGTTAGAAAAACGTTTTCTGAACTATTCTCTAACCACATAATTTAATTCAAGACATAAAATTAAAGTATAGGATGGAGGTTTTTTCCCCTCGTAGTCTACAGATGGTATAAAGATTACACTCAGCTGAAACTACTTGGTAGCCTGCTTTTCTGATATCCCAGGGTGAGGTGCTCAGTCCAAGAAATATTGCCAGGCCTGTTTATCACTTCAATTTCTAAAAGGGGTCCTTGGTGGAAAAATACCTTGCAACACTTTGAGAACCTTCCTTCAAATTATGTTCCGCTTTTAAATGTTTTTTGTTAAGGAGTAAAAATTGTATGTGATCTAAATTTTCCTTACTAAGAATACAGCATCCTTGTGTGATGTAAACTTCCTTCTGGTTTATAACAGGGCTAAACAGATCGTTTTTCTAATGAAAACAGTCTTAAACCGGCTGATTTTGGGTAAAGAAGTACTTTGGTGTAGAGAAAGCACCTTTTAGTCACAGATGTAAGCTGGAATCTTGTCTTCTGTCCTCGCTTGCAGGTGGAAAAGGGATGACAGTGGTAATAAAATCACACATCCTGTCTCCGGGAAATGCATCTTACAGTTCGTTGCAATAAAAAGGAAAGATTGTGGAGAGTGGGCAATCCCGGGGGTAAGTATGGCCCCGCCCTCCGCTGATGCTGTCACTGTCCATTGCTTGGCTCACTGTGAAGCTCCTGTGTGAGGAGGCTGCTCCTCACTCCCCATCAGTCTCTATTACCGTCATGGAGGAGGCTGCTCCTCACTCCCCATCACAGTCTCTATCACCGCCATGGAGGAGGCTGCTCCTCACTCCCCATCAGTCTCTATCACCACCATGGAGGAGGCTGCTCCTCACTCCCCATCAGTCTCTATCACCACCATGGAGGAGGCTGCTCCTCACTCCCCATCACAGTCTCTATCACCGCCATGGAGGAGGCTGCTCCTCACTCCCCATCAGTCTCTATCACCACCATGGAGGAGGCTGCTCCTCACTCCGCATCAGTCTCTATCACCACCATGGAGGAGGCTGCTCGTTCACTTCCCATCAGTCTCTATCACCGCCATGGAGGAGGCTGCTCCTCACTCCCCATCAGTCTCTATCACCGTCATGGAGGAGGCTGCTCCTCACTCCCCATCACAGTCTCTATCACCGCCATGGAGGAGGCTGCTCCTCACTCCCCATCAGTCTCTATCACCGCCATGGAGGAGGCTGCTCCTCACTCCCCATCACAGTCTCTATCACCACCATGGAGGAGGCTGCTCCTCACTCCCCATCAGTCTCTATCACCGTCATGGAGGAGGCTGCTCCTCATTCCCCATCACAGTCTCTATCACCGCCATGGAGGAGGCTGCTCCTCACTCCCCATCAGTCTCTATCACCACCATGGAGGAGGCTGCTCGTTCACTTCCCATCAGTCTCTATCACCACCATGGAGGAGGCTGCTCCTCACTCCCCCCCATCACAGTCTCTATCACCGCCATGGAGGAGGCTGCTCCTCACTCCCCATCAGTCTCTATCACCACCATGGAGGAGGCTGCTCCTCACTCCCCATCACAGTCTCTATCACCACCATGGAGGAGGCTGCTCCTCACTCCCCATCACAGTCTCTATCACCGCCATGGAGGAGGCTGCTCCTCACTCCCCATCACAGTCTCTATCACCACCATGGAGGAGGCTGCTCGTTCACTTCCCATCAGTCTCTATCACCACCATGGAGGAGGCTGCTCCTCACTCCCCATCACAGTCTCTATCACCACCATGGAGGAGGCTGCTCCTCACTCCCCATCAGTCTCTATCACCACCATGGAGGAGGCTGCTCGTTCACTTCCCATCAGTCTCTATCACCACCATGGAGGAGGCTGCTCCTCACTCCCCATCAGTCTCTATCACCGTCATGGAGGAAGCTGCTCCTCACTCCCCATCAGTCTCTATCACCGTCATGGAGGAAGCTGCTCCTCACTTCCCATCACAGTCTTTATCACCACCATGGAGGAGGCTGCTCCTCACTCCCCATCACAGTCTCTATCACCACCATGGAGGAGGCTGCTCCTCACTCCCCATCAGTCTCTATCACCGTCATGGAGGAAGCTGCTCCTCACTTCCCATCACAGTCTTTATCACCACCATGGAGGAGGCTGCTCCTCACTCCCCATCACAGTCTCTATCACCGCCATGGAGGAGGCTGCTCCTCATTCCCCATCAGTGTTCACCACCGTGGAGGAGGCTGCTCCTCATTCCCCATCACAGTCTCTATCACCACCATGGTTTAGAATGATGTAAGCTTTTAGGATCATGTACAGTTGTAGCATCTTTGGAAGAACATGAACTTCCGGCTAGACCGAGGCTCATGCTCTGCCCTGTGCACTTGCTGTGGGTGATGGAGTCCAGGCCCTCGTTGTTAAATGAAGGTAGCCCTATTGACCTCAGAGAATTGCCAATGAATGTTTGACATATGGTTGGGACTCCTTATGTAAGGTCCATCTCAGTCCCCTACTCTAAACTCAGTTATATATTTTTAGCATTATTGATTGAATTCTTATTTTTAATCATAATACCACTGGTTACAAACTTTTCCTGAAGTTCCATATCACCATCAGGAAGGGTGTACTTGTAGCCCATATTGACTTTGTGCCATTGATGTATTTGAATACATTAAAATTGTATCCTATGTGTGGGAGAGGCCTTGTAGTTTATGTCTTACTGTGAGATGGCGGTAGCTTGAGTGAAGATGGGTTTTTATGAATATACTGCTGTCGGTAAGAATATGTTTTTCTTTGTAGTGTAAGAATGGAGTGGAATTACAGCCTGTAGCTGACTGATCCAAGCTCAGGCTGATGCCGTGAACCAGTTCACTCATGCTAAGTGCAGTAACACAAGAGTGGTTTTATCGTAGGGCGTTACATTTTTATCGTTATTTGGAATTCTGATCGGGAAGCAGCTGTTGTCACTGATACATTTCTGAATACATTGATACAGTTTTCATCTCCTTAATTGACGACTCCCTGCCTTTTCAGTTAATATTGTAGACACTGAGACAGAACAGAGCTAAATGAACAGATATCCCTGTCTTCTGTTACATTTCAGTGGGAAAGGTAGCTCATGTAATAAGATGGATCAGTTAAATCTAAGTTTTATGTCAGAACAAGAAAATCTAGACCAGGACTGGAAGTAAAAAGTGATTGAGAAATTGAAATTGTAGTTACAGCTGGAGAAGGCCTGTGGGGAAGGTGACATTTAAATGACATTACGGAGGAAGCGAATGGGTAGTGTCTGTGGAGAGACATTTGGGGTTCTGTGGAGAGAACTAGCAGGCTCATCCGCTCTCGGATGGAGTGCTGCTGGTGCAGTCTGCAGATGCTGAGGAAGCCATTGTGGCTGGAATGGACTAGTCAGTGTGGGAAGAGTCACTGTGCTGTTTTCTTGCCTCTGGGCCTTGTAGTTTGAGTTTGGAAAGTATGAAGAAATGAGTTTGCCTGGAACAGTTTGCCATAGCCTAACCTTGGACCAGTTACTGTGGCTCAGTGTATGCGTTGCCTTTCTTGGCTGCTGCTTCTGGAAACGAATGGTTTAAGAAGCTCTTCTCACAGAGGGGTGGGGATAACTATGGTGGGGAAACACAGAAATACGCGTTTATTGTACCAGTCAGTAAACGAGTCGAATAAGCCAAAGCTTAACTTCTTAAACAATGTGACTGCAGGGGATGGTAGACCCTGGGGAGAAGATCAGTGCCACACTGAAGCGGGAGTTTGGAGAGGAAGCCCTGAACTCCTTACAGAAGTCCAGTGCTGAGAAGAGAGAGATCGAGGAGAAGCTGCACGCGCTCTTCAGCCAGGAGCATCTCGTGGTGAGGGCTCCCGGGAGGCTCCGGCCCCAGTGCCGCAGCCTGTCAGCGGGGCCGTGGGATCTGCTCACAGAGCAGACTGTGCTTAACCTTTATATCCAGGCTTTAGCCCATCTGATCATTCATTACTTTCTTCCCTCTGACTTTTCTTCAGCTGAGGACTGAACTCGTGTGACAAATGAGCTATTTTCTTACACATTGAGCAGATCTCTCTCTCTCTCTCTCTCTCTCTCTCTCTCTCTCTCTATCAGTTTTTAGATTTCTGTTTCCTAGGTTTGTCAAGAATAATATACCCTCCAATCTATGAAATTGTAATCACAGAAATTATTAAAACAGAAAAATACTTACACTTATACATATATGGCCCAAATTGACTCCCATGGTGCTGTTGAACTTGGGGGTCCAGCATACTAATCATATTCCATCACTGAGTTACACCTCCAGCCCTTCTCAGATTCTGTGGTGCTGAGGATTTTGTGAATTTTAAGTCTGCCTCAAAAGAGAGTATTGTACCCTGAGAAACATAAGATAAGTCTATGAAGCTATGCTAAAGGTTGTATGCTGTTTACATTTCTTTGTAAGCATTTTTTTAGGGGGGAAGTAAAGCCATGTAATATAACATACAACTATAACTATTTTAAAATGTCCAGTTCAGTAGTGTTCAGTGTGCATCAGGATATTTCCATATATTAACTGAGTCTCTCCTGCTCACTCCCGTCTCACCCTAGACACTGTTTTTCTGTCCCCCTTGACAACAGATATATAAGGGGTATGTTGACGATCCTCGGAACACTGATAATGCGTGGATGGAGACCGAGGCTGTGAACTACCACGATGAGACAGGTGACTTTAGTCTTAAACATGTTCCGTTGGCTAGAGCTGAGGACCAGCTAAAGCCAGGATGTCTACTAGGACATCAATCAGTACACCTAGAGTGTCTTAGCTCTTAAACCAATTAACTATTGAGTTTAGGGCTGTGCTTATCTGCAAGTGAAGTTGTTAGTATTAAAAGAATACTTAGAACAAAATCTGCAAAATTCTATCAGTGACTAAAATGCCCTTAATCTGTTGATGGCACATGAAGTTGGATTTATAGGCTAAAATAATGCGGTTGAGAGCCATCAATTATTTAGTACAGTTATTAAACTGTAATTAAATTTGTGTAAACAAAAGCAAAAGCAAGTGGGAATTCGGGTGGGGCAGTTTGTTGGTGAGGGAAGAGATGACATTTATATTAACCTTGTTGTGTGATGTGTTGCCATCCCGGTGCTGCGGCCTTGGGATTGCCGGGTCTGTAGTAAGTGTGTGGTACTGAGCGAGGGCATTTCCTCACCTGGGGGTCTTAGGACTCTGGGAGAGACCGTCTGTTGTTACAGAAGAGAAGGGAACCTGCTGTCTTCAGAATGACCTAGGATCTCTATGCATCAGCTTGCTCCTCAGAACACCCTTTCTTGCTAAGCTGAGTGGTGTTTTAAGCGTTTGGCATTCATTTGAGGAGTGATGAAATGACCATGTTCAGAGAACTCCCTGTTCTTCTGGCTCTTTGCTGAGCCACCTGATCTTATGCTAATCACTTGTCCTTGGACGGCAGCTTAGATGTGGGAGGTCTCCTTTCACTCTGCCTTTGCTTGGCCTCGGGGAAACTCCAGTACCAATTAATTCCCTTCACAATTCATTACTTATTTGTCATGTGCAAATGGAGTTTAGAACGGGTTTCTTGTTTAACTGCACACAATGCATTACTTATTTGTGAGGCTAAAAACAAATGGCCTTTTTTCCAAAGATTGAAGGTAGATTATATACCTGATGGGTGGTTAATCTCAATTTCTCTGTAAAAAAAAAACAAACCCAAAACCTCTTTGCTTAAATTCCAAGTCTTTGGCCTGTATAGATTGGCATGGCTTACCTAACAAAAGGAATTAAGGCAGACAGGCCTGTAGCACTAGGCTCTGTCCTGGTCTTACTGATTTGTCTTCCTCACACCTTTGGGCATCTCTAAGAGACTCCTTGGTAAGGTCTGAGGTGTGCCCTTCTCTCAGCTGATCCCTTGTTGGTAAAACAATTGTACCCGAGGGCAGTAAACGGTGTGTTCAGGCTGGTTGCTGTGCCCCTCTCTCTGCTGTGACGGGATTTTCTACCCGAGCATGTGGCAGTGTGGATCTGAGAACTGTTTTTGTTCAGCTTTCTTCTAGTGAGAGAGGGAGAGGGAGCTGCTGAGCCCTGTATGTGTTTAAATATCAGTGATCAGAGCAGTAAAAGAAAGTCTAGATATTATTAGTTCAGATAAAACACAGCATGCTAGAGGACTGTACTGAGGTAACAGGACACTTTAAATCAGTGGTTCTCAACTTTCCCAGGGCTGTGGCCCTTTAATACACTTCCTTATGTTGTGGTGATCCCCAACCATAAGATTATTTTCGTTGCTACTTCAAAACTGTAATTTTGCTACTGTTATGAATTATAGTGTAAATATCTGTGTTTTCTGATGGTCTTAGGTGACCCCTCTGAAAGGGGTCATGACCCACAGGTTGAGAACCACTGCTTTAGCTTCGCACCAGCTGTGCGTCTCTCAGTCAGTGAAGGTGTTGGTCGCTGGAGTATGGACAGATGTGAGATGGGATGCCAGCACTAGCGCTTTGAGCCTGTGGCCAACCATTGTCCTCTTCAAGAAGGACTTCTGCTGGCTTACTGTAATGGTGATTTTGACGTAGGTGAAATACTTGGAACTTAGAGAATAGTTGATGTAAAGAGGAAAATATAAACCACCACCCTCAATTGCCAGCTTGCCTTAGCTTCTTCCAAACTTTGGGTAGCTTCACAAATAAATAGGGAAAAGGTGCTCGGGCTGTGTGTTCTGTTTCGTTGCCTGACGTTTCACTTAAAAGCATATTATGGCCACTTGATGGCCACAGATGTGGGCAGGCCTCAGTTACGGTTCTTTGTTTTTAGTTTTTTTGAGATAGGGTCTTGCCACATAGCCCAGGCTGCCCTGAGCTCACTCTATAGCCCAGGCTGTCCTGAGCTTACTGTATAGCCCAGGCTGTCCTGAGCTCACTCTATAGCCCAGGCTGTCCTGAGCTCACTCTATAGCCCAGGCTGTCCTGAGCTTACTGTATAGCCCAGGCTGTCCTGAGCTCACTCTATAGCCCAGGCTGTCCTGAGCTCACTCTATAGCCTAGACTGTCCTAAGGTCACTCTATAGCCCAGGCTGTCCTGAGCTCACTCTATAGCCCAGGCTGTCCTGAGGTCACTCTATAGCCCAGGCTGTCCTGAGCTTACTGTATGGCTTAGTCTGGTCATGAACTTGTGGGCAGTCTTCCTGCCTTTGACTCCCAGATACTGGGATTGCAGTATGGACTACCATTTCAGGCCCCATCACCTGCCTGTTTAATGACGCGACACTCCACTGTGTATCTCTATCATGTCTAATGACGCTCCACTGTGTATCTCTATCATGTCTAATGACGCTCCACTGTGTGTCTCTATCATGTTTAATGACGCTCCACTGTGTGTCTCTATCATGTTTAATGACGCTCCACTGTGTGTCTCTATCGTGTCTAATGACGCAACGCTCCACTGTGTGTCTCTATCGTGTTTAATGACATGACGCTCCACTGTGTGTCTCTATCATGTTTAATGACGCTCCACTGTGTATCTCTATTGTGTTTAATGACATGACGCTCCACTGTGTGTCTCTATCGTGTTTAATGATGCGACGCTCCACTATGTGTCTCTATCATGTTTAATGACTCTACACTGTGTATCTCTATCGTGTTTAATGACATGACGCTCCACTGTGTGTCTCTATCGTGTTTAATGATGCGACGCTCCACTGTGTATCTCTATCGTGTTTAATGACGTGACGCTCCACTGTGTCTCTCTATCATGTTTAATGACGTGACGCTCCACTGTGTGTCTCTATCATGTTTAATGACGTGACGCTCCACTGTGTGTCTCTATCATGTTTAATGACATGACGCTCCACTGTGTGTCTCTATCGTGTTTAATGACGTGACGCTCCACTGTGTGTCTCTATCATGTTTAATGACGCTCCACTGTGTGTCTCTATCGTGTTTAATGACACTCCACTGTGTGTCTCTATCGTGTTTAACCTGTGTCACAAGGCGATAAGTCTGATTCTGCCCATTTTTAAGACTGAGAGCTGATGCAAGGGCTCAGCGGTGGAGAGCACGCCCGCTCTTCCAGCCAGCCTAGGTTCAACTCCCAGCACCTCCCGTGACCCAGGAGAGCCCGTAACTGCAGTCCAGGGATCCAGTGCCTCTTCTGGCCTCTTCCAGCACCCAACACACACGTGGGGCACAGACATTCATGCTGGTAAAACACCCATGCACATTAGAGATAAATAAGGAATGTAGTATATGATACTAAATGCTTATATATGCACATAAAACACACACATATGTTGCACATAGTTTACTCTATTTCCTTTGAATAATTTTTTTTTTTTTTTTTTGGTTTTTTGAGACAGGGTTTCTCTGTGTAGCTTTGCGCCTTTCCTGGAACTCACTTGGTAGTCCAGGGAATAATTTTTTTTTGAGACAGAATCTCTCATTATGTAGCCCAGGCTGGCTCTTAACTGATGGCAATGCCCCTGCCTCAGTTCTCGTGGGTGCTGGAATTGGAGCAGTAAGCCATCACACCTAGTTTAATGTAACTTTTGTTTTCAGCGTTTGGGATTTTACCGGGAGATTCGTGTACACTAGGCAGGCACTGACCACTGTGCTGAATTCCAGCTCTCTAAACTCCTTGTACTTCCACCTGGAGCAGAGTCTGATACAGGCATTCCGAAAGTTATTGATGACATGCTCATCAGGGAGAATTCATTTCTTTTTTTTTTTTTGGTTTTTTTCGAGACAGGGTTTCTCTGTGTAGCTTTGCGCCTCTCCTAGAACTCACTTGGTAGCCCAGGCTGGCCTCGAACTCACAGAGATCCGCCTGGCTCTGCCTCCCAAGTGCTGGGATTAAAGGCGTGCGCCACCACCGCCCGGCTCGAGAATTCATTTCTTAGAGTCCTGGGTAAACACTGACAGTTTGTCCTATAGGAAGAGCCATTTGCATTTATACATGTATAAATGTAATTATGAATATATTATATTATGGTTTCTGGTTTGGCATTCAATTATATAGCTTAAACTACATGAGTTATAAATTTGTTTTTTAGGTTTTTTTTTATATTTAACTCAGTAATCCTTCTGGAATTTATTTTTGTAAAGGGTTTCATATAGCGTGGTATCTCTCTCTCAAGGAGAATAGTCTTTAAAGAGAAAAGTTTTCATCTAATATTTAATCAGTTAGAATTCAGGCATTTTGGAATATTATGGTTTTTAATTCTTTGGCCACCTAATAACAATGATTTAATCTTATTTTTAGTAAGACGGTTTGAAAATACAGGATTACAGTGATAAAAACCGGAATAAACGAATTCCCCTTTCTTTGGTGCGTTTCTTTGGCTCTAGGGGAAACCATGGACAGCCTCACCCTGGAGGCCGGGGACGACGCTGGAAAGGTGAGGTGGGTTGACATCAGTGATCAGCTCAAGCTTTATGCCAGCCACTCCCAGTTCATCAAACTCGTGGCCGAGAAGAGGGATGCGCACTGGAGTGAGGACCCTGCCGCGGACAGCCGTGGGCTGTAGCTCGTCCCCGTAAGCCAGGGCCACCTGGGAGTGCTGCAGCCAGCAGGGACGCAGAACTGACTCCACAGAGGACACTCGGGAAGGTCTGCAACCAGGTAAAACGAGCGAGTCCGATGAAGAACACTGAACTTTCAGCTTTCTTCTCAAAGGATTAGATTGCCAGATTTTGTATGTACTTAAGCATGGCTGAACAAAATTTAAATAACAAGTGGTCTTTAGAGAATTGTAGTTACAATAAAAATTAAAAAACCCAACTGGTGGTGATTCGTGTTTCTAGTTCTTACTGTTAACTCCTCACTGCCCTTGGAGCTGAGTGGTGTCCTGCTGAGCTAAACTTCCTCTGGAGGTGCCACCTCACATGTGCAGTAATGCCTGACCCGATTGCCTTTCAACTGGTTGCTTTCTGTTGTTTCCTGTGCACGCAGTGCCCGAGGAGGGCAGAAGAGGGCGTTGGATCCCCCGGAACTAGGTTTACAGGTGATTGTGAGCCTCTGTGTGTGTGCTAGGAATTAAACCCCTGTCCTGGAAGAGCAAGCAATGATCTTAACTGCTCAGCCATCTCTCCAACCCGAGTTACCAATTTTACAATGGAGTTTCAGTTGGTGCATTTATTTATTTATTCATTTTGAGGCAGAGTCTCACTGTATCTCAGTTTTTCTTGTGGTCAAAGATCAAAGTCAATGAATAGAAGTTCTCATTTTTAGAATATTTAAATTTTAAAAATATGCCCGGGTAAATTAGTAGTTTATAGAGATGTCACTTTACTGTGACTACTGCATGACAAAGAATAGATATAGAAAGGAATTAATTAGTCAGGATCAGCAGGGAGCTTTTGTGAGTTCAAGTGGCTTTTGATGGGAGGATAATATTAAGGATTGAAGTAGTTTTTCTGAGAGATGTGGGGTTAATATTATAAATCCCAGATGGAGAGAATGTGTTGGTGGGGTGTCCCCGAAAGAAGAAAGGGAAGTAATGCTGTCTCACCCCAGTGAACCCAGGTGACATGCTGGCCAGGGCTGGCTGTCCTTTGGCAAGTTGAGGATCACTTGAGCTAGAGGGTAAGACAAAGGGGGTGGGGTATATGTTGTCAGGACCCTGTTGGGGTAGATGGGAGTTGAGCTGAGCTGGTTGGAGCCTAGGTAGTATGACAGAGTCTGCTGGGAAACTCTGAGATGTTTGATGTCAAGGTGAACTCTCTTGACATGTTATTTTTAAAAGCCCAGATGTGCCTGGCCCTCGGGTATGTCATGGGCACTTGGACTTGATGAGGATAACTGCTCAGGAGGCGCTGTGTGAGCCTGGAGAGAATGCCACTTCCCAGCACTGAGACCAAACTGTTTTCAAAGGCTTTCAAGAAACTTTGAACAGTCACTAGAACACTTGAACTGAAACCCATACATGTTTTAGTGAGAAGTTTATTTAGAGCAGATGGTCTGTAGATAGTAGCCTTCCCTGTATTGTCTGAAGTTTCACAGAACTTTTTACAGAGAATACAAGATGGTAACCCAGTTCCGAGCTGCAGATAATAGAGCAGGTAACCAGCACCACCTGCAGTAGAGAAAACAGTTAAACCTTTAGCTTCTGGTCTTCCTGTCAGGAGTGTCTGCTCCAGGTCACTGGTGGTCCCCCTGTTCCTGCTCATGTCTGCCCATGGTCACTGGTGGTTCCCCTGTTCTTGTCATGTCTGCTCATGGGCACTGGTGGTCCCCCCATACTTGCTCGTGTTTGGTATGAGGAGTGCTTTCTTCTCTTAGAGACCTTAGAATCAGTAGATGTACAAACCTTAGATGTAGAATCAGTAGGAATACTAGATAATTCACTGCATATCCTCCATCCTCAGGTATTTTACAAATGAAGCAGTTGGCGTTTGGAAAGATTGCTCAAGAGCTTCTCCCCCCAAGGGACGGAGCTAGGATTTGATCCCAGTCTCCCTAGTCCCAGAGTGTGCTCTCTGTCTGCTGTCTTCTCTACCAAGGTTCTGACTCGGACTTGCTCCTGAAGGAGGCAGTTATGTAGACTATGTGTAGTGATGTAAATTCTGTTACAGCCGGACTTACGTGAGCCATGGCAGTGCGTGGGACTTAGGCTCTGTCTGATTGGCTAGTGCTGTTGACACTGTGCGTAATTTTGGGCCAAACATAGTCTATTTCATAATTTCTTAGTCTGAGGATAATGGCCATAGTCAGTATTTGTCTGATGCAAGCACTCTTGAGTTTTTGAAAACATTTCAGACATAAATATTTATCCTAATTTTACTTAATGTCATAGTTATCTTAAAAGTTAAAAGTATAGTAGATAAGGAGAGAACTTGAAAATTCCAGCTATTTTGCAAGACTATCCAGGTTTAAAATGATAAGTTTGAGTGTATTCAGAACTTTGTGATACATTTTCTAAGATATTTCTGGAGTTTTACTAAGTACATTTATATTTGATTACATTGTGGTGCTGTGGGTGGGATACAGGGCCTTACACATGCTGGGCAATCACTCTGCCCCTGAGCCACACTCCAGCCCAGGGCCTTACACATGCTGGGCAATCACTCTGCCCCTGAGCCACACTCCAGCCCAGGGCCTTACACATGCTGGGCAATCACTCTGCCCCTGAGCCATAATCTAGCCCACTGAAGAAGCAGTTAGGATCTATCCATTGAGAATCATACCCTCTGTAGTTAAATTGGCCTTCTGTATTCTTGCTTTTATCATGGCATTAATGTACTAACACAGACACTGTGGTGATAAAACTCTTAAAAAAATACATACTAGTTCATGGGAGAGTTCTGGGGATTTTACTCACCGTGTGTGACTTCTGATGTAACAGTGAAAATTATTTCTGTTGAAATAGCCAATACAGTTACAGTTAGTATGTGAGGTATCTTCAGAGTTCCTCCGCCACCTCCACCAGCCTCTCCCATTTCATGGTTATTTTGTTGTTGATGTGTTAATATTGGTGTGATTGGGGGAATGGCATAGAGAATCCCGTGCTTTGGTTATATGTAAATGCTGAAAAACTGAATCCTTCATTATCTTGTCTATAACATAGAAGCTTATTTCTTCCACATGGTATGTGGTGGCCTGGTGGAGGGAAGTTGTTGCAGCGATTAAAAAAAAAATTCTGGCCGGGCGGTGGTGGCGCACGCCTTTAATCCCAGCACTCGGGAGGCAGAGCCAGGCGGATCTCTGTGAGTTCGAGGCCAGCCTGGGCTACCAAGTGAGTTCCAGGACAGGCGCAAAGCTACACAGAGAAACCCTGTCTCGAAAAACCAAAAAAAAAAAAAAAAAAAAAAAAAAAAAAAAAAAAAAAAAATTCTGTCATGACAGTTAGGGTGTTTGGCCATCCGATCCCCAGAGCAGGTCAGCTCAGGCACTCTCTTCACCATTGCCAGTAGTCTATAGTGGAGGTATCTTTGTGGATTTCTGGGGGGGGGGGGACTGGGGGGTAGGAGGAAGGAGGACAGGGGAATCCGTGGCTGATATGTAAAATTAAATTAATTATAAAATTAAAAAAAGTGCTAGTAATATTCCAGGGCAGGGAAACTTATTACAAGGAAGGCTAGTAGGTGAAAACCCAATTTTTTTTTTCTTTCTCAAAATTGGGGTTGAAAATTGCCTTGAGGTCAGGACATAGCTACATTTGGTAATTTTACAAAAGGCTTTTCTCATTCTGTTACCATGACTTGTCCATTAGACAGAAGCAAGTCCAAGGTAAAGTACAATTACTTGAAAGTTTGTGACCTAATGTGTCGGTTTCTATAACCTTAAATTTTGTAAAACCCCCTTGGGAAAGGATACTCACTGTTAGAGATGCAGAAACTTTGATCTAAAGGTCTGGGAACTGAACTCATGAAGCCATGGCTTGTAATTGGCCTAATCCGTTGGGTTGATTCTGTCTTATGCTTCTATAGTTTAGAAGAGTTACTCTTACCTCCCCTGACATTGGATGTCACTTTTATCAGTACAATCAGAAATAAAATCTTACCCCAAGGAAGCCCTAAAAATAAGGAAAGAAAAAAGTTAAATACTAACTCCCTTTACTAGTGAGTTTGTAGTTTATGAGAAAAAGATTTACCTGCAGTTGGTTCAGAATGGAAGTGATTAGCTGTGAAAGAAGAAAGGGTAAGTACTATGAGTGGGTCAGACTTATTTACCATAGTACATGTGTCCGGTAAAACGTTTTGTACATAAATGCTTCATTGAAAATTATATTTTGTTTATATAAGATTTTAAAATGAAGATATTTAACTGTCTTTAATTTACAAACCAATACTTTCTCTGCCTTCTAACTGCATTTCCTGTATGTGAAAGTTAGAAAGTTGAGGAAACTCTGGGCCACTCGAAGCAAGTGGCGTTTCGGTCATGGATGTGAACGTCCTGTTGAATGGTTTCTTTCAGCACAGCTGTGAATGCGTGCTTTGTCCTGAGGATCTGGCTGCACAGGTGTGTCACTGGAAGTGTGTTGCTCTGTAGCTTCCTTAAAAACTTAGCAGCTCATTCAAGAAATTGACTTGGTCTAAGCGGTGAACCCATCTGTGTGTAAAGTCCTAGAACGCGCAGGCATGCTGAAGCTGACTGAACCCTGGCCAGCCTCAGCAGTTCTGGTGGATAAGCAGGCTCTGGGTGGTGAGTGTTGGAGGGGGCAAGAAAGGGGGAGAAGAGAGACAGGGGGGTCAGGGAGAGGGAGAGAGGAGAAGCGTCTGGTGCTCTCTGGCTATGTAGGACAGTTCTGTAAGTATTGTTTGGATTTTTTAAGGAGGCCTCCGGTAACTTGAATGAGTCAGATTCTCTGAAGAGAGAATATTCTCGGGGTCTGGCAGGGTCTGTATTTTCCATGCTGGGGGACTCGGCAAAGGCACAAAGCCTGTTCAACTCTGCAGGTGAGACCAGGACCCAGCTTCCTTCCACTGGCTTCTCCGTGCGCCTGCAGCCAGGCTGGGATGGAATGGTGTCTGGCTGATTTTGTAATCACTGGCACTCAGTCCGAAGGGGTCCCTGAGGCACGTTTAGTAAAAGTGTGCTTGGAATATTATAGATTTGATCTTTGGGAATGCACTCTAAGGTTTAAACAGGGTGCGCTGTAGGAAGAGCACCAGTCGCTTGAACTGAAATTGACTGTAGGCTTCCTGGTACATTTGAACAGTCTTCAGGATGTCTTGAACCAGTTTTTATTTTAAAATCCTCGGAAAATTTTTCTCACACACATAAACTATTATGGCCCAACTTTCTGACCTTTAAAAGAATACTGCATGCCCATGTTTCTAAGACACTGTTAGCTATAAAAATGTTTTATCAATAGCTTTTAAAAGGATAACATGCATTTTGTTCATTGTGAAATATGTTCCTATTTCAGAAATGTTTGTGTTTTAGACAGAGAAATGGAACTTTTTAGTTTTATCTTTTGTAATTATATTCAAAGTGTTCCTCCAATATTTTCTCAAACTGATATTCTAAGGTACTTACTAATCAATAAACAGTTAATTAAACAGTTGAATTATGTGCAGTTGATTTAAAAACATCTTTTGGGCCAGACATGACCTTTGATCCCAGCACTGCGGAGGCAGAGGCAGAGGTAGGTGGTTTGCTATGAATTTGAGGCCAGCCTGGTCTACATAGTGAGTTCCAGGCCACCAAGGACTATAAAGAGAGACCCTGTCTCAAAAACAAACAAGCAGGCCTCTTCGGGGTTTCGGTGTGGTAATGTTTCACGTGTCTGTTTGTGGCAACTCATTAGTAATAGAATCTGTCTTAGCTCCCTAAAGCGCTTTATCTGTTCCTCTGTTCTGACTCCTCACTCACGCCACTCACCTGCATCAGTGGTCGAAGACATTGTCTTGATACTTTATAGCTCAATGAATGGAGTCAAAGGAAAGAACTCTTCTCATATGCTGGGTTGGTTTTGCCTTTGGGTTTAACAGGTGCCTTTACTCTGTCAGGGTGAACTGAGTGAGTGCAGCGGTTTTCAGAATGAGCTGAGTGAGTGCAGCACTTTTCAGAATGAACTGAGTGAGTGCAGTGGTTTTCAGAATGAGCTGAGTGAGTGCAGTGGTTTTCAGAATGAACTGAGTGAGTACAGTGGTTTTCAGAATGAGCTGAGTGCAGTGGTTTTCAGAATGAGCTGAGTGAGTGCAGTGGTTTTCAGAATGAGCTGAGTGAGTGCAGCACTTTTCAGAATGAGCTGAGTGAGTGCAGCGGTTTTCAGAATGAACTGAGTGAGTGCAGCGGTTTTCAGAATGAACTGAGTGAGTGCAGTGGTTTTCAGAATGAGCTGAGTGAGTGCAGTGGTTTTCAGAATGAGCTGAGTGAGTGCAGTGGTTTTCAGAATGAGCTGAGTGAGTGCAGTGGTTTTCAGAATGAGCTGAGTGAGTGCAGTGGTTTTCAGAATGAACTGAGTGAGTGCAGTGGTTTTCAGAATGAGCTGAGTGAGTGCAGTGGTTTTCAGAATGAGCTGAGTGAGTGCAGTGGTTTTCAGAATGAACTGAGTGCAGTGGTTTTCAGAATGAACTGAGTGAGTGCAGCGGTTTTCAGAATGAGCTGACTCTTTTTTCATGGTATTACGTGTTCTATTCTTAGAGTCCTATAGATCAACAGAACAAAATATATTTACCGCTAAAAGTTGAGTAGGTGTCAGAACCTTGAATAAAAGAAACAAAATAATCCAAGAGTTATAATTTAGCATTTTAACTTGGAGTTACAATTCTGACTTAGCCTGGTAAATGGAAACATACGTTTAAGGCCCTTAGCATTCCTAAAATTTCATCATTAAACCCGTACCACTGATAGTTTACAAACCCTCCTGCACGCCTTTTCAAACCACGTCTGGAAATGTGCTCTCCACAGTTTGCTTTGTGGGCTCGGCACAGGAGGGACGTCTTGTGAAGATCACTCACACAGGCTCACCACATTGTACTTAGGAGAAGCTCATCATGAAGAAGAGCCAATGGTTATTTCTCACAATTTCAGTAGTATTTAAAAATTGAACTACTGTGGTATAATAAACACACAGCTTTGTTTTTGGGTTCTTAACTTAATGAATGTATCATCTTGCAAATCATTATCACCTACTTCAAGAAAACCTTGTTAAAAACTACGAGGTAAATACACCTTTTGTGCTCTGACCATAACCTTAAGTAGAGCTTCTAAGACAAATTACATCTCAATGAAGTCATATCCCTGTAAATGTAAGCGCAACAGCCTACAGGTAAGATGAACGTTAGGAGCCCCCACCACAGGCTTAAAGAGCAGGCTGCATCTGCCTCCTCAGGCGGTTCTCCAGTTAGTGCTGGGCCCTTGCTCCCTCCATGCCATCACAGATTGGCTTAGGCGCTTCAGCTTTTAGAGATAGGTGGGATTGTACATTACATCTTTAAATCAAACAAAACAAGTTTTAATTTTTAGTCAAATATCTTCTTAAAGGAAGTTTTAAATATATTTACCTGATTTGGATCAAAAGGGAAGGGAAAAGGAATTGGAATCTACAAAAAAGAAAAAAAAAAGATGAATTGTGAGTGAAGCAAGCCATGCCTGTTTTCCTTTGTGGTTTTCTTTATTCACTGACCATTTTAGCCTTTCAGTGCATGCCTCTGGGATGGGGTGGCAATAAACAAGGCTACTGCCCTTACGCAGCTCTGGATTTGATACACTATTTTCCTTTAGGAGTTTTAATTATTTTGATTAATTAGTTAAACATAATGTCCAAGGTTCTGTTGGCCGTTCTTGCAAACCCACCGATTTCTCTACTGCAGATACTGGCGCCCTCTCCTGGTGGAGAGCTTCCACGCCCACACTAAGGATTTCTTTCTGTTGCTCAGGACCTGTCTTCTTTGGGGAGTGTTTGACTCACAGCCTCGCTGGCTCCTCTGGGAGCATGTCTCAACAAGACCCTGTCATCCACTTAATATTTGTCCAGCCCTCCCCGAGACTATTATAAAACTCCAACTATTAGGAGACACTGAGGTTGTCAGCAAGAAGGGCAACTAACTTTGCTTTGACTTTTGAGGAAAAGTTGTAGAAACCCGAGGAAACCTTTCTTTTAAAGAAAAGAAAGCATCAGAGTGATTTAGTAACAGCAAAAGAAGGCTATCACAGGCTACTGTTCGCTTCACGGAGCTAAGGTTCCTCATGGTCAACGTCAGCAGCACCAGCACCCGTGGACTAGGTGTGGCAGAACGTGGGAAGAGGCCACAGTGCCGGAGGCACGTTTCCCAGGCCGTGGCCACTCCACCACAAGCTGTGCTGGGAGAGGACTGTCAACAGCCAACAGCTTTCTTTTTAACATGTCGTCGTATTTCTGGGTCAAAATTTGGAAAGTGTGATAGCCATCACCCAACTGATGATACACTTGCGACTTCCCACCCCCTGCTTACCAGAGGCGCCTGGGGGAAGGGAAACTGAGGAAAGAAGGGCAGGATTTGTGGTGGGTAAAAGCTGAATCTCTGTAAAAGGAAGCACAGTGTGAGTCGTTCTGATTATAAAAGACAGCTTTGAAGTGAAGAATGTGCTATTTGAATGTACACGTGTACCTGTTCACTGGAACTTCCTCCAGATTGTCCAAGCTTAAAAAAAAAAGAAGAAGAAAAGCACCAAGGTGAAGCATCTGGCGACAGCACCTTATCCAGCAAGACGTTTCACTTCATATGAGAACAGCTAAAAAGCCTTGAGCATTATGCCTGTCAGTCATGTAGCTTCACCTCTGAGATAAATTACATGTTTAACAGGGAAGTGATGCGTTGATTTTGTCCAGTGACTTAGAAGGCCAAGCACTTTTTGGCTTTTACGTTATATCTAAACCATGTACTTATTTACTCTCTTAAGATTATACTCTGCATTTCTTGTATTGGTATATTTAGCACCAGGGCTGCTCTAGATTAGTTTTCAGTAGGTAGATGTTCAAAGGGAGCATGAGTATCAACTTAAATTTTGTAATCTCCCCACAATCTCTGAATGGTCTCTCATTCCCTTGAAAGCCCCCCTGTGGCCAAATGTGCATGGAGAGGGTGTCATGCTTCCCTGGTGCTAGGCACTGTCCACAGTAAACATAACTTGTTCCTACAGGTCTCACTTGCTACAAATGTGGGGAGCGTGGTTAGTCAGTGCACAGCAAAAGGTTAAGCTGCTGCTGGTGGTGGGGTGTCGCTGTGCTTTACGTATTCTGAGGTGGTGCCATAAAATGCATCATTATTTCGCAGATCACCTGCAGAGCAAATGCTCCCGTCAAATGGACACAGTGCATTACCACCCCACGGCTGAAACACATGAGTGTTTCAGAGACGCTAACTAAAATTTGGGAGATGTGTGTGCTGCAGCAGCTTCTTCAGCACGGTGTTCCTATAGAGATGGGCGGTGCATCTCGTTTGGAACTTTAGACAGTCGTGTGTGTCTGGGCTGGGCATGTAACTGGATGGAAGAGCATTTGCCTTGCATGTGCAACTCCTTGGGTTTGAGCCCAGCACTACCAAGAACACATCATAGCAACAGTTCTTGTTAATGTCGCAAGAAGAGACTATGACCCAATACAACAGACTGGCTTATTATTCAGGCATGCTGCACATGGGCAGAGGTTACTATTCAAACCTTGTTTTCCAAAATAAAGACATCCATGTATAATACTTCAATGATCTGTCACACTCCCGAACTGCATATTTCAGACATAAGTTTTTAATATTAGCTTAGAACTAGAGTGGGTAGTCTTAAATCTTCCTCCCTGTAAAACCAAGTTTATCAGGCATCAGTCTTGGTGTCAGAGCATCTTTGAGAGGAGCCTTTTAAGAAAACTCCAGGTGATGTAGGGCACTGTTATAAACGAAGCTCAAGTCAACTGCTCACTTTTGACCTGGGTCCTTGTAGAGGGCTTGGTTTATATTGCTGCTAAGTTTGCTAAGAGCTCTCTGTTGCAAGTAGGACGGTAAGTGTTTTAGAACCATTTCTAGTCATTTTTACACTCCGCACTTGATCTTACTCAGTTGACAGGGAGAGCATGAGTTAGTTCTTTGCCCAAGGTCACCCTCTGGCTAAGATCTTCAGAAGCAGCTTTGTGACACACAGAGCCTGAGACCCAGGAAGATTCCTGATCCCATTGCACTCCTGGACTCCACTTTCCTCATCTGTGAAGATGTGAGATGCTTTCTAGCCCCGAAACATGAAGACTCCCAGTGGTGACTGACAGAGCAGCTGAGGAAGTACTCACAGGGATGGGCAGAGCGGTGGTGGTGCTCAGCAGGGCGGCCAGGAGGAAAACCGTCATTCTGCAGAGAGAGTCTGGAGTGAAGGATGATGTGATCGATCTCCACATCCTGTTTCCATGGTGAACAGACGGTTGAAGCAGACATGCTGACAGGGGCTAGGCTAAATCTTGCCTCTAGATTCACATTTTCTTTTTAAAGCTTGGAAAACCTTTAAAAAGCGTTAAATGCCCCTAGACCAGTCATTCTCTGACTTGGTACGTTGCCTGCCACCCCCACTCTTCCTTAGTGACTTGAGATTGTGATCTCTGTGCATAGATCTCTTGTCTGCATTGTTACAATGGGGGAGTGACTATCGCCAGCTAATGTAGAGAAAAGCTTTTACAGAATGTACAGATAAAGCTTGTGCCGCATGAGGCTGACCAGTCCATATGCCCTGGATGCAGCTGTTGAGAATTACAGTTCCTTAGAAAGGAAATTACATGAGAAAAAATTTCAAGGCATCATGGGTTGATAAGAATAAGCACAATGTGAATAAATTCAGGAAAGCAACTCAGCAAGGTCTGCTCTGCTCTGTTGGTTCTGAAGTAAGTAAACCTTCATTTGTAAAATCACATTCACTTAGAACTGACTTACCCTCTGCATTTTAAACTACACCATTGTACTATGGAGTCTGGCTGTGAGAGAACAGCCTCACCATATTTTCAGGAACACTTGTGCCCAACATTTGAGGCAGATTCTGTCTATCTATGAATCATCTGCCAGCTACTTTATACTTAAACTCCACACTGCTTGAGTTTGTATCACATTGCTTGAACAGAGACTTCTTTTCATAGTTTTCCTTTCTATATTTTCTGGATTCAAACTCTAAAAATTCTTTCTTATTTTGATAAGTGGACCTAGTAGGAATCATTGAACTACCCAACCCAAGAATGTTCCACATCCTTTGAGAAGTATAAATTATATCGTGTTAATTACCTGTGCTTCAAATGGTCCTCGGAGCAACAGCTTCAGGAAGCAGTGTGGACGGACATCCCTACACCTGGCTAGTATTTAAGCTGTGTTACTAATGTCTACATGGTCATAGGCAATATGACTCACAAATTCATGGCTATACTGAGCAATTGGCTTGAGACCAGGAACTCCCATTTTTAGGAGATCACAATTATCAAGACTGGCTTAAAGACTGATTCTGAAAAGACAACTTCATTGCCTTGACTGGGATTAGAGTGATCTTTATCACAACCAACTGGTCATTAAGCACTAACCATCAAGAACATGAAAGTGCTTCTGTGATCTCTTTCCCAGGGGCCTTAGACCTGCAGTAAGATTTGAATACCTCCATTCTTAGTATTTTTATTTCAAAATGAAAATGATTTTCAAATAAAAATTCTTAGTAAATGTTTAGATGGCATCCTTAATATTAAAATCAGTTTTCCTTATTATAAAGCATTTTTATGAAGTTCCCTGAGAGTAAAATAAAATTTTAGGCCTAATTGACACCTGCTAGTATAATTATAAAACATGGTTTCTAAAACCTAACTTCTAAAAATTGGCTTCTAATTAAGACAGTTGTGGTGTACATAAACATATTCTGAAGTTTAGAATAATTTCTAAAATTAATTTCCTATTTGATAAAAATAAATAATTATATTTTGTTTGGTCAAATTTAACCTAATTATCTAGAGAGGATATGATTTACTGTGGTTTTAATTAAAGAAAAAGGGACTTACTTACCTCACAAAAGATAAAAACAATTGAAGGTAATTGTGTCAATAGTGCTACTTCAATAGAAAACTACATAACCTCCCATTTTTTCAAATACTATAAAATTGGAATAAAATGGATGCCAGAAACTTTTGGTGCCTCACTTCAGACATTGGAAAACTGTGTGCTGTCCTTTATACTTTTATGCCCCAGTTTTTAGCATTGCAGAAAAGCCCAACTGGAAACACAAATTTTCTGGGACACAATCAGGCCACAGGAGTAGGGCTGATCTCTCACAGCATTGGTCATCATGACACTCCATGGCTCATCATCTGCCCCTTTCACTTTATGTTGAGAAATGAAACACACAGAGATCTTTCAGACCTCTTTCTCTCCGATACACAAGGGCTGCTGTACAGAAGTTTGGATAAAGCAATGTAGAATCACCCACATTTTAAACTTCACTTGGCTAAAAAGCAATTGAATTCAACCTCCCCTCTTCCATTGAAACTTACATAATGATGAAGGATGCTGGAGATTAGCTTGTTACAATTTTTTTACTGTAGAACAGATCTCAATCTTTTCTTTAAGTGCACTTTTTATTTTGAGCAGTAAGCAAGCACAATTCCATTTTGATCTCTAATGTAAGCCCTGGGTTGGTTTTTTACATTTAATTTTTAAAATAAATAACTGGAAATAAACTTGAGCAGGTATTTGATACTTTATTGGCTCTTTATTAGACATTAAGATAATGAAAATGAGGCACATTAACCTCAAAATGCAATATCTCACTTCCTTAACATGCATAAGGTGTTAGTCACAATACAAAGACATTTTTCATGTTTTATAATTATCAATTATAAAATTAGATGCAGAGTAACATTATTATGAGTTAAAGTGTTCCCAGACAGTACAGTCTTTTGTAGACATTGAGTCTACTTAATTTTAAAGTTTTATTTCCTAAGGGAATGTTAAAGCCTAGCACGTATGTATATCACCATCAGGCAGTTACTATCATTGTCTTCTCTTACATGCAAACAAACATTTTGCTAAATATGAATCTACAGTGTCATGGCTGCATGTATTCAGAAGTGGTTAACGCAGAAGGAGCCGATGGGAAGTTTCGATTCTTTCACATCTTAATTCAAAACAGGAGGTTTTCATCTATGTCTTCTGCAAAAATAAATGAATGAATGAATAAATAAATACATAAATAGATACACTCTTAGAAAGTCACCTGGAAAGCCACACAACCAAGGAAGGTTAGAGCTGTGGATGTGCAAAACCATCTAAAAAGGCAGCATGGAAGTGACTCTCGACATAGTTTGAACTTTTGAAAATGTCTTCAGGCTTCACCTCTGGAATCAGAATCCCTGGTGGTGGACAGCTATCACGTGGACACCTAGGCAGTTCTTTTGGAATTCTTTGTACAGTTTGAGAAACACCAAAGGAGGACCAGGGCAAGAAGTGCCAAGTATGAAGGAAGGCTGAAGTGTCATAGGAAGGGCAAACGTCTAGGCACAGCTCATTTAGCTTTGGACTGAGTCATCTGCAGACATGCCTGTTGCTGCTGGGATGGCAGACAACATGGCCTCCTCTGATGGACATAGACCACTTTGGACCAGGGTAGCCTTGCCAGGACTGCCTGGACATCCCTATTTCCACATCAATGGACCTGTGAACCTTTTCTGCCTTCGATTGTCCTTGCAGTCAGCATAGTCCCTTCCCCTTGGGACACCTTCTTCGACACGGAACTTGCCTTCATCCTTTCCCTATTTAGGGGCACTGCTTATTCCCTCTCTACACCCTTATCCAGTATATGTTGTCTACATGTGTGATTCCATGGTGTTCAATCCTAGACCTTTGCCCTATAACTTGATAAAGTTTCTTTGGCATAATAATTCCCTTCCTTAGTGTTGATTATTCCCCATAAGCCCAATCTCTCTCTTTCTCTTGCTGTGGATAAACTCAGGTCCATGCATATTTGAGGTAATAATTCTACCACTGAATTATATCCGTAACTCTCCAAATGTATATTTCAATGTCCAAACTCTATTGAACTTATGACTCCTATATTGAGCCATGGATCATATTTGTCTTGTAAGTAATTAAAAATTCAGCTTGTCCCAATGAATTTGTCATTGCCCCCAATCTGCTCCTGTCATTGTGTTTCCTACCTCAGAGGAAAAGTGCCTCTAACTATTGCCTGGCCCAAGGCAGGAATGGGGACATGACATGCTTTCTCTAGATTCTCTCAGTTGTCTGCTCCCTGCCTAGTATTTCCTCCCAGCCATTGCCTCCTTATACCCCAAACCTGCACCGTGTGGGTATGCTTCTATTTTAAGATGTCTTGACTGCATCACTTATTTCCCACAATCACTTCTGAGTCAGGTTCTTATCAACTCTTGGACTTACCACAGCATCCTCAACCATTCGTAACTCACTCCACAGTGTAACCACAGGACTCTTGTTGGATGACACACCGACACTCCTAAAGTCTTGAAAGGGCTCAGGAGACCCTGTGTGGTCTGACTTATCCCAGTAGTTTCACTTGGAAAGTTTTTTTCTAAGAGTCATGTGAATAGATGCAAGAGGTGGTGTATTGGTTGGGTTTTCATCAGCCCAACACAGGCTGGAGTTACATGAGAAGAAGGAACCTCAGTTGAGAAAATAGTCCCATCAGATTAGCCTGAAGACAAACCTGTGGGGCATTTTCTGGATTGATAATTGATGTAAAAGGACCACGCCCACTGTGAGTGATGGTCCCCACCCCTGGGCAGGTGGTCCTGGGTTCTATAAGAAAGCCGGCTGAGGAAACCATGGGGAGCAAACAGGGAGCAGCATTCCCCCACGGTTTCAGCTTCCGTTTCTGCCTCCAGGTTCCTGTCCTGACTTCCCTCAGTGATGACTGTGACCTGATAGTTGTAAGGTAAAATAAACCCTTTTCTCTCCATGTTGCTTTTGGTCGTGATGTTGATCATATTAATAGAAACCCTGACTGAGACAGACTGTGTGTCATCATCACGAAGACCCTCCCTCCGCTTGTCTGAGCTTTGTAGCTACAACTAAAGATGAGATTGAGATGAGTGGCATGCCCAGAGCTGGCTAATGGCGGGGCTCTGCCATTTGAACATAGCTAGTTTAGATCACGGCAGTTGAAATTCAGGAAAATGCTGGCTAAAGTTTATTTTCTCCTGTGCTCTTATTAGTGTTCTCAGGGAAGAAAGTGCATTTATAAAGAGGTGTCATTCTTTCTTTGCCTTGCCCTGCTGTTTCCCAAAGTGATAACTTGTTTACTTATTCTAACTGAACATTTAATGACTGCCTTATTGGCTTAGTATGCGATAAATCTTTCCCAACCTCAAAATAGCGCAAGGCCAGCCAGACCACAGTGACAAACAAGACCATTAGTAGCTTTGCAAATCACCGGGCTTGGACCTTTCTGGCTCTTCCAGTCAGAGCCTGGACAGGCTGACTGTGGAAGAACTGCCAGACGTTTTGTAAAGGAAACAGAAGAAAAACTCCTTTTCCTTAAGTAAATGGCCTTTATTCAAATTTGCCTTTTTATCAGGTCTTTAACATCCCAACCAAGTCCTGTGAGAGGACGTAAATGAAAATGTTCTGGCCCAGCTGAGCTCCTCATATTGATCATAGTGGGCTTCAGCTGCACTTGGGGATGCGCTCTCTTTTCAGCAGGGAGTTGGAAAGACAGGTTTAACCGTTTGTGGGGATATATGTGAACTTGAATAAATACTCTGCTTGGAGAATAGGTGTTAGGAAGGAAATTGATCCTTTTGTATCAGTCTGGGTCTACTAGCTTGTTCATTTCTTTTGAGTAGAATGAAGTCCGTTTCCGGTGATCCCCCCTTGGCCCATGCTCCCCGCAGGGTTGTCCTGTGTGACCACCAGAACATGCAGAGTGATGTGGACTTCAACTTTGGTTGCAGTTGCTAAGGGTAGGTGGCTACCACACGGTGGGGTCCTGAAGCCACCTGCACACAACCAGGTGACTAGAAGCAGATCCTGCAGGTAACCTCTGCACTAGCTAATAGATTGGTCATGTGACACTAAGCCAGACCCGCCCGGGAAAGTGACTCCCAGACTCCTGACCCTGACAAACAGTCTGGGGGTGATTTGTTATGAAGTATAGCGACTAATGCAGAAGAGGAGGTGTTCACAGAACAGGCTCTCACTGGAACAGGCTCTCACTGGTGTTTATTCGCAGAGTACCATTGAGAGCAGCAGGGTCATTCTTCTGCTGAACGTTAAATGACTCAGTGCCAACACTCTCAGGTCTTGCTAATTCCAAGCCATTGTACACTGGCATGAAGAATTTTAAGGTGAGGGTCACACATATAACCTCTGAGGGAAATTCTGACTTTTGATGGCCTGTCTTTTCTTTCTGCTTGACTGTATGTTCATGTGTATATATTTTTAGATATATCCATAAAGCATCTGGTGTGTGTGTGTGTGTGTGTGTGTGTGTGTGTGTGTGTGTGTGTGTACACCTGCATAGTGTGCCTGGAGGCAAGAAGACAACTCAGCATTGTTACTCAGGCTTCTCCTACATTGTTATTATTATTGTTGTTGTTGTTGTCATTGTTTTGAGACAAGGTTTTTCTATGTAGCCCTGGCTGTCCTGGAATTCATTATGTACATCAGGCTGGCCTGAAACACATAGAGATCTACCTGTCTATGCCTCCTGAGATTAAAGGACTGTGCATGCATGGGTACACACACACACACACACACACACACACACACACACACACACACACACACACACCCCTAATAGCAATCTTGCTATTAGGCCATAGGACGCAGCATTTCTCTGAAGAAGTAGACATTGTTCTTTGATAACGAATTTACCTTCTTTAATCCCAAAGCAGTGGCCCCATTCCTTCAAGGTGATGTGCTTGTCCTTGTTGGGGTCACACTCCTCAAAGAAGCGCGTTATGCAGTGCTCCATGGGCACCAGGGAAGCTCGCAGAGGAGCAAGTTCGGAATGTGTCAAGATTCTGCAAGAGAACAATGACCACCTGTTAACGGCATGGCTTGTGCATGAGGACTTAAGTCTCGATCACCAAGGGCATTTCCTTCCACAAGGTCACTGTGCATGCCAAGTGAATTGTACACAGTGAAAAGCTGCAGGCACGAATGGGTCGTGGTGCCCAAAGCTTGCCTCTTGCTGAGAATTGTGCACCCACCAATCCCAGCCTCTAGATGTGCGCCCCACGTTGGGTTGTGTGAGCTGGCGCTCACTCCCTGGCCAGGCTGGGATTGTCCCAGAGGTGACCCGAGTTGAGCCAATTAGATCACCTTGTGGATTTAGTTCAAGAATGAGAATAGAAGGCATCTTTGTGGGAAACACAGAGATTTAATAAGTAAACTCAGTACGGTAATTCAGAAGCTGTGCTGTTGATATCTTCCATTATTTCCTCACTGATTTTTAATTAGATTCCTAACCACGATGGTTTGTACTCAGTGTTTGAAAATGAAGCTGGAAGTATTCCCAGTGGTGTCTGGAGTTCTGTTTCACATAGATATCATTACCAGGGAGTGTCCCGGGGTGGGAGGTAGTCTCTACCTGTCGGCAGGATGTTGGTCCAGTTCGTTAAACTGCCAGTGCACAGGATACACATACATGTGGTAGTTTTTCTTGAAGTCCCTCAGGAGAAGTTCAATGGAGTGGTCTCCAGCCAGGAGTCTCTTCTCATCCAGGTAGATTTTCTTGACCTGAGATTAAGAAGATAGAAGAGTGTCAGGGGACCAGGAACACGTCTCAGAATTGTTAAACCTTGATGGAAGGGTAACAGTGTGACAGATGAAAACCTGCCCGGGATGTGAGCCTGACCCAGGTGGGATGGATTCTAATCAATGCAGCCAGCCTCTGCTTTCCTTTCCTTTCCTTTCCTTTCCTTTCCTTTCCTTTCCTTTCCTTTCCTTTCCTTTCCTTTCCTTTCCCTTCCCCTCCCTCCCTCCCTCCCTCCCTCCCTCCCTCCCTCCCTCCCTCCCTCCCTCCTGCCTCCCTTTCTCGTTCTTTTTGTTTTAAAACAACTCAGCAAAATAACATTTCAGTTTATTGCCAGGAATTTCACACACATGAATTTACTTCTGTATAGTAATCTGTCTTCTTGCCTTGAATGTAAACTTTTTAAGGTGGAAGTTTTATGTGTCCGCTGCTGTATCTCTAGAATGTAGGTCAATTATGGCACGTGGAATACATTCAATAACTACCTGATGAAAGAATCTTCTCTTAAAACTTCTGGGATCAGTGTTCTGCACATCTTAATGTGTGCTGGCATAATGAGCAAGTTCCCTTATAGCAGAACCTGTGCCTGGCCTGTGAGGCCAAAAATGTTAGATTTAGGTGCGTTGGGTCTGCTTTATCACAGATACAGCGTCCTCTAAAGGCCTGTGAGTTGGAGGCTTGGTCCCTAGCCCACAGCACTGATGGGAGACCGTGCAACTGTTCAGAGGTAGGGCTTAGTTGGAAGTTTCCTGTCATACAGGGCATGTCCTTGAGCATGCCCTTGAAGGGAATTTGAGGAGCCCCACACCTCCTCTTTTGTCTTTGTTCCTTGGTCCACTGTGAAGTGAATATTCCCTGCCACAATGTGCTACCTCAGCATAGGCCCAAAGCAACACAGTCAACATTGGTCACCGACTAGAACCTTCAAAACTGTGAGCCGAACCTTTCTTCTCTAAGTCGTGTTATCTGAGGTATTTCTTACAGTCAGGGAAAGCTGACCAGAAAGCTGAGTTTGTTAACTTTGCTTGGTCATAGACACTTAAGGAACACTTTACAGGCTACAGCCCCGTGAACAGAAGGCGGGCAGTTTGGCTGTGTTACGGAAGTTGCGGCATGGATGGGGACCGTGATAGAATGTTAATGCACGCAGGCTAAGCAGATGCAGAAAAGGGGGCAGACTCTGCTGCTGTGTAAGGCAGTAAGCTCTCACCACACACACACCCCTCGGGTCCTGCAGACATCAAGGCAGTGAGCGCTCACCTCCCCTGCCCCCTGCCCCCCATCCCCTCCCCGCCCCCTCCCCCTTCCTGGGGTCCCGCAGATAGACACTCAGGTATCAGAGCATGGAGCTTACTTTGCTTCTCTGCTTTTCATTTAAATAACCATCGTGTTTGGGATTCGGTTCGTAAAGCTGCATCAGGATATTTTTGAGCCAATCTCTCATCCGCAGGGGAAACTGAGCCACTTCAAAGTCGGTACAAGCAGGAATAGCTGGGGGAAGCAGAAAACAGGAGATGACCATGCTCCAAACAACAAGTCCTCATCACCGGAAGCTCCACACCTGCTTCCTCCTGACTGGTGGCGCAACAGAACCTCCTGGGATGTCTTAAAAACATCCTAATCAAATGCCCAAGTTGTTGGATATTTTTTTGTGATCCTCCTGCCTCAGTCTCCCAGGTGCCAAATGATAGACTCACATTACTATGCCTAGTAGGTGACAGTTACTATGGAAAGAAGATCTTGATGATTTTATGATGGGACCTGGGCATCATGATGCCTTAGGAGACCCCCCCCCCAAATAATTCTGACATGCAGTAAAGACTGAGAACTAGTGCTGTAGAACCAGGGACCAGGTATCTGGAAGTGGAGGGCATTCGGGCTGTTGGTTAGCAGCAGAGGAAAAAGCCGACAGGAGCTCTCTCTGCAGCAGCAAATCATGCATCTCCGCACTTAGAGAAGCCCACACTTGTTTCCAGGCGGCCCCACATTGGACACGAGCTGCCAAGAGGGCTCAGTTCATCACCGTCTCCCTGGATCTCAAGGCTGTGGCTACTGCCTCAGTGCAAAGCTTCAGAGTGTGGGGACAGGCTGAGAGAACACAGTAACGTCCCAGCCTTCCTTGGGGACAAGATAAGAAAACAGAGTAACGTCCCGGCCTTCGTCGGGGACAAGCCGAGGGATCACAGTAACGTCCCAGCCTTCTGCCCAGAGTGCACATGGATGATTTTGTCCACCTCAGTGGACAGAGCAAGTCAAACCATAACACTTCATACCTTGTGTGTGTAGAAACTGAGAAGCAGAAACATACCTGGGCTGTACTAGTGTGGGACTACTGATGTGCCAAACACAACTGAGGACACCCTGGGGCAGGAAGACGGTGCTAAACAACCTCTGGAAGAATCTACTGCAAAAAAATTCCTGACAAAGACTTAAGTGAAATTGGAGGGGAGGTACGAAATTCAGAAAATCCCAGTCTTTCAAGTCTTTAAGTGCATCTCACAATGGTGCCTCTGAACTCAGTGGGGGAGAATTGGAATTGTCTAGGTTTCTTGAAAACCAAGCAGTAAAACAAAATTCTGGTTCCGACACAACCCCATGGATTCAGAATCTCCCATGATGAAGGCCTGGGAATTCCTGAGTTGGTGTTAGTTTCAGACTGATTTCATAACTATATCAACTCTTTTGTTTGTATAGACAGAATTTAGAGAGGCACAAAAATCACCCGGAAATGATGTTTGGCAGTAGTGGTCTGTGTCTTACATTTGCAAGCTCCAAAATAATCCAGCTGCAGTTGGTGTCCCTTTTTGGTCCCTTCCAGCCTGCACTTGGTGGCAAAGAGGTGACAGGAGCTGGTATAGGTCTGGTTGTCAGTGCCACAAACCTAGGAAAGGGAAACAAGAAGTGATGGAACCCATTACCCCCGGAGAACACTTCCCTGATGTCTGGCAAACATGTCTGGCCAAAGATGTGCTTTGGTAGAGTCTATTAAAATAACAATTTTCTGATCTGGCACCAAGAAAGAAAAATCTACTAAGTTAAACCCATGATGATAATTTAGCTCCAGATAGATCTCCATAGAACTGAAATTGTGAATGTCCCCAGGAGAGAATGAATTAAAAGTTTGCTATCTTTTAAATTTTAAATGTAAATATTTTATGTGCTATGGGTGTAGTGTACACACTACAGTCCGTGTTTTGTGTGTGTGCACCCATATGCATGTACATGTATGTGTGTGTGTATGGGGGGGCACTGACGCCAGGTCATCTCTGACCTCGCCCCTCCTTATTGTTGAGGTGGTATCTCCCAGTTGAACCCAGAGCTCATCTACACCACTGGTCTTGCTAGTCAGCTTGTTCCAGCAGTCCCCACCTCTGCCTTCTGAGTGTCCTGGGTTACAAGGATACCGCCACTCTCACCTACCATTTATGTGGGTGCTGGATCCGAATTCCCGTCCTTAGACCTGCACAGACCTGCTGAGCCATCTCCTCAGCCCCATAACTAATTTGTTATGCCCTAACTGAAACACTTGAATTTCTCTGGTATCTGCTCCCACTCGATCATACTTCAAATATTAGATCATATAAGATGTACCCACTTAAAAAATAGATTAAATTGCAAACTATTTCCACTCAGGAAACCAGAGTTTTGGTGTATGTTGAGGACTATTGTGCAGAATACTTACTTGGTCAAGGATTTTTGCAGGGGGACAAGTCTCTGGATCTTGGCAAACGCAGTGGGGTTTCCCCTGCTGATCTGCTTCGCAAGTGTGCCCCCTCTTACACGGGAAGTTCGTGCACGAGCCTAACAGGAGAGAGTGAAAAGGGAACACAGACACAGAGAAGTCGTGCATTAGCATGACGCCATCCAGATGGTTCGCTTCTCTTTCACGCATCAGACAGGAAAACCAGATTCTGAAACCGTGAAAGCAGGGAGATGCCGGAAAGCACCTTAACGATGTGCTCGTCTGCAGATGGACTCTGGCCTCAGACGTGTGCCTAGGACTTCAGCTGTCTCCTTACAGCAGACTGCAGGGTGCTGGAGGAGGACAGCAGTCCTCTCTGACCTGCCTGAGACAGAATCTGAAGTGCACACAATGATGTGCACAGAAGCTGGAAGCTAAGCCAGGGGAATTTAATTTTGTTGAAATTAAAGATGTTTGTGGTTGGGGTAGGATGGATTTGAGAGTAAGCAACAGAGTCAGCCCTTCTCAGAACTGAAAGCAGTGTTGGGGCTCTGGGGAGGATAAAGATAGCTTTGTGTAACATCTCAACAGGGCTTTCAGTGTGTTAAGCACATTGACCCACAGCCTATCAAACACACACAAGAAATACCAACACTTTATGGAATATTTCCTCAGGGAGGCCGGGGACGTGGCTTTCTGGATCAGAATGGAAGGGGGTGCTAGCCCAAATGTCAGAGTCCATCCCTCCCTGGACCTGTTGCGGCTTGCATGGCATCCACTCACCAGCACTGCGCCCCCTCAAATTGCCTTCCTCTGAAGGTTCAACATTCAGTGAGCTCTCGGCTTTCTTGGCCTTTGAAAACAAGAGCAGAATTTCAGTGAGATAAAGAGATCAGTGATTTGCTTTCTGTCTTGCTGTGCATACTGCCACTGAGCTGTGCATACTGCCACTGAGCTGTGCATGCTAAGATCTCAACAGGGAAACCCCTGCAACTGCGGAGGGAGACAGTAACTCTTTTTTTTTTTTTTTTTTTTTTTTTTTTTTTTTTTGGTTTTTCGAGACAGGGTTTCTCTGTGTAGCTTTGCGCCTTTCCTGGAACTCGCTTTGGAGACTAGGCTGGCCTCGAACTCACAGAGATCCGCCTGGCTCTGCCTCCCGAGTACTGGGATTAAAGGCGTGCGCCACCACCGCCCGGCCTGACAGTAACTCTTGGAGAGTAAGAATCGTTCCGTGTGAGGAGGATCACCCCTTTGGAGTTGGGTCCAAAGCACTGTCCCCATACATTGTCTTGGGATTCTGTCATGAGGATGAAAGTCCATCAGTGACCTCTGTGGAGGTGTTGGTAAAACTTTCTTAGCAGGGTTTGAGGTGTAAGAAACTTCCTATCTCAGAATGGCAGGAGAAGTCCTGGGACTTGAGATTACCTGCCACCCCAAACGGGGTCAGTTCCTCTTGTTTGGGGGGGCAGATGGGGTCAATTCCTCCTGGGGGGGGGCAGGCAGTGTGCTGGGAATTTGCCTGAAAGTCCCAGGTGATTAAGCAGCCAGATCAAAACAGAATTCCTTCTTTCTCCCAACTGCAATTTCCATATGGGCATGTGTTTGTATTTTAAAGGAGTACTTTAATTTTTATGGTTAATTCAACGAACATGCTGGCTCTGATCATGTTGGAGGCATTCTGACAGACACCATGGTTCGGCTGGACCAACGTAACGCCAGCTTTGAAGACAGCAAAATTGCAGCTGCCGCTGTCTCCCATTCTTCAGGTCTGTCAGAATTTTCCAGCCAGCTGCAGGGAAATTCAGCTCCCCTCTCTGCATTTCTAAGCCCCTGAGCCATAGAAATCTACTTGGCTTATTCAAAGGACAGACTGGATGTATTGGGGGAATTGTTACCTCTCTAGCAAGTCCCAGGCAAAATAAATGTCCCAGGTCCCTTACTCCCAAATGGAATAATCCTTGGGAGTTTTTTTTTCCCTAATAAATTTAATTTTAATGAATTTAATTTTTTTAGCTTCTTTTTCTTCCCTATGTATTTTTTTATTTTTTTTATTGTTTCTTGTACTCCTATAATAACTGTCACTCAAATTGAAGGTCTGCTTCTAATAGGAGCCCAAATAAAACATGCTCTCAGTCTAATGATGGAGACAGGCAGACAAATACATAATTGAACAAGGTGAGCATCCATAATCTGAACACTTGAAATATGAAATTCTCCAAAATCCAAATACTGTTTAAGCACTGACCCAGCCCCAAAAGTAGAGATTTAACACACGAACTCACGTGACAGGTCACAGTTAAAATACAGACACATTAAAAATATTGTATATAAAATTATGCTTAAGCTGTAAACACACACAGAGAGTGCTTGTGAAATTAATGAATTTTGTGCTTAAACATGGATTGTATTTTCAAGATATCTCATTATGTATGAGCACAGAGTCTGAAACAAAATTGCAATGCTTTTGGTCTGTCATTTCAAATGAGGGAAATTCAGCATGCCCTGTATTTTAGGGACGTACTGCCAGAAGCACACACAACAGAGTGTGACTGTTTCTTGGCTGATTGATTGGACAGGTATCATTGTAAATGCTCTCACCCCTTGGTCATCTCCAGCCTCACTCTTGTCTATGTTCTCATCCTCATCTGTTGCTTTCTCAACATGTTTAACATGATGGTCAAGGGAAGCCGTGTCTCCAGCCTCTAGGAACTCCCGGCTCGGGATGAAATAGTCGTCACTTGTACCGTGCTTGGAGTCATCACTGCCCCCATTGTCACTGGCTCCATGATCCCTGGTCATGATGACACCGTCATCCGTGGGTTCTGTGGAAACCGTCTTTTCATCCATGTCCTTTTGGTTACCAATAGCTTCAAGGCCAGCCTTTCCTTCCCGGCCCTGCCACTCTGTGTGCTGAATATGCTTCCTGCTGCCTGCTGCCCTGTCAGCCTCCCCTTCTGCGTTGGAGTCGCCCTCCTGCCCTGGGTTGTCTTGCTCAGACCCATTCTTCTGCATCTCGCTTATCGGAGTTGGTTCACTGGACTCTTCTAAGGTGCCGTCAGTCTGGTCACTGTTCTCCTCCTGCTTGCTGGCAGGCTGCTCCTCGGGAAGTTTTTTTTCCCTTTCCTGGTTCTCGCTGGGAGCACCAGTGTCTCCTGGCTCTTCTTCCTCTTCTTCATCGGGAGCTTCTTGTTCCTGGCTTTCGTCTTCCGTCAAGTCTCCGTTATGCTCGCTGCTCCTGTTCAGCGGTTGGCTCGTGTCCCCTACAGGCTGCTCTTGGCTTTCCTCCCCCTTTGTGACGTCTTCACGTTGGTTGGAATCCACAGAGGAAGTCGAGGCAATAGCAGGGGAATCGGTGTTCTCTAGGAGCTTTTTCTGGCCAGGCTCACTTGTCCCTTCTTGTACATCCATCGTTCCTTCCGTGGGTGAATATTCCAGATTCACACTTAAATCGCCATCACCATCCTCCTCATCCTTCAGGTCCATCTCATGGCTGTGGGTTTCATCCTGTTCTGTTGACTGCTCGTGGGTTTCCTCTTCTGACTTCAGTGCTGAAGGTTTTTCAGCCTTAAAAGAACAAAAGTTTATTCTTGAAATAAATGACATGGTATTCCTATTTACCACTACAAAGCTAGCATTGAACAGTCTTCCTTTTTTTCCCTCCATACATTATCTTGTAAATATATTCATGTTATTCTTCACATTCTAACGCACAGGTTTATCCTGAATTTGAATTTTGTAAAATGAAATGTTTTATATAGCGATTCACAACAGGGAGTACATTTGTTAGTCAGATATTGTCTAGTATTTAGGTTCACGTGATTATCGTACTTACAAAATTAAACTGAGAAATGAATATATTAAGCTTTAAGCATGCCTTGATACTGAATTCTCTGGAGAAAGAAAAAGATGACCCTCATATAATGATTACTTTTACCTCATCTTCGGCATGGTTTTCTGTATCTGCTGCAGCTTCCACCCCGACACTGGGGGCTGCAGTGTCGTCGGGCGTCACCAGGGTTGCAGCAGTTGGGTTGGAATGATCAGAGAGAAACCTTGCATTTGTCTGAAAAAAATGAAGACTTTGTGTTACTAATATACAGATGCCAGCTTAAAAATACAAATTATTTGTCATTATCACCACTACTGCGATCTTTAGTGATAGCATTAATGAACGATAGTCTCTAGAATTTTCTAGACTACAAGTAAATGCCTGTGATATACTGTTACCGGAAAGAATTATAGTCACATTCATGTATATATACAAAGCCTGGCCGAAAATGAAACAGAAGACATTTCAATAAAGATTATCCTTGACTTTTGGAATTCTCAAACCTTGACAGAAGCATTCATAATTTATAATCTTGAAAAGTGTCATTTAACACAAAGTTGAAGAAAAACAAAATTAGTCCTGGGATGTAGCAATGTACAGCACCTTGGCTGCTTTGAAGTTCTCACTGACAATTGGTAGAAAAGATTATAAGATCTTTGCTAAATACTGATTTTCTTGGTCTCATTGCCTTCAGCATACATCAGGACATCTTTGTCTAAATAAGCAATTTAATTTAGAACTCCTTCAAAGATTGTGTGAGACAAGGCATGGAGGCTGGCTGGGAGCAGCAGCTGATGAGTCTGATTCCAGCCAGAGCAACGGCTTCATACAAGGCTGGAGACATTAGTGGAGAGCTGGGCAGTGACGCACAAAGGGAAGCTGAGTAGCTAGACTTGGAGGGAAATTTCCCTTGAAGCCTCGAGGGATCTTTGATCTCTACTGGGCCTTGACAAGCTGCTGTCTTCTATCCTTCCACCTCCTCTGGCAAAGTGAGCAGAAGCACAGAGAAACCCTGAGTGATGGACAAACTTTTTGTAAATTTCAGTGAGTTCCCAAGTTAAAACTCCTCTTTCTGACAGTCGTGTTCTATGCTGATAACCCATGAACTGTCAGCATCTGAAGCAGGGGTTTGCCATGATCACAGATGGAGATCCTGTGGGTATGCAGTGGCTGTAAGAGTAGAGCCAGGCTCTGACTGGACAGTGTCTTCTCATCCAGGTCCCGTAGTGCTGACAGTGTCCGTAAAGTAAGCCAGGTGGCTATGGGATCTGTTATGTTCTATTTGCTCTTGTGCATCTCTCCCCCTTCTCACTAAGAGGATTAACACTGAAAATAATTTGAAAAAAGCTGAAGGGAAGAGGAAAAGGAGAAATGGAGCCTGCTTTGGTAAGTCCCTTCTTCCACAGGGCATCATGGAGAGGCGCTGGAGGGGGCGGTTGGGCTTGTTGCTGAATGCCTGCTCTCCTTCCCTGTCTCTCTCCTCTGCCTTCTTGCTTTTCCTCCCTCCAAGGAGTGCACACTGGTATGGCAGCCCACTTTCCTTCAGAAGTATCCTTCAGAAGCAATTGAAATCTATCTCGTCATCATGCCCATGTCTATCTATGTTTATTTCTCGTGCTGTCTTGAGAGTCTGCTTGGAATCTCTCGGCCACATAGAAACTATTAGCTGCTAAAGAAGTCAACCAGGATTGGGAAATGCTGCAGGATTTTACAGTGGCCAGTCCTTTGAGAAGATACTTAGTTTTTCAGCATCTGGCTGGGTCTGCTTGTAATAACTTGCCTCAGAAAGGAAACATCTGGCTTATGTCTATATGTGGGAGTGTCACCAGACATTTGGTTCAAAGACTCTGGATGATGTCTGTTTACAAAGCTGAAACCATGACCATTCCAAAGGGAAAATGTATTTTCAGGAAAAAGCAGTGATTTTGTGGGAACTCGGTTCTGTGCTAATTTGTCCCACTTTTCTAATTTCAGAGCACAATGTGTAACGTCAACTGCACTACTCCACATGAGTTAATTTACAGCATGATTCTTAGTGTTTGTCATAAATTCTTTCTTTCCATGAACTGGATCAGGGTGGCATGGAGTTTGTTTTTGCCGATAAAGCTGTCTGGAACTAGCCCCCCTTCACCTAAAACGAATCACAGAATCCTGGGCTAGAGTAGAGGGGGCAATGTGGTCTATTTAAAGGAGGTTGGTTCTTCCATTGGGTGAAGAAAAGCAGTTGGCACAATGGTTTAATGGAAGATGACACAGGTCATTTGTGGAACATCGGAAGTGATCACAAGGCCGTGGATCTATTTTAAAAGGAAATCTTCTGATGGTGCTGAGGCTGCTGACATGGCCTTCAGGAATATGCTCACAGTGGTGGGGTGAGCGTGCCTGACTATGAAGTAGAGGAAGCCCTCATCAAGCCAACTTGGAGCATACTTTCTTGGACAGCCTAGAGATGAGGTAGCAGCCATTGATTACCATAGCCATTTATGGTCCTACTACACTGATTCCTGTTTTCATTATTGTAGAGTAATTGGGGAGAGTCTCAATCTGAGAAATTAGATAGTATATGTTTGGTCTTGAAGAAAATAATGGAGGAGAATGGTTATGCAGTACATGTTAAATTCTTTATTTTTTCACAGATCTATAAGCTAATTTATTTCTCCATGGCCATTTCTTTGGGTACACTCTGTCTAATAAGATGATAGTCAACATTTTCTGCTACATACTTATTTTACCTTATTGTTTGGAAAAAATGTATTTAAAGCATATTATATTGGTTTTCTTCCTTTTACTTATTCATTTATTTCTTGGACAATAAGGAATGTAATTGGAATTAAAAAAGATCCAAAGCCATTCTAGAATAATTATTTTTGGTGGGAGTGTCTTTGTTTGGGTTTTTTTTTTTTAAGGCTCAGCTGGAACTTGACATGGATCTTCCTGCTTCAACACCTCAGGTCAAGAACATTTCCTTCTAAATACAGAGTCAAGAGGGAGAGACGTAACACAGAAGAGACATAATACAGAATTTACCGGGATTGCAGCTGCAGTCCCCAAGAGGTACAGGAAGAAAAGGACAGCTACCATTTTGTCTGGACCTGTGAATCAAGGAGACAGTGTCAGTGATCATGGGGGCTTCCTTCAGGAAGATCACTACGTAATTTCACAAATGCTAGTTGGCTATTACCCACTCTAGACGTATCATTTTACCAGTCTCTCACATCTGAATGGACAGACTTATTTCAGTCCTTACCTTGTCTTATTCCTATAAAAACAGATCCTCCATTTGTTTCCATTTACAATGAGAAAAGACACAAGCTGCCGGGGACCTCCAGCTCCACTCCAACTGTATTTTATCATGAAACCAAAAGTAACCCTATACATTTCACAACCCCCAGAGGCTCTTCTCTCCAAAATACATTTTGACTCAAATATCAAAAATAAATATTTTACTAGGGGAAGGGGAAACAGAGGAGGAAGAGGAAGAGGTGGACATGATGTAAATATAGTACTCATATGTGAAATTCCCAAAGGATAAAAATTTAAATAAAAATGTTTCATATCTGGAATTAAGAGCAAAAATAACACAAATTTCAAGTAAATAAACAGTAAATTTAGAGGGAATTCAGAAGATATATCTATGATTGATGATAGTCCAAAAATATTTTATTCTCCCAGTGAGTGCTAATTGTAAAGAATCATTGAAAAATGCATTTTCCTTTTTCTTTATTTCAAAATTTTATGTTTAATACGATGTAAAAACTGCCTGAGATGACATACTGCTAGTAAGCCATTGGTAAATACTTGCTTGTCCCATATTAAAGGGCAGGAGATGGTTCTAGTGTGTTCTCTGTCCTTTAGATAGGTCACTGGGCATGCTGCCGCATCATGGTCACTGTATTTGTCCCATTGATGGGAACAACTTCATGGTCTGTAGGTTCTTATTTGAATGTGCTGATTTGTATGAAGTGGAGGGCTGTACTAGGAAGTGAGAGATGCTGTGAAAATGAGTGCCATACTGAAGACTCAGGAGGCTTCATTTGCTGATGCTTGCAGTGAATGTACTTTGAAAATGAAAACCATGATGCCCTTGCTCAGTATGATGAATACCATTTATTCTGGGATAAGCGAAACATCATTTATTTTGAGACAGTCAGACTTGGTGTGCTGTTTCTACAAACGCAGACTTTGTTTTCAGAAAGACCAGTTGAAACTAGATGAAAGATGCTGAGAGAGACAAAATTTCACATATGTGGAATTATACTTGATGACTCAGTTTTGCGCACTCATGGGAGATGATAAAAGTTCTTTTTCAAATCTACAAGCTTGCTCAAAGCAGCACGGTTTGAAAGAACTGTTGGTAGGGAACTGGAATCTGAGCTCCAGACCGGAACTGCCTTCCGACAGCCCAGAGACCTTGGTCAAGTTGTTTCTTGATTTACAAAACAGGGAAGGGATAGTTTTCCCATGAGACTCAAATGGGAGCACCTAGCTATCGGGGACTCCCAACACCTGTGACAACGGAGAAACTATCAGTTTTGTGAAGCACTCCAAGGCAGAAAATGGATTAATAATTCTGGTCGTTAGTAATGCACAGATTTGGAATTACCTTGTCACTTAGTGCTCTCCAGCTCAAGAGGCTGAGATGAGGGGTGGGAAAGGAGGAAAAGAAACCTTTTCCTTCTGTTAGGAACAGGATGGCTCTTACCAGATGGAGGACTTCAGCTGAAACTTTCAATGATGCGGGCTAGACTCATGCTATGCATAAGGCCTTTCTGAGGAAACCAGCATTTAGAACCCAAAATGTCTAGAATTCTCCTATTGGCCAGACAGTCTGAGCCATTAAGACAAACATTCCAGATGAAACATTTGGCAGCAGAAAGAAATATCCTACCAAGAACCAAAGCTCCACAGACACCAGCTGTATTCCAAGTGATGCTGCTGAGCTGCTGGAGACCACGTCTTACACTTCTCTCCACAGGCTGTGAGGTCTTTGCTGCTCTTCTCACTGAATGTAGCCTTATTTCTTTCCTCGAATTTGGGCTGTCCTCAGTGACTTGCTTCAGCGTGTGAGTAAGGGAGAAGTGACGTTCCAGACTTCTGGATCCAGGTCACAGAATTTTAATGCTTTTCTCTCGGAACATTAGTTTCAGGAGCCTTGAGCCACTTGTCCTAGGCTGTTATGCCATCTAAGACACCGTTTACCAGTCCTAATGATCTCAGCTTTCCACGTGTCCTTGACAAAGCACACTCATGTGTGGGTGACACTCCTTCATCAGGTCAGTACTCCTGATGAGACTAGATCCCTGACCCACAAAATCTTTCCACATTTCATATGGGCTTCTGTTTTGGGTCAATATATTGGTATTCAGCAATAGATGACTGAAATGGAAGTTGAGTCTCTTAGTGTTCATTGTGTTGCCCAAAGTATAATTTTGTTGAAAATGTACCTCCTTTTCACCGACTTTAACGCCAGGTAATGTGGTAAGCACTTTCCCTGTGTGCCACTCAGGTCCTCCACCTGTGACCTCACCTCCATTCCTCAGCACTGCCCACCAGGGAGAACTTCCCCAGCACCCCAATTTGCAAATGGGCAGTTTCGCCGCTGTTGCCGTTCCAGTCATCCCAACGGGTGCTTCCGGGGACACTCTCAACGCTCCCTCTCTCTCCCTCAGATGAGGACAGTCCCTCTCTTCTAGGGCCTGTTATTGAAGGATTACTTTAATTGTGTTTAGAGGATCCCGCAGGCTTTTCAGGTTAAGACGACAATGAGTACCTTTGCACATTGGCTTCATCATCCCTCTCAGGGCCCCTCATCTTATACCACAGACTAATCTCCACGTGTCTCATTCCCATCCTCCACGAGGCACAGTCACAAAGCAGTTCTCAGTGGTTTTTCCCTCAAGAATTTGGCTTTAGAATGCTCCATCTTGCCCTACCTCATAGTGTAATTAGGGAAGTAATTTTGGTCATATTTACCCTTTTTCAATTCCGGTTATGGCATCTGTCCTATTTCTCCTTTCTCTGTGAATGCGGGGTTTCTTCATTTTTACATTATTTACTGCTCAGCAATAGCTTTGCATATTCTTCAAGCTATAAGTATCTGAAATTATCTATCTCTCATCTCTCTCTCTCTCTCTCTCTCTATCATCTATCTATCTATCTATCTATCTATCTATCTATCTATCTATCTATCTATCTATCTATCATTACCTATGTATCTATCATCTATCCATCCATCCATCAATCTATCTATCTATCATCTCTGTATTTCTGTATCTATGTATCCATCATCTGTCTATCTATCTATCTATCTATCTATCTATCTATCTATCTATCTATTTAGATCTAGCTAGCTAGATAGCTGAGGGACAGATTACAAAACTAAGAAGCTCAAATTTCAGAGCCCTCATTTGCACAGGAGCCACGTGAGGTTCAGAGCCTGACCGTGGTGACTCCTTTATGTTAACAAAGAAGGTTCCATACATTGCACAAACTCCTGGCTTCATGAATCTCACATCTGCTTCTCAGCATGCCTCCTCTGAAGGCCCCTCACACTTGTGATACTATGGGGGCTTAATAATACAGGCAAAACGCTCCATATCACTAAAAACATGGGAGTTTCTGCCTGAGGGCTGGCTCCGGCCATGATCAGATACCTATCCTGTTTTTCCCTTTACTTCTTCCCTACACCACTGCCGCCGCCACCAAGCTTTTCTCCCTTGAATGCCTGGTTCTGGCGTTCTCATCTGACTGCGTTTCTTTGACTTTCTCTTATTGGCTAAAATCTGTGAGTACACAGTAAAGCTGCTGGCTTCGGTGGAAATTGTCCCTTTTGTTACGAAGTCAGTTGTTCAGTTCTAGCTGAGAAGGATTTCAAGTGTTTTCTTCAACTGTGTGAATGGACCAAGAATTATTCACTGAGAGAGTTCTCTTTCAGGATTAAGAAAAACAGCAAATAATACCTAAATGCCGTTCCAAGTAGCCTGATTCTCATGGTACTGGGCCCCTCCGGGAATAGTGGTGTGCTTTGAGGAGGTTTTGGCTCTTGTGTAAGCTACGGATGAAAACACTCATTCCAAGGAGTCCCCCCAGGACTTAGCACATGGGGGAAGCCTCTCATGTAGTCTTGTCAGGCCCAACAGTTTTTCTGAGGACTGCATTGCTTGCCCAGTGATGTAACAGAGCTCATCACTCAGAGCTGCAGATGCAGCGGATCCTAAGGAGCTTCACGGTTGGAGCTGGTGAGAGGAGTCCCTGGAAAAGGGGCCGGCTGAGGTTTCCTTTGGCCTTTTGAGAGAGCCCTGGGAGGGGTCCCTCCAGAGAAGCGAAAGCACAGCTGGCTCACAGCTGGTTCACAGCTGGACTGTGGCTGTTCACTGCTTCCTTCCCACTCTGGGAAGAGACGTTCCCCACGAATCTGACACAGTCTTTGTCCGTTTGTGTCCCCACACCCATTCCCTCCTTTCCCATTTTCAGCCATGTGGAGCCCCCAGGGGTGGGATCAACAGGCTTTCTTACCCAGTTTCTGTTGGGTTCAGCCAACAGGCAGCCCTGAAAGGAGGAGTCAGAGGTGGACAAGGCAAGGGCCTGTGGTTTTCAGCTCCCTTCAGGTGGCTGCGCTCCTTCTTGAGTGTCATAGCCCTTCATGATGACCGTTTCACACAACATTTTAAATTCGGGTTCAGAGAACTTTTTTTTTTTTTTTTTTTTTTTAACAAATTTAGTTTTTACGACCTGTTCCTAAACACCCTGTAGGGTCTTCACAGGCTGCACACACGTTGGTAAATAACTTCTAATGATAGTCTCCCCAAGTTCTCAGATTTGAGTTTCTTGCTGGGAACTATCATTTCCTTTCTGTGTTTTTGATTGTTAGCAACTTTGAGTAAAAATGCAGGAGTCATGGGTTTCCGTATCTTCCGATCTCGTCGTATAGCAAGGGTCGCCACGTCTTAGGCCTTCTTGATGCTACTTAGCTCATTCAATTTCAGTTTGTTTTGTCCTTTTTTCTTTCACTCCAGCCCGCTTTCACGCTAGGCTTAGTCCTAGGACCGGTACAATTTTCTCTAATCAGGAGCAGTCCAATTAGCTGAATGCAAATATAATTTGCATTTTGGATGAATAATAGTGGACATGGGAATCTTTTTTTTTTTTTTTTGGATAACACTTATTTCCAGCTTCATAACACAAAAAATGCACCCCTCACCTTCAAGGACTAGACTTTGAATTCCTGGACCCCTGAGCCTTGTTCTCAAGATGCTGGAAGCAGTGGGGTAAATTAGACATCTCCAACATGACCCACTCTCAGACCTTACTACAGTCACTCTTGAAATGCATAGGGTTTGAGAAAAAAACCAATGACAAAGAACCAAATACAGTGTAAGCATATGCTGGTTCTCTGAGTCCCTTGTGGAGACAAAAACCGACAACATCTGGATTTCAGGCTCTGGATATACATTCTTGCCCAGAAAAAACTCAAATGGTAACAATACACTTAGAGAAAAATCAATCACTCCACGTTTCTTCAGATCACGGTAGGCATCGGTGAACCCTCCCACGACTGAGCTACTGAGTAAAGATGGCTGGTGGCATTGAGGTCTAAACTGAAGTTTGCTTTGCTTTAAACAAGTTCCTAGTGTTTTGTTCTCCCCAGGTTTTAGGAAATTGTTGGCAAGTTTTTACAGAGAGATTAAGCTGCACTCCAGTGTAAGGTCTTCAAACACATCGATGTATGCTAGAGATGGGGGGCAGGAGGAAAAGAACGGAAGACACTTGGGGTTTTGTTCCTTCTGAATGCAACAGAATGTTGCATTGATTCAAGAGAGTTGACTCAACGTTGTTTGGTGGCCAATAAAAGGTTGGTGGCATGCACTGAACCATGGCTTGCTCCAGAATTACCATTAGCTCCAGTGTGAGAGCATAGCATGACTATTTGGCCAGTGTGGTGGTATGAAACCAATTACGGGCCTTCCACTGCCATAAATAAAGTAAATTCTTGTGATTTTTTTTCTGCTCCTGAATCTTGGGTCACCTCCCAGTGAATTGCTGTCATATCACATCAGTAGGTTGGCAGCTGAAGCTGGATCAAGACAGAAATACAGCTTTGATTTTAGAGCTATGGTGTGTGTGTGTGTGTGTGTGTGTGTGTGTGTGTGTGTGTGTGTGTAGAGCAGATTCTGTCAGCATTCAGGGTAAAGTTTATGTTATTATGAAAAGCAACCACTTCTCATCCTGCATTCTATTTGTCTTTGCTTAAAACCCAGTAGTGGGCTGGAGGCTTGTTCCAAAAATTTGCCTACTCTTTTCGTTGTAAGTTACAAATCTGGATACTAGATCCATTCCAATGATTAGGTTGTGGTGACAGAGATTTGAATGGATTGTACAATGTCATTACTTTAGCCATCTTATAAATATTTATGTCTAGTACTTATAAAATATACATTTCTAGCATATGTGCCACCAATGTGAGTATAAAATACACATTTCTATAAATAAGCTTGTCTCCACTTATTTCAGCTGGGCTTCAGGAAGTCAGGGAGACCCTTCTCCAGATAACACTGCTCTTTCACACTGTCTGCTAGTGAGCAGATGGGCTGGAACTGTGGCTCATAGTGTTAAGAATGTCAGAAACAGATATTGGCCTAAATAGCTTATTCTATTTATTCCAAGTTCAACAGGGAAAGTTATCTTTTAAAAATAGTCCAATTTATTTATTTTTATTTAGGTGTATTTCTGTTTGTCTGTAAGTGCCAGTTGAGGCCAGAAGAGAGTGTTGGATCCCCTGGAGGTGGCATTACAGTTGGTTGTGAGTGTTAGGAGCTGAACTCAGGGTTGCTGGAAAAGCAGCCATTGCCCTTAGCTGCTGAGCATCTCTTCAGCTCTGGAAAGTTGTCTTGCTGATTGAAAAAAAAAAATGTGTGAAGGGACTAGATGCTGGCTCAAAATTTGCTTTGTCATAGCTAATAGGTCTTTAGAAAATTCCCTCAAGTTCCTGGTATCACATATAAAATTATTTTCCTTTTCAGGGGCAAAGGGATATGGATAGGTTATGATGATTATCCTGCAAGGTCCGTGCAGCCTGACTGCACAGTCTCCTCCCAGAGAAGAGCACAGACATTCTCTCTGTTTGGCTTCTTTTTGTGTTAAAAGGATTGGCTTTCACCATGGGAGAGGTTGTAATTGGATTTCACCATGAAAGGAAGGACTAATTAGATTTCTCAGCAGCTCCTCAAGCCCCATGCTTGGAAAAGCAAGCCATAGAGCTGGAATGTCCTATTCTTCAGCTGTAAAAAGAGTCCAGATGAGCCTGGAGACACGGGGCTGCAGGACACAGTGGAGTGTCTATGCATGTGTCAGCCACTCTTGGTCTCTGAGGGAGCAATTCTAGCTTTGGCCTATGAGAACATGAGGAGGGTCCTCCTGACTAAAGATAGAATGCTGGGCCTCCAACAGCTACATAGCCCTTGTTCATTGCATTTGGTAGGAAAATGGGACATTTCTGTTAATGAAACCCATTTGATTCATCTCTATCTCTTTGTTCAGAAGTGTCTGTCTTAGAGAATGAGGTGTCTAAAATTTGGCACACACTAGAACATCACTCTCTATTTAAATTAAATAATGAATTCATTGTGTGTTCTTTTTTCGTTACAATTGCTTCCATTTCAGTAACGTTTAAGTCACTGTAACGTTTTGTAGAGATTTATAGTAAGGGTAGGGCAGGGTAGACTTTTATATTGATTTCTTTCTAGTTCGGATAGTTTTTAGAACATTAATTAAATCATCGCATTAATTTAGAACATATATAAATTTAAATCAAGTTAAATTTTATTTCTTAAGTTTTAGACTGCCTCACCACTTAAACCTGCTTCGCATATCCCTTGTGTCCCCTGCCAGCACCCTTACCTTATTGTCCTCCACTCTCTTCTAAACTTTAAAAGCCAGGGCACCATACAGTCACCCACACCTCTGAAAGATTCCTCTTTTCTACTGATCACATAAGTGCTGGTAGTTTTACCTCCTTCCTGAACTGACTTCCTTTTGCCTTGAGACATCAAGCAGCTCAGCCCTATTCCTTCCTGACCGAGGGGACTGGCTTCAGGGGCTGGTCTTGAAGGCTGACAACCGTTTGATCTGTTCATCTTTGTTTCAAGTTAAGGTACCTAAGAAGGATTTCCCAGAGACCCTAAACGAGGGGGACTCCTGCCTTGACGAGTCCCTCGGTGTTCTCCTTTTCTCCCTCTTGCTAACGTTTTCTCCCCTGGAACATGGACATCTACACTTCCAAATAAGGCCAGGTATCCTCTATGGAGGTTCTTTGTATTAGAGGAAGCCTGTCGGCCACTATTTTTAGTAGTTGTTGTAGCTATGGAAAATTTCCTCTCTGAGAAGGTAGCATGCAGAATAACTGTTGCAGGCACTTCATAGTCAGACTCAGATAGTGCCCTCCTAGTCTTTCGTGAGCCTCACAGGCTTGGCTATCTGAGAGCAAGTCCTTTAGTCATATTTCACCTGCCAAATGCATGCTGCTACCTGATCTTGAGTTAACACTGATGCTTTGGGGCTTTTAAAGTATTAATGAGTCTCCAGGGAGAGGCCTACAGCTTGGCATTAAAGTCATCTGAAGGATGCAAACAGAGCTCTTCTATTTTGAGTTTTCTGCTGAGTCACTATGTGACATCAAGGTGCGCCTGTCCTGGGAGTGTGATAGTCTCAGACTTTCCTAGACCGCAGACACCCATAGCTTTCCTAACCGAACTACTATCATGTGGATCTTCCTTTGGGGTAGACGAGGCTCGTGTCCACTGGGGCTTTGAATCTAACCAGAAATCCTCCGAGCTATTGACAGGCAACCTGAATCAAGCAGAGTCTCCAGATTTAGTGCTGACATGCTTCATGGGGAATTAGAGATTCAAATCTCCTTCTTGCTTCTTTCTCAGATGAGTTCACTGCTTGCCCATCAAATTGTCACATAGGCTATGATCCTTCCTGCTCGCATTTATCATCCCCTCCCCACAACCCTGCCACACATAACCTCTATTTTTAGCCTGTAGATGGGGGAGGAGGAGAGGATGGGAGCAGGGAGAAGCCGCTTTTGACCTTGAGTAGAGGTCAAGCTCTTAGAACAAACATGCTTTAACCATGCAACATACATCTCAGCATACAATTGCGTACACCATGTGTTCAGAAACAGGGTGAATTCTTTTCACCCTCAACAATCGTGGTGTATAAAAAGGCGGATTCGTTGTAAATTCGGTGCCTCTGCAGTCTCTCTCGTTAGAGTGCGTGGTCTGAATGACTTCACTTTGAGCAAAACAGTACTGCTGAGGGAATCCATCTGAAGTGGCCTCCAGCAGTGCCTGTTTTCACTCCGAGGAAGCCGATCTTGACAAAATGGGAGAGAAAAGAAGCAAAGCAGATTGAATCACTGTTCTTAAGGCATGACTTCACTATGGCAAGTGTTGAAGTCACACAGTCCTAGAGCCTCACTTACACATCTGAGTGGTTTTACATAAACCTTTAAAGAGCACTGGAAGAGGCAAAGAGTAAGTAATTAGAATGTGGACCGCATGGCCACAGCGGGAGAGAGAGCTTGTGCCGGGGGCTGCAGTCCCAGAGTCAGCAGGTTTTGAAAGGTGAATCACGGTCTGCAGAAGGCTGAGCATGCGTACTGTCAGTCAGTGATAGCGTGGAGCCAGTCCACACAGACACGGATGTGAAAGACACATATGAAGACTCTCCACAGAAGTCAGGAGATGTGAGATAACAAAAGACATAAAATGATGAAAATGAAATGATACTTAAAATTTGTACGTGAAATAATAGGTTAGGAACCTTAAGTATACATTGTCCTGCCTTGCCCATTGCACATTTGGACTGGCTAAAACCATTAGAAAAATGAAGATGGCTGTGCCCTCAAGGTCACCTTATGCTTGCATACGCAATGTCCGTTCCTGTGATAGGTTGATAATGACCCTGTCACTACACACAGACCCTGAGGAGCAAAGCCCTGCTCCAGTTCTGCTCTGTGCTCCCCCCCCCCCCCCGCCCCCGGCATTTCATAGGATAAGGAACACTGCATGCTTCAGGCGTTTGGGGGCATCAGTTAAAAATAGCATTATTTAAGTAATTGTCTAAATAACCTGAGATGTTATGAAAGCTGTGGCTTATTGGCTTATCCCATTTGTTTTAGTACTAAGTCAAGAAAAGACATATTCTTTAAAATGTAATAAATAAATAATAAATATCAAATATCCACCAACCCTTAAACTGATAACTATTTCCTTTCTTTTTCCTAAACCGATAATTATTCACTTTCTTTTTTCTTTACAAATTCCCTGGTCCACAATTTAGCAATGATTTTTCTGAGGCTATTATTACAGTTTACTCTCTGGGAGACTCCAAGTTCAAAAGGGGCTGCCTCAGCCATCGTTAGACCTCATCTTGAAAAAGATGACAAAACTAATCCTTGCTCAGCCTTCACCCATGACCTCGGTTAATCTTACAGTGATCGGTTTCTCCCTTTAAAAACAGGGGAAGCTAAGGCTTTTGAACCCAGCAACCAGCTTTAGCACGGGTTAGATGCTGAGTAACAACTGCAGTGTGTGTGTGCACACGTCGTGAAGGAGGGTGACTTCTATTTCTCCTTCCCTTCCCGTTTTTTTTTCCTTGCACCCCACAGGAGATGGCTTCTGCTTCAGCTGCTTGCTTAATACCTCCTATTCACCGAATCTTTAAAGGAAACATTTAGCTACGGCTGCACATAAGTTGGTTGTATAATAGGCAAGAAATGAGCCAGGACTGGGCACTTATCTCCACAGAGGATTTTCAGACCAACAAGAGCTGTTTCACAGAGCTGGCCATGACTCGGGACTCTCTCTATCCCCTTTCATCACTATGACAACAGGCAGCTCCTACTTTACATAGCCAGAAAGAGCAGCTGACATCTCAGTGCTGGGAACATGGGGAAGTTTACAAAAAAAAAAAAAAAAAAAAAACCCACAACAACCAGCCCCCCCGCCCCCCAAAAGCCCTTTTGTCTGAATGTCAACAGAGAGAGGAAAAAACACTCCCAGAGCAAGTCAAAACCTCTATTCTTATCTTCAAGAAAGGTCTGAAAGGGGAAGTGTTGGGGCTTTCCCCCCTTGTCCGAGGAGACCCCTCAAACAGAGCTGGCTGCACAGCGGCATGGCTCCACTCTGCCTCCAGAAGGGCTGGCACTGGAAAACACCCCCTCCCAGATGACTCGGGCAGTTTCAGAGCCAAACTCCCAAAGCATGGAGACTCAGTAACAAGCACCTGGGCTGGCGTCCTGAAAATGGTTTCTTTTACATGTCTTTGAATAAAGAAAAGATAACTCAAAGATATTTCCTCATTCATTTCTAATTTTGCTACTAGACACCTCATTCCAACTTCCTAATAGATAGCTTAGGACACGAGATTTCCTATGGTAACTCTACTGGTGAGTCTCATGTTCTAGCTGCTGCCACATGCACTTGTGTTTAAGAAATATCTCGTTTGACCCTTACAATAACCCCACCTCCAGGAATCATTTGCCTAAGAGATGGTTAGCTGGGACCTGGAGGTGCGAAGTGATGGGCCAGGCTCACACAGCTTGTGAGGGGGAGTTGGGGTTGCAGCTCAGGTGCATCAGTCTCTGCAGCCCACGCTTGCCCACCCTTTGGAGACTTTAGCTTGATTCTGAGGAACTGTTAGAGCAGAGAGCATAAGGACAAGGGAAAGCCTAGAGTCCATCGCTTTCCCGAGTTTACACAGTGGAAAAGAGCTAGACCAATACTTTCATGTTTGCTACGATTATTTAATATATACTAGGCGTAGACACTTTTCCACTTAATTCTCACATCACCTATCAGCAGTAGCTATCATTTTTACGATTCTGATGGCCTCACAAAGGGTTCTATGACATAAAAAGGTAAGGTCATTTGTCCAGGGTCCCTGAGCTATTTGGTGTGACCGTATGCATATAAACCACACCTATGTGGTCTTATGTAAGTCAGAGTTATGTGATCAGCATGTATGAACCAGAGCCCGGTGTCTTTCCCATGCTAATTTTATTGTCTTTGAATCAGCCAGTCTCTTCCAGGGTTCTGCAGGTCCTTTGATGTCCACAACAAAGAAACAGGCTGTGGCTAGGTGGTAACACAAATACAAGTGCAGCCATGGCAGAAGGCATCCTGGGAAACCTGGAAGAGGGGCTCCTGAATTTACGGGGGTCCCTTTTCACCCACTGATGACAGTTCCAGGATAATAAGGAAGTCCAACATGCCTCAAGCCTTGTGACAAGTTGCTTCTATCATCTTTGATAGGAAGAAAACATGTTTCTGGACGCCATGCTAAACTTAACAAAGCAGACATGTCCACGCACAGCTTCAAGTCAGCTCAGAAAGAGAAAGAGTCAGGGGGATGGAGACAAACGGCATTGGGAGTCGTCCAGATGCTTCACGGCACACCTCTTTCTGCCGTTGCTGGTTCTCGGTTTCCTGTGGCCATGACAGCCTACAGGAGATGAAGCTGAGGGAAGGGAAGCAGCCCCAACATTCTAACTGCTCAACTGCTGTCCAAAAACTCTTTGAGTAAAGGGGAGGGGGCACGATCTTCCAACAACACACAACATCTTTCCCCAGATGTGGGAAGGAGCATCAGTCGATTGAATGACGATCAGATAAAATAGACTACCCTACCTTGTTAGACTTCACTAGATAATCCAAAATTTAAATATTTTCTTAGAAGGGGGTCTTGAAGAAAAACAAAACCATTCAGAACCATGAAGATTTAGCTGAGCAAGCTATGGACTCAAAAACAAAAGCCTGGTATCCAAGAGAAAGGAGAGAATAACTTTATTTTTTTGACTGTGGGCACATTTCTATTCAGTGTGGTCAGGGCCTGCCCCAGAGGAGTGGCAGATACAATGTCAAGGTGACATAGCTAACCTCTTTGCAGACAAAAGGCAGTGCAAATGAGACTGTAGCAGGACTTCTTGGGGTACCTTTTCAACGGTATAGCTCTGCAGCTGAAAGCAGGGTACAGCTTTCTCCTGCAGGGTGATCTGTGCCTGGAGGAATGAGCAAGCAGGGCTTACAGGAAAATGCTGCATTTGAGAAGAGCCAGACACGAGAACCTTCTGAGAGATAGCACGGTTGCTCTTGGCTTCTAATTCTCTTTCTGCATTTTGTTTTTCTAAAGAAGACATTATCAGGAATTGGACAAATCCCTTGTCCCCTTGTGTCTTAACAAATGTTGACAGGAGGCAAGAAAAACCCACTAAACCGTTAGAGAAAGGAACCAGGGAAGGGCTAAGTTGAAAATAACAGAAGCAGAATATACTATTAGAGAGAGTTCCTAACTCTTAGAAAAACAGAACATTCCAACCCTACGTTGCTGTTAGGTACACGGCGATGATGGATAACTTTAGATAGTTTAAACATGGAAAACATGCAGATTGTTTGATTTTGAAATCTATCCTTCTGGTTTGGTCATTATTAAAACTATGGTTTATTAGTGCTTGATATTTAATTTTGTAGGAGGGAAAGAAATATGACTACAAAAAGTAAAATTCTCTTTCTTCCCCTATAAACTACTCAAAATGGATTTTTAAAATAAATAAATGACTTTGAATTTTTAATCAAAATCATTAACCAGGCCTTTCAGATAATAGAAGTCAGTTTAACACATGCAACTGGCCAATGTAGCGAATTCATTAACATTTACCTGCCGAGAGGTGGCTGGATCCAGGGCCTTGGTAGCTTGCAGCTGATGTTGAATCTCCTCTTTGCACACAACAGGAAGTAAAAGTCTGACAGACGCCCAAGAGGAACTCTTTCAACCCTCTTCCTCCTTAGCTTGGCTTCTTTGCCTAGAAGCACATTCAAGTTTATTGGAGTTGAAATTCTGCTGCCCTGTCAGCCAGGCAGGGTCTGAAGTGACAGATGAGAATTTGGAGGTTGGCACCAGAGGGTCTTTCAGATTGTCATCGTTTCTGTTGCAGATTCCTGGATCTCTTCCCTCGGTGCTGCTGAGCTTTGCAGGCAGCGCAGACCCAGAGGGAGCAAGCTCATTCTGCTGCGCGTATGGAGCGAACAGCCCTCCCCTAAGCTCTTGTTCTCATAGGCCCCTAACTTGGCCAGAATGTAAGCTCTTGGCTCTCCGTGCGTTTTTTTTTTTCTTTCTTTTTTTTCAAACAGTTCTGAGATCTTATGATTGGGATCCCTTGGGGTGGGGGGTGGATGTGATTTTAAGACGCTGAAAAGAGACTCCACACTGCTGTTTATTCCTGAGGCAATTGGAAAGTCGGGGTTAAAGGAGAGGAGGACCCTTGCCGCCCATGCATTTTTATATGCTCGATTGGAAACTGTCCTCATAAATGCAGCCTGAATGTTAATGGCCAACCGTTCCAGCTACTTAACACTCCTCTGCGTAAGCAGCTCTGGAAATTGAGGTTGCTGCTTACAGAGCACAAGTGTGCTGATTTAGGGAGGCTGCAGTTCACAGCCTGCTCTTTCCCAGCCATCCCCTTCTGTAAGCCCAGGACGGTGAAGCTTGGTGTACGAGAAGAGGTCTTCCTGGGAAGTAGACTGTAGCTGTGTTTGTCTCTGACTTTGCATTGTGGCACTTTTTATTGAGACAGGGTCCCACCATGTGGCCCCGGTTAATCTGGAACCCACAGAGATCCATCTGCCTCTGCCTCCTGGGGTTAAAGGAAGACACCAGTATGTCTGGCCCTGCATCCTGGTGCTTTATGCATATGTGTCTAATCATTTCAGCGGTTATGTCTGTATTTATTGCACATTTGTTGTGTGTTAGACCCTGGCTAACAGCTTTCTGTGCGTTGTGTCAGTTGATTCTGACAAGTCTTTGGAGGTTTTACTATGTTCCCATCTGAAAGGTAGTTCAGTGCAATTAATAGTTAAATCTACAGGCTCTCAGACCAGGGAGCTTGGGTTTGCCGCTCGGCTTCCTCACATCGTAACTGTAGACCCAGGAACCGGGTCATGATGTCTCTAAGCTTCGGCTTTCTTATCTATAAGATGGAGGCTACAGATGTGGAAATGATCATAGGATCCATCTCAGGTAATTGTTCCGAGTTTAAATGATTTAATGCAAATAAACTCACTACCATATAGTAGACACTCAAAAAATGTTAACTGTTCTGGTGTCCGTCAGACGACAGCAAAGCTTGGGAAGGCCGGGTGCTTTCTCCAGGGCCTCCAACTGTAACCAGTCAAGTGGGATTCTCCCAGCTTCACACCTGTATTAGTCAACTGGGTAAGCAACTGTGAAGTTCCCTGCAGGTGGGAATGATGCCCCTCTGCTCTCCAGGTGTTCAGCACTGATGCTTTGGATACTATGCCTTCTTCTTCATGAACATTAGACGAGAAGCTGTAATTTAATTTAATTTAGGTTTTCAGAATGTATGACAAAGTCATCAGGAAAGCAGACTTATAAAAACCAAAGCAAAGCAAACAAACAGGGCTCTCAGCTACAACGTAAGAAGGCGCGCCTCAGCCAGTTCCCTCCAAGGACCCCAGAAACATTTGCCTTATTTATTTTCAGAACACCGAAGGAGAAAGGTAACAACACTTATCTCTGTTTTGCAGTGGGAAGTCTGGGAGCAGAGGAAGCCGGGCACTTTGCCCGAGAGCGAGCCCTCACAGCTGGGAAGGGGCACACGTGTCCAGGATCAGGATTATGGCTCCTAATGGAAGGACTGAGGATATGACGTCCTGGGGCCTCAGACAATGGGATGTTTTTCCTCAGCTCAGGCCTGGAGTGTGAGCAGCTCCTCAGAGGAAGGAGAAGGGGCCTCTGGACAAATCGCTCTGGTCTTAGCAGAGTAGAGGACCTTGGCACCATTTCTGCAATAGTGTCCCCTGGGGACCTGGGAGAGGTGAGATCATCCAGGTTGTATAGAAAAGCATTCCTGAGGATTTGACTCTGTTGGTTAGAGAAATTTCTCAAAGACCTCAAATATTAACTTATTTTAATTAGCATTCTCTGTTTGTTTAAGGTGGCTTTATGAGGTTGATTACAGGCAACGAGATTAATCCAATGAGAATAAAGAGAAAATTTCAGCTGGAGAGCATTAAAAAATCTCTTTACCAACTAAAATTTTTTTCTAATACTAAATTTGACATATTTTGGTGAAATGACAAAAAAATGAAGTTCCTTATAGACAGATTGTTTAAGGCAAACTGGAATCATGATTTAACTGTAATTTTATGTACAAAAAGAGCGAATTTAGCTTACAAAGCTTGAGGAATTTGTCTCAGTTTTGTGACTAGAAAGAAATTCAGAACACTGTAACATATGCAAACTCTTACAAATGAGGTAGAAGAAAAAAATGACTAAAAACAAGTAAAAAGGGCTTTGAGTCCATGATGTCTTTAGAGTATGGCTTTATTTTGGGAATGTTCGCTGGCAGATATCCAAGCTCTCATTGTTTATGTCACTGTCATTTCTGAAACAGTTTACAGCTTTCCCAGCTGAGGACAATGAACCTACAACAATACCCCCCTAACAGATGGAGCTGGGAAGTTTGCACGCTCTCTATATGAAGTAGCAGGACCGCGACAAAGGGTAGACTTTATGACTGCTTAGGAGATGCCACCAGGATGTCAACGCTGATCAGGGGATCTGACACACGCCACCATTTAGTGTTCTGTTCAACCATCAGTGTGAAGCTGTCTGTGGTTCACCTCTAACTTCTTGACCCACTCTGGACTTCCAGGAAGGTTAAGAACCCTATTTTAGGGGAAAGATTAGAGAACACTTTTAAGTCAAGGTTTTCATTCCATAACCATGGTTACTGGATCTGTACATTCCACCAACTACAAATAAAAAAAATATTCACAAACTTTGTCATTATTAAACATGCATAGATATTTGTCTCATTGTTTCTTCCCAGTTCAGTATAAGGACATTTACTTGACATTGACATTGAATTGGATATTATAAATAACCTAAAGTTGATTTAAAGTGTGTGAGAAGATGTGCATGGGTTACATACAGACACTCCCCCATTGTATAAAGGACCTGTGCACCCACCACTTGGTATCTGTGGGTGCTGCAAAGGGTGCCTGTGGATGCAGAGGGATGGCTGCAATCACTCTTTAAGCTCACAGTGGGCCTCTTTGTTCTTTAGTTTAAGTATCTGAGTGATCCAAAAGGATATCAAGACCTTGCCTATTAGGAGCCTGTGAGGTAAGGGGCACAGTCATTGTTAGAGTGTGGCACTGTTTCCTTAAAGGAGTAACATGTATTTGTCAGGAAGTGAGTAGGGGTGAAGGAAGGAGGCAGCGAAACAATGCCTACAACAATCTTGACTAGGTCTTGCCCTCTAGGACATTCTTATGTGCTAACACAACATACTACTTTGCTAGGACTTGTGTAATAAAATACCACAACCTGTGTGGTTTAAACTACAAACCTGGAGGCTGGAAGTTGAGATTCAAGGTGTTGTCATTTCTCCTGAGGACTCCTTCCTTGGCTTTCAGGACCATAACTTTATAATCTCATTGCTTATCACCGCTTCAGCTCCTGTCTCTAAACACAGTAACTTTAGAGATTAAAACGTCAACATGGAAACTTGGAGTGAGAAATGATTTTTCCCCCCGTAATTCTGCACTGTGATGTTGACACTTCCCTTGGTATGTATTCTCTGTGGGTCTTCCTTCTGAGACTGCACTTAGGTCTTGATTCCAGCTCGGCTACTGACCTGTGCCGACTTCCTCCACTGTAAGATCCTGCACTGAAGCATTTTGTTTCTCTCTGCTCAATCTTGGTCGTCAGTCTCCTGGGTATTGTGTGATATTTTGATCATGTTCTAATAATAAAGCTTGCTTGGAGTCAGAGGGCTGAGCCAGTCACTAACTGACCAAAATTAACCAAGAGAAGACACTCTTGAATAACCACTCAGAGTCTTAATATTAATTATAAATACTTGGCTCAAGCTTATTACTAACTAGCTCTTAGAACTTAAATTAACCCATTTCTATTAATCTACATTCTGCCGTGTGGCTTTTACCTCTACCCCATTTTGTGTGTCTGACTGTTTCTGCCTCTGGCTGGCGACTCCTGTGACTCTGCCCTTCTTCATCCCAGCGTCCTTAGTTTTGTTGGCCTGCTTGTCAGTTCTTTATTAACCAATGAGAGTAATACATTTTCACACTGTACAGAAGGATTATTCCACAGTGTTGCTGGGTCCTAATGGCTCCCTTGGTGGAGGGTGTGAGAAGGCACAGAGTCAATGATACAGACACCAGGAGTCAGGTGAAAGGCAAACAGCAGATGCATTTATTCAACAATGAGGAAGGCCTCCTCTCGGCTCCCCAGGCGGCGTTTTAATCTGGTGACATTGTATGGCCGTTCCTCATTGGCTGGGCACGATCAGGAACTCTGACAGCACCTGTTGCTAGGCCCTCAGACAGACTCCAGGTTGGCTCATAAGGAAGTACATTATGTGCATTCCATGGCAACTGGTTTGAGCTAATTTCCTTGACGTCTTGGGCCTGTTCTACTACACCACAGCACCTGAGTTAGTCTCTGACTTTGTGCTCTGTGGGAGTTTATTAAGGCCATCCTCTCTTGGCCAGCCTCTTCCATGGGGTCATACTCTCTTTCAGGTCTTATACAAAGCCTTGACACAGAGGAGGCAATTAACAAGTAAAGGAATGGCAGGATTTATGCAGTACTCTGCTGAGTATGATTGGCTCTTGCAATTAACTGCTGTTTTTCTAAAACTCATCTTCAAAAGCAACATATAAATAGTAAGTAAAAATAAAAGAGAAAGGTGGTTAGCACTAGAAACTTTTTAGATATCAGACTGAACAGTATGGTCTTTGTTAATCAGGTCAAGAGAACTCTAGAAGGTTTGGAAGTGAAGGAGGTACTTAGAGTGAGAAACGGCTTTCCAACGTGAGGTACTTACAGTGACGTGGGCTTTTAGTGCTGCTTTGTGTAGCATGAATCTTAACATGTCTTATTAATAAAAGCAAACCTGGAGCCAGGTATTGGGGTGAGCGCTGAAAGATCAGAGAAACAGAACAAGCCACATCCAACCTCACCTCACCAGTTCCTCAGCTGATCTTGTTTCCTCAGACTGAAAGTCTCTGAATCCTAATCCGAATGGATTTCAGCTGAACTGCTGCTAAAAGCTAAAAGCTTAAAAAGGCTCTAGTTCCTGGTCCTCATGCCTTAAATACCTTTCTGCTTTCTGCCATCATTTCCTGGGATTAAAGGCGTGTGTCACCATATGTGGCTGTTTCCAGTGTGGCTTTGAACTCACAGAGATCCCGATGGATCTCTGCCTCCCAAGTGGTAGGATTAAAGGTGTGAGTGCCACCATTTTCTGGCCTCTATATCTGTCTAGTGGCTGTTCTGTTCTCTGACCCCCTGATAAGTTTATTGGGGTGCACAATATATATCAACCACAGTTTTGTTTTATTTATACTTTCTGGAATAGTTTCTCATCCTCACACTGGCATCCAGGCTGGTGGGGTGGGTCCCTTTAGGGAAGAAAACACATGGCAAACTGTATGTTGTTCTTAGAGCATTTGCCTGGGTATGATGCACATCCCTTCCACCTGCAATAAATTGACTGAGTCATAGGATCACAGGCACCTGACTTCAGTGGGATGGTTGTGGGTTATTTCCTTACACTGAAGAGGAACCCTAGGGAAGAAAGCCAGGAAACAGACTGTCACCAGGAGTGAAAGCTCCTTTATCTTAGTCTGAAATGGTTCCCATGGGTCCGGGTTTTGAATACCTGATGCTTGGCTTGTGCAATTTTTGGAGGCCGTGGAAACTTCAGGAGGTAGGATCTGGATGGAAGAAGGAGGTCACGTGGGACAGGCCTTCGGGTGTCATATCCTGCATCCAGCTGCTCTACTTCCTGTCCACTGCTGTGTGAATAGCATCTGCCTCTTGCTTCCACTGCCATAGACATCACGGCCCCACCAAACCTTCCCCACTGTGATTCACTGAATCCATGAGCCAAATCAATCTTTATTCCATTCAGTTGTTTATGCTAGTGATTTAGGTCATATGGAAATGCTTCACACACACGCACACCCTTGAGTTGAGGAGACAGGTTTATCGCACCAGAAGCCCCGATCAAGGTAAGCAACTGAACAAGGAAGCAGGTTGAGCTAGACCTGGCAGGAGGGTTCCCTAGTCTCAGGCTGCCATCACCAGGGAAGAGGAAGCTAGCACCCTCTACACAGTCAGCATCTGCGCACAGCCTGGAGGGAGGCTTTGCCAATTCCGAGAGCCTGGACTGGGGAAGGCATGGCAATCCCACAGGTCTGAGGCATCTGAATATGTAACATGGTTATCCTCATGTCACCAATACACATCTTCCCAGGGCTTCATCTTCTTAACATTCACTCAGGGCTTCCCTTGCTCCCCACATACTAGCTTTCACTTGATATGAGAAAGTATCAAATGAAATCAACTTCAAAGGAGGACGTTTCAGAGGTTTCGATCAATGGTGATCAATGGTGATCAATGGTGTTCAATGGTTCTGTCATTTGGGGCCCATGAGTAGGCAAAGCACAATATAGGAAGTGCATGAAGGAGGGAAGCCATTCACAGCATAGCATCGGGGTGGGGAGGGAGAGAGGGGAAAGGGAGGGAGGGAGGAGGGAAGGAGGGAGGGAGAGAGAGAATCTCTTATTTGCTACAGCATCAACAAGCCTGGAGGGAGTCATGTTCTGTGAACTAAGCTCAGCACAAAAGGACAACGCAGCACAGTCTCACTCATATGTTGAATCCATAGAAAGGTTGACCTCATAGAAGTGGACGAGTAGATATGGGCCAAAGACTCCAGCGGAACAAGAATAAATTTCAGGAGATCTACCATACAGCAAGGTTGTGATGTCTGTCAACAGTGAAACACTGTATTCTTAAAAATAGTAGATATTTTGAGTTCTCATTGCAAAATGATAACAAGGTGAGTTAACACATTTGGTAATTTGCTAGATTTAAGCATGGTACAATATCATGCATCATATGTAATACTTCAGTCGGTGATGGAGCATACCGTGGTGGCCCCATTAAGGCATATTAACTCGTAATGTCATAGTGACCTTAGTTTGCATAAATTCCTTTGTGTTTGCACAGTGATATCACCAACTAATGATGAGTTCCTTAGAATGTGCTCCTATCATTAAGCAACATAGGACTGTACTTTAAAACATCATGTTATATACACTTAAAAAAAGTGATATTATTTGTCAATTAAAAATTTAAAAAATAGGGTCATGGATATGGCTCAGTGGGTAAAGGCACTTGCCACTTGAGCCTGGCAGCATGAGTTTAATGCCAGAACCAACATAAAGGTTCAAGGAGAGAACCAACTCCACCACAGTTTTGATGTCCTCACATGGTCTTGGTTCTGTGTCCGTGTTCTAACCTTCCTCTAAGAACAGCAGCCACATTGGGTCAGGGATTTTATCTTACTTACATTAAGACCCTAACTCCAAATAGAGTTGAATTCTGAGGTGTCAGAACACACAGATTTTGAGAGGGGACAAACTAATCTCAGCAGGAGCTACTCTCCTTTGACAAAAGGAATCTTGGGAACTGCACAGCCCTCCTTTGGTTCTGTGTTTGCCTTTCACTCCAGGCCAGCGTTTCAGCTGATGTCACAGTCTTAAGATCGTGCTGCTTTCTCATGTGATTCATGGGGCCCAAGCCCCTGACAAGCTGTGTCGTTTCTGGTTTCTAGTAGAGAGGTTGCCCAGGTCCCCTGGCCAGTGTCAACACTCAGTCTCCATTGGGACATGCTGTTAAACTGCATCTGTGGTGTTCTCTCAACCTCATCTTTTGCTGAGAATTTCCAAAATCACCAAGTTGCTTAACGGTTTCTTGCTCTGTTTATATCTTTCCTCTCACTTCTCACTATAAACAGCAAATGGAAATCAGGCCACACTTCCCACGCCTTGTTTGGAAATATCTTCAGTTAAATAGTGAAATTCATCACTTACAAGTCCTGCTTTCTACCCAGCAGTTGAACATGATTCGGGTTTCTGATGCCTTCTAGCAAGCCTGGCTTTTCCTCCAGGGTTCAGTAATACTCTGCATTTCTTTCTTAGCCCTCCCCAGAAGCACACTGATATTTCTGTGAACATTTGGGTCATAATAAAATGTAACTGAGATGACCAAGAGGACAGAAGATTTATCTTCAGCTCTAATTTTTTCTGCTTTGGGACTTTGGTAGACTCTCTTTAGTGTCCATTGTTAGGTCTCAAAGGAACTCAGGACAAATGACTGAGGTGCCTACGTAATATATCAAAGCAGATCCTGGCCACTGGGCTCTCAGCATCACGCCCTGTTAAAGTCCTGGCTTCTCTCAGCACTTCTCACCCCACCCCTACCCTAAACCTCTCCCGCCCCCAGGCTTCGCTTCCCCCAGCTTCTCTGCCTGTATAACTTCAACCATTTTGGCTATAGCTCCTTTGGTTCCCTTGATGCTCTTGGCTCCTGGTCCCCTCTCTTGCCCTCTCTCTTTTCCTCTCTCTTTTCCTCTCCCTCTTCTCTACCTTTCTTGTTCTCCCCTCACTTCTCTGCTCTCATGGCCCGGTCTAGTCTGCTGGCTATGTTCAGTCTGGACTCTTGCAGATGCCTCTGGCTGTTCTCCGTGTCTTATCTACAATAAAAGTCTTCTCAATCCTACCTAGGAGGGATCATGTCCTCATCTTCAATTGCCCATATTTCTTTCAATAATCCTTCAAGGTCTTCTAAACTTCCCTTATGTTTCAAAATTCTTCCAACCACCACAATTACCCAAAGCCACTTTAAAATCTGTTTGGGTTTTATTTTGGTAGCTCCTGTGGTGGTTTGAATGGTCACGTGTTTGAATACTTGGACCCTGGTATTGGATGAAACTGTTTGGGAAGGATTAAGAGGTATGGCCTTGGTGGAGGAGGTGTGTCTCTGGGGGCTGGCTTTGAGGTTTCAAAATACTCTGCCGTTCCTAAGATGCTCTCTGCTTTCTGTCTGTGGAAGGGCATGTGAACTCTCAGCCACCACTCCAGCTCTGTGCCTGCTGCCTAATGCTGTGCTTCCCATCATGACGGTGCTGGACTCTAACCCTCTGGAACTGGGAGCCCCAAATGATCTGTTCCTTTTATAACTTGCCTTGGCCATGGTATTTTATCACAGAAGCAGAGAAGTAACTGAGACAGCACACCATTCTCAATACCAAAGTTGATGTAGTTTGGAAGGATGTATAACTTATTTCCATACGTTTGCCTGGCTTCCAAATGTAAGAATTTACTTTTATTTTGTTATAAATCCTGTTGGCTCAAAAGCTGCACTCAAAGCTGCACTGCTCCCGAAGGTTGTGTGACTCTTCCTCTATCATCTCTTCCCCCGAAGGTTGTGTGACTCTTCCTCTATCATCTCTTCCCCGGAAGGTTGTGTGACTCTTCCTCTATCACCTCTTCCCCGGAAGGTTGTGTGACTCTTCCTCTATCATCTCTTCCCCCGAAGGTTGTGTGACTCTTCCTCTATCATCTCTTCCCCCGAAGGTTGTGTGACTCTTCCTCTATCATCTCTTCCCCCGAAGGTTGTGTGACTCTTCCTCTATCATCTCTTCCCCCGAGGGTTGTGTGACTCTTCCTCTATCATCTCTTCCCCCGAAGGTTGTGTGACTCTTCCTCTATCATCTCTTCCCCCGAAGGTTGTGTGACTCTTCCTCTATCATCTCTTCCCCCGAGGGTTGTGTGACTCTTCCTCTATCATCTCTTCCCCCGAGGGTTGTGTGACTCTTCCTCTATCATCTCTTCCCCCGAGGGTTGTGTGACTCTTCCTCTATCATCTCTTCCCCCGAAGGTTGTGTGACTCTTCCTCTATCATCTCTTCCCCGGAAGGTTGTGTGACTCTTCCTCTATCATCTCTTCCCCCGAAGGTTGTGTGACTCTTCCTCTATCATCTCTTCCCCCGAAGGTTGTGTGACTCTTCCTCTATCATCTCTTCCCCCGAAGGTTGTGTGACTCTTCCTCTATCATCTCTTCCCCCGAGGGTTGTGTGACTCTTCCTCTATCATCTCTTCCCCCGAGGGTTGTGTGACTCTTCCTCTATCATCTCTTCCCCCGAGGGTTGTGTGACTCTTCCTCTATCATCTCTTCCCCGGAAGGTTGTGTGACTCTTCCTCTATCATCTCTTCCCCCAAAGGTTGTGTGACTCTTCCTCTATCATCTCTTCCCCCAAAGGTTGTGTGACTCTTCCTCTATCATCTCTTCCCCCGAAGGTTGTGTGACTCTTCCTCTATCACCTCTTCCCCGGAAGGTTGTGTGACTCTTCCTCTATCATCTCTTCCCCCGAAGGTTGTGTGACTCTTCCTCTATCTCTGCCCCCAAAGGTTGTGTGACTTTTCCTCTATCCCTTCCCACCTGGAGGCTCCCGGTGGTCTTCTGCACCTGTGACAATTCTGTCTTCACATGGCCTCTCCCTTTGGGTCTCCTCTAAATCTCTGTGTCTTTTTGATTAAAACATATTTATTTTTATTTATGTCTATGAGCATATGTCTATGTGAGCGTATGCCACATTTGCCCAGTGTCCATGGAAACCAGAAGAGGGTGTTCGGTCCCCTGAAGCTGAAGTTACAGGTCACTGTCAGCTGCCTGAGGTGGGGGCTGGGACCCAAGCCTTGAACTTGGAAGAGCAGGAAATACTTTGAACTCTTGAGCCATCTCTCTAGCCCCTGTCCTCCTCACTTTTTTTTTCATTATGGATGCCAGCCACTGAATTTAGGGCTTACCCTAAATCTAGTCCGATCTTAGCTTGACAATATCTACCAAGTTCTATTTCCATATCAGGTCACATCCACAAGCCCCAGGAACTGAGGCCTGAACATGTATTTTGAGGACACAACTTAACCTACTACACCATGGGCTGCAGGTCTAACTCTAAACTTGGTTACTCAGAAGAACGAAGCGAACAATTCATAATGTCCTTGCATTAGTCACCAAGTTCCTGACAAGAGGCTAGAGAAGGGAGGAAGAGTTGGTGTTGGCTCATGTTCGAAGGGTACAGTTTATTCTGGTGGGGAAGCCACGTGACAGGAACATGAGGTGAATGGTCACACGTGTCTATGGAAGTGGGGGAGGGGCCGGCTCTTAGCTCTTAGCCCCTGAGATGGTGCTGCACACATTCACGCTGGATCTTCCTTTCTCATTAGACTTTTCTGGAAACACTCCCATAGCCCTACTCAGAAGCATGTTTCCATGGTGATTCTAAATCTAGCCAAACTGACGAGGAAGGTCACCCATCATATATAAAGACATAAGCTACCGTGGAAAGCAGCAGGTCCTTTGTCTATGAAGTTGGTTTCGTTGTTTCCTACAATAGTCCCAGGAGGGTGGGTAACAAGGCTAAAGTCCAAAGCTGTGAAAAACTATCAGTTTGGTTTGCTCTTTTTTTTTTTTTTAAGTTTAGCATTGAGCAAAATTCCAAATATTATTTGTATTTGCAATTAGGGTTGGATCTTCACTTTTGGGCCAGTTTGAGCCTTGTTTTGCACATTACTGCATAAATTTGGACTGGTCTGAAAGTTGACTGGGATGGCCAGTTAGGAGGAGGCGAGGACTCCTTGGAAAGGCTCATTCTAAGTGAGCAGGAAGCTAAGCAGACACGATTAGCTCCATAAGGTCATTGCTAGAGTAATCAGCTTGTTTAATTCTCCTAGATGCGACCCCGCCCTAACTCTCAGAGGACTGGATCACTTCATCCTTAAAAGAAGGATACGTCACTTAAACAGGGCAAGCCATTTTAGTTGAATCTCTTGAGAACTTTCGGACATGTGGGACCCAGTGTCAGTATACACATGACTGAGTGTAACAGAAATATAGCAAGCTTCTGCATATGGGTGATTCCAAGGCACTGCGAGCCATTTTGGCACTGAAGCTCTGTTCTGAGCTTTGGCGAGGTCCATCTGTGGGTAAGAGGACATGATGTCGATGCTGGCTGTGGAAGTCCTGACTGGAAGTGGCAGAATGTGGTGGAGGCAGAGTTCCTGAGGAGGCTGCCAATGGGCAGCCAGGAAAATGGTATCCATTGGAACTGATGGTGTCTGGAAAACAAGAGGAGCTAGGTGGGGGCGATGGCTGGTGGTAGGTGGCCTGAGTGGTACCAAACTCATGTAGGCAGATGATCCCCAGAGGGGATGCGACAAGAAATCACAAGACAGGAGATGTCATGTGGGGGCACACAAGACACCCCTGAGGGTGTTCAACAAACGATGGTTGAGTGTAATTTGAGGCAGAGGGCGAGTAGCTGAGGAGAACACACAATTTAACACAGATTTCCCCTCGTGGAATGACTCAAGGTCATTCTCAGTTGCATCAAACTCCACAAGCTGCTTTCTTGATGATACCTTGCACTTGTGTGTGAATGGATTTTTACTGAGTGTTCTGTTTCCTTTTGTTTTCCCGGGACTCTTCTATTACAACAGTAAGAAAACTTTTCTGTCTGAAAGTTTTGATGACATTTGGCCCAAAACATTCTCTGTCAAATCCAGTGCCAGCGTGCATCAGTCCCGCCCGGGGACGTACACAAAGGCATGTTTCCTAGCGCCCTGGTTTGGAACCCGGTTAATTCTGCATTTAAGGATATTTGGAGTTGAAGTGCCATGTCCGCGTTTGCTTGTCCTTTAGTCTTGATGGCTGCCCTCATCGGAGAGGCAATTGACGATGACCAGGAAGAAGGTGTGCCAGCTCCCTAGCTGCATTACACACTCAGCTTCCCCAAGGGCATGTCATAGCCACTGTTTTATCTGGAAGATGTTTAGCAGAAAATGATGAATCACAACTGACTTCACATCCTACTTCTGATGCTCCTGAGCTCTGTGACCTTAGACTACTTACTCAGCTCCTCTGTGCCTAGATGCCTCCATCTGGCAAATGTGGATGATGATGATTTCCATCTCCTAGGGCAATTGAGAGGGGGAAGGATGGTATTCCCACAGTGCTTTGCCTGATATGTTAGAATAATAAGTAATGGGAATGACGGTGGCCACCAGTTAGGAGGCCAAACATTGCTGGACACTGCCACAGCGGTAATATGATATAGAACGCCTCCTCTTTTCACATGAATGACCCGGTGCGTTCTGCAAGGAACACTTCTTTCGGGCAGAAGGGATGAAATGCATCCTTTCAGCCAGGCTCCGCAGTTGCAGCTGCTCACAGAATCCCTGGAGCCCCATGCAGTCTCTCCTGACACAGAACCTCATCGAGTTTGGAGGGGGCTTGGTATTGGCTGTGTGCTGGCAACATGAGCTACATAGCTCCCCTCTGACTTTATGGGACAGACTTACTATCCAGGCCCGTTTATCAGCTCACCCAGTGTTTTAACCTTTCATTCTAAGGAGATGCAGCTGGATTTCGCTGTGTCTCTGTGAATTTGATCAGCAGGCTGGGTCAGACACATGGAGACCGCAGTTTACAGTCGAGCCTTCTCATGGGTGAGGTCATTTTGCTGTTATTAGCCAAATGCTTCCCTCCTCCGAGTCCGTCTGGTGTTTCCCACAGCACACTGGTTTAGACCGTGGAAGGCTGCTTGAAGCAGAAACTGGCTCAGGTGAGCTTGGGCTTTTAGTTATGAGAGAGTGAGGTGTGCAGAGAGATTTTGCTGCTCCAGTGCTCCCAGCTGCCGTAGCTGAGCTGGGTCTCCTGCAAATGTTAGGGAAGCCAGCTAAGGACTTGGTGGCATCTATGCTGGCATTAGACGGCTGCTAGAAAGGAGACCACATGAATGGTTTATGTAACACCCGTACTGGGTGTCCAGTGTTTTCCAGAACACTAGCCTAGTGTTAATTTTCATTTTCATTCCCTAAGGGGCTTTTTGAACATTTTCCCCAAGTGTCCTCCAACTCCTGCCCAATGACATTTGAGGACCTCATCCGTCTCATTTCTGTTTTAAATGCCTGCTCTCCACCCACTTCTGCTCTTTGGCTAAGGAGCCTCAGCAGTGAAATGAAATACGTCTCACGCTTTAAAAACACACAGTTTAGGTCGGTACCATGGTCCAGCTGCTGAAGGCATGTCCTTCACAAGCCAAGCAGCCTGAGAACTCCCTGGAACTCAGCTCAGGCTGAGGTGGATGGAGAGGACAGCTGCCACAAAACTGTCCTTCAAGATCTCCCCTCACACCATTGCACACACACACACACATACACACACACACAACCTTGTAACCACACACACAGTAATAATAAAGTAAAAATTCAATGGTGAAAAAGTCTTTGAAAACACAGTTTGCTGTTGTATCATCAATTGACAAGTGCAACTTACAGTGGGAGAAACTGAGTCACGTGTGTTCCTGTGGAACTCTGTTATTTTAGTGTCATTCACAGCTCTACAAACTCCATGAAGGAACAATACAGAGAAAGTTGTTTTTTTTTAACTTTTATTATTATTTTTTAAACCATTTACAATTGGTTTCTCTGAGGAAATAAAATCACCTTTCTGTAACTACAATCTTTTCCCGTCTCGGCTGAGACTTGGAGATGTTGTGAGGTAGCCACCAGAGAAGACTGCCGGGACATGAGTTTAAGCCAATAGAAAGTCTTGAATACCTGGCCAGCGACTACACTGTGTGTTCGGGATCTGAGGACAGTCCCGAGCCTTTCTCAGGTTGACGTGCTTCAGTTAATAAGAACAGCTAGGCAGAAGAGGAACGGCAGAAGCCAAAAAGCAATGTTAGTGCATCCGGGGACTTTCCCAGAACCGTGGACTTGGATGGATTAGGTCTTTGTTCTCATTTTGGGAGTTGTGGCTGCCTACGTGCAGGGTTCTAAGGCCTGGATGGTACCTCCATTATGGTGTCAGTTGTGCTAAGGTCTGGGTTGTGTTACAGAGATGATGAAGGACAAATGTGTCTGGCACATGCTCTGTCACTGCTACCGAGTCCCTGATGAGAGCTGTCAGCATCTCCCATCCCACTCTGCTCTGGGTTCACACTCACAATGCAGTTGCTCTACAGGGACCGGGAGGTCCTGTGAACTCAGGAAGAGGGTCAGAAGTAAGAACACAAACACACACACACATATACACACGTACACACACCACACACACACACATACACACTCATACACATATCACACACACACACACACACACACACACACACACACACACACACGGAGGCTAGCGTGACTGGCAGCTGGCACTGGTGTTTGTGTCAGGAGGACATGAAGGAGCTCACAGGACTTGGGATCTAGGGAGATGTCTATCCGAAGTTAACAGCTGCCATCAACTCTTGTGGTCATATCGTCATGGAGAAATCACAGTCCGAGACTGTCAGGTAATTTTACTGTTTTAAAGAGAAGTCAGAATCTGAAAATTCAGTGTGTCGGTTTGAAAGAAAATGGTCCCCAAAGGGAGTGACACTATTAGGAGGTGTGGCCTTGTTGGAGGAAGTGTGTCACTGTGGGGGCGGGCTTTGAGGTTTCCTATGCTCAGGACACCACGAAGTCAGACAGTCAACTTCCTGTTGCCTGTAAGATGTAGCACTCTCAGCTCCAGCACCATGTCTGCCTGCATGCTGCCATGCTCCATCATCATGATAATGGTCTGAACCTCTGAAACTGTAAGTGAGGCCCAGTTAAATGTTTTCTTTATAAGAGTTGCCGTGGTCATGGTGTCTCTTCATAGCAACGAAAACCTAACTAAGATGTTCAGCTGTTCAGTTATTGACAGGTCCACTTCCAGCCAGAGAAGACAGGTTAAGGGCTGAGGAGGGCCACTGAATACTCATTTTGACCACAGTTCCAGGTGTTCTTCCCCACTCCAGATCTAACCCATCTGTATAATCTACGGTTCTCATTTGTGTGACAACTTGAAGAAGAAAGGAAAGGAAGGTTTATTTTGGCTAATGATTGGATGCAGACTGTCATGGTGGGGAGGTCATGCCAGAAGGAGTGTGAGGCAGGGTTAGGAATCGAACCCTGTGCCTCACATATGCTAAGCCACAGCTCTTTAAACTGAATGGGAGGGTGTGGTAATCTATTGTGTACCCTAATAAACTTGCCTGAGGATCAGAGGACAGAGCCAGCCACTAGATTAGACATAGAGGTCAGGCAGTGGTGGCACACACCCTTAATCCTGTCACTCTGGAGGCAGAGATCCATTTGGATCTCTGTGAGTTCAAGGCCACACTAGAAACAGAGCCAGTACTGGGAAGTATATATAACTTTAATCCCAGGAAGTGATCTTTGGACAAAGAAAGGTTTATAAAACGTGAGGAAACAGGAACTCACTCTCTTTACGCTGAGGACTTCTTAGAGGTAAGAATTAGTGGCTGGCTGCTCTGCTTCTCTGATCTTTCAGGTTTCACCCTGATATGTGGCTCTGGGTTTTTTATTAAAAGACCATCAAAGGTTTGAACAACAGGAGGGTATTTAAAATTTTTGCAGCAATAAAAAGTTTTTGAATGTGCAAGGACTAAAACATTAGTTTAGAATGAAACATGTAATGAACCTGAGGAGTTCCAGTATGCAGCTAACTCCATCATAGCCCTGGTTCTGGAAGACACAGGCAGTGAATTCACTCCACATGCCCTCACACCATGCAGCATCAGTGAACAAAGCACTTCAGCTCAGACCCAAGGCTGAGGAGTGTTACTGGCAGCGCTTCTGCTTTGCATGCAAGGCTTCCTGCACGGGCTTAGTTACAGAAAACAAAGTATTTCCTACCTGTGTTCTTTAACATGTAAGTGCTGTGTCTTAGGGTATCATTACTGTTGGAGTTGTTGACTTGAGTTTCATAAAAAAAAATCCTTAAGTGAATTTTGGGTTGGAATTAAGGCAGAACTTCCAAAATTTTCCCGTTTTAAAAAAATTAATTTTTATTTTTTAAAAAGTAAAACATAATCACATCATCTTCTCTTTCTCTTTTTCCTCAAACCCTTCCCAGGTCTCCCTACCCCGTCCCTGCCTTCCCTCTCAGGCTCACGGTCTTTTTTCTTTGTTACTGTTACATATATAAATGCATAAATATACAAATCAACCTGCTGGTTTTGGAATAAATAATTAGAGGGCTCATTCTTGGGGAAGACTAATTTTTCCTCTCTCAGCCGTCCTTAGTTGCCTGTATTCCAACAATTTCTAAAATGGTCCTAAACATACTTTTGCCATTTTGTAGTATGTATTCATGTGAAGTAGTATTCTTAGTATAGGTGATTGTGAAATCAAAATGAGAATAATCTCTGAAAAACTTTGAAGGTACTCTGTGTCCTGCAGTATCAAATATTCAGCTGAGATTTAATTCTTAATATGTAAAATAAACAACACACCCATTTCATTACTGTACCAATTCTCTCATCTTTAATACATGGTAAAATATGTATATAGATGGGCGGTGGTGGCGCACGCCTTTAATCCCGGCACTCGGGAGGCAGAGGCAGGCGGATCTTTGTGAGTTCGAGGCCAGCCTGGTCTATAGAGCGAGATCCAGGAAAGGCGCAAAGCTACACAGAGAAACCCTGTCTCGAAAAACCAAAAAAAAAAAAAAAAAAATATGTATATCAAAATTATTTTAAATTTCTTTATGATTTAATTATTTTAATTTAATTATCATTAAATGTTTGACTACTATAGCTATTTCATTTTTTGCTTATTTAGTTTGTGTGTGTGTGTGTGTATGTGTGTGTGTGTGTGTGTGTGTGTGTGTGTGTGTGTGTTTGTAAGTGTATGAGTGTGCAGCTGTGTGCAGAGTCCCAGTGGTCAACCTCAGGAGTCAGCTACCTTGTGTTTTGAGACAAGGCCTCTCACAGAATCCTAGGCTCACCAATGAGGCTAGGTTGACTGGCCACCAAGGCCCTGGGATCTTCCTGTCTCTGCAATCACACACTGCCATGGCTGGCTTTTTGTGGGGGGATTAAATTCAGGTCTTAATGCTTAATTGGCTAGTACTTCCTGACTGATCCACCTCCCACTTCTGCACGCCTGTTCTATACACCCATATACTGGGTCATATGAAATTCCCTCAGGTTGAAAGTAGCCCTGAGGGAGTTCAAGTCCCTGTCTTAGGTAAGGACTCTACAGCTCGTCAGTCCTGCCAAGACACTATTTCTGATAAAGTGCGTGGGATACCCAGTGCAGGGTAGGGCACAAATGACATCCATGTTTGTCCTGCACTTGATAGATTGGCTCAGAAGAAGCTGTTCATCTTCACTCTCCACCCAGGCCATGTCAGGTGTCACAGCAGGATGTCATTGCTCTTTCCCCTTGGAGTCCCCACTTTCTGTCCTGTGACACGGTCGTCTGTACAGGCAGCCTCTCTTCCATACTAAGTGTTTTCAAGCAGGGGTTATCTCTTACAGGATTTGACTCCTCTCCAGTGTCCAGCCATGTCACCTGCAGTGGACCAGGATTGGGGTGGTGGTGGTAACAGAATCAAGTGCTATGCTCAGATCAACCAGGCTCCTTGTGTAGTGTTTGTGTTTCAACACTTCCACCTATTTTGGCCCAATTATAAGCTTTTAAAATAAGTTAAAACGTCGGCCAATGAAGATTTAATACAAGTCATAGCCCTTGCTTTCATGTGTTAAACACCAGCAGATTTTTAAAAGCGTCTGAAATCATAAAAGGACCAAGGCTGGGTAATTCCCCTGCCTCCTGACTTCTGTAAACATACTTGCTTTCTCATGTCCTCCCATGTACAGGCCAGTATGTTTCCAAGTGGCCACAAGAGGGGAGTATGAACCTCTGTCTTGCCTAAGAAACAACTGGACTACTGAGTCATTCCTTCACCTGAGTGGAGAAGAAAGGTCATTCATTGTACTAAGCACACTCTCTCCAGCTAAGGATGAGCAGGGCCTGATCTCTGTGCTCACGGAGAATATGACCTCACTTCTTCACTGTACAGGCAAGCCTAATCCTGACTGGAAAATTTATTTACAAAGAGTTTGAAGGACGTGTAGTTCCTGCCACAGTTTCTCTGTTATTTTCCATTTACATTAAGTCAGAATCCCGAAGAAAATCTCCTGTCTTTGGAACCTTTAGAATTCTTCATTCTGAACTATAACTTGCCATTGGCATTCTTTAATCCAGAAACTTTTTTTTTTTCGTGGAACAAGGCAGGGTATAAATAAAGCTTTTTTTTTTCTTTTATTCCAAGTTGCATCACATGCAGACTGCATCTGGAATTAAATGAAATCACATTTCACACACCACCACCAGCAAGGCTCCCTCAGGCCCATGGGTCACTCATGGCTGCAGGTGTATTGTTCTGCCCTGGTGAGCCCATGGACCCCTGAGGTGGCCTGGCTTTGCTCTGATGGAGGCCCCCAGTCATCCTTCCCTCAGAGCATCAGCATACGGAGAACTTCTGAACACACAGGTTCACTGGTGTTCAGAAAAACAGCTCTGCTTTCTGCTCCGGAGAATGGTTCAAGGCATCAGCCTCTTTAAAAAATACATCGGGAACGAGCAGGATGCGGCCAACGAGACAGTACTTTGTATCTGCTCACTGGGTCATGAAGGTTTTGGCTGTGAGTTGCCTGTGTTGGTAAAGGGTTGTGGGAAGGTGTGTCTGGGGTCCGGTGGTCTCGTCCTCATCTGCCATCTCTGTTCTTGGTCCTGAGTTGAACCCAGGCCACAATGGAAACAGATCACAATGAACTGATGCTTCTTGTCTTCCCTAGGGCAGGAAAGAGCCTGTCTCGGACTCCTTCCTCAGCAGGGCAACACAGTTTCTTTTGACTAAAAAAGGGAAAACGGGAAGAAAGTCGGAGATGAATTGGAGACACCAGGTGGGAACGGTGGTGGGTAGTGTTGTTGCTCATTCATTCCGGCTTAGCCAGAGTCTCCCCTAATGTGGAAAACGCACCAGACATGTCTCTGCAGCAGGACTTTCCCCTTGAACTCTGACTCTGTATGAACACAGACCTGATTTTTTTCTGGTTTTGGGGAGAATATTCTGTTTTTACAATGAGACCCCAATAACCTCATTTAAATCTGTGATTTCCTTGAGACCAGGATCTTTTTTTTTTAAACCTTATCTCAGGGTTTAGCAAATTATGACCTAGAGCCACCTGCATCTGCAATTAAAGGTTTCCTGGAACAAAGACACACGTCTATTTTTAGAGCTTGGCTGTGACTGTAGAGTTGAAAGACAATTTGGTCCACAAAGTCTAAAATATTTTCCTATTCTCCGTTTATAGTAAATTCTCAGTGTCTTCCTGTTGGGTTTTTTGTTTGTTTGTTTGCTTGTTTTTTCACTTATGAGACTGTACACTATAGACATTTGTATAATTGTAATAATATCCATCCCCTTGTCTGTTCACTTATGACACTGTACACTAAAGACATTTGAATAATTGTAGTAATATCCATCCCCTTATCTGTTCACTTATGACACTGTACACTGCATATATTTGTATAATTGTAGTAATATCCATCCCTTTATCTATTCACTTATGACACTGTACACTATAGATATTTGTATAATTGTAATAATATCCATTCCCTTATCTATTCACTTATGATACTGTACATTATAGATATTTGTATAATTATAATAATATCCATTCCCTTATCTATTTACTTATGACACAGTACACTATAGATATTTGTATAATTGTAATACTATCCATCCTCTTATCTATATATTTTATTTATTTTTTTGGGACAGGGTTTTATGTAGTCCAGTCTGGCCTCAAGCTTACTACGTAGCCGAGGCTGGCCTTGAACTCCAGATTCTCCTGCCTCCATGCCCTAATTGTTAGGATGACAGGAGCATACTGCAACGTCTGATTAAATTCACTTTTACTAAAAGTTTCTGCAGGGCCAGGGATTTTTGTTTATTCATTGGGATATCACAGAGAGCAGCAGTGCCGGCCCATATCTGATGGGCGGATAAACCCAGTGAGAATCAAGAGCTCCATGAACTGTGGTCACTGTCATTTCAGCACAGTCCCCGCTTTCAAAGGAGAAGGATGTGCACGACAGCAGCATGTGTGCCCGTCCTCACGTGTGACTGCCGTCACCCCGCTCTCGGCAGGAAGCACACTCACACAGCTTGGTCTCTGAGCCTTATATACCTGCTTACCCCTGCCGGACACCTACATAGTCCCAAAATTATCCCCAGAGGAAAGGACTTTTTCACGAAAGTAAACATCTTCCCAGTCCTGAAACTTTTGGCTTTTGTTGGGGAAGGGCTATTTTCATGCTCAGACAGAGGAATACCTATTTTTACACTACATCCAGACAGGACTTAATTATTGAGCCAAGGAGGCAGGTGTGTTTCCACACTGAGTCTCTATTTCACGCAAGACAGGAAGGAATAAGCTAACCTTTCGTCTAAGGGCGGCGGAGGCTGCCAGGTCCTTTCTCACATTGATTAAATCGTGTCATAGGGATCAGAACTCTTAACCGCACTAACAAGCCCTGACTAAGTGGTTCCTCATCTCTGTAAATCATCCACAGAGTCATGCAAACGCATTGAAGATGGAGCGTGCCTAATCAGAGCTCTGGAACCTAGTTTTTATCTCTCTCCGTTATATTTTATTTCCACTCCGGTTGTAGTTTCAAAGGCTCAGGTTTATCACCCTCCACAGAGTTAGTATTTAAAAATTAACGATCGTTTATTTAATTTCATGTCTCTGAATGTATAACTGTGGTGTGTGTGTGTAGTGTATGCACCCACACCCCCCCCCCACACACACACGGGTAGGTGCACAGGGATGTACATGAATGGGGAGGCCAGAGGAAGGTGTCCAGTGTCCTCCCCCATCACCCTCTGCTGATGACTTTGAGGCAGAGTCTTGCTGAACATGGAGCTTGCTGTTTTTGGCTAGACTGGCAGGCAGAAGGCCCCATCCATCTTTCTGTTTTTGTCTCCCATCAGTGCTGAAGTTCCAGGCATGCAGGGCCAGAGCCAGCTTGCTTTGTGGGCACTGCCATCTCCACACAGGTCCTCAATCTTGGGCAGTGAGGGCTCTTAACCATCGAGGCAGCTTTCCAGCCCAGAAGATAGATTTTGAGGTTGAGAATGAACTATGTAAAGAAAGACACACCAGGGTCATTCCGTGCCTGCTGGGTCTCAGAGAGGGTGCTTTGGCAGTGATCAAAGTCTGGAGATGTTTTTGGTGGTTTTGATTGGGAAGATTCTCCTAGCATCTCTGTGGATAGAGACCTTCACCCAGGCTGAGTTCCCCTCGGACAGCTTCCACACCGTTCCCAAAGCTATGCTGAGAAACTTTGTGGCATGATAGGGCCAGCACTTTCCCTTCAAGCCACTAGCTCTCTTGTTACCATGGTGACAGTATCATGGGAGGTGACAGTGACCACAGAGCCCTGTGGGCCCCTGAAGTACTCGTCAGAGTGGGAGAGTCTCTCCACTGTTTGTTACTCAGAAACTGTGTCTACAGGCTGCACAGCTGGATTTCAAGGCTGCACTTGCAAATGGCTTAGGAGGCAGACAGAGCACCTGTGTATCAGCTGTCCTTCAGCAAGCTTGGAGAGGGTCACAGAACACACGGCTGCAGGTCTGCTGTGGCGTGCTCACCGCTCACGCTCTCCTCTTGGCCATTTTATCAGAGTGTGCCAGTGTTTCTCTATGTCTTGCTCCCCGGTGATCACCCGGCATTCTTTTCTTCTTCTTAAGGAACCCCTGTTTTACCCTGAAATTAATTGCATTTGATGTCCTATCAGCTACCTTTTAATTAATTAAAAATTTAACAATATACTTAACTTGTGTAGGAGTATGATATATGCATGTGCTCATGTTTGTGTGTACATGGGCACACGTGTACATATGGCTTCTACATAAATGGAAGATACAGTTGGTGAACCTAAAGGGTTGGACACTCATTAGCTTGTGTGGCAGACAGCATCTCACTCTGGCTATATCTTTTGGTGGAGTTATACACACTTCTACACAGATGTCTAGTAGGTAAGGGGAGGTGAGGAGTTAGGATAGACTCTTCAGCTATAGGGAGACCATTTTAGGGGAGACTCTTGCACTCTGTGTGGTGAAAGCATTTAAGATGAAGAAGATTAAGTTGTAAACATTGTCCCTCACTATAAAGTTATTGATTAAACTGTATATGCTTTTCGCGCGCACATGCACACACACACACACACACACACACACACACACACACACACACACACACAACCTTCTACTGGCTACAAAACACTGTGATCTATGATCTTGCTGATTCTGTCTTCTACTATTTCCCCTCTTCTCCACCACTCACTCTTTCTCAATCCATTCTTCTCTTTCCTTTCGGATCTTCCAACCCTTCACACCCCCTCACCTAAGGCCTTTCTCCCTCTGTTTCAAATGCTCTTCCCTCTTATCCACATGGCTTGTGCTCTCCTTAGCCTCAAGTCTTTCTCCAACATTTTCTCAATGACACTCCCTCTGATCATCATCCTATTAATGCTGCAAGGCACACCTGTCCCTTCTCCTCCTTCATTCTATATTCAGGACCCAACTCCACCCCATCTCTCTACACAGTACTAATGAGCTTCTAACAAATTAAACAACGTGATCATTTATACTGTATTGTGTTTACTTCCTGCCAGATCCCACTAGAATGCAAACTTCTCAAGATGAGGGATTTTGTCTGTTTTGTTACTCATGTCTCAAGAACCTAATACTGCATGAGCCTAAGCAGGGACAGAGACACAAGGCTGGGACTGTGAAGAGGAAAGCTTGAAGATGCCACCACGCTGGTTCCGAAGGGACACAGTGGTGGTGTTGACAGGACAGAATGCACTTTATAATTTTTCCTAAGATTTGCCTTGCTGACAAGTGTCCAGAGTGTGGACGCATGCCTGGACACAGGGAGCTCTTTCCAAGTGGGATGGAGGGTGCGCATGTCACAGGCACAGCAGGAAGACTGGAAGGCATCACAATCGCAATCGTTTGGCTGGGAAACTTCCTGCCGCTCATTTTACGCCTCGTTCCTCCCACCTGCATGCGTTCACCCCGCGTGCGGGACCTGCAGCCCGCCATGTGGCTTTATTTTTATAGTCAGACAAAGATGGCAAACTCAAGGTATCTCTAGATATAACCTTAAATACCACTGAGGGCCTCGGGGAGACAAAACAACGTTTTTACCAGACAGAGGACGAAGATGACTCATCTTACAAAACAAATCCACTTCCATCCCCCGGCTCCTGGTGGTTGAGCTGTTTTAATTTTATATTGTGAGGCGCTCTTGCTGAATTAGAAGGCAGAATAGGGAGAGCGTTAGAAGATGAAACAGAATCGTGCTGGCCTGCACTCTGTCCCTGTACACAGTGCTTTGTGTGTGTGTGTGTGTGTGTGTGTGTGTGTGTGTGTGTGTGTGTGTAGGTCTGGGCCTTGGCTCTGTTTCGGGCTGGGGAAAAGGCCCAAGACTGCCTGGGATAAAAGGTGCCCTCTATCATCTACTGGCCATGTGACTTCAGAAAAGTTAGTGAATGTTAAAAATCCAATTTCCCACCTGTAAGTGTACCAGGAGATTGTTATGAGACTAAAGTAAACTCGCACACATGGAAAGGGAAGGAGTTGTAAGGATGCTTTCTCCTCAGCAGGCACAGGGAGACTGCGTATACTCAAAGTCTGACCCTATGACTTACTTGCTGAGCAGCTTGGGGCAGGAAACTTCATTTTGCTTCACTTTCCTTAAATTTTTGAGGTAAGCTTTCATATCTCAACTTCTTTAGTTTGGAAAGAGGCAAGTGCCTTGTCTCATAGGATTATCAGGAGTCTCCAGTGGAAGAGTTTAGACTTACAGCTTAGGAGAGACTGGGTGCCAGCCGAGAGTAATAGAAGGCAACCTCATTCTTCTTTTCATGCTGGTAAAGTATCCACAGCACAAAATGTACCACCTGAGCAATTTTAAGTGTGCAGTCAGTGGTACTGAACAGATTCAAGTGTATAACCCTCAACAGCCGTCTTCAGGACTCTTGAAGCAGAAGTTCTCCACACAGTCAGCGGTGACGCCAACCCCTGTGGTGTTGACTACTCACTACACCTGGTGTTGAGAGTGTCAGATTGCATCTGTGTGTGTTGGCTTATCTCACAGCACAGTGCCCCCAAGGTTTATCCATGTCATAGCCTCCCCTTCTCAGAATTCCCTCCCCTTTTAAGGCTGAGTAATAATTCCATTGTATGTGTACACCACATTTTAATTGTCTGCTCACCTGTTGACGACACTTGGATTGTTACCAAATTTTAACTATGGGGAATAATGCCACTATGGACAAGTTTTAAGAACTGACTCCCATTATTTTGGCTATTTGTCCAGAAATGGAATAGATACACTATACAGTGATTCCATTTTAACCTTTTGAGTGGCTACCATTGTGTTTCCTACAGTGGCTGTACCTTTCCATACTCACGCTGACTATGCCCAAGAATTCAAATTCTCTTTAAAACTTGGCATTTTCTGCTTTAAAACCCTAATAGCCATATCAATGAATATAGCATGGTAAGTTCTGTTACACTCACCTCCAGTTGCAGTTGTTACTATACAGCAGCCATGGCTACTTGCCGGTACATCTACTAGGCAGTGTGAGGAGAGCAAAACCACCCCAATCATGACCAGTGGTGCCTGTTTCTTCTTCCTTCAACCATCAACCCACTGGCTCGTGGCTGGGCTCTGCTTTCCTGCTGGGGATTATTTTTCAGGTTTACTTGCAGCAAGCTGCACTTGTATAATCAGCAGAAGCCTTAGGAGCTGTGTCCACACCACATCCTTAAAAGAAGTGGGAAATGCACGCTTCTTTCCCTTACTTCACACTGCCTGAGATACAGAGGTGGTGGGGTGTGCTGGGGCCACCATTTAAGCCCCAGACAAGAAAGGGGCATGATATGGAGGGCAGGGATGCACTGTCAACCTTGCATTATCGTTCCCAGGATGTCCTGTTCAGGAGAAAAATAAAATTATACTTTGTATTAGTCACTGAAGTTTGAGATCACTTAACCTATAACATACATGAGCAAAAGTAATTCAATAAAAAAAATGTCAATTTAGCCAGCCACAAAAATAAAGGAAAAAAAAAAAAACCTTCAAAGGTTCTGAGTGTAGTACAAGCATTTTCAGGGAGGAACGTCGCCTTCCAAGGCAGATCTCTTGCATCAGGAAGCCACTTCAAGCCGAGACTTCCGAGTCCTTCCAGGGACTTCTGTGCCACAGTGAAGGGTGGCTCCAGTGGTCAGAAGTGACTCGCAGCTGTAACGTAATGACGTTAGGTACCAGAACACCTTTGAGTTTGTGCTTAGATCCCATTTTGCATGATTAGAAACACTAGTAAGTATCACTGTGATTATCTACATAGCTAATACTTAGAATTTAAACATATTCAGTTCATGGAGAGATGGTATAGACATCAAAGCATTAGGGACTCTAAAAAATCTGGAGTGAAAGATATCTGTGTTAAATGCTAGTAATATAATTATACCAAGAAGCTTCACGCACGAAACTCATGTATTGTTTTTTTTTTTTTTTTTTTTTTTTTTTTTTACAGGAATTTTCTCCCTGACTCTGTCTCTCTGTCTTTGTCTCCCCCACCCCACACCTCCCGCTGGCTATGGGGCTATGGTAGTAGTTAGTTGTTTAGAAGTTATCAGATCATATCCAGTTCCATAAGAGTGGGCCCAAAGCACCCTTTATTGGTTTAAAACGCAGTTAATGGATACTAGCACATTTGGGGGTTAGCATGGTAATAGAAGTAATGGATGAAGGGTTGTGTTGCAATTCTATGTCTCAAAGGAAGGGAATTAAAGGTGAGTCTTTCTTCCCAGCACCGTCATAGCCCAAGAATGATTTAATTTTCTGGACAAAGACTTTGACTCACTAAGGGCTATCTAAAGAAAAGGGATGTTCTCATCCGGCCAGGCTTGCTTCATAAAGATTCCAGTGAGAAAACCACACACCCTGCACTTTTCTTCAGTAAACATTCACCCTGCTGTTTGGGTTTCTGAGAAGACCCAGGAAGCCAGAAGTGGGTTCCCCTTCTGTGGGCAGCTTTGTCCCGTATTGTTAGACTCGATGTTCTAGCTTAAAGAGCAGTCTCTTGGGAGCTTGGCATGGCTAATGCCCATGCATCCTTTGGTTTCTAGAGCAATATATAAAATAGTTTCTGAATTGCTAAAACTGAGATCAGATCATTGACCATGGCATAAGCCATGGGGGAGATTCAGTCTGAAATATACTATCCCTGAATTCTCATAAATTCTCTGCGAAAGAATGATATGTTTTATAAGTACTGGTTTATAATGCCTTTATGTGCTCAAGTATATGTTCAGGAGCACATGTGTGTACAAGTCTGCCAGTGTGTGTATGTGCATGAGCATAAGGACAACTTTGGATGACACCTTCAGGAACTTTGAGATAGGATCTTCGGTTGACCTGGAGCTGATGATTGAGGCTTAGCGGGCTGGCCAGTGAGCCCCGGGAATTCTCCTGTCTCTGTGCCTCCCCACCCAGCACTTGGATTGCAAGCACAGGGCACCACACCTGGTTTTTTATGCAGCTTCTGGGGAGTGGGGTTAGGTCTTCAAACTTGCAAGACAAGTGTTTCACTGACTGAGCCAGCCCCTCAGCCCAATTAGCACGACTTTTTAAAGGAACACAACATATAATTGTAATCCAAGTTTATTTTCAAATTGATAATAATTCAACTTAAAAAAATAAGTTATTGTAATTTCCTAACATTCAACTCAATTAATATATTGTACTAAATTCTAAAGTTCTAAGGGACCATAATTTATAGGAGACCATAAATATAGAGTATTTATGAAAAATCTGCTGTGTGTGTGTGTGTCTGTGTGTTTGTATTTATGTGTGTATGTGTATGTGTTTGTGTGTGTGTGTGTTTATGTGTGTATGTGTGTGTGTGTTTATGTGTGTATGTGTGTGTGAAAGAGAAAGAGAGAGGGGGGAAGGTACACATATCTGTATATGCAGAACTCAAGACAGTATCCACTCAAAAACAGAGGTCTTCCAACACCAGACCTAGAGACCAGAGTATGAGACTTAGACTTATAAATGCCATTTAAAGCATGGGATTTTGGAAGAGACGTTTTGTTTCCAATTTTGACGTTTTCTCAGGATTGAAGGCAACATGTAACTGTCATAGAGGAAACAGCGTACTTTTCCTGCCTTGGTTGTTTGCCTACACCTGGAAGGTCAGTGTCCCGAGATAGGGATTTCCTTACTAAGAAGGCATAGGTTCTCCTGAAGGAAGACTGGTCACTGTTAGTTGTACCTATCCTGTTGGTCACCACGTGTTGGTCACCTGAGTTTCCCTGCCTAATGAGTCACAGCATCAAGATGCTTCATTGATGGTCCATCATAAACCCAGTGTTCTCCATCATCACAGAGTAACCTTGTGTCCCCCTGGACTTCCTTCTTCCTTTCTGGGGCTTCAGCTCTCTTAAAATCTTGCCTCAGTTGCTGCTTCACTGTCTCTGTCTTTAAAAATTACATCCTACCAAGGGCAGCAGGTCCCATACTTCTTCTGATCTCCCAATGTGCAACTTTCTTCTTGAATATGAGCAACTTCTTGGTGTCTATGAAGACTCTTCCCCCCAGTTGCATATTTTTCATACATACAACACTCCATTCTGTCTCCCTTTAGCTGAGCAAAAATACTTCATGGAGAAAAAAGCCCCATCCGGAATTTTGTGCATCTTGAACCCATAGAAGGATTTATTGTGGAAGACAATGTTTGCCCTGTAGCCTGTATTGAACAATTAATGTATTCTCCTCCTAATTCCACCCAGGGCACTGTGAGGATGGACTTTCCATAGCCATTGGGGAATGTAAGAATGCGATATTTGTCACTGTGACATAACCCTATCCTATGTTATGTACCCTGCTGACATCCTAAGGAATTTTGATTTAGTCCACATATGAGTCATGGATTGTATCTTGTTAAGACACCCGGCAAACAGGACTGTCGGTGGGAAACCCTTTCAACCACAATGCTAGTATTTGTGGGAACACAGGGACCTGAGCCTTCTGAGGCTTGCTGTGTTCTTTGTATCATCTTGTGATGTCCAGTGATACTGAAGGGTATCACCCCAAATGGGGCTCATGGTCCTTTGGCCACTGAGCCTTTTCTTCCTGCAGGGCAGACTGAGAGGTACCATTTTACAAATGAAACCATTTGGTTCCCAGGATGCTTCTGTTCACCAATGCTCAGAAACAAGTCCAGATGTGCAAAAAAGTCTGCATACCTTTCTACCAGAGTCCTTGAAGAATACATGTTGGAAGAACTACCTTAGTGGGATTAATTCAGTGTCTAACCCATGACAAGAATTGCCTGATGATGGGCTTGTCTTCCTCCACCAATCCTGCCTCTCCATCAGACTCTGCTGTCACGTGACCCACTTGCTTCATTGGCCACAGATAATTCAATGATTCTGTGATATGTGAGTGACTTAGATTACTTCCTAGGCTGCTGTCTGTCAAGACTAGGTAGATCCAGAAGAATTTATTTTGCAGTTTGGGGTTGAGACATGTGGATAGAATTCATCAGCATCATAGAAGCCTCCCTTGCTAGAGTAGGAGGATTCTTGGCCTGTATCTGGAGACACACAGACATGGCTAAGAGAATGAGAATTCTACTGGGGGTGAATGTCACTGTCTGAACTGTTTGATGTTGGAGTCCAGTGATGTCCCAAGGTAGTTAATGTGGGGTGGAGAAGGCAGTTCCTGCTCTGCCGAGTGTATTTTAGAGGTAGGATAGTCTGGGAAAATTGCGCTGATCACAGGTTCCAAGGGACCAAGCTGAAAAATTGCATCTGTAGGATTAATAGAACTTGCAGTTCCATTTGCATGTTTTCTGCTTAACTGTTGTCTTCAGCAATCTTCAGCTGTGCAATGCAGTACTTAATTGATTCTACTTAATTAAGATGCCATTTGTTGGAGAGGTTCAATTTTCTTCTTCTTATCATCTTCATAGTTTTGAAGCTTGTCATCAAAAAGCTTTCATTGTTCTAACAATATTTGTTGGTAAATATCATTCTCCATAAGGTTATTATCAAGTAGTGCACTGGAACAAATCCTGAGTTCAAACCACAGAAGGCAGGATAGGGGGGCAAGGAGAGTGTGGCATCCGTCACCCTGGGGACCTGAAGGTGGGGCCAGGCATGCTCCCAAGCCCTCAGCCTCCACCCAAGCTCCTGCACTCTGTGTCTCCTGGGGAAGGAGAAGGGGCAGCACCAAAGCACCCCTCCCCACCTCAACTAGGAGTAGACCTAGTCAGCACTTTTAAAATATTTAAACAGTTCTCAGTCTTACACAGGACACACAAATAAAGGAAGATAGTTATCCTACTCATGATTACAGGAAAATACTGAGAATTACAAATGCTGGAAAAGTGTGTTCTGTGTTTCTGGATATGGTAGTATCTTCTAAGGAAGTCAATGGTGTAATGCCAGATAGTACAGCAAGAAAACTTTTGACCATTAATCCTGGAGAAAGGAAAACTTGTTCACAGAGAAACTGTTCAGAAATATTCTGGTAGTTTTATCTGTAACAATGCAATTCTCTCAAAAGGTGAATAAAGAAACTGGTAAATTTACACAATGTAATGTTAGTGACTTATTTATTTTGATGAAGAGTTATAACATCCAAGGAAAGTAATTATAGATAGTTACTTATTTAATTTAAAATTACATCTGTCTCTCCCAAACTGTTCAAGTAAATCAACTGTCTTACTTATCCGGAGGGCCTGATCCAGTTGGGGGCTCCTTAGCTACTGGTTCATAGTTCATGTGTTTCCACTAGTTTGGCTATTTGTCCCTGTCCTTAGTGCATGAGCTGGCTGTTTGGAACCTGGGGCCTATGCAGGGACACTTTGCTCAGCCTGGGCGAAGGGAGGAGGGGACTGTACCTGCCTTGATTGAATGTACCAGGCTGAGCTGAATCCCCAGGGGAGTCCTTGCCCTGGAGGAGATGAGAATGGGGGGTGGGCTGGGGGGAGGGCGGGGAGAGGGGGGTTGGAGGAGGGAGGACAGGGGAATCAGTGGTTGATATGTAAAATTAAATTAAATTATAAAATAAATTTAAAAAAATTACATCTGTCTGTCTGTCTTTCAATTTATCATCTATCTATCTATCTATCTATCTATCTATCTATCTATCATCTATCTATTGAATTTAGAGGCAGAATCTTAGTATGTAGCCCAGGCTGGCCTTAAATTCATGATCCTCTTGCCTCACTTGCTGAGTGCTGGGGTTACAGTGGTCTGTCACCATGACTGGCTTAGTCACATAGTACATATGTGATTTAAGAATTGGTTTCTTTGTTATGAAATTGCTATGTTATGGAATGGTAACATATGGCTTGTTCCACAGACGTGGAAGGGAATTTTTGGGTTTGTTTTAGTCATTTAGAAGGAGCAGTTTGCTCAGGCATCAGGGAATCTTTTATCTGCTGAGGACCTTGTACATGCTGGGCCATGCAGGACACAGAGCTACATGTCTGTCTAGGTATTTATTATTATTATTTTACCCAGGACTCTGATAAACAAAATAGGTCAACTATAAAACTTAGTTTATCCCAGCTCCAGATCAGTGGGCAAATGCACCTTTTCCAAACGCTCATGCCTCTTCCTTGCTTCCTCAAGAACTCCACCTTCTTCTGATATTCTGAACTGCTGAACATTTTTTGGTGGTCATCAGTCACCCTGTGTAGACAGTTTGCCTTTGCAAACACCTTTCTGATGGGATCTGTTTTCATAGATAAGCAGTATGAACCCCTTACTGTTCACATCCAGCCTCTTCAACAGAGCACAGCACATTTCCTCTTCCGGTGATTGAGGCTTGAGGCACTGTGGTGTCCAGGCAGGGCCTCTCAGTAATTACAGTGTGGGCCTGTGGTCTTTTTCAGGAAGTGCCAAGTACCACTTGCCCTAGTGTGTTCCAGCTGACTGTTCGAGGGACAACAGGAAACAGATGCCAAATAAGGACATCCGGAAGCAGCTGCTGCTGTTCTGGGGTGAGAGCAAGGTAGACAGGTTCCCTCTTAGCGCTTCTACTGGCCCCCACAAGTCCTCCGGAAGCTCAAGGCTAGGAGAGACCTGTGCATGCACTGGGATGAGGCCTGACTGGATTGAGCCTGTTCATGCGGGTGTCGAACTCCTGCTATTGACTGTCCTCCGACCCTGGGAGTGTTTCTTCAGCTCTTCCGAACTACTTCTTCTTCAGAGAGAGTCGCTGCTTTTATAATTTATTGGAGAGAATGGTAGCCTTATTAGCTTCTAGCCAGGAATGGATTTCTAAAATTATCACTCAATATCTAGAGTTAAACTTAATGGCTTGCAGAAATTCAACTCTTCCCCGAGTGTTAAATTCTGATGTGTAACATGGAAGCAGAGCAGGAGGAGAGGAGACAGGAAGGGACAGGCGGGACCGGGTCCTCTCCCGTGTCCTTGCGTCCCGTCTTCCCATGACAAGTGGAACTTTGTGAAAGGGACTATAGCGATGGAACATTGTCACCATTAAGAACATCGAATTAGAGCTCCTCCAGATGATTTTCAGTGGTTTTTGATTAATGCCGAGTGAGGAAAAGAAAAGGACACTGTGATACGTACAGAGCATTCAACGTCTATTCCTTTCACCGGCAGGTGGCCTTTGGCAGGGTCACGTTACCATCAAGTCAGCCTTGGTGAGTGGGAGCTCATGTTGCGTACATCCCCTCTACCTGCCCCAGTGACCACTCTATCACCTTGGCCACATGCCAGCAGTGAGTCACTGATGGCAGAGGCTGGCTGGTGTCCACTTGTCAGGTCACTTTGTCTAGCTGGTTGCTTGGCACCCTGGGGTTTGACCTATATGACGGAGAGCTTCCTGCCTCTGCTCATTCTCCACTAACTTATTTCCAATATGCTGTTTTTCCCCCCCAATAGTTGCTTTCTCACCTCAGGTACTGTGTCCCAGAACCTTAGAATGTGGTCATATTTAGAGACGGTACCTTTGCAGATGCAATTGTCCGATATCTAGAGATCCATTTAGGAAGGGACTGAAACTCAATGACTGGTGCCCTTGGGGGAAGAGGAGAGGACCCAGAAGTACATTGAGAAGTGACATGATGACAGAGAAAGAGATGAGCCCACAAGACAGGAGTCCCAAGAGGTGCTGGCGGGTCCTGGGATGTATCCGCCTCAGGCTACAGTGAGAACCAGCTCCACCGCCCCCTTTGTTTCAGACTTCTAGGCTCTTGGACATAAGACTGGTAAAATCCAGGCCACACACCTAGTAGCCGTCTATGTGGCATCTCTTGGAAGTGAGTGTGGTTTCTACCCAGCTGGTCAAGGGTTTGCTACTGTCCATACCTCTGCTCATATTCCAGTCATGGTCCTTCTTTTGTCACACGAAGTGGCTATCAGACATCCACCCTGAGGAACTGCCCTCAGTAATTACACTTTAAGTTTCCTCTGAACGTGTGTGACAGCAGGCGACTCTATATTTATGACTAAAACTCACTCCCATCCAAGTGCTAATCAGGCCCAGCCTGACTTAGTTTCTGAAGGGAGGTGAGACTGAGCAAGTTCAGCTGTAGACTAATAAGGAAAGGTCATAAAGACAAATTAAGACACAGACAAAAGTCACGGATAGCTGTTTCACAGAAGAGCTATGGTCAGCAAACTTGGAGAGACATTTAATGTCACTAGGGACAGGGAAATGAACCCTATTTCAAACCCAGCTACAAGTAGCAAATGTCCAGTGGCTGGAGAGACAGCTCAGCACTTAAGAGCACCTGTCACTGCTGCAGCAGGTCTGGGGTTCGGTTCTCAACACCCACGTGGCAGCTCACATACATCCATAACTCCAGTTCTAAGGGATCCAACGCCCTCTTCTGACCTCCATTGACTCCATGCACATATATGGTTCACAGACAGACGTGTAGGGTTAGGGTTCAACCATTTTGAAAACAATTTGGCATTGCCTCCTAAGTTGGAAGTTGAATGATTCACTCTATGATAAGTAATTCTATGTTTAGGTATATTCTATGATAGAGAGAGAGAGAGGGAAGGGGAGGGAGAAGAGGAAGGAGAGAGAGAGAGAGAGAGAGAGAGAGAGAGAGAGAGAGAGAGAGAGAGAGAGAGAGAGAGAGACCTGGTGCCAGCCTTGAGCCTTCACATGCACCTGCACAAAAATGCACCCAAATGACCACGACATTCACATGCATGGTGTACACCACACACACATACACACATAAAAAGGTACACCCTCAAAATTACATTACACTACAATACTTCTTGAAGAAAGCTATAGGTACTCAAACTTCCCTATATACTTTCTTAAATTGTTATACTATGCTAAAACAATATTTTTTGAAAAGCAAAGAGAAGAAGAAAACAAATTGGGAGGAAGTGGTTCTTTCTGTGGCCAGAAGCTGGGCGTAGACAGCGGAGACATTGTAGGCAAACACTGGAAACTGCCAGCCTTCCGTGGTATGTGCGTGGGTACTTGCTATTGAAAGAATGACATAAAATTATTAGATAAAAGATAAAAGGAAAGCATAGCCGAACCAAAAACGAGTTTGTGCCGTAGAGCAAGCATTGTGATGAATCAAAATTTAGGCTCCGAGCAGGAGAAGGGCAGCTGCTGGGGTTCCAGTTGTACAAAGAAGTTTCTGGTTGAATCGGCATTGGGAGGAAGGAAGGGTCTGCCGGGTGTGGGACAGAGAAAGACAGATGTTGGCCTGAGAGAAAGAGAAAGGAACGCCAAGGGCTTACAGAAGTGGTCTGTGGAGAAAAGCTTGTGAAAAATTCCCTGTGTGGGGTACAGGAGTCCAGGAACACACAGCTCCCTAAGGAGCCGAGCTGTTTCCTGGGCTGAGCTCTGGTGCAGACAACTTCCCTTGTCCAAAATCCCACGCTAAAACTTAAGTAGGTAGTAGATAGCGTAACTGTAAACAACAGCGGTCTGTCCGGTCAGTCATACGGCGTCACACCCAGTTACTGTGCTTCTGCATTGTGACCCAGCGCTATCACAGGCAGGTTGGCGGGGAAGACCAACAAAGACTGTCTGTGTGGAAATAAACCCTGAAGACCAGACTGAACGCCTTGGCCAAAAGCGAAGCCAAGAGGAGGAGACAGGGACCGCCAAGCGGAGTGACTTACCGGAGTGGTGCTATCTAGCCTTGGTTTGACTGTGATGGGGAGATGCGGTGTGTGTTCAGGACAACTCTGTTGCCAGTGCTCCACCCTTTTCTGTGACAGGGACACATGGAGCAGCACACCTTAGCAATCTGGAACAGTGGTAGTGAACCACCCCAGTCAGCCATGTGAGGATGAGGACAGATGGTTGATTCTCTACTCCAAACTATGTAGCCAGCATTTGGAAAATAGTTTATTTTAAAAAATTGTTTAATTAGGGGCTGGAGAGATGGCTCAGAGGTTAAGAGCACTGATTGCTCTTCCAGAGGTCCTGAGTTCAATTCCCAGCAACCACATGGTGGCTCACAACCATCTGTAATGAGATCTGGTGCCCTCTTCTGGCCTGCAGGGATACATCTGTATACATAATAAATAAACAAATCTTTAAAAAAATTGTTTAATTAAAACTTTTTTTATAATTTATTTTTATTTTATGTTCGTTGGTGTTTTGTCTGCATGTATGTCTGTGTGAGGGTATCAGAAGCCCTGGAACTGGAGTTATAGTCAAGGGTGAGTTGCTGTGCTGAGAATTGAACCCAGGTCCTCTGGGAGAGCAGCTAGTGTTCCTAACCACTGAGCCATCCCTCCAGCCCTGTAGCCAGCAGTTTTGGAACCTAGTACATTATATGGGGTGGGATATTCAACATTTTCTCATGAAATAGTCTTTGCATTAGCAGATTCTGTATAACAGTAAGCTGAAATACATTCTTTTAAAATTATTTAAAAATTTTTATTTTTAATTACATATATTCATATGTGTGTGTGAGGAGGTAGGTGTGTGGGAGTGCAGGTGCCCATGGATGCCAGAGGAATTGGGTCCCCCTGGATCTGAAATTGTAGCTAGTTATGAGCCACCCAGTATGGGTGCTGGGGACCCAATTCAGGTTCTGCAACAGCAGTGAACAGTCTTGTCTGCTGAGCCGTCTCTCCAGCCCTGAAGTACGTTCTGAGCTATTTATTATACTATTACAAGAAAGAATGCTTCTATGGCCATTCTTGTATATATCTCATGATGTGTTACCCATTTATAGTGCCTTCCATTTGTGATATGGTTTCTTCATTAATATTGCCACATATAAATAGGAGAACTGAGGCACAGGTTCACGCAGCTGGTAAGTACAAGGCTGGATTGTCATTCAGGCAGCCCAACAAACTCCTAAAACTATGGCTTAAATCTACTTGTAAAACCGTCTCCAGTAAATGAGCAACAGAACAATGTCCTAAACTCACTCAGCAGTAATAATAAAACCAGAACCATCTCCCGGGAGAATATGGACGTTCTCCTTGGTGCATTACTGTAACGCTTCTGGTTAAAGTGCTTTGAAAGTTCGTTGCTTTGGATTGTCAAGGCCATCCACATTCACGATAATCAGGTCACAGACACTAGAAGAAAAGAATTCGCTATGGGCTTAAATGAAGATGCAGCAGGTTCTGAAACAAAACAGCCCAGGGTTAGCTGATGGCTGAATTTAAATGCCACGTGGATCCTGTCCTGGTGTTTTCAGATGGTCCAGGGAGCAAAGATCTCCAGGTAAGGGCACATGCACTTCCAGTGGAGTTGCAGATGGCGGAACTCTAGCATTTGTTCCGGGACGGAAGACTCCCCTCCCCCAACACTGTTGTCTTTGCCATGACGTTTCCTTCCAAAAGCTTCAATGAAAGAAACTCTTATGAACTCCTTTTTCCACTATTTCCATGGCGAAACAACATATTTTTGAATCTTAATTTGGCCTTCCTCTCTCTACAACTATTTTAGTATTTCCAGGATTTGACCTGTCCCCCACATCTTCTCTTTGGAAAGAGAGAGAACATGAGCTCATGAAACATTTAACTTCTCTATGGGGACATTTTCTCTCCAAGTCTCGTAATAACCCTAAGGGCAGCAGCAAGGAGCCCTCCACAGGAAACTCCATGTACTCTCCACTTCAAATGGTTTCAGGGAGTCTGGTGTCCTCAGTATTGGTGCTTAGAAGCTGCTCATGACTACAGGGATGACTCATGGGGTGCCCAGGGATGCACACTAATCTATCCGTCCAATTAAAACAAGGTCACCCCGGGCCACTTAATCAATTTGATTCTCTGTGAATAATGATCTAGCCTTGGAATGCATGTGACCCCAGATCAGCATCTCTGACCTCATAGGTGATGGCTCTCAGCACAAATTTCGGAACTTTGCAATCAGGCAAGTAACCTGCTCTCACATAGACACTTGAAATCAGAATACCTGGATGTTACAGGAATGCTGTTGTTCTGCTAAAGTAACATAGCAATAAAATAATTCCTAACAATGTTCTGCTATACCCATAGATCAGTGTCTCATGTAGCATGAATCTTAAAAGTTCTTATTGATAAAAGCAAATCCAGGGGCCAGTTATTGGGGTGAATGCTGGAAGGTCAGAGAACCAGAACAAGCCACAGCCAACCTCACCTTGCTGGTTCCTCAGCTGATTCTGTTTCCTCAGACTGGAGGTCTCTGAGTCCTTATCCAAATGGATCTCAGCTGAACTGCTACTCGAAAGCCTGAAAGCATAACCAGCCAAATGCTTCTAGTTTCTGGTCTTCACGCCTTATATATCTTTCTCTTTCTGCCGTCACTCCCTGGGATTAAAGGCTCGCTTTCTGGGATTAAAGGTGTGTGTCACCATGCCTGGCTGTATCCTTGAACACATGGATTTCTGCCTCTGGAATGCTAGGATTAAAGGTGTGTGCTACCACTGCCTATCCTAAGTATCTAGTAGCTTTTCTGTTCTCTGACCCCAAATAAGTTTATTAGGGTACACAATATTTTGGGGACACAATACCACCACAGTCTCACTCAGCCATCATCTGAGAAAACTCCTGCAGCAGATGGAAACTAACACAGAGACTCACAACTGGATGATGTGTAGAGAGTGAGAGACTGGAGCACTCAGTCCTAAATGGGATGTCTTCATCAAACCCCTCCCCTCAAGGAATCTGTGCAGAAGAGGAGGCAGGAAGATTGTAAGAGTCCAAGGGGATGGAGGACATCAAGGAAACAGAGTCTTCCAGACACAACAGGACTGGCACATGTGAGCTCAGATGTGACACACGTATGCACTGTGGCAGCATGCGGGAGACAAGCACAGGTTCAAGTCAGATGGTCCCACTGCTGAGAGGGGGATGTGGACACAACCTCCTGTCCCGAACCAAGACGCTGTCTCCAGTTGATATCCAATTGCAAAAGAAAATTAGTTTTCTCCAATAGAGTCTCATTGGGTATATCAACCACACTTAAATGCAGGACCCATGACCAGCAGTAGATGGCCAACACAAAACAATGAATGATACTTTTGTAGATGTTTTGTCTCCTATTGCCTTATTTGGGAATTTTTTTGTCTTACTGATCTTTTTCCTGTATATTATAATTTTTGATCTTGTGTTTTATGGGTTTTATGCATGTATGTGTATATTATTATTATTATTATTATTATTATTATTATTATTATTATTATTATTATATTTTCCCCCCTTTGGCCTGTTTGCTTTCTGAAGAGAAAGAGAAAGAAAAGGTATGGAGTTGTGTGGATGGAGAATGGGGAAGATCTGGTAGGAGTTAGGGGAGGGGAAACTATGATTAGAATGTATTGTATGAAATTTTTTTCTCAATAAAAAAAGAAAATGGTGACTCAGAAGATAGATAGTCCAGAGACCTAGGGTAGAACCAAGCATGACTGGCAGGAAACGAAAATGTCAATGGTATAGCAGGCTTTCTCAGTCCATCAGTCCCCAAATCATGACACGGGAGACATTATTAGTTATGAATGATTGACCTTATCTTATGCTTGTCCTACTAGCTCTTATAACTTAAATTAACCTGTTTCTCTTCATCTATGTTTTGCCTTGGGGATTTTAACCTTTCTTTCATTCTGTATGTCCTACTCTGTGTCTGTCTGGCTGGTGACTGCCTGGCCCTGGGCATTTTCCTCTCTTTCTCCTGAGTCTAGATTCCTCCTCCTACTTATTCTTTCTGCCCACAAGCCCTACGTATCCCTCTACTGCCTAGCTATTGGCTGTTCAGCTTTCTATGAGATCAATTAGATGCTTTAGGCAGGCAAGGTAAAAGAGCAACACATCTTTACATAATTAAATGCAGCATAAACAAATGCAACACACCTTTACATAGTTAAAGTAATATTCTGCAACACAAACAAATATAACACATCTGTACACTGCTGTGGGATGTTCTGTATGGCAAATGTGTTGCTGATTAGTCAATAAATAAAACACTGATTGGCCATTGGCTAGGCAGGAAGTGTAGGCGGGACAAGGAGGAGAATAAAGCTGGGAAGTGGAAGGCTGAGTCAGAGAGACACTGCCAGCCACCACGATGACAAACAGCATGTGAAGATGCCGGTAAGCCACGAGCCATATGTCAAGGTATAGATGAATGGAAATGGATCAATTTAAGCTGTAAGAACAGTTAGCAAGAAGCCTGCCACGGCCATACAGTTTGTAACCAATATAAGTCTCTGTGTTTACTTGGTCGGGTTTGAGCAGCTGTGGGACTGGTGGGTGACAGAGATTTGTCCTGACTGTGGGCCAGGCAGGAAAGCTCTAGCTACAGTACACAGTTAAAGTAATAGTCCCAACACAATGAAATGATCCCTAATGATAGTCTGCTATATTCATAGATTTGTGCCTACCCAATTGTCATCGGAGAGGCTTCACCCAGCAACTGATAGAAATGGATGCAGAGACCCACAGCCAAACATTAGGTGGAGCTTGGGGAATCCTGTGGAAGAGGGGGAGGAAGGATTGTAGGAGCCAGAGGGGTCAGGAACACCACAAGAAAACCCACAGAATCAACTAACCTGGCTCATAGGGGCTCACAGAGACTGAACTGACAACCAGGGAGCCTGCATGGGACTGACCTAGTCTCTCTGCATACATGTGACAGTTGTGTAGCTTGGTCCTCTTGTGGGTCTCCTAACAGTGGGTGTAGAGGCTGTCTCTGACTCTGTTGCCTGCTTTTGGGACCCTTTCCTCCTACCTGGTTGCCTCATCCAGCCTTAATAGGGGAGGAGGTGCCTAGTCTCACTGAAACTTGATACATCATGGCTGGCTGATATCCATGGGAGGCCTGTCCTTTTCTGAAGAGAAACGGAGGAGGAGTGGAGGGGAGAAGTGGGGGAGGGACTGGGGGGGAGAGGAGAGAGGGGAAACTGCATCAGGATATAAAAATATGTATATACATATACATCTATGAAAGAAGTTAAAAAAATAATAGAAAAATAGAAAATAAAAATAAAAATCTCTCAAACATAAAAGCATAAGATAATATTTTCTAAGAAATTTCCATGTGCAATGAGCTTTAGTTTACATTTATTAAATCAATACTCTTTGATTTACAGCTAGAATAGAACAGCTATTTGGTCTTTGGTTCAGCACTGTGGACTGACATTTGCTTTCTGCTGTGGAGAGTGGAGATGCTTCTTCCAGTCTCATGACTTGTTACTAGAAATGTCACGTAAAATTTTTGGACTATTGTTGAATTATGCCTGCCATGGCTGTCATAGAGGAATACCACAGACTGGGCGACTTAAACAGAAACTCGAGTCTCGAAGTCCACGGTCACGGTGTGGACGCGCTTCGGTGTCTTCTCGGCTCCCAGGTGGCTCCTCTGGTGGTTGTCATATGGTCTTCCCTCTGTGCTGCTCTGTGTCCTTCCTCTTCTGGAAAGGACAGCAGTCACACTGGATCACACCCTCCTCTCATTATCCCATTCTAACTTAGTTATCTGTTCTTCTTCCAAATGCGGGTTCTGGGGACTAGTGGGGTGAGGACTTCCACATGGGAAGTCCAGAGGGACAGTTTATTCAGTCATGACATCGGATCTGGAAGAGCGCTTCCTGGATGTTTGATGCCCACAAGCTGAACCTTTCCCCTGTGCAGTGGTCGACCTGAGATACTTTATATCATAATTACCCTGTTAGGTGTTGCTGTCCTCTTTGTATTGACTTCTTGCTATAGTTTTGTTGATGCCAAATCAGTAAAGAGAAAAACCATGAACATTTTCTAATGATTCTTCCTCATTGTTTAGGGTTTCAGACAACCTGTGTGCATGTTAGCTGCTGCCATGGAAAGACTTGTCCCTGCCTCTCAAAGCATTGTTCCCCTTCATATGATCTGAAAAGGACTTCAGAATTACCCTCTCAACAATAACAGTTCCACTTTATCTCAGTCTCATACGTATGGCTTTCATTTTATATTCAATTAATTTTTATTTTAACTTCTCAGATATCTAATAAAGATATTTGAATGACAAAGAAACCATGTTTTAAGGCTAAGCCAGATATTTGTAATATTTTTAATATTTTAAAAGTATTGCTGAACTTCTTGTGAAACCTTGCTGTTGAATTTTATTGCACAATTTTCATAAAGAAAACAAAAAATATGCCCGATATTCAAATAAAGTGCTGTATTATTGAGTATATGATTGACAGGAGAGAGCCTGAGTTTTGACAGGGTGTGGAGGAGAACCCAATGCAGCCCGGCATTTTGGATGTCTGATGTTGGAAGTATTTTTGCAGGTTGGGTCTGCCTCCATACCTTTGCACCTTGTTTTTATTAGTTACTGCGGAGTTGGCAGCTCAAGCGCCACACAGAGTGCTCATGGCTTGAACTGACTGTCCTTGTGGCTTCACCGTGGCCAGTGTCTTGATGGAGATGGTAAAGGCATTTTTAGAAGCTGATTCTCCACTGGCGCAGCAAACATAAAATGAGTGTAAACCATGTAAACTCATTCTACTCAAACTGAATGTTTTCCCATTTCACTGTTCACACTCACTGTACCCCAAAAGTGGCCACGCCAGCATCGGAGGAGATGAAGTCTGACTGCAAACAGATAACAGTCTTAGCTGATTTGGGTTAATACATTTCGCAAATACATATGACCATTTTAGTATGTTGCTCGGGATCACCGGGGGTTTTGAAAGGGGTTGGGGAAGAAAGGGACTGTGTGTATATCATATGCTTCATTATGTTTATGGAAACCTAACTCTGGTCAAATATTCACAAACTCCATCCTCACAGGACAAGAGACCATTTACAAAGTCTACCTAAATCATGTCCCTTTATGCATGTCTCCAAATCAGTTTCAGTTTATGATGAGACTTTCAATAATGTAATAAGATCAAGTGAAATGAAAACTATAAGGGCAGAATAATAATGTACACAGGTCACACACAGTTATCAACTGCTCTTCTCTAAGAGGGAACGCCACTTTTAAATGGCATCCCTATTGACTAGGCGTTAACCTATCTTTCTTATTTGAAGTGCTGGTAACAACAGCAGATAAAAAGAGCGTTTGCTTGTTCTGGTCCCACCACCTGCAGATGCCGGAAGGCGTCTTCTTCTGTCGTGGCCTGCCTTCAGCACGTTTGTCTGTGTGGGCTGCTCCGCAGGGGCACAGAGGTTGGGGGGCTCATAAATAGAAGTGTATTCCCTCAGTTGAGGAGGCTGGAAGCCCAAAACTGGGAATGATTATTTTGGACCCAAAAGAGGATGGGAGAGCCCTCTGGAGTCCTCGTTAAGAAGACACCAATCTCATTCTTGATTCCCTGTCATGACTTAACAGTTTCCAAACCCCAACATGTGAATTTTGAATTTTAAATGGACATAAACCTTTAGTCCACGGAGAGACAGAGAGATAAGGATTAAAGATTGTATTTATGTATATATGTGTGTGTGAGAGAAACAGATGGGGGAATGGAAAGGAGGAGAAGGAAGAGAGTGAGAGAGAGAGAGAGAGAGAGAGAGAGAGAGAGAGAGAGAGAGAGAGAGAGAGAAAATATGGGAGATTGTTTGAGAAAATTCCTGCCAAGAACTTGGAATGCATTCGTCTTCTCATCCATATACCTTTGACCAGAAGTCAGAGCCATAGTTCTACCCTAAATGTGCAAGCAGCCAGAAAGTGTGTGTCCTAGATGAGAAGGAACTGGTGAAGCACAGCATTCCTTAGTGAGGAAACGAAGGCCCACTGAGTCAGAGTTGGACACTTACACACTGCCTTAAACAAAGTACAGTGAGCTGTGAGGCTTCAAGGAAGCGAGGGGTTTGGGGTGCAGGGACGACAGTTAGATGAGCAGGGGGTCCCTCTCCTTACCTAATCAACATGGCAGAAAGGCAATTTAGGGGTAGTATAATTTTATTTCCTTCAAAACATATTAGCAATAACAACTTGAATGAAAGGATGAATGAGTAAATTAATAAGTTAATATAATTTTGAAAAACTGTTATCCAACTACTACTGTATCGTTGCCAACAAATGAAATAGAAAAAGACTGATCATCTGAAGAGCCCAGGGTACGTAAACAAATGTTCCTGTTGGAGAGAACAGCCCCAGAGTGTGTATTTTAACGGTGGTTTCACTTGTTATGTCTGCATTTCAGAACGGTTTTGTGTGGAGATGTCTTATGTGTGTTCCATGCCACTGGTTTATATGTTTTCAGATGGTGTCTGTAAACGGCTTCCTATGAAAACAGTGGTCACATAGAAACAGTGTTCCCAAAGACAGTAATTAACATTTTTGCATTGTTTTTCAGAACCAGACACACTATTTTGACTCAAAGTTAGAGGTTTATGTTCATAGGTAAACACAGACAACGGACTCTAACCCTGGTTACTTCCTGCGGCTGGACGTCTGTGTCTATGCACTGTTGAGCACATCAGCAGCAAAGGACTTGTTCAGCTACTGCCAATGGCAATCCAGTCCCTAGGAGTTTTTGTTTGTGTGTTCTCATCAAACTGTTTTCAGTTTCTCAATTAAGATTTTTCCACTTTCAGTTGACTTGTGTTGAGATGATTTCAGCAAACAGAATGTGTGTATGAAAACAGCTGAGCCCTCTGCATTCCCCTCATCCTCCATCCCATCCCATGCTTTCTCTCCTTGTCTCCTGCATTACTTATCTATTTCCAGGCCTCTCAAGAATCAGTTAAAGAAATGGCATTCCAGCATACCTACAAATGCCCAGTGTGTAGCTAAATATGACGATACCCTCGGTTAAAAACAACCTACAACTGTCCAAATAAATGTGTCTGATGGTACAGCACAGCCACCCATTTTCCTACAGTGTCTTTCCCTCTTTTGAGTCAGTATTCTAACAGGAAAACATGCTGCACAGAGCTGGCTTATATGCTAAGACTCCTTCCATATGCACAATCCCTACCCTTTATCTGCCTTTTGTGAGCTTGATCATTTTTTGAGAGTACAAACCAAAACTCAAGAGACTGATGATCTCAAGCTCTGGACCTTCCAGGTATTCTCACAATCAGACACAAGGCCCATGCAGTCAATGCAGATACCACCAGAATGACGTTCAGCTGTTTCCCACGCATCTTATGAGAAGGCAGGAGGGACTTATCAACTGTTGGGGGCTGAACATGGGGTATTGCCCCAAAGACTCCCATGCCAAAAGCTTGGTGGTGTTGTGAAGAAGTGATTCAGTCATGAGCTCACCCACTCCATAAATGGATGAATTCATTGATGAGTTTTGTACGGAATGGGCTTTGAGGAAGCAAGGCCTAGTTGGATGAGGAAGGCCACTGTTGGGTGTGACTTTGAAGGGTATATCATGTCCTGGGCCCCTTTCTCTCGGATGCTTACTGCTCCTGGATACCATGAGTGACCGGCTTTGCTCCCCAACGCGCTCCTTGCTGTGGTATTTAGCTTTGTGTCAGGCCCAGGGATGCTAGTCGACCTTGGATTGCAAATGCTGAAACCAGGGCCAAAGCGGAACAAATCCTCCTGTCTGTAAGTCTGTCTCAGGCGTTTTGTCAAAGGGGTGGATGAAAAGCTAACCCACCCACCTCCTGCTCAACTTGTCAGACCCAATCACTTGCTCTCTGCCGGGTTTCACCACAGCAAAGTCACCGTTTTCTCTTTGTACCTGTCATTACTTTGGGGTGCATGTAGCAAAGAAGTGTTGTGTGGATACTTTGTACCTCACCCAGTCTGTGCTCACTGGCTTGGGCATCAGTGGCTGGCTTCTGTCTTCATTGGTCTCCTTTGTAACAGCTTCTACAAAGGTGGTTTTCTTTTTCCTAGTTTTTTACATTAACTAGTTAATTATCAGTATGAAAACTTGTCCCTCTTCTCCATTTGTTTATTTTTTTCCTCATCTTTTTAGATTATTCTTTCATTATGTTTTGTGATTGGTTACTACCTTGTTGTCAGTTTAGCCAATGGGAGACCTCCATGCTGATTCCTGTGGCTCCTTCACCTGTTCCCATAATTCTGCTTGCATTCTTTCTAACATAGAAAGTCATTGTAGGCTCACTTAGAGCTTCATTTTTTTTATATACATGGGATCAGCTTACTCTAGAGACATTTGCTTCTTACCGGAACACTGGGATCCAGGTGTTTGGTGTACACATCCCTCAGGGGATGCCATCACATTTAGGCTTTCTTAGTTGCCAGAGCATACATTAATATGCACATATATGCACACTCAACTATTTCTATTTATGTATATAATATATATGCACATATTCTCACATTTGCCTCTAATTTCAGTCCAGTATCTCAATATTCTTCTCAGCTTTTTCTTATCCACATCTTGAATTTCTTTCTGGCAGCAAGATCCTATTTCACCCAATATATGATTCCTCATTTGTTCGATGTGAACAAGTTCCTTGATACACCAATCACTTCCTTGTCCCAAAGGCTACCTACTCCATATTGAGCTGTGTCCTTGGCAAATGCATGGTTTGGATCTTCAAAAAATTTTTCATTTATTGTTTTATTGTTATTATTGTTGTGTGTGTTTGTGTGTGTGTATGGTGGGGGGTCGGAAGACAAGTCTGGCGGGTCTATTCTCTCCTCCCACTTTTTTGTGGGTTCTGGGGATTGAACTCAGATTGTAAGGTTTGCAGGACAAGCACCTTTACCCACTGAACCGTCACTGCTTCAGTTGTTTTGATCTTGAATCCCCTCAAGAGAGACACCGAGGTTCGCAAAGGTCAAATGACTCACTGCCACGTGCTCAGCGGAGAAGGGTCCTTATCATACTAATCATCAGCACAGCTAATTTTTATCTGGAACTTAACTGTGTACTGAGATCCCTACCAAGTACTTTATATGAACAGTCCTTTTAAGTCGTCAGGTTGCAAGGACGAAAGACAAAATCAGCTAAAGTTTTGTGTCATTGCCATGACAACAAACTTCCTTTCCTTCCCCATCCGTGAGAGTCTATTTGATGTCAGCGGTTCTAATTGAAAAAATGACTCCCCCTAAGAGTGTGACTCTGCATTCCTTATCTCACTGCTGTGGCAACCTGACAGAAGCAGCTGAGAGGGAGGAAAGGTTTATCTAGGCTCACAGCATCACCGGAAGGTCTGGGTCCAGCTGGGAGTCAGCGATAGGAGAGGTCCTTCCAAGTGGGAGCAGGCAGCAGAGTGCCTCTCTCTTGTGACAGTGACTCCGAGGCAGAGAGAACCAGATGAACTGAAGGTGGGAACAGCTTTCAGGGCCCCTTCTGCTGATCTACATCTGTCAGCTAGTTCCACAGCTCAATGATCTCACAGCCTCCTGAGACAGTGACACCAGCTAGGGACTAGGGACCAAACATCTCAGCTTATGGGGAAAGAGGACTTCTATTCAAACCAAACCAAAATCCCGTAACCACTGCCTTAGAAGCCTTATTAGGCAGTCTTTGGCAGGGCCGAAGACATAGCTCAGCTGGGAAAGTGCTTGGCATGCAAGCATGGATACCCGACTTTGGACGCTCAGCACTCCCATAAAGATCCCGGCTCGGCAGGGCAAGTTTCTCTCTCCAGTGCCAGGAAGCGTTTGTAGGAGAGTCCTTGGGGCTTGCGAGCCAGTCGAGTTTAGTCAGAGCGCTTGTCTCAAAAACAAGGTGGAGAGTGATAGATGAACACTCCTGATGTGGACTTCTAGACGCCACAGCACCTACACGCATGTGCACTTACAAAGATGCGTGCATACACAGTGTAAAATCTTCGGGGGATGCGCTGCCTTTGAGCTCCCATTGTGCCTGCTCGCTGGCACTGAGGGTTAGCTCCACAGTGGCACATGCGCTCAAGCTTAACTAGGGCGGCCTGGCTATCGTGGGTGGTCCTTTTAAAAGAGCCTGACTTTGTGGGGTGAGCGGCAGGCAGTTTTCAGCCCAGACAACAAAGCCTTGAAGAGGCTGAGGCCTGGGGAACCATGGACTCAGTTGTGCGGCGAGTGCCCCATGTGCACAGTTTGTTATCCTTGCTCAGGATGCCCTCATCCTTTGTTGTGTGGTCCCTGAGGTGCACAGGCTGAAAGGCGAAGTGGAATGGCGGGGAGGGAGGACTTGGGGTTAGGTCTGTAGCAGCTGGCGTTGACAGGGACTGATTGCGGCTGGAGGTAAAAGAACATAACTTCAGGAGTACAGGAGCAGTGGCGTCCTGTTTACTAAAACCTTGAGGGCAGCCAGTTAGTCCCGCAGTTAATATAGGGAAGGACACCTCTAGGGATGTAGCGCAGTAGCATGCTTGCCATGTCTGGTGTGCTGGCTGGTTTTATTTCAACTCGACACAAGCTTAGACTCACCGGAGAGGAAGGAACCTCAATTAAGAAAATGCCTCCAAAAGATCGCTCTGTAGGCAATCCTGTAAGGCATCTTTCTAATTAGTGATAGATACGGGAGGCTCCAGCCCATTGTGAGAGGGACTATCCCAGGCAGGTGAACTTGGGTTCTTTAAGAAAGCAGGCTGAGCAAGCCATGTGGAGCAAGCCAGTAAGTAGCACCCTTCCATGGCCTCTGCATCAGTTCCTGCCTCCAGGTTCCTGCCCTGGACCAACAGTGATATGGAAGCAAAATAAACCCTTTCCTCCCCAAGCTGCTTTGGTCATGATGTTTTACTTCCACAATAGTAACCCTAACCAAGAAATCTGGGGTTGGATCCCAGTACTGAAAAAAATAGAAAAAAAAAAAAAGAAAAGAAAAAAACTCAACCTATAAGGCTTTAATTATACCAGAAAAATTCATCAAGCAACATACTTAAATTAATGCTAATAAAATGACGCCAAATTATATGTTTCAAAATACTACAGACAATTTTGAATGCCCCGGACCCTAGCAAAATTAAAGAAAAAAATCTTTTGGAGTGAAAAAAAACCCCACTTCATTTATATGTTTTTAGATTAATATTTTATTGTTTTCAGTTATTTGCATGTGAGCGTGTGAGTGTGGGTAAGTGTACATGAGGGCAGGTGTCAACAGAGGTTGGGCCCCCTCCCCCCTTGGAACTGGAGTTCCAGGCAGGTGAACTGGCAGACCTGGGTGCTGGGAACTGAGCTCTGGTCCTCTGCAAGAGCAGTATACACCTAACTGCTCAGCAGTTTTTCAGCCCTTCATTTCCGTTTGTGATTCTGCCCAAATTCTTTCATTTGGGTTTCAGTTAAACTGAAGAGTTGGTAGAAAACAACAAAGGATTTTAAGGATTTGCTCATTAGTTTAAAATGATAATTTAGGCACTTAGCATGAAAATAGTTGAATTTTTCTAAGACTCCCAAAATATGAACATCTGTCCTCCCTGGTGGGCATGGGGTATCTGCCTCCTATGCTCATCCAGTTGCTCAGCACAGAGGTAACTTCGTGGCCTTTGGATATTGGTAGGTGAAGTATTTATAATACTTACCTCTTGGTATCCACAGAGGATCAGGCCCAGAATTCCACAGGAACATGGATTGTTGTGATGCTTGAGTTCCCTATATAAAAATGGCACAGTATTTACATACAATCTACATTTTTGAGATTACTTAGAATAGATAAATATTTGTACTGAATTGCTTAAGAAAATAATGACAAGAAGAAAAGTCTGTACATGTTCAGTACAAATAACAAATTTAAAAACCATTTGAAACCTGTGATTGGTGGAATCTCTTTGCGGGACATACAGATACGGAATGTGAGGAACTGGCTGTTGTATTAAGATAATTAGTGTACATTCGGCTAGGCAATGGCCTCTTAATTTAAACCTGAGATTATTAGTTTCCTTCCCTCGGAATGAGCTCACTACACCACCATGTCACCACCTCCTAATCACGGCCAGTGGCACACTGCTAATTAAAATAGTCACTTCCTCTAAAGCAGAACTCACCCGACGTCGGCAAACTTACAACCTAGTTAGCTACTGCTTGTGCTGGTGCCTACAAGGAAAGCCGAGTATAGCTGGGCAAGACCATGGCTGGTGACAGGGGCAGCATAAACGTTATCATTGGGGGAAGCTGAGTAAAGGGTGCACAGGTCTTTCTGAATTGGTTCTTACAACTGCTTACGACTCTGTAATTGTCTCAAAGCACAAAGGATCATTACAAAAGAAACCTGTCACTGGGGACTTTTGGGCAGTTGAGTTAGGATCTCCCTTATGTGCTCTTAGAGGGTCATTAATTAAACCAGAGAATATTAGAGTAGGTAAAATATTGGGTTATATGGTCCAAATCTCTTATTTTAAGATGGGGATACAAGATCAAGGGGGAATCATATATATATATATATATATATATATATATATATATATATATATATATATATGTATGTATACATATATATGGCTATCACACACACACGGCTACATACACCATATATAATTCATCTTAAATAACCAGAGAAGGAAGCCTTCACATGTAGGTTGACTACTTTGTGACAGTCACTGCTGAAGGGGTTTGCGGCCACGGCCTGTTTCACTTCTTCAGAATTCTTGTGAGTATTATTGTTAATTTACAGTCGGAGAAATTCAAGCTCATGTAAATCACAAAATTAACTAGCGATGGAATCTGAATCAGAGTCCTCTGTGCTAGGCCAACTTTCAAGCTGTGCCCACTTCTATCCTTCATTCAGAATTAGTATTCTACTGCAACCCCCAAACAAATCCAAATTTAAACAAACCTTTTAAAATATCCTTATCACATGTGATGTTCTGCTATTTTCTTTAGTCTTATTCTATTCTATTCTTTTATTTCAAATAGATTTTTCATGCAATATATTCTGATTGTAATTTCCCTTTCCACATCTCTTCCCAGTTCTTTCCCACCTCTCCTCCCTTCCTGATCTACACCCTTTCTGTCTCTCATTAGAAAACAAAGAGGCCTATAAGGAAAAATAATAAAACAAAATAATATAGAATAAGATACAACAAAAAACAAACTCAATAAGACTAAACAAACAGAAGAAAAAGAAAAGCACAAGAAACACTCAGATGCAGAGACACACGTGTTTGCACGTATAAGAATCCTGTAAAACCATAAAACCAGAGCCATAACGCATGCTCAAAGGACCGGTAAGGTAAAAGAATAAGTTCCCTGAGACAACGTTATGAGATAAGGAATCTCCCAAAGTGCCATTGCATTTGTTTTGTGTTGGCCTTTTACTGCTGGGCATGGAGCCTACCCTTGAGAGTAGCTTGTTTCCCCAGTGAGACTCCCTTGGAGAAAACTAACTTTTCACTGGCAGTCGTTACCAGTTGGAGATAGCTTCTGGGTTAGGGATGGAAGCATATGTCCACTTCTCCTTTCAACTCCAGGGCCCCGTCTGGTGCAGACCTGTACAGGCCCTGTGCATGCTGCCTCAATCTCTGTGAGTTCGCATGTGTGCCAGTTTTGTTGGGTTTAGAATGCCTTGATTCCTCGGTGTCCTCCATTCCCTCTGGTTCTTACACTCTTTCCATTTCCTCTTCCAAGTGTTCTCTGACTCCTGAGGGCAGACATTTGATGGAGACATCCCATTTAGGGTTGAGTGTTCCGAGGTCTCTCACTCTCTGTGATTGTTTGGTGTTGGGTCTCTGAATTTGTTCCCATCTAGTTCAGGAGGAAGGTTCTCTGCTGATAGCTGAGCAGTGCATGGATCTATGAGTAGAGCAGAATGTCATTAGGAGTCATTTGATTGGTATGTTCCTTTAGCAGAATAGAAGTATTTGGTTTTCCTCTAGGTCCATGGGCTATCTAGTCTCAGGTTCTTGCTCATCCAAACAGTGTTGTGTATGGGTTCCATTTTTCGGAGCTGGCCTTAAGTCAGATCAGATATTGGTTGGTTACTCCCACAGGCTTTGTGCCACTATGGCATTAGCATATCCTGCAGGCAGGACGCTGTTGTAGATAGAAGCATTTGTGGCTGGTTGGTGTTTTTACCTTTCTCCTTTGTATTATGCAGAGTACCTTCAGTACCACGAACACTAGTTTTTAGGGGTGAAGGTTTTACTTAGGCATCACCCCAACTAACTTCTCCGTGTTCGATGAGTTGTGAAGGTGTTGTGTTCAGAAATAGGATCTTGCCAACAGTTTGAGAAGAGCAGCCAATAGCCTTGGTAATAGCTAGGGTTGTTTGGGGTTTCCCATGGGACCCCTTTGGCCAACAACTCGATTTGATTTAATCCATTTCCAGTACTGGAAGCTTCATTGGGTGGTGATACATGTCCAGTTGGGGCTCTGCTTCCCCCATTATTTGGCAATTTCATTTAGATCTACTTCATATATGTCTATATTTAGGAAGTTTCTACTTTATTAGATTTCCAAATGACCCCTCAAAATGGCCATTGGTTTTGGCTATCCCTCCCTGTATTCTCTCTCTTATCCCCTCCTCCTTCTCCCTTCCTGTTTTATCCTCCTGTTCCAGTCCCTCCCCCTAATGGATCCATAACTATCTATTCTATTTCCCCTTCTTAGGGAGATCCATCCCTCCTTTCCATTCAATTCTTAAAAATCCACTAGGAATTGATTTTATAGTTTATCCCTGGCTTGTGACTCAGTTTGAAAAACTCAGGATGTTATTTCCCCTTCGCTTTGTTCCTTCTGGTAACACTTTGGAGGAGACATTCTTTTCAGTGCTGTCCAAAAGTCCTCCTCGTTGTTCTGCCAAGACCTTGCATGCGGAATTAAAGGAAATGTTGTCCTGGTTAGCTTTGCTTATTTAAATTTATAATGGCACAAACAGAAGACTGTAACCTGATTTCTCCCATGACCTTAAGTCATTCAAGGTCCCCTACCTCCTCTTTTTTCCCTCTTTCTTCCTGACCACATTCACAGCAGGGGGCAGATAGATCCTTCAAATTGAACCCTGTCATTTTCTGAGCTGATAGGTAGTTTGCTGTTTGAGGGGACTCTAAGGCCATGTCTATAAGAGGCAAATGTAGACAAGTGATCCACTGATTTGCATTTGGCTTAAAATCCCCTGAGTGGGTGTGTTGCGTGGGAGAAATGGTGGAGTTGGGCTCTGTATCATTTATCCTGGCAGTGCCCCACCAGACAGAGTAAGCTTGGGTGGCCTGCCATTCCTAACTCATTTCCTGGTGGATGCCATGACGTTCCCATAGAGACCATCTGGGTCACCCATCCGCAGTCTTCCTTGGGTAGTAGTATATAAGTACTTCAAGTTCCTGGACCACGGTGGCATTACTTCTGCAGCTCAGACATTCCCTGGGTCTGTTAGTGATAGCATCTGGTCCTTGGCAGCCCTGACTCACCTTTTTAGGTTAACAGTGTCACATAGATTATCTTATTGAATCCTCACAGCAGCCCTGATGATGCCATTGATATCATATCATTTTACATTCCACTAAAGCCTTGGCTGGTTGGCAGGTGGCCTTTGTTTGGTAGGTTCTTAGAAGGGTATGGGAATTAGAGAATACGAGAAGAAAGGAGGTGGTCAAGATGAAATTCTCTCTCTCTCTCTCTCTCTCTCTCTCTCTCTCTCTCTCACTCACAGGATTGGTCATCTTGGTTCTCTCATCCTCTGTTGTAGCCCAAATTATGACAATTTTAAATTGTAGAATTTTGTCTTTGCTTTTCTCCTTCCAATAGATGACTGAGTTTGTGTCTCAGATCTGAGCTTATTCTGTAATCACAGGATCACTCAGCTTCCCAGTAGAAAGTATTTCCTTTCTTGTTGGGTAGTTGTTCTTAAAGTTAGTGCATACACAAATCACTTAGGAATTGTTTCAAAATGAAATTTCCTGGGTGTCAAGATAAATTTAGTTAATATGTCAAGAGGCTGATCTTGAACTTGTGACCTTCCTACTTCAGCCTTCTGAGTGCTGCTATTATAGGTGTTTGATACCATACCTTGCCCTGAAGTTATTTATATATATATATAATCACATTTAGATCCAGTGGTTTGAAGTAAGTCATATTATAAACTGAAGGTATTATAAGGTATATGGAAAAGTAGCCTGTGTTTTGTCCCACAGACGTAATGTCGATACCCAGGAAGCTGAAGCAAGAGAAGCATGAGATAACTGGGCCAGCCTGGGCTATGTACTGATTTCTAGACCAGCCTGGGGTACATAGTGGAAACTCTGTCTTGAGAAAGAAAGATAACATAATAACCTTAGGTGAAGAACCAATGAGAGAATGATGTTCTCTTGTACTGAGGGCTCCTTCATGTTTCTTAACATCCTGTGGAGTTGGGTTGACCCGTAACCAGGTTCAGATAAATGGAATGTGGCAAAAGTGCTTCTGGACTGATTGCTAAAATCTCTGTTACAGTCTTTAATGAGCTGTGTCGTCCTCTCTCCATCTTCTAGATAGATGAGGCCAGGTGGCCGAGAAGCTGGAAGATGGTGGGACAAGATGGAAACAGCTGCGTGCTTGAGTCACTGCCTAAAGGAGAGCTACTTGGCTCCCACTGAATTGTGACATGAGCAGCAATAAGCCTGTTTGTGCTAAGCCACTGAAAATTGGGGGATTATTTATTTTGACTACATAGTCTATCCTATGTCCATAAATATAATGTTATGTTATTATTGTGATGGGAAGTTTTCATTTACTATAGTAGGAGAGATGAATTGTTACTTAATTCCAGCTGTAGCCAACAACCTAACAGGATGAAATATGGGCAATCAGGCCATTGACTCTTTAAACCAATAGCCAATGAGAACACCTTAAATCTAATGTTTGCTGAAAAGCTTTAAAAAAAATCTGTCTAAAGTCCTGTTTTCAGAGTAACAGTATTTTGCAGAAATATTTAGATTTTTGTATTAATAGAGCCTTCCAAGGGAATGCCATGAATTATTTTATTAATATTTTGTTTGTTGTAAAATAGTGCTACACCTTTGTCAGAATCTTCTTCATATGATTTCAAATGAACAAAAGATAAAATAATTTATTTTAAAACAAGATATAATTACAAATAAAAGTCATAATATTGAGTATGACAAATTTCAAACTCCACATCAATGTAACAGATTTTAGCAAGAATATAATGGATTTTAACTCTATTTCTAATTTCAATTCTAAGGAAATTTGAAGACTTTCCATGGACAAAATTGATGCTAAATAAATATTGATGTATTGTTGAAGATTATTCCAAAAGAATGTTTAGCTCATTGATGTAGCTGATACTGTCATATTAAAATGATCTAGAATTCCCAAGAAGTCAAATCTCCAGTCATAACTATGAGGGATTACTTAGAACAGGCTATTCACAGGAGCATTGATCTAGATTAACTTAACTAAGGTGGGAATGCAACTGATACATATCCGTGGGTCCTCTCCAAGTATATTTGCACAGGCTGATCAACTGAACTGAATAGAAATGAGAAAGTGGGGTAAGCATGGTTATTCATCCTATGTCTCTCCTATCCTCTCTGTGTATCACTGTGATCAGCTGCCTCCAGACTTCACTTCCATGCCTTTACTGACAAACACAATAGATGTTACTCTCAGAGAAGAAGCTTGAGCATATCCTCCCATACTGCCTTTCCCATGGTTCTTGCCAGGTGTTCTGTTACAGTAATGGGACAAGTAATTAATATAACCTTCAAATTATTTCCACTAATGTAGACAATACTTGGATGTAAATATTGTATACATTATTTTCTATTTCAAATAAAAAATTTTCCCATGTAAAAAAAAATCTGTCTAATTTAACATGCAAGAAACAACTACCTTTCTTTTTTTAAATCTAAAAAAGGTTTCTGGCTTTATTGACTCAAACTTAACCACAACTCAACATTTTTAATTTCTAGGTTATGAACTCTCTCAAATGTCAGATGAGAAATGACATCCATGAATTAAATGATTCATGCATGCACAACCACTGCGCACTCAGTAGGAAAACAGACTGCAACTGAAAGGGTGAAAGATAATGAAAGCCCAGGAATCTCTGGCTACCATTCTTAAAATTTCTGAAGATGGAAACCATTGAACTGTCCTCTATTCTTCCTTCCCAGGAGCATCTAGTTCTGACTCTGTCTGCCACTGTGAGAAAGCCTGATTTTTGTTCTGTGTATTATGGGGTAGATTATTTCAGTGTTTCCCAACTGCCTGCCATGACCTATTCATGGGCCACAAGACCAGTATCAGGAGGTGAAACATCATGACCAGAACTGAATAGATGGAGTAGACATTGTCAACGTGAACACAGCAAGGCAATCTCATTCACAAATATCATTTCCGATGCACAAATACCCATAGTTTGTCCCTGTTACTGAAATAACCATGTTCTATGGAGTTCATTGGACACTGAATCATTGCACTCAGAGAAAATAGTTAGGTTCATGCTAGTCTCTGCTTGTGACATTTTTCATCAACCAATCCAAAATGTTCACTCATTTACGTGTATTTCTGTTTACTATGTATGATTGATCCATTAACACTCAACTCACACCAGCAACTCTGTAACTCTTTCATGTCTGAATGGATTTTTACCTAACACACACACAAATCTTTGTAAGGCTTCTCATGTTTTAAGTCAGTGGAGAATACTCCAGCTCTGTGTGTGGGCCCTTTTAGACAGTCAGCTCACCAAATAAATCACACATCCACACCTACCTACCCACACACTTAAAAATTGGTACTGAAAGGACACAGCAAAGGGACAGTGGTCCCCAACCACAAAGCTGAAGTGCTATTTAGTATTTTAATGAGTCCTATGGAGAAGTAGCTGTATTAGGTAAGCTAAGTATTTGTGCAGGAGATCTGAGACAAGGCTGAGGTTTTCCTCTTCAGCTTGTGTTGGCATCATCAATTTTGGGTCAGTAAATGTCTGGCTGCTCTGTTCATAAGCTTGTTCTTGATCAATGGTAAAATCATGACCTATACTCAGAGGTTTCACTAAAAATATGTGTCCAAGACATAGTACTAGTATTAGATTGTGGTATAAAACTCATTTTGTATTGTGGCTATGATTTCAGTGCATGCTGGGAAAGTACCATACTAATTGAGCTAATCCCCAGCCTGCCCCAGACTTATGATTCTTTAAAAATTTGTTCGCTCGTATATTACACCCTGGCAGCAGTTTCCTCCCCTCCCATCCTCCAAGTCCCTCTCCTATCTCCTCTCCCCCAAATCCATTCCTCTTCTGTTTCCCTTCAGAAAAGAGCAGGTCCCCCAGGGATATCAAAGAAACATGGCATTATCAAGTTTCAATAATACTAGGTACCTCCTCTCATAATTAAGGCTAGATGAGGGAACCCTGTAGAAGGAATAGGGTCCCAAAAGCAGACAAAAGAGTCAGGTAGTCCCTTCTCCCACTGTTAGTAGTTTCATATGAAGGCCGAGCTATACAATTGTCACATATATACAGATACACTATGTCAGTCCCATGCAGGCTCCTTGGTTGTCGGTTCAGTCTGTGAGCCCCTATGAATCCAGGTTAGTTGGGTCTGTGGGTTTTCTTGTGGTGTCCTTGACCCCACTGACTCCTACAATCCTTCCTCCTCCTCTTCTTTAGGATTCCCCAAGCTCCACCTAATGTTTGGCTGTGAGTCTGCATCTGTTTCTATCAGTTGCTGGATGAAGCCTCTCTGATGACAGTTGGGCTAGGCATCAACCTATGAGTACAGCAGAATATCATTAGAAATCATTTCGTTGACTTTTTTTCTAGTTCTGTTTGGTTCTATCCTAGGTCTCTGGGCTATCTAGCCTCTGAGTCCTGGCCCTCCAGGCAGTGTCAGGGGTGGGCTCCCTCTTGTGGCATGGGTCTCAAGTTGTACCAGTCATTGGTTGGCCACTCACACAAGGTCTGTTCCACCTTTACCCCAGCACATCTTGCAGGAAGGACAAATTGTAGATTGAAGGTTTTATGTCTGGGTTGGTGTCCCAATCCCTCCAATGAAAGTCCTTCCTGGTTACAGGAGATGCTGGTTTAGCTTCTATATTCCCCTATTGCTAAGAGTCTTAGCTAGGGCCACCCTCATAGATTCCTGGAGTTTCCATTGCACTAGGTTTTTACCTTGCCCCTGAAATGCCCCCTAATTCCAGTCATCTCTGCCAGCACTCCCCCCTGCCCCCGCCTGATCTCTCCTTCCCCCATCTCCACCTGCCCCCAGTCCACCCTGGATATCTGTTTTATTTCCCCTTCCCAGAAGAATCATGCATCCCCTCTTGATCCCAACCCTGCATACCAGGTGAACTACATCTCAGCCTACCCTGGGCTTATGCTTTTTTAAAAAGGAAGTTGGAAAGACACTGCTGTAGTGTTTCTATATTTATCTTAGTTTTATAAGCCATTTTCTCTGTTTAAAATCCATTATGTATTAGTGTTTTTCTTTGTGTGTGTGAGGCTGATAATAAATATCTCTTTTCCTGGTTTTGGAAAAGGGATTAAAATAAGTTTTCCAATTGTTGCATCGGACCTGATATCATGTTTGTGTTTAGATCTCATGCCAGTTGAAAGTCAGTAAGACTATGAGGTTATTTTCTTTTAGAGTCTTTCCTATCAAACATGTTGGAGACCGAAATGTTGTCATTGTTAAAAGCAGAAAGATTTGTGGCTTTTAGCAAATATACACAGTGACACTTAATGAAAAAAATAATGTAAACTACGTAAAATCTGCCAAATAATAGGTAATTAGTATAAATGACAGGGAGGGGTTGGGGAGTGGCTCCATGGTAGAGTGCGTATATGGGTGTCCGGGTTCAGTTTCTAAAACTGTAAAGACTCTATGTGTGTGATGAAGAGATGGCAGCGATGAGTCCCAAATGCACTTCCTTTAAGGGTAAAGACAGGTGGATTTAACCTTAACCTTTGTTCTTCATGGAGCCTAGCATGAATTTTGGCCATGTATTTGCTGACTAAATGACGGTTTGCCAAGTGTGGTATAACCAGTCTCCAGAGAGTTCCACTACAATCTAGAACAGCTGCTCAGCTGAGGCCAAGTGATGCTCATACCTGAGTGCAGGACCCCTGACCCTCTTTAGAGGTATCACTGTCGTTTCTGCAAAGAAAGTCATTCAGTGACCACCTGAAAGCAGCCTTGTGTCTGGTGACAAAACCCAGTCCTCAACCACCAAGTCTAGCAAATAAAAACACAGAATGCCCAGGTAAATGTGGGCAGCTTCTAATTGTCTATGCTTATGAACACTGAAGTAGAAGAAAAATATTTCCTGAGACCTGAGATGCATTTAAATGTAAACATTTGTTGCATGAAATAAACTACAAATACTGAGTTATGTGACTATCCCTTTAGCTCCATTTTCCTAATGATTTGGGTCCCTTGCAGTTACTTGTTTTGCAGAATTCACTTAGAAAATTCCTTGTGGTGATGTACTGTGTATCACAATAAAACTTACCTGGGGATCAGAGGACAGAGCCAGCCACTAAATTAGACGTAGAGGTCAGGCAGTGGTGGCACACACCTTTAATCCTATCACTTGGGAGGCAGAGATCCGTCTAGATCTCTGTGAGTTCAAGGCCACACTGGGCTACATGAGAGAAACAGAACCAGGCAGTGGTGACACACGCCTTTAATCCCAGGAAGCAATATGGCAGGACACAGAAAGGTATATAAAGTGTGAGGAAACAGGAACTCACTCTCTTTAGGCTGAGGATTTCATAGAGGTAAGCTAGTGGCTGACTGTTCTGCTTCTCTGATGTTTCAGCTTTCACCCCAGTATCTGGCTCTGGGTTTTTTATTATAAGACCTTTTAAGATTCATTTTACAATCCCTGGTGGTTGTAACGTGTATTTAATTTGCAGTATAGCATGCTTTCACAATCCCAGGGCCAATTCTTTCGTCTATTGAATATGCACTAATGAAAACCAGCTCTCACTATTAGCATTAACACTGGCCAGGAATCTGTACAAGGTCTTCAATTCTAAGAGCCCTTCAAATTTGGTTTGTTGAGGCACACAATGTCACATTTCTGGTTTGTTGAGGCACACAATGTCACATTTCTGGTTTGTTGAGGCACCCAACGTCACATTTCCCAGCACTGCTGGCTTGATTGCCCTTCATGACTGTTTCTTATTGCTCAATGACTTTAAAACACATCCACCAACCAGAGCTTTGCTGTTGCTGCTGCTCCCTTTGTCTCTCAACACACGATGGCCACCAGTGTGAGGAACATGAAGAGGAAGGACGGCTCTTCCCGGAACTGAACAGCTCCACAAGACAGGGCTAGTGCTGTGATCATCACCATTTCAGGCTGGAAACTCTTCCTCTCAGCAGCAGTGGTGTCCACCAGCAGCATTTGACTCATCCTGAGCATGATACAGAAGCAGGATGCGCTGAACTTTGCTAGATGTGTAAAGAACACCACCTGTCCAGCACTACCCATGAGGAACACACTTATTCCTTATTCCTAAGAGTAAAAAGGGTCCTGCCTTATAAATTTATCAGAGTATATTGGGATCATATGAGCCCATTGTTACATTAAAATCACACCAAATAAAACCAGGCCCTAAAACTTACTTAACATACAGACTACAGAAGAAAGGGTGCAACACCCTAAAACTATGAACATACAGAAAGGGTGCAACACCCTTACCTGGACACCGTAAAGAGGGGGATGCTTAACCCTGCTCTGCTGAGGGCCCCACTGCTTCCTGATCTGCACGCCTGTTGTATACTTCAAGACACTGAAGGTAGGAACCTTGCAACTGCCCCAGGGGCTTTAGCTTGGCTCGGTTTCCACTGATAAAGTGGGCTATTTGAGTAGATGTGCGTCAGTCTGCCTGTCCACACGTTCACCCCCAGCTCTGCTCTTTTCTGTCACAGTCTCCAGCATCTTACCTCACTTCAGTGACTGTACTTGACCCTGAGGCTCTGTTCAATGATGGGCTTGTAGTTGGACTCAGTAGCAGAGTCTCCTGCAGACCTCCAGCTGAGTTCATTCAAGTCTATGGAACTTCTTGCCGAGTTTCCTTGTGTCTGCATCTGCTTCCTGCTTCTGTCTTATAGTAAGTCCTGTTTGGAGGCCCCTGAGCTCTGCCGTGGGTCCTCAAGCCATTTAATAGCATTCTGTGACAGATAGCAGATAGATCGATTAGATCGATAGACAGGTAGACATATAGAGACAGAGACAGATGTTTGCTAGATGATAGATAGATGATTTACTGCATGGTCTGTAATGTATGCTCTGAGAATAAATATCAGCAGTTAATATTCGAATAAAAGAACTTGTGTTTGTCTTTGCCAGATATTATGGGAAAATTGAGACTGCTTGGCAAATTTCAAACCATGAAACCAGCATAGCTTGTTAATTCACCATTATTCAATAAATTCAGACACTAGGGAGACGCAAATGTCTCTATGTTTCTGATATAGTGTGTTCATGACAAAAGATCTCTCTGATGTGTATAGTGTGAGAAGGAAAGAGAACAGAGACCAGTGAGTCTGTTAAGAGGCTCTGCACTCACTAGGGGAATAGTAATGAGAGCCATTAACTTACGCTTTTACCAAAGGTTAGTAATTTACTCACACAATCAAATCAAATAAATCATCAGATTTAGTTGTTTTTTAAATCAGTGATCCTAATAAAATTTGTGACAAGCACAAGACTGGTGTGTGGACTATCTTAATCCATGTTCTTCAGAGAAACAAAACCACTAATAATAATGTGTGTGTGTGTGTGTGTGTGTGTGTGTGTGTGTGTGTGTGTGTGTGTGTGTGTACATAGGCTTATTTAAGGAACTGCCGACCTTCATTGTTGAGTTTGGAAGTTGTCCACAGAACTCTGTCGTGATGCCATCTCTCTCCTCCTGTTGTTGCTGATGGGAATCTTCTCTCCTTTCGCTGAATCTGCATGAAGTCATCTCCATTTTCATCAGCTTTTCAAAAGGGCATCCTTTGGCGTCAGGACTTGCTGCTTCTTGTTAAATTAATTCCAGTTCTGAGCACTATTATCTCTTTTCTTCTGCTTTTCCTTTTGTCCTTTCTTTAGGTGAACACAGGTGTCTTAGTCAGGGTTTGTATTGCTGTGAAAAGACACCATGACCATGGCACCTCTTATAAAGGAAAACATTTAATTGGGGCTGGCTTACAGTTCAGAGGTTCAGTCCATTATCATCATGGCAGGAAGTACGGCGGCATGCAGGCAGACATGGTGCTGGAGAGCTAGTTCCAGTTGAGAGGTCTACATCTGGATCATCAGGCAGCAGAAAGAAAGAGGCACTGGGTCTGGCTTGAGCATTTGGAACATCAAAGACCATCCCCAGTGACACACTTCCTCCAACAAGTCCACACCTCCAATAATGTTATTCCCTATGAGCCTATGGGGGCCATTTTCATTCAAATCACCACAATAGGTAATTGTTTTGCATCTGTTTTTCCTTTTAAGCACAGTCATTACTCTAAATGTCTTGCTAAGTTTTTACCACTTTAGTGACACCACACAAAATTTGCTATGTTATACTTTTATTTTCATTTAATTCAATATATTTTGAGAGTTTCTCTTAGTGTCATCTTTCCCATTGGTTGCTTACAAGTATGCTGTTTAGTTTCCAAATGTTTTCTTTTTTCTATTGATTTCTAATTGAGTTGGATTCTGTTCAACAGACTTTATACAACTTAAATTCTTTTAAATGTATGGAAATTTATTAATGCCAGTACTGGGAAGGCAGAGACAGGTAGATTTCTGTGAGTTTGAAGTCAGCCTGATCTACATAACGAATTCCAGGTCAGGCAGAGCTATGTGTAGAGACCCTGTCTCAACAAACAAACAAACAAACAAACAAACAAACAAACACCTTAAAGAGATTTAATTTTGAGCCTAAAATGTTTGCCTTAGTCCCTCATGCTCTTGAAGAATGTCCCTTTGTGTCATTGGAGGGGTGCTCTGTGATAATGTAGCCATCAATTACTTCTGTTTAGACCCTGACTCTACCTGACTCTCCATCAGTTGCTGAAAGACAGCTGCTGAACTCTGCAATTAAAACACACATTAATTCAAGTTAGGAAAAGGAAGCTGGGTTTACTACTTCCACCGGAGTCTAGGAGAGCAAAAGTGCTGGTCCAGTCGGCGAGTTGGCATTCTTAAATGTGACTGGGCCCTTTAAGATGCTCAAGAAACAGTAGCACTTGCTATGGAAATATAGCTTCAAGGTAACTCCTTTGTTCATCTCTCACCCTGTTCAATAGACTGCTTTCCCTACACACACACACACACACACACACACACACACACACACACACACACACACACACACACTTCTCTTTGTATATAATTCTGGAGATACTGTTGTTAAATAGTGATACTGTCTTTCTGATCTTACGTGTTTTATAGCCCTCAATAGTAGAACTTAAAAACATGGGCACATCCCTAAGCTAGTACACAGAAGATGCCAATTGCCAGATGTGGAACTCATAAACTAGAGAAACAGTTCAGGGATTATCATGTACATCTAGGTCTCAAGGAATGATGAGTTCAGGCACATACATTTCTTTTCTAGAAGTACAGCCTGTTTTTCTATTTTGTACTCCATAGTTTGCACAAATAATGGAGTGGAAACACAATCTGTGATGTGTGTATGCACGTTTACACTCATGCAGAGATACCTTACAGCGCGTTTCACCTTTTGAACAGCTGTTTTTAAAATTTAGCTTGAATACTAAATCAATAGATTTATTTTTTAAACTTTATGTCACTGTTTAGATTAGATCAGAAAGGTTTCTTTGAGTGACTGTTTATAAGTTCTTTTAAAGATCTCTTAGGCAATGTCAAGACTGCTGCATGCGGACAGCCGCTTGAATTATAGCGCATCAACTTTAATACGTACCTCAGGAATGATAGGGGTCTTAAATAGCCAGTCGTATTTACCAGAGAAACCTAGAGTTTTCTTAGATTGCCAACCTTAGCAAGACGAGAAATGCAGGGTGACAGAGTCTAAGTGGCTCTTTTCAGATATATCACACTGATTATCTATATTTAAGATGCAAAACAGTCTTCCAGGAGCTATTTAATTAAGTGAAAGTAAGTCCTTTTGGAACCAAGTGGTTCAGCGAACAAACATACACCAGCAAGCCAGGGAGTGGGGCGTTATTACGAGCTCCATGGGCACCGTGACACTTTAAACCCCCACATCAGGGCTCCTAAACAGTGATTGGCTGAGAAAATTATCAAACTGAATTTAAATTTCGGCAAGCACAAAATTGTCATGAAAAGGCCCAGGACAGTGTACCACTGTCAGCCTGGAAAGAGAGATAAGGGGATCTGGATTTTCAAAGTCCCCTGAAGGCTTTCAAGGTAAGATGGACTCCCCCTTCACAGGTGCCAATTGCCTTCTGTTGAAAGAGCTTTCAGCTTCAGAGATGAGATCTACTTGGGTTAAAGCTTTCTGCCTCTTAACTCTTCAAGTCTAGGGTATACGTTAAAAGAGTGGATTGTGTGGGGAGGGATGCTAAGCCCATCTGATAAGATACCGAATCACGGTAGAGTAGAACTGATTTTTGCCCCCAGACAGTGTTTGTTGAAAGACCACTGCTTATCAGAAAATCCCAAGATGAAACAGATATTGTAATTGCAATAATCTTAAAAATCAGCAGCCGGGACATTTTATGTATAATTCACTATAGCTGTATTTTTATTCAGAGCTTTAAATCGAGTCAAAGGCATTTTTCGGTCTCATCATTGGGATGTGAGGAGTGATGGGATTTAACAGAAAAGGACCACACACTGTCCTCCTCTTGAGAGAGGGGTGATGGTGGCATCCAAACACCAACTCTTCCTGAGAGAAAAGCCGGGTTTGGGATTTGATTTAATCACGTTTTTTTTGTCTCAAGCTCTGCCCATGTGCACAATTAAAGCTTTATGGTGAGAGGGTTATGTTTTTTTTTTTTTTCCAGGGCTCAGTACCTGGGCGACATTAGTCTTCAGATGTTTGCTGACTGCACTGAATAAATGAATCTCAGTTTAAATTTAATACCTTGACTCAAAGTCAACTCAGGGCCCGAGAAAGTAGTTTTCTGGCATTTGACATGGAGTTCTAAAAGCAGACTCGTGAGCAATTCTACATAGGGTGCCCACAGATCTGATTTCTGTGAGACTGAGTTTTCTTTTTTTTTTTTTTTTTTTTTTTTTGGTTTTTCGAGACAGGGTTTCTCTGTGTAGCTTTGCGCCTTTCCTGGAACTCGCTTTGGAGACCAGGCTGGCCTCGAACTCACAGAGATCCGCCTGGCTCTGCCTCCCAAGTGCTGGGATTAAAGGCGTGCGCCACCACTGCCCGGCCGAGACTGAGTTTTCTGAAGCTTCAAACTTCATGATATAGGTTCAGAAAAACGAGGATGTGTTGCCACAAGTTGGCAAAAATTGACGTGTGAATTTGATAATTCAGTGGTCACTTTGAATGGTTTTGATAAAAAAAATTAGATAATTCATGTTTTAAATATCTTTAAAAATATTTTATTAGTTCCTTGAGAAATTTGTGGCCTATGTTTTGATCATATTTACCCCTCCCCAACTCTTCCCAGATCCACCTTCCTTTTTTACTCACACAACTTTGTGCCCTTTTTGTAAACAAACAAACAAACAAACAAACAAAACCCATCAAGACCAATGTTTGCTGCCCAAATATTCTCAGATGTGCACCTGCCGTTGGAACATGGGCCCTTGCCAGGGCTTACACTTTTAGAGAAAATTGCTTTTTTCTCTTCCAGCACCTATCAACTGCCAATAGTTCTTCAGCTAGGGGTGGAACTTCATACCCAACTTCCCTCTCCACGCGAGGATTTGGTCAGGCTTCTCCTTGCTCAGGTCCGGTGCATGCTGTCACACTGATATGAAGATAGCTCAGGTGTTTAATCCTACCTCCGGCATTCCAAAAAGGCCCTGATAATTAGGCCTCCCCCCCCATCTTCTTATTGACACATTCACATTAACTTGCCAATCACTACATCTCATTTAATGTGACTACAAATTCGATAACTTAACTCTAATGAGTTGGCCATTTTCACTGGGTCTTTGACATTGCTGACCTGCCTTGCCATCAGATGTGAGCATCACACACTGTAGTGCTGGAGTGGAAAGGCGAGAGACAGGACAGGAAGCCTTAGATGGTCAGACTGGTTTAGAAATGAGATGGATATATTGATGAACTTTATGACAGGTACCTTTCCTGGACCAGGGATCCCCGTGTCATAGTGGAGACAGGGCTTCTGCTGAGGCATAACTGGGTTTGGACTTGTCAAGGGCAAGTACAAGCTTTGCTTGATAGACAGATGGCATTGACCACCCCTCCCCACCCTGCCCCCTGCCAGCTCTGTCTCAAGGCACCTTAGCCTCATTTCAGTCTATAGACTAATTGAGTGAACCCCAGCTCTTCTTAGTGCCTTTGTGCAGAGCCCTGGAGTTATGTTCTTCTTCCTGTGAGGCAGTACCCCCAATAATTCTTAATATATATTCACTGAAACTTTTTTCTAGTCTACTACTAACCTTGAATTTAATCGAGGCCATTTTATGACCTGTGAGACTGTAATGATTAAATCTTGTTGTGGAAGGTCACGAAATAGGAGAAAACAATCCTTCTATGGTCACAGTATCATGACACAAAGAAGTTAACTCTTAGAAAATAGGAACCTAAATTTTTCATTTACATAGATTTTTATATGTTTATAGCCTCTACTCTGACATATGCCAATGTTGTATGTGACTCTTGGTGAATTTGCTTTGTGACAGGGGTGAAAGGTTTTGCTCATGAAGTCCCCTCATTCAGTTGGAGACGACGAACATATACCAGCGAAGAGGAACACAGGGGCAGCCAGGCAACTTTGAGACAGTGCAATGTGCTGCCAGCGAGCTTGCAGAAGCTGCTGGCTTTGTGAAAGGAGAGCTGAAGATGCCTTGAGAAAGCTCAGGGATGGATCTTCTGCCAACCCTTGGGGTATTCTGAGGCATGGTGTTATTATTCCAGACGGAAGAAACAAAAGCCCAGTAAAGCTATTTAAAGGGCTCAAGCTCAGATGGCAGAGAGCAGGGGGAGAATTTGAATTCAGGGAATCTAAACCCAGACCTGTGTTCTCTCTCCTTGCCCGAGCTCCTTCAGCTCACGGATTCCTCCCTCTCACAGTGTTCACAGCCCGACTAGCTCTAGTCAGGTGGCAAGAGCTTCATCCTTTAAGTCACTCTTGGTAGAATGAGTTAACGTTGCTGAAAGCTGATCCCGAAGAAGAGAGCTGGTACCGTCGTGGGTAGTAACACAGGGCCAAAGCCACAGCTACGTGCTCTGCACCTCCGTGGCTGCTGCCCCCACTGGCACAATGTGCCAGAAGCCATGACAGTATTGAGCATGCTGAGGACCCAACATGTCTCCACCACCATACCAGCTTTATTCTGCAGCCTGGGAAGTCCTCTCATGTTAGTGCTCTCTGCTTGTCCTAGGAAAGGGCAAATGTAAAGACCAAAATAACACATTACTATGCTTATCATCTTTCACTTTATGAGTAATTTTGTGGCATTCTTTGTTCTAAACAGACACTGACTATTATTCATAATGAAAATGAAGATAATTATATTTATTTGCATTTGGGCAGCCGCATGGGCCATTCCGGTAAGTCCATCTTCCTAATCAAGCCTTCTTACTTTGCTGTATCTTTTAACCCAATATTGAAATGCACATATTTCCTTAAGGTTTTACAGAGAAGTTGAGTCCAAACAGATTTGCACCAAAACTATTATGTGATATCATTTGGGATCTCAACCAAGGCAAACACGTGAACCAATCCATGTTCCCTTTCTTCCCATTGAAACACGTCTTATCAGAGGATGACATACTTTTAAAGGTTCATTCAAATTAATTCAGTGTCCAGAAGTCACGGAGGCTTTTCTACCTCTGCTTCATTACATGTGCATTTCCCTTCAATGTCAGCACAGCTTAGACTAGTTGGGAAAAACCGAGGCAAGAATAGACGGTTAAAGTCAGATTTTCCAACATATGATCAAATCGGTGCTTCATGTGTGTCATTCATGTGTTCATTGTGGAAAATCTGGAGCATATGAATATGTACAAATACAGAAACATTAAGAAAGGCAACCCACTTGTAATGTTTTAGGCAGCCTCCGTGTCTAGCCCTTTCGTAGGATTTCACATAACCAGGTACTGTGTTGCTTCTGTAGCTGCGAATTTCCACGAGCACGTCAAGCTGACTCTTGCAGAGCTGAAGCAGCAATGGCTTGATATTGCTTTCCCAGCGGCCCATACTCACTACTGTTTCAGGGGTTTGGGTCTGACTTTGAACTTGGGGTGGGTCCTGTACAGGTCACTGCTAGGAGTGGTCTAGCAGAACAACAAGGATTCGTCTTGTCTTTATACATGTGAGACAAGTGGGCTTATGATGCCCAGTAAAACTGATGACAACGTTATAAAAGTCCTCCTTTGTTCAGTTTGAAATTCTTCATAAGCACCATAATGGGTTGCTTTTCTTCTCTACCTGTCAGATTACATCTTTTCTTCTTCATAAAACAAGAACCCATGTAGTATCTATGTTTTTACCTTGGCAGCTTCCTCAAATCATACCATTGGAAAGACGCATTGTTGAAAAATCTGTGAATGTACCTTTTCTAGCACACTCAGGAACTCCAGCACAGGTAAAAGATATAAATGTTCCTTTCATTTTCTGCTTCCAAGACGCTTTTACACTCTAAGACTGTCTCTAACATTTCTACCCATTTTTTTTTCAGTTGGTTTTATTTGAAAATGATACCCACAATTGACTTGGAATTGTGTCTCTTTTTCAGAATGAGTTGTACGTCAATAACACCGTGAAGGACAGTAGTGACCCCCTGAAAGGGAGTGAAATAGGAAGACAAGTGTATACCAAGGACGGCTACAAAAGAGAAGGGAATGGCTCTGAGTCAACAGACGCAGGAGGGACAAATTCTACACGGCCCATTTTAGCAAATGAACAGGGGAACACTGCAGATGAAAATGAGGATGTGGAAACTCATGGTCGTGATGAGATACGTGCGAAAGGAGAGAACAGCACAGCGAAGGACATCAGCAGCCAAGGAAGCATCACTGAAAACGCCGGAGAAGCAAAGGAGAGTAATGTCGATGGACACGCTGGTCAGGACACAAAAGCTGGGGGTGCTGATGATGCGAGCCGGGATGGAGACGCCACCCTTGTCCAGGGAGGTGGACCTCAAGTAGCTGGAAGCGAGGATAGTACAAACCATGAGGTTGGCATACATGGGGATGGGGTTGGTACCCATGAAACAACACCTCAGAGAGAAGAGGAGGGAAGTGGGGACAAGGGGGCTGAGGTAACTCCAAGCACTGAGGATGACCCTGGTTTGGGTAATACTGATGGGAGTCCCAGCGGGGATGGGGAAAATGGGGATGAGGACATGGGCTCTGGTGATGATGAGGGTACAGAAGCAGGAGATGACAAGGGCAGCCACGATGTCAGTCAGGGCCAGGAGGACCCGTCTCATCAGGGGAAACAGGACAACAGAGGTCAGGGTTCAGTTGGTAGTGAGGATGACAACTCTAAAGAGAAAGAAGGCTCCCCAGGTGGATGTGATGGAGACAACACCTCTAGCAGCGAGGAGAACAATGGTCTCGAAGAAGGCAATGGCAGCCAGGCTGTGCAAGAAAACCAGAAGCTCAGTCACAAAGGCAGCGGAGGAGGTCCAGACGGCGGAGTCACCTGCCAGTCAGAAGCGTGTCCTCTTGGGAAGAGCCAAGACCAGGTTAGTTTTGAAACTGATTCCAGATTTCTATGGCAGTTCACATTCTCCCACCCACACTCGGATGGCTGTGCAAAACAACAACCACAAATTCAGACGCATACAAGATAAAACCCCAAACTAACATAAAAAAGTCACAATAAGTGTCTGGGTACTATTTTACCAACATTGTGTGTGTGTGTGTTTTTTTTTTTTTTGGTTTTTCGAGACAGGGTTTCTCTGTGTAGCTTTGCGCCTTTCCTGGAACTCACTTGGTAGCCCAGGCTAGCCTCGAACTCACAGAGATCCGCCTGGCTCTGCCTCCCAAGTGCTGGGATTAAAGGCGTGCGCCACCACCGCCCGGCAACATTGTGTGTTTTAATGAGAAAGTCGGAGTCCTTATAGATTTTGATGGAGAACAATCTTTAAAAATCCAGAAGTTTCTGAAAAATTAGAACTCTAGAAGTCAAGCTGAATAATGATTCAATCATGTTTGTGTAGAGCATTTCATTACTGTTATATTCATTACACAAAACGATGAGTTTCACTGTGACACTTTCCTTATTGTGCACCTGTTTAATCCAAAGGCCTATGGGGTAGAAAACCGGCTGGTTTATTGGAGGATTCGGACCCTGATACTGAGCGCTTTCGAGTATTAGATAAGCACATTTGCACAAATATCGCCATTGCACTGGCGGCCAGAGTCCTCTTCCCAAGGTCATTTCCCCGACAGCTCTGCAGCACATATTCACTAATTAGCTATTCTTCTCTGTGTTGTTCCCCAGGGCGTAGAGACCGGAGGCCCCAGCGCAGGTACCACAAGGAATGTCACCAATGAACCTGAGAAACACGGTGAAAGTCAAGAGAGCAATGGGCGCCGGGGGAAGGAGGTGGACCACGGGACCAGCCCGAGGCCAGGGGAGCCTGGCCGGCCTCAAGGGCCCGTCGAGGACTCAGAAGCCCCGAGCAAAACGGGGCGCAGCAAGGTAGTGAGCGGCAGCAGCAGCGACGACGTGCGCGACAGCTACGACTTGGATGACGAGTCCATGCAAGGAGACGAGCCCAACAGCAGCGACGAGTCTGCCGGAAGGGACGGTGCCAGCTCAGAAGGCGACAGTGAGAGCGGCGGCCGCGGGGACGCTTCCCCCAGCTCGGAGGAGTCAAGAGACGCCGGCCACGGCAGTGACTCCGACGGCGGCGATGAGGACAGCAGCGACGGCACATCTGATGCCGAGGACAGCGACGGGGACAGTGAGAGCGATGACAAGGACGAGTCGGAAAGCAGTGACCGTGACGGCGGCAGTGACAGTGAGAGCAGATCAGGCAGCAGAGACGGCAGTGACAGTGACAGCAGTGACAGCAGTGACAGTGACAGTGACAGCAACAGTGACAGTGACAGTGACAGTGACAGTGACAGCAGTGACAGTGACAGTGACGACAGTGACACTGACAGCAGTGACAGTGACAGCAGCAGTGACAGTGACAGCAGTGACAGTGACAGCAGTGACAGCAGCAGTGACAGTGACAGTGACAGCAGCAGTGACAGTGACAGTGACAGCAGCAGTGATAGTGACAGTGACAGCAGTGACAGCAGCAGTGACAGCAGCAGTGACAGTGACAGTGACAGTGACAGTGACGACAGTGACAGCAGCAGTGACAGTGACAGCAGTGACAGCAGTGACAGTGACAGCAGCAGTGACAGCGACAGTGACAGCAGCAGTGACAGTGACAGTGACAGCAGCAGTGACAGTGACAGTGACAGCAGTGACAGTGACAGTGACGACAGTGACAGTGACAGCAGCAGTGACAGTGACAGTGACAGCAGCAGTGACAGTGACAGCAGTGACAGCGACAGTGACAGCAGTGACAGCGACAGTGACAGCAGTGACAGCGACAGTGACAGTAGTGACAGTGACAGCAGTGACAGCAGTGACAGTGACAGCGACAGTGACAGTGACAGCAGCAGTGACAGTGACAGCAGCAGTGACAGTGACAGTGACAGCAGTGACAGTGACAGCAGTGACAGCAGTGACAGTGACAGCAGTGACAGTGACAGCAGTGACAGTGACAGCAGCAGTGACAGTGACAGCAGTGACAGTGACAGCAGTGACAGCAGTGACAGTGACAGCGACAGCAGTGACAGCAGTGACAGCGACAGTGACAGCAGTGACAGCGACAGTGACAGCAGTGACAGTGACAGTGACAGCAGCAGTGACAGTGACAGCAGTGACAGTGACAGCAGTGACAGCAGTGACAGTGACAGCAGCAGTGACAGCGACAGTGACAGCAGTGACAGTGACAGTGACAGCAGTGACAGCAGTGACAGCAGTGACAGCAGTGACAGCAGTGACAGCAGTGACAGTGACAGCAGTGACAGTGACAGCAGTGACAGCGACAGTGACAGTGACAGCAGCAGTGACAGCAGTGATAGTGACAGCAGCAGTGACAGCGACAGTGACAGTGACAGCAGTGACAGTGACAGTGACAGCAGTGACAGTGACAGTGACAGTGGCAGTGACAGCAGTGACAGTGACAGTGACAGCAGTGACAGTGACAGTGACAGCAGCAGTGACAGCGACAGTGACAGCAGCAGTGACAGCAGTGACAGTGACAGCAGCAGTGACAGCAGTGACAGTGACAGCAGCAGTGACAGTGACAGCAGTGACAGCAGTGACAGTGACAGTGACAGCAGCAGTGACAGTGACAGCAGTGACAGCAGTGACAGTGGCAGTGACAGCAGTGACAGTGACAGCAGTGATGAGAGTGATAGCAAGTCTGTTAATGGCCACAACACAAGCGACAGTGACAGTGACAGTGACGGCAGTGACAGTGACCACTCAACCAGTGACGACTAGAGCACAGAAGCCCAGACCCTGTGTGTGGGCCTTTGGGGAGAAGTGGAGGCAGCGGGGACTCCTCACCCACGGGGGACAGGCGAGGAGCAGGTCCTGTGGGACCCACAGCTCGCGGGGAACCGAGTCAAACCTGGATTTGGAGCCAAGCTCAACTCTCTCAGAGAAGATCTGGGTGACCAACCTTGGAACCTGTCTGTTAAAATATATTCATGTTCAGAAAATATTTTTGGAAGTTTAAGTCTAGACGTAAAATAATTAAAGAGAAAGTGAGGTAATCACTTACTGTGACATGTAGCTTTGATTTGAATCGTGGGTGCTTTAGAGAGTAGAGCAAGCCAAGTTACAGAAGGCCCGCAGCGCCATCTTCATCCTCCGGTGGTCTGAGCACCAGAGAGCTGGTCTTCATGCTGTGGAGCGAGCGACGCTGTTCTGTGACATTCAGCCCAACTACTGTTTCCTTTACCTGCTCTAGGAAATACGCATTTGTGACATGAGCAAAACATTGCAGCAACCATTGGCCCCATCCAAGGCATGGGGACAATCTTTGTGATGATAAAATAGAGTAGTTATGAATTATGGGAATTCTGAAGAATGAATCAGCAAAGAGATCTGAGGATGGCTCGAACAAGATCTGGCACATGCTGTCACATTTCTGCAAAGTCCCTAGTCCCCTGCAGTGCTTTGAACAGTGTCTCTCCTCCAGCAGTGGCTCTCAGATCTTAAGTAAATGGTTCTCCGTGTACCACTGTGTTATTTTGTCTTCCATCAGTCTCACAGGACACACTGGGTCCACAGCTTAATCAAGAGTTGTAAAGGTGTATGAGAACAGAGGGACCTTTTGTGGGCGCTAGGGCACTTCTGAAAGTTAGAGAGATGGCGAGAATGAACCACCAAGACAGGAGGTGTGGATTGGGATTCTCCCACGGGAACCTTAAGCCCTAAGCCTGAAGCATATCTTTCAAGATTTGGCGGTGTGCTTCGCCTTTTCTCTATTTTTCCAATTATGTCAGATTTGGGTTGAATCAAAGCTACTAGGTATGTTAAGACATTAGTCAACTCTATTATTTTAGACAGATTTTTACCCAGCATTTCAGGTTTTTCCTGTACTCACTTCCTTTTGCAAGAGATCTTAGCTAAGGAATGTTGCGAAGGCTTTGAGATGCTTCGATCTATAAACTCATCTATGACTCCTAAACTGTAAGACACCAGGCTTCTGCTTTGCCACAGCCATGACACGACTCCAGACCTCTTACCAGAAAACAACGGTTTAGACTGTGACTCCTACTAGATTGCCAACTTGCCTTTTGTTAGATTAGGTTAACTTGTGAATCACCGCCTCCAGTACCTGCCATACCTGGTCACAAACGTGGTGGTGATCAGTAAACAATGGATAGGAAGCTCATTGTAAACTGTATAAGAAATGTAAATGAAGAGGTACTGCATTTCATATTACAATAAACATCTGTTTACACAATTGCTCACAGGGGATTTCTTTGTCCTACTTAGTTTGCGAACAGTTGCCCTCCCTACTGTAAAAAAAAAAAATCTGGTGTATGAAATTACATTTCGCACACGTATTAGCCATTTTTATTGAAAACCAGTATTTGTGAACACAAACTACAAACTTTCAATACTACAAAAAAGCATACACAACACTCAGTCTTCACCATCCACCCTTCTATGTCTTTTCCCTAGAGGCGATTCCTCATATTAATGTTTTACAAACATTTCAGAAACGTTGTAGGCACATATAAATGACTATGTCCACCTTTAAAAATTCTGAGGTAGTCTACTGCATACAATGCACTAAGATCATCTTACATTTAAGCGATATGCCTTGAATATTGGTTCATAGCGTGTCGATCAACTTCTTTCTCATAGCTCTACTCACTTCATTAACTGATGTAAGGTTTATCCTGTTCTCATTGTGTTATCATCTGGATAATAGCCTAAGTCAGCATCTTAGTCAGTGTTCTGTTGCTGTGAAGAGACCATGACCACAAAAACTCTTATAAAGGAAAGCACTTAATTGGGGCTTGCTTATAGGTTCAGAGGTTTAGTCCAGAACCATCATGGTGGGGAGTATGACGGGTCACAGGCAGAAACGGAGCTGCAGAAGTAGCTGAGAGTTCTACGTCTGGATCCACAGGCAGCAGGAAGAGAGACACTGGACGTGGAATGGGCTTTTGAAACCTCAAAGCCCACCCCCAGTGACATACTGCCTCCAACAAGGCCACTCCCCCTAATCCTTCTCAAGTAGTGCCACTTCCCGATGCGTAAGCATGTGGGGGCCACTCTTATTCAACCCAGCACAGTCAGATACACTCGTAGTCAGATCTCAGAATGCTTTCTCCCTAAAGAGTGTTTTTATGAAGTTGGATGTTTAGGATCCAGACTTATATCAGAACTCATGAAGGAAGATTATGGTCTTGATTTTCTTATATAAACATATTTGCATTTGGAATTTCAAGGCAAGAATGTAGAAGACACAATTAAAAATATCTCAAGATATGATTTTCTGAATACCAAAAGTATAGTATTAGAGAAAACCTTATTTTACTTTTTGGAGTAAAGATTAATAAGCATTTGTCTCATATTACTCATGAGGGCAACCTTTTTTAGGTTTTTATTTATTTTTTTATTTATAATCATGTGTATTTGTATGTGTGTGTGAGCACGTGTGTGCAGGTATCCATGGAGACCAGAAGAGGGCTTAAGATCTCCTGGGGCTGGAGTGACTGGCAGTTGTAAGCTGTGGATGTGGGTGCTTGAATAACACTTGGGACCTTTCTAATTGTAGTACATACTCTTAATTTCTGAGTCACCTCTCCAGCCTTCCAGAGCAGCATTTCCTAAACCCCATGTTGCTAATCATAGTAACTCATAGTAACTCAATTTAATGAGTTACAAAAATACTTGATAGATGAAAGAGTAAGGAAAAATCATCATGCGAGATGGGCAGTGTGCTGCGAAACTTTCTATACGCATATCTACAAATATGTCTAAGTGTCCATAGACTAGGAGACGTGTGCAATGCTTTCTTACTGTCGGTTGCAGCTACAAAAAGCAGAAAGCCATTGGTTTAGGATGGCATTGCTGCACTAATAATCTGATAGTGACTTTCAGCGTTCCAAACCTCTAACTTTCATGCCCCATTTTGAAGAGAGCGGTTTAAAAGAAAGCAAAAGAGGCCTGGGAATGTAGTGGAGGGTGTGTCTAGAAGCCCCTGTTCCATCCTCAGCACCACAAACAACTAAACTGGTCATAGTGTCCCATTCTTGTGATCACAGTGCTCTGGAGGCAGGGGAACCACAAGCTCAAAGTCATCCTCAGCTACATAGTGAGTTCCATGGTAGAACTCAGTGTGGGTAGCACAGCATTCTCAAGATCTTGGATGGGGGAGGGGGAGAGAGAAAGAGGCAGACAGAAACAGAGAGAGACAGAGACAGAGACAGAGAGACAGAGAGACAGACATACATTCCCTGGGTTTACTTAGGTCATGGAGGAAAGGCCAAAGTTGACATTGACATTCATGGTCTCCTAGCTGTGCTGGGGGATCGTTGGGAATTTAAGCTGTCTTCTTGGCTGTGCACACAGGCTTCTCCCTGTGTGACTAAAGACAAAATCATAAAACAGGGTCTCTCAACTTGTTCCTCTTGCCTGACCTGGTAATTCCTTACACACCTGATCCGAACACCAGTTAGGAAATAGCGACAGTCTGCTGTTGGGGTAGTTGATGCTTTTACTTCAAAACCTAGTTCTCGAACAGCATGCCAGCATTTAGGGAGCCATACGTCACCATATAAATACATTTAAAACTATTAACTGCAGTAGAGTTTCCCAGAAGCCAGCCCTGCTTTACGGTTTAGTCATGGAAGTTTTGAAAAGCCATCGACCAAAATAACCAGGAACAATTTTCCTTTCCCTAAAAGGAGCAGGAACAGAGTAGAGCTGAACAGTCATGGATGAAAATACCATTGTGTTCTCACAGGGATCTGTTCACTGCTGTTCGGGAGCAAATCCTCTAGAGAGCAAAACAAATCAGCTACACAATGTTCCCAACCTCACCCTCCAACAGGGTTCTAAGCTTCTAATGCCGAGTGTGGGGAGCGAGAGGAGGAGAAAGAGGTAATGTCAGCACAGTCACATACCCCAGACCGCTGGTTCAAAGTCTAAAAGTTTTTTCTTCGAATGTTTTGCATGAGTTCACACAGTCCCAGCTCTGGCCGGAAGGTCTGGGTTGACAGACAGGCCTCTCATGGGACGCTTCCCTCATTTCCAAGTGCGTTATTTTGGGCTTTGCCACCGGATTTACCCTCCTTTCTTTACTCTGTTTCCTTCTTACAACCCTTCAAAGCCTTTTGCCCTTCAAAGAGCTGAGTGCATTGGAGAGGGTGTCCTTGACCTTCACAGAACTGAGTTCCCCTGTGGGAGTCCCGGACTGCTCCGCTTCTGTCCAGTTCCTAAGTTCTTGGGTTCTGGTCTCAACCAGATGGCTCCAGCTCCATATTCTCTGTACTTTCCTCAGCTAAAGCCACTGAATCATTGTTGGTGTCCACTAATTCTATCTCCATGTGATGAGATCTGTCTGACCTACAGGTCACAGATGGACCCACAGGTGGACTTCACATACAAGCTGCAATTCTCTTCTGGGTCTCTATTCTGTTAGCTCTCCTGGAGCAACTGAGTCAGCCAAGTCCTTGAAACAGATCTCCCTCTTCCTGTCTAGCCACACTCTTATACCCTGGTCACCTTTCTGCCACTTGACAGAAGATGATTCCTGTAACACTTGTCACTCTGAAAGGTGACAGTCGAAAGAGTCATCTTTGGAGATTGCCAGTAAATAAATATTGCATGTTTTTAGATGAAAAGTTTCCAAATAAATTTGATAATGTAATATCCCATCCCTGCTACAGATTCCATGCTAACCTCTAAGGGAGTTCAGATGAGTTTTCAGAATTGATATTTAGCAATGTCGCTTTCTTTTGCTCTAAAATTTACCTCCATCCCTCTGCTCTCAGTTCTCTTCCTGAGCTGGCCCACCTGCATCTTATGTCTCGCCACCTGCCTCATGGGAACACTTCCCTCTGCAGCTTTCGCAAGGCTATTTTGTAGGCAGTAGAAATGTGGAAAGAAACCTCAGATGACTCAAGTCCTAGCCAGCATCTGAGAGGCATCCTCCACTGAGAACCACCCGCCTGAGTCCACTCACAGAAGAATGAGATAGAAATAGATGCTCTAATCCATTAAGTTTGGGAAGCTGATGTGCTTCTTCAAAATTCATTGACTGTGATTCATTTGATGTGATGGGAGTAGGGGTGGGAGTTTTTGGAGATGCAGGTTATGAGGGTGAGGGCTTTGTGAATAGGAGTTCAGAGAGCTACATTGTTCTGTCTCTCCATTATGTGGAGACACAGTAAACCATAGCCTGCAGGAAGGTCCTCTCCAGACATCAGCAATGGAGACACAATAAACCATAGCCTGCAGAAGGTCCTCTCCAGACATCAGCAATGGAGCACCCAATCTTTGGCTTCTAGCTCCCAGAGCTGTGAGAAATTAATCTCTGTTGTTTATAAGGCACCCAGTCTATGATGCTTTACTCTATCAGTGGAGGCCAGGACAGATGGTCTGTCAAAAAGCAATAAATACATGGAATGGTTGAATCAGGTCTCCTGCCTCAGTGTCCAAAGGACCCCAAGGCTGTGTGCCGCTGTCATCGCCATATTTTGTTATGGTGAGCAGTTTAGGTCCCTGCTTAACTTACCAAAGAACAGACGCTATGATCTATTCTTTTTTGTGTTCCCACTACAGTGCTGGAAATCAATTTGATCAATAAACATGCGCTACACACTGAATGAAGGATAAACGGCAGGCAGTTTTTAAGAGTGGTGACCATGGATTTGAAGAGGAGGCTTTAAAAGATATGTAGGTGGCCGACAGGGACAAGTAGGGCATTTTCAATATGGCAGACTCCTGTTTAGAAGCAGAGTATATTGAGGGGTAGAGTGGCCAGATCAGCATAACCACAGTGCATATTCACAGAGATAGGGAGACAGAACGGAAGTAACATACTGTAGTTGCTACATCTCAAGGGTTATATTTTTAACTTAAAAAACAAATTTCATATAGTATGATATAAAGCAGTAATAAATCTGAGACAAACCTATTTGTTCCTTTAAAATTTTGCAAGAAATGTACGACCTTTCTACAGAGAACCTGTATGGAATGGGTCTGACCTGGTGATTAACACGTGCATACAGAAAGAAGAAAAGGCTGGAGAGGAGGATAAAATACAGAAATTAAAGCATTCAGGGAAAAGGAAATTAGAGTCAGCTATTAGGAACAGAATTAGGAACTATATAAAATGGGCACATAATTAGATTGAAATTCAAATTTATGTATATAATTTTAGGTTCTAAGGAAATGAACCTACTAGATACACAGATATTATATCCTATTGGTAAGAAAGAAAGAATTACTTTTTGGCCTTGAGGATAATGTATGAAAGCTTTGAAAAGGTTAACAATTTACATATATACATATATCTATATACATATGTACATATGTATATGTATATACATATATATCTGTATTTAATGAAGACAGGTCTAATTTAATTCACACAGACTCTCAAACACACAGATCATACTAAGGACTGAGGACACAGTAATATTCACGAGAATTCATGTGCAGCTGAGTGAAATGTGTGCCTGTCTGTGTAATAGTCGCTGCTGTCAGAGGTGCCATTGATGATTACGCTTTTGCCCATTGATGAACGTGAGAGCCACCCCACTGTGGCATGCTACCCACTTGACTTAACTGTCAGGTGAGTTAGAAGCTCATTTCATCTTCAGATTTCTTATATTCCTCTGGCATGTTGATGGTGAGGTTGGTGAATATTTTTTCACCGATATCAATTAGACTTATGGCAGTGTATATACATGTATAATTTGGTTTTTCAAAATGACAGGCTTTTATTGACAGATCAATATCATACTATATATATATATATTTACAAAACTTGCAAGTACAGGTGTGAATAAAACAACTGGGAGAAATACACTCCACCAGATTTGTCTGCAGACTACCACTTGGCATCCAATGGGTTCTGGAGGGGCTTCTGTCAACTTGTCCGTCCATCTGCACTTCTCTGTTACCTCAGGAGGAGCCAGCCCTTCTTCACATGGCTGATCTGACTCTTGAAGCCCATTCATCAGCTCTGGGAGGGGTTGGAGCCTGAAGCAGGAACTTGGAGAGATTCTCTTGTCATCTAGTCTAAGCATCATTTAAGGCTGGCAGAGGAAACCCATGGATGGACAGCAAACAACATCATCCAACTTTCTTCTACTAGCAATTTCCTCAAGATCAGAACATTCTGAGGTCTCCAGATTGGAAAGGAATCAATTTTTGTGTAGATTGAAACTCAACTTTTTCAAATCACCAAGCTGTGGTATTGTAAATTCGAGACTAGACTCTAGGTAGCTGCAATTTTCAAATGCTTAAAAAGAAAATTGGCCAAGTTATTTTTATATACTCCCCAGCCTGAAAACCACCACCACTACAACAGCAAAAACCAATTTAAATACACTACAGAGAAGAGGAAGTGCTTGAAACACCAAGACTCATGCCTCTGTTGCACTATTGTGCACATGTCTTGCCAGGCAGCTTAGCACGCAAGATCTACAGTTGGGTGTGATTGATGGTGGCTTTTCTCCCCAATGGCCTGCTTGTCACCTCCTGGCAGTGTGGACACCAGCCAGTGCAGAGGACCTTTTCAGCTCAGTTCCAGTTTGATTTCTCTGCAATACAATACTTTCACAAAGATAGACCGTCCTTATCTCTACTTTGGTTCAGTTCATACAGGGTTGGAGGAATGCTGCATCCTTTCCACTTAAATGCAAGCCTTTGGGTTAATTAGCTGGTTACCTCTCATCAACCTAAGGTGTCCAGTTCATTCTCTGTTTTATTTTTGGAAGGGCATTATAGAATCAAAGAAAAAAATTGTTGAATTATTTACTGGCTTTCAGTGTGCTGTAATTTATTGTTGCCTCTTTAGCCGATGAAGCCTATTCAAGTTCTTCCTACGCCCCTTTGACAGACTCCTAGCCTCTCACAGCTTCCTGCAGTTTAAGCTACAAGTGTTGTAGATTCACCTTGAAAACATACAAGACCTGCCACAGACCAATAATCAGTCAGCTCCCCAGGAGGCCTTACATTCTAGCAACACCAGCTACTTCTTTATTTGTCATTATTTTCAGGCTTGTACAAGGAAAGAGCAAATATATTTATATAGTCTATGTATGTGAGAGATTTGTGAGTAATTCATTTATTTAAAACTCACCAGATTATGGGATTTCTTCTTCATCAAACCTGTATGCCTTGTCCTTCGATCTTAAGACCTTGAGTCTCAAGGACATATTGGTCAAAAGAAGGGGAATAATTCAAAATAACTACATTTCTCTATACCACATTATATATTCAACAGTCTTGGGGTAACAATGATATTATGGTCACTGGTATAATTCCTAAGAATAGTCTAAACTACCTTTGTGTATGTATTCTTTTTTTTTTTTTTTTTTTTTCGAGACAGGGTTTCTCTGTGTTGTTTTGGTTCCTGTCCTGGGACTCACTCTGTAGACCAGGCTGGCCTCGAACTCACAGAGATCTGCCTGGCTCTGCCTCCTGAGTGCTGGGATTAAAGGCATGCACCACCACTGCCCGGCTCTGTGTATGTATTTTTTTTTTATTTCTACCTCCTTCTAAAAAGTTGTGCTTCATATATGCTAAGTATGAAACTATTATATACTGTGATCTTCTCCTTTAGTCTCATCTTCTTTCATTTGTACAGATAACGTGTGTTACTGCTCACCACCTCTTCCTTCCATGACAGTTTTGGGTCACTGTGGTTGTGTCACGTTTGTGTTCTTACACTGTCAGGAAAAGTTAGAGTTGACACTCACTTGTCTCTACGGTGCCGATATCAGTTTGTCTCAGTCCTGTACACTTGGAAGTTTGAGAGTATGAAGTCCTTGATTTACATATTCTCACACTGAATGTCTTAAATATGTGATGGTTTTATTTTCTCTGCCAGAGAATACTGCTCTCCATAGGGCACAGCGGTCTAAATCGCTCTCCCTTGTGAGTCACTTCTTTTGCAGAGGAGCTCTGCACATTGTCTTTTTTGGGTGTGTATCTATCAATAATAACATTTTATTATCCATCTGCCACTCCCAGATCTAAAACCCCAAACAGGTCCCTATGATTTGAAAAACATTAGTAGATAAAAAAAGAAATCAAATAAGCAAAACAAAGCAAAGCAAAACAAAACAAAAACCAAAGGCACAAAACAACTGATAACCTGCCAGGCACACGGGCCAGAGAAACAGGCAGGCTAACTGCAGAGCTTTGCCTCTCCCTCCCCTCTCCAAATCCAAGCTCTCAGTCTCACACCCAGATCTGTAGCAGAGCTCTCCATCTCTTGTGGATTACACACATCTTTCCCTCCAACCTTCCTTTCCTTCACTTACTGCTGCATCCCAGCCCCCAACTCCAGCAGGCATTTCCTGGGAACCTGAGGCCACTCCTTATATTCACATTTATGTGGATGTTAGCTGTTAAGTCAATGATAACCAAGCAGCAGTCTGCAGAAATACAGAGGTCAGGTATAGAGTAAGGGACTGGTGGGGTGTCGGTGCTGATTCATCTCCCTAGGAAAGGGAGATAGAATAGATAGTCATGAATGAATGGGGAGTGGGGAGTGGAACATGAGGATCAAATAGGGAAAGGGAGGGAAGAGGGGGACAAAGGAGAGAATATGGAGAGAGACAGTTAAAATTAAGGGCCATCTGAGGTGTAGTATGGAAACTGAATATAGTAGAACTCCTAAAATATATACAGAAATGAAGTTGATATAAATGAAATTACCAAATATGTGGGAGACAGAGCCCCAACAGGACATCTCTTGTCACTAATGAAGCTCCCAGTATTGGGAATGATTTATATCTAATTAAGTTGTTGGCCAAAAAGGTCCCATGGGAACCCCCAAACAACCCAGGCTGTTGCCAAGACTCTAGGTTACTCTCCAAAAACTGACAGCAAGACCCTATTGCTGAAGACAACGTCTACACAACTCAATGAACATAGAGAAGTCGAGCTGGTGCCTACACAGAGCCTTCACACCCATGTGTTAGCGTCTGTGGTATAGGAAGGTACTCTGCATGCTACCAAAGGAGAAATGTAAACACCAACCCAGCGACAAACCCTTTATCTACAATGGTGCCCTGCCTGCAGGATGTGCTAGTATGATGGTGGCACAAAGCTTGTGGGAGTCACCAACCAATATCTGATTTGACTTAAGACCCACTCAACGAGATGGAACCCATACCCAACACTGCTTGGATAACCAAGAACCTGAGACTAGATAGCCCAGGGCCCCCGGGTAAAAACCAAATAATACTGGTCTATGAAAAGAATATAACAATAAAACGACTCCTAATGACATTCTACAATACTCATAGATCAGTGTCTTGCTCAGCCATCATCAGAGAAGCTTCCTCCTGCAGCAGATGGGAACAAATAGAGACCCTCAGCTGGACAATATGCAGATCGTGAGAGGCCTTGGAATACTCAGTCCTCAATGGGGTCTCTCCATCAAATCCCTCCCCTCAGCTCAGGGAACCCTGTGGAAGAGGAGGCAGAAAGAGTGTAAGAGCCAGAGAGGATGGAGGACACCAAGAAAACAAGACCCCCAAATCAACATGATCAAAGCTCATATGAACTCACAGAGACTGAGGCAGCATGCCCAGGGCCTGCACCAGATGGGGCCTTAGGGCTGAAAAGGAGAAGTGGACACATGCCTCCGTCCTTAAGCCAGAAGCTATCTCCAACTGATAACCACTGCCAATGAAGTGCCAAGGGAGTCTCACTGGAGAAACAAACCACTCTTAAGGGTAGGCCCCATGCCCAGCAGTAGAGGGCTCAGCAGCAGCCAGCCAACGGGAAATGAACTCAAGGGTGTCTTGGGAGGTTCCTTGCCTCATGATGTTGTATCAGGGCTTTTGACTGTTTTATCATATGCATCATGATAAATATACATCTTTTTCTTACCCGACGGGTCCTTTGGGTATGTATGTATTATGGTTTTCAGTTTAGTGTTTTTATGGGGTTCCTGAATGTGCGAGTGAGTGGGTCTCTCCATAGCTCTGTCTGTTTATCTGTTTCCTGTGCCTTTTCTTGGGCTCTTTTCCCTCTGTTTGCTTGTGTTTTGTCCTATTCCGATGTGTTAGTTCCCTTTTTTTTTTTTTTTTTTTTGGTTTTTCAAGACAGGGTTTCTCTGTGTAGCCCTGGATGTCCTGGAATTCACTCTGTAGGCCAGGCTACCCTCACAGTCAGAGATCTGCCTGGCTCTGCCTCCTGTGTGCTGGGTCCACCACCACTGCTCGACTCAATATGTTAGTTTTTGTTTAATTTAATTTAATTTTATTATTATCCTTTAGAAACATGCTTGTTTTCTAATGAGAGCAGAAAGAGGGTGGATCTGGATAGGAGAGGATGGTTGGGAAATTGGGAGTAGTGGGGGGATGGCAATCAAGATATATTATGTGAAAAAAGTCTATTTTCAATAAAAGGAAAAAGAAGAAAAAGGAATGTCGCAAAACTCACGGTGCAAATCCGGTGACCTCAGTACCAGGAAGACTGAGGCAGAGCAGATTCTCCAAGTTCCAGGCTGGCCTGTGCTCAGCATGAGACCGTGCATCAGAAAAAACCAACAAGAAAAAACAAGAGTGTTGTGGAACAGGCCTGTAACCAGCCTTTTGGAAGTAGAGGCAGGAGTTAGTTCAAGGTCATTCTCTGCTATTGAATTGATGTCTCGCCTGGGGTACAGGTGACCTCTCATGGGGCAGATACAAGAACCTGGTCAACAAGGCCTGGAAGGCACTGGGCAGACATGGCTTGGCACACAACAAATCAGGCTCCTAGGGTTTCTGAATCTGTAGCCGGGACCTCCTGGAGAACCAGTAGGGTCACACGCACCCCTCAGGGCCAGGTTCAGTGATTTCTGTCTGTCTGCAAAGGTCCCTTAGTCAGCTGGAGGAAGTGGTTCCTGAGTCTTTTCTTTACCATTGAAACAGTAGCTTTATTAGCACATGTCTCTGTGGGCTGGGGAGATAATTCTATAAGTATTTATTGCAAAGGCATCCCCGTAACCCCTGTACAAAAGAGCCAGATGTGGAGGCTCATGCTCTTCACTCTGTGCTATGGAGGTGGAAACAGGCAGGCCCGTCGGCCTCCTGCTAGGTGGCCCCTGGCTAGTGAAAGTAGACGTCCCCCAGCCAGTGAAGATGTGTCTGTGGTGCTTAATTTTGATTGTCAGCTTGTGTGTAGCAGGCTTTATCGTTTGGGCCACCAACCAGCTCCAAATCAAGACACGGAGACTTCTTACTAGTTATATGCATAACTCATCAGCCTTATTATGAGCTCTTATTTTAATCTGTTTCTCTTTATCTATGTTTTGCCTTGGGGCTTCTTGTCTTTCTTTCTGTATCTCTTACTCTCCTGCTGTCTCCATGTCTGTCTGTCTGGCGGCTGCCTGGATTCCCGTCCAGGTGTGTCCCCCTCTTTCTCACTGTTCTCTTCTCCTTCTCATTCTGTCTTTTCTTGAGCCTAAATTTCTCCTCCTATTTGTTCTCACTGCCTGCCAGACCCGCCTATCCCTCTCCTTCCTTGCTATTGGCTGCTCGGTTTTTACTAGACCTACGGTCACTTATAGAAACCTTCAGGGCTCCTATCGTCTAATCTGCATCTTCTGTGACCATTATCAACAAAAGTCTCTCTCTCTCTCTCTCTCTCTCTCTCTCTCTCTCTCTGTCTCTCTGTGTGTGTGTGTGTACATGTATGTGCCAAGTGTAGTGACTTGGGGTGCCTTCTATTAATCTCCATGTTATTAATCGATCGATTGATTTGTGTCTGTGTGTATACACGTGTGTATGGGTGTACAAGAAGTTGACATTGGGCATCTTCCTCCATTGCTCTCCACTTTATTTATTTATTAATTTATTTATATGCAATAGGGTCTCCGGGAGCTTGCCCTCTTGGCTCTACTGACCAGCAAGCCCCTAGGACCTGCCTCTTTCTGCTCCGTCCCTTCCTCAGTGCTTCAATTACAAATGAGTGCCACCATGCTCGACCTTTATTTGGATTCCGGGAAGGAAAACTCAGGTCTGAGGCCTTCCCAGCAAACACTTTACCCCTAAGCTGTCTCTCCAGCATCTCCACCTTAAGTTTTCAGAGTTTCTTCAATGAACCAAGCTCATTGTTTGAGCTAACATGACTGATTAATGAAACCCAGATCCCCCTGTCCCTGCCTTCCAATGCTGAGGTCACAGGTGTGCACCCCTCCTGCCCTTACATGGTGCTGAGGTCACAGGTGTGTACCCCTCCTGCCCTTACATGGTGCTGAGGTCACAGGTGTGTACCTCTCCTGCCCTTACATGGTGCTGAGGTCACAGGTGTGCAGCATCCTGCCCTTACATGGTGCTGAGGTCACAGGTGTGCAGCATCCTGCCCTTACATGGGTGCTGAGGTCACAGGTGTGCACCCCTCCTGCCCTTACATGGTGCTGAGGTCACAGGTGTGCAGCATCCTGCCCTTACATGGTGCTGAGGTCACAGGTGTGTACCTCTCCTGCCCTTACATGGTGCTGAGGTCACAGGTGTGCAGCATCCTGCCCTTACATGGTGCTGAGGTCCCAAACTGAGACACCGAGGCTCGCACATCAAGCACGTCATGCACTTAGCCATTTACTCAGCCCCATCACATTGTTTCTTAAACACTTTCTCACTCTTCAATTCTTTTACGTGCAAAGCAATTTTCTTATTTTTTCTATTTCTTTTAAGGGATTGTTCTAATTTTTTTCTTCTTGTTTTCATTTTTGATAACTCTTTACTTTCAAAATAATTTTTCTTCTTTTATTTTAGATCTTTTCTTGATTCTTGACTCTATTTCCGGGTAATTCAAATTTTATTTTGTTTTCATAATCAGTTGTGCTATTTTATTTGTTACTTTTAAAATAGAAAATTGTAGTATTCCTCCCCCTTAACTAGATCGTTTTAGCATACTTTCATTGTCTATCAGGTTGTATATTGCGTCTATGGGGTTTATGCATTTAGCTTTCAGAAAATTTTTCTATTTTCTCCATGCTTTGACAGTTTCATGTAAGTCTATGATGAACTTTGGACATTTTCTTCTCGTTATTTGTGGCTCTCCTGCCCTCACATCGACAGCTAGCCCATCGCTGTGCCCTGCTCACTGGCACAGACAATTCAAGCCTCAGGCAGTTTTGTCCTCACTCAATTTGTGTTTTGTGGGACTGGCCTGCCGTACAGTAGACTTATCTTAAAGCCCACCTCGGCATTTCCTGTTCTCTGCACGTCTACCCTGACCTTCAGATCGTGACGTAGAGTCTATGTTCTCTTCTGAATCTGATTTGTGACCAATAGAATGTGGAGAAAATGACATTCTGGGTAGCTGTTAGGGCCCTGCCACCATATTGTGAGAACACCAACCTATGCGGACAGTTCACAGCCAGAACACAGTGGTGGTTCTTGCTGAGATTCCATGGAACAACCCCTTGAAGGGGCTATCTTGGAAGTCAATCCAGTCAAACTCCCAGATGACTCCAGACTCCTCTGTAAGAGACAATAAACTACCAGCTGTTTTCAAATACAAAGTATAGGATAGTTTTTTTTTTTTTGTTTAATGCAGCAGTAGATAATAAAACATCCAATTTTGTTTTAACTATTGTCTCATTTTTAGTTATCTAGCTAGTTCTCTGTTTGGGTGTGGAGATTTGGAGAGTCTAAATGTCCTCTTCCCAAGTCTTCCCAGAACTACTCTTGACCTAAGATTATACAGTTTGTCTAGGATAGACTTCAGGCAGGATCGTGGAGCCACCAGGAAGTGTAATTCAGAACAGAACAGAACAGAACAGAACAGAACATGTGTCATTTAGAGCTTCGCTCCATGAACACTATCCTTCTAACCAACTCTGTGTGAAAATAGACCCCTCCCCCACACATCCTGCTCCTGCCCCCTGCCCAAGGCCCTCCAGATCCTGCCCCCTGCCCAAGGCCCTCCAGATCCTGCCCCTGCCCCCCCCCCCACTTTAAGTTCACACTGAGTAAGTCTAATAATCTACATATTTGAAAATGGTTTCCAGGTTGTTGTTTCTAAAAAAAGTCAATGAGTTGTGCAGGCACTTCAGTCAAGGTAATTGTATACCTCAATTCATCCATTCATTCAAAACAAAATATTTACTGAGTACTTATGATGACCCAAGAGCTGTCCCATGTATTAGGGGCATTGTGGCATTGCGTATCCTTCAGTTAACAAAGCAAGCATCCTTACTCTTGGGGAAATTAAAGCCTGGAGGCGTATATTATATCATTCAAGTGTTTATTTAGTGGTATGCTATTGTTATTTGAGTATGCTCCTGAGCAGGTGCCAAACCCACTTCCAGAACCCTCAACCAACTTCAGTACACTCCTCAGGAAGAACTCTAGTAAGCAGTGTTTATTCATTTCATTTCATTTTTGGTGATGAAGTCGACTCTCCTGGCAAAACTTCTTTGGATGCGATCCACCTCGCTAGCATTCCTCTAATCCAGTTCTGATTTCAAAAATTACTAAAATGTGCTAAGTAGTTTCAGGGGATAGTGGAGGATTAAATTCTTTTTTGTTGGTAAAAATAAAAATTACTTGAGGGAGGTACTTTAACATTTCCTATTCACATGAAACTGTGCGTATATGGCTTCCTTAGATCTGTAAGAATTTGGAGTCTCTGTGTACAGATGGGGTAAGGGGTGGGTAGAGACTGTTAGAAGAAGAGAGGAAATAAAAGCCCATATTCTCAACACTAACAACTTAAGAAAATCTAAACCTTGAGTAGCTTCCCTCATGTACTACCTGGAAATATGCATCAACAGGAAATTTTCTGCCCCTCTCAGGCTCTCCTTTTCCCATCCCTGGGTCTGCTGGGGTCAGTTAGTGGGCGGGAGACATTGTCATTGTTTGTGATGTCCACAAGCTTGCATGGATGTGAATGACATATATTTAGAAAGCAAAATGAAGCTTTAGGAAGATCTTCAATTTAATGGGAACTAGTCTAGTCATTTGAGAACCACAAGAGCTTTTTAGAGAACGGCCACTATGCCAGCTGGAGGAAGCGGGGGTGGATGGGGTCCCGGTGACACCTCTGATGTCAGTCCCCACCAGCCTGGGGCTGATTGGCTTCTGAGGACCTGCAGCAGAGTTTAAATTCTGCACTGTTAGGCTGGTCGGCACTCAGAGCAGCAGCTGGAGAGCCGCTTCTTCGAGATTCCTCTGTGAGAACTTCAACTTGTTTTTTGACCTTTTGGGAAAAGACCTTGTGAACTAGAGAGGGTAAGACATTTTCATCACTCCATTTTTTAAAGTAACTTTTGCTTTGGTGTTTGAAAAATATGAAATATGTACATATTACAAAGTATTGATTCTCAGAGGAGGGTGTGGAGAGCTAAGCTTTGAGGAAAACAGATTCTTATTTTTGTTTTTGTGGTCAATGTCACAGGAGAAAATGATATTAAAATGACACGTTAAGTCAAAGAAGCCAGGTGTTTTCCTGGCAATGCTTTAATTGGATCTCTGTATAATTACTTCTGAAAGAGAAAGTTTACTAAACAGGGGCTGATGGGAAAGTCTCCTTGGAGTTTAGCTTTAATTAATCAAACTCTTACATGTAGATGTGAAAGTGCGAAAGGATCTAAATTTGTGTGGCAGGAGTTTTAAAACACAGCCATGTAAATTAAACAGCATGTAGCCTTTCAGAGAACAATGGTAGTCATTATGAGTTGTGTATGCAATTGAAAGGTGATGCCAAGACCATTGGGATGAACCGAGCATATGATAATTATGGTGTGTATTTGGGTAGCTGGATAGTCACGTTAGTATAATGCTTTGTATGCAGCTTCAATAAAGATTGAGTGGGATTCTAAATGTAATTTAGAACATTTTCTAGGACAGTTCACTCAGGTACACACACACACACACACACACACACACTCACACATTCCCATCAGACATGATTTTATTCTCTACATTTACACCACCTCATCAATAGCTGGAGTATCTGTCCACCACAGAGAGTGGTCAAGCCATGTGCTCCTTATGACATCTAGAAGATGCTGCATGGAGGAAGCAAGTTGTCCTCTTCAAGAGCGATGACTCCTGGTTACCTCAAGTTTCTGATTAACTGACACTATTGTGGCCTATCCTACCTTAATCTTGTTGATTAAAAACATGTGAACAAACAATTTTCTAAAGGTTATTTAGTCAGTTTACTGTTCACCAAATGGTGATGTGGATCAAGGTGTCTCAGATGTGTAGAGGTTTCTTGTTTTTAAACTACCTATATTTGGGGCACTTCATGGTTATCCCACTGTGGATGAAGGTGTATAAAAGTGAGTTGACAGCAATTGTCCTAGAGGTAATCACAGTCACAGGAAAGATAGGGAAATTTTATTTACTCATTTAGTGCTTTGAATTCTAATAGAATATACATTCTGATCAAATTCCACTTTATTTTCAAAGAGTAATGGTGAAGAAATTAAAGTAGGCACTGATTAGTTGATTGTAGTAATAACATTTTTTTTACTTTTATAGTATAATAAGTATTGTTTTTCAGCACCTAGAACAGTGCCTGGTACATTGGCTGTTCTTAACAACTATTTCTCAATGGCTAATAAGTAAATATATTGTTAGTTAGTATTCTCAAGGTTAACAACAAGAAGAAAATACACCTAAGTTATTTTCCAAGGGTTTAAAAAGAGCCTGTGACTCTCCACTCTGATTTCTTTTGTCCATCCCTTCATTTCAGTTTACACAAAGATCTGTACCTTACGAGTGAAACTCAGCTTTGAGGAAATTCTAAAACAAGTTGCTTTACTTAACATAGAGTTTTGGACATACTTGGAAACTAGACGACAGTCCCTTTCCAGACCCTGACTACTAGATCTTTTCAACTCTGGGCTAACCATTCAGAGGGCAGAAAGACACTAGTACAGTGACTTCCGAATAGATGAGTCAAGTCATGGCCATTGAGTTCCCTCACTTGAGTGCTCTTGTGAAATGACCATATATTGAATGCAGAGATCCTCTCACTAGGTATTGAAGGAGAGAGCTTGTGGCTCTGGACTCAGGATATACACATGGGCCTGTAGCTACCCGGTTAACCTGTTAACACAGAATCTTCTACTCTTTCTTGGAGAGTAGCTAAAAAGTTCACAGAAGTTTGGTGTTTTCATTTGGAAATATACTTCACAAAAACATCATTAGCACAGCAAAAGTACTTATTGAAGACCCAACATAGGTTTTAACATTTGATTTTCTTCAATGGGGCTATGTTCTCTAGGAGCCAACATCAGCTCTCCTACGACACTAGGTTGTCTTGTTTTGGATTCCAGTCTTCTACTGGGGGAAATTACTGTTTTAGATTGGGATGTAAATGGTATTTCTAGAGGCCTGAGCAAGTAAGTGCGTCTTCCTTATGCTTCACACAACTCCACTCCTGAGAAACTTCAACAACGATGCCTGGTGGAAACCCACCCACAACCTTTAGTGGTTCAGAGAAACTACATATTGCATCTCCACATTTTGTTATTAGGTAATAGAGAAATGAAAGGAAATGCAAGAGAACTCAGTTGTCACTGATGTTTTCTGTGATATTTGATAGAGTTATGAAGTTATAACTCTCCTCAAATTGTAAAGGAGATTTGCATAACTTTCCTTCGCCTGGGAAGTCAAAGCTATTGACATGCAGTTATTTTGAGAAAATTGTATTTGGGAATTTTTTTAAAACTTTTTCAAAAGAGTGGATCTAAGAACTTTTAAAAAATGCTTTGATTGTAAGAAACCACATCTGTTGAATTAGACTTATTTTAGGTACAGTTGAAGATTTTTTAATATGTTCTTCCCAGGTGATATTAGGTAAAGAACTTAAGAATAAATTAATATGTAGTATGTAAAATTATAATAAAGAAAATATTTTTTAAAATTCCCGTCTTATACTAATAGATAGGCAAAGGTGAGAATCTATGGCTTAAATGTCTTTTCACTTTATAACATGTATTTATATATAAAGAAAGAAACTAATGAATAGGGAGTCTGAAATGAACTTGCAGAATTTTTAAAAGCACATGAAAGTAAATCAAGTATGTCTGTCAGAGCAGCTGTGAGGGTTTACTACCACCGGAAAATCATTTTCCTTCAAAGTGTCTTGATAGCTTTTTACATCAGCGTTGGGTAGGTCTGTGTTGACATGAAGGACAAATTATTTTTGAAACCAGTGGTTCACAAAGTTTGAAATGAAGTGCAGCTTGATTTGGGCTGTTTCTCTCAATGTGACTCACAAACGTACCCCAAACCTCCAGTCTTCTCCAGACCCTTCCTTGCTATGAAGGACACCTAAGAGAATTTAGCATAGTCATGTATAATGTATGACTGAATGCACCACAGCAGGCAGTAAGAGCTTTCTGCGGCTGTAATATGAAACCTGCCCCAGCGCGTGGCTTGAAGACCAAAACAAAACGTGCAAAACCAAGTTATTTTTGTCTAGACTTTATTATATAGCTATAAAAATGGCTGAGCACACGCACACGCGCACACACACACACACACACACACACACACACACACACACACATCCACACACATCCACACACATACACATGGGGGAGAGAGGGAGGGAGGGAGAGAGACAGAGAGACAGAGAGAGAAAGAGGTGTTAATTTTAGGGGAATAAGCTGGCTAGGTTGCTCTGTAATACTACACCGCAGAACTATTATAAATTCTTATTAATATTAAATTATTATTTATATTCATCTGGAAACTTCTCTATTCTCTCTCTTTAAACCATTTTCTCATTTATATCTTATGAATTAGTAAAGAAATGTTTGTAGGTGTCCTCTTTGAGGTATTTTTTTGTCTCTGAAGAGTGAGGTTTTCGTTGACATTTTAAACAGTTTTATGGAGGTGTAATTTATATTGTACTTCCTCTGTTTGAAGCATACGGTACTTTTCAGACGTGAATGTTTACCATAATCCCTTTAAGGATATTTTCATCACCTACAAAAGACATCTGCACCTCCCAGTCATCACTTCTCAACACCCCATCTTTCTAAGCCCTGAAAACCACGAATCCGCTTTCTTCGCCTAGAGCTTTGCACATTTTAGACCCTTTATATGAATGAGTCATACAACTGTGTTTTTGTCTATCTGTCTCCCTCTCAATCTGCATAGCTGTCAAGGCTCCTCTACTTTGCAGCACATATCAGTGCTTTGTTCTATTTTGTGGTCAAATGCTGTTCCATCATATAGATGCAGCACGAATCCTCTGTCCACTTATTCATCAGAAGATGAAGATATTTAAGAGGGCTTTTTGATAGGAAAAACAAAGTACAAATGAAAGCATCCTGGTTTCTGTATCATGAAGTGAAACATCCATGACTTTCATTACAGGTGGAGAGATCACATGCAAATATGAAGACTGGTATCCTACTTATGTTCCTGTGGGGGTTAGCCTGTGCCCTCCCAGTAAGTATAATGGTAGAGATATCACCCTCTTATACTGAAAACAACATTGTTTTCAGTGACTATGAACCAGGTGGTTGTGCATCCTTCAGTAAGATAAGAACAATAGTCATTTGTTTAGGAAGCTTTAAACATCAGCCAAGTCACTTCTTATTCTGTTCACCTCCGTTCATACAGCTATGATTCTCATCTTTTTCCTCATAGCAATGGTCTTCAAAGCGTCACCTCTGAGTTGTAGAATCAGCATTAATTAGGCATCTGTTAGAAATTCGCATTCTTGAATTTCACCTCAGACCCACTACCCAGATTCTCTGAGAATGGATATAGAAAGCTGAGTTTTAGCAAGACCCCCAGTGGTCCTAAATGGGCTAAAAGTCACCTATCACTGCTCCCCAGTATATGAAGGGTTAATAATTGCTGCCTTGGGAATTCCCCCGTGGGTTTATTGTGTCTATTCTTCTTTCTAGGTTGCCAGGTATCAGAATACTGAATCCGAGAGCTCAGAAGAGTGGATGGTAGGTAGAAAATAAAACACTCTGAAATATTTTCATTTTAATATGTGATTAGTATAACCTAGTTGACTCAATGGCAAATGATAAAACTGGCGATAACTCAAAAGCATGTAAATACCAGGTAGTAAGAACTATGACTTTTAGTCCATTTAAGGAGATAATGCTTCAGTTCCCACGTAGTGTAATTTGATGAGGAAACCTTTTTAAGTTCTGTTTTTATAATGATGGGGACCACAGGACATGGGGATGACTAACAATGACCCTGCTGTTCTTGAGAGACCGGAACTTGAAGTCTGCAGACAAGAGCTGTCTAGAAGGAAGGAGTAGAGAACCCGGGAATGAGGGAAGAAAGATGAAAAGACACTAGAGTCCTTGTACGATGGTGATGTTGACTGAGTGCTGAACTCTCAGTCGCTTCATGGTTGCCAATTACCAGTCACGCAAGAACCGCTGCTGGGCAGAGTTCTGACTGTTTCGTATGACTCCTATTTCTCATTTTCCCACCAACACAATGAACTAGGTGTATTTTATTTCCACTGTAATCAGCAGAAATGGAGGCACAGGGATTGATGTAGTCTGTCCAGGGTATATTCTTAACCAACTCTAGAGGAAGACCTTACATTAGCGACACTGTGGCTGAAGGGTCTACATTTTTACTTCGTATGATAGATCACAGCCGCCTCTCATCCCCCTGAGAAGGGAGCCAGGCCCAGGAGGTCTGCACTTCTTGAGACTGGTGCTGCATGTCAAGGTTAAAGACTAACTCAGAGTGCTTTGCACATCGCTTGGCTTCCTGTTGGCTTTTTTATAGGATGCAGCTTGGGCCCAACACTCTCACTATTTACCAAACAAAGTCAGAAGCCTGGAGTTGGGTCCTGGCCCTGCCTAGGGCAAGAATAGAGATTGCAGGATATACTATGAACTTTTGTCCATTGGCTGACTGATTTAAAAGCATCCATTGTAAATCTTCTCTCTCATTTAAACAGAGACTTACAACTTGCCTTGCTCTCAAATCATGGGAAAGACACCAATGTTTTGCTCTCTTCTGGTAATTCCAAGCAATCGCTGACTGGAGTAGTTTGCAGTTGGGCCTGCTTGCTGCGTCCTGGAGCAAAGACAAATGTTCACAGCACCTTTCTCTGACATTCCCCAGACTAGCACTGTTGAGAGGCAGGTGGAAGATATGCCAGTAGCAACTGTCCCCTTTCTGTTTAGTGCCTTGGGTGTGTCCCATGGGACTTCTCTGTGTTTAGGAGAAGGAGAAGAGCAGAGATGGTGGGATAGAGGACCAGGCAGATGTGCCCAGCAGTTCTTAGGCTTCTCATGAGACCTGGGGAAGTGAAAGAAATCGCAACTGTGACCGTTGCAGTTACATTTAACATTGATGTCATTGTCCTCTGCAGACTCCACAAAGGGCTGAATGGCTTTCTCAATTCAATCCTGTCTATTCCTGAATTTTGTAAGGTGGAAATACTCAAAATGGATTGTTTCTTTGGTCTATATCACACTGAACAGTATCAAAGATGTCCCCATGCCATTGGCTGAATTCACTCTCAGCCATCTCGTAGTGTCACGCAGTGCGTGGTCATTTTCTTAGCGTATGAATAAGAAACTGTCAGTCAGTTCAAGAGTTGCCCACTCTTCCAGATATAAGCAGCATTCCAGATTACCGGAGCCTTAAGAGGTTCCTGGACACGTGACTGGCAATGCCAACACCAAGATGGCTGTTTTGAAGGTCAAAGCCAGGAGGCAGCGAGTTAACTGAGACTGACTCTGGATTCTGAGTCCCAGTGTTGTCCTATATTACATTTCCTTTGCTTGTAGGAGCAGCCAACTTCAGAGCAGACGTAGTTGGAAAGGTGTCAGAAATACAGGATTCTTCCATATCTATTTCAACATATCTCAGGTTTTTACATGTTTTGCCTCAGATTTTAGACATTCTATTATAATATAAGAGTATGACACATACCCCTCAAATTTAAAAATCACCGGAAATGATTGTAAATATTTGCAGCGACATAACTACTCCTGGAGAATAACCGGCTTTCCTTTCCTCACACAGGGCGGTTTGGCTCAGTCACCACCACCCCCCACGGTAACTCTCTCTCTTATTACTGTCATGAATGTCTCGTGAAGTAACTTTAGTGCTCTGTCTCCTTTCACCGTTCTGAAAGCAGTGAATACAAATGTCGGGCAAGTGATGCGTATCATATTTTTCCTTGGAAATTACAGAAGGGAAATAAACATTTTTCTTTTCCCTTTCAGAACAGTGAGTCATCAGACGAGACTAAAGTTAGCTCAGAGGAACAGGTAATTAAACAGGCTTCCTCAGCTTCTCTGGCTCCTTAGGACTCAAGGGAAAATGATGGGAGATTAAATTACCTGGCAACGGTTCTAAATATAATATTTTCTAACCATTGGTTATGCAGGATAAACAGTCCCATAAAATAAAAAAGGAAAAGTGAGAGAAGAAAATTCAAATGTGAACATATTGTTCCTTTGTTTTTTATCACATGAGATGTTGTGTCCCTAAATGTCCTTCTTCGTCTAAAAAAAAAAAAGACAAAACAAGGGGAAAACCAAAACAACTGAAAACACACACACACACACACACACACACACACACACACACACACACATACACACACACACACACACACATACACACTGCACACGTTGACCATGTTAGATAAGTAACGACTTTAATAAAAACAACTGCTCTAGGGGTGCCTGTCTCTTTAAGACAGTTCCAATGTGATCCTGGGGGGATAAGAAAGGCAGAACTTTTTCATTTAAAGGTATCGTGTGTGTGTGTGTGTGTGTGTGTGTGTGTGTGTGTGTGTGTGTGTGTGTGTGTATGTGTGTGTGTGTGTGTGTGTACTTGGTAAGCGAGGGCTCTACCACCGAGTGAGTGATCTCCCTAGCTCTGTTCTGTTGTTACGCTCAGTCCTGTGAGTACTCAGCAGATGCAGGAGTGTGGCTCTTTCTGAAGTGCAGACTCCTTTTGTACCCTATACAGGGCCAAGTCTAGGAGATGAGTCTTTAGCCTCCTTATCCTTATTTACTAGACTTTCATCAAAGACCTTACAGAAATTCAAAACCATAGCATTTGGGAAAATGCCCCTTTAGGGGAGAGTTTGTGATTTATTGACTTAGGATTCTCTCATTTCTCAAGGGTGGGTAGAAACTGCTGCTGAAGAAAGGTGTGATGCATCATACATGAGGCAGTGTAGGGCTGCAGCGGTGAGGGATGCGCCATATACAAGAGAAAGTACCTAGGTACGGTGGCTCATGTCTGCAATCCCAGCACGCAAGCAGTTGAGGCAGGAGGATCACCGTTAGTTTAAGTCCATCCTGGGCTACACAGTAAGTTCAAGGTCAGTGTAGCGTGCGTTACAGGATAAAATACTGGAGAGAGAGAGAGAGAGAGAGAGAGAGAGAGAGAGAGAGAGAGAGAGCAGAAAGAAAGAATTCACTTGAGTTTCAACCTATTCCTCCTTCTCACTTAAGTTCTGATAGCGATGTGGGAACACATGGAGGAAAAGCGGAAAGAGCCCATCTTTAGATAGCTCCCTCTCCCTCAGCTTCTGGACACTGACTGCAGCTGTTTACCTTGACTTCAGGCGAACGATGACCCCAGCGACAGCACTGAGTCTGAAGAGGATGTGGACTCTGACGGTGACCAGCATGCTTACAGACCCGCGGGTGGTCTCTCTAAGAGTGTGGGGACAGAAGCTGATAAGGAAGATGACGAAGATGACAGTGGAGACGACACCTTTGGTGACGAGGACAACGGCCCAGGACCTGAATGGGGAGGACGCTCCAGACCGGACAGTGATGAGGACTCGGCAGACACCACACAATCCAGTGAAGACTCTCAAGAAGACCATGCCCAGGATGCCCCCAGTGACAGCAGGGACCGTGAGGATGAGGCAGACAGCCGGCCTGAGGCCGGTGACTCCACTCAGGCCAGCGAGAGCGAGGAACATTGGGTAGGAGGGGGCAGTGAGGGGGAGAGCAGCCATGGGGACGGCTCTGAGTTTGATGATGAGGAAGGGATGCTGAGTGATGACCCCGAGGGTACCAGGAGCGACCGGGGCCACACCAGGATGAGCAGCGCTGGCATCAGGTCAAAAGAATCCAAAGGGGACCAGGAGCTCACGAGCGCTCGGGATCCGGACGACAGCCAGTCTGTGGAATTGTCCAGCAGTAAGTCCTTCAGAAGGTCCCAGGTCTCCGAGGAAGATGACAGAGGTGAGCTCCCAGACAGCAGGAGCAGGGAAACCCAGAGTGACTCCACAGAGGACACCGTCTCCAAGGAGGACACAGCCGAGAGCCGGTCCCAGGAAGACAGTCCAGAGGGACAAGACACCAGCAGTGAGTCCAGTGAGGAGGCCGGTGGGCCGTCCCAGGAAAGCAGCAGTGAGTCTCAGGAGGGGGTGGCCGGCGAGCCCAGGGGTGACAACCCAGATTACACCAGTCAGGCGGGCGACCGAGACGACAGCAGCGAGTCCAGTGAGGAGGACAGCCTGAACACACTCTCCAGCTCCGAGAGCCGGTCCACGGAGGAGCAAGCCGACAGCCAGTCCAGCGAGAGCCTCGGACTGTCGGAGGAGAGTCAGGAGTCGGCCCAGGATGGGGACAGCTCCAGCCAGGAAGGCCTGCAGTCCCAGAGCGCATCAGGGGAGAGCAGGAGCCAGGAGAGCCAGTCTGAGCAGGAGGAGAGTGACAGTGACTCCCGGGACAGCAGCAGGTCCAAAGAGGACAGCAACTCTACAGAGAGCACATCGAGCAGTGAGGAAGACCGCCACCCCAAAAACATGGAGGCAGACGGCAGGAAACTCACAGTCGATGCGTACCACAACAAACCCATCGGGGACCAGGATGACAATGATTGCCAAGACGGCTACTAGCCTCAGCCTGACCCAGGAAGGGCTCTCACAGGAGGGGGTCTTGGGGGCCAAGAGGAGGGAGTTCGCTGCAACTGTAACTTATGGTTTGATCAGACGTAAAGCCAGGACCTTTTCTTTCTGTGAGGAATGGCTCACGTTACTCTGTTTCCTAGGGAGTTGAAGTAATGTCGGAACACGATGTAGGAACACACACAGGGAGAGTGAACAAAGGAAGGTGTGCTCGCAGTGGCCTCACAGATGGAGTTGCCCTGACTCACTCACCCGACAGTTACTGGGGTTCTGTGAAGCACCAGGCACAGCACTAGGGGCTGGGGACGGGTGGGTGTTTCAGGCTACTTTGCTCCCGAGGAGCCTATAGAGAGACAGGCAAAACGGAAACATTAAAGAGCACCAGTGAAGGGGGCCCATGCCATGGCAGAGGTCTGCAGAGAATGTGTGGGGCACAGCAAGGGGGACCAGCTTCGCCCTGGAGAACTAGAGGGTTTCACGGCCGCAAAGCCTGAGTTGGAGGGTTCCATAGAATCTCTCAGCTGAAGACAATATAAATTCTATTTATTCTTGAGGGAAACAGTATTAAATCTTATTCAATCAATGTTTAGCTTGTAAAGGAGTTCTCAAGCCATGGCACAATGGGTTATCTTGGATAAATATTTTTTTTTCCCCAATTCATTTACCCCATTCAGTGCTTTTGTGGACCTTCTGTAAACACTGCCTTATTGATGATGATATGGATAATTTGGTGGGGAGATAGGAGAAAAAAATAATTTTAACAAGGTTGTATAGCTTTATTTTTTTCCCCAAACTATCCAGAGTCTTTTACATGTGTTGCACATAGCAACATTCTGTACATAGGACTCGACTGTTTTTTGTTTTTTTGTAATTTTTTTTTGTCAAGTGCTATTGAAGTTTTACCTCATGAAAAAGTATTTGTTTTGTAATAAAGATAATAATACCCAGAGGAATTGTGTGCTTATTTATTATGGTGCCTTTGATTATTAGGATATAAATCATGGTAGGCAATTCTTTCTCTGCAACATTTCTGATTATTTTATTTTATTAAGATAAACATATTTTTCTTTAATTACTTCATGAAAAATTTCTTTGTAATTGAGGTAGCAGTATGATAAAAATGATATGTTGAAGAGGGCCAGAGAGACAGTTTATTGGGTAAGAGCTCATCCAGCTTATGTAGAGGACCTGAAGTTGGGTCCCAGCACCCACGTTTGGTGGCTCACAACTGTCCGTAACTCCATCTCCAGGGTGCTCTTATGCCTCTAGCCTCCAAGCACACCTGTACTCATGTGCACATACCTCCTCCCCCCCCACATACATATACATAACTGAAAACAAAGATGTATGTGTTTGTGATAATGCACTAAATACACCTGCTACAGATAAGGAGGGGAGATTGGATTCTTAGCTTTGGTATGAGGCCACATCAAAAGCTTAGGATGTTTGAGATCAGTATTAGTTCTTACTGTTCTTCCAGAGGCTCATCTGCGTATTCTAGAAGGTCCAAGAAAACAAAATCCTGAAGCATTTGTATCTGGGAGGGAAACATTTCACCTTGGCACTTCTGGCTGACTGGTGTGTTTACCCTTGGATGCACACTGCAGGACATGTGGATTTCCCCACCACTGAGCTAAAAGAATCCAGACTTAGGTGTGATGCCTTTATCTTTCCCTGCAAAGATCAAAGCTGTGTTCCTTTGAGGATATATACATGCATGCATATACACATCTAAATATGCATGTGCATTCTCTGGTCCTTCCCTTTGAGATTTTAATTTAGGGCGTCTGGAGCATGACCTGGAATTATTCTGCTATACCCCACTCACACATGTATGTCTGGGTTCTAGGCTCCTTGTAGTGATTGTCAGAGTTCCTGTGAACTCACAGCTCCTTCAAAGACAATTGTCCCATTCTGGGGCCTCTTAGGTGCTTGAGGCATAGGTGACAGTATTTTGAAAACTCATTAAGACAGGTTAATATTCATCCTCACTAATATATATATATACATATATATGTATATATACATATATAATATGATACAACATGTATCTATATAGTAACAACACACGAATGTATTTGTAATTGCATAGTATTCTGTTTCTTAACTCAAATATTGAATGTCTTTTACTAGCTGAAGATAAAAGTATTTACTGGGCTTTAGAATGATTGTACCTTACTGGCTTTTAATTTTATTCATTTATTATTTAATATTATTCAGATGAAATTGATTTTAGACTGAGTTATCAATGTGACATTAAAAAGTACGTAAAATTCAGTTAAAATCAGTAAAATGTTGGCCTTTGGAAATGTAGGCAATGGCCGGGTGGTAGTGGTGCACGCCTTTAATCCCAGCACTCGGGAGGCAGAGCTAGGTGGATCTCTGTGAGTTCGAGGCCAGCCTGGTCTACAGAGCGAGATCCAGGACAGGCACCAAAACTACACAGAGAAACCCTGTCTCGAAAAACAAACAAACAAAAAAAAAGAAAGAAAGAAAGAAAGAAAGAAAGAAAGAAAGAAATAAAGAAAGAAAAAAAGAAAATGTGGGCAAAGAAGAGATTCCTCACTGTGCAATCCACCCTGCAGGAAGTTAAACTGTTTCATGGCCTGATACCACTTGGTAAATTATGACATCAAGAACTGCAATTATTCATCAGAACTTTAATTCATGCACAGCCCATGTTGCTGTTATGAGTGATCATGGGAACACGAGATGAGGATGTAAATAACCCACTTCTGTGCCACTGCACTATCCAATGACGGTGGCTCCCGGGCCTGCCTGCAGCCCACCTGAGGGGGTTTATAAAGTCTCTGCTCTGGCTCCATTAATAAAGTTCTGGGGTTAGAATCAGCCTGGGGTTAGTTTGGGGTTTGATGGTGTTTTAAGGTACCAGGTCATTGTAAAATGTAGCCAGTGTAGAGAGCTTGTACTATCCTATAATAGTCCATTCTGGAACCTTCTCACTATTGTTAAGCCTGAGTACAGGTGAAGAAAAACCCTAAACAAATTATAACCCTATTTCACTTGATGGATTGGACCCCGGCTCCCCACTAGCCCTAACCCCCTGTCCTCCCTGCTCCTCAGTTTTACAGGCAGGCTTGATTCCCCTGGCAAGAAGTTAGCCAGAGCAGCCTTTTGGTATCTCTACGTGCACCTCATTAGCTCCCAGATGATAACAATTACGACACAGCCCGTCATCAGAAAACAAACAAGGATGTTTTGCCTTTTGAGAAACTGCCTATGGCAGGTTTAGTTAAGGGGGGGGGCTCCCCTGAGTTTTCCTCTCCCTGCTTTTCCATCAGCGCTGGCTTCATGGTCAAGATAAACCAGGATTTACATGTATACAAGGTCTCCCTCTGCCTTTGTACCAGGACACACCGGACAGAAATCACAGCCAGAGAAGTGTCTTCAGGTTAGAGGGCCCCCGGTCAGAAAGCCCTTCTGCCTTCGCACAGATCCTGACTACGGTTTGAGACAACTGAATAAACATGAAGGGACTGCTCAGAGGCCTCATTGTGTGGCTGACATGAAAGGAATGCTGCCGCCCTCTTGTGTAACACAGTCCGGCCTTGATAAACGATAGGCCTGCAGATCTGCTGGAAGTTCCCCGGCGGTAAGAAGGCCCTGTGAGCCCGAACTGACCTACTCTGGTGATGGGATGGCCAAACACCCTAATTGTTGTACTAGAAACCTCATCCAACTACTGAGGGATCTGGATGCAGAGATCCATGACTAGGCCCCGGGTGGATCTCTGGGAGTCCAATTAGCGAGAATGAGGAGGGTTTATATGAGCGAGAGTTGTTGAGACCAAGGTTGGATAAAGCACAGGGACAAATGGCCAAATGAATGGAAACACATGAACAATGAACCAATGGCTGAGGGGTCCCCACTGGATCAGGCCCTCTGAGTGGGTGAGACAGTTGATTGACTTGATCTGTTTGGGAGGCACCCAGGCAGTGGGACCAGATCTTGTGCTCATTGCATGAGTTGGCTGTTTGAAACCTGGGGCCTATGCAGGATTGTTTGGCTCGGCCTGGGAGGAGGGGACTAGACCTACCTGGACTGAGTCTACCAGGTTGACCTCAGTCTGTGGGGAAGGCTTTGCCCTGGAGGAGATGGGAATGGGGGGGGGGTGTTGAGGGGAAGGTGAGGGGGACGGGAGGGGGGAGAACAAGGGAATCCGTGGCTGATATGTAGAACTGAATTGTATTGCAAAATAAATTAATAAAAAAAAAAAAAAGAAAAAAAAAAAAAAAAAAAAAAAAAAAAAAAAAAAAAAAAAAAAGAAGGCCCTGTGAGCCTAGGGGAAGGTGAACCACCACGGGTCACTATCGCTTTATTGTCTCACCCCATCTCCTCCCTGTGGTGGGCTTTGCTCTACCCCCACCCTGGCCGGCCAGACTATGTAGGTTTATATTCCTCTGTGCTTTGGAAAGGCCGGAGTGCAAGTAAGGGGGGCACAATTCGTCTTCAGCTGCGTCAGTCTGGAGCCCTCGAGGGACTGTTTTCCCAGCTCTGTCCCGCATAAGGCCAAAAGGAGGTGAACCTGTCTTCAGCCTTCCCTGCTCCAGCCTTACCAAGGGGAGAGATGATGGAAACAGGGGACCTGGAAGGATGAGGAAGTTCTAGAACAGAGAGCGAAAAGAGGCAGAAACAGAAAGACACAGAAGAGAAGCCCACATGAGACCCCCCTGTTCCCCTGAGGACGGGCTTCCATTTGGGTTGATAATTGTCTTTTGGGGGAAAAAAATGAAGAAGTGTTTCCACCATTTTCTAAAAACTGGGAGTGCAGTTAAGGGGCCCTGCTGGGAGTTTCTCCCCGGAGTATCGTTTGCTTGCTTTGCTTTTCAAACATGAGGAGAGTAACCAGGGCGCCACGGAGGACACAGCTCACTCACCCCAGCACAGAAGGTTCCTGACGTTTCCCGTCGGCAGACAGTTCGGCCTCTTGGCCATGCTCTGTAAGCATCTTCTATAGTTGCAATCAGAGTCATTTTCATTTGCTCATCGTAAACGGTGTCTTTCAGTGTTTTATAGTTTTCACATCATCACAGGCAACCTAAATCATCTGTGGACTTTATTTCTTATTAATAATATTAGTGATAAAGCAGCAAACAGCTTTGTATTAGTATCATTTTGCGACGTAGCATCCTAAGATGACCTGTTCTGGATTAATTAAGTAAAAAGCGCATCCTCTGCTAAAAGTCTGCCACGATGCCCGGCCGTTTACTCCACCAGCCAGTCTGAATGGTGGAGCAACCATGCAGGGTCTGAAGTCTATTCTACTGCATAGCACATTTCACTAAGCTAGATTTCTTGACTTAATGTTAGTAGTTTGGTGGTATCATCTGAGAGTAAAAATGCAACTTACTCAAAGAGAACAGCAATTCCTAAATTGCAGCCTTTCCAGAGTTCAATGTAGACAGTTACAATTTAACAATACCATTATGATTTAAAAGATGAACATTATCATTATGTGTAATTGGAACCCCTCCCCACTTCTCCCTCCCTCCTTCCCTCCTTCCCTCCCTCCCTTCCTCTCCCAGGCTGGCTTCAAGTCCACTGTGTAGCTCAGGCTGGCCTCCAGTTCTTTATCCTTCTCAGACTTCTGAGTACTTGGATTAGCTATGTATGCCACTATATCCAAATCTATATTTCTTTTTCTTTCTTTTAAATAGGATTCTTTATTAAACCTTCAAATCCTGAAACTAAATAACGTTTGATTGAAAATGATCCAGTGTTGTAATTTCTACAAACTCCAGAAGATGGCAGCATTGCCTGCCGTTGTAGCCCCGAAGCTCCTGGCGGCGATCCAGAGCACAGGTGGATGGTCGGTGGTGGACAGACAGAATGCAGTTCAGGCAGTTCTTACACGGGAAGGCCCCATTCCTTTATCTGCCAGCGGAACAAGATCTAGTCATTTAAACTGGATGTAACCTAGCGTTCAGACAGAAGCAGGTCGTTTCCAGAAGATGTGAGATGGCGACACACAGATGCAAGAATGTGTCTAATACACACCGGGACAGGGACAAAAAGTCACAGCATGTGATGCCTTTGTGACATGGTGTCATGGTGCCATCATGTAGGATGTAATGCTGACACAGTGTCATGGTGGTGTCATGGTGTGACAGTGAAAAGGTGACTGGAGATATGGTGCCATAGTGTAGGATGTCATGGTGATATGGTTTGATGGAGATATGTGGTGCCAATGAGATATGGTGGAGTGGTGTCATGATGATGTGATGTCATGATGATGTGATGCCATGATGATGTGATGCCATGATGATGTGATGTCATGATGATGTGATGTCATGATGATGTGATGCCATGATGATGTGATGCCATGATGATGTGATGCCATGATGATGTGATGCCATGATGATGTGATGCCATGATGATGTGATGCCATGATGATGTGATGCCATGATGATGTGATGCCATGATGATGTGATGCCATGATGATGTGATGTCATGATGATGTGATGCCATGATGATGTGATGTCATGATGATGTGATGCCATGATGATGTGATGTCATGATGATGTGATGCCATGATGATGTGATGTCATGATGATGTGATGTCATGATGATGTGATGCCACGATGATAGGGTGTCATGATGATGTGATGCCATGATGATGTGATGTCATGATGATATGATGCCATGATGATGTGGAGGGAACAAATAAAAAGGACATGTAGATAAGATACATTTGAAAGAAATAATTTGTAGGAATGGAGATGATGAGATATGTCATGGCTTGCAGATATCACAAACTAAAACAAGAAAGGGTTATACTTGGGCATGTGGGAGGAAATTTTGTGTGTAATTTTGTGACTTGGTGATGTTGATAATTTTAAACTGGCCCAAAAAGTCCACTTGCATTTTTTGTGGAAGATTGTAACATATTTTGAGAGGATTCAAATTTAGTTTTTACAACCTCCAGTTGAAAATTCAGTAAATTGCCTTACATAATCATATCTTGTAACAGAGCAGAACAAAGGCGCTAAACCGATTTTTTTCTTTGCTTGTATGTACACTGTTTGAGGGCTGGCCACTTGGGGCTGGATAAGCATTTAGGATGTTCATCTCCAGGGAAGACGAATTCTCCCTTCCTTGGCAGTTTTTAAAGGCTTGTAGCTCTTCATCTAGGGGTTAAAAAATCTTTTCCATGTTCTATTCAGTTAGAAAGGTACTGAACTACTCAGACCCAATTCTGTTGATAATTTGCTGTTCTGTAATTTATAAAATTGTATGTGTGCAGAGAGGAGTCTTAGCTGGTTCAGGGCGATGGGAACTCATTGTTGAATCCTTAAATCAGCATTGAACCCCATGACTCTGAGGAAGGCTTATTTCCTTCACGCCTTCACTTCTTTTCTTCAAAGCTCTTCCTAGTTCCTTTAGCTGGGACCTCAGGGTTAGGATATTTCTCCGGCCTCCCTCAACACATTAGCTGACACTCTAGTCACCTCACAGTTCAGGTGGGATGGGCTGAGTCCCTGCAGGTTGTTGACTGGAGGCCACCTTCAGCTTCTTGAGGGATGTACCGCTACATGAGCTGCCAAGAGAAGACAAGCAGGAGAGATATCCCACCTCTTCTGCTGTCTACATGTGCACCACATGGCTGCTTAGTGCCCACATGGGTGAGGAGAGGGGGTTAGATCCCCCAAACTGGAGTTAAGGATAGTTTCACACTGATACATGGATGCTGGGAGCCAAATCCTGGTCCTGTGCTAGAGCAAGAAGTGCTTCTAATCATGGGGCTGTCTCTCCAGCCCCAAAGATATTATTTTTACTAAGTGTGTTCGGGGATGTGACAGTCAATAGTTATATGACACGGTAGTCATTACTATGTCTACTATAGACAATGTTGTGGTGCTCATAAGCTCTTGCAGTCTCTCTTCTGTTGACCTATAGAGAAATTGTTCTCATGACTGGGAAGGGTGTGTCTCATAAGCAACTGTTTATTTTAAACTCACACATCGTACGAGTTAATATATCATGCTTCTCTCTTTTCTCACCGAACACAGGGTTTGTAAGGCACGCCTGTGGCCAGCTTTGGTGTGTAAATAGTAACTCGGGTGTGCTCTGCCTTAGAGGTGCTGATGTCCTGACTGTCCCCTGGCTTTCTCTTGTTTTCTTACCCTTATTTCTGCTCCACTCAGATTTGCTCGTCTGTTTAGTCTCTCCTAGTTTGTGTGTTTTTTCAAGCTGCCTTGAATCCTTTTGTAGCGAAGAGTCGTGTTTTTCACTAGCTCTCACAAGACACGCAGTACCCGTTAGATGGCTGTGACACTGCCAACATCTTGCTGGTGAGCCCATTGCACTGTGAGGACGCTGAGGGTTACAACATTAGACAGCCCTTTACATCCAATGGAAATTCACCATTACCGTATGAGACCCTTCATAGCAACCCGTTCTTAAACTTTTGGACTGCTGTGATTAAAAAAAAAACATTAAGATTCAATACTCTGGATGCATTCCTAGCAGACCACTAGCTTCTACCAACCCCAAAGCTAAGAATGTCAACAGAGACCATTTGAAGCCTCCAACAACATTCCCTGCTTTGCTAAACAATGCCCACCCATGGTCCTGACCAGTATATTTGGTAAATTCCTTGACTTATAACTCTTTCCTTCTGTAACTATAAAAAGTTCAGGAAATCATTTCCACATTAGGGCTTGCTATTCAGGGCAACCTAAAGCCGTGTCCACAGGCCAGGATCACTTAAATTTTGCTCAGAAAAATAAATCTCTTATTTCCTTTGAGGTAAAATCTGTGTTTTATATCAGTAGTTCTGGATCTCACCACTGCATCCCCAAGCACAACCCACTGGAGTGGGCACAAAGGTTTCAATGGACCTTTGTGAGCAGCTCAGTGACTTCTTCCCGGGGCCCGGTTTGCTCTTTACTTTGGGAAGGGTCTGCTGGTTTACTCTGAGCTGGTTGTGGGATATTCTTTTGTTTGTCAGTGTGGTGGATCAGAGCACATTCATGTTTTTGTTTTCAAAACATTTGCTTGCTAACACTCAGTCTTTCCATCATTCTTCCAATACCTAACCCTGAGTCTTTTTTTTATGGTATCTCTCACTTCCTGTGAACTTGTCACTCTTCATTTGGAGATTCCATGAGTGTTTGGTAGTAAAGACACTGAAGGTAAGAGGCACATGTTCCTTCCAGTCCATCAGGGTGGTGAGTTAAATAATAACAATTCTTTTCTGGTTTGATAGATGGCTCTGAGACAGACTTCGAGTTACCTATCCTTTAGTAATGCCTGACACCCACATTGGAGAAGCTGAGGTAGAAGGTCTGCAGAATGAAGGAAACCCTTGTTTCAGAGAAGGTGGGTCTCTGAGCACACAGTTTAGGGAAGACCCTGGGCAGAACGCAGAGCTATTGCTTTATGAAATCAAACTGAGAGAATTCCTTAAAATGAAAAGTTAATATAAGTTATTGTAAACACCCCAAGAATTTATAAAATATTTCATAGGATAAAAGTAACTATGGACAGAAGATAAAACAAACAAACAAACAAAACAACAACAATGAAACCAGGCCTTCTGGTTAAGGAGAGTGAGCCAGAGTGAGCACTCTTGGTTGGTGAGCGTGGCAGTTTTCCGAATCTGCCACCTTGGTTTTTTAGGTCATACTGTGTTCTCGATTATCTTAACTTTAGATGTAATACTCCTATTGTACGTCACACGTGAGGTGTTGTGTCAAGTACAGGGGAAGAGAGCGAATCAGAACTAGACCCTAATAGCTACTAGTACTGATAAGATTTGGAGATTTTCTTCCTGGCTGCACGATTTCACTCTCTCTACAGACTGCTGTCCTGCCTGCCTTTGCCAATTTTCTCTGCAAGTTCTTTGCCTCCCAACTTTATTGTGTTGTTCATTTTATTGAGTTGGAAGAACACACACACACACACACACACACACACACACACACACACACACACTGCATTTAATGTATAGTGCATATACGTCTTCTTAACACTTTCTCGTTTTGTGTATTTTCACAATACCTTTGATGAGAGTCAGTCTTGAAATTAACTAATGAAAGACCACAGATTCTGTCCTCCTATGACAAGTCTGGACTGTTTGTCCTTCCATGTGAAGTTTAGAATCAGTGATGAATTTCATCAGGATGGCATTGTCTATAGATTTGGGAAGGTTTGACTCAGGAACCTCACATCTACATGACATCTGCATCTTTTAACCTGTGAACCTATGTTTTTAAATTCCTTCTTCAATATTGCTAGTAGTGTTTCATAGTTTTTAGACAAAACATTTTCATATTTTTGTTCAAGTTTATTCCTAAGTATTATATTTTTAATGTTGGCACTCTAGACTCATGTTTATAATTTGTAGATTTCTTTTCTGTCTCGGTCTATCTAGTAAGACGCTTGTCAAGCTGATTAACACAAAGGTTAACTGTGACTTTCACCGATTTTCTGGGTCCCCTTTCTTTTGTTTCCTAAAGCTGATCACAGTTCTTTACTATTTTCATCTTCATTTCATTTTAATTTGCTTCTGTTTTTGTTTTTAATGCAAAGTACAAGCCATCTATTTAATTTTATTCCACAGTCTCATGCCCCTTGACCAGTTGTGCGTCTCTGTTAATGGTCATCCACTGCAAGAAGCAGCTTTTCTGGTGAGGGTCGAGAGATGCAGTACTAGATGGGTAAAAGGACAAGTCAGTAGTTGTCAGTTGAATTTTGAGTCAATCTAACAAAATAATAGCAGTCGGTTCTCCCTTCGGGCCCATGACCTGCCTAGTCACAGGTTCTTAGCCCCACGAATGGTGCTGGGTAAGGGAACTTGTGGAGTGGGTCTTAAATCCAACCAGGAGGTGGTTGGTACTTCTAAGACACCTCTGTCACTGCTGTTAACAGTGGGCATGTCTTGGCAGGCTGGTCACTGATAGAGAGGTTGGCCATCCCTGATCTTCCCCTAGCACTATGAAAAGTAGCCAGTATGTATGACATTTCAGGTGAGAATGCTTGACTGCTCTGTGTCCCACGACTCAAGTGTGTTATGTCTTCAGCAGAAATAATCAAGTTCTGGAGCACAAACAAGAGCAAGGCAAGGCGTTGGTTTTTGTCTTCTCACACAAGCAGTCAAAGCTGTGTGTTTCCCCATAATTGCTACACTGGCTACTCCTTAAAACATTTTCTAAACTTACTGCTCAGCTTCTTCTCTGACTTAGGATAATTTATAAATGGTTGATAGTTCACAGATATGGAAATTTCTTTTTGATATATTTTTATTTATTTTTAATTTAATTCCCTGTTTCCTTGGCAACATAGTTCGCAGTATTTCAATCCTTAAATTTAATTGAAACTTTTTCCCCTTTTTTTTCTTTTTTCTTTTCTTTCTTTCTTTCCTTTTTTTTTGAGACAGGGTTTCACTGTGTTGTGTAGCCCTGGCTGTCCTGGATCTCACTCTGTAGACCAGGTCGGCTTCAAACTCACAGAGATCCACCTGTTTCTACCTCCTGAGAGCGGGGAACTCCATACGTGGTGGTTTGGTATTCCATAAACTCTGACTGGATTAAGCTGGATGGTAGTGTGCCCGGTTCTACACCCGATGTTTGTTTTTCCTGCATAGTTTTAACAACACAGAGGGAGGACAGACAGGCTGCCCAACTGCAATGAAAGGGTTGACGGTTTCCCCAGGGTTTGCCAGTTACTGCTGCATCTGTTTTGAAGGTCTGTTACAGTGTGCACATTTCTAAACATGACTTACTCTCTCAAAGCACAGCTCTTTACCTCTGGTAACTCTTCCTTTGCTGAAGTGAATACTCCAGCACTAATGCCGCCATCTTCTGACAGCTCCTGTACGGTTACTGGATTTACAGATCTTTCACTCATCCCTTCGCTTATAGCCCGCCTGTGCCTTTAGATTTGGAGACAGCTTCTTGGAAATACTCTCTCTTCATTTTGTTCGGCTTCAGAGCTTTTATGTTTTACGCCCTCATTTATATGGCTAGGTGCAGTTTGTTTCTGGACTGGCCCATCTAGTCTTCTCCATTTTTCTTATTTTCCCTCGTTTTAATTTAAGTATTCTCCTTTTCTTTTGACTTATATCATTGTTTTATTTATTTAACAATTTCTGTAGATGATACAATATATATTCTTCAACCACCATCACATCCTACTTTACGCATGATGTGGAATGTTTCTCTATTTCCTCTCCTTTGTGTGTCATATGCCTACTTCCATACATTACAAATTCCACAGCATATTTTATTATTTATGGTCAAATAGTCAATTGATTTTTTTCTTTAAAACATATATTACCCTTTGACAGTTTTGACATTCATATAACAATGCTGGTCATTTTGAACCCCCATTACCTGCTTTTATCCCCCCTACTCCTGTGGAAGCCCTTCCGCCCCACAGCCCCTTCCTACTTTCACAAATTTTGAGTGTGTGCTGCTCACTGAGGTAAACTAGAGTTACCAGTGTGCTCGTGCATGGGAGGTTATTACTGGAGGCTATCTGTCCATGGGCACACCATTGAAGAAAGCAGTCAACTGAACTGTAAGGAATTATGAAAGTAGAAGAAGGTAACACGCTCTTTATTTCATGCACATTTGAACATCCACTTGCTATAATTTATTTTTAACTTGAATGAATTTATTTAATACTTTTTGGTGTGCTGGTCATCCCATTAGCCATGTAGAAATATCTTTACCATTACTTATGAAGAAAAATTTCATTTGTTATAATTCGGATTTAATGGTGCAGCTAGGCCTAGTGACATAGGCTTATAATTGCAGCTACTTGGGAGGTTGAGACATTAGGAATACAAGTCCAAGGTAAGAAAATGCGACCCTATCTGACCTAAGAATTACAAAGGGTCGAGGGATGTGGTTTCATTTGGAAGCTTGCTGGCATGTACAAAACCCTGGGTTCAATTTTCACCATTTCCTCCCCCCCCACACACAAAAAGCTTCTCTCTCGGTATTTTAAAACTGCTGTTCTATTGTTTCCTGGCTTGTGTTGTTTCTGATGAGAATTCGGTGGCTTTTCTATTGCTGCTTTGCTGTATGCAATGTGTCTTTTTCTTCTGGGTGCTTTGAAGATTTTATTTTTAATTTGGAATAGAGTAGTTGCACTGGGATCCGCCTAGATGTGGTTTTCATTGTGTTGTTTGTGGTTCATTTTTCTATCACGGTCCAAGTCAGATGTTGGGATTTTCAAAACCAAGTTTTTCAATGTCTTTTTTCTCCTCATGAGGAAATAAATGAATGTACTTAGGGACGTTAGTTTATCTGGTGTCCGACAATGTTCTCTCTGTGTTGTTATTTTTAAAGGATATTGTTTCTTTCAGCTCATTATTTATTTTACTACCAGGATGTCTCATCTTCATCTTGGAGTTCTGTTCCACACAGGTTAGATTTCATGATATCCCACATGCTGCTAAGGCTCTGTTCTATTGTTTTCTTGGTCTGTTCGAACAGTTCCTATTTAATTTCTTCAAAATCTTTATTTTTGCAGTATCCAAAATGCTATTATGCCAAGTTTAGCAACTTTTTGTTCCAAATGGTATACTTTTTAGTACTGCAGTTTTATTTGATACTCTGGCTCTTTACTTTCCATTTATTTGCTGAAATTCCCTGTCTGTCCATTCATCTCTGTCTTTAAATTCCTGGCCATGGACTTTACCCTACTACTTACCATGTGTATCCTCTGTTTCTATTGCTTATTTTATTCCTAGTTTGTATATACAGAAAATAGATAGACAGACAGACACATACACACACTAATATCTATGGCAGATTTTTATTTTTATGTGTAGCAATGCTGAAATTCTGGGTTTGTTTTCTGTAGGTGGAGTTTTCCCGTCCCAGGGGCTGCTTCCAAATTATCACACAAAGGCTTATATTAATTGTATATACTTGGTCAATAGCTCAGGCTTATTAGTAACTAGTTCTTACATTTTAAGTTAACCCATATTCTTTATTTATGCTCTGCCATGTGATGGCACCTTTATCAACATGGCATGTTCATCTCCTGCTCCCTCTGCATCCGTGTGACAACTCCCTCTGCCGTTTCTCATCCCATCATTCTCAGTTTGGCTTTCCTGCTAACTTTATCTTGTTCAGCTGTTTGTCAGTCAGCTTGTTTGTTAAACCAATCATAGAGACATATGTTCACACAGTGTACAGAAGGATTATTCCACAGCAGTTTTCTGTCAAAACTATTGGGTTTTCTTATAGAGAATTCATTTATTGACAGCTCAGCTGAGGTTTGGTTTCTGGTTTTGTTGGGATAGGTCTACAGAATTCTTTACACCAGAGCTAGAATTGCCCTACTCCAAAATCAGGACTTCTCTGGGGCCTCAGTTCTGGGTTGTTTTTTCATTCTACCTGACTTTTGTGTCCTCTGATGCTTCTATTTAGGCATGGTTCTGAAGACGCTACTGGTCGCTGTATCTCTCAAAGTTTTGCAGAAGCACACGTGGTCATACAGGCAGAGACTCGAGGACATACATGCAGATTCCGCAGGCTCTTCTGGTAATTTGCCTTAGACCTGAAACATGAGATACAAATTCCAACTGATGCCATAGTCCCAAGCTCCAATCTCTGCTGCATGTGGCCAGCAAGTCTGCCACTTCCTGTTTAGGTCCCTTGACGTGGGAATTATGCTCCATGTGTAAACTAGAGTAAGCTATGGCAGTTGCCTGTGCTCTCTCTATATCGCTCAAGGCCCACCACCAAGAGCTGTGTGTTGACTGTGGCCTAGAAACAATTGCTTTGCATTTTTATTTTGTCCAACTTCAGAAGTAATTTGTAAGGGTCCAAGAAAACACTGAAGGAAGACCCCAGAATCAAATGGTATGCCAGAACAAGAGCATTTATTTACCAGCATGCAGGGTCGTTCACCTGTACAAAGTATCGACAACCCTGAGAGGAGCGTGCAGGCTCCTTTTTAAGCACAGTTAGGGGAATTTCAGGAACAGTTAAATCATCTCAAACATGATTGGTCAAGCAGGCAGCAGTCACACTAGCATATTTTTAATTGGCTGAGGTTCAGTTTTACCATTTTTGGACATACTTGAGCAAGTTTGGGCAAGTCCAGACGTGACTCAGAAGTGGGGGTGTTGCAGGATTTGTCCTTGAGACATTGTGGAGGTGACTCAGGCCTTGTGCGTGCTCTGTCCCTGGTCCATGAATGTAAGGGTGTCATTGACTAACGGCCCTTTGTTGGAAGAGAAACCTGTTTTGCCCCTCTCAGAGAACCGAACCCTAAATTCAGTTGTAAAAGTGGGAAAGTTTAAACCCTTCAACTAATGAGGGAGGACGAGTCAAAGTCCACTCCTGCCATCATGGCCAGGGCCAGAAGCCAGGGTTTCTTGTCTGGTAAATGCTTTGAAGACATTAGTGACTTGGTGACTGACCAGTGCCTTCTAATCTCATAAACATGCTTATTGGGTAGTTCATTTTGCTAAGCTTTTTACTAAATACTTCACATACATTTTAAAATTAAATCTTGCAAATAAATGGGTAAAGTATGGGCATTTCTCTGAATTCCATTATCTATATGAGAAAAATGGAATTTTAAGTGTACCAAATCCTTGCCCAAGAACCCCTGTCTGATAAATTTGGTAGATATAAGAATTGGACTCAGATTCTCAGGCCTAGAGTCCCAGGCTTGAGGAGCCATGTGTGGGCTGGAGAGATGGCTCAGAGGGTAGGAGCCCAGTCTGCTCACACAGAGGACCTGAGCTTGGTTCTCAGCACCCATATGGCAAGTCTCACAAACACCTGTAGCTCCAGCTCCAGGGGATCTGACACTTCTGGCCTCCATGGGCACTTGCACTCATGTGCACATACTCACACACAGATGTGTACACGCATACATATAGAAATAAAGATGAAATCTCTTTTTAAAAAGGAACCCTGCCAGATTGATTATTCTGTACTTAAGTGAACTGCTTATGTAACTAATGTGTCCCTCCAATGAAACATGGTTTATTTACTTTCCACAGTGGAAAATACAGCCACACTCATGGGCATTGAAAGCCTGGTAGAGGTAATGGCTCTAAAAGAGACTTATTCTATCCAAGGGTAGGGAAGCTACATGTGTCTTTTGGTTATGTTTAGCGATAAGATACATTGATTCCTTTAACAGTGTAGAAAAGAAGGAAGATCTGTATGTCTACTATTTGTCTGAAAGCACACCTCTGTGTTTTCAGGTTAGCAGACCTCATCTGCTAGTGCAATTTCAAGCTGAGTAGAAAACCATACATTTTTACATATCACTTTTACCCAATTCATGTGGCCCCCTCTGCCCTCACTATGACAACTCCAAGGTGGTGCATCTGTTGTGCTTAGTGAACCATGATTGGCAACACATCATTATCAGTCGGAGTCCACAGTCTACATTTTTAATTATGTAAACTGTAGAGCACAACTACAGTGTTCATGCCTTATGTGCACCGTCTATGAGTTTTGAGAAACATGTCCACCACTATAGTATCACATTTTCTAAATTAGCAAAATTAAACAGAAACCAAGTACCTCTCTCTATGCCTATGTTTGTCACAGACTCTTTTTTTTCCCTCTCTCTCTTTATACCAAGAGCATTATGGGAACTTGACTATTGAGTAAAATAGTCATACCAGCAGTGGATTTTTAACTAAGGCTAGTAGAAGAAGACTAAGGGAATTTTGTGGGAACGTGTTAAATATTGAACAGGTTCAAGCAAGAGAGGCTGTTGTTAGGAACATGGGCTCTGGCTCCCAGGAACTTTCCCGTTCATTAAGGGAGGAAGCTGACAGAAAGTGGTTGTTGTTTCCTCACTGCCAAGCCCAATACTTTCTCGTTTTTGTGATGCTATTTTGAGCATCTTTCCCAAGATTTGCTCCTCTAATAGTTCCCTTCCCAACAGCATTACCATCAGCCTCAAGTTTCCACGTTGAAATGTTAGAATTAATCGTGCTTCTCTTTTCTCCCCTCCTCTTCCTCATCTCCCCTCTCCCGAATTTCTCCCCCATCCTCTTTATTTTTAGACAAAGTCTCACTTAAAGCTGGCCTTGAACTCACAGTCATCCTCCTGACTCACTCTTTCTTTCTTTCTTTCTTTCTTTCTTTCTTTCTTTCTTTCTTTCTTTCTTTCTTTCTTTCTTTCTTTCTTGCTTTCTCTCTCTCTCTCTCTCTCTCTCTCTCTCTCTCTCTCTCTTTCTTTCTTTCTTTCTTTCTCTTTCTTTCTCCTTCCTTCCTTCCTTCCTTCCTTCCTTCCTTCTTTCTTTCTTCCTTCCTTTCTTTCTTTTTTTGGTTTTTTGAGACAGGGTTTCTCTGTGTAGCTTTGCGCCTTTCCTGGATCTCACTGTGTAGACCAGGCTGGCCTCAAACTCACAGAGATCTGCCTGGCTCTGCCTCCCGAGTGCTGGGATCAAAGGCATGCGCCACCACCACCACCCAGTGACCACAGTGTATTTTAACAAAATATATTTAGGGACAACGTGTCTAATAAAGCTTTTTACATACATGGTAGATACTAAGTAATTTTGTTGAATGATCAGACACTTGGAAAAGTCAAAACAAGGTTGTAAAATAGTTAAATGCATGTTTAAAATATTGTGAACTTACTTTTCTTTACAAAAAAAATGCCATCCTCTAGTCTTCCCTTTTTACATGTTTTATTTAACAGAATTAAGTCACAAATTTGAAGGACTACATCTTTTCTCCCTAGGCCTTCAGGAATATCAGATTCTCCTTCAGGCCCAGGGCAGTTTAAAAAGAGGCGGTTCATTTAAAGAAAAGTGATGAGAAATAAGAGCCCCTTGGGCCTCAGCTTTGCACTGATGATAATTCCCACTGTTTCCCACTCATAGTCCTAGTACCTTGACATCCCAACAAATGGCCTGAACCTCCTTTGTCCAATATCATAACTTGTCAGAGGTAGAAAATGCCCCTTGGAATCTGGGTTCCGCAGCTTCATCTCACATCAAGATAGGGACTCCTTGTCATGCCTCAAAGTATTTGTGTGTGTGTGTGTGTGTGTGTGTGTGTGTGTGTGTGTGTGTGTGTACAAGCACAGCTTTTATACTTTCAGTTTTTTCTGGTTGATAGCTTTTACTTGGTCCATTTTCTAATCTTTCATCATAAAAATTCATTTGCATGCATCAAGCATGTTTATGATGCTATTTCATCCTGGAAAGTTCTCTGGCTACCACCAAGCATCTTGGAACACTTCTTCAAGCCTACAGTGTGCTCGTGTGCAATGACGGATCTCAGAAACAGTCCACTTTAGGCCTCCACTTTACTCTGCTCTAAACCTCACTGAGACTGTTTATTCCAGCTCTGGATCACCGTCTTGCAAGGGCAAGATGATGCCTTATTCTCTGCTGTAGTCTTGCCTAACGATGTAAGGGGCAAATGAGAACATCTCAGAGATACTATTTGTCCTCCTGGGGCTGCTGAAATAAATCACCATGAACTGGTAACAACTGACTGACTTCCTCTGCTCAGGATGCCAGAAGTTCAAAATAAAACCTTCCTCACGGCTCTGAGTACTGCTTTCTGGCTGCACACCTCCAGTTTCTGCCTCATCTTCACAAGACCTCTTCCTTTTCTCAATTCTGTCTCTGATAAAAGGGCTTCCCATTGGCCTGAAAACCACCTAGGGAATGTAGGACGGCTTTATCTCAAGATGGAGAAGAATCCTTGCCAGCTATCCATTTGACAAAGGATTACTATCCAGAGTATAGAAGGGAAAAGAAAGGAGTCAAGGAAACAAATGATTTCATTAACAATTAGGTTAGTGATCTAAACAGAGCTCTCAATAGAAGGAATAAAAACCGCCAAGAAATGTCTCACAAAGTGTCCATCATCCTTACCAATCAGGGTATGCAAATTAAAACAACCTTGAGATTTCATCTCACCCCAGGCAAAGGTCAACGAAGCAATTGATAAGAAATGCTGGCGAGATTGTAGAGCCTTGGGGAGCCCTCCTCCGCTATTGGTGGGAATGTAGATTGGTGCAGCCACTATGGAAAATCGCTAAAAAATGAAAAATAAATCTGCAGCACTAAACCACTCCTTGGCATATGTCCAAAGGACTGGACCTGCTACTCCACAGATAATTGCTCAGCCATGTTTATTGCTTCTGTCCAGAACGGGTAGGAAATAGAAACAACTTAAATGTTTTTAACTGAAAACACAAATACAAAACACAAACTGTATACAAATGTTTGCTGGTACAAAGGCAGAAAGACAAGAACTACTGCACTGCAACTTCTTTGTTGCCGTCTTAAAAATAAATTTGCTTGCAGATAACACTTGGTGCTTGTGGCTCTGTGTGTAATAGCAGGGTTCTGCTGTGCTAGACAATCATGGTTCAAAAATAAAAGCTGTTAAATCAGGAGACACACTCAGGATCTCTAGGCTATGACTTGCTTTTCAAACACGACTTTATCTTAAAAAGGCTTATTTATTTTCATTTTATATGTGTGGGCATTTTGTCTGCATGTATTTATGCACATCACATGCATGCCTGGTGCCTGCAGAGGTTAGGAGAGGGAATTGAATTCCTTGGAACTGAAGGTATGTTGGGAACTAAACCCAGGTCCTCTGCAAGTGCAACAATGCTCGCTCTCTCTCTCTCTCTCTCTCTCTCTCTCTCTCTCTCTCTCTCTCTCTCTCTCTCTCTCTCGTTTCTTTTTTAAAATTAATTAATTATTAATTTTACATCTGGACCACAGTTTCCCATCTCTTCTCTTCTCCTAATCTCTCCCCCACCTCAGCTCTGTACCCCCAAATTCCACTCCTCCTTTGTTTCTAGTCAGAAAAGGGCAGGCCTCCCATGAGTATCAACAAAACATGTTGCAGTCATACTAAGCACCTCCTCATGCATTACAGCTGGGCAGGTGACCTAGTATGAGGAGTAGGTTCCCCAAAGCCAGCAAAAGAGTCAGCTGTGGGTCTCTGCATCTGCTCCCGCTGGCTGCTGGAAGCCTCTCTGCTGACAGTTGGGCTAGGCACCGATCTATGAGTACAGCAGAGTATCTTAGGCATCAATACGTTGACATTTTTTTTTCTCCAGGCATGTTTGGCTCTATCCTAGGTCTATGGACTGTCCTGCCTCTGGGTCCTGGCCCTCCAGGCAGTGTCAGGGGTGAGCTCACTCTCCTGGCATGGGTCTCAAGCTGGACCAGTCATTGGTTGGCTATTCCTACAATCTCTGCACCACCCCTACCCCAGAACATCCCATAGGCAGGACAGACTGTAGGTCAGAGGTTATGTGGCTGGGTTGGTGTCCCAATTCCTCCATTGGAAGTCTTGCCTGGTCACAATAGATGTCAGTTCAGGCTACATATCCCCTATTGCTAGGAATCTTAGCTGGGGTCGTCCTTGAAGATTCCTGGGAGTTTCCCTTGTAGCAGGTTTCTACCTGACCCCAAAATACCCCACTTTCCAGTCTCTTTAGTAATGTCCCCTTTACCCCCAATCTGATCCCTCATGTTCCCATCCCCACCCACTCCCAGTCTACCTATGAAATCTCTTCTATTTCCCCTTTCTAAGGAGATCCAAGCATCTCCCTCTTGAGCCTTGCTTGTTGCTTAGCCTCTCTGGGTCTGTGGATTGTAGCATGGCTACCCTTTACTTTACAGCTAATACCACTCATAAGTGAGAACATACCGTGTTTGCCTTTCTGGGTCTAGGGTATCTCACTCAGGATGATTTTTTTTCCTAGTTCCATCCATTCGGTTTCAAATTTCATGATGTCATTGTTTTCTTTTTTCTTTTTCTTTTTTTTCGGAGCTGAGGACCAAACCCAGGGCCTTGCACTTACTAGGCAAGCACTCTACCACTGAGCTAAATCCCCAACCCCAATGTCATTGTTTTTAACAGCTGAGTAATACTCCATTGTGTAAATGTACCACATTTTCTTTACCCATTCCATGGTTGATGGACATCTAGGCTGTTCCTAGATTCTGGCTATTACGAATAGAGCAGCTATAAACATAGTTGAGCAAGTGTCCTTGTGGTATGATTGAGTATTTTTTTGGTATATGCCCAAGAGTGGGTTTTGAGGTAGATAGATTCCAATTTTATGAGAAACCACCATATTGATTTCCAAAGTGACTGTACAAGTTTGCACAGCAATGGAGGGGTGTTCCCTTTGCCCCACATCCTTGCCAGCGTGAGCTGTCACTTGTGTTTTTGATCTTAGCCATTCCGACAGGTGTAAGATGAATCTCAGAGTCATTTTGATTTGCATTTCCCTGATGGCTCAGGATGCAACAACGCTCTTGACTATGGAGCCATATCTCCAGTCCGTAACTATTGTTTTTTTCCAGTTTAAATGGATAATTTCATATCTGGCCTCCTTTCTTTCTCCTGGAATGGGAGAGGCCACACACATGGAAGAAGAATTCTCACATGGCTTTTTTTCTGTGGAGATCTCCATTCTGGTTCCCTTAAAATGAAGTCCATCTTAAGAGCCAGAGGTGGTCTGGGACAGCTGCCTCCTCTTGTGGAGAGTTATATTTGTATATTTGTACAAGCAGAACAGGTTGGGAAGTCACAGACAGAGAAAATATAATAAAAAAGGGCCAGATTCATTTTCTGTTTGGTTTCAATATAGTAATTTTCTTTTTTCCTCTTTCAATATGACCAAAAGATTTAATTTGAGCCATGCCACAGGAATGTGGTTTCCAGGAGGAAAGATGTTCAAATACCCACCTCCCTGGCCCTCACTTTAAGAAGGATGATGTTCTATAGTGTGTATGGAAATACTTTGGGAGTGTACTTCTCTTTCACTGGCATTTGCCTCCTTTGTTGTGTAAGAAAATAAATAAAGATATATTTAAATTTAAGTATGTCTTCCAAAAGAGAACTCTAAGCAAACTACAATCATTCTTTTGATGTATTATGGAAAAATAATACCACTTAATTTTGTTATGAAAGGAATAAATTTAATATGTGTATATCTTTCTTGCCAAATCCAATATTTTATTTTTCAATATAATTTCTCCTGAAATATTTCTTGAACTTTTCTGAGAAATTCACAGTCTTTACAAGTAGCAAATTTAAAGCAAGAGCCCCTAACTCGAAGCTTTCCTCTACCCAGATGGGACCAGCTGGGGCAGATGAACACTCTAGCCAGAAAGACACACAAGATCAACACAGGCATATCCTTCTATATGTTCTGAGCGTTGCTGAAAGGTCCCTTATTATCCCTCTCCTTCCCTTTATGACCCTGCCTGTGCATGGACCTTCACAGCAGTCCCTTCTTATTACACACTCCATCTTACTCCTTTTTAAACCTGCCATGTTTCTTCTATAAACCCAAGAGTCACAACCAGAATGCATCATCCCTCCTCCCCAATCCCAGTTTGGTCTTAGAAATTGTATAAGAAGCAAAAATCAGTGCTTCTTCTTCTTCTTCTTCTTCTTCTTCTTCTTCTTCTTCTTCTTCTTCTTCTTCTTCTTCTTCTTCTTCTTCTTTGCCATTCTCATTCTGTATTCATGAGATGGGCTCAGTAAAGCCTACCTACCTGTGGCTCACCTTCCTCTCCTGGGAGGCTGCATTTCTGTATTTTGCCTCAACAAGTCAGGGTCTAGCTAAATGTCACAGTGCAGTGTGTGCTGGCTCTGGGTGGTGTCTGTTTCTTGTGCTGCTCTGTCCCCTCGCCTGTGTGTGGGACCGGAGTCCCTGGCTGCAGAGGGCTGTCTGAATTAGTCCTGGGACAACCACACCCACCTTTTGATACCCCTGGGAGGGAAGCCTGTACATTGGAATGCCTGTTCTCTTCCTCCACCCTTGATGGCCAGCTTCTACCAATTCCCAGGGGATGAGAGCCCTGATACACAGAACATTTTGCACCAGGAGGATCTTGATGAAACAGGAAGACAAAAGTTCTGTTGTTTCACTGACCATATACAGTCATGTTAAAATGAGTTGCTGTGATTCTTATAAGTTCACAAGCATGCAATAATTACGAGCTGCTCTCAATCCTGTTCTCAATGTCACTTCTACAAAGACCTCCCGTGCCCTTCCATCTGAAGCCTGGGCCTTGTGCATGCTCTGTGGGCTCCCCATCTTAATTCAAGGAAGACTTCTGCAACAATCAGAAACAAGCTTCAGTCACTGGGAGCTTCTGAATCCTGGTGGACATGGGACATAGACCTACCAGGTGATCAAGTTACATTGATAACAGATGACAATGGCAGCCATTTACTAAACGCTTCCCTTTTAAGGACTTTGCACATATTATTTACTCAACCTGCAGCATGGCTCAACTGAGTAGGCATTGTGTGGTTCCTGTTTCCACTATTATCCTTAGAGTCTAAACTTTCTATCTGGTCCTCTAGACTCCTCCAGTCCACTACTATCCTCTTCACTCTACCTTTCAAAGCTCTACTACTCTGTTTTCAGTGCTACACAACTCCTATCACAATTGTTATTTTGAGTTATCACCATGATGTTTAAAGTGCTTGCTCATTCATTCATTCATTCATTCATTCAACTACCATCTGAGTTGGAACTGAGTTAAGCAATGTATATGGACATATAGAAATTAAACTGGGGTTGGGGATTTAGCTCAGTGTTAGAGCGCTTGCCTAGCAAGTGCAAGGTCCTGGGTTCGGTCCTCAGCTCTGGAAAAAAAAAAAACAGATTAAACTATTAGAAACACCTTATAGCAACTTCAGTTGGGTGAATAAGAAGTACATATGCATGTGTATAGTTCTGTGTTGACTAAGAAAAGCTGTATGAGAAACGATTAGTCCTAGAAGAATTCAGACAAAGAATTCCTTTACCCTGAAGGGCGTGTAAAAGAGGAAATGATCCCATTTCACTAGGGTAGAGTTTTGGGAGAATGGAGAGAAGTGTTCTGACCATCATTCAGTGCCCAGACACAGCATACAGGTTGAGGCAGACACCATCAAGGCACAGCAAGCTGTTGACTGCATTGTGGGGTAAATGCTTTGAAGAGAACTGTGGGATTGGAGTAGCCACATGCCTCCAGCATTAGGTAAAAGAAAGATCTCTGGAGGTCTTAAATGGGCAGAAACTGAGCCAGGTTCTGCATGTCTCATCTTAATTAATATCAAAGCTATTGGAGTTTAAAATTGGCTTTCAAATTTCTTTATCATTTCCTCAAAACTCAGAACTGAAGACACAAAAGATGAACAGCCACATGACTGATAACAAGCAAAGTATGTACAATAGCCTGTTACTATCTGGCTATTTACCAGCTTTCATGGTCATTGGTGTTGGAACCATTTTTAATTGAAATTTCCAACAATAGGCCTTTGTCTCAGAGAGAGTCTACTGGTGTGAGGGTAATATTATACAAAGTAATGTAATCAATTAGCTTGGGAGGTGTATTTTTTTCCTACCAGAACAGAAATTGTAGGTAGGCAAGGAGAATCTACTCCAGGACTGGAAGCCCTAGGCCCTTGAGTGCCCACTGTACAGGGGTTAGACTGGGAGGCCCAGAGACTCAGTTGAAAGCCTCGAGAGCTAGGGACCTGTCTTAGCCTGTGTTCTATTGCTGTGAAGAGATAGTAGGACCTCAACAACTCACAGGAAAGGAAGCATTTAATTGGGGCTGGCTTACAGTTTCAGAGGTTTAGTCCATTGTCTGCCATGACAGGAGCAGGGCGGGATGCAGGCAGACATGGTGCTAGAGAAGTTGAACGTTTTAGATTCAGATTGCAGGCAGCAGGAAGAGAAACCCTGGGCCTGGCTTGAGCTTCTGAAACCCCAAAGCCCACCCCCAGTGACACACTTCCTCCAACAGAGCCACACCTACTCCAACAAGGCCACGCCTCCTAATCCCCCTCAAGTAACACCATTCCCTAACGGCCACACATTTAAATATATGAACCTATGGGGACCGTTTCTATTCCATCCACCGAAGGGCTTATAGCTTCAGGCTTTAGCAGCCATGGACTTAAGGCTTCAGGCACTAGGCTGGAGGTGTATCATTCTGAGCTTTAATGGACTAGTGACTCCAGCACTCAGCAGCCATTGTGATCCCTAGCAGCAGTGGGTAGGAGCAGCCGCAGGAATCACCTCCAGTGTAGGTGCTCTGGGACAGGCCTCTAATGGGGGGACCTACAGCTCTGTGGTAATGAATGTTTCAGTGCTCGGCTTAGGATGTCAGGATCCCCAGCCCTCAACAGTGGCTTCTGTTACAGTTCTCAGAACCAAAGTATGTGAGACCCTTGGCACTTAAGGATGGCCTGCTCCCTGGAGCTCTCGGGGACCATGGCTTACAGGTTCTCCTCAGGACCTGCTCCCTGGAGCTCTCGGGGACCATGGAGTAGAGGTTCTCCTCAGGACCTGCTCCCTGGAGCTCTCGGGGACCATGGAGTAGAGGTCCTCCTCAGGACCTGCTCCCTGGAGCTCTCGGGGACCATGGCCTACAGGTTCTCCTCAGGACCTGCTCCCTGGAGCTCTCGGGGACCATGGCCTACAGGTTCTCCTCAGGGCCTGCTCCCTGGAGCTCTCGGGGACCATGGTTTACAGGTCCTCCTCAGAACCTGCTCCCTGGAGCTCTCGGGGACCATGGTTTACAGGTCCTCCTCAGGTCCTGCTCCCTGGAGCTCTCGGGGACCATGGTTTACAGGTCCTCCTCAGGTCCTGCTCCCTGGAGCTCTCGGGGACCATGGTTTACAGGTCCTCCTCAGGACCTGCTCCCTGGAGCTCTCGGGGACCATGGAGTAGAGGTTCTCCTCAGGACCTGCTCCCTGGAGCTCTCGGGGACCATGGAGTAGAGGTCCTCCTCAGGACCTGCTCCCTGGAGCTCTCGGGGACCATGGAGTAGAGGTCCTCCTCAGGACCTGCTCCCTGGAGCTCTCGGGGACCATGGAGTAGAGGTTCTCCTCAGGACCTGCTCCCTGGAGCTCTCGGGGACCATGGCTTACAGGTTCTCCTCAGGACCTGCTCCCTGGAGCTCTCGGGGACCATGGAGTAGAGGTTCTCCTCAGAACCTGCTCCCTGGAGCTCTCGGGGACCATGGCTTACAGGTTCTCCTCAGGTCCTGCTCCCTGGAGCTCTCGGGGACCATGGAGTAGAGGTTCTCCTCAGGGCCTGCTCCCTGGAGCTCTCGGGGACCATGGAGTAGAGGTTCTCCTCAGGACCTGCTCCCTGGAGCTCTCGGGGACCACAGCCTACAGGTTCTCCTCAGGACCTGCTCCCTGGAGCTCTCGGGGACCATGGAGTAGAGGTTCTCCTCCTCAGCCCTCTAATCTCTGCATCCCCGATGCTTCTGCTCCTCATAGTCTCTGGAGTTTTTCAGCTTCCCTCTCTCCACTCCTGCTGCTGCGATTGAGGCTGCTGCTGCCTTGGCAACCACTCGACCCTGCTGCTTCATCATCCCATCTCAGCTCACTCTGCTAGTGAGATGTTCCAACGCAGGCAGAAGATCATCAAGAGAAACCCCTTCTTGGGCCTAAAGCGACACCAGGAGCAACACAGGGCCATGTCTCCTGGTTGCTGGTGGCAAAACGTCTCAATCGTTACCCAGCCGTGAGCCTCATGAGCTACAATAAGGAAGCAAGATGTGCCCATGGATACGACAGTGGGATAAATACTACAGGGACTGCCAGCTGGTCTCTGTTTGGATTGAAGGCCCAATGCATAGGAGAAACGCATGCTTGATACTGTAAATAAATCTGGCCGAGAACCCATGATTGGGAAGCATAGGCCCCAGGGTAAACCTACTCCTAGTGTTCTTCTCAATGGGCAGTGCACCAAACCACCCTTTAGATTCATCTCTCTCTATAGACCCATACATCAGTGCAACTCTCAGACCTTGTGAGAGAAGTTTCTTTGTGGGTAGTAGATGATGATGGTCAATGCAGAAACTCACAACTGGTCAAACTGCAGAGAATAAGTCAGTGGTGTGCTCAGCCTCAAATGGGACAGCTACATCACACACACCCTCCCTAAGGCTCAAGGACTGTGGGAGACCAGCTCCCTCTTATTCCCTTTGTGGATACTCTTGAGCAGGGAGAAATGAGGAATTTGTAGATAGAGGAGAGAGACAGATAGAAAACAGGATATCCTTGGAAGGGCCTGGGTCTCAACCCACCAGCCCCTTCTGTCTCTACTAAAGGGCTTTTTAAAGGAATGCCAAGGGATGAGGCAAAAGACCTCCCCAGCACAGCGAGTGTAGACCATCCCAAACACCTGGCGACCATGCATATGGTCAAGCCATCCCCTAATGCAGCCCTGCTGTGTAAAGCAAGCTCAGATCTCACTAGGAAACCTCTGTGGGATCCCACAAAGGACCATCACAGAAATCAAGGCAGAAAGAGAATGAGAAATTGGAGAGGACCAAACCAAAACAGTGATATCTGGCCGTGACAAAGCCATGGCACTCAGGAAGTCCCAGAAGCTGTGGTTGCCTACAGAAAACTATACATAGGATCAAGCCAGTCAACATTCCAGCATGGGGAGTGGTGTGGGCTCCAGGAGGTCCCACCTTAACTGAGGAGTTACTGGTAATTGATAGTGTCTAGGGGAAGGAGTTTTCTTGAATGGTGTTGTCTCTGGTAGGTTGACCTCTTCCCAGTGAGAGGCCCCACATCTATGAGTGGATGGCAGTGCAGACGGGACCTTGTGGATTATAAAAAGAAAAAAGGAAGAGGACACAAAGTTTAGAGGGGATGAAAGTGGGAGTGAATCTAAGTGGAATCAGGAGGAGTAGAGGTGAATATGATCAAGGTGTATTATATGCATGCATGTAGTTCTTAAAGAATTATACCTAAAAACTATACAGTGTCTTTTTGTAGACTATCAAATTGTAGACTATCAAATATGTCTTTAGATAGCCTGTCCTGGTGGTGTTTTCAGTAGCCACTAATCTTGCCTGGGACAGTATGGGGGTTGTAAATTGGCAAGGAAATTTAAAGCAGGTTTTTGTTGGTGTACAGTACAAGTTAGTCATATATATATGATTTTCACCTTCCTTTGTCTCCAATGCAGCTTATGTAAAATAATGATCCATTAGCTGAACTGCAAACAAATTTCAGCTGTTTTGCTGACATTCTGAATGCTTCTAAGTAAACAAAACTTTTATTAAAAATGTAATTTTAACTTTCTCTGTTTTATATAACACACACACATATATATATATTATAGTGTGTGTGTGTGTGTGTGTGTGTGTGTGTGTGTGTGTGTGTGTGTGTGTGTGTCCCTATGAGCATGAGGGTATATGCCACGGCACACTTGAGAAAGTCAGAGGCAACTGTCAGGGGTCAGTTCTCTTTTCACTGTGTGAGTTCTGGGGACTGAACTCAGGTCTTCAGGTCTTGGTGATAAGAACTCTTACCCACTAAACCATCTCACCAGCCCTCTACTTTAAAGTTTATATTATGCACTTAAAAAAGTAATGCTGCAGAAAAAATTCCTCCAGTCTTATCAAATACGTGGAAAATCCCTTCTTAAAAAAGTCTTTGCTCTCCTTTAAAGGGTACGGTGCAACCTCTTACACATGCATTTTTAATGTTACTGGTGAGGAAGGATGTCTTCACAAAGCCAAACCAATAATGGTGGTGGTTGGGGAAAGGATTGAAGGGCCCAGGAAACCAATATTTCACATTCTGAACTCAGCGTTGGAATGGCCAAACACACATGCAGGCTCTTCAAAGGCAGGGAAAACAAACAAGCATTGAAAAGTCACTACTGTTCCTCTGAGGATTCCCTCACTGGACTGCCTACATCTTCCCAAGGCCAAGACCAAAGAGATTTGGTTGTTAGTCCCCACAAACCAGTCTCATTGTAGACGGCTCTGATGTTCACGTGGGAAGGATCCTTTAATTGTAGATTCTGTTGAGAAGTGAATGGCGTTAGGGACATTCAATTGGTCTGTGGTCCTTGGTTCACTGTGTCCAGGGCTAAAGTCAGCTACAAGGTCCAATCTGCTGGTCTCTGACTGGCAGGTCAAATTCTAGCCAAAATGCTCACCACGCTGTAGATGGAACTGGCATGTTTATAACTTGACCATCCTTTCTTGGACTAAATTCCTATGACTAGTCAGATGTAAAATGTACTCGGACTTCTGCCCAGGGAATACTTTAGGAGTGACAAGTAATTACAGAGAGGCTTGGGACAATTATTTATAACTAGGGACACTTCGACATTAAAGACTCCTCATCTCTGCAGGAGAGGCTGGCGGGAGCGCTGGGCTCTGCTTTATTAGCAAGAAAGATTTACCAGGCTCTGCTCTCTGCCAGCGCCGGCCTTTTAAAAGAGGGAACGACATGTTTGTTTCTAAAACGTCGTTGTCACCGTTCCTTGTTTCCTTTGACTTGCCCAGCTGTTCCCACCGCTTGTACGGGCGAGCACTGTGTACTGTTTTCTAGACTTGACAACCTGTTTGCTCTTTTGGAAAAATAGTTACAGAGTGTCCAGTGCAGATATTAGCACTGGCGGCTTCTAGTTACACAGCAGAGCGTGGCCCGGAGAGGTTTGTTTGAGCTGTGCCCATGGCATGAAAGGCTGTTTACTCTTTCCTGAGCTCAGCAAGGACCATAGCTGGGAAGTGAGTCAACATCCTGCAGCATCCCACAATGGACCCGGCTGAGACGCTCTATTTTCTTTCTTGTATGTGGTACTGTCTATAGTGTCTCCCCTCTGTCTAAATCTGCTCTTCCCAGACAGAGTTGGTCTAGAAGTTGTTTGTACTGAGTGGTTTTTTTTTTTTTTTTTTTTTTTTGGGAGGGGACTTAAGAATAGCAAGGCCAGGCCCAGAACATTATTATTATTTTCAGCCTGCTTTAAAAAAAAAGATGTCATGTATGGGAAGCATTTGCTTGCATGAAGTAAAAATGGTAATTCTTAGTAGAGCAGCCCTGTGGAGGATGGGAAAGAGATGCCTTGCCCAGACTTGGGGACTGACCCGAACCCACCATGGCAACAGAAAAGGGTAAGAAAGTATTGGACAGCATGCTCGCTGACAGTCGTGAGCTTGTTATCTAGATGGCGTGAGCACACTGCGTTCTCTGTTTCACTAACATTGTCCTGATTTCCTATCACTTTAAGGAGCCGAGGGATGTTTTGTTATAGTTACAGTACCCTGTGCGCCTGTGTTCATTCCACAGGGCTTCGCTTCCATAGAGAGGAGCAAAGACTTGGAGGAATGATTGAATTGCCGGATCATGAGTTTATCACAGCTGCAGAGAAATCTCTTCCAAGTTTTCATAGTGCGGCATGCGTTTTTTACTTAAGATATATTTATTCACTTTATGTATATGAGTGAGTATTTTGCATACATATATCAAGTATTCTCTCTCTCTCTCTCTCTCTCTGTGTGTGTGTGTGTGTGTGTGTGTGTGTGTGTGTGTGTGTGTGTGTATGTGTATGTGTATGTGTATGTCTGCCAAGGTGCCTGCAGAAGCCAGCAGAGGGAAATAGATCCCCCGAAAGTGCAGTTACAGATGGTTGTGATCTGCCCTGTGACTTCTGGGAGCTGAATCAGGGTTCTCTGCAAGAGCAGTGAGTGCATTTACCTGCTGAGCCATCTCTCCAGCCCCTGTAGCATGAGTTCAAGGATAAGGTCCACAAAACAGATCTTGAGAAAAACAAGTATCTTATCGAGAGATGATCCTATGAAGCATGGTGTAGTATATGGGACACTGAGGCAGGAAGGTTCCAGAAGGGAGTGGGTAAAATGAAGAATCTATTAAACAAGGTGATGCTCTAGGTACTGGAGCTTGCTCGCTCTTAGAAAGTCTGGGAAGAGACTGAAGTTCCCCCTCAGGCAGCAAGGCAGCTGATTGTTTTATGCTCATGGGCTCAGAACTGCCCTTGGAGACACTACAGCTCCAAGACTTCCAGCTTGCATCGAGCAAGGACCAAGTGTGTTCTTTCAGTCCACAGAGAACTGCAACACTCTCAGGTTGTGGAAGTCAGACCGTTGCTGGGAAGGGCAGACAGTGTCTGCAGAGAGCAATGACTCATTCACTCAAAGCAGATTTAAAAAAAAAAAAAGCAAATGATGCACTGACTTAAAGGATCAATAAATCAATTGAAATTTTGTTGAGATATTTACATAATTTCAACTTATCTTCTTATAAAATACGTATTAATTCTACACAGAAATAAACATTTGGCATTGTCAAGACTTTGCAAACCCTCTTGAGCAAGGATCAAAGCCAACATAACCAGTTGTGAAATAAATCAAAATTATATGCCACTAGAAACACTAGAGGGCAGGAATGACTTCTGTAATATCATATCAAAGAAGTATGACATTGGGGGTGACTCAGTGTAGAGTCCTTGTCAAACATACCAAAGGCCCTGGGTTCAATTCCCAGCCATGCAAAAGCAATGGTCTGAGCAAAACTAGGCACGAACTCATGCTAATGTGCTAAGGATCAAAGTCAGTTTAAACCTTGTTTTAAAGTCAAACCATAAGGGCTATGCTTCAGCGTTATCTCGGAGGTGAGGTTGAGGGGCTGGAGAGATGGCTTAGGAACACTCGGTGCTCATGCCGAGGAACCAGGTTTAGTCCCCAGTTCCCACATCAAGTGGCTCACCCCCAGCTGTAACTTCATTCCAGGAGATCCAATGGCCTCTTTTGTCCTCCAAGGCGCTGCATGCGTGTAGCATACATACATTCAAGCAGGCCAAATACTCATATATGCTAAGGAAAAACAAAGTTCGAAATGTATGACCCTTCTTATAGACTCAAGTCTCCAACTCCAAAACAGTGTTTTACGTCCTCTGGCATTTTAAGAATAAATTTGTTTTTTCTTGGCTAAATACACCTCATTTCCATTCTGTTTGTTAGGAAGAGAGCCCAGGCTGGCAACATGCTGAAGCACAGAGACTAGCTGATGGCTCCCCATCGGCTACCCCAAGTTCAGCAGTCTTGTTGCTATGACATCGGCTCCTCCAAGTTCTTGTTGCCATGAGAAACTGTGTTCATCTGTGGGACCTGCTTCCTGTTTGTCCTCTGTCAACTGAAAACATTCTCCTGAAGGTGCTTAGACCCGTGCTGGTGATGTGTCAGTGTAGCTTCCTAATTTTGATGCCATGTTTGGACACAGGACAGTGTTCTTAGGGGTGGCATTTAGGGCTGGTGGGGCATTTTATCTACTTACTCTCCAATGGTTCAGGGCAAACAGTCTTTCTGGCATCATCCACACTAACTAGAGAAATATTTCTTTGCCCAGTTCACATCTCTTTCCTGAGAATCATCCCTCCCATGCTTCCTGCTAGTCACATGACTGCCACTCTGTCTATGCAGCGGGAGCTCAGCCACAGCCCGTTAATTTGTTGTATCATATGACCCAAGCTGTCCTTTCCCCAGCATCCACAAGAGTAGAAATGAAGTGTTTAGACCATTACCTTATAAAACCCAAAGCTCTCTCTCTTTCCCTTCTTCCCCCTCCCCACCCTCCTTCCTCCCTCCCTCCCTTCCTTCTTTTCTTCCCTCCTTCCTTCTCTCAATTGGGAAACAGAAAGCTTGCAATGCAGAGAAAAGACAAATGAAGCTGAACAAAAGGAGAGACGGGAAGTTTTTTAGTGTCTTGGAACTTCCCTCTTTCGGTTGGTTCCTGAAGCTCTATTCCTGTGTTGGAGTTTTATGAGTAGTTACCTTAGCGTCCTCCCAGTGGATTTTTTCACTGCAGGCTCAATCCAGTCAGATCGGTGTGTTTGTCTCCAACCAAAAGCAGTAATTAGAAGCTGCTATGCAAGGAGGGAATGCTCCAAAAGACAGATTTAACGGGTAAAGTTTGAAGGGTGGATTCGAGAACTGAGAATTCTGTCTTCCCCTCCTAATAGGATCATCCAGCTGAGGCATCTTCTGCACTCTGTATGGACTCAGACCTTGTGCCCAATGTAGCTTGTGCAATGAAACTCCAGGACAGCTTTGCGGGATGTTTGTGTATGGAGAAGCTGTAAGAAATGTTAGTTCCAATAAAGACCATCGCTCTCTTCAGAGGTGTCCACTGGAAACTGAAGGGCCATAGGGAGAAATGTGTTGACTTAAACTGAGCCTGTGGTAGAGCATTCGACTCTTAATCCCAGGGGTGTGGTTTTATGCCCCACGTTGGGTGCCAGATATCATTTGATGTCAGCCATAGGTGCCACGGGGGGGGGGGGGGAGAGAAGCTCACCAAGATGCTAAGCCTTCATTTTCTGGAGCAGAGGGGTTCAGCGTTCTTGGAAAAGACTGACACCCAGCTAGCTCACTCTAGTTACTTTATTCAAACATATATAATATAAGGTTAATATGGGTTGGGAAAGGTTCCAACTACCAAAGTTATCTTGCTCTTGCTGCCTGTGAGAGCACACAACCCACACAAATCTCAGTTCCTTTTGATCATGGCTAACCACAATCAGAAGTAAGAACTCCAGATTCGCCAGGAGTGTCTTAGGACCAAGGTCAGTGCAGCTGCAAGCTCTCATGTACCACCAAGTGCAGATTCTCTAGAGAGACAACATTTCTTCAAGGTTTAAACAGTCTCAAAACAATTTCTCAGTCTCTACTGATTAAGCCAAACATAGCAAAGGCTTTATTATACATTTCACTCAAAGCCAGACATAAGAGCTTTACTTTACATATCACTACAAGAAAAGCCATGTTTTTCCTACCTAAGGAAGAAATTGAAGGCTATGAAGCATGAGCAAATCAGAGCCTAGCTGTGTTGCAACACAACTCCTTAAACATGTGCATAATGTTTAATATATCAGGGTGTTGGGAATGTATATGTTTGGGGAAAGTTAGAAGGATTAGGAAGAACTGTTTTTCCTTTAAAAATCCTCTAGAGAGTCTTTCCTGGCCTCATAGGCACTGCATGCACATGGCACACATATGGACAAACAGGCATACACCCACACACACAAAACACACACACACACACACAAACAAACAAACCTTAAAACAAGCAAATGCTGCCAATCAGAAGATTTTGTGCTTCCTATTGGCTAGCATGCAGGCCAGTTCGATATGCTGGCCTCACCACATCCGTCACCATCATCTCTTGCAGAATCTAGAGGCTGATTCTACAGTGCTAGCAGAAATGACAGCCTTTATTGCAAGGAAGCCAAGAACATGCAATATAGTTGAGCTAGCTAGAGATTCCTATTACAGGTGTCATTCCTATGTATCCTAAAGGACAAGGAAACTAGCGCCATACTACAGTTTCTATTTGTTTGTTTTTGAGACAGAGTCTTACGATCTATCCCTTCTTGGACTGGAACTTGATATGTAGATCAGGTTGACCGCAAACTCACAGAAATCTACCAACTTCTTGCCTCCTGAGTGCTAGGATTAAAGTCACATGTCACCACACCCAGCACTTTAAAGGGAGTTGGAGAGACCTTTGATGTGGGTTCTGAAAACCCAACTCTTGATGTTTGGGTCATGAGCCTTAGCTTTTTAAAAAGGAGTAGGCTATCCCTCCACCTCACTACAATTTTAAAAGAGATATATTGCAAAACCCAGAAAGTCTTGTTTAGAGGTCACTGGGATTTCTCAGCCCCTAAGCAATCCTTAGTCACCAATAGTACACGTAGCATGAAAGTAACATGCCTCTCACACTGAAAACTATTCCCAGGAACAGTACTAAGGGTAACTAGATAGGAGTTCCTTCTAGCAGAGGAATTCCCTAGGCAGTCACATGGGTTCTACAAAGAACTTACTTTAATGCTGAGAACACAGGCAGAAAGCAGACACCAAAATAACTAAAGCAATTAGAGTATCGACCCAGATAGCCTAATTCCAGAGCTCCCAGAATGGTTATTTACTGGCTCTGCTGCCTATCAAGATAAAATCTAAATGAGTCTGTCTCTAATCATTGAGTGTGTAACATTGAACAAGTCACGTGGCCTCTTTGTGCCTCAGTTTCCTGGGTGTGAACAGCAGTGACTGGAATGGGAGACTGTGAGAACCTTGTGAACAAACACAGGAAAGTCCTTCAGCATGGTCTTGCTGGTGCTACTTACTCTCTTGTTATTTACGTTGATGGCAAATTCCAGGTTCATCCCCAAGGAGTGAGTGCTGTATGTCTGGGCCAAAGCTACTCTGCCCCTACCATCCTGACTGAGTCTTCTCAATGCTTTATTGCCAGCTTTCAACAAAGCATTAGAAATTAGGTCTCCAAATGGCCTCAAACTCTAGGGGAGGATGTTTTGTGAGTTCAACTTTTACTGTCTGCCACTGACTAAGTCTCATTCATTCAGACCACTAGTGGATGTCAGTTTTAATTAGGAAAAGAAATTAATTCTAGAATACTTTAATTTTAGTGCAAAATTCATTAAACTTGTGTTATTGTGTGTCACTCAAGTAAATACAACTTACTTCTTGTTGTTTTAGAATTCGGTTTCATGGAAGAGAGATGGATTTGTATAGATTTAATGCAGTGAAACTAGGGATATCAGTGGCTTGTGAAGGAAATGAGTTGACACTGAGAGGTCATTGATGAGATTCCAAGCCAAGGTGATAGTGTGAGCAAGATGACAAGGGTTTTGAGAATTCCCATGTGTTTGAGAGTGTTGAGGGAACTCCTGTAGCAACAATGGTGATCTGGGTTGGAGGGGGTACATCTAGAAAATTAAATACTGAATAGCATGGATTTTTACATTTTAAGAAAACATGTTACCAGCATTCATTAAAAGTAAGACCCCAGGAATCACTACAATGAATCGGCAGCAGTAATTTAGTCTGATAATTTCAAGTGGACAAATATTTCAAAGATATTTGGATTTTGTAGGCTGTCCTAAATTTCTAAAATATTCCTCTTGAGTTGTGCATTTTATTATCTATGTGCTTAGGCGCTTTATTTTAGTCCAGAGACTAAGGATCAAATAGCATTGTTCCATATCATCAGAAGTCTCTGTTTGTGATGTATTCAACCCATGGTCATCAACTTACATTTTTTAATTGGTCTCATCAGAATTTAAAATTTTGGTGTGGCATTGTCTGGGCAGTGGTTCATTTACATATTTCACATATATATTTATATATTTCATATAGAAAGGAAACTGTGATCAAAAGCAAAAACCACAATGCACGGGAGACAACTAAATAAACAAACTTAATTGGCTTGTGATTTCAAAACTTCAGAGTCTGTGATATGCCATAGTCACTGTGGAAGTCTAAAGAAGATAGAGTAACTAACAGCTTTGAAAATGACATGGTAAGTATTTAGAGGACTGCTTAGCATCCCCAGAGTAACACCAGTGTTCTGTGGATCTCCAGTAAGAACTAAGGAGGTAGATCTACTCAGCTGTCACATGACAGGGGTCAGTGAGCAGCTACAGCAGGTGGTCAATGATCAGCCTACTGCACAGCTGAACGGACACAATGAACTCCTGTGATGGAAATCCTCACGTCTTGTGTCTTATGGGATGATATAATTAATTTTATTATAGTTTAGGTTCCTCCTGCAAGCCATTATTTTCCTATAAAATAAACACAGCCTACGGGTACCTATTATAATAACTACCACTTTTATTTACAGGTGTTTCTTAGCAATTATATACTCCTCTTAGTCACCAAAGTTCGTGACTGCTTGGGAAATCGAAGGTATTTCTGTCTTCAGCCATTCAGGTCCAAGTCCAAGGACTAAACAGCCCTTGTCTTTCAGAGAACAGTGTTGCATGAGACTTGAGGCTATGAGAAGTGAATGTTATGAAGTTTTCTTAGTTGGAATGTTAGACTTGGAAGCTTCAAAAAATCTGGAGTCCTGGCCCTAGAGTCAGAGTCTTGTGGGAGAGGCTGCACTGGCTGACCTAAACAAGCCCTGCCCCTGGAGTTAGAGTCTTGTTGGAGTGGCTGGAATGCCTGTCCTTAACAAGCCCCCAGGTGGATGAAGAAGCTGGTTGGCAGATGGACTACTGTGATACCAAGGAGACACTTGAAAGTGTGCCATCTTTGTTCATGAACTCCTAGAGATGCATGTTATATCATAGCTAAATCAGATGCGAGCATTTTAAATGGTTTCCTATTGGAAAGAATATAATAATATTTCAAAAGAGAATTTCCAATGTTTTTTTCTGCCTCTGGTTTTCTGTTTACTGATGGTGAATTATATACTAAAGCTTCTTCAGAATTGTGATGTTACATTTTTCAGCTACCTGATGTGGTTATATTGTGAACCCCAATATATTGTGCACCCTAATAAACTTATCTGGGGTCAGAGAACAGGACAGCCACTAGATAGACATAGAGGCCAGAAAATGGTGGCACACAAACCTTTAATCCTAGCCTTCTGGAGTTAGAAATCCATCCGGATCTCTGTGAGTTCAAAGCCACACCGTAAACAATCAGGCATGGTGACATACACCTTTAATCCTAGCACTTGAGATCTCATGTCTTGCTTGGGAAAGACATATGCCTTTAATCTCAGGAAGTTATGGCAGGAAGCACAAAGGTATATTAAGGCGTGAGGACCAGGAATGAGAAGCTTTTAAGCTTTTAGGCTTTTAGCAACAGTTCAGCTGAGATCCATTTGGATGAGGACTCAGAGGCTTCCAGTCCGAGGAAACAAGATCAACTGAGGAGTTGGCAAGGTGAGGTTGCTGTGGCTTGTTCTGTTTCTCTGATTTTTCAGCATTCACCCCAATACCTGGCTCCGGTTATTTCATTTATAAAACTGTTTAGCAATTAGTTTTATAACCTGATGTCATTGTCTGAATGGCTGCCTTTAATTAGATCACCTCTCCCCAAAGTCAGATTTCTTTATCCAACTCCAATTGAGTTTCTACATCTAGATATTTCATGAACACATCTGAAGCAACCTGCCATCTCTCTCCCCAGTGCTACCCTGATTCTGTTTTTCCTCCATCAACAGCATTGACCTAACTACCCAAAGCTGTCACAGAAGTCCTTACCTTATTCTTCCATAAGAGTCACCTCCACAGTCTAATCAAAGCCAAACTCCATTTCATCTTTCAAGTTGATTATGTCCTGAACTTGATTCTGCACTGCTAGCCTCTCATTTCCAGAGTTGGACAAATAGGCAAATACTAGAGTCCTCTTTAGAATATTGTACATTTCATATGCATTTCTGTAAATGTTGTATTTCTGAAAGATACCCACTGCGATAGAGAAGCAGAACTTGTAAATAAGAGTTTAATTTTTAAAGGAAGAATGGCATTATTGAGCATACACTCTGAGAACAGTGGTCCAGACGGTTATAAGAGTACTGCCTGCATCCCACAGCAGAGGGTGGAACCATAGCTCATATGTACACTGAAGACTGAAGACACTACGACCTAATCATGATGAAGATGTGTTTTTATCTTATAAGAAATCTAGCTGCTCAAAACTATGGTGACAGTTAAAATAGAGTGCAGACCTAGGGAGGCTCCTCTGCGGGTATTGTGAAGGAACACTCGGGCTCTCTCAGAAGCCTTGGAGGTTGATGTGTCTACAAAAGGTATCATTTTGTGACGACATTTGCTTTCCTTTGCTTTTTGTTATTCTTTTCCTAGTGAATTTTGTGGCTAGGCTAGTAGATTATTGACTTGTTTCTTTGTCATTGTGGTAGCTGGACTGAGTTCTCCCCACTTCATGACACTGCTCACCGTGTCTATTAGGCAACTAAAGTTTTGTCTGTAAAAGTTCATTAGCTGTTGTATGCCTGTGGAGAGAGAAGGAGAATTGGATGCAAAAAGAGCCAATACACTTTCTAATCTACACTGCGGCAATGATTCTAGCACTGTGCACATTTGTCAAAACAAATTCAAATAAACTTTAGTCACATATTAATGAACTTGACTTTTTCAAAAGCCCCCCTGTAGAGTAAGTTGTCTTTTATGGGTAGGCCACTTACTTAGGCAGTAGCCAATGACCAGGAGAGGAAAAAACTGGACCTGGATATTTCAGATGTAAAATTAAAGGGGTTACATGTTCCTGGGGTATGAATAAGGTCAATGGGCCAATAAACACAATTTATTTACAAGATCAGAGGTTGAGAAGCAGCTTTTAATTCCTAATAAATCAATGGGAATGGAAAAGGGAAAGAAAACATAAATCAAGCCTGAGTGTTACTATCTTTTTCCTTCTTATCTTTTCCAATATAGCTGTCCACTCCACCCCAACCATTTGTGTATCTCTGTTTTTCATCTATTTGAAAATTTAAATCTAGCGACAGTGCTTCTCTTCAATCCAGGAATACAAGGCTGGTGGGAGACACTCTTGATGTTCTGCCTCATTTCCCTTGATGATGCATTCATTCAATCACCTACAAATTATTTATTGATTAACTCAGACAAGTGGAGCACTCTTTTCATGCTCAGAATATATCCTAGTGTAGGACCCAAACCAGAACAACCACAATAAGCAATGAATAAATCAACAAGTGAATGAATGAATAATTCATTCATATTCATAATCATATTAAGATAAATAAGCTTATGAAAGAAAGTTTTAGAAAATTAAAGGAGCTATTATGTGTTGACTCTGTTCTTCCCCAGTTCATATGTTACAAGTCCAAACCTCCAGGACCTCAGAGCACTATGTTTGGAAATGAGGGCATTTTGGATGTAATTACGCAAGATGAGCTCATTCACCTGGGCCTGGATCCAATATGATTTGTATTCTTATGGGAAGGAGAAACTTGAACACAGACAGACAGTCCCACAGAGAGAATACTAAGAGAGCAAGGCAAAAATCACAGTGATGTGTCTACAGGCCACAGAACACTAGAGGCTGCCATTGCTAGAAGCTAAGAAGGGGGAATGGAAAAAGTTCCCTGTTCTCTTCAGAGAGAATCAACCCTGTTCATGTAGAAATGTAAAATGAGTCATTTCTGTTGGTGAAGCCACTTACTTTACCTTGTTTTTCTACAGTAGCCCTAGAAAATAAATTCCAGGTTATGAAAAAGCAAACGTCAGAGAGCAAGGGTGGTCAGCAATCTTTACTAGGAGCCTGGCTCATCTTAGTCACTTCACAGGTAGACCAAAAAGTGGAACCGTTCCTGCCACCTGCTGGAAAAGCTGGGTTTTGGTCCTTCTTCCTTCATCTCCATCCTCCATATACACATCTATAGTAGCTCATGGGGATTTTATTGAGTGATATATTTCTATTGTCGTCTACCCACCAGATCAGGATCATTTCAAAAGGACCGTCTCATCTTGATTCCTATGTCTTAATTTCTACCACAAAGCCCCAAGGCACACAGATTCACTAAGAATTTGACATACATGCATTGTGTTTCCATCATAAATATGTAATTCGATGTAGATTGAAAATATAACCTGTCATGAAACAGGGCCTTTCTAAGCAGTTCACTGGGATGCAAGACTTCCTGAGTCTCTGAGAGGCACCAGGAAGAGCTTCTCTCTTTGTGTGAGGATTGTGCCTGATTCTGATAACCAGGAGGGACAACATTGTCCCTGCACATCTCATCTTTTAAAAGTTTAAATGGACTAACACATGTAATAAATGTCTGGCATTGGCTAAACGCTTAAAGGTGTTCACAACTTTATTAATGTTCTTAACTGTACTTTCAAAGTCGTTCAGTGATTTACTGGATATCTACTATGCACCTGGGTCACTGGGTAAAATGGGGGCATGGGATTGTTTTTAGTACTCACCGATTTCCAGTCTCATGGGGAAGAAGATAAATCAATCACAGAATGAATAAAAACAGCAGTTATGATCATTGCTATGAAGGGCAAAGCGTGGTATTTTGAGATCACAGGTAGGGAATTTCACTGGTTTAAAGGTCAGGGACAAGGACTTGAGGTTTTAGATGTGAAAAATGATTGGCTCCTGAGGACATGAAGAAGAGTGTAGCAGATAAGAAGAGTGGTCACTTCAAGATCAAAGAGTGGCAGGATCTTTCTTGTTAAGGAGGGGAAAGAGGTCGGTGTGCCTTGGGTGAAGCTGTTGATAGGTGCCTGGCTCAAGGTGAAGCTGAGCTCAAATGCAGCAGCTAGCTAACACAGCAGGTCACTCTGTTAATCATTTGGTGCATAGGCCTTTGTATGAGTTGGTGTAGGTGAGTGATGGGCGACATTGTACTCAGTTTCATTTTGAATATCTCTCAGATTGCAGAGTGGAAAATGACGAAGATGTACCTCATGAGAGGGAAGGATGATGGTAACTTGGGCTCAAGTAGTCATGGTAGAAATGAAGAGAATTGATGGAGTAAAGGTCTACCAAGGGCCAGCACCAGCCAGCTAGCTGGCTTATGTCATGGCTGTGAAGAGCCTAATTTTTCGCTATACAGATGCTATAAAGAGATGGTTTGGGACATACTGTGTGCTTTGAGACATCCAAATCTCTAAGGTGCTTTGAGACATCCAAGTGAAATGTGCATTGGTCAGTTAGGAATGTGGGTTCGTGGTGCATGAATGAGTCATATAAACATGAGGTCCCAAGGCTGCCATTGTCTGAGGGAAAGATGTTAGTGAGAGGGCATTTTGTGGTTTGATATGGAATACATAGCCAGCCCTTGGGAAAGAGATGGGATCAACTGGCTCAATGTGTCATTGTTTCTTCCATTTCAGCAATTTCTATTTTGAGTCCCCAATCCACTGCATGGTTCAAACCTAACCACAGTCAGAGACTTGGACATTTCTTCAGAGCATGCCTTAGTTGAGGGAGTGAATGGGGCTGGGACCTTGGTGTGGAGACATAAAATTTCCTCTGTTTGTCTATACAGTCATATAGCTAAGTCCACAGGGCTACAGTGAGATGTCCATGTCCTGCCTGTGAGACCCCTGAGGTACCTGGCTCCTTTTGCTACTCCCTCACAGGCAGCGGGGAGATTCTTCTGCTTCTATAGCTTTGTGTTCCCAAACTGCACACTCAGCCGCCTCACCAGGACGCTACCACAGGAACCAGGTCTTTCATGCCCTCTGCTCCCAGTACTTGCCATCTGTAGTCTTCTTATGTCAGCTAGGACGTGGGAAGCAGCAGTTAGTTCCCTTCCATCTACTGAAGGCCTCTGGAAGATCCTGCCATCTCCCAGCAGCTCTAACCACACCAGGTGTGGAACGAGGCTCAGCTCTGATTCTTACCTAGAGTAGTCTAATTTACCTTTGCTACAGGGTCACCCCTGGTTTCCCCAGGGCTTTGGCTTTTGAAAACTTATGGAGCAATAAGTGGCACTTTTCATCTTCTATTTCAAATGATCTTTTCTCCAAAGAAACAGTTTCCACAGAGCCCACCTAAGCTCCTCAAACACAATAGGAAATAGCATGAAAGAAAAGATGGATGTTTAGAAACTAACCCAGGACACAGCCAGGAAAGGAACATTCTCAGGGACAGTTCTTGCAGATCAAGACTTAGAGTTTTCCTCTCATTACCTCTTGTCCCTAAAGTTCTTTACTTAACTATGGGTAATATATGCATGTAAAACAAATCAAACATTAACTAATAAGAAATCATAAAGAAATTAATTTTAAAGTAATCCTTTGATATGCATATAATTTTAACATGCACTAAACACAGAAGAGACTGTGCACACCACTGAGGTGGATGTGCCTGTTTATTTTGGTAACAGAATAAAATCTTGGCTTAATATTTGATAGTACAGGATGTCGCATCTTTAGTGGTTCTCAGGACTAATTGCTATTTTTAATTTTAAAATCATCAAGGGTGATAACACTGCCTTGAATAAAATACATAGAACAAAATGGCACACGCATGTTTAGGATCATTTCAGGAATTGTTAGGAACTCTGTACTAATCCCAAGCCAAAATTCATTCAATAACTATTTTTTGAGACAAGGTCTCTCTATGTAGCCCTGTCTTGCAACTTGCTATGCAGATCTGGTTGGCCGCAAACTCACAGAGATCCTCCTGCTTCAGCTGGGGTTAAAGTTGTGTGCCACTAAGCCTTGTTCCATTAATAATTTTTAAATGAACTTTAAGTCAGCAACTCAAACAGCAACTTTTGAAATCAAACATTCTAATAATATGTGATCCACAGATATATCAATTTGATATTTGCATGCTGAGGAATGGCAGTAAGAAAATATTACACGTTTCTGTTTTAATAGTCGAGCTGTTGTGTTTTGTTGAGAGCAGAAAACTTGGCTCATGTCATAAAAGCGCTGAGACTCATAACACAGGATAGTCTGGAATCAGAGCCACCGTTTCAGGCAGCATCCGTTGGTGTTGCATGGCATGATGGCAGACAGTGTGGAGTGCTCACACTATGTTCACAACTAAGGTTGTAAGTGCAGCTACAGAGGTAACATGAATTTTGTAACACATTTGATTTAAAATGAATTTATCCAGAAATCTTTTACTCCTGCCAAATTCTGGGGCAATCCCTACATTATGTTACATAAACCCATATAGGGTGTGACTCATGGCTTAAGATATTAGATTCTAGATATTCTTCTAGTCAACTGAATCGCACAGATGTTGTGCAATTAACTGTATAGCCAGAAGGAGATGCTGTATATACCTTGTACATGTTCTATCAGTCTATAAATCTTAATTGAGATAGAAGTCCATCCAGTTCATTGTGTGTACTATTTTCCTTCTAGGTCCATTTTAACTGAATTTAATTGGAACAAAAATTACAAAATTTCCTGAAATTAGTGATGCTGAAATCATTGTTCCTTTCTTTGTAAGGTCATTAAAATAAAATTGCTACAGCCATACTTCACAATACACGGTCTTTCAGGTTCCAAGAACCATAGAAGTTATGTACTACTTTTCAACATTAACTTGTAAAGTGAGGTTTGATCGTAACACAGCAAAATTAAATTACATACACTGACATATAATTGTTCCATTACTGTAAAAATAATGAATATGCCTAGGGGATGAGAGGAGAAAGTACCAGACTGGATTTTCATTTTATTAAGAAATGTTTTTATCCCTATTCTATTCTAGTGAAAAACATGAGAACATTTCACATCTAAAGATACAGTCTACATTTACACAGGTATATAAGAGAAATAGAAACCATCACTTTCCAGGCCATGGGGGCACAGAGAGCAATAACTTCAGTTTAGGACAGTGTCCTCTGTGGCTTGTGCTTTAGAACTCTGATATGAGTCGTTCTTAATATGGCAGAGGGAGAGTGCTAATGTTTCAGTTCATCATGTTGGTACAACATAAATACAAAAGTCTTCAGAAAAGCAGGTCAAGAGAGCAATAGAAGTCTAATATACCTTCTGATGTAGATATTAGAAGTGAGCCTGATTTCCTTGTTATCTTTGCCCATTGATCACACTACCCATTATTCTGCATGTGACTAATGTGGTTTTATAATGTTGCAATGTTACAATGAAATGAATTTGCCTTGATAAAACAGGGCACATAGGGCATGGAAGAAAATTTCTGTTATTGTATTATCTTTTCTTCTAAGATAAATGAAATCTAACAGAAAGCAGATGGGAACAGATGGTCTGATAGGCAGTAAAAGTTCTTTTTTAGATCTGGTAAGAGGCTCTGAGTGAGCAGCCCTAGTTATGTAACTCTGTGAAAGAACTTAATGACGCAAATTTACAAAATTCTTCTTATAGTTTGTTGATGTTCATCGACCTATGTAGAGCTGTTTGTGAGACCTGGGAACTGAGGACCTGATAGAATGGGGCACACTACAATCTAATGCTGAAGAAAAACTTTACTGTGGTTTAATGCCCTTTTATACACAAATGTAACAAAGAAAGCAATGATCCAAGGGATGTTGTTTGAGTTCAGGAAAACATGTAAATAAACACCAGTAAGCACATGCTAAATATTGACAGAGCAGCCGTTTCCCAGAACTTTTTCAGGACAGACCAGTTTAAACACAATTGCCTGACACATACTATAGATTGTATCTGGGAAACAAGAACACGAGGCAGAAGGCCATACCCAGATCCAGGGTGCACTGAGGACAGCGTTCAGCATGTCCATTACCAGACTGAGTTCTATAGCTGTATTCCGACATCCAACAAGAATAAACATATCTTGCAAATTGAATGTAAATGTCTAACATAGGAGGCACAAAATCACATCCAAGAACAATCCTGGGAACAAAATGCACCTGAGGTAAAGGCCTCTGCTTTTTTTCCTGGAGCCTCCCTCAGCTCCCCAAGGCATTGTTTACCGTGGGTCATTCTTTTAGCCATGTTCTGACAGTACATTTACATTTTCCCAATGCCTTTGACTGATTTTTTTCTAAAAATTCTTCCTAGCATCAAATATCTACAATGTGGCTCTTATTATAAATAGTGACATTGCTCCACTATTTATCAGCGAGGGGCGTGGTGACTTCTATTTTCTAACCATGGAACAGAAGTTTAATGCTAAGATCAGAGACATGTCTAATTCTTCATGTCAAAGCTTGTATTTCTTTTATTCTGATACAAAACACCGAATTTTAATTACATTTAAGTCAGAAGGAAGTTTACCATGAAGGAAAAGATAACATTAACCTTGTGGTATTCCATGGAAAAGAAACTGTGGGTTACTCAAACCATCTTTTAAATTTCTGGCCAGCCGCAAAGCCAGCCATGGGAAATGAATAGAACATATGTGTCTCAGTTTGCCAAGTAAAGGCAGATGTTGCCTGAAGTTTTAAAGACACTTGCAGCTGTGTTTCTAAACTGGAAGCAAAGGCTGTCGGAGTCAAAGCTATAATTGGCATATTCTTTTGTTCAGTGTGTTTAGCATACCTTCTAACTATTTTATTTGACTCTTCTGATTATTAATTATTCTGATTACTATTGTGTCTTCATAGCTAGCGTGTGAGATTCATGAGACACTGTGTAGCTCAATGCTTCTTTAAATCTCTAGTAATAGCAGCACATGGCCGACTACCAAAGAGGCTCTGCATTCACCCTCATTTGGTGTACTGCTATTAATGCATAGTGCTTCAGGGGGCTTTGGCCTGAAAAATTCAATTTTGTTTATATTAACATCAAAATAAGCATTTCTGCCTTTTGTCTCCCAACCCCCAGAAATAACAAAAACATGGCAAATGGAAAATGGCATTATAATGAGTAATGAGGGACAAAAACAGTGAGAAAACTAGTGGGCAATAAGAACCAGTCACTCCAGAGAAGGAGAAAAATCTTACCCTTTCAAAAATGGAAATGAATTAATTCAAATAAAAAATAATAGCCTTTTTGTTTGCAAGGATGCTGGAGGCAGGGCTGGGCTACAGTTGCTAGATTGATTAGAGACTCAGGATAAATATGGGTAGGATGAAATGTCATGTGTGTGGACCAGCCATGTTTCCAGGAAGCAGTGGAGATGACAACTCTACTGTATTTGTGTTTGTATTGTAGGGAGATGAGGAGGGGATGCTATGGGTGAGATCACAATGTCTCTCCAGGGCTAATGGCTTTGTCACCCACCTGTTGCATTGTTGGAAAGTGGTAGGATCATTAGGACCTAGTGGGAGAAAGTTAGGTGCTTGGGTACATGCCTTGGAAGGGATTTCTCTCTCTTGTTGCTTCCTGGCTGTCATGAGGTAAGCAATCTTCTTCCCTGAGCTCTCACACCACATTTTACTGTACTGTCACATACCCACGTGACTATCACCCAAAATCAATGTTTCAGAGACTTTGTCACAGCAACAGAAAGCTGCCTGGGAAATAGTAAATCATCTTATCCTTAGATTACAAGGAAAATCTCAAAGAATCCTAAACAAGGCCCCAGCCTCTAGATTTTCCATAAGCTTACTTCAAAGATCTGGATTAGAAAGCTGGTAAATAAAAGCCTTTAGTGACGAGTCATTCAAAAGGACCAGTGTACAATCTATATGCAGTTTTTACAGAAAAGAGGAAAGGCAAAAACATTAGCAGGCTTCTTGCTAACTGTTCTTACAGCTTAAATTAATCCATTTCCATTAATCTATACCTTGCCACATGGCTCGTGGCTTACCGGCAACTTCACATGCTATTTCTCATCATGGCTGCTGGCAGTGTCTCTCTCACTCAGCCTTCCACTTCCCAGCTTTATTCTCCTCCTTGTCCTGCCTACACTTCCTGCCTAGCCACTGGCCAATCAGTGATTTATTTATTGACCAATCAGCAACACACTTGACATACAGACCATCCCACAGCACCCATCCCTTCCCCTCTTCTCCCTACTCAGTTTGCTCAGGAGATCTTATCTATTTCCTCTTCCCAGGGCAATTCATGCATGGCCCTCTCACGGTCCTCTTTGTTATCTAGTTTCTTTGGTGTTGTGGATTGTAGCCTAGTTATCCTTTGCTTTACATTTAATATCTACTTAGGAGTGAATACATACCATGTTTGTCTTTATGGGTCTGGATTACCTCACTCAGGATGATTTTTTAGTTCCATTCATTTGCCTGCAAATTTCATGATGTCATTGTTTTTCACCACTGAGTAATACTCCATTGTGTAAATGGACCATATTTTCTTTATCAGTTCTTAAGTTGAGAGGCATCTAGGCTATTTCCAGGTTCTGGCTATTATGAATAATGCTGCTATGAACATCGTTGAGCAAGTGTCCTTGTGGTATGATTGAGCAACCTTTGGGTACACGCCCAAGAGTGGTATTGCTGGGTCTTGAGGTAGTTTGATTCCCAATTTTCTGAGAGACCGCCATACTGATTTCCAAAGTGGCTGTACAAGTTTGCACTCCTAACAGCAGTGGAGGAGAGTTCTCCTTGCTCCACATCCTCTCCAACATAAGCTGTCATCAGTGTTTTTGATCTTAGCCGTTCTGACAGGTGTAAGATGAATCTCAGAGTCATTTTGATTTGCATTTCCCTGATGGCTAAGGATGTTGAGCAGTTCCTTAAATATCTTTCAGCCATTTGAGATTTTTCTGTTGAGAATTCTCTGTTTAGCTCTGTAGACCATTTTTTAATTGGATTGTTCAGTATTTTGATGTCTAGTTTCTTGAATTTTTTATATATTTTGGAGATCAGCCCTCTGTCAGATGTGGGGTTGGTGAAGATCTTTTCCCATTTTGTAGGCTGCCATTTTGTCTTATTTACTGTGTCCTTTGCCTTATAGGAGCTTCTCAGTTTCAGGAGGTCCTATTTATTAATTGTTGCTCTCAGTGTTTGTGCTACTGGTGTTATATTTAAGAAGTGGTCTTCTGTGCCAATGTGTTCAAGGCTACTTCCCACTTTCTCTTCTATCAGATGCAGTGCAACTGGATTTATGTTGAGGTCTTTGATTCATTTGGACTTGGGTTTTGTGCATGACAATAGATATGAATCTATTTGCTTTCTTCTACATGTCAAATTCCAGTTGTGCCAGCACAATATGGGTTAATTTAAATGTAAGAGTTAGCTAATAAGAAGCCCGAGCTATTGGCTAAGCATTTATAATTAATATAAGCCTCAGTGTGTTTATTTGGGAGCTTCTGCAGGACAGAAACTTCTGCCTACAAATGGTGCCCAAGGTGAGGCCACATACATCCACATAAAGCCTGAGAAAGCTTAAAAAAGCATTCCAAATGCACAGAAACATAGCCAAACAGTCTCACAGCAGCTGCCTGTGGGAAGAGCCACCTGCCAGCTGCTGTGCACTACCACCATGCACTAAGCTAAGCCACACTGGTGGCGGTTGACATAACAGTTTAAGATTTGTCTCATATGATCAAAAAATAATATAGATGTTCAGTAAAGAGAGATTCAGATTGAAAAAACACACCTCTAAATGGTTACAGTGTGTTTAAAAATATGCATAGGCTTGGGAGAGAAAAAAGAAAGTATAGATGTGATGATATTTTATTCTACCCTAATAAAATTTGCCTGAAGATAGAGAACAGAACAAGCCACTAGATTAAACATAGAGGCCTGGCAGTGGTGGTACACACCTTTAATCCTAGCACTCAGGAGGCAGAGAGCTGCCTGGATCTCTGTGAGTTCAAAGCCACCCTGGACTACATGAGACTGATTCAGTCTAGGAGAGAAACAGAGCCAGGCAGTGGTGGCACACGCCTTTAATCCCAGCACTTGGAAGTCACACGCCTTTAATCTCAGCACTAGGCAGGAAGTAGTATGGCTGGATAGAGAAAGGCACATAAGGCTTGAGGAGACAGGAACTAAACTCTCCTTTGGCTGAAGCCCTTTCACAGCTGGACCCCTTTTGGCTGAGGACTCAGAGACATTTCAGTCATAGGATTCATGGAGTTGGTGAGGTGAAGCATGGCAGTGGCTTGTTCCTTTGTCTCTCTGATCTTTCAGCATTTATCCCAATATCTGGCTCTGGGTTTTTTATTAAAAGACCTATTAGATTTCATGTTACATATAGACAGCCATAAAAAATACATTTTTTAAAAAATAATAAAGCCCTTAAAAAGAGAGTAAAGTAATATAAAAGAAATAAGCCACATAAAGATGGAAAATACACAAAGAGTCTGGATCCTATATGTTATTGTGTTGTCTTTAAATTTTTGGCTGCTAAGGGACTCTGGGTTATAAAAGGTACTAGGTTAAACCAACCTATGTATTTTAAAAATATCTTGACTTCAAAATTTAAGTCAGAAGACATGTTACTTTGGGAAAGAAGCCATGCTTTTGTTTCCACAGGAAATGAGAGGCTGTGGATTCACTCCAGGTTAAAGATAATCAGATTTGATGGAGGAAGACCTCTGAAAATCCTGGCTACACACATAAAGAAATAAACATAGAAGAACTACAAAATATGTGATGTGTATTTTACCTGTTCAAATACACAACAAAAAATCATCTTTGGCTGACTTGTGTACAACACACCATCTAAATTTGTATTAATGTAGATATGTATGTTACCTTAGACCAGACACCAATGAAAATGGATGGCCCAGGTGATCCATTATCCAGAATAGCTTCAAGGCTTCTGACTGAGATGATCCAGCCTCACAGAATACTCCAGCCAACACTTTAACAATTATCCTGGTTTTCTCAAGGTTCCCCTAAAGATTCCAACATCCTCAAACAACAAGAAGTAGTCTAGAGAATGATGCCCACATTCCCTAAAATGGATTATGGATATTTATTAACATTTAAGGGGAGTTGGTTACAAGTTGTTATTGGTAACAGTCAGAAAAAAAGCTGAACAAAGGAGATTAGGTTCAAGGATCTCTTTCTGAAAACAAAAACAGGGATATAGAAATTACAGGATAAAAGAGTGGATTATTAAATCTACTTTTAAACAAAAATAGCAACTACTAGTCTTAAATATTTTACATTGGTATAGATTTTGGTATATTGACACAAATTTAAAGCTGATTTTATTATACTGTATGTATATTTCTACTTTTGTTTGGGGTATTGTGCTTATCCAACTCATTTTAAAATGTAATATATAATTAAAAACACAGATTAGCCAGGCAGTGGTGGCGCACGCCTTTAATCCCAGCACTTGGGAGGCAGAGCCAGGTGGATCTCTGTGAGTTTGAGGCCAGCCTGGGCTACCAAGTGAGTCCCAGGAAAGGTGCAAAGCTACACAGAGAAACCCTGTCTCGAAAAACCAAAAAAAAAAAAAAAAACCAAAACAAAACAAAAAAAACCAGATTAATCATCATCTGTAATAGTCAAACTTATAGTCATATTAGGTATGTTTTCAAGGTCACACACAGATATATTTCAGATAGACAGATAATCTTCAAATACTTGAAAGACCTACAAAGACATTTAAAATGTTTTAATAACTTAGACTTTTCTTGACACGAGACACATCTGCTCCTGGTGGCACCATTGACTTAAAAAAGATGATGAGCATTGAGGAACCTCCATATTGAGTTCACTTTCTTTATGGCACAAGCTAGCCATTTGGGCAAAGAAACTGCCCTTGCCTCAGTTACTGACAGTATACTGTCCAAACTGGACTAGCTGGACACAAAATAAAGTGACTGCCAGACTTTGCCAATACAAGGTAGGACAGTCCTTCAAAATTCCCTGCTTCTCAGAAATGTCTGTCAGATATACTAGGCCTATAGGCCAAAGTTGGATGCCTCGATGTTACAGAACTTTGGGTAACTGTCCAGGAGCCAGATGTCCCTGTTTGGCTAGATAACATTTCACTCTTCTGAGGTCTTTGATGGAGTTAAAGACTAGATAGACATAGTTAAAGTTTTCCTTAGTTAAGATAAAAGATAATTAGGTATAAAAACTTTAGAGTCACAAAGATAAAATAGATAGTAGAATATTTTCTCTAATTTTGCCAAATACAAATGGACTAGATATTGTAACTGTAATTCTTACTTGATAACTTTTTGTTGTATGTAGTTTTATTACATTAAAGTTAAAACCTTCCTTTTTAATTAGTCAAAAAGGGGGAAATATAGAATATTCCTTTATACTGTGTGAATATATGTTGTTATGATTGGTTTAGTAAACAATCTGACTGGGCAATAGCTGAACAGGATAAGATTAGGCAGGAGAGCCAAACAGAATGCTGGGAGGAAGAAGGGCAGAGCGAGGAGTCACCAGCAGATGCAGAGAGAAGCAAGATGGGCATGCTGTGCTGAGAAAAGGTACCGAGCCACATGGCAAAGTGCAGATAAGAAATATGGGTTAATTTAAATATAACAGTTAGCCAGTAACAAGCCTGAGCTATTGGCCAAACACTTATAATTAATATAAGCCTCAGTCTGTTTATTTGGGAGCTGCTGGCAGGACAGAAACTTCTGCCTACATGTAGGTCTATGACAATGAGGATAAGAGGGTCTAAAATGACCATGGCATTTTAGTTCTGACCCTCTAAGGTCAGCTAAGACGCAGAGTATGTTGAGACCCCTCTGGGAAATCTCCTGCCCTTTTGATCCAAAAGGATATGGAGTCTCTGGAGATTAGATTCAATGAGATTCACATCCTTCAGGCAAGAAAGGTGATAGAGAGGTGTGGTGGTATTGTGTTCCCCAAAATATTGTGCACCCTAATAAATTTATCTGGGGTCAGAGAACAGATAGCCACTAGATACAAAGGCTAGAAAATGGTGGCACTCACGCCTTTAATCCTAGCATTCCAGAGACAGAAATCCCTCTGGGTCTCTGTCAGTTCAAGGCCACATTGGAAACAGCCAAGCATGGTGACTCACGCCTTTAATCCCAGAAAGCCAGCCTTTAATTCCAGGGAGTGATGGTAGAAAGCAGAAAGGTACATAAGGCGTGAGGACCAGAAACTAGAAGCATTTGGCTGGTTAAGCGTTCAGGCTTTCGAGCAGCAGTTCAGCTGAGAGCCATTGGGATGAGGACACAGAAGCTTCCAGTCTGAGGAAACAAAACCAGCTGAGAAGTTGGCCAGGTGAGATTAGCTGTGGCTTGTTCTGTCTCTTTGGCCATCCAGCATTTTACCCCAATAACTGGCCTCAGGTTTGATCTTATTAATAAGAACTTTTAAGATTCCTGCTACAGAGAGGAACATGTTCTCTATGTTCCAAAGGAAGTACATGGTCAGTAGGATCGACCCATGTCTGTTGATGGCACAAATGATAGAGAAAAACATAGAGTTGCCAAGGGCTTCCCCTGAGTTCCCTAGAGTAACCACAAAGGAATCCATGATCTACTACATGGTCTTAACACTCAAAAGGAAAGTGTAAGCAAAGCAATAGTTGCCACCAAGGCAACTTTTGCAGGTTTAAAGGGGAAATCCATCACATTCCAAGAAATATCTAGCTGTGATCACTTGTCTAAGATTGATCCCTGTTTTCCGGAAAAGCTCTACAGTGAGAAATGAGAGACCTACTACAACAGTAATAGAAGGCTCATATGCTCTCTTCAAAAGATACAAAGGTCAACAAAGGGCAGCTAAGTACTTGTGCCCACCAGACAAATCCTCATGTAAGCACTCTCTGCCTCATTAAATGGCTCACCAGGGTTGTTTCTTTCAGAAGTCAACAAGCTCTTATACAACAGAGATCCTGACACATCTCTTCCAGACTGGATCCAAGGTGAAATCACACTAGTCAAATGAATCTGTCACTTTCCAGTCAATGAAATTGGTTGGTACTCTTATTAGAGTAGCACCTCTGTGGTTGTTTTAACTTGCTTTGCTCTTTGGTCCTTGTTAGTTTATGGTGGATGTCCTCAAGAGGTCAACACTAAAACTTCTATAATCCCAACTAAGAAATGCCAACACTGAACCATGTTGATGATTTCCTCCTCCTGAGGGCAGCTGGTCATCCAAGACACTGCCATGCATCCTATACCTCCTTAGTGTAACTCTGGGGAAAAAACATCCAGAACTTTCCTCAATATCCCTGTTCAGTTCCAAAGCAGCCAAGGGATGTTGACATCCCGTGCCCCAAAGAATTTGGTTCTAAATTCTTGAAGGGGAAGTGTTATGATAAAAACAAACATATAAATTACATTTATCAAAATGTTATAGTTAAAAGGTGAATAAAAGACATTATTGTTAGATGCGGTAGTCAAACTAATGAGATAAAAGACAAAGTTCTAAAAATTAAATTTAAAAAACTCAAAGGCTTTATAGTTAATTAATTTTTTGTTACATTTGGCCCAGAGTATATTATTAAATCAATTGATTTTATATGTTTCAAAAGAATTACTAGAGAAGGGAATGTCCCACAACAACCTATGAGTGACCTCAGGGCTGGGTGTAATGTCCATCATGTTGATAAGCTGCCATGTGTTGTTTGACTTCACTGAGAACCTGCTTCTGGAATCAGGGTTGCACTCCCCATCTTGGACCCAAGCATGGCTGTCTCAAAGTGTCCTCCAAGGTCCCTGTGTGGGGTGGGCTACATCCCTCCCCAACCTTCCTCTGACTCTGTGGCAGCAAAACAATTGAAGAGTAAAAATACTGTGTCCTTGAGAAGAGCTGAAGGTGAACCATTCCCATAGAGGTCGCTATTGATAATCCCCCAATATGAAAGTACCTGCAGTGGAAATGAGAAGGCCTGGGAGGCTCGGCCATGGAAAGCAAGCACAGCCCAGAACTCCACCGGACAGCCCCAGCGTCCTCAGTCCATTTATCTGGATGTTTGTGCCCTCCCTTCAGGTGTTACTCTTCTGTTACTGTTCTTTACCCGGAAGCCGCATCTGAGGGACTTTCTGCTCTTCTCAGGACTCTCATGATTGGTAACTCCACCTGGCTGCCTTAATGAGGCTTGCCAGGTTGTTTTCTGCTGGAGGTTTGACCACTCATTTTGATGTTTGGTGTAGCATAACTAGCTTTATTCTCTTGTAACAGGCCATATTATCAGCATTTCATGACCTTAGTTTTTTCTTTTCTAAGAAAACCAAGACTAAAAGAAAAAGAAAAAAAAGCAAGCATTGGGTGGTCCTTTGAGCTCTGACCTCAGTGTTGGTCTAAGGACCTGGGTGTCTACTCCATGAGAAATAAACACACTCCACCATTGTTGACACTAATTGTGTCCTTCACTTGTGTCTTCTCAGAAGGAAAGCCAAGAATGAAATTACCGTGAGGGACAAGCTCCTTTTCATCACTGGGGGTGGCCTCTGCAGGCAAGGCTAAAGTCAGTTCCATGGTGGTGTGGGCTGTGCCCATGGGCAAGGCACATGCTATTCATAGTGTGTGGAGAAGAGAGGCAAGATGCTCCTCTGGGGTCTAGAGCTTCCAAAACTCGGCAGCATCTAGTTTGGGGGAGGGAACAAAAGTTAAGAGAAAGTATACTAGGAAACAATACATACACATAACAGATAAGGGGAAACTCAATGAAATTAGCCAGAAATTTCTTTCATTGCATATAATTACTTATGCTGTGCTGTTATTTGACTTAGTATTATATATAATCATGTTTATAGATTATTAACTTTTGAGTTACTTCACCTAATCAGAATTGACTACAAGTTAGTGAAGAGACCTATTGGTGGAAATATTAAGGCCACTCCATGTAGTTAAAAGGGAGGTTTATTTTGTGGGGTAACTTACAGCAAGTAAAGGGATTGGTTACAGGGTACAGGAGAGGTAAAGTGCAGTCCAGCAGCATTCTCTGGAGAACTTTGCTCAGTCTATATCCAGAATCCAGGATCCAGGAACCAAGAGAGCCAACACATCCAGATCTTGGGTCTTAAGGGCTCCTGTCTCAGCCCCGACTTGTAGGCATAACAGTTACCGGAAGCCTCAATGGGGTAGTACTTCCAGGTCAAAGCTACTCACTACAGAGATTGGCATCATTGAGGTGAAATCTTCTGGTAAGTATTTGCTCAGAATTAGCACACAGAAGCTGTCTTCTAGAAGTGACCAAGGTTGTACCTTGGGCTGGCAGCTGAACTTGGTAATGTGTAAGAGTCACCAAGGTAGTAATGGTTTTGCAGGCATTAAGGGGTCATGGAGAGCAGCTGAGGCTTGGCTATGAAAGACCAGGAGGGGCCTTTAGTGAAGGAGCAGACAAAGTAGCAGTGAAATCCCCAGGAATGAAGGGGTCATGGAAAAAACTGAAACTTTACACCATGAAGAGGAGCTAGGAGAGGCTCTCAGTGAAAGTGCAGGAGTATTGGTAGAAGTATTAAGGCAACTCCACGTAGTTAAAGGGGAGGTTTATTTTGTGGGGTAACTTACAAGTAAAGGGATAGGGGTCCCAAGTACAGGGTCCGGGAGAGGTGAAGTGCCGTCCACTGGTGTTCTCTGGAGAATTCTGCTCAGTCTACCATCCAACGTCCAGAATTACCAGGAACCAGGAGAGCGGCACATCTGGATCCAGAGTCTTAAGGCTCCTGTCTTGGCCTTACCTCCGGGGCAGGCCATAGGTAGGCGTGACAGTTACTGGAAGCCTCAATGGAGGTAGCTCTTCCAGGTCAAAGCTGGAACAGCTACCCACTACATAGGAGATGCCAGTATTTTGGAGATGTCATTACCGGGGACAACTAAGAACAACCAAGAACAGCAGCTGTGGAGTGGAGCCCACCTGAGCCTACAAGACAAACTGTGTATCTTACAGAGGGAGGAGCCTGAGAAGTGACCCAGGATCTTTTGGGGAAGCCCAGAAGATCATGAATAAATCCCTGATGATTGGATATTCAGTTGTTTACACAGTTGAAATTTGGTTTTCCTTTGCTCCGATTGTGACTGTGCCCTGGTTCTTCCCTCTTGAAGTAGGAAAGTATTTAACTTATTTTTGATTTTACAGGAGCCACAGTTGAAAGACTTTGAACTTTTAAAAAGATTTTTGGGCTTTTACAAAAACTTCGGATTTTAAAAGAGATTGGATATTTTAAAGGGACTGAATTTTTAAGTGTTTAAATTTTAAAGGCTGTGGGACTTTTAATATTTGGAGTGTTTATATTGTAATGTTGAAAGTCATGTGTGGTCTTGAAGATGAACAAGAACAGAAAGATTATGGCTCAACAGTGACGTGTTTGTGTGTCAAACTAGCTGGTTTTATGTGAACTTGACACAAGCTAGAGCCATTGAGGAGGGAAACTCAGTTGAGACGTTCCTCCATGAGATCTAGCTGTAGGCAAGCCTGTGGAGCATTTTCATAATTATTTATTGATGTGGGAAGGCTCAGCTATCATGGGTGGTGCCATCCCTGGGCAGGTGGTCCTGGGTTTTATCAGAAAGCAGACTGAGCAAGCCAGTAAGCAGCACTTATTCCATGGCTTCTGCATCAGCTCCTGCTTCCACGATCCTGCCCTGTTTGTGTTCCTGTTCTGACTTCCTTTGATGATAAGCTATGTTGTGGGTGTACAAGTCAAATAGAATCATTCCTCCCCTAGCTGCTTTGGTCATGGGGTTTCATCATAGCAATAGAAACCCTAACTAAGACAATCTGCATGAATTTATGTTCACCATATGTGTGTAGGTACCCATGGAGACCAGAAGAGGGCACTGGATATCCTGGGAACTGGAGTTAGGTTGTTGTGAGCCAACTGATGTGGCTCTTGGGAACCAAACCTGAGTCCTCTGCAAGAGCAGTGAGTGCTCTTAACCACCGGCCAATCCCTCTACCTTCAGAATTAAAATGTATATAAAGTGTTTACTACTTAAATTACTCAAACTTACCCAAGAGCAAATGTGGCAAACAAAGTCACCAATTAGCCAAGAGACACTAAAACTTTGCTCATTCTGTGATTTCCTACCACTCTTGGCAATGTATCTCACATAAGACAAAGATGTACCACATAATGAAAAGGGTGTGTGTCAAAAGGAGTTAAATGATCCTGATTAGTAGTGAAAATGAATAATGCTGTGAGATGGTCTGTATGTCAAATGTGTTGCTGATTGGTCAATGAATAAATCACTGATTGGCAGTGGCCAGGCAGGAAGTATAGGCGGGACTAACAGAGAAGAGAATGGAGAGAACAGGAAGCTGGGTGGGGGAGACACAGCCAGCCGCCATCAGGACAAGGAAGATGTAAAGTACCGGTAAGCCACAAGCCATGTGGCAAGGTATAGATTAATAGAAATGGATTAATTTAAGCTGTAAGAACAGTTAGCAAGAAGCCTGCCACGGCCATACAGTTTGTAACCAATATAAGTCTCTGTGTTTACTTGATCGGGTTTGAGCGGCTTGGGACTGGCGGGTGAGAGATTTGTCCTGACTGTGGGCCAGGCAGGAAAACTCTAGCAACAAATGGAGCCCAACGTGGGGCACGAACCCACGACCCAGTGCTGTGAGATGGTCTGTATGTCAAATGTGTTGCTGATTGGTCAATGAATAAATCACTGGTTGGCAGTGGCCAGGCAGGAAGTATAGGCGGGACTAACAGAGAAGAGAATGGAGAGAACAGGAAGCTGGGTGGGGGAGACACAGCCAACCGCCATCAGGACAAGGAAGATGTAAAGTACCGGTAAGCCACAAGCCACGTGGCAAGGTATAGATTAATAGAAATGGATTAATTTAAGCTGTAAGAACAGTTAGCAAGAAGCCTGCCACGGCCATACAGTTTGTAACCAATATAAGTCTCTGTGTTTACTTGATCGGGTTTGAGTGGCTTGGGACTGGCGGGTGAGAGAGATTTGCCCTGACTGTGGGCCAGGCAGGAAAACTCTAGCAACAGAATAAGAATTAAATAAATGGATAAATATATAAATGAGGAATGGCCACAAACTGGAGAATCATGGTATAAATATCACATCCAGACTGTATGATATGTATTTAATAAATACATATAATAATAAATTTAGTAAATAAAGCAAAACAGTTGAGGTAATATCACGGAACATTTACTGTGGAGCAGAATATAAGATGCTGCACATGTATGGGTTTTGTAACAATTTTCATAAGCAAAATGGACCTATAGCAAATACATGTCTGCATATGATTCTATGAGTGTATAGAAATGAAGGAGAAAGGTGTGTATTAAGTGCTTATGAACGAGGAAGTAGAAGTGGATTGGAGAGAGCAGGTTAAAAGTGTAAAGGGAGGGAAAAGGAAGAAAAAAAGTGATTGAAATTACTGTGTGCATTATGTGTTAATGTAAAGCTATTCTTGTGAACAGCAAAAGTTAAAGGGAAAAATGGCATCCACCCACTGTCTGTAGGCAGCAATTCCAGGGACTTCCACTGTGACACTAGTCCTGGGAACAGTTCGTTTTGTTCTCTCATACACTTTTCTCATTTTTAATTTAGGATTTTATTTTTCTTTATTTACTTTAAAATTATGTGTATGGGTGTGTGCACATGAGTGCAGATGCCCATAGAGGCCAGAAGAGAGAGACAGATGCTCTTGAGCTGGAGTGACAGGCAACTGTGGATTGTACATGGTAAAAGTTTATCTTATATAAAATTTACCTCAATTAAAAGAAGCATGAAGAACGTTATAAATGAACATAGTCTGAGTGACATGTTCTCATGTATCACAGCTCTCCGTAGCCATGTGAGGTCATGTCTCCATGGCAGAGTGAGGTCATCTCTCCATGGAACTATGAGATCATCTCTGCACAATGCTGTGAGGTCATCTTGACATGGCATTATGAGGTCATTTCCTCACAGCATTGTGATGTCATCTTTCCACAGCAGAGTGAGGTCATCTCTCCATGGCAGAGTGAGGTCATCTCCCCACGGCACTGTGAGGTCGTCTCTCTACATCACTGTGAGATTAACCATTAAGAACAATCCTCAGTTGAATGTCTTCAAAAGCATTAGCTGACAGACATGGACACAAACAATCCTTGGCTAACATTCACACAGTGAACTTCGCAATGCTAATGCATTTTCTTGGTAGATTTTTCAATATTCTAGAATATTTTGTCTTATATTTCTTTTGGGATAAAATTTCTCACCTTTTTCTGGGAAGATATATTTCTCACTCACCTTTTTTTGGAGTATATATGTCTCACTAACCTATTTCTGAAAAACTATCCTCACCTTAGCACATTTCCCCTAAACTCATTTGGATCTGATCCCGTATTCATAGGTCCTGGACACTGTTCCATTTCAACTCTCGGCCACCTTTGACACTCAGAATGTGTCTATCCATGCAGAGATATATCCCTCTGGCTGAACAATGAACCATTTGTGCTCTGAGCTAACATTTCCTAAACTTTTCCTTTTTTTTTTTTTTTTTTTTTTGGTTTTTCGAGACAGGGTTTCTCTGTGTAGCTTTGCACCTTTCCTGGAACTCACTTAGTAGTCCAGGTTGGCCTCAAACTCACAGAGATCCACCTGGCTCTGCCTCCCGAGTGCTGGGATTAAAGGCGTGTGCCACCACCGCCTGGATGGTTCTCAACTTTGCTAATGCTATGTCCCTTTAATACAGTTCCTCATGTTGTGGTGATCCCCAACCATAAAATTATTTTCATTGCTACTTCATAACTGTAATTTTGCTATTGTTATGAATCATAATGTAAATATCTGTGTTTTTCGATGGTCTTAGGCAACCCCTGTGAAAGGGTCATCTGACACCCCCAGAGGGGTCACAACCCAGAGGTTGAGAACTACTTATTTAATTCATCATGTTTCAAAAGTATGCTATCCAGGAAAATAATACTGCATTGGCAAGTACTAGAAGACACTGTCAGTGAAGGAGTAGGAATCCAAAATGGCAATGCATCCAACTGCTGGCCTGCTTTGAAAACAGTTTGGTCCATTATTATCCAAAATACATGGTGGTAGATTAAGTAATTAACCTTGAAGACACCTGTAATCCGAAGTCTTTGCTGAGCCCTCTTCCCCACCGGTTTTTCTCTGGGGTTTTTGCTTTAAGATCCTGGCCTTGGGCTTTGTTTGGCTTTGTCCCCAGATTTGGAGGTGCAGAGGTCATTAATAGACTCCTTCTTCTGAGATCCACCCCTTCCTCTGCTGTCTAGACACCAGGGACTGACAGTATAACGAGCTCTTGGGACACTGGGTCTTCTCATTCAAGGATTCTGCATCAGCACAGGTATGACCTGCTATTGAGAAAAGTAAATACAGACGTGTGTGTGTGTGTGTGTGTGTGTGTGTGTGTGTGTGTGTGTAATATAAAAAGCTCACAACCAGGGTCAGAAATATTTGCCCAAAATGTGTCTATACCACTAAAGAATAAATCCCCCACAGAAGCTGTATTTGTGCTCAAATTGACATATTCTATTTCATATCATAGCTGATGCTTCTATCTACAAACTCTTCTCTACCAACTAGATTGAACTTTGGTGTCCTTCGTTGGCCATTCTGAAACCAACAGTTAGCCAAAGTGTGCCATTGCTCCCAGAGTGGTCCCTTCTGCACCGACGGTCATCTGCTGGATAAGCCAGCTAGATATTGTTTCTTCACACCACTTAACTTACGTAAGATAAATCTGTTTGCTCCCACACAGGCAATGTGGTTGGCATTGATACTTCCCTGACATGCCTTTCTACACCATTGCCTTCATAGCATGTGATTTCCCTAGAAAATTCCTTGTTATGCATCAATTTAGTGCAGTAACCCAGCAAAAAAAAACATAACTAGTGTAAATGGTGTTGTAGGAAATCTAACACATGAAAATCCATCAAATTCTGTTCATTGACCTCGTGTCCTCAACTCCGTTCCAGGAGTTTCCCATTTTCCCTCCTTCCTTCTATCTTCTGTTGGGATGAATTCTTATTATGTAGCCTAAGTCTCCAACTCACTATATAGTTCAGGCTTACCTTGAGCTGGGCATAATCCCCCTGCCTCATTCTGAGTCCTGAGATTACAGGCATATGCTCACAGATCTGGCTTCTTATTGCAGTTTTGATTCCATTATTTTGAATCCTTCTCTCTATACGTTCAATGACTTGACTTCATTTGTTTCTGCTGTATCTCTTCCACATCCTGCTAGTCCTGCAACCGTTTTGTTATTTTACTTCTCCATTCCCATTGCTGGGTCTCTGGATATTTCTGGACAATGTGAAAAAAGCTCAGGCTTATTTATTCTGTTGGAATCGAACTTAGAATCTTGGTAAAAAATCAGGGCATCTCAACTGAGACTGAGAGAAATGAAGAACCTTGCAGAGGAAGCTAGCTTACTGAGATCAGACTAAACGGGCAAGATGAGAGACGTCACATTGGGAGAGAGACAGAGAAGCTAGCACGCCAATTTTATTGATTGTTCTTCAATAGTGTCCGTAGCAGTGGTTCTTAACCTTCCTAAAGCTGTGACCTTTTAATTCAGTTCCTCATATTGTGGTGACCCCCAACCATAAAATTATTTTTTCTTGTTAGTTCATAGCTGTAATTTTGCTACTGTTAAGAATTGTAATGTAAATATTTTTGGAGATAGAAATTTGCCAAAGGGGTCATGATTCACAAGTTGAGAACCACTACCCTAGAGGATTTTCCCCCTCCCCCGGGCACGGTGGCACACACCTGTAATCACAGCACGTAAGAGGCTGTGGCAACAGACGGGGAGATTCAAGGGCAGCCAAGGGTACGCAGTAAGACCCTGCCTCAGAAAACAAAACAAAATGAAAACCAAAGGCCACTCACCAAATCTGGCCTGCTCTTGCAGATAGTTTGGTTTCCATACTTGGTAGGGAAAACTAGCCATGCTCAAGGTCACCTTGCTGGACAAATGGTTTCCCTGGACAGCATGTTCTTGAAGAATTGATACCATTAGATTGTAATGTAACCATCTCAGTGTATGAACGTGTTTCACATGTGCATTCTTTCCCTGATTGCAACTTGAGATTCTTTCCTTCATCGTTCCTTATCCTTGGGTCCTAGAAATCTCTGACCACATTCATAGTGAGTGATTTCCAGATGTTATTGAATAAATAAAGAAGCAAATGACTAATTTTTGTTAATCTTTAGAAGTAGAATGACAAGAGTAAGAATTTCTGGAGCCTTTACTCAGCTAGAATGAGCCATGAGAGGTTCAGAAGCTTACGGGAGAGAGATACGGATGGTGTTTCCTCTTTAGGCAGACCAGAAGAATGTGCCAAAGGCATGAGCCACGCCTCAGGTCAGGACCCTAGGCTAGCCAGTGTGGTCTTCTAGCACTTCAAATTCCTCTTGAGTCCCCACTTCTGACCTCTCACTGGCATTCACAGGGTGCCAAAATAAAAGCAAACAAAAATGCTTAAGTATATTTGCATGCTAAAGACAGGGGAGCATGTTTGTAGAGTCGGACATTGTTTTACCAGTAACTTTACGACTGCAATCTAAAAGGCATCACATTCATTTACTTCGTGTTTTCCTTGCTTATTTCTGGAACTGTGGTCATTCTTGAGGAACTCCTGAGTTATTTAAACAACCACCACAGTCTTCACATTCAGAGGTGGCAGACATAAAAGGTGACTCCTTCACCAAGCCAGGAAAATAATATTTGAGGGCAGAAAATAAGAGGAAAGGAAACAGCACGCTCGCGAGAAATGGCTGGGAGTGGTCCGACCCTTTGCCCTGAAAAAGACTGGGCACCTAAAGAGAAGCACTATGCAGCCACACCTTCGTTTGGCCAAATACACGGTTGTAAGACACCAAGCTACTCATTACATGTTTCTACTTAAATTTTCAACCGCATTGTGAGCATAAACTGTGGTTCATGGCTTAACACAGAGTCACAAAGAAAGCACTGTCCCCTAGAGCGTCCCTCTTAAGATTCTCGGACACCAGTGGTCCCCGTCTCCCACCCCTCCAAGAGACCTTTGGCTTTGCTAATGGCGGGGTTCGGGCTGCAGTGTTCCACAAATTGTTTTGTCCTTTTTCTCTGGTCTCTCAATGACACCCCTCAAGGAACACTGGCTGATATTTTTTCATCCTCTTCCCCTAATTTTCTCACCAAAATGTTTAATTAGTGAAAAGGCAACATATTTATAGATATAATAAAACAGTAGAGGAGAAATGTTTTAAATATATACACGACTTGTTATATTTAGGTATATATACACATACATAAATATACATTCACACATATATTTAAAGAGCACTTTTAAGTGGACATACTTGCAATTCAAAAAACCATATAGTTTTTTTTAAGGTATGGTCAAAGTAACTGACATGAGAACATCAAGTTCTTGGAGATATTCCAAAATAAATGTATGTGTACAAAATGTCAATGTATTTTTAATGTTACACTAGGAAGGTGTTCACAGCCCAAACCAGACTAGACCCTACCTATCTGTCTGTCTGTCCATCATTTTATACATACCATCTTATTAGGACCTTGAAGTAAATATTGTTATCACTATTTTACACATGCAGAAACTAAGGCCTGGAGAAGCTAAAGTGAGTTTTAAATATAATAAGAGGCATAAGAGTTGTGTTAACAGATTCTAAGTTTGCTCTGCTCTGTTAGCAAAACTTAAAGTGGCAATATAATAGAAATTAGTAGCCAGGCATGATACACACACACACACACACACACACACACACACACACACACACACACACATCATGCATCTGTTTAATTTTTATGTGTTATGCTGGAGATCAAACCTAGGACCCTGTATGTGCCAGGCAAATATTCTACTACTGAGACCCATTCCTGGCTTTATATCTAATATTTTTAGGTGGTCACAAAATTAAAATTCAACTCTCTGACTTAGTAAAACTTGATGTTTTGTACTTTCCCAGATAACATTAGGTTCATAGAACAATATACAGCAATTTGCTCCTTATCTTTGCCTCTATTATCTCATATTTTTATCTAATATATGTTTGAATCATATTATAATCATTAGTGTTGTTTATATTATCATTATTAAGTTTTCTTTGCTTGCACGTTTTACTCTTTCCATTTTTGCTGCATTTCCAGGTTTATACCTGGGTTCAGTGCCTTTGCTGAAGAACTTCTGCTTTTTCCTGTAGGTCTGAGGGGGAGAGAGTCTCCCATTTGTTATCACAAATGAAAATTAAATATCTTTGTGCAATTTTCATTTTGAAGGATATTTTCACTCTAAATAGAACTTGAAATTTCCAGTTATTTTCTTTCAACTCACTCAAGATGCTACTTCATTTTTGCTGGATGTAATTTTGTCTGAGCTGCATGTGGTTGGTAGGTGCTGTAATATACAACAGAATCAGAGATTTTTTTTCTGTGCCTCGTGGTGGGGAAGCTGTCATCCTCATTGAGATGAGACTTTTCACTGCTGTAGCTGTTTTAGGGTCTCCCATACTCCACTAGTAACCCTGTGCCCATGCTCCTATAAGGAAGTTCAGTGAATTCACTGGTTCACCAAGTAGACTTGAATGAAATTGTTACTTTGATCTGTTGTTGGTGTTGTTGGTATCTGAGGTGAGTAAACATTTGCTCACATCTCCCCAGGAAAAGTTCACACAACAAACAGTTTTCCAAGCTGACTGATAGTTTGATTTTTATGATTGTCAAAGCCGAGATAGCATTGCATAAATACAGCATGAAAAAATGGTGGAAGTATATATAGGGCTGTGTCATAAATCATTGGACATTCTATCCAACTCCTAAGCCCAAACCGAGTTAGCCATTTTCTATGAAACTCAAGTCAGCACCTCTGACAGTAATTTACATAATGATTATTATGACTTTGGTTTTAACTTAGTATACAGAGTATTAGGTTTCACTATGACATTTCCAAACACAACTTGTTTATGTTGATGGTTCCCTCCTCCTCATTCCCCGACCGACCCCTTCGGACCTTTCTCTCACAGTTGCTTTCCTTCATTTTGCATCTCACATGTACTCTATTCCCCCCTCTCCCCGTCCCCCACAATGGCCTTTTCCCTCTTGTGGTGCTGTTTCTAGTCTCATGAACAAGTACTCAGAGTAACACCCCAGTTCACAGTGTGCAAGTCTTGACTCTGAGCTGCTGTGTTTCGGGAAGCATGTGTTGCCCTGTGGTGCCAGGGGACGTGTGGTGCAGAGTGTTGTTGCTAGAGTTTTCCTGCCTGGCCCACAGTCAGGGCAAATCTCTCTCACCTGCCAGTCCCACAGCCGTCAGACCCGACCAAGTAAACACAGAGACTTGTATTGGTTTCAAACTGTATGGCCATGGCAGGCTTCTTGCTAACTCTTCTTACAGCTTAAATTAATCCATTTTTATAAATCTATACCTTGCCACATGGCTCGTGGCTTACCGGCATCTTCACATGCTGTTTCTCATCGTGGCGGCTGGCAGTGTCTCTCTGACTCAGCCTTCCACTTCCCAGCTTTATTCTCCTCCTTGTCCCGCCTACACTTCCTGCCTAGCCAATGGCCAATCAGTGTTTTAATTATTGACTAATCAGCAACACATTTGACATACAGAACATCCCACAGCGCTTCCCCCCCTTTTTTTTTTTTTTAAAAAAAGGAAGGTTTTAACCTTAACAAAGTAAAATTACATACAATTTGGGAATTTGGGCGTAGCTTCTCTTACTACTTCCTGCTGGAGGGGGGCGCTGTATCTTATGGGGATACAAAGAAAATTTTAGGATTATGGAATAGTCCATGAGGGTATATCGTCTGAGCCAGTTGCCTTCAAACCATTCTGGATGTTGGATCATCTGGGCCATGGTGTCATCAGAGACCTTTCAGGGGGTCTTGGCTGGTCAAACCTGATGTGTCTTAATCTGGAACAAATCCATAGCCTCTGGCTTTCTGTGGGAACAAAAGCAGAGTCTCCTTTCCAAAGTAACATATCCTTATATTCAAATTTTGAAGTCAAGATACCTTTAAAATATACATTTTGGCGTAACTCAACAGCTTTTACAATGAAATGTTTTTCTGCAGTTAAAAGTCCCAAAGACAAGACAATGCAGATTCTCTGTGTAATATCCATTTTTACGTGGCTTATTTTTTATACTACCTTTACTGTCTCTTTAAAGACTTTATTTTTTAAAACTATGTATTTGTTTCTATAACTCTATATATCATCTTTTTTGTCTCTTTCAAGCCTATGTATCTTTTACACACATTGTAAACTATTACATCTGAATCTGTCTTATTGTGAATCTATTGCCTTAAACTGCAGCAGCTGTGGCTGCTGGATCCACCCACCTCAGCTTCCCAACATGGCCATGGTTTACTGCCAGCTCTGGGAGCTATCGGGGGTCTATGCTTTTAGCCAAGCAGCGTGTATCCCAGAAACCTCCCCGTTTGCTCTGCACCAGCAAAGGCTAAATCCACCATGCAGCTCAAAGTGCCACTTGCAAAGGCCTCATTCCCGCCATAGGCAGGTTGAGCACGCACGCTAGGAACCCACCAGTAGCTCAAACCAGCAGCTGCCGCTCATTTGAGAGAGACAATTAGGAACTGTTTTTAGCTCCGTTTTAGAATCTTTTCTCAGGTTTTAGGTGGAAACTCTTGCCACCATGTTGGACGCCAGAGTGTGGCTGTTGTGTATTCACAATCAAGATGCCAGTGAATTTTCCTGATGCACCACAGATGAACACTGCCAGAAATACCACAGATTTACTTCATTTTGATTTTAAATGAATTATTCTGCTCATTTTTGTGTTCAGAAGCCTTTTGCGTTCCCTAATTTTTCATCATGATCTACAAATTAGGATGCTGGGATCTATAGTCATCCTACTGGGCAGCAGAACACAAGTTCTTCCTCCTGTCTAAGTGCAGTGCTGCTGACCGGCCCTCTTCATCTCTTCTTCTTCTCTCAGCAGCCTCTGCTAACCACCGCTCCATTTTCAACTTCTGTGAGGTCAGACTTTTGAGAGTCTACATCTGAGAGAGATCATGTGGAATCTGTCTTTATGTGCCTGGCATATTTCACTTAAAACAATGTCTTCCAGTTCAATACATATTACACACAATGACATTTCATTTTTTTTTTAATGGATGAATACTACTGTGGTGATTTGAGTGAGAATAGCCCCCATAGGTTTATATTTTTGAATACCTGGTCCCCAGTTGGTGGAACTGTTTGGGAAGGATTAACAGGTATGACATTGTTAGAAGAGGTGTGTTACTGGAGGGGGGGGTAGGTTTTAAGGTATCAAAAGCACATGTCATCCACAGTTAGCTTTTTCTCTGGATCCTGCTTGTGGATAAAAATGTAAGATCTTAGCTACTGCTCCAGCACCATGCCTGCCAACTGCCATGGTATCTGACATAATGGTCATGGACTCTACCCTCTAGAACTGTAAGCCCCAATAAACTCTTTCCTCTATAAGTTGCCTTGGTCATTGTGCCTCTTCACAGCAACAGAACAGTAACTAAGACATGTGGTGGTATTGTGTTCCCTAATAAACTTCACTGGGGTCAGAGAACAGAAAAGCCACTAGATACTTAGGCTAGAAAATGGTGGCACTCATTTTGTTTTTGTCTTTTAGGAGAATGAAGGTTAAGGAATCTGAAGAACACTGGACAAATGAGACAACTGAAGAAAAGGGACAAATCATCTATCACAGGAAACAGAGTGAAATGGCGTATGGGTATATCATCTATAAAATTTTATGTCTTCCTAAATGTTTGTTTCTGTTTTTCTCTAAAAATTTAACACTATTGGTCTTCTAATAGTCCCAGTTCAATTAAAATTTAAAGCTGACTTTGGAGTCAGAGAATGGCTCTCTCCTTCTTTAAACTCAAGCATGTTATTAAAAGGAAAATGCAAACTCCCTGTATCATGCCAGAAGAAAAGAGCCATCTTCTGCTATGGGACAGGAGAAAAGCCAAATTAATTAAGGGACTATTCTATTACTAATCTCAACTCTTTGATTCTATTCTGATTCTTTAAAACTTTTCTTAAAGTATAAATTTTATATCAAAATTTACAAGATTAATATATATATATATATAGATATATATTCATTTTAAACTTTGTTAAGATATGAATGGTCATATAGAGTACTAACTAATTCTAGAAAAAAGGCTTCAATTAGCTGCATATATATGTCTTTGTGTTCGAGTCTCTTATCAGTTTTCCGCAGGAAATCACGGCCAGGCCTAACATCAACTGAAGTCTCCAGGAAGAAGATGAGGCCCCACAACAACAACAATTCCACGTGGACAATAATAATATCACTAAGCTGACAAACATCATCTACAGATCAGCTTTGAACTACAAAGTGCTCAGAGAAATTTTGAGAGGGCTAGCTGAGATGATTCAGTCTCAAAGACTACTTGAATAAGGACTTGAGATAAACCCTGAACTTTGGCATTATACACAGACTGGATAATGAAGGATATAGTTACCTTTCCTAGAATTTGACAATTAACCTAAAATTTTTCTTTCAGGATAAAGATAACTTCGCCCATACCCAGCAGGAAGCAATTTTAAGAATACGACGCCCACATTCCCAAAGAGGTGGTGTGGGGCGGGTGGTTTTTTTGTCTTTTTAATGGGTTTTGGGTCTGGGATAATTTTTATTGTTTAGGGGGGTTGGTTACAAGTTGTTGTCAAGGTTTAGGAAAAAGGCTAAGCAAAGGAGATTAGATTTAAGGTTCTTGTTTTTAAAAAAATGGATTTTATGTGTAAAAGAAAAGAAAAAGACAATTACTAGTTTTAAATACTTTACACTGGATTGGATTGCTTTATATTGTATACAAATTATATATATTGAAATTGATATTGTTAGAAAATGCTATATGTATATTTCTAATTGTACTTATACCGTTCATTTAGTAATGTAATGCAATTTTCTGATCCTTGAATGTTATTATTACCAACTATTAGGATATAAAGAAATGAAAGTTAGTAGTTAGACATTACAATAGAACTTGTAGTCATATTAGATATGTTTTAAAAATTGAGCAGATATATTTTAGATAGACAGGTCATCTTCAAACCCTTCAGAGATCTACAGAATATGGCATTTAAAATGTTTTAATAACTTAGAAAATTTTTCTTTTTTGTTATGACTATGAGACATGTCAGCTCCTGGCAGTACCAATCTACTTCAGAGAAAATATGGGCATTGAAGAAATTGCATATGGAGTTAACTTTCATTGTGGCAAAAGTTAGCCACTGGACAACAAAGTATCCTCGAATCAACAGGACAAAATGGACAGACAGGACATGAAACAAAGGACTACTGATTCTTGTCAAAACAAGTGTGGTTATAGCTTTATCAAAAGGCATCTTCTGAGGCCAGGACAATATGGCACCATCCCTGAAGTGGCCTTCACAATTCGGAAAAGGTACAGTGCCCTTTTCTTTGAAGGCAGCTGAACAGGCAGTGGGCCGATGGCTTCTGATGTGCAATGGAACAGCAGCTGAAACAGTTATTCTTGAAGAGTAACTAAGCTCATGCCTCTCAATAGTAGACTGGCATTTGATAGAGGGATGTGGAGAAGAACGGGATGCTGAGATGAAGCCATATATACACAGCCAAGAAGAATGGACAGCTGAATTAAAAAACCATCAACAATTTCCAGAATTTAAAATCCTGAATCATGACATGACACTAGTGGAATTCAGGTGTTTCTGGTACATGGACTGCTCTCACCCAATGTGAGGTTGAACTGTTGACCTTGTGTACATCCTACTTTACAAATGAGTCTGTCAGATACACTAAGCCTTTAGGCTGAAGATGATGCCCCAACACTGCGGAGAAACCTCAGGTGACTGTCCAGGCCCCTGACTGTTTCTGTCAACTCACAATTTTTTTGGAAGTTGCTTGCATGCACTTCCTGTTTTTATTTTTGTTAGGTAATATTATTTCCTTCTTGGGTCTCTGAGGGAGTTGAAGATTAGTTAGTTATAGTTGAAGATTAGTTAGTTATAGTTGAAGATTAGTTAGTTATAGTTGAAGATTAGTTAGTTATAGTTGAAGATTAGTTAGTTATAGTTGAAGACTAGTTAGGAGAGAAAGTGAATTAGGTACATTTTGGACTTGCCAAAATAGGACAGATAATGGAATTATTTTCTCTGAATTTGTCAAATACAAATGGACTAGACATTGTTTAGGTATTTATTACTTGTATATATTGTATATAGTTATTGTACTTTTGTATATAGTTTTTCTTATGTTAGTTATAGCCTTTTACCTTTTTTCTTTTTATTTAAATAGAAAAGGGGAAATATGGTGATATTTTATTTGTACTGAAATGTGATTTTATTTGTATGTTAATAAATAAAGTTGCCTGGGGGTCAGAGCTAATAGCAAGCCAAAGCAGAGCTGGGCATTTGTGGTGCATGCCTTTAATCCCAGAACTTGGTAGGAAGAACTAGGTAGATCTCTGTGTGGTCAAGGATACAGCCAGCATTGGAGACACATGCCTTTAATCTCAATACTAACCATAGAAGATCTGGAGGTCTGTACAAACAGGCAGTGACGAGGTGGTCATGTGGTTGGGTTTACAACCAATGAGAAGGCAGAACAGAAAGTCTATATAAAGACAAACACTCAGGAAGTAGGTCTCTCTTGGCTAAAGTGGCTAGCTGCAGCAGATGGGTAAGGCTCTTAGCTCTGATCTCTTGGCTTTCTTCTTTGCATTGATTCTGTGTTTCTTATTTAATAAGACGGTTGGTTACATCTACAACTCACGCCTTTAATCTTAGTATTCCAGAGGCAGAAATCCATGTGTTCAAGGATACAGCCAGGCATGGTGACTCACACCTTTAATCCCAGAAAGCAAGCCTTTAATCCCAGGGAGTGATGGTAGAAAGCAGAAAGATATATAAGGCATGAGGACCAGAAACTAGAAGCGTTTGACTGGTTAAGCATTTGGCTGGTTAAGCTTTCAGGCTTCTAGCAGCACAGTTCAGCTGAGAGCCATTGGGATGAGGCCACAGAAACTTCCAGCCTGAGGAAACAGGACCAGCTGAGGAACTGGCAAGGTGAGATAGGTGTGGCTTGTTCTGTCTCTCTGATCTACCAGCATTGACCCCAATAACTGGCCTCAGGTTTGATTTTATTAATAAGAACTTTTAAGATTTCTGCTACAAAGACAACCATCCTTTTTGTAGATATATACCACATTCTCTTTACTCATACATCATGTGGTGGACATATAGGCTGACTCCATTTCTTGGCTATTTGGGGAAAATGCAGGAATCAGTGTGAGAGTGCAGACATCCATTTGACATCCTAATTTAATTTCCTGTACATTTCTTAAATATGTAGCATTTAGTCTTTTTGGGAAATATGCCAACTATTTTCTTGTTGAATATCATTTCTGCTTTATTTTCTCTCCAAGAGTTCATACTATGGCTGCATGTGGGGCAGCCTCCAGCAGCACAGGGATCAAAGGGAAATCCACAGTGTTGGCATACTGAGACTTTTTTTTTCTGAGGAGGTTAGGGAAAAAGACACACACTCTCTTGATAGTTTTTTCCTTTATTCTTCTATAGTCTCCATTCTGAGTTCTATATTCTCTTTTCTTATCTTTATTCAGAAATGTCCCTTCTGTCTCTCTTGATATTTTCCTTCTAATTCTTCTAATTCTTTCATTCTTGATGTTTTCCTTTTCCTTCCTGCTAACTCTATCTTTATTCTTTCCCTTATAGCTTATATACCCCAGCAAAATCTTTCAGGCAATATAAAAATTACAATGTAAATACATTCTATTTTTCAAGTGAATGATTACAATGAATACAAGTAACAAATAGTCTGTTTTCCATATCCCTTATACAATAAAACATTTTATGTATTACAGGTGAAAAACAAATTATTCCAAAAACCCATGTACATGCATACCCAAGCAACTGGTTATAGATTAAGAGCCTAGGCAAGCAGGGTCTTCTTTTACTGGCAGGCTGCATTTTGTGGTTACAAGGAAAGGACCAATCACTTTATTACTCATCTTGAAAGGTAATCTTATAAGGAATCTTAAAGGAATTGCAAATCTAAACTTTTATGTATGAAAAAGCATCAGTCAGCTCTACTTTAAGTCTTTAGCATACATTCCCACTCATCAATAGTTTTTTATATGAGGAAATTGAGGGCAAAATGAGTACAAATAATTAATATCACCTTTGATCATCAACCAGTCCTAACAAGGGAAGTACATCATCTAATAATAATTAGGCTACTTTGTTCTTGTTCCCTGACCTTGATGAGTTCCTCACTCAACTATGTGCCTTTCTAAAACTTCAGATTGTCTTCTTGGGTTTTTTCACCTTAGAACTTTTAACAAAAACCTTTTAGTCTAACTTTAAGTTATTTTTAAAGCTTTGTTTCAGCTATGATTCATTCCAAAACTATGAACACATCTCCCAACATTAAGGTGAAAATTATTGAAGCTAGTAGGGCCATTGGGACTCAAATGTTTTTCTTAATCATTAACCTAAGCCACCATCTATATGGCTCCTCAATAGAAACTTATGTGTTCTAGCTGTGTGATACTTCCTTATTTTATTTTTTTATCATAAAACTCTATTTAAACTAACATTATTATTATCAATTAGACAGTACAGCTTAGAAAGGAATCATCTTCATAATAATCCACAGGTAAAAATGCCCAGTAGAACAGGTTGTTTCCATGAGATAAACACACTACATTACAGGCAGTGGGGATCTCCTATTCACACCTATTCACACCATGCCAGATACCAGAGAAAGATAGCAGCAGCAAACATGTGAAGGCACAGCAGAAGCAACAAACATTCTGGAGTCTGTGGTCTTGGGGCCTTGCCTCCTGGTGGATTGACACCTTGAACTTCAATTGCCTCCTGCTGCTCCTCTGACATGGCCGCCGGCAAGTTACACACATGCAAGGCATTTTCATACAGTCCTTCTGCCCTATGCTTTGGGAGACAGGTGGAGACTGCTCTCTAGGGTAGTACCTGCAAATGGAAGAAAGAAGATAGATGGGCTGTGCCTCAGTTTGCAGCAAGTGCTGCAGCCAATTCAGCGGGAACTCTAAAGCAGCAGTGGCCCTGGAGCTTATACCCTTGATTAGGCAAGGGGTCTAAGTCTTTGTGTCCCAGTATGTTTGGGGTGAAGCAATTCCCTCAGGAATACCTTACAGAGGGTCTTAGCTTGCAGCCACATTTCTAATAGTGGGGCGGACAAGCCTAAGCCCTGGAGGTAGGATCTAGAGGTTCACTTTTCATGGTCCCGTGCACCCCCGAACCTTCTTCGCTAGCAGACCTGTTTGTAGAAGGGTGCTGATGTAGGTGCTGAAAGAAAAGAAGACGAACTTTCTTCATTTAGTCCACTTGGTTGTTTTATTTGCTTCCTCCTTGTCCTAGTTAGGTCAATGTGAAATAGGCTAGAGTCGTCTGGGAAGAGGTCCCTTAATTGAGAAGATATCTCCATAAGATTGGCCTACTGGCTAATCTGTTGGCTAATTTTCTTGATTAATGATTAAGGTGGGAGAGTCCAACCCACCAAGGGAGGTGGTGCCACCCCTGAGCAGGTGGGCCTGAGCTGTATAAGAAAGCAGTCTGAGCAAGCCAGAGGACTGTAGTCCTCCATTGTCTCTGCTTCAGTTCCTATGTCCAGGTTCCTGCCTTGAGTTGCTGCCCTGGCTTCCTTTAGTGTTAGAGTGTAACCCTAAAAGTTGTAAGATGAAATAAACCCTTTCCTCCCCAGGTTGCTTTGAATCACAATTTTTTTTTTTGGTTTTTCAAGACAGGGTTTTTCTTTGTAGCTTTGCACCTTTCCTGGAACTCACTTGGTAGTCCAGGCTGGCCTCGAACTCACAGAGATCCACCTGCCTCTGCCTCCTGAGTGCTGGGATTAAAGGCGTGCGCCACCACTGCCCGGCCACAATGTTTTATCATATAGAGAAATCTAACTAAGACGCTCCTCTTGAGGGAATACAGTGACAGCAGAAAATCTATAGTTTTTCCTAAACAACTTCTAATATCTAGAGAAACTTATTAGTCATACAAAGAAACAAGAACCAAAGAAAAACTAGAGAATGGAACCAGATTCATAAGGGGCATGTATTGTTTCAGTTATATAAAAATTCAGTAGAGACAATGCATTTCTGATGATACAACTTGAAGTATGGGTCAATGTGAAACAATCTACATATGAATAATCATTTTTTCTTTCAAGCGTCTTCTCTTAATATTAAAGAACTTAGTTTCATGGAGGAGCTTTAGTTATGACTGTTTGGACTGTATCCACCTAAACACAGACAATGTGTTTGTTGTAGTTGCTGTTGAATACTAAATTCAAAGACACAGGAAACATATGTTTTCCATAAATGTCCAAGGCTTTGGTTGCTCTGTCCAGGATGGTCTGTGCTCTCAAAGAATGATACCATTACTCACTCTGCTTCTGGGAATGGCATCTCTCACTGTTCTTAATATATCACTAAAATCCATATTATTCTGGTATATAAAAGACACACACATGATTTACAAGACTATCAATAGGCTTCGTTGTTCTGCTAAGAGTAATTAAGAGTTGTGTGAGTGATGATGGATGACCTTACCAACTAGAGGTGGCTCCTTCAGGAATGAGTAAACCGGTGGGATGAAGAATTCACAGCACAATGGTGAGTCTTTCTGTCACAATGAAGTAGTAATGAAAAGACACTGTGATATGGACTCACAAAGGATAAGATTGTAGATGTAACCAACCATCTTATTAAATAAGAAACACAGAGCCAATTCAGAGAAGAAAGCCAAGAGGTCAGAGCTAAGAGCCTCACCCTTCCTGCTTCAGCGATCCTCTTCAGTCAAGAGAGCTCTCGGAAAGGGACCTACTTCCTGTGTATATGTCTTTATACAGTCTAGCTGTTCTGCCTTCTCATTGGTTGTAAACCCAAACACGTGACTGCCTCGTCACTGCCTGTATGTACAACCCTCCAGGTCCTCTATGATATTGAGATTAAAGGCGTGTGCCACTGCCGCCACATACTTGCTATGGCTCTAATAGCTCAAACCCCCAGGCAACTTTATTTATTAACATACAATTAAAATCACATTTCAGTACAAGTAAAATACCACCACATAAGATAATGCCCTGACCTATATAGATTGCTGAATAAGTCCTTAAAATGTCTATTTTACTTATTATAAAATGAATGCTAATTGAAAAACTAGCCAATAGCAAACCCAGTTCTATATGAAATAGAACAATTACATGGGTTGTAAGGAAAAGGAACTTGATGAAAATTAAGACACGACATGGGATACTTTAGCAAGACTGTGTCAGAAAACTGTGACCTTTTTCCGGATTGTGAAATAAATTACCCAGCTTCTTCTCGAAATTAGAGTTCTGACTTAAGAAATCAACGAAGCATTCCCCTCTCCTCAGTGCTTGGCCAAGCTTTGAATCTGCTCTGCCTGTCTCCGTGGTTAGATACAGGGATGGTGTAGTTTCCCCAGTGAATTCACCTGTCTTTGCCACACCTGTGCTTCCCACCACTACCTCAGCTTTGTCTGGTGCTGTGCATGTAACACACTTCCCCAGGCGCCCTGAGCTGGAATGTGATCTACTGTCCCATTCGATGCACTTGGTTGGCTTCAGTGGGGTCCTTCAGGTTTGGTTTTTCTCAGATGACCCATTCCTTTGTAAGTCTCCTCTTCGATGCTTCATAGAATCTGCTTCCAATTTTAAAACATGCAAATCCATAGGAAACTTCTCTGTCATGATGGTCAACACTCCTTCTACCACAGAGACCAATTCTGGCTTCTCACAGCCTGTGGCTTCTCACTGTTTGATACAACAGCACCAATAGAAGCCAGGACTCTTCCCGTTTACCTTAGGAAAGCAGGAACATGAACACGGAGCAGAGTTTGAGCTATTACAGGAACACATAATTACAAGGAGCACTTGGCTCTGGTTTTGAAACAGCCTGAAATTGAAGGCAGATCCCTTGACCCCCCACCCTTGATGCAAAGCCACAAGACCAAGGGAGGGCATCATCTCCCAGTGCCAACTCATCAGATTGAAAAAAATAAGGTCGTCACTGTGTTTTAATTGTTTTATGACTTTGTAGAATTAGGCCAAGTATCGTGACTTTTTTTTTTTTTTTTTTTTTTTTTTTTTTTTTTGGTTTTTCGAGACAGGGTTTCTCTGTGTAGCTTTGCGCCTTTCCTGGAACTCACTTGGTAGCCCAGGCTGGCCTCGAACTCACAGAGATCACCTGGCTCTGCCTCCCGAGTGCTGGGATTAAAGGCGTGCGCCACCACCGCCCGGTGTATCATGACATTTTAATGGGTTGTTTAGTCTAACAATCCATCATTGGATTATCACCCTTACAATATGGAAAACTGGATTTGGCCTATTTAGACCAACTATTACAAAATGTATAATCTCTCAAAGATTTACTGTAGCCACATTTTTAGATATTTTAATAACATACATATATCTTGTAGAGATTGCTATTCTCCCAAAACAGAGACCTGCCAGATGTCAGGTCAAAGCAGGCATTATACTGCATTTGATAGTACTGGCCTTAACAGTGACAGAAGTTCAAGTTTTCCAGAGGTGTCAAAGTTCCTGCTCAACCTGACTCATTTTTGATGTTAGTCTATGATTTAAGTCATCATTACTTTATTCCATGTGTCCTCATTACAACTATTTATAATGAACTAGTAACCATTGGGCAGAGATGTGCCACTTTGCACTTTGACTTTGAATGCAGCAGTTCCTAGAGAACAAAGATATAGATAATGATTTTAACATATTTTTTAGGTATTTAAGTTTCAATCTAAATAATGGATATTTTCATCTTTGGTGTGGGCCATAGACAGACCTATGTTATTAGCTCATATTCTGGTTTAACCAGAAGGCCTCATACATATCAGTACGGATAGATACTACAAGAAATTAGTCATTCAGTCAGCCACCAAACATTTCAGTGTGTGTGTGTGTGTGTGTGTGTGTGTGTGTGTGTGTGTGTGTGTGTAGAATAGTGAGAAAATTAGATTATGCCAAAAGAAATAAAACCCATAAAGCAAGAAAAAATTTACACAGGACAATTTAATGAAAGCCCAAATAACAAAAGAATCATGGCAGGAACATGAGCCATATGGGAAGGGAGGGCTCTCTTAAGATGTAGGAGTTTCTTGGAATACTCTGGGTCAGGGGTATCCCTGACAATCAACTTGAAATACTCTGCCATTTCAAGCAGGATATACCAATGTAGTCCCTAATAAGTGTCGACTACGTGGCCGGCTGACTTCAGATGTTCCGTCAACGCTGTAACTTTTACTGTCAGAGTAAGCTCTATCATACAGCATTACCACACCACCACGAGTAAAGCCTGGCCATGACTTACTTGTAGTGGACTCACAAACTGTTATTATTGCGGGTTGCTGCAGAAGGCCCAGGCAGTGGGAAGCCTAGGAAACACCCAAAATACAACCCCGCTAGTAACTGAAGACTGTGTTTGTCTATTGTGGAATCCCTGAGAGAATTTCTGAGAACAGATTTCTTACTCACCAAAGAATGTGCTGACCCAACACAAAGACATTAAGTCTTTTAACATAGCAAAACGGACAGTCATGGAACCTCCAGGCCAATCACAAAGTGATCGAATAATCAAGTAACAGTGTGAAACTCTCTTGGATAATTAAGAATTTGCTTCTTACTGAAAATACAGAAGGTCAAAGAAAATTATCCCACTCTTCCTGTAAGCAGTCTAAGGTGACCTGTGAAGATGGTTAGCTACTCTCTTGACCCAGAAAACCCTACAAAATCATGCAAATCAAGAGGTTTAAATCTTCAGGTTCACTTTAAGAACACCCATGAAACTGCCCAGACCATCAAGGGTATGCATATCCAAAAAGCCACCAGATATCTGAAAGATGTCGCTTTAAAGAAGCAATGTGTGCCTTTCCGGGGTATAATGGTGGAGTTGGTAGGTGCGCCCAGGCCAAATAGTGGGGCTGGACACAAGGTTAGTGGCCTAAAAAAGAGTGCTGAATTTTTGCTGCACATGCTTAAAATGCAGAGAGTGATGCTGAACTGAAGGGTTTAGATGCAGATTCTCCAGTCATTGAACCCGTCCAGGTGAACAAAGCAGCTTAGATGTGCTGATGAACTTACAGAGCTTGCGGCTGGATTAACCTGTACATGAGCTCCCCTGCCACATCGAGATGCTCCTCACTGAAAAGGAACAAATTGTTCCAAAGCCAGAAGAGGAGGTTGTGCAGAAGAAAGAGACATCCCAGAAGAAACTGAAGAAACAAAAACTTATGGCATGGGAATAAATTCAGCATAAAATAAATGCAGATAAAAGTATAAAAGAAAAAGAAAGAAAAAAAGAAAGAAAGAGAGAAAGAAAGAAAATTATCCCATCAGGAGTAGACCAGTATTATCCTTCAGAAAGGTTATTTTTTAAATTTTCCTTAAACTGGGACAAGTACAGGATAAAGAAGAAATCCATAGTTTTCTAGAAGGCTAAATTGTCTGAGTGTGCCACTAAATGCTGTTTCTTAGCCCGTGTCTCATAATAAAAGACAGTCTGTTGTCTAAACAAGAAAATGGAATACAAATTTCTTGGTAACTTTAATACACAAAAAAATTGGTCTTGAAATTGAATCTGGAATTCTTTGAAAAAGATATATTAATAGCTAGGAAACACTTTAAAGTGTTCAACATCATTAAGCATTAGGGAAATGCAAAGAAAAACTGCTTTGAGATTCTCTCTCACTACAGTCAGAATGGCAATGATCAAAATCATCCATCCAATGATAACACACACTAGTGAGGCTGTGGGCAAAAGGAACCCCTGTGTCACTGTGGGTAGGGGTGTAGACTGGTACAGTCACTGTGGAATCAGTATGGAGGCGTCTCAAAAAGCTGAAATGGAGCTTCCTTAAGAACCAGCTATACCACTCCTGGGCTTATTCCTAAATAACTACATCCTACAAGGGAAATACCTGCACATTCAAGTCGATTACAGCTCTATTCATAATAGCTAGGAAATAGGATAAATATAAACATCATCAACTGATAAGTGCATAATGAAAATATAGTACACATACAGAACATACAGAATAGAATTTTATTCAGCCATAAAACAATAAAAATATATCCTCCTAGTTTTCTTCCTGTTGCTGTGATGAAACACTCTGGTCAAAAGCTGCTGAAAGGGGAGGGGCTTCTCTTCATCTTACAAGTTATGCCAGTTATTGAGGGAACTGAAGGCGGAAACTCAACCAGGAAGTGGAAGCCGAAAACGTGGAGGGTGGCTGCCTGCTGGCTCACCCACTCATGCTTAGCTAGCTTTCTTATACAGCCTAGGACCACCTGCCTAGAGAATGGCGCTGCCCACAGTGGGCTGGGCTGTCCTGCATCAATTAACAATCAAGACAATCCATTATAGATATGCCACAGGCCAATCTGGTCTGGGAAATTTCTCACATGCAGCTCCCTTCCCATGTGATTCTAGGTCACATCAAGTTGACAGTTGAAGCTAACTGGGATGTATGTTTTTCAGTTTTTTCTTCAATGTTAAGATTAATAATGCTTTTAATGACATAATATATTCTGAGGGAAGCAAGTGAAACCAAAGTTCAGAGAATTACATATGTTCTTACTGAAGTTTAGATTCAGTACAAGGCCTACAGATGACTCTTCAACTTCCTCCTTAATCATCGTATACACTTTCTTTCTTTTTTTCCACTTTATACTTATGATGCACTAATGTGACAGATTTGCTTATGTATTGCATTTGTCATTGGCCTCCCCCAACTAAAGTATATGGAGGAGATTCTGTCACGATCACGATTATTCCCAGCATTTAGAACAAATAATGTAATGGTATATTGGAAACAATAAAAACATATTGAAGTAATAAGTGAATGAGAATTAGGGCCTGAAATTATCTAGTTCTAAAGTACAACTTCTTTAGCTTTACAGTAAATGATGACATTTCTTGATAAATATTTAAAGCTTCCAGGATGCTTATTATTTATTTTTTAAAGAAAGGTTTCAAAGAAAAGTAATTCCAAGTGATACACTTATTAGTGGCTAAATCATGATTAGATTTGTCAATTTTATTCTTGAGAATTCAGGCTGTAGAAACAAATTACCAACCAGACCATTTACAAAAGAGTGAAAAGAAAGATACTATCTTCTGGTACGGTGTTAAAAAAGAAAAAAGAAATAGAACAGAATCTACAGGTTCAGCTTGAGAGTTAAAAGTAAGCCTGTGGCCATAAACTGAATGTGTCCCCTTCAAAACTCCTATATTGAAACTCTAATCCCCAACATGATAGCATTTGGTAGCAAGTTCTTAGAAGACAGTTGACATTAGAATAGGTGATGAAAATGGGGTCCGTTATGATAGCATTGATGAGCTTACATAAAGAGGAAGAGACATAAAAACCATCTCCTTCTACTATATGAAGACATGATACAAAAGCAATCTATAAATCACAGAGGGCCTCCATCCTGACATCAGATCAACAGACTCCTTGCCATCAGCCTTCCAACCTCCAGACCCAAGAGAAACAAAGGATAGTTCATGGTATTCCTCTAGAGCAGCACAAACTCAAGACGATACACCCCCATGAAACATCTGGTAGGTAAAGGGGGGCGCTAAATCTTAATAAACCTTGTTTTGATAAATCTTCAATCTCTTTGGCCACAAACTGTTCCTATAATGGCTACTATATCAAACCTACTCTGAAGAAATTCTGAGAAGCTTTAAACACCAGACTCATCCCAGCATCTAGATTTGCAAACACAGACATCTCCCTTTAGCCTCGGCAAATATGCTTCAAGACCCTTAGTGTTGTCTGAACTCATGGGTAATAGTGAAGTCTGTAGATACTGTGGTTTCCTCTATTACTTATCTCTGATAAAATCTAGTTCATATACTAGACAGAGTAATAAATCAACAATAGAACAATCATAACAACATGCTGTGGCAAAAATTATGGGGCATGGTCTTTCCTCTTTTTCTTTTACTCTTTCCTCCTCAGACTGTCTTACTATGATCTCCATCCTTCTTGTGATGATGGGCACTAATACAATGCCTACACAATGGGATCAAGGTAAATGACAAAGGCATTATGACCTAGCATTAGGCTGCTGCTTCATTTTAGCATGTTTAATACAAGCCTAGTAGTGTAGAAAAGTGAATCTCAAGATAGACATAAATCTAAGTGACTAACAGGCAGGAACATAAATAATATGGATACTGTGGATACAGCAATAATCCATATCTTGAAGGAAGGAGCCGGTGTGAGATTTCATCATGCCACACAGAGTGGTGTGCCACCAAAAGCTTACAGATTGTGTATTTCTGGGATTTCCAGTTCGTCTTTACAGACTCTGATTGAGTACAACTGAAACTGTGAAAAGCAACTGTGGATAATGAGGTGGAACTAATGTAACAGATGATCCCGGAACTCCTTGTTCAATCTCTTACAACCAAAAGCAACCTCAACAGACCTTCTGACATTGTCCATCAGAGACAAACTTGGCTCTCAGAGGGACAAAAGCATCTCAGATACTACAGTGGCCGAGGCCTTCTGAAATCCAGCCCTATCCCAGATGATCTGATCCTTAGTATTTAACTTCTCCTCAGGGAAACTTTCAATTAATTAAATTTTGGTCTCTAGTAAAGCAATACTGAAAAAGTGGTTGAGAACACTATGATAGTCTCTCAGTTATGTACTGTTAGGCATTATTTCAAGATTTATTGAATGTGTCAGGCTGAAGACTGAATGATAAGATTTCATCCTTATTCTTAGCAACTCATAATCTACTTGGAGGGAATGAAATAAGCAAATAGCGACAGTAGAGAGGGATCAGTGCTATCATGGGGTACTTGGAGATATACAGAGGTATCTCAATGCAGCCAAGGACAGGCTTCCTTCCGGCAGGGCGGGACTTCAGAACTGAATGACAGAGAAGTCAGACAAAGGAAGCCTGTGCAGTCTTAAGAAAATGATTCCCAGTTCAGGGAATGGATGGGAGTGATTGAGTATGCCCAAACTTAGTTTAAGGGAGGAAACTGCACATGGAGGAATTGGAGAGAATTGTGCATCAGAACCAGGTGACTACCAACCCTCTACGCAACTCTGAAATGTCAAACTTCTGTCTTGCCAGCACTGGAGTGATAGGATACTTTATACAGAGGCTTTAAACTTCTCAGGGTTTTAGAAAGTTCATGTAGGCTATGGTGTGAAAAGTAGATTGCATGGAAAACAGTGAGAAGTCCTGTGTCAGCCCAGCTCAGGCCATACTATCTCAAGTAAGACAGCAGGGGCAGTATGGATAGCAGCAAGGTTTGCATTGACGGAGGGACAGCCCCGCATTGATGCAGGAGGAATAGATCCAGGCAAGCGATGATAAGGAAGCCATTTGGATTTCTGTCTTGAGGAGCTGGGCAAAACAATGCAGAAGAAAAGTCAGTTAAACCTTCCAGGTAGTGCTATTCATGGTCATCTTGAAGGATAGTATTGGAGCAAAGGAGAAGCATCTGTATTAAATAATAGATGTGGAGCTGAAGGCGTAGATCATCTGAGACATTAAAGAATGGAAAGAGAAAATGGACACAGAATCTCTCCAAAGTGCACAAATCTAAACATCAGGGAATGACAGTATGGCATGTTGGGGAATATTATTTTAAGGTGTGTTATTTTTGTTTGTGTTGCATTTGTTTAACTCTGTGGAGCTGTGTTACTTTGCCTGTCTAAAACACCTGATAGTCTAATATAGAACTGAATGGCCAATAGCAAGGCAGGAGAAAGGATAGGCAGGGCTGGCAGACAGAATTAATAGAAGGAGCAATCTGGGAGGAGAGAAAGAAAGAGCCAGAGAAGGAGGAGGACATCAGGACCCAGCCATCCAGCTACATAGCAAGCCACAGAGTAAGAAACAAAGAATGGTATACAGGAATAGAAAAGGAAAATCCTGGAGGCAAAAGATAGATGGGATAATTTAAATTAAGAAAAGCTGGCTAGAAACAAGTCAAACTAAGGTCAGGCATTTACAATTAAGACTAGCCTTCATGTGTGATTCATTTGAGAGCTGGATGGTAGACAAAAGAGCAAAAGCAACCAACAACAGTGGTAGAGAGGAGAAGCTTGGGAATGGTGGGCAGAAGGGAGGGAGAGAACTGAGTACAGTGCCGTGGGTTTGGAAAGAGGATAAATGGTGACCATAGAAACCACGTAAGAATGTGGCAGAAAGTGTCCATTTCAATGTACAGGCAAGACACAATGGTTAAAGAAGATGTTATCAGTGGCCTTGTGCACACAGGTTCCCAGAGCTGGGCAGGCAAAGGCTGCCTTGAGGAGGCTGAAAGGTGAGCAGATGAGAAAGAGATTGACTCAGCAGCTGCATTAGTCACTTTTCCGTGGCTGTGATAAAGCACCATGACTACAGGCAACTTATGGAAGAAAGAGTTTATTTTGAACACTGGTTCTGGAGGGTTAAGAGTCCGTCTTATGGAAGTGAGGCACAAGCAGCAGACGTGGTGACCAGAGCTGGAAGCTGAGACCTCCCATTCTCAGCTGCAAGTAAGAAGTGGAGAGAGCAAACTGGAAATAGATTGACACTGTGATAGTAAAACCTGGCCCGGGTGACACACTTCCTCCAGGAAGGCCACACCTCCTAAACCTCTCCAAACAGCACCATCAACTGGGAACCAAGTGTTCAAATGCCCAAGTCTCCTGGGACAATAGTTATTCAAACCACCATAGCAGATGTTGGTAACTCTTAAGAAACCTGAAGAGAAAGCCATATAGGAAGAGCTAGGTAGGGATGTATATGGGGGAGAAGGTTTGTAGTTCCTTTTATGAAAGAGCCTTAAAATCTAAATGGCAATGAAAAAGAGCCAATAGGGAGGAATTGATGGCATGGTAGGGATACAGGTATGTAGGAACACTGTAAATAGATCAAACAGATGTCAACTTTGTTCATTCCTGTATAGTTTTGAATAATGTCAATTTGGAAGGCCAGAGAAAAATTCAAGAGTTTACTTTTGAGACAGGAACTGCATCAAGAATGCGCCACAAATACTCTGCCCTTGGGTCTATCATCCACACATAGCATTATGTGTTAGCCGCCAAGTTTCCCCACCCCCTCATTTTGTGAGAACAGAGTCAGTTGATGTGTCTCACTAATGTTCAACTGATGTCAAATTCTATGAGAACTTCCAGTCTCATGTAAATAGCCATAGATGTGGTTTTTTCAGTCTCCACATAAAGCAACTGAAATAGAGGCAGCCCTCGTCCTCCAGGGCACAGCAACAAGAAGCAGATGGCATGGAGGCATAGGCCCACCACCACCACCACCCCAGAAGGACACAGTATTATGAGAACATGGTGGTTTTAGTGAGAGCTTTCATTGGGTATAAGTTTGGAGTCTGTTGTTTCTGGATTATGGGACATGTACAAGTTTTATGCCAGATGGAATCCAAGTGCTGACAGGAGTAGACACAAGACCCCATCCCTAACCCACAAACTATCTCCAACTGATAACCATGTGCCAACAAAAAATCAGTTCTCCCCAACAGTCTCACTGGGGATACAAACCACCCTTGAGGGTCGGCCCCTTGCCCAGCAGTAAAGGGTCAACAAAAAGAACTCAGTGATGTCTTTGGAGTTCTTTGTCTCCTAACGTTTTGGCAGGGCCTTACCTTTTTATTTTATTTTATTTTTTTAACCTCACAGGTCCTTTGAGTATGTATTATGACTTCCAGTTTTGTGCTTTTTATGGGATTTCTGTGTGTACACATGTGTGTCTCTGCATCTGTTTTGTGCTTTTCCTTTGGCCCTTTTTCCTCTGTTTGTTTGTTTTGCTCTATTCCAGTTTGCTGTTTCCATTGTATCTGATTTATTTTATTCTTTAGATGTTTGTTTTCTAATGAGAGACAAAAAGGGTGTGGCTCCAGATGGGAGGGGATGTTCGGAGAAGCTCAGAGGAATTGATAGAAGGGAAACTGTAATCAGAACACATTGTATGGAGAAAATCTATTTTCAATAAAAGAAAAAAAATCATACGTGTGTGTGTGTGTGTGTGTGTGTGTGTGTGTGTGTGTGTGCACTCAGCCACATTTGTGCCACAGCCCATATGTGGTGGTCAAGGAACAACCTTGGATGTTCTTTGCCTTCTATTTTTGAGGCAATGTCTTGTGTTCACCATGAGTAGACCATGCCAGCTGTCTTGCAAGGAGGCTCTGCTTTTGTTTCCACAGAAAGCTAGAGGCTATGGATTTGTTCCAGATTAAGATACATCAGGTTTGACCAGCCATGATCCCCTGAAAGGTCTGTGATGACACCATGGCCCAAATGATCCAACATCCAGAATGGTTTCAAGGCAACTGGCTCAGATGATACACCCTCACGGACTACTCCATAATCCTAAAATTTTCCTTATGTCCCCATAAGATACAGCACCCCCATCCAGCAGGAAGTAGTAAGAGAAGCTACGCTCAAATTCCCAAATATACCAAGATGGCTTTGGAGATGGAATTGGCTCACTCCTTCTCTAAACCCAGGCATATTGCTAAAAAAAAAAAAAAAAAAAAAAAAAAAAAGGTTGCGAGATTCTTTTGTCTCATATCAGAAGAGCCCTCTGGTGTGGGACAGAGAAAAACCAATAATTTTATTTAAATCAGGTTGATTATAAATACAATATCTTTCTAAAGAAAAAAGGGGATATGATGTAGATATGATAGGATAAAAGGGTAGATTAATGAACCTACTTTTAAAGAGCAATAACTTGTTCAAAATATTTTACATTGGTATAGATTTTAGTTTATTGATACACATTTGAAGTTAATTTTGTTATACTGTATATATATTTCTACTCTGTTTGAGGTATTATGTTTATATAACTCATTTAGATTGTAATGGATAATTAAGAAATACAGATTAATAATTAGTCTTCTATGATGATCATACTTGTAGCCATGTTAGTTAAGTCTTCTAGGTATACATAGATATATTTCAGATAGACAGGCAATCTTCAAATACTTCAAAGACCTACAGAATATGGCATTTAAAATATTTTTTAAAATTTAGACTTTCTGGACAGTGAGACATGGCTGCTCCTGGCAGCACCGGCTTTACTTCAGAGAGGAGGATGGGCATCGAAGACACTCCATATGGAGATTATCTTCACCTTGGCAAAAATAGCCATTTGGACAAGAAACTGTTCTTGACTGGACTGCTTGATTGACTGGACATGCAGGACCCATGGGAAGGTGACCACTGAACTTTGCTTGACAAAATGGTCCTTTAGGTTCCTGCTTCGAAGAGGAAACTGCCAGACATTCTACAGGACACAGAGAAAAATGACTGAGAGACTCTAGCCCTGTGGGCTGAAGGCAGATGCCCCAACTTTACAAGAGAACTTTGGATGACTGTCCAGGTGGCCAGCTGTCTCTGTCTAACCTGCAAGACTCCCGAAAGTTGCTTGCATCCTTCTCCCATTTCTCAGGTAATATTATATCCTTCTGAGGTCTTTGATGTAGTTGAAGACTAGAGATAGTTATAATTTTCCGTAGTTATGATAAAAGATAAGTTAGATATGAAACCTTAGACTCACAAATATAAGATAGATAAAATATCTTCTTTAATTTTGCCAAATAGACTACTTATTATAAATAGACTAGATATTATAACTGTAATTCTTGCTTGATAATTGTTTTGTTATCTGTAATTTTACTATGTGAAAGTTAAAACCTTCCTTTTTGAAAAAAAGAAAAGGGGAAGTGCTGTGGGATGTTCTGTATATCAAATGTGTTGCTCTGATTGGTTAATAAATAAAACACTGATTGGCCAGTAGCCAGTCAGGAGGAAGTATAGGTGGGACAAGGAGGAGAAAAATTCTGGGAAGTGGAAGGCTGAGTCAGAGAGACACTGCCAGCCGCCGCCATTACAAGTGAGATGTAAGGTACTGGTAAGCCACGAGACATGTGGCAACTTATAGACTAATAGAAATGGATTAATTTAAGATATAAGAACTAGATAACAAGAAGCCTGCTGCAGCCATACAGTTTGTAAGCAATATAAGTCTCTGTGTGTTTACTTGGTTGGGTCTGAGCGGCTGTAGGACTGGCAGGTGAGAGAGATTTGTCCTGACCGTGGGCCAGGCAGGAAAACTCTTGCAACACTTGCAGGAGATTCTCTACCTTCAAACTCACCATAGGAGCACTGAGGTTATAGACACAGGCGCTGGGGATCTGAACTCGGGTCCTCACGCTTACACAACAAATGCTTTGCTTAACGAGTCATATCCCTCTCTCTCTCTCTCTCTCTCTCTCTCTCTCTCTCTCTCTCTCTCTCTCTCTCTCTCTCTCTGTGCATGCGTGCGTCCATCTTTCCAGACCCCTAAAGTATTTTTGGTCTATCTTATTCCCTTCTTTCTAATTTATGTTTCCTGCTACTTTACTGAAAGAAGCAGGTAGAGTGTGTAACAGCATTTTCTATATTCTGGATGTTGCTGAGTGCATCACAATGGTTCCATTTCATGTGTTTGTCTATAATTACATTTCCTCTGGCCTGGTAGGTACCAAGACTTGACCAGATTTATGTGCAATTATTTGGCCAGATACTTTATGGGTGAGAGAGACATATGCTAGCTGATAATTTTAAAGAGCTTTGGTGAAAACATCTTTGTTTTTAACCTCCAAGTGGTCACACAGTAAAATCAAGATTGTAGTAGAGTTGAACATAGCACCCCATTTTTGACTTTCAGTCTACCCCTTTCATTCAAGCAGAAGAGGTTGATGGCCAGTGAGTGCCCGGCATCTGTATGTCTCCACCCCCCAATACTGGGGTTACAGGGACATACAGCCAAGTGTAGTTCTTAATGTAGGTGCTGTGGATTCAAACCTAGGCCCTAATGCATGACGGACTAGTCCTCTCATTGGCTGAACCATCTCCCCTTGCCCCCCTTTCCATTTTGATTACCTTTTCCTCATGATAACTCAGAAAGTTTCCGCTCTCACATTAGAACCCTACTGTACTACTGTATTGCCAGTTTTTTATTTTGTTCATTCATTGAGAGATGTATACAGTATGTTTTATCATACTCTTTTCCATTCCCAAACTCCTCCTAGGTCTTCCTCTCCCTTCCCGCCCAATTTCATGTTCTTTCTCTCTCTTAAAAAAGCCACTAAAAGCATAGGGTCTGATGTGCACTGGATAACTGCTCCTGAGCATGAGCCTGCCCTGAGGGTGGTTGATACACCCAGTGTCACCTCAGTGAAGATAACTGGTTTTCCCTCCTCCATCGGCTAATATTTATGAATAGCTTCCTGGCTGGGTGTGGGCCTTTGTGCCCACCTCCTTTCCTCTGTGCTTGCATTTTGTCTGTCTTGAGCTTGCACAGGTCCATCTCTGTGAGCTCACACATGCATCGGCCCCATTGTGTCTGGAGAATGTTTCCTTAAGATCATCCACAACCTCTGGCTCTTACAGTCTCTCCATTCCCTCTTCCTCACAGATTCCTGAGCCTAGAAAAAAGGGGTGTGGTCCAATCACCCCATTCAGGGAGAGCACTCTGAAGTCTCTCATTCTCTACGAGTTGTCCAGTTGTGGGTCTCTGCATTAGTTCCCATCTACTGTAAGAATGACCCTCTGATGAGGTTTGAGTGACGTGCTGATCTATGGGTATAGTCATTAGAAGTCATTTCCTTGTTCAGTTAGCAGAGCGATTGTAGTAGGTCTTGCCCTGGAGCTCTGACCTGTCTAGTCTCAGGTTCTTGGCATCATGAACATTTCTGTTTCCAGAATTTAAGCTGCTTTCCCTCCTCATACAGCTCTGGACTCCATGGATCTTTTAGGTTCTGTGCCCTCTCTCTGCCTATGCTCTTCTCCACACACAGCTGCGAACACTTTAAAGCAAGGGCCAGGCTTTCTTGTTTAGCTCCTCGTGTCCTATAAAACACTTCGGTTTGGTAAAAAACTGAATTATTCAAACTTTGCTCAACTGAGCTTATGGGCTTGAATGGAATAAAAGGAGCCTATTCAGCTTCTCTTTTATGGCTCTATATTAAAAAATGCTAAAATACTTTTCTTTAGCTCTGAAGAATCTAACAGAGTAACTGGCTCCTGAGGAACAATGGATTTATTGATTTCTGTCAGGTGGACACCATGAGGAAAATAACCTGACAGGTCAAGAGCAGTGTGCAAAGCACCGAACCAGATTTTCCTTTGCAAGCTTAGAAAGCCATCTGCCAACCCATGTACCACGGGTTTGTTTTTCAATAATCATTTCAATAACCATGAGCTACTTTCTGGTAGTACTGGTAAGCTCTGTTCACAGGAATAAGAAATAGGAATAAGCCCAAGTGTGTAACAAGGTGGCTTCATTTGCACAACCAAGGGCCCAGTACCAGACGATGCAAAGCACTCTGTTTTATGAAAGGTTGCGTCAGCTTCTTGGTCTGAGCCTCAAACGCTATCACTTTCACAGTCAGCGCTACACTTAGCAGACCTTAGGCAGTCTGGCTGATTTAATCGCATTAATTTTGACTTATGAGCCTCTGAAACATGTTTCAGGAAGAAATATAAAAGAATCGATGTTGAGATATCATTGGGCATCAACTCATTCCCTTTATTTAGCGCTTCTAAACTAAGGCAGTGCTGTGTGCAATAACCGGCTTCCCTTTCTTTCAACATAGTGGAAACTTGTATAATTGTGAACGTTTAAATGTTTAAGCCTTTTGCTATTTATTTTATTTGAAATCCAGCATATTATTATATATCTTCAGAACTCTAACTGCCATCTTTTTCTAACCCTTCAATTAAATCCCACAATGCAAACCTCTTGGCACTAGACCCGCCTTTCATGTTTACTCAACTGAGCCCGCATCTTGAAAACGTGTTGAAGTTTGGGGTTTTCTGCTGAGCCTGACGTCACGCTGACCACGGCTGTGATTGGCTGCTGAGGGGCAGAGAAGGTTTATAGGCAGCAAGAGCAAGTGAATGAGTGAGTGGCTGGCAGCAGAGGGAACAATCCGTGCCACTCACTCCAGCCAGGACTGCCCAAGGGTAAGACAACCAACAAACTTCCTTGCCTCACAGCCGGGCACCTCAGGCTTCCGTGTGGGGTTTGGGCTTGGAATTATTCTATTGAAATGTGGGTCTTATTGCATTGTGCACAATGGCTCTGATCGAACTTTTGTTTACTATGAAATGGGACCTCTGAATTTAGCTTTCTTTCCAGGCTTCTTAACCTGAGCAAGCAAGTAAACTGTTCAGATTGGGAACTAGAAAATGCTGCATCTTCCTCTCTGTTTCTACATCTGCTAGGCAACTGTCTTTCTCATGCTGATAAATTCAGGGCACTCTAACCGCAGTAGTATTTACATTTGTAAATTGACTGGATATATGCATTTTCCATAAGTTATACCTAAACTGTACTTCAATAATACACAATTTCTTTTCAATATATTCTTTATTGAATTTTAAAGTGTTCATATCTTATACCTCTAAAACTAGTATGGAAATGTATACTACCAGAGAAGTAAATGATTTTTCTGCCTTATACGGAATTATAACACAATTGTTTAGAGTGTTTGAGTTGTCCAAGTCAGCAGTGGCCACTGCAGAAGACTCTATTGTTTGGTAAATCAAAAAGTAAATAAGATAAGATTAACATGGGCAGCCAGTTGAGGTATTAATGTTTCACTTGTTTTTATATGTAAAATATTATCATTTCAGCCATGCTTTCATTTTGGTTAGGTCATGATTTCATGTGAGAAATTTTTCTTATCACAGCTCTATCTACAGTTCCCTCCATTTAACTTTTAAGTTCTTTGAATATTATGAATATCACATTTTCATGAAGCTATGAAGCAAAGTTCCTTCTCCTCCTCATCTCCCTTCTCCTTCCTTTTCCTTTATTCTTTCTTCATTGCTATTGTTTTTGTTATTTTTTTTTAAATACATGATCTCATATAGCTCAGATTTACTTTGAATTTCCTATGTAGCCAAGGAAGTCCTTGAACTCCTGATTCTCCTGCATCCACCTCCCAAGTGTACCAGCCGGAGGGTCTCATCAGTCTTCTTAAACAGGTGGTCCATGTTCAGGGGCTAAACCCTTTGCTCCTCTGAATTTGTTAAAGTATCTCTGTCTCTCTGTCTCTCTGTCTCTCTGTCTCTCTGTCTCTCTGTCTCTCTCTCTCTCTCTCTCTCTCTCTCTCTCTCTCTCTCTCCTGCTCCCTTCCTCCCTCTTTTGACTGCACACAAACAAATATGAATAATTCCAAGATACAAGATGAAAACAGTGTGTACACATCCAATCAAAATTCCCACACCAGCAGTGTGTCTGGAGCCTTACATCTGTATCTAATACCCAGTAAAGCTGTAGTAAATGCTAATGATGATGTAAAATAAAACAGAAATGTCCCCACAGAGTACAATACATGACATGAGTTTTATACATTTTAAATATTTCATTACAAAATGTATTTAGAGAAAATGCCATTCCTGCTGTATCACCAAATTGTCACCATGTCTGAATCAACTCCCATTAGCTGTGAGTGAACAGGTGTTAGGATTCCAGTTCGTTCACCCTCTTGAGGGCAGAGATTAAAACAGAATTTCAGGGTAGCACTCCGCTGTCTGCTTCTCTTGATGAAGCTGTGTGGAAGTGGGGAGCTCTTGCTGTAAACCTGGGATTGCCCAGGACCACCCATCCCCTGGCAGCCGCATCTTTACTCCGTAGAACATCTACACCTACCACAGAGATCCGCACTAAGAGACACAAAGCTGAAATGGAGCTGGGGAAACCTGATCCTAGAGATTCGTCCCTCCAGATGAGACTCTTGAGTGCTGTTTCTCACGAGAGCAGCATTTCATGTGTTCTGGGTTGTTTCCCTCCTTTCTCATTTGTGCCCTTTTTCTTCCCCCCTCCCTCCCTTCCTTTCTCTGTATCTCTCTATCTGTCTCTCTGTCCCTGTCTTTCTCTGTCTCTCCTCCCCTTCCTCTTCCTCTCTCCACTCTCCCCTTCCCTTCTTCCCTCCCTCCCTCCCTCCCTCCCTTCCTCCCTCCCTCCATCTCCCATCCTTCCCTCCCTCTTGCAGGTCCAAAACCAACTCTGAAGTATTCTTAGGGAAAGGGCCCCTACTGTCTATTTTAAGAATGAACTCTTAGTTCAAAAATCTATGCACAGAAGTTGGAAACTCCTTGCAATCCACTGGGTAAATGAACCATCTCAACATATTTGAGCTTGGCTTGATTTTTAACCATCAGCAACTGAATGGGACAGGAAGCCACACTGACATGCCCACTGGCTGGTGTGGCTGATGCTCCCCTGTCAGTGCCCTTTGGAGATTTCTTCACCCTGTGCGAAGCATCCGGAGTATTCAGAGCCTGATACAGGGATCCAATGATCCCCCACTAACAAGTCACAGAAAAATGGATGAACCAAATATGGAGCTCAGAGCTCTTCAGACACACCTACAATGCAAGTGGAAGGACTTGGAAAAACAAAGAGACTTTTTCAAGGCTGGGGGTCAAACACAGGTCCTCACTCATGCCAGACAAGTAACCACACCTCTCCAACTGGAAATTCGTTTATAATTAGTTTAAATGAGAGTTAGCCAAAAAAAGACCAACTGAATTCTTTATGAGCAAATGAGCCATGCACTATGTTTTAATATCTGCTAACTGTATCCCTTCTTGGATTGCAGAAATAATTGCAAAATGAAGACTGCTTTAATTTTGCTCAGCATTTTGGGAATGGCTTGTGCTTTCTCAGTAAGTTCATTGTGGAAAAACCTTTATTTTTGGTAGTTACATTTTTTTATGTAAACGGGGTCTGTAACAATAAAATGTTCTTTTGGACAGATGAAAAATTTCCATCGCAGAGTCAAAGCTGAAGATTCTGAGGAAAATGGGGTAAGTAATTTTAGAAAATTTCTCTAGCCTACATTTATTCTAATATAAGTGTGCACTAAATATGATCATAACCTTTGTTTTATTTATGCAGGTCTTTAAGTACCGGCCACGCTATTTTCTTTACAAGCATGCCTACTTTTATCCATCTCTAAAACGGTTTCCGGTCCAGGTTAGTGCAAAACTCAATTTTCTTTTTCACTCCTCATACTTTGGTAACGGGAATTAAATTTAACACCCGGACATCTGAACCCACTCCCAACACCATTCATCCAGATCCCTCCTTCTGCTATGGAAACTTGAATTTATTATAAAAACCCAAGCTTTCTTTCAACACAAGAGACAAAGTACAGTGAGAGAGAGAGAGAGAGGGAGAGAGAGAGAGAGAGAGAGAGAGAGAGAGAGAGAGAGAGAGAGAGAGAGAACTGGGGTGATGAAAACAAGTACTCTGACATCTAGAGTTCAAGCGTTCCACGAATCTGCTGATAAAAGTGAACATTTTATCAACTACTGACAAGGAAGCTGGTGATGAGATCACTAATTGTGGTAAGATCACTAATTGTGATAATATCACTAATGGTCATTAAGGTTGGCTTGGTACTGTCACCCAGTTGTTCACATCTGACATTTCAGCATCCCCTGAGCTCTCGAAAAGCTAAATTCATAAGCACTCGAGTCTTCAGACAACCAGAGGCCTTAATAACTCCCCGGCAGTGATGATGATGATGTCTGGAACCCTTACTGTGTTAGGTGGCAGGACTGTGGGTCACACATGGAGCACAATCATAACAGGGTCTGGCCCAAGCACTGCAGAGGACAGAGAGAAACTTGTGAAATGTAGGAAGCCCATGAGGAAAAAAAAATCAGTAAAATTTGTAAACAAGAAGGAAATATAACTAAAGCTAAAAATGAGGCATCCCATTTTTGCTGGGTTATTTGTGAAAGTGGTCTTTGGATACTGGAGGGTGTGGTGCTGGTCCTAAATACACAAAAAACTAGCGTGACACTATTTTTGTGACTGTACAGTTTGGGTTCAGAGTGTCAATTATGCACCATTTGACCCAGGACTCCCAAGGCACTGAAAGCGGCAGGATCCTGTGAACGTTGCCTCAGCACGGTGGCTTGGCTCCGAGTCTCACCATATGTCAGGCTAACCCCTCTCTAGCTCATGCAATGATAGGAAATCATAATCCTCAAGTATTTCTAGCACCATTATAATTATAGAGAACTTGTGTGGCCGCAGAAATACGAGCATGAGTGATACAAGAGTTGCGGGTTTTCAGAGTTGTCCTCTGTTCCTTGGTTCACCTCAGGCTCAGAAATAAACAGGGTCCATTTGGAAATTTGTTCCTCTTCTAAAACAGAAATCATATAAATTCGAGTTCCTAAGTAGCTGGCTAACTTTTCTGAAATATCTAATACTTAGATACAACCATTCCCACCTAGATTTTATATATATATATATATATATATATATATATATATATATATGATCCAACTAAAAAGTCCATAGTATACTAATATTGATAAAGTTACAGTCTTTTGTTATTGATAAATTCAAAGTCCATAGAAGTCAAATATGCTTCTATCACAAATTATATACATAGAGGCTTGACCAATTTAAGTAGAACTTGTAAGGTAATTGTTTTAAAATTTAAAAAAAGAACATCTCCACATACAACTTTCTGAGATATTTGTGACAAGCTCCTGTTTTCACAAAGTTTGATGTCTCCTATCTTATGTCAACATCTATTTATTGTCTAAAGTTGTCATCCTGACCCCATGAGTTATATTTTATTGACTTCAAAATTCATGTGTTTGTTAGCAAGTCTGTTTATGGGCCGTCATCCATAAAATAGCAACTTGCATGTAAAGCATTAGATGGTTGCAAAGCCACCAACAAATCTACCATAGATTGTCTCCATGCTGAGCTATAGAAACAGAAGTGTAAATCATCTTAATTAGTATCCTAAGCTATTTCAGTGAAAAATTACATTTTATGATTAAGATGATATTTGATTAGTGTGCCAACTTGTAGAAAGCAAGATTCAATTTATTTCTTTTATCATATTCAGCTAGCATACAAATGTGGATTTTCAGAATTGCCCTCCATTAAGACACCTGTTCATCTGTCTTTTATCTGCCCATCATCTCTCATGTGTCTATATAAATACATGAAAGGCTCTGGAAGAATCAGTAAGACTTTGTGATAAACTGGTAGTACGTAAAAGAAAGGAAAGTGATTCAAAACAATAACAAAGTAAAATGCAAACCTTTAAGTATCCCACATAGCTTTTAAATGGCCCCCACCACACACACTAATGGTGGAGTGTTAGCAAGTTAGGGAGGAAAATACAGCGAAGGAAGCATGAAGAATACCTAACATAATCCCAGCGGAGAAAAACAGCTCTGCTTAGATAAATATATGGTCCTCTATATTTGACTTAATAAGTGGAAATAGCTCAAACATAATGATTTATTTTATTCCTCCCTGGGTGTGGAACAGCGTAACTGCTAGGTCATGGCAGTGTAGTGAGGGTCTAATTACTCTTCTTCCACCCAAAGTTATTGTTGGCCCAAGGCAGCAAGCTCCCTTTCCTTGGCTGGGTGACACAGCCACCTGGAGAATGAGGCCAACAGGGACTCCATGAGCAGCACAGGGATGAGCCTCCTCTACAGACTTATTCCTAACTCAGAAGTTAATGGTCCTTCTCAGTCATGTTCTTCCAGGACAGGATGCTTAACTGATCATCAGAATCCAAGCTGACATAGATAGGCAGGAAATGGCAGTTTAGCTAGGTGTGCATGGATCCCTGAGGCTTTTGGGGCTGAGTGTGGAATAGGAAGGGAGATTCCCTTTGGGTTATCTTTGGTAGAAAGATCAAGGGTCTCTCCTCTTGACTTGGAAGTTCTGATGCATGTTTAGATTTACATGTAATTAAAAAAAATAAAAAGAAGAAAGCTCAGAATTAGGGTATATCTAATGTGTAGAGCATTTGCCCTGAGTTTGATCCCCAGCACTGTAAGAATATAACAAAACAATGTAAAGGCAACAACAATGAAGACCCAAATAAAGCAATAAAGCTCACTGACTCATGTTTTATATGTAGGATCCTTGGTTTACTTTATTATCACCCCGCCAAATCGTAAGTGCTTTTATATCTTTCATCTAATTTAACTGTGCATCTATCAATGAACATAATTTTAAAATTAGTTCTAATTAAATTGAGAATCTAGGAATACAAATTTAGTTTCTCTATATCAAATTATGATTTAGATTGTAGTATTTAAGAGAACTGTCAAATAACACTTTACACTTTATAGTAAGCTAAATCATTATCACCTGTATTTTGTAAGAAAATAAGACTATGCAATCTTTATCTTAGTCTGAGACCTGCTTAGAAATGGTTGGTGAAATCACCCTTTTTTGAATAGTTCCTTCTTGGAGAAGGAACTCAGTAATTCCTTTATTCCTTCAAAACTAAGCAATTTGTGATTTGTTATTCTGGTTTTTGCATAGAATGTAATATTTCAACATATTGTCTATGTTTGGGAGGTTTAAAGTGAGTAACCTCATTCATAGGCTATTCATTATGAAAACAGCTGTTTCCTCATTTCATATTCGCCCAAATGTGCTCACATCTTTCTCACTTTAGCTTGACACTGTTCTGTGCTAACAAATCAACCAAGCTGATAATACTAATAAACATAAGTAAATATCTCTGCGTGTTACATTTTAATCATCAGGAAATTTCAGTTGCTGTTATGCATCACATGTGTATGTACACATGCACACATACTATGTGTGTGTATATATGTAAATGTATGTTTTAGGGAGGCAGCGACTCTTCGGAAGAAAACGGAGATGGTGATAGTTCAGAGGAAGAGGGGGAAGAGGTAAGACATTTTTTGTATTCTCTGTAACAAGGCAGGCAACACAAGGAACGAAGAGGAAACTCTTCTGTGCAGTCTGAACCCAGCAAATACCCACTGCTACCTTGCCAGCTACTCATAACCAGCTATTTTGGACAGGTGGAATATTACTTGAGTTCAAAGCAACTAAAGCAACTTACTTTAAACACCATTACAATGTGGGGTTGAAGTCACCTAGATGCGGTACCCAAAAACAAAGGCATCTGCATTTTAAGGGAAGTGTAAAACCCACTGAAAAGCAGCATGACGTTTATTTATATTGGATGCCTATGATAGTAAGCAAGAAAGAAGTAATCTCAAGCTTGGCGCCATGAACCTTCTTCCTTGGTGGGCAGGATGTGAAGCCAACTGACACCTCCACAGTGGTGTCCTGATTTAATCTACAGAATATGGTCAGTCTCTTTAATAGTAATTTAATAGATTTTTGTCTAATTATTAGATTACAGAAACAAAAATACTCAATATGTATAAACATCTTCCTAAATAGTTAAATTACTGTACTTAATGGCTAAAATTCATTTAGATAGGTTGAAAATCATGGTATTATGTTTATAATTGATATCTTGGAAATATACTATTAGAATATGTTGTCCTGGATAGACAGTTATCACTACTCCTGGCTTGGGAACCTTCCAAATTCAGTTATTTCTGGGTGGTGTTTATGAATAGAAAATTATAACCAAAAATGGAACATCTGTGTCAGGTATCCTGAAAGCCAAAGATGTGGCAACTTGAATGCCGACCAAGTATTAGTTTTTCCTTCTGGTTAAGTAACATTCCCTGTGCTATAGTTACCCTGACCGTGGAGGGAAGGCCTTAAAAAATAATGCCAGGCCAGGACCAGAAACCCTGTGTGCCCTACATCTTTCAAAATCTTGCTATAGCTCAGTCAGACTCCAAAGCTAAGGGAGACTCATCCATGTTACTACAGCTGTTTTCTGTCCAGCAACTGTGAAGTGGACTTTGCATGTCCCAGTTCCACCATGCATCTCTTGGCAGCAGTTCTTGGTTGCTGTGGTGGCGGTGAATACAGAAGCATCAGGCCTCTGGCAAAGTTATGCCCACCTAAAACGTTAAATATGTAAGCCCTCCCATTTCTTCTGTTCAAATCCCCTATGACCCAAGAACGCTATGTTAAACTCTGTTCAAGGAAGAACTGTTCCATGCCTCCTGCTGTAACTCTTCATAAAATCCTGCTTTAGTCAATTTGTTTTCAAAAGAAAGATCAAACTCAGATTTAGTTCATTTCCCTGAAATCTTAACATTAGCCTAACATCACAATCTCCCAGAAATGCATTTCAAGTAAATTCAACTCTCCACTACTCATTTATTTAAATTTAAACATATAAAATCCAGATTTTTTACTAGTAGGTATTAATTATACTGATAGATTATCTCAGTTTACAAACTATTATATTATAGCATAAATAAAAGAATAAAACATTAAAGATTATAATGTGCATTTGTCCAAATCTTAATTTTTAATCATCTTCATGTAATATCATATACACTACTATAAATTTCTTGTGCAGAAGAAATAATTGTGCACCAAACGTCTAAAGCACAAAAACTGTTAAGTTGATAAAACAGAAAGTATAAATAACTGCAGCATTCCACCAGCTGATAAATAGGATTAAGTAGCATTGAGTTCTTAGAAATAAGAAGGAGAATGGCACACAGGCGGGCAGTTAGGTGCCAGCTGAGGGCATTTCCAAACAGTGCCTCAAAGACCCGACAAATCTTGAGCTCTATTCCAGCTATAGTAAATTTTGAACTCTGGGTATTCTCACCAGGAAACTTCAAATGAAGAGGAAAACAATGAAGATTCGGAGGGGAATGAAGAGGAGGAGGCCGAGGCCGAGAACACCACACTGTCTGGTGTAACAGCTGCCTATGGGGCGGAGACCACGATGGGAACAGGGGCTGTAGGACTAGCTGCACTCCAGCTGCCCAAGAAGGTAGTGAGTTCCAACGTTGATCTGTTTGCATCTCTCTGCTGATGTCCAGGTCTCCCTGGCACTATTCATATAGTATTTATACCATCTTTACTTATATTATTACCTCATTAAAGAAGCAAGAATAGATAGACTTTCCCTGATTACAAATGAAGAATGATATTCTGCGACTTTCCTTCCCAAGCTATTGTACCGTCCCACTTCAGAGGTGCGACTTCCAAGGCAGAGAGTGGGGGGTGGGGGTGGGCAGAGCTAAGGAAGCATTGTGCAGAGGGTAGGCTTATCGGGTACACGCCGCCAACCCATCAAAACCCATTACAAAGGTATCTCTCCTGAATTTTTAAAGTCATCACCAATTCTTCCACAAATCAAGTTATCTTTAGCTCAAGACAGCATCCATAACAAGGCCATCCGCAGAAGAGTTTTTCACAACTAGATTTTGAATGATTTCAAACCTTGCCTTTCAGGCTGCAGATGCAGAAAGCGAGCCCGCAAAAAAGAAGGAAAGCGATGAAGAAGAAGAGGAGGAGGAGGAGGAAGAAAACGAAAACGAAGAGGCAGAAGTCGATGAAAACGAGCAGGTGGTCAACGGCACCAGCACCAACTCCACCGAGGTGGACGGCGGGAACGGCAGCAGTGGTGGAGACAACGGAGAAGAAGGGGAGGAACAGAGTGTCACTGAAGGGACCACGGCGGGCAGGGAGCAGATCAGCGATGGCCCCAAGACAGCTGACCTTCTGGACGGGTTTCAGCATACCACCCCACCACCCGAAGCCTACGGGACCACCCCGCCACCATTCAGAAAATCCACCACCGCTGAGTATGGGGGAGAATACGAACAAATGGGCAACAATGAGGACAACGGTGAGTATCAAGTCTACGACAACGAGAACGGGGAGCCTCGCGGGGACAATTACCGCGCCTATGAGGACGAATACAGCTACTACAAGGGGCGTGGCTATGAAGGCTACGATGGTCAAGATTATTACTACCACCAGTGAGGGTCCCCCTGGGGTGAATTCCCCACGCTGTCATTGCGTCTGGCTACCATTTATTTTCAAAGTTCAACTCAGGAAGGTGCAAGATAACACATGTGCGTTGTCCAATGTGGAATGGTGCTACAGTCCCGGAGTGATCTCTGCAAATGCTTCTATTTGTAACGGCTTCTTTTTTATTTTCCCAGGAGTGTCACTTGAAAGGTCATTGTGAGTCAGGGCCACGGATCAAACAGTACACCATCTCTGAGCTGGGACCGGATGGAGTGCTTTGAGGTTGTAACTCTCCAGTCTTTGTGCTGCGTGCACTATTGCTAACTGCCCAGACATACTCTTTGTGCAAGAAGGCACCTAGAGAGAGATTTATAAACAACACTGTAGACAATAGTTGTGTAGTTCCTGTATCACACCCCCTAGCCAATACTGTATTAGGTTTAATTCTCATCCTCATGTATTTTAAGTGACCTGTATGCATGGGTTTTATCTCAAATACATATGCAGTTCTTGAAATGTGTTATAATTAGGAAGAAATGGAGGGCATTGGGAAGCATGTGAGTTTAAAGAGGGAGACAATTCAGCTAAAAAGCAAGCTTATTTCCATTAGGGTTTAAAACTCAGAGGATCTGGAAACATCCTCTCTTCAATAAATCTGCAGGACTAAGGTTTGACAGTTGAGGGCAGAATCAGCTTTATAGACTAGGGAATAAATGACTCAGAGTTGTAGATTTAACAAACATGAATACATGTTGTATGATGCCCACTTCAATTTGAATTTCAGATAAACAATGATTGGTTTTTAATACAAATACCCCCTCCATGAACAATTAATCTCTGTGAAATATCTGGAACAAAGTTATGCTAAATAAATGACTTATTCTTTATCTAATATTCAACTGTGACTGGGTGTCCTGTGTTTTTCTGGTAAACTTATCCCTACAAAATTTGATCTTAAATGGGATAGGGCATACAATGGGGTAATTAAACTCTTACACACATGTAGATGTAACCAACCTTCTTATTAAATAAGAAACACAGAACCAATGCAAAGAAGAAAGCCAAGAGGTCAGAGCTAAGAGCTAAAACCTTACCCTTCCTCCTGCGGTGGTCCTACCTCTCCTAAAGAGAGCTACTTCCTGTGTTAAAGTCTTTATAAAGACTTTCGGTTCTGCCTTCTCATTGGTTGTAAACCCAACCACATGACCGCCTCGTCACGGCCTGTCTGTATAGACCTCCAGGTTTTCCATGATTGGTATTGAGATTAAAGGCATGTGTATCCAATAATGGCTGTATCCCTGAACACACAGAGACTTACCTAGCTCTGCCTACCAAGTGCTGGGATTACAAGCGTACGCCACCACTGCCCTGCTTTCCTATGGCTTGCTAATAGCTCTGACCCCGAGCAACTTTATTTATTAACATACAAATAACATTTTAATACAAATAAAATATCACCATACACACACACAAACACACGCACAAACCACACACACATATGCATGCAAACACACACAAAACTGCACATACACATGCACATGCATACACACACACCCAACCCCCACCACACACACAAAATTAATATACAAAGTCTTGACAGCAATTGACTCCTTAATATAAACCTAGAAACAAACTTCAAGTAAGCATATAGACATTTGAAAGAAGAAAGATGACCATAATTGACTATCCTTTAATTTATTCATTATGAGATATGTGAACCCACATAGTCAATGTTTAGACATCCAGCACATGAAAATGTAGAATCCTGTCCGAATGGTTTTGGTTTGATTGCTGTCAGTTCAGTCATCACTGGCTCAGTGACCTTGACAGCAGTCTGGAGACTGGTCAGCAAGTGCCTTCACAGCACCTCCTACCTCCCTCACTGCCTGAGTGTCTCTTCCTGTCGAGGTGATAGAGTACCCTGGCATAAACATTGTAAAGGGAATGGTGTTTATTTCAGCTCACAGTTCAAGGGTTCCAGGCAGCTCTCATGGCAGAGAAGTCGAGGCAGCTGTGGTTTGAACCAGCAGGTCACATGGTAGCCACAATCAGTCAAGAATGCTTTCTCCATCTGTAGAGTCCAGGATTCCAGCCAGGGATTGGTGTCACCCACAGTGGGAGGGGCTCCCCTTCTCAGTTAAAATCAAGATGGTCCCCAGCAGGAATGTCCAGAGGCCCATCTTCCAGGGGATTTGGGGTTCTTTCAGGTTGATAATTAACATTAAACCCTAAACTCATGACTAGTTAACATTCTGTCACATTTATTCTCATCATATCCCCTTTGTGTGTGTGTGTGTGTGTGTGTGTGTGTGTGTACATGCTGTGTACATAATTCTTTGCAAAACCATTGAAGAGGAGTTTGTAGAGATCACGATGCTTCATCAATACTTCAGTATTTATTTTAAAAAGATTTAACCAGGAAGGATGGTATGTGCGTATAATCCTAGTACGCAGAAGGCTGGTGCAATAGGATGGAGACTTCCAGGCCACCACAGTCTCCGTGGTGAGATTATTTCCCACTTTCCTCCTTACATAACCGTGATTTATCCTGTATAAGCATAATACTATTCTCATTCTCAAGAATTTTAACATTGGCAAGAATATCTCGTAATATTAAAAGTGTGTCATTCATAAACATCTTAAGTTTCCCACTTATTGTCATCCTCAATTTTATTGGTGAACATTTGGCACAAGGAAATCACAAACGGCCAGGCAGGGTTAAACAGAGTCAGGGTGGCTTTACCATTATCCAGCACTCACTGCCATGCTCATCTGCAGTGGATGGGCAGGGCACCTCTAGTGCAGGGCACACTGCTTGGAAATGTATCACAACATGCTTAGAACCAACCAGGTTTTATGACTTGAATGTTGAACGTTTTCAGAGCCAGGATGCTGGCTTTATCTTGCTATCTAGGCAGCAGGGTATGGTGCAGAGTTCAGGAACACTGGAGACAGAGGGTCTGGTCTTGCTGGCTAATTTACCCCCATAAGTCATTAGCCCCCCAGCCCCCTATAACATGCAGTAGGCTGCTGCTAGAGTGTAACACACCTCAGCGACTCAGAACCAGCTCGTCTCTCCTCTCTCCTCTTTAGAGGCTGCGCATCAGCTTCAGAAGCCTCAGTCTGTTTTCCTTCCTGGAGTCTCATCTTCTAAATTCTGTCTGTCTGTGGAAATGAGTTCCCTTCGTGGCTGTAGAATTCCACTGATCCCTCAGTCCTTGGCTTCAGGGTATTTTTGTTTGTTTATTCATTTATTTTACATTTATTTTGAAGCTGCCAGGAAGCCAAATCAGTTTATTCATCATGCTTTCCAAAATAACCCAGGTAGTTTTCTGGTAAATTGTATAATTAAGTGGGTTTCATCATGCTCCACTCCCACTGAAATGTAGACTTCCAGGACTACATACTCTTAGACCTTGTTAGGGTGTCACGGTTACTAAACAACAGAAGAGTTTGTAACAGGCCCGTGCTGCTGCTGAAGCTGTTAGATTGATGCATTTAAATTGATCCACACCAGGGAGACACAGGCTCAAATGGAATTAGACAGTTTATTACTCCTAGAGAGAGCACGCAGGAGCAGTGAGATATCAGTTCTTGGTGTTCCTAGTGTTACAAGACAACACTAATCCAGAGGTGAAAGGTGACAGAGGGTAGGACATTCTGTTACTGAGGAGCTGGCTGTAATCAGAGCTGAACAGATGGACTTGCACAGAGGCTGTAGTTGAATGCTAAGGAGATAAAGTTGAAAGATTTTTAGTCAGCTGAAACTGGGGGAAAGGCAAGGCAGGCAGTCAGGACAGACAGACAGACAGGCAGGCAGGGCAGGCAGGGAAGGCTGGATGTGAGTTGATGACCTGGGAATATTGATAGGACCACAGAGCAGCTGCTTCTAAAAGATGACTGTGCCCTCCCTGTGGTCACCCTCTATCCTGTCTTCTCATTTCCAGTCTTTCTGAGTTTCATCAATTCATATCCCAGTCAAGTGTTCTGCATGTTAATCCAGATACAACCCAGGTTTATGCTTTGGAGAACACAAAACCTTTCCCTATGGTTTAGTTTATTGTCGTAATACACGTTCTGCATCTACATCTTTCCAGGCTAATGTTGATTTCCATCATGCTTTCTTGTTTATAATATTCCCCCTTGCTGAACTGTAAGTTTGATTTTCAAAAATCACCATTTTTAATGCAGGCTTTGAGAGTTTATCCAACAGTAAAGAAAGAGACATGGCTAGGATTGCATTCTGGATTTTTTTTTCTTTCTTTTTGGTTTTTCGAGACAGGGTTTCTCTGTGTGGCTTTGCACCTTTCCTGGAACTCACTTGGTAGCCCAGGCTGGCCTTGAACTCACAAAGATCCACCTGCCTCTGCCTCCCGAGTGCTGGGATTAAAGGCGTGCGCCACCAACGCTGGGCTCATTCTGGATTTCTTTTCTACTAAAAAGTTTGCCATGATTCTAAGTAACTCTTTGAATGAAGAGAATAAACAGCATAAGTATGAGGAAAATTAAAAATACTAGGCATACTTTTTCAGAAAAGAAAGTCAAGAATAATAGGTCTTACTTTTAAAAAAAGAATGAACCTTTATTAAAAGTAAACCAAAGAATAATCACTCAGACCTTTTATTTATCCAAGAACAATGGCGTATTTTTGCCTTTAGGTTTTTTAAAATATTCACTGGCTTAACATTATTGATTTCTTGATTAAATAATAAAAAGTTCTCATGTAAGTTAATTTTTATTACATTATATTCCTTTTCACAGGGCTTCTACACTTAATGTCACGACTTCAAACATCTAAGAAGAAAAATGATCCAGTAACATGGATAGATCTTGCTTATTTCTTTCTGAAATATAAATTCTATCCTAAGTATTTTAGTCAAGCTTTGTTCTTTTTCTGTAAAGCCAAATTCAGCAATTTTCTTTCTGTAAAGAACCAGATAACAAATATTTCGGCAACATAGCTAGGAGCCACATGGTTTCTTTCTCACGGTGCTGAAGGCTGCCCTTGGCAGTGTGTAAGTACGTGGGGTACAGAAGAACATCTCACGGTGCTGAAGGCTGCCCTTGGCAGTGTGTAAGTACGTGGGGTACAGAAGAACGCCAAGAAGACTTGGATCCTGAAAAGAGGTGATGTGTCAAATGTGGTCCACAGGCTACAGTTTGCCAACCTTGATTTTAGATAAGCCAAACCGTAAGGATTATTTTTAGAAACTGATGCACATTTAATTATTTAGGCTATAAACAAACCGTGAGTGAACCCGTTTTTTGTTCTCTTCATTTTTCTTTTCCCCTTTCAGCTTGGAGCTTTTTATCTTCATTTCAAACTTTACTTAAAAATGTGAAATTTATTTATTTATTTATTTGGTGGAAATTTTTTTGGTGGCTGTCTTTGAACATTTCTGGATATAAACATATTAATTTTTGATAAGTAATATTTAAAAATAATTTTCCTGCTATGTCATCCTTTGAAATTCTGTAGATCACTATCTGCATGGAAAAAAAGTCTTGATCTTGATTGTAGCAATGGGAGCATCATGTAAAATCAACAGTAAGACATGAACCACAACTCAAGTTGTGTAGACAGGGTTGTCATCAAAGTCAGTCTTTAAACTAACCTTGACTGAATGACAAATACCTGAACTGTGTAATTGAAAGTTTTTCTGTGTCCCGCCTGGACCACGGTTGGGACAAATCTCTCACCCACAGTCCTGCAGCCTTTTACAAAATAATCACTCAGTGACTTATATTATTTTCAAACTATATGGCCTAATGGCTCAGGCTTCTTGCTAGCTAGCTCTTATATCTTAAATTAACCCATTTCTATAAATCTATACTTTGCCACGTGGCTTGTGGCTTACTGGTACTTTACATCTTGCTTCTCCTAGTGGTAGCTAACAGCGTCTCCTCTGTTTTCCTTTCTATAGTTGGAATGTCCTGCCTAACTTTATTCTGCCTCACCATTGGCCAAACAGCTTTAATTATCAACCAATCAGAGCAACACATTCACAGCCTATAGAACGACATTCCACAGCAGAACTGTCTACCAGGTCTTGACCTGGGCATCCTGTATTCTCCCAAATGGCTATAACACATACTCCCATCTTACAAGCTACAGTGTGATGCCAACACTCCACAGTCAAAGTGTGGGGGCCTACTCCTGCACCCCACTCATCCTGACTGCTCCGACACAATATGGAAATGTGACACCATGACAACTGTGGTCCACAAAACAGCCTGGAAGTCCCCGTATTCTGCTCCTGAGACTTGAGGCTGTCAAACAAGGAGAATCTTCTGAGAAAGGACAAAATAACGTCATTTTCACGGAACACAAGTCTAGCTAAAGAGTTTTCAACCCAGGGTATCTTGTGCCTTTGTAAGAAATATCAAATATGAATCTTTTCTAGCAAATATCATAAAACTTGTGTTTAGGACAAGGAACTCCAATCTTTTTATGTCCCCCACCTCTTAAGATTTTATATAAACGTTTGAATCTCCTGCCCACCCAGGAAAGCTACTGTTTTCACAAAGGCTTATCACTGTATTCCAGGAATTCGGTGGCGTGGAGTTGTGATCCTTTTCTTCTTGGAGCAGTGGCTCCTCCCCTTCCTTCCTTTCCTATGTACCAATTATTGCCAATTAAATTAAGACTGTGAGGTCAGACCCTGGCCAATGGAGAGCAGACAGAGGCACCACTGAATTAGAATAACAACCCAATGCGTGGCGTGTGTTCACTCTTCCAAGCACACCCTCCTGACCAAATATAAGTTTACCTTGTGCGGACACTTCAGCTGGAGTCCTGGCCTCTTTTTTTTTTTTTTTTTTTTTTGCCACCTGAGACTTATTCCTAATGCCAAGAGCCACCATGAAAGAAGTCCAGCTTATTCTGCCAGAAAACACGGTCACGTGTGTGCAGCAGCACTAAAGGCACCATCTTGGATGTTCAGGTTGGGCAGCTTCGCAGGCGGTGTCTACACCTACCCCTATGCTGTCCTGCAAGAGACAGCAAGTGAAAACACACAGGCTAAACCACACCAATGCAGATAACCCTGAAAGAAATTAACGTACTGTTTCAAAGTAAGTTTCGAGATAATATGTTAGATAGCCGTAGTTAACCAAGCAGAGGCTGACAGAATGACTCTGGATCCACGGGAGTTAAGGAAATCATCAAAGGAAAGCTAAAAATAACAGGATGCAAAACATCGTAAACTTAAAAGGTAAAGAGAAAACTATATACGCCCCCAATATGGTAAGAAAACGTTATGTGTATCCACCACACAGAGAGTAGCTGGTAAAAAGTCACATTCTGCCTCCTGTGGTCTCACAGCACAGAGCAGCAGCAACCTCTGGAAGGAACACTGTTTTGAGAATGAGCAGTGTTTTCCCTGGAAGTCACACAAGAGAACTTTGTAGCTACCTCCAAAGATGTCACCACGTCCTGAAGGAAAAGCTAATACCATTATAATTACATTTTAACTACATCCTCTGAGTCGTCATCTTAAGTTGTAATAAAACTTCTTTCTAATATAAAAATAAAGGCAAATTATATTGACATACCCTCTCTTTGGTAGTAATAGTTGAACGGGTATGTGGTCTGGAGAAATGGATACAACTAGCTTCATGCTGTTCTGTGGCACTTCATGGTACTGCACTTGAGTGAAATGCCCAACACTGAGGGAAAATAATTCTTTCTAAAGATAAAAATAATTTGGAGGAAAATGAGAAGTTGGCCATCAGTGATGTATTAGAAAGTGACATTTTTGTAGCTTAGGATGAATATTGATACTTATGAACAAGTATATTTAAAATAAAAACATCTTAATCTTCTGAAACAGGACATGATTTCCAGGATTATTATATAAACAAAACTTTTAGGATATGTTTGTCTGTTTGTTTTAAATTCAGCAGAGAAGACAGGGTTCTAAGAGAAGAGAAACAAAATGTCAGTCTCCCAGATCATCAACATTAATCACTTAGATGCCTCTTCCCAGAATGTCTCTCTCCAAACTTCTAGCTAGAAAGGGGTCTCACTATTTTTGTTTTTGTCAATTGTAGGTTCTAAGTTTAAGACTTAAGTTGAATGTTTTCCTTTGAATTCATTTCAGCTTTGAGAACATGTATATTTAGCTCCACTCTGTCTGCTCCTTGGTAGGACAAGGAGCTGTGTCAGGAAGTCTTAAAATTTTGTGAATTTTCTTTTCCTAGAACTTGTGCTCTTTCAAACCAGAATAATATATATTATATCCCATATTATATATATGGATTAATTTAATAGGAAATCTCTTTCATAGACAGGAACATTCTTTTTAAAGGAAGAAAAACAGAGAAAAAGTACATTTGCATACATATGAAATTCTTATAAGCGTATAGCAATGAAAAGCCATTTGATATCTATATGTGAGGCACAAACAAAACACTTTGTGTGAATCATTAAAGTTATGAATGGTGTAAAAGCATAAATACTGAATGACCTGTCAATTGTAAAGTTTTCTAAATTGATTATTGGCTTAATAGAATATCATTACAAATGAGCGTTTTTCTCTTTCGTTTTTCTCTTTCTCTTTTCTACCATTTGTGTTTTGGTTCACTGTTGCTTATTGCTTTTATTTTTTGACTTCCATCTCCTTAATAGTTCTGTCCCTTGTCACCCAAATACTCAGCACTGATGAAGCTGGTGTATGATGTCTCAGGAAATACACCTTCCAGTCCTTAAACTTCAGTCCCATCAGTTCTCTCTCTGAATTTGTTCACCCATTGGGTAAACCATAGAAGACATGATGATATTGTGTCCTCCAATATACTGTGTACCCTAATAAACTTATCTGGGGTCAGAGAATAGAACAGCCACTAGATAGACATAGAGGCCAGAAAATGGCGGCGCACACACACATACACACACACACACACACACACACACACACACACACACACACACACACACACACCTTTAATCCTAGCATTCCGGAGGCAGAGATCCATCCGGATCTCCGTGAGTTCAAAGTCACACTGGAAACAGCCAGACATGGTGACACACACCTTTAATCCCAGCACTTGAGATCTCATGTCTTGCTTCAGAAAGACATTTGCCTTTAATCCCAGGGAGTGATGGAAGGAAGCAGAAAGGTATATATAAGGCATGAGGACCAGGAACTAGAGGCTTTTTAAGGTCTTTTTAAGCTTTTAGGCTTTTGAGCAGCAGTTCAGCTGAAATCCATTTGGATGAGGACTCATGAGGCTTCCAGTTTGAGGAAACAAGATCAGTTGAGGAATTGGCAAGGTGAGGTTGGATGGGGTTTGTTCTGTTTCTCTGATCTTTCAGCATTTACCCCAGTATCTGGCTTCTGAGTGTTTTTTATTAATAGGACCTTTTAAGATTTGTGCTACAAGACATGGTAAGAAAACCAACAGGGAACTGGGGGCAGGAACAGAAAGAAGCATGCCTGCTCCACCTGGGTCACAGACAGTTGTTAGTAACAGGAACAATGGGTGAGCTGGGCAAGTAGGCAGTGGGCTAAGCACCCTGCAGAATTGGGTAATGTTCATGCTGACATTATGTGTCAACATAACACACTGGCCTTAATTAGCCAGATTTCCTATGCTATTTCTGGCTTTTCTATTTGCTGATTATGAGAACTTAAGAAAATTCCTGAAGCACTCTGTGTCTCATCACTAAAAACTATGATGATAATAATATTATCTACATCAGAGTTGTTACTGGGACTAAATTAGTTAGAATAATACTTGGATGGAGAAAAGGAGGCTGAAAAAATTCAATTTCATTGTTTGAGCAATTTGTCACATCTGGGTTTAAGCTTAGATGTGTTTAAGTACAGGATTATGAGGCTAAGTGTCTCCACTATCAATGACAGTGATCAAATATTTTAACGTTCAGTTAGATGGTTTTAAATCAATGTGGTTCTCTTCACACACAACTTGAAGTTCTTGTAAGTCTTTAAAATCAACTCAGGATCCTTAGAAGAGAAGCTGTAGAATGTGTATGAAGCAAGAAGGGTTGGCCTAAACTAAACAAACTGTCATTGTCCAAACCAAAACTGTATCAGGAATATATTGCTCATTTTTCTGCTTTTTATCATTATTTTTTATTTTATTTTTGCCTATTTGAGTTTGGGGAAATCAGAGATTTGTGCTTAAAATTCATTACATGTTATTTATTGCTGATTATAAAATTGCATTTACGCACAAGTAGCTCTCATAAAGTATAAGTCTAAAAACTTACATAACCTTTTATTGGTAGATTTACACATAAACCTAATGTGAGTCATCCCACTAGACATTACTATGTTTTTAGACCAAATAAAACCTCCCTAACTATTGTGAACATGAATTGCAATTTGATTTTTAGCATCTACCACCAAGGAAAGGAAGCACAGACTCAATATCCTAACCATTTAATAAAAATCTTCATCCAAATTAAAACCACAACACATCCTTCAAAAGCATCTTTTGAATATTTTCCCATTTCAATAAAAAGCAACTTCATTTTTCCTATCACGAGGCAAAATCCTGAGTTCATCCTGCCTCCACCTGAGTTTCCCAGTGAGCTTCCCCTGGTGTGAGCACCCCCTGGCATGAGCTTCCCCTGGTGTGAGCACCCCCTGGTGTGAGCTTCCCCTGGTGTGAGCTTCCCCTGGTGTGAGCTTCCCCTGGCGTGAGCTTCCCCTGGCATGAGCTTCCCCTGGTGTGAGCACCCCCTGGTGTGAGCATCCCCTGGTGTGAGCTTCCCCTGGTGTGAGCATCCCCTGGTGTGAGCATCCCCTTGTGTGAGCTTCCCCTGGTGTGAGCTTCCCCTGGTGTGAGCTTCCCCTGGTGTGAGCATCCCCTGGTGTGAGTGTCCCTGGTGCAGCCAAGTCCTATGGTCCTTCTTCTGAAACCATGCTGCATATGACCACTTTTCCTCACTCCTCTGCCCCTGCCTGCTTTGAGACCCATTGGCCTTTGCTTAGATCATTGTAAGAACTCTAGGCTGCCTTCTCTACTCTGTCCAGACTTCACACCTTCATCTCATTTCTGCTCAAAAATCTCTAGTAGCTTTCTTGACCTGGAATTAAAATTAAATTAATCAGTTCATTAAATTTTGCCCATTTATTTCTATTTAAGTAGTGCTGAGAATGAATCTGAGGCTGTGTGTAGAGTAGGTAAGTCCTCTATGTCACAGCTCCCTACCAATCCTGTAGGGGCTTTACCTCTTAGGGCAAAGACCTGCAGGTTTCTGGTCCTCTGCTGTCGAATTTCTGTCTCATTGTATTTTCTGCTGTTTCCTTTGCTTGGCCTCTCCAGCTCAGTGGCTGGCTTCTGGAATAGGCCAGCAGGTCCCTGTTACTGGAGCTGGCTCTTCCTAGACCTTCTGTCTAGAATGTTCTCCCATGCAAAGTCATGCAGCTACCATTCTGTCATAGTCTGTTCATGCTACTGTAACGGACTACCTCAGACTTGGTAATCTAAAGAGAACAAGAGTTGACATCTCACTGTTTCAGTTTCTTGAGGCTTTGGAGGTTGGGAAGTTTAAGATAAAGGTGCTGGAAGGTTCACTGTTCAGTGGAAGATAATTGTCTCACCTTCCAACATGGCATCTTGTTACTTCCTCCTCGGGATATGGTGGGATGAAGGCCGTGTGTTCACGTGACAGACAGGTGGAATTCAGAAGAGTGGAGGTTTTTTCCTTCAGTCTTTTAAAGTGGTTAATCTCATTCATGAAGATTCTCACCTGATAACTTAGATTCTAAAAGCTTAATGCTATCACATGGAAGTTTTAGTTCTATGATATAAATTTTGGAGTAATACACATGTTTAAGGCCCTCCGAGGATTCTCTATGTAAAGTTTCAGCCCTGTGTCCTTACTCCCAATGCTTGAGATCTCTTTCTGCAATACTGCTTGAACTTCATCTGTGTCACCTTCTAATACAATGAAGTTCATTGTCTGATTTCTTCATTGGATGGTGAGTCCCATGAGAAAGAATTATTTTCTTTTTCACTCACTGAGGCTTCTCCAATGCCTGCCATGGAGTAGGCACTCAAAACATCGTTGTTAGCTGTTTCTGAATCTTATTCAGACACAAATAAGTTTATAAATTTACTTAATAAAAATGCTTACAAATTTGTTGGTTTACAAATATTTTCTATTTATAAATATGCAAGCCATCCACCCATTTCTAGTTAATAGTTCTGAAATCAATTCTAATTATCTAGCAGCATAATGTCCAAACTGAGATATTTATATTTTTCTGTTTATTCTACTCTCTGGAACATTTGATAGCAGCTTTCCACCACAAAAACATTTTTAGATTAAAATTACCTTGCCCCCTGTGGTCATCTGTGGGCACTTGTGACAGACTCCTCGCTGGTCCTGAGTGGGCCATGCTGATTGGACACTGGGGGCTCTAACAAACTTTAAATTTCGGCAAATGCCCAGGGACTGCTAAACCCGAAGAAGCCGAGCTTTGCCAAAGGTCAATGACACCAGGTAATTTACTCCTTACACAGAACTGCTCTTGACTGAAAGTGCTTGCTTAAGCTTGCAGTTTCCTTGCCATACTGGTCTGCTTAATTGAAAAGAAGTGCAAACTGGGACTGTTCTCAGCTGAGGATAATTGTCTAAATTCAGCGCTTTGGTCTATACGATAGGTAGAGCGCTAGAGATCATTAACTAAACTGCATGTCTTGGCAGCAAATTGGCCGGTGGGCTGACTATCGCTATTATCAGGTAGTAACTGGGAGGTGCACCATGGACAAACCAGACACAGGAGAAGGCAGCTGTGCTTCTGGTGATGAACACTGCACTGATGCGTCTACCAGCGCTGAGCTCTTTGATAAATGTGTAGACTGTCCTTATCCACAATACTTAGGAGCCAAAATCATAGCTTGAATTTAGGTGTAGATCCATAAGATAACATTAAGTTAGAAAAATACAAACTAGGATTTTTACAATATATCTTAGTTGCATTGTTTTGCTGAGCAAAAGTTTTTACTATGAAATGTTTAAATGTTGTAAGAACATTTAAATTACTTTCCCCATAAAAGTATTTTCTTACAACAAATCACATTATTATTTTTGTATTGGTTGTTATATGTTTATGTGTCAGTAAAATATGTAATGTTCATCAAGACCAACAGATTGCTGTCCAGAGCTACGCTGGTAATTTTTCAGTGTAAGGGCTGCTTGAGTTAGCTGAGCTCACCAGGTCCCAGGGAAATATCCATCACACTACACACATGTGCTTTACTCCATAACTAAAAGCGAGTATTCCAAAGTTTGCTCTACTGAACTTTATATAAAATAGGATCTTCTTTAAGTTGACTGAATGTGGCTTTTATTTAATTAGATGGAATAACAGAATCTTACTTTAGGTGACATAGAGTCTCGGTTAGGAACAGCTACTTTGCCAGAATACTAACCCCAGTTCTGCTCATTAATATTCATGAATTATGGAACATGTTACATGACATTTCTGAGTCTGCGTCCTAGTCTATAAAACTGGTAAAGTCACCTAGTTCATAATTTTGCACTGGGACTCAAATAAATAAACACATGGAAAATTCTTAGAATGATGTTTAGCTAATTTTATTATTTAGTAAATGCTTATGCTTACAGTAAAAATTGCTCCAGCTGTTTCTTTCTCTGGCCCCTACGTAGTGACTAATGTTGTAATGAGTGTGAAGGTGTGCCACTGGGGTACTAGCCTCGAACTGATAAGATTCATTGCTCACCTTTGTATCTGCCATCTTGATACACTTAATGATTCAGTTAGGAGCTGATATGTTGCCTTACTGCTTTCAATTATACAAGCATTTAATGATAGTTTTCTAAGCACATAGCGAAAATGTCAGGTTACCAATAGAGCAAATAATTATGTCTATAAAATTAATTTCTATTAATTGATTATTGGAATAATTATAGTCAATGATTTTTGTTTTATATAATAATCAGACATGAAAATAGATTAAAATATTAACTTTTAACTATGAACTAATGGTGCAAACTACATATATTTATATAGATGCTAATTTTATAGATGTAATTATATATAAGATATGTAATCTATATGTTAAAAGGAAATGAACTGCCGGAGGGGGGGATGTTGCATACGTGTGTGTTTATGTCTGTAGCTCATAACTGGCATTGTTAAGAGAGGTTTTGTTACTTTTTCAGGGAGGCTTGTGATGATGCAGGCCATGGCCGTGTGTGTTGGACTGCTCCTCTTCAGTGTGACCTGGGCAGCACCAGTAAGCATTTACCAATTCTTTTATGTGTCCCATGTTCTCTTTGTGTCTCTAGTTTTCAAGCAGTGTTTGTTAAAAAGTGAAGCATGGAGCGTGCAGCTCAGAAGCCTGCCAGCATCGGATGCAAAGTATAGGACGGTGCCATGCTGCTTTTCCAGGAATCTCTGAGAAAACTAGTAGCCAGCCACTGTGTTCCAAGTCAGAGCAGATTCATGAGTTATGCTCAAAGCCTGGAACCATAATGTATCAAAAGAACCTTGTAATATTTTACCAGAACCTTGAAGAATTTGACATGAATGTGTAAAGCTAACTAAGTACATTTTGCAAATAGATGGGACTGGGAGGAAGCTAGAATGTCTCTGTTATCTGGCAGTATCCTGGCACAGTGGACGCCTATTTGAAGATGTTCCTTTCTTTGGTGAGGCTAAAATGGAACTGATACCCATGAACTTAACCTAAATCAAGCTTCCTCTATTGCCTCTTGTATCTTTCTTCTTCTGACTCACCCAGATGAGCACTCAGGATGTGACTAAATTATCCTGTGACAAAGTTGAGCACTACAGACTTTTTCTGCAATTCAGACATGCAGCTAATTAGATAACGTCTTACCAGCATCCGAGCTCTCAGAGTAACCTTCCGGGTTGAGTGGCTACGGAAACAAGTACTCACTGCATTGCTGACCATGCTTAAATATAGGTCCTGAGCAAGTGGGCGAGAAGTTGGGTAACCAGACTGACAAGGACGAACCATCTGGTAAAGGAGCAGGACTGAGGGAATCACACCACCCCCTTCATGTACAGCCCTTAAACTGCAGTAAGGGCTGTGCTGACTGAACCAGTCAGTCCCACCCGACCCACATGAGGTCAGTCAGTACCGTACAGGCATGCACTGAGCAGGGTGGTGGTCGAGTAGGTCTTGCTGACCTACTTCAGTCCAACCGACTGAGGCTGAGTTATTTTGAACCACACATTCCGGGGAACAGCCGAAGTGTCCTTTCTAACCAGTTTCCAGTAAAGTGCTAGGCCAACATCAATCCAGTGACCGCCAGTCCAAAGAGGCTGCCAGCTTTCCTTCTTGGGGCAGACAATGTCCTATCCATTACAGTCAAGTTCAAAGCAACTGCCAAGTGGGTGTCAGAGAAGCAGGGAGGATTGCAGATTTCAAATGAAAGAGTCGTAGTAGGGGAACAGGGACAAAATTGGGCATTAAGAATTGCAGTGTCATTTTTTCTCACAGATATATGCATTCCATTTGGACATTTACCTCAATTAGTTGGTCATAGATTGTTGGTATAAAAAATGAGTCTATAGTAAGTCATGTGCATGCATCATAATTATAACCCAAATTCAAACAGTTTTAAAGTGTGAGAAAAGAGAAGGGGCAGATCAAGCAGTAACATTCAATTAATATCCATCGTATGCAATTCAGTGGGGGAGGCTTTGATCCAAGTCACAGTGGATCAGGAACTATACTGGGTTAATCCACAGCAACAAGTACATGTTCTAACACAAACGTCAGTGTGCAGGCACTCTGTGTTAGAAGACGCTCTTGCTGTCATATCCTCATTGTTAGACCTCACCATGTTATTTCTATATTCTTCCTCCTATAGCTCATTTGGTATTACTAAAATGAGGTAACAGTTTAAATTTATTTTCACAGAACCATGGAAGAAATAACAATAAGAAATAGATGCAATAAGGAAAAATTATGAAATATATCTTGAAGATTTGACATAAACTTCAGGAACATATCTCCATATTAGTAAACATCCCTTCAAATAAAGCTACTTTTATTTTTTGCTTTTATTGCTTCAGTCTTGGGATTTTGGAGGAGGAGATTGTGGGCGGGGCACCTCCCTGCTTTTCCATCCCCAGCTGTGTCTGTGTGGGTACTCTCTTTCCTACGGCTCATCTCACGGGCTTGTTAAGGTACTCAAGTGAAATTTTTATGCAAAAGTCCTTTGCAAACTGTGAGACTCTCTGAAATATATTGTGTCCTAGAAATATAAGATGTTACTGACAAAGCAATTGTTTGTTTCTAGGATGAAATGGAATAGTAGTCCAAATAATGGGATACTTTCACTAACTACCGCGTTTATATTTCTGTGAAGATTTTTATCAATCAGAACAGAGCCACATAAATACAATCCCAAGGCTTTGAGTGTTGTTTAAGAAAAGCACTCTTCAGGCCAATAGGACAGGTGGACAAGGTGGTCCTCAGACTGCTTGCCTTTTTTTTTTTAATCTTCCCCTGGGACTTCTGTCTCTTCTGTGACTGATCCATCATGATGCCTGCTTCCACTTTAGCATACACATAACACCAGCATAATCTACTCATTTTTTTCCCTTTGCCACAACAGTGATAAGTGAGAAATATCCAAAGGAAATAAGGAAATGGAAATACTAAGATTCGAAGAATTGTTACAAGATTTTGTTCACAGAAAACTTGCCCCAGATTCTTAGGTCCTATATTTTGTGTGACATCTCACACGGCCTTGACTCTGAGACCTGAGGCAGCTATCATATCTATTTCTCAGTGTCTGGCCTTTATGTACTTCAGTAATCCTCAGTAGATGAGTTATCTATGCTCAAGAAAAAAACTGACATTCAACACTGATCAAAGAGACTGCCTGATTTATTGGCCATGTCCATTATCTCTTGCCTGAGCAAAATGTTTTGCCACGTAACTAGGTATCACTGTGCACCTACCTGTACACGCAGGGCTTTGGTGGGTGACTAGGCATGACTGTGCACCTGTACACACAGGGCTGAGGTGGGTGACTAGGCATGACTGTGTACCTGTACACGAAGGGCTGTGGTGGGTGACTAGGCATGACTGTGCACCTGTACACGCAGGGCTGAGGTGGGTGACTAGGCATGACTGTGCACCTGTACACGCAGGGCTGTGGTGGGTGACTAGGTATCACTGTGCACCTGTACACACAGGGCTGAGGTGGGTGACTAGGCATGACTGTGCACCTGTACACACAGGGCTGAGGTGGGTGACTAGGCATGACTGTGCACCTGTACACGCAGGGCTGTGGTGGGTGACTAGGTATCACTGTGCACCTGTACACACAGGGCTGAGGTGGGTGACTAGGCATGACTGTGCACCTGTACACGCAGGGCTGTGGTGGGTGACTAGGCATGACTGTGCACCTGTACACACAGGGCTGTGGTGGGTGACTAGGCATGACTGTGCACCTGTACATGCAGGGCTGTGGTGGGTGACTAGTCACAACTGTGCACCTGTACATGCAGGGCTGTGGTGGGTGACTAGGCATGACGGTGCACCTGTACATGCAGGGCTGTGGTGGGTGACTAGGCATGACTGTGCACCTGTACATGCAGGGCTGTGGTGGGTGCTGTGCTTCTTCGGCACCACCACATTGCAACACAGCTGTTGATTTATACTATCACCACACCTTCTGAACTCCAAGTTACCTCACTTACACCTAACACTCAGGTTTGCAAATGAACGCTTCTTTCCTGTGGATTCCAGTGGCCATTACTCCGACACTGGAGCCCATGCCTGCCTTTCCCCTTCCATGCTGTGGGGACACTTCTCCACACTGGAATTTGACTCTGTGGTAGAGATGACATTGCCATCTAGTGGGGAGGAAAATGATGTTTTCTTTCCCAGCACACATTTAAGGAAGAGTGAGTCCAGTCCTCTTTCAGTTAGAATGATTTTCCACACTAATATAATTCACTGAAAGAAAAAGAAGTGAAATGTTTGTTGTTTGAAGAAATGAATGAAAGAATGTTCTGTTTGGTGAAATTGGGTTCCTTGTTTCCTTGCAGAATTTCAACCACAGACTGTGAAAACTAGGCAAGGCTGTGTAGAAAAACAGAGAGCAAACAGAATTTTTCCTCTCCAATACCTATTAAAATAGCTCTGTAAAGAAAAAAAAGCCAGTGAGGGAACATTTTTAACTGCCAAAATGTTCTTGGGTGCCTAGGCTAGAAGTACACATCATCCAGCACAATCATGACATATGCTATAATTATCTATAATTATAATTCCTACAGTAGATGATTGAAAATGTCCACATATTGATGGCTTCTTGTCAGTGAAATTTCATCCTTCAAATGGAACAATGGTTGACTGCACAACTTTCAGAGGGATAATAAGACTTCTGGACATTGTCACTAGCAAATGCTATTCCCCATGTGTGCTGTATGTGAAAGCAACCAGCAGCGAAGAAAGGTGTGGGGAGGCTGGTGAATGGGCTTCGGTAGAGAATTGGGCTCCCATGGAATTGGTTTTCTACTTATATCAAGAAAGACAAGAAAATACTATCAGATTTGCATGTCACCAAATTACAGCTTATTTCTACATGGTTTGTCCTGGCAATCCCAGTTCTATGTTCTGAAACTCTCAGCTGAAAATTACAAAGGTCCAAACGCAAACCTGAAAGCCAGAATGCTCATGTGGTGGCATTTGCCAGCTGGACCTCAGCCACGAGCGTACTAAAAGCTGTCTTTCTACTAATGTCCTCTCCATCCTACTCTGGAAGTGTTTCCTCATGTTGCAGTTCCGCTGAAATATGGTAGTAAGATTGACACAGCGTGTTATGACAAACAGTTGACAGTGACATGCAGGAAAAATGTATTTCAAGATTTATACAAAAGAGAGCCCGAGGTGGCTGTCTTCTAGGGTGGCCAACGCTCGCCCTCCTGTGGTTATAGGAGATAATACCAATTTTCAGAAGCAAAATCAGATTTTTCTCAAGTTAAAAAATATCCTGTAGTATTAGGAAGAAATCCAGAAAATTTCTTGAGACAAAAAAACACTTTAATATGATGGTGTAGGTTTTTGCATCATTTATAAGGGTCACCATGAAAAATACGTCTACTCTGAAAGTAACATAAAGATGAGTGACTAAGTTTGAACTTGCAAGGGGGACTCAGCAGAGACAAGGTGATCCAACATTTCCAGCTGTGGATGTTGCCTTTCTTCCCTCTCCCACCAGGTTCTGAAGTCATTGTGGTATGCAACTCTGCGTTCCAGAACCCTCCTTACCCCCATCTACTGCTTTGGCTGAAACCATGTTCTGCTTTGGGACCTACTTGAGCAAGTGTGGCCTTGGTGGACCCCAGGGCCCTGCAAATGTCATTATGCCGTGTCTCAATAGCACTGTTTCTCAGGAGGAGGTGTTCTGAGCAGACTTTACCATACACTGGGACAGGGTAGACTCCCAGGGGAAGGAAGTTACTACGACAGGCCGTCCTGTAACTAAGAGTGGCACACGTCTCTGTATCTTAAACTCACTCCACAGATGACCTCATCCATGTCCCGTCTCATTGGAGAGAAAGAGTGAGGCCCTTGTCACTGGGAAGACAATCATTCTTTCACTCAGTGGCTTCTTGCAGACTCATTGCCCAAAGACCTTCAAACAGCTTCAAATGCCTCCAACTAAAGGACAGTTTACTTTCCTAAATCTGGCTTCATTTCCCCCCAGAACTGAGAATTCTTCTGTAGAATTTTGTTTTCCTTGGCTAGATATTCTCTGAATGGCCATCTCTATGGCTGCATTGATCTGTCTATTAAAGTCAGTTAATTTTAGTTCTGGGGTGACAGAGGTTTTCCGTGCTTCCTGCTCTGTGAGATATAATGCCAGCTGAAACAACTCAGGAAATACAATTCCTTCTTTCTCAGGACTTAAAGACAGAAGAGAGAGATGGAGAACCCAAGACAGGATGTGGAAAGTGTCATGTGAATGGCACAAGGGATAAAAAAAATGTCCAGTGGGGCGGGGAGTAGAAAGATATCGGTTCTGGGCTGGTGTTCAGGGAAAGCTACAGAATGGAAACTGTGAGCTAGGTTGTGGGGGGAGAAGACAGAAGTGAGTGGGAGGGCTGCTCTCCAGTGAACGAGTGCCAAGGACTAAGGCGAGGAAGGAAGGAAGGAAGGAAGGAAGGAAGGAAGGAAGGAAGGAAGGAGGAGACTGACCAGCCAGCTGACGCATAGTCGGTCATGCAGCTGATGATGGACTGGAAATCACTTCCCTGAGCACATGTACAACAAGAAGCTTTTGTGTTTTAAAATGTTTTTCTCAGACAAATGGTTAACTGTCTTATACCAAAATTAAAACATAGCCTCTTGCTTTTCTATACAAAAGTTTTATTTGCTCTTCTAATTAAATATAGGCCAGTCATTAATAAGCATGCTACCTTTCTAAAGAGAAAAGAGGAAAAAAAAAACTAATAGAAACACCAAAATGGAACAAAATTTCCTCTAAGAGTAGGAAGGAAAAAAAACACTAAGAATTTTTTAATTTAAATTTAATTTAAGATACTATACTGATTTTTCTAACCCACCTGTTCACCTCTAAATGTCTCATCAGAAATGAGTAAATAAACATAAATGCCCAAGGCCAGCTTCCTGAGACTCAATGGCTTAAGCTAAGTATTTAGAATGTTTTCTATTCAGAAGTAAACCACTACAGTTCCTTTTTTTTCCTCTCATAACAAAAATCTTACCTTTTCCCCAAATAAGCTTGGAACTATAAAAGCTAGTGAGTAATAATGGTATCATCATTTCCATAAGTAAGATCATTTCAGATTATATCTTAAAATTCAGACAAATGGACACTTTTGGAGACTTCCTACTAACAAGTTCTGCCAGACTAGAGGGGACTTCCACAAACTATTCTTACCTGCAGTTCAAGCGTGTGCGGAATTAATGGACTCACAATTCCAAACACTTAGTCGGATACATTTTAAAGCAAGCAGGGGTGGAGGGGCACAGCAGGATGGCTCAGAAGTGGCCACCAAACCAAACAACCTGAACACTGTCACCAGAACTCACATGGTGCAAGGTGAGATGAAACTCTCACAAGTTATTCTCAAACATCCATCCATATATGGGTATTGACACATGCAGACTTTCCCAGCCCCTCAGTGAGCACACGCGCATACACACACACGCATGCATATGTGTGCACACACACGGTATTATTAATTAGAGATTGAAGATATCACAACTCTATCTTAGACAATGTGTGATCAGTGGCCACAAGCTTGAAGAACCCACAGCCAAAGGGTGGCATTCAGAATGCAGGAGGAGTGAAGGAAGAGTCCACAGTTAGCTGCCACTGTGCAAAACATAAAGACAGGAGAGGACAGTTGTGCATCCTATGAGGAAATGATTGCTGTTGCCACTGTGTAGGAAAGCCAGCTAGCATTGCATCAAGGGCGTCACATGATCCCGTATGAATGACCGCTGGCGCCATTTATATAGATCTTGGTTGATGAGAGACACTGTGATAGATGCTTTGCTTGCATTATATCCTTTAACATAATTATTTCTTTTTAAAATCCTGAAATGAATTTATTTTCTTATTTTGTAGTGAAAAATCTAATGCTCAAAAAAGCAAAGTAGCGTCCCTGGGTCATGTCCCTCTCTGAGCCACATGTCTCCACAGCTCGCCCAGCCCGAAGAGGGATGGCAGCTGAGGTGGTACCTGAGCCCTTCTGTAGCACAGTTGCTTTAGTGCGCACTGGAGTGAGAGATTTGAAACTGTTTGGGGGCTGGAGAGATGATTAGGCAGTTAAGAACATTAACTACCCTCCCAGAGGATCAGGATTTGTCTTCCCACACTCCCACGGGAGCTCACAACCATCTATAGCTCCACTTTCAAGGGATCTGATGGTCTCTCTGGCCTCCGTGGGCATCCGGCACACACACGGTGCGCAGATACACATACAGGCAAGCACTCCCACACATTAAAAATAGTAAGAATCAAAACGTTTGGCCATTCTCTCTGCTATCTGATTTGACGCAGCTCGCCACGGCCCCTGCTTGCCCGAACTACGTTAGCAGTTACTTATACTTCGTAGAGGTGTAAGTTTCTAGCTGATTTTTCTTTTTCTCCACATGGGAGCTTTCATCTATTCATATCTTTAATTATCATGACCAAGATGTCAACATGTTCAAGGAAAGCCAACACACTGAAGCATGTCCAAAAATATATGGATTCTGCCACTTAGTCTTAAAATTTTCTCACCGTTTTGCTTCTGAATATTTGAATCTTGCCTGGCCATCAAATCTACCTCATTCTTCTTTTCCCATGAAATCTGCTTTGCTCCATTCCATCCTCATTGGGTTGTAGACTTTTCATTAAATATATTATAGTTTTTAAACACTTTTTATGAATTATGCTTTAAACACTTTTTAAATAAATTATCATTTTTTTAAAATTTAACATAAAGTAATCACTTTATGCTAAAAATTTTACTTTAACAAGAAGAGAAAGGCAGAGACAATATTGCTTTTCAACAGCTTGGCAAAGGAAAAAAATCACAAGTCAACAGTTAAAGAAATCATTACCCAGAAAATAGAGAAAGCTTTGTCTCTTTTTGAAGCCAATGAAAGTAACAAAAGTAGCAACTCCCCCGATCTTTTTGTAAATCCACAGATGCTGAATGAAGAGGAGAGCACCACCAACCAAGGCAGCGCCCATGGAGACCTAACAGCATCTATGCATCCTGAGCCCACATGGATTAAAGGAGCAGAGAATGTAGAGGATGCTCTCCTTAACCGGCCTGACCAGGAAAGGTATGGTGCCGCTCTCGTCCGAAGTAACCCACAGCCTATAAAGAGACCGGTGACGAGGACTGAACTACGAAGGGACAAAAACAGAGAGAAGAAACCTAAGAGTGTTCCAAGCATGATTCCAGCAGATATCAAAGATGCTAAAGACCACTTCAAAGATGAAGAGAATCAACAGAGGTATCTGCTATCCCGGAACAGCTCAGTAAAAAGCAAACATACCCATCAGGTCCGACGGAGCACTCACTATCTAACACATCTGCCCCAAATCAGAAAGATCCCCGGGGACTTTGAAGGCAGTGGTTCCCCATACACTCAAGTGAGGGGGGATAATGATGTCCCTCCTTTCAGTGGGGACGGGCAACACTTCTTGGACATTCCTGGCAAAGGAGGTGCTGTTGGGCCTGGTCTGGACAGCTCCGCTAGTCACACGGGCCTCTCGGGCTCTGACAAAGCTGAGATTCGTAACCCGCAAACAAGTGGATTGGGTTCTAACGAGATCCCAGAGAGAGAGAGACACGGTGGCCATGCCGTTGCAACCGGAGACGAAACGGCACACCGGGCAGGTGCTGCTGGTGTGAGCCTTGCGGAGGGCGGCAACGGCATCACAGGCAGCACTAATTTTAGGGAACTCCCTGGAAAAGAAGGAAACAGAGTTGATGCCGGCAGCCAAAATGCCCATCAAGGGAAAGTCGAACTTCACTACCCGCGAGTGCCCTCCAAAGAGAAGCCGAAAGGCGGCAGCCGCGACAGCACGGGGAGCGCCAGTTACAATGAGATTCCCAAGCGCGGCAAAGGTAGTTCTAGGAAAGACGCCGGAGAATCCTACAGGAACCAAGTGACCTGGACTGAAAAACAAAGATTTCCAGGAAAAGGCAAAAGCCAGGGCCAGGTTCTTCCTTCTCACAGTCTTGGTAATGAGATTAAAAGCAAGGGCGATTCCTCTAATGCTCCCAGTAGTGAGGCGATTATAATCACACACAGCAGAAAAAACCATTATGTACTCCAGGGACAAAATAACTCCACACGGAATAAAGGGATGTCACAACGGAGAGGCGCCTGGCCGTCACGAAGGCCCCATGCCCACAGGCGCTTTAGCCCGCGCAGAAGCGATAGCAGTGAGTCGTCCAGTGACAGTTCAAGTGAGAGTAATGGGGACTAGTCCCCAGGAATTTGGACCAGTCCTCGGCTCCTGTCCTGAAGGAAGAGAGGACACAGCCGGAACTGAGCAAGCTAACAAGCCTGGTCCCTCCAGGACGTTGTGCTCTTATATATACGGTTACAGGAAGAATTTCTACTCAAAGTTCTAATGCTTTTTTAAATAAAAATTTTCATTAAGAATTGATATTGTAGGTAATATTTGGATAGCCGACACCTTAAAATGGCCTGTGGATGTCATGTGTGCCTTGATGTGTTGTTTGCTCTTCAGAGTGAAAATAAATGTGCTTTTTCTATGATCATCTGTAGTTAAATGAGCTATAGGGGACTGTTGGCGGTAGTGGAAGAATTAACGAGGTTAATCCACCTCGAACAGAGAGGTAAGGTGTGTGAAAGGACTCCCCGGAGCAAGGCTGGAACCACTCCCTGCCTGGGCTCTACCGGGCATCTCCCAGTTGGTGGCCCGCTGCGCTCTTCCCTCACGATGTGCATTTACAGAGTCCTACACGGCAAGTTTTATTTCTGAAACCAATCTCATGATCACTTTGGCTGGTTCTGTCTCCACCTAGAGAGGAGAATGGGATGAAGTGCTGTGGGAGACCGGGAGAGAGACATACAAACAAGAGGGCCAGACAAGGACCCGGTTCACAGATTCCACACACTGACCACTACCAAAGTACTCCCAACTCTTAGTCTTTCTCCCGTTCTTGAGCATAGAAGGTTTTCTGGTCAAGATGGTCTTGTAGCACAGGTCTGGAGAGGGGACCTGTGTCTTCTGCTGAGGAAAGCTTTTGTCCCATGGCAAGAGAAACATACCCAGCTGGTGCCCCATTTTCTTTTCTCAACCTTCTCCTTGGCGTAGCATGAGCACGCTGTCTGGATGTGTAGGAGCCAGTGTGTGGCCATAAGCATAGAAAGGCCACAGGGTCAGCTCCATCAGTCTCCTGCCTCAAACATCCTGTGTGCCGGAACACTAGCTCTCCTCATGTCGGGCGTCAGTATGTTGCTGTTACCGATGCCTGCTCTGAATTCATTACTAATATACTTCTCCTTTCTCAACACTCTCCTAAATAGTGAACATCCAGGAAAGGAAAGGAGGAACGGAAGATACAGGAAGAAATGTGGGCATTATTTCTTCTGCCCCTCGTAGACTTTCAAACAACAGACATCTTGACCAGTGTGTTCTGTGTGGAATCTGTGTTTTGGTTCCTGGTACTCTCGTTTTTTAAATAAAATATTCAATTTGACCAAAAAGAAAAAGCACACTGAAAGCAATTAAGTAGAGAAATCATAACCAAATTTAAATTGTAAATAAAAAAATTGAAACCAACCCAGTAGCTTTTGCACAGGAATGGTCTGAGCACATGGAAACTCTTGGGATGGTGAGAGAAAGCCATAAATAGATGAAGAAAGCAAATGCCATCCTAGGTCTTTACCTGTGGGGACTCCAGGGGCCGTGGTCTTGTCTGTTATCTAGGGGGACAGTTGCATACCTCAGTTCCCTAGCTAGAATGTTCCCTCTCCCCATGTTTGAACACTTGTGTGCGGCCCTCCAAAGCCCTGGTGAGGGTATATACATCTGCTTCTTTATAAGTGAAGGAAGGAGGGAAGGAGGGAAGGCTTCACCATGACAACGTGCTGTCGTGAATGCCCACACGGGGGCACTGCTACAGATCCAGACCTGCAGAAGCTCACAGGACGCTCTGCTGTATCTACACTCATGTTTCAGCTCCGCCGTCTTCATTCAAACATAAATAAACACAGCTGCCTTTGGAGGAATGAGGAAAGTGGATGCAGTCTGCCGCCTTGTGCCCCAAAGGGAACACTGTCCATTGCCAGCTGTGGGGGCAGTGGGGTCTCATTTGTCTGCCTGCCTGCAGTGCACTCCCTGCAATCCACTTGCCTGGGTTTCCCTGTTTGTAAATGTCTGTCTTCCACTTGCCGCCCAATACTCCAGTCAATCAGGGCAGACGACCCGATCCCGTTCAGCTTCTTAAACTTGAACAAAAGCCATGAAATGAAGACATTTTACAAAATTCAGTGAAGCTCAAAAGGGAAGAAATGCTCCTGGGCTTTACTGAGTGGATACTGTAACTAAAGAGAAAGGTGGTCAAGAACAAGGCAGGATACAAGGAGATAGCTTGGATATTCACCTATAACCTTAGCAACCAGTAAGCGACGCCAACACAAGCAGATCCCCAGAACTTATTGGCCAACAAGCTTAGATGTATTGATGAGCTCCAAGTTCAGAAGTTCAGTGGGAGAATTTGTCTCAAAGTAGAAAGTGGAGAACAACCGAGAAAAATACTTTAAGTTAACCTCTGGCCTACACACACACACATGTGCATGCACACCCTCACTAATACGTGCTTACACTCCACAATCTGTAACATGTACATACATCACACAGATGTGCACTCATGTGTATGCATGTGCACGTGCGCGCGCACACACACACACACACACACACAGAGGATAAGGCAGAGGACATTAAGAATGACATGTTTACACAGACTACGTATCTACAGGTAAATAAGAACTTTGCAGTTGACGACCTTAAATGGTACAACATGTATTTTAGTTTAAGAAAGATCCCTCAGTCAGAGGATTAGGAGGCTGCAGTGGTGAGCAGGGGGCTCAAGGGAGCAGGATGGAGGAAGACTCACCTTAGACACATGTGTGGTAATACATTGTGTACCCTAATAAACTTGCCTAAGGATCAGAGAACAGAACCAGCCACTAGATTAGACACAGAGGCCAGACAGTGGTGGCACACACCCTTAATCCTATCACTCAGGAGGCAGAGATCATCTGGATCTCTGTGAGTTCAAGGCTACACTAGAAACAGAGCCAAGCAGTGGTGGCACATACCTTTAACTCCAGTACTGGGAAGCACACACGCCTTTAATCCCAGGAAGTGATGTCTGGGCAGAGAAAGGTATATAAGGTGTGTGTGCTTTCCAAACAAAGGCATGAGATCTTAAGTGCTGGGATCAAAGATGTGTGCCACCACTGTGTGGCCTCTGTGTCTAATCTAGTGGCTGGCTCTGTCCTCTGATCCTCAGGCAAGTTTATTAGGGTACACAGTACATCACCACACACATGGACACTGGATAAGAAAGGCCAAGAAGGAAGAACTGTAAGCAGATGCTACTACTCAAGGGATCGTGCTTTAAAGTCCATGGTATGGTTTATTATGCACATCCCATACTTAGAAATATAGCTGGTGCTGTATTTGAGTTGTTTTATAGATTGGGTTGTTAACAAATTAGTAACAGAAGTTAAATCATTTTAATTTAAACTTTTTTTTTTAACTTAAGACAGTGAGGCAGCGGAAGTCTGGAAGCTGTGGCAGACGTGTTCTGCTAAACCAAGCAGTCATTTTATCAGTCAGTTCTGATGGCGGTGGTCTGGCACCAATCTTGGAATAACACGTATGGTAGAAGGTCATGAATAGGGAATCTACTGTTTTCATTTGTAACAGGTCTTCAGATGACTATGAGCCCATATTTGAAATCACTACCATGGGTGTTTTTTTCAGTGATTTCCAAATTATTTTCTGGGACAGCCCAGACTTCTTACTAACCTGTTACTGGGGGGATAGTTCAGTCTCCGATGGAGAGAACTCTTCTTTATAGATATTGCACATCAACAAATAAAAGAGAATCACAGGTCAAGGTGGTCCTAGACGGACTCTTGGGGAACAGACGTTGTTGGAAGTGTACGCGTGCCTCCCTTAGTTCACAACTCTGTGTAAAAAGTTAGGTATCCAACGTGATGTGCTGCTGGTCCCATACTGAATGGATGCTCAGACAGGATATCCCAAATTGCTCAACACCACGTGTCTCTGTAAAAGACAGTGGAGTGTGAGGAGGAGAGAAGAAGGAACTGGGGTGGCCTTTAGTGTAAAAGAGCAAGAGTGACGTGTGCAGATGGCAGTGGCATGTCCTGCTTCACATTGCTCAATGCTCTGAGTGCTGACAAGATCTGCTTACTGTGAGCAGAAACTTTAGTCTGTAGAATCTTTGAGTAATATTCGTTGGATATGTGGGATTCCCCCGCTAAGCTGGCCTTGGTCCTTGGTCAGTGTTGAAGCTCTCTGATCCACAAGCATCCAGATTAACTGAAGGTATGAGCTCTCCTCAGGCATGGGCCCCAATCACCACCAGACTTCAATAGGTGGAATGAAGATGGAGTACACCAGTGTGAAAGTTCCCTTGGTCCCTTGACTGCTGGAAAAAGAGTCCATCTCTAACTCTTGGATGTGGCCCAAGGCTTCTTCAGAGCCCCAGGTGAATGAAGGGGCTTCGTTATTCCAGCTTACTCTTGCTATGAAAAAAAACCTTGGATCTGTTGACATGTAGCTATTTTATGAAATAATATTTCTGACCATAAAAGTAAAATTATGAAAGTAAATATATAAAACAGTAAAATAAATAAAATAAAAAGTAAATATATATGTAAACAATATAAATTTAAAAAAGAAAATATAGAAAAAGTAAAATTATAAAAACAAAAAAATGCAAAGGAAGAATTATATTTTTTTCTAGTCCTTTGTCTACTGCTTACATGTATTGTAAGAAAACAGTATTGGACTTTATTTGTTTTAGCATTTCTCTCATGTCATTTTATCATGTGACTATTTCTTAATCATCTTAAATTTGATTATATAAGTATACCAGAATTTGTTCCGTGTATTGTTGAGATGACTTAGTATTTTTCCAGATTATTTTCTTATGAATTATTGCTTTGTTATTGAATTTTGATGCTGCTGACATTTCCTCACTCTCCATAATTTCATCTTTACTGAAGGACAATAGATGAGCAAAAGTTATATACAATGGCTGCCCACTGGTTTTTAATGCTGCATAGAATTTCACTGCTAGGCTCTCCTGACATTTTTTCAAATCTGGTCCCTGTTGACAGGTATTTCTTTTTTAATTAATCATTCATTAATAAACCCAGTATTATAAAAAGCATCCTATGCTAGGCATAAGGTAAGTTCACAGCATGGCCAAGGTGGGAATTAAATATTAACTACTGGGCAGAGTGATGGAGACACAGTCCTGGAGCAGAGTGCTTGCCTTGTGAGTCTGCAGCCCTGGATTTGATCCCTAGCATAAGAAGACAGATGCCAGAGAGGAAGCTGTAACATGTGCATGCCTGAGTCCAGATCTTGGGGCAATTGAGTACATACAGATGATTCTCCAATTTATGATTAACTTTTTAAACTACCCTACAGTAAGTAATATGAACTCAGATTGCATTTCATAGAAGTAACAATCAGATTTTGATCACCATCTTTTCCTAGACCCTCAAAAATGCCAATCAGGAGCAGAAGGCTGGCAGGCTATCGTGGGCATGAGAACAGGCAGTTGACAGTGCAGTGTATCATCAGTATCTTTCAGACACAGAGGCTCAATAATTAATTGCATGAGATAATCCACACTTTATTATAGAAGAGGCTTTATGCTAGTGGCCTTGCCCAACTACAGACTAATGTAAGCATCAAGGAAAGCCCAACTATGACATAAATTCAGTAATTTAAATGCATCCTGATTTACGATATTTTCAGCTCACAATGTAAGGCCCTTCATCACTTGCAGACTATCTGTATTGCAGGAATCAACCTCCATGACACTCTCTGCCTTTCACTTGGGCTCCAAATGTTGACTGCTGACTTGGTCTAGGTGAATCACCTGGAGCTCTCTGTGCTCCCACACAAAGCTTCTGACTCCTTGGTTGTCTTGGGAATCTATAATTTAGGACAATGTCCAGGTGATGGCAATGTGCAGCCTGGCTTAAGAGCAGCTGTCATTTAAGAGCCTCAAAATCTGACAACCAGAAACAGTCAATAGGTGGCACTCACTCGCTTCTTAAGTATTTTGAAACAAACTGATAGGTTTTTTTTTTCTCATTTACAATTAAATTTGGAATATTGTCTCACTATAGAAAATTATTTTTTTAAAAAATGCAAACACACTCATCCCCAGAATACCGACTCCCCTGACTCAGCAGTCTGATGGCCTTCAGCTCTTCCTCTAAGAGAGGGGTACCATGATGTTCCCCCTTCCCTGGTGACATGTCATCTAGGGCTGTCATTGTTCAGGTCTTGCTTAGGCTACCCCACTGTTGTGATTTCATCATTGGAGCCTTCCTGTCATGTCCTCTTTCACAGTGCTCTCTGAGCCTTAGGTAGAGGAGTGTGTTGCAGACATATCAGCTGAGGCCGGACACTCCACAGTCAGACAGTTGTTCTCTGTATCTGGACCTTGGCATGTTGCAGTGGTCTTGCTCTGCTGCAACAGGAAGCTTCTTTGATGAGGGCAAGAGCTGCACTGACCTGCAGGCATGAGGATGAGTACTGAGAATGAAGTTGAAGATTAGATTGCTTTGGTGGCTGTTGGTTCACTTTTAGGTTCCATGGCCTCACCAAGTGGTCAGCCCAGAAAACATATATATAGCACCAGCTCTAAATGGACCCAGCAGGTTCTTTTTATATATTTACACACACACACACACACACACACACACACACACACACACACACACACACACACACATAACTAAAAAAGGAGGCCATGAATTTGAGGGGATACAGAAGAGGTTAAAGGGAGGGGGATGCTATAACTGTAGAACACATGCATGGGCTTTCAAAATAAACAATAAAAATGCAAGCAAGTGCTCCTCTTTACAATTCCCAAACCCCATTCCCTTCAGACTCCATAAGCAGAAGCAAGAGCTCTCTTGTTAGAATGACACCAACCCCTGGGGCTTCATCCAGCTTCTGTTTGAACACCTTTCCTTATGAAACCCTGAGTTTCTGTCTCCTTAGATAATAATGGAATTCATCTTAATTGAAAATACGTCTTTTCTTTCTTACTAATGTTACTAAGGTCTGGATCTCATTAAAGCACAGCCAGCTGTGCTCAGTTTGATGATGCCGGCCCTTCCCCCAGTACCCATCACCACTTTTCCTTTCTCCTTATGATTCAGTCCTTGGAGATGTGCAGGCTCTTTAAGGAAGCGTAGAGTCAACTGGTCCAGAAGCACCTTGTTTTATCCCCACTTGCTCGGAGTTCTTCTACTGTTTACCAATTTATTTTTTAAAAAATACTTACTTAATATTTAATTATTTATTTTACATGTGTCTATGTGTGCCTGAGTGTATGTATGTGTACCACCTGTGTGCAGAAGCCCATGGAGGTCATAAGAGAGTGTAGTATTCCTTAGAACTAGGGTTAGAGGTGGTTGTGAGCCACCATGTGGATGCTGGGAAATGAACCCAGGTCCTGCGCAAGATCGGCAAGTGCTCTTAACCACTGAGCCATTTCTCCAGCCTACATACTTGTTCTTACAGGGATGCCTGCTTGTCTGGAGCTAGGCAGAGCGAGTCATTGTTTTTCCACTGTGTCATCGGGCATGGTTTCTTCCCTTCTCCTCGGGAATTCAGACAATTTTCTATCACCTTTCATGTGATCTTCATGTCACCTCCAGTCACTGAAGCACAGAGTTCCGAATATTATTTGGCATCACACACTGTGACAGTCACTTTTATTTTGGCCACTCTTGTTAATCATCCTGAATTGTATTTTTTAATGTATTTTTATTTTTAAATTGTGTGTATATGGGGAGAGGTCTGTGTAACTAGGAATGCATTTGCCCAGAGTCCAAAAGAGGGTGTTTTGAGCTGTCCACGTGGGTACTGGAAACCAAACTCAGGTCCTCTGCAATAGAATTAGCTGCTCTTAACCACTGAACCATCTCTCCAGACCCCTGGCTTTCTTGACATCTACAAGAAATCTAGGTTTTGATGCTATGCCAAGGCGTGGCCCTGAACTAATATAGCTTCTCTTCCTGCAATTTAATTTCTAAGGTTAAAATGACCAATCTCTTTCAAAAGAAAAACTTAAGACAAATCTGACTTTGCAAATCCTAACTGGTTTTATTCGAAGCTCTGGAGCCAGGCGACAGCTCAGAAATGGTCTGCAGGGCTCCACCCGACAATGTGTGCGGGTCGGTTTTATACAGAGAAGACAGTGGCGTGCAGCCAGCGAAGATGATGTTAATTTAGCCCGACTGCCACTTGTGGTGTTTGAACCTGGGGTGGACAGTTGTCTCTGACTCACTCAAGTTCAACTGCTGTGCTTGTCTGGAGATGGGCTCTTGCTGTTAGAGTTGGCTACAGTCTGTTGGCATGTCAAGTCAGGTTACAGTTCACCGTGTGCAGGCCATATCAAGTCAGGTTACAGTTCACCGTGTGCAGGCCATATCAAGTTAGGTTACAGTTCACTGTGTGCAGGTCATATCAAGTCAGGTTACAGTTCACTGTGTGCCGGTCATATCAAGTCAGGTTACAGTTCACCGTGTGCAGGTCATATCAAGTCAGGTTACGGTTCACCGTGTGCAGGTCATATCAAGTCAGGTTACGGTTCACCGCGTTCAGGTCATATCAAGTTAGGTTACAGTTCACTGCGTTCAGGTCATATCAAGTTAGGTTACAGTTCACCATGTACAGGTCATATCAAATCAGGTTACAGTTCACTGTGTGCAGGTCATATCAAGTCAGGTTACAGTTCACCGTGTGCAGGTCATATCAAGTCAGGTTACGGTTCACCGTGTGCAGGTCATATCAAGTCAGGTTACGGTTCACCGTGTGCAGGTCATATCAAGTCAGGTTACAGTTCACCGTGTGCAGGTCATATCAAGTCAGGTTACGGTTCACCATGTGCAGGTCATATCAAGTCAGGTTACAGTTCACCGTGTGCAGGTCATATCAAGTCAGGTTACGATTCACCGTGTGCAGGTCATATCAAGTTAGGTTACGGTTCACCGCGTGCAGGTCATATCAAGTCAGGTTACGGTTCACTGTGTGCAGGTCATATCAAGTTAGGTTACAGTTCTCCGTGTGCAGAGAAACCACCAAGCCAAGTGTAAAGTACATACAGAGGAAGTTTTAGGCCAAATCTAACATGGTTTAACATCTCTGTTTGCACATTTGCTTGCTCTGCAGGAATCTAATATTAGTCCGGCTCTGTCCTGAGATCACATGGTATAATTTACTCTCTGAAGAAATGAAATTGTTGTATTTCCTAACGCTGTTTTACCCCAGTGGCTTTGGGTTCTACTCTTGTGATCCTGTATATTAACTATCACTCTCACTTTTCAATATGCATGTGCTTCCTTGGTGTTCATCTCACTTGTTTGTAGCCGTCTTCAACAGGTAGGAACCAGGTGGGCAGTGCCCTGTGGCATATTGATGTGGCTTACCTGCTGACTGGAGCCAATGCATCAATCAGTGTCTTTTGAGTGAGGTGTTTAGCTAAGTGTAAGTAGGCCTATTGGGAGAGAGATGCTTTGTTGACGTCTCCATACTGGGCTCTCAACACTCCCGAAGTCTGTAAGATCAGCTGTAGGTAGAGTTTTCCTGCCTGGCCCACAGTCAGGGCAAATCTCTCTCACCTGCCAGTCCCACAGCCGTCAGACCTGACCAAGTAAACACAGAGACTTGTATTGGTTTCAAACTGTATGGCCATGGCAGGCTTCTTGCTAACTGTTCTTTCAGCTTAAATTAATCCATTTTTATAAATCTATACCTTGCCACATGGCTCGTGGCTTACCGGCATCTTCACATGCTGTTTCTCATCGTGGCGGCTGGCAGTGTCTCTCTGACTCAGCCTTCCACTTCCCAGCTTTATTCTCCTCCTTGTCCCGCCTACACTTCCTGCCTAGCCAATGGCCAATCAGTGTTTTATTTATTAACTAATTAGCAACACATTTGCCATACAGAACATTCCACAGCACTTCCCCCCCCTTTTTTTTTTCCAAAAGGAAGGTTTTAGCCTTAACAAAGTAAAATTACATACAATTTGGGAATTTGGGCGTAGCTTCTCTTACTACTTCCTGCTGGAGGGGGGTGCTGTATCTTATGGGGAAACAAAGAAAATTTTAGGATTATGGAATAGTCCATGAGGGTGTATCGTCTGAGCCAGTTGCCTTCAAACCATTCTGGATGTTGGATCATCTGGGCCATGGTGTCATCGGAGACCTTTCAGGGGGTCTTGGCTGGTCAAACCTGATGTATCTTAATCTGGAACAAATCCATAGCCTCTGGCTTTCTGTGGGAACAAAAGCAGAGTCTCCTTTCCAAAGTAACATATCCTTATATCCAAATTTTGAAGTCAAGGCACCTTTAAAATATACATTTTGGCATAACTCAACAGCTTTTACAATCAAATATTTTTCTGCAATCAGCACTACTAGCAAAAGATAGACTAGCTCCAAAATAATATTAAAATGTGATTAGAATAGACTTAAGGAACCATAGACAACTTCACTCCTGGGAAGGAAGGGGTTCTTTTCTCTATTCTTCTTATTAATTGCAATTGGAATACCTAGCCATATTTAAAACAAACCAAAAGACATTCTGAAAGTGAATAGAATTATTGGCCAGGGCCTTAAGATCCAAGGAACGACCGGTGGTGGACGTCTGAGTTCTCTTCTCTCCCCTCACGTCCCAGGTTTGAAGCTAAACAGTCTGCTCATGTGTCAGCAAGTGCAGACAAAAACAAAACTGAAAGGCCTGTAAAACCTTACACCCAAAGAAACGGGAAAGGGACAGCCGGGAAAGACTGGAAACTTCGGGCAATAACCACCACTGCAGTCAGACACCACAGAGGAAAGTAGCCACCTATGCAGGCCAATGGTGAGCAGAGTCTAGACTGCCCACCCTCGAGAAACCATACAGGTATTCCAACTCCATCACCACCACCACCGGGGTTGTGCCAAACTGCTAGGAAAGGAGCTGAGACTCTCAGCCCAGACAAACAGCTGTCCCTGTGGCATCTGTGGAGAGTGTGTGGGGAGCCTGGATTCCACCCACACCTGGCACAGTCCTGCTGCAGTACCCATATGTACATAACACACACACACACACACACACACACACACACACACACACACACACACACAACTATAGTCACAATCTCAAAATACGTTGTGGAATAGATACCCAGGACTCAAATGAAAAGCTGTCATTATCATGTGAAAAGACAAGGATCTAAATTTGAATGAGAGAGCAGTATGCAACACACATCAGTGCTGAATGCACAAATGTTAGGATCACCCGAAAGGTCACGGTAAGGCAATCACACAAAAGCTTCAGGGAAGCAGCGATGAACGCCTCACACAGTGAGACATGGACTTGGTCCAGAAGCAGAAGACCCACGTGACATGTTAGAACTAAAAATATTGCTGAAAGAGTTTGACAACTCAGTGGACAAGAAGAATGAAGGGACGAAGGAAAGAATCCTGAAACTGGAAAATAACACGAGAGAAGTTATTGAGTCTGAACAGAGAGGAATAGCCTCAAAAACACACAAAACACATGAAAACCAATAAAAAAAAAAAAAAAAAAACAAGCAATCAGAAGCAAAGATTCCCCAGGGACTCGTGAGGTATAACAGAAGCTCTAATATTTGTGTCATTTGAATTTCAGAGGCAGGAAAAAAAAAGGAAAGAGCTGAAAAGAGATTTGGAGAATTAATGGGCGAAATGCACAAATTTGGCAAAAGACAGAACCCTACAAATTCAAGCTAGTATCAAAAGCGACAAAACGTGACAAATGCTAGCAAGGGTACAAAGAAAGAGTTCTCACTCGTTGTTGAGACTGTCACGTGGAGTGGTCATTATGGAAAATAACTTCATCAAGCAACTAGAAATGGAACAGCCATGTGACGCAGGAATTCTACCTCTAGGTATATAGCCCTTACAGTGTAAAGTATAGTATATAGCATAGTATAAAGACACTTATGTACTTATGTGCTCGGTGGAGCATTATTCTCATTAGCCAACACATGAATCAACTGAAGTGTTAATAAGCCAATGAAAAACATCTTGCAGTCATAGAAATGGCATTGTGTCACTCACAAGAATGTGGCTAGAACTGCAGAGTATTATAAAATATGTCAAGATCAGAAATACAAGGTCTGTGTGATCTTACTTACAATATGTAGAAGCTAGAAAGTTGATCTTGAAACACAGGCAGGAAAACAGTGGTTTCAGGACCTGGGAAGTAGTTGGAGACAGATGGCTAGTGGATGCAGCTGGGGAGGAGGAATAAGAACTAATGTTCCAGAGGACAGCAAGGCCACCCGGGGTCAACAGCAAGGTCACCCGTGGTTGACAGCATGAGTCACAATGGCTAGCAGAGATAATTTAGAATATTGTCAACATCAATGAATGCTAAATATTGGAGGTCATGTCTAGGGCAGTCCCTCTGAGAGCACTGGTCATTACTCTTTAAAAATGTGCTGATAAGTCATGCTTCTTTTCCATGGATATATACAATTGTTTATCATGTGTCAATTTAAAATAAAAGTATCCAGGGGGTGTATCCATTTTTGTTTGCTTTGACAAGGTTTCTATGTATTGACATGCCTTGAACTTGTGGCCCTCTGGGTCTGCCTCCTAAGTGTTGTCCTACCACATCAGGCCTAAAATATATTGATTTATTAAAATAATTTTTAAGTAAATAAAAGCCCAATGACTCAAAAACACCCCAAAGGAGATGCTTAAGGAAGCTGGAAGTCAGATAGAAAGTCGCACGGGTTTTCCTGTCTGGTAAACAGAGAGCCCGCTGCGCTCCATCTGAACTCTTCTAGACTGAGGTTATCTGATCTCTCCATTTTGGGGGAGGTAGGGGCTCAAGACAGGGTTTCTCTGTGTTGGCCTGGCTGTTCTGGAACTCAAGCTAAAGACCAGGCTGGCCTCAAATTCAGAGCTCCACCTGCCTCTGCCTCGAGAGTGCTGGGGTTAAAGGCTGGTTAGCGGAGGCTTCTGTTTCCGGCCCACAGAGAAGGTTACAAATCTGTCATCAAGCTGCTTCTGCAATTGCCAAAGAGTGAATCATGCAAAGTGCTTGTTGGAGACCACCAAAGGACAGAGAATGGGGACTTTATTGTGCCTAAAGGAAGAGATTTTGGCTGTTTGTGTCGGGTAGGTAAGCACGTGGCAAAATTCCATCTGACTTGTTCTCACTCTTACATACCATCATGGTAACGAAGTTGTGGGGATCCTTGGCTCAGTTCCCCACTGTTCCTAACTACTGGATGCTTGCTACCAATACTCGCAAATGCCTGGGACAACCTACTTATACAGAGACAAGGCTTAGTTTAGCTCACATATTTTGGACACTCCAGCCCGTGATGAAGGCAGCCCACTGCTTTTAATCATCTTTGAGGGCACATCTTAGTGGCCTAAAAACATCCCACTAGACCCCATCTCTTAAGGTCTACCACTTCCCAATAGCGCTACCCTGGGAACAAGGCATTTTAACCAAAGTCCTTTGGAGATATTTGAAATAGATGCTATTACACTGTTCATTACCAACTCTACGCACTCAAGTGTAATCTTGTTGAATTTGTATCTTAGGAAATTGTGTGCTACATCCCTGAAAATTGTTTAGAAATGACTTCAGAACTCATGGCAACTCCACTCAATTATCATTTCTTTATTCTCTCTCTCTTTTTTTCCCTTTGAGACAGGGTTTCTCTGTGTAGCTTTGCGCCTTTCCTGGATCTCGCTCTGTGGATCAGGCTGGCCTCAAACTCACAAAGATCCGGCTGCCTCTGCCTCCGGAGTGCTGGGATTAAAGGCATGCACCACCACCGCCCAGCTCATTTCTTTATTCTCTTAGGAAGTTGAGAATCATTAAAAGCATTTCATGGTTGTAAGACAAATTTCTAAATGGTCTTATTAATAAAAAAAAAAAAAAAAAAAAAAAACAAAAACAAAAACCCAGAGCCAGATATTGGGGTGAAAACGGAGAGATCAGAGGAACAGAACAAGCAGTAGTCACAAGTTCTTATCCTAGGAAGTCCTCAGCCCAGGAGAGAGCCACTTCCTGGCTATATACCCACGCCTGTATCCTTTCTGTCCCTGCCATCTCACTTCCTCTCTCTGCCCAGCTACATCACTTCCTCTTTCTTTCCAATTCTATCACTTCCTGTCTGTCTGTACAGACCTCCAGACCTCTATGGTTAACTAGCACTGGGATTTAAGGCATGTGCCACCATACCTGCCTCTGTTCCCAGTGTGGCCTTGAACTCACAGAGATCTGGATGAATCTCTGCCTCCCAAATGCTAGGATTAAAGGTGTGTGCTACCACTGCCTGACTTCTATGTTTAATGTGGTGGCTGGCTTTTCCCTCTGATCTCCATGCAAGCTTTACTTATTAGAGCACAAATAAAACATCACCACACATGGTTCTTCATAAACTCCTACAGAGCAGCCTCTACTATATTTATAATACAACATTAGCATGACCACTCCATGGATGAAAACTCTCAAATGATGTTGCAATAGTTAATATTAGATGTCAGCTTGTCAGGACTAATGGATTCCCAGGTAGCTCATAAGCATCATTGATGAGTATGTCTGTTCTAGGTACTTTCTGTTGTTTGATAAACACCAGGGTCAAAAAAAGCAACTTACAGTCCATCATCACGGGAATCTAAGGCAGGGACACAAGGCAGGAACCTGGAGGCAGGGGCTAAGCAGAGACCATGGAGCAACAATGCTTACCACTTTGCTTCCTCTGGCTGTCTCAGCTACTTTCCTTATACAACCCAGGACCACTTGCCTAAGGATGGCACTGCCCACAGAGAGCCCTAGCTCGATAAAATGCCCCACAGATATGCTGATAGGCCAATCTAATACACTAGTTCCTCTATTGAGTTCTTTCTTCCCTGGTATGTCAAGTTTACAGCCAAAAGCAGCTATCACAGGTCTATGGAAGTGTTTCTGAAAGAGATTAGAATTTGAATGAGCAATCTCAATAAAGTCATTAGCATTACCTGCTGTGGGATGTTCTGTATGGCAAATGTGTTGCTGATTGGTCAATAAATAAAACACTGTTTGGCCATTGGCTAGGCAGGAAGTATAGGCGGGACAAGGAGGAAAATAAAGCTGGGAAATGGAAGGCTGAGGCTGAGAGACACTGCCAGCCGCCACGATGAGAAACAGCATGTGAAGATGCCGGTAAGCCACGAGCCACGTGGCAAGGTATAGATTAATGGAAATGGATTAATTTAAGCTGTAAGAACAGTTAGCAAGAAGCCTGCCACGGCCATACAGTTTGTAAGCAATATAAGTCTCTGTGTTTACTTGGTCGGGTCTGAGCGGCTGTGGGGCTGGCAGGTGAGAGAGATTTGTCCTGACTGTGGGCCAGGCAGGAAAACTCAAGCTACATTACCAAATGCACCGAGGCCAAAATGTGTGTGTGTGTGTGTGTGTGTGTGTGTGTGTGTGTGTGTGTGTGTGTGTGTATGAATGAGGGGGCATTTTCTCTCAAAGATATCCAGCCATGCCCTAGGACATGAGTTCTCAGGCCTTCAGCCTTTAGACTCAGGGACTCACACTGAAGCCTCCCAGTTCTCAGACCTTCGGAACTGGACTGAATCACACCACCAGCTTACAGACAGCATATCATGGGATTTCTCAGCCCCCATAATTATGTGAACCAGTTCCCATAAGAAGCCTCCTCTTATATATCTACATATTTTCTACTGGTTATTTTTCTGGCAAGTTCTGACTAACACAGGCATGCTGCTATTAGTAGAGTGGAAACCCACAAAGAAACAGAGCCTACTGCACAATGTGAGGATGCCAGTACAAGCAACAGAGCCCCTCATGATCAAAAGGCTGGGGAAAGTACTATAATATCCACCACCTCATCCTATGCTCTACATATCTCACAAGCATGTGGTCCAGTGACCCCATCATGTCTCTATACAGATCAACAGTTCAAAATAATTATTAAGAACTTCAAGTTGATGTCTTGGTGTATAGTTCAGTGGAAGAGCACTTTTGCTAACATGAATAAGACCACCATTTTTAGCCCTAAATATGCAAAAAGGTATTCTAATTTCTTTTTAAAGAATTTCAAGCTCACAACTACAAAGAATAAGCAAGTGTTTATTCTTTTGGGTGCACAGACTCCAGAGTCAGCCGTGTGCAGCACATGGGCACACACGACCAGTGGCACTTTTGTTCACTCTGACTTTCTGTGATGGAAATATACTTTCCTATTATTGGTTTTCTTTTATACAAAAGTACAAGAAGGTGTTGAAACAAATGTACTTTTCAGGACAACAAGGCAATATGTCCACAGTGGGTCAGAGGCAGAGCAGTGCTTGGAGAGGGTGGTAGAGCCTCCTCTGGGCTTGGAGAAGCAGACCTGGAAGTTCAGGAAATGTTAGCTCATTTTCCCCTCAAACTCAAATAAAACAGAATATTTCTTCTGTGGGTGGGTTTCAGCAAACACTATAAAGGCCACTGTATACAAACCTTCCTGGAAAACCCACTCCTACCCACTCTGCCTCCCTTCATTTCCTTGGCTTCCTGTGGCTGACACATCTTCTTCAACAGACATTCACAAAATTATCGGTTATTAGACAACTTGTGGTTAATTTATATTCTTAGCATGTTCTGTTGAGGCAGCGTGGGGTGACTTAAAGGTGCATGCTGACTCCGACACTGAGTTTCTCAAATTCCCAGAAGCAGCTTCAAAATATGGTCATTTCTCCTTGGCTAGAAATCACTTCAATCTTTTGTGTCTTGCTACAATATCACTATGAACAGAACTAATTGGTCCAGCAGAACTTAATTATGCTCCAAAATGATGAAAATGTGGAGACAGGTGGAGGGACTGCATGTAAATGCCTCCTCTTTCAGAAGTGTCCAGTTTTAGCCTTCCAGTCTTGATGCTCCTTCTCATCTCCCTGTAGTACAGGGTCTTTGTAACGCTGCTCAAATCTGCCTCTTGCCTGTGGGCAGAGTATTAGAGTGACATCATCCTATTTCTAATCCATTATTTTCTAGTTACAGTACATCAAAAGTTTTCTTAGATCATACTTTCTGAAAAAAAAATTATAAAATTCTTGAGAGAGTCCCCAAAGTAAAACAAGCTTTATTTTAACTGATATTAATCAAGGTGTCATGAAACCATTTAGAACAACAGTTTGTTTTCAATCTCCATAAAGGTTCCTGTCACTAACTACCTCAGTCGTACTGTACCATCTCAATTTAGATTTAAACATGGAGACCTAATGCTGTGGAATTTTGGAATGACCCCGAGGAACAGACCCTGAGATAGATGAGTTGGAATTTCCACAGACGGCGGAAAACAAAGAGACAAAGTCACGAAGGAAGAAATGAGAAGAGAAGAGCTGAGTTTTTCCCCAAAGTGAGCCTGAGGCGAAGCTTTCCAGTCATGGTGAAAATAGAATTTGCTGACAAAGCTGTGATCACACTGGACAACTTACAACTGGTTGTGAAAGAAATTTCCAGAAAGCATTGTTTATTTTTAGCTGGAGTATTTCCAGACTACCTCTGGGAGGTGTCTGTGTGCTCTCAACTATTATGGCTCTCCTCTTCCTGTCTCCTACCCCGACTCCTTTACCAACAACACCCAGAGGTCCCTCACACACAGTGTAAAAGCACTCAATGGCATTTAAAGTTTCTAGTTAGGGTTTTAATCCTTTAACTTAGAAAACTGATGGGGTGAGGTGAGTGTTTGTGATTGATAAGGCATTCCCCATTAATTAAAATGGGATGTTTGTTCTTCATGCCCTTCTGACCTATGAACTCTGGAGCGATTCTGAGATGTCACAGTCACAAGACACCTGACAAAAGTAACCTGGGAACAAACGGTTTCTTCTGGCTCACACCACAGTGAGAAGCCACAGTTCATCACTCCTGGCAAGTCAAGGCAGCAAGAGGTTGAAGCAGCTGGTCACGCGGCACATTCAGGGAGAAGAGATAAGTATGCTTCCACCCTCACAGACATGCCCCCAAATCTGTCCCCCAGGGGGTTCTGATCTTGTAAAGATGATAATCAATATTAATAATCAAAACATCATCATTTGAAGAATGATACTGAAGAAAATTTCTGTACACTATTAGAAGACAGAGTTCCTTCTTACAATCAAGGAAATATTAGCATTTTCTACTTATTTAATACTTGTATTCTGACACTACATCTTGACTATTCCCTAGTTTGGAAAAATTCCAGGCAAATAGATGCCCCAGATTTCAAAGAACATGACACAAGGTTTTTTGAGGCAGCCAAGAGTCTAAACACACCCTATGAACCAGTCAACTGAAATAGAGTCTGGGATAATTAAATAAATTCTAGATCAAGTCTAGCATTCATGGTGCCCAGTCTTTTTAATTATTGTATTGAAGGAAACAGAGCCACTTGCAAGGATTTCTGAGTAATATGGACTTAGGGAGTTATCTCACTGAGGGAGGGGTAACAGAGAACCTATAGTGCATAGTTTTGTAGCAAGCTATGAATGATTGAGAAGACATGGGTTACATATCTCAAAGGACTGGTGTCTTTTATGCCATCCCAAAGTTCAGAAGTCAAAATTATTTACGTGTAATTCTAACCCTTACTGCTACTTTTGATAAATGTCAACAGGAGTTCTCTTTATCATCTACAGTAATATGTCTCTGCTTATTTAATTTATATCCAATATCTTCCTGCCTTCCAGGCCCTAGGTCTTTCTTATCACATCTTTTCGAATGTTTTCTCTGTAGGAAACTGGACATATCTCTCACTCCTGTTTTCCATACATAATAAATCTGACATTTATATCTACAACTTCTCCCCACCCATACCTTCTTCTCAAATTCTATCATCCATTAACTTATGTACATTAATGTTTCCCAGTTTTCTTTTCATTGCTACTTTTCTATCCTAAGGCTATTTTTGAATGTATATTTTACCCCTTCTTCTAGGTAAAATATACTTACTTGTTTACATGCATATTTGTGCCTTATGCATTAAAATAGTAATATTTCTTCTTCCCAGTGATCAGTGTGCTCTACTTAGCAGCGCTTGCAAAGTACAGCATTTGGAGAACAGGTAAGGATACCTATACTCATTGTTTATTGGCCCTTTGTCTGAGATCAAATAAAGACATCAGGTCTGAAACATGAGCAGGCTAAGCAGAGAAGAGATAAGACTGATGGGCAAGCAGCACTGGCCAGCTGCAGGTTGACTTGTCACAGCTACAATTCCCCACCTTTCTGCCCGCATTTCCCTCTTGTGTGTACTACTACAGCTGCCTAGCCCCACAAACCTGTGGCCTGGCTCCATTTATTGGCTTCGTATCTCCCTCTGCATAACAAGTGCTTCCTCTCACCCCACCTTTTCCTCCAGAACCCAGGAAATGCTGTGAGTTTAACATTTAATCCTCACACGTCCTGTAAGCGAAAGCCTCGTCATGCGAGTCGGTGCAGCCTCCTTAGAGGACCCTGTGGATATTAGAAGAACACATTTTCAAAAGAGAAAGACTTCTCCTTCTGAGGAGTGAAGGTTCAGTGAAGGAAAGGGGGCAGGGTAATCTGTAACAAAACTTCCTCCAGATATCCCTAAAATGATAACAGTGATAGATAATTCAGGCAATACATCTCTGCCTTCCCATAATTTCCTTCCAACAAGTGCTACCTGTTCTTACACACTGGAAACTGGGACAGGAGTTGCTAAGAGCATCTTCATTATCTTTAAAGTCATCCTTGCATGAAGCATGATACCTTGTATGATATTCCTAGTCAAAAAATCTGAGCAGAACTCTCTGTTCCAAGTGTTCTTTATATTCATAAGTAATCCTATCTTGCTTCTGGGTATCAGTCTCCATCCATCAATTTCAAAAAGTAAATCCTGTGTGACATCTCCATGGGCTTAAGATTTCTAGGGGAGGCAGGACAGTGGGACTCTAGGGAAGCAGGATAGAGGGACTCTACTTTTCAAAATTTTTTCCTCTAAAGCAAAGGAAGCATCTCATTTTATATTGTTACCCAATTCTCTTATACACATAACAAACTTTTCACAAAATTATATGATATGCAACATAGTAAATGGGAATTCTTGTCTTTATTCACTGTGAGCTAAATATGTTCTATAATTTTATTTCTTTATTTTATTAAATAACCATATTTCTGTAAGTCTTCTTGACTATGTGATCAAGAAGTCTACATAGTCAAGAAGTCTACTGAATGTGATGCTGAAGCTGACCATGATGTTTTCTTTCTATGACATAGTCTCCGGTTCAGAGCTGAGTTTGGAGTTATTAGTTAAGTCTTCATCCAGCTGTTCTTATTAATTTTGTTCAAATAATGTATATCAAAAGGATAGCATAAAATCATATGGAGAGTAGAGAGGGAGAAAATTGTTTGTGACTTTCCATAAATGTCTCCAAAATGGCCACCTTTGTTTTATATGATTCAGTTTTCATTACAGTAATATAGAATTCTTGCCAAAGTATAACTTAAAATAAATATGTAAACTCCAAACCGTAGAAACAAAATGCCACTGAGAGTGAAACTGTCAGAAAAAACAAGAACTTGCCTTCTCCATAAGTCAGGAAGTGATATTCCAAACCTATGTACAAAAGCAGTCAGAGACAACACAACAAAACAAACAAACAAAAAAGCCTCACCCTGGACATCAAGCCAGCTCCCAACTAACGCCAATCCTCCTTCCTGAGCTCTCCAAGTCCTGGGATTCCAAGGGTGTGCCATCATGCCCAGTTGAGACTATTTCTAGACTGCTACACTCAGAAACCTAATAAAAGAACCCTGAGAGGAAGAAGATGAGCTGCACATTGTGAAGAAGATTCACTCTGTGAAAGCACCTAAAACAGACAGTACAAACCCAGTGGCAACAGAAACCCGGTCTAAGTACAGACTTCCCTGACATGCTAGAAATATTGCAGTTATTAGCTGTCTACTACGTGCTTAAAAAATGGTAGAGATTTTAGAGTTAGATTGTTCAAAAAATTTAATATCTTCTAGAGATTAAAGAATCAAGAAAAATAGATAAAGGGCATGTGAACGTGAGCTAACTGATACCATGATAAATAAGCGCAGCGGCACAGAAGGAAACATGGCCCTGTGAACAGCAGCTGGATAACCGCTAAGGCACACAGAGACTACAGAGAAGGAAGACGGACAGAGAGTGCTTTTCAAACCAAAGCTGAAACTTGACATCTGTGATGACAAATTTGTCAACTTGATGGATCTAGGGTCACCATGGAAACAATCTTTCAGGCATGCCTATGAAGGATTATCCAGAATAAGTTAGTTGATGGAGGAAGACTCATCTTAACCACAAGTGGGGGTCCTAGACTACTTAAAAAAAAAAACCTAAAAGCTGAGGACTAGTATTTTGTAAGGGTATCACTTGCTCTCCACAGTGCCCCACAACTACCATGACAGCATGGTCCAATCCAGGATAAGCCCCCGAAGGAAGGATTTAGCTAAAGATGTCTTAAGTATGTTCCATGCACTATGAGCTCAGGTTCTGGAAGAACACAGGACATAATAGGACAATAAACCATTTAAAACTCTGGGACTTCCTTCTGTTGTTTATAAATCAGAGAAGAATTATATATTTGGTAGTCTGAGTATGCCACTCTGGCATTCCTTTAGGATCCACAGAATTCCCTCCCTTTTTAAATATAGTGGTTGTTTTGGGGTTAGACTCATGTTAAAATATGACACAACTCTTTCCTGGTGGATTGTTCAAAAACACCCAGTTATAATTAAGAAAACACACACAAAAATGGTGCAAAGGAAGGAAGAGGTTTCTGTAGTAAAACGAACACTGGGTGTTTTGCCAGTGGGTCCCAAACATCATTTAAATCTATTATAAGACCTGAAATTTATTCCAAATGTTTCTGCTAAATCTTCCTCTCATTTTGTGCTCAAACATCTAAAGGGAAGAAATGTCTTAAGTAAAGATTTGTGCTTCACATTATCAGGATGATGGTGGACTAATATTTGTTCCCAGGGACGTCTGGAGGTCCAACAAGAGTAGCAGGAGACGAGACCAGTGAGTTAGACTTATTTTGCCGATTTCTAAAATGTATCCTCCTTTGATCCAGTTTATTGGACGCCTCCTGAGGTTGACAGCTCTGCAGGCCACCAAAAAGGAAATGATTCGGAAAAGTAACAAGTCCTGTGTTTGGGAGGGTAATTCGCAGCGCAACATAGTGTACGTTTATGTCTAAAAGTATTCTGAGGTATCTTTGCAAATCCTAATCGCCAGACAAACTAATCGATTAGCGTTTGTTGGCCTTCTGGGGGTCAATAGAGTCAGTTTTAATTTAGTCTTTTACTGTGGAAACTGAGAGGGGAAATGCAAATAATGAAGAAACTTTTGCAAGTTTAAGCTCTTTGCAGTGAGTCAGTAGAGAGGGGGACCAGCCAGATGTCCTCTTCAGCAAGTGGCCGTCACAAAGCGAAGACCCTAAGAGCACTTCACACCTGAGTTTCCCCAGTTGAGCACAGGAATAGTATAATAGTATTCTTAAATTTCAAATCCAGGGCAACAAGTTGACCAAAACAAGAGCCAAACGTGGGCTGTGGTTAGAAATCTAGGCCCTGTCCTCACCCACTAGAGGTATTCAGATCATACCTGCTCCTCCTTGAGCTGAGGCATCCAGCATGAAGGCAGGGTGGCAGCTTTGTGGAAGTGACTGTGACTTGAAGTATTTGAATAACTAATATGTAAGAGCACATTCCTACTTGATCTAAGGTGTAGCCCTTGTAAGTAGTAATGTCATATTCTCAATCTCATTAAGTCTTGTGGATCACAGTCCAAAACTTTAATCGTGGTCGACGTGTCTGGAAGTCAGGGAAATGAAGAGAATTTAGCACTACAGGAACTGACACCTTAGAGGAGAAGTTGGGAAATCTTCCTCTGACAGTTTCTGGTTTTGCAGTGTTTTCAATAAGAAAGCAGCCCCAGAGCACACAAGATCACACTCAGCATTGGTTCATTAGGTTTTTATTTTCTGTTACAAACAAGCAAGAAAACTTGTTCTGGCCAGTTACACACTAGAGAAATCTATAAGCAACGCCGTGCTAATCGGAAGACTCGGACTTCTGTTTTCCTCTCCGCACACTGAGGCCTGCTGCTCTTTCCTTGGCTAAATATAGCAGCTGGCGTCCTGCTATGTTCACAGCTGACTGGAGAATTTCATTATGAAGGTGGAAAGCTAACACTGTCATCTGATGAGTAAAAGGGTCAGCTGATCGTGCTTCTTGCTCTGTGGAAAATTTACAACAATGAGCTGTACTGAGTGACAGCTGAGTTCATTAAAATAGCTCATTAGTGTGATGAGCGAAGACAGCAGCTTCCTCTCACTGTCTCCCCATGCAGTTACTGAAAGCCTGTTCTGTTGGAGTCCAAGAGGGGATTCCTTCTCTTTTTTTCAGAACTGTAGCCCTTGCAAACATAATCCAAGACCCTTCCCCGATACTGTCCAGCTCAGGGATCGCTTCTTCAAAGATCAATCATGTACATTTTTTATTTTTTTAGCAAGTTCTTGTTGCATACCCACAGAACAGGCTTCCATCATGTCCTGGCGTATGTTTTTAACTGTCCCTGGATTTCTCCCTTTTGAAAAGCCTTCCCTGTAACAAAAGCACCTGCAAAGCTTTGTCCAAGTACACCTTTCCATTCTGTCAACTTCGTCTGAAGACCGCTCTCCCTTCTCATCAGCCCATCGTGTGAAAGCGGAGCTCAGGTCTCCCACCTCTGCCAGGCTGCTCACTACATCCAGCGAGAATTTGTTGGTCCCCATATCAGTTACATAGTGTTGTATCCTGCCCAGTGTCAGATCTCCTTCCCACTGACAAAGATCCCTGGGCCAAAGATATAAAATTCCTAATTGCCACCTAATGATCTCAATTTGCTGCCCTGAGCACTAAGAGTGGGGCATTCCTTGTGAATTGACACCTGTCATCAGAAAAACTCTTCAGGAAACACAGAAATCACATAAAACTCCCCTTTCTCACCTGATGTAAAGCTGTGGACATATTTATTTCATTGTAGTGTTGGGTAAAACAGATGCATTCTTTCCTATCTCTCTGTTAGCTGTAGATGATATGCTATTCTTTCCCATCCCCTCTTTGTTAGTGGTGGGATTATAAAGTATTCTCTCCCATCCCTCTCTTTTAGTTAGAGTGTATACCATCCTCTGAGAATTCCTTTTCTTACCTGATAAAAGCCAAGTTGACAGACTGACCCTTTCAGCGTTAGCACACATTTACTTCATACTTTGTAAAAGCTCCACACCAGCCCATCATAGGAGTAAAATAATATTTAAATAGTCCTCTGCTAATAAAAATTGAGATTAACATTTTTTTAAATTTATACACAGTACTTAAATGAACATTTTGTTTATGTATTATTTTTGGAAATGTGTGGAAATATATCTATGAAGTACATTTCCTACAAGTAGAATTTTTAGCTTATAGGAATCTCTGCAAATTTAGAAATATTTTTCTTGCATTAAGGCATTTATCCTTTGTGTGCTTGGAGGGGTAGGGGGTATTGCCACAATGTGCATGTGGAGGTCAGAAGGGTCATGGTGTGTGTGTGTGTAGATCAGAAAGGCCATGGTGTGCATGTGGAGGTCAGAAGCGCTGCCACTGTATGTGTGTGTAGAGGTCAGAAGGGCCACTGTATGCATATGGAAGTCAGAAGGGTCATGGTGTTCGTGTGGAGGTCAGAAGGGCCACTGTGTGTGTGTGTGTGTGTGTGTGTGTGTGTGTGTGTGTGTGTGTGTGTGTGTGTGTGTGTGTGTAGGTCAGAAGAGCCACCACGGTGTGCATGTGGAGGTTAGAGGACAATCTTGCAGGGGTCAGTTCTCTACTTTCACCACGTGGGTCTCAGGACTGAACTCCAGCTGCCAGGCTTGGCAGCAAGGGCCTATACTCACAGAGCCTTCTTGCTGACCTGGATTTCAGTCTTGAGGAAATATGCCAAATAGCTTTGCTTCAAAAAAAAGTTAATTGTTTCTTCCACAAAAGGTCTCTTAAGTTATTTCGGTAGTATTTCAGACAAACCTGGTGTATGAAAACCACCACAGAGTGGACTGTCCAGCCATCGGAGAACGAGGCAGCTATACTGCAGAAGGGATTTCACGGAGTCCGACTTACTAGGGACTGATGGACAGCACATCTGATGCCGGCATAAGGGGAGACAGCTCAGCCGATAAAGTGTTTGCTGTTGAAGCATGAGGACCTGAGCTTATACCCTGAGCCAGGTGTGGCAGCTCACACCTGTCTGTACCCCTAGAGCTGGGGAGGCAAAGAAGCGATTTCCTGAGGCTCACGGATCAGCACGTCTAGTCAAATTGGAAACAGTGAGGATCCTGGTTCAATAAATAAGACACTTTAGAAAGACACTTGGCATCAACCTTCAGCCTCTACAAACACATGTCTATATGTGCACACATATACACAACACATTGCACATACATCCCACACACACTCACAGTGATCGGAGGATCGCCACCCCCAGAATTTAACTAAGACAAAAGTGGTTCTGCCGCCATCAGAGTCTGCCTGGGTTTTCTAAAACTATTAACACACTAGGTGTCTATTAAGAACCAGCCCCAATACCAGTGAGGGACAGACACACTGGGCTATCTTAATGATATTGTTAATACTGTAGGGCTATGTTATAGACCATAGTCAACTGGTTGAATACACAGCAGTTACGTCCAAGAGGATTTGTCATCGGATTAATATATATCCCTAGAGGTGAATTAATTCATGAACTATTTCTATGAGTTAGAATATTCATTTATTATTTGAAGAGGAAGTACATTATTTTGTTGCTTAGAGAAGCAGGACATTAATTCTGAACTCATTTGGAGGAGTCAAGGAACTTAGCAGAAATCTGTGAACATTAATCCAGGCGTAGTGGAAGTTGGGTAACTCTATGACTAAGGGACTGTGAGGAAGGCTTTGATTCCTGTTAGGCAGAGAGAAACTGAGCCCAAGTTATTTTGTTGCCAAAGAGATTAAAGGTCAATGAAAACTGTCACCACTTTAAAAACCTAGAAAATTAATATGTGTGGACAACTGTGATCCAGACCTGTGAAACCCACAAAAGAGAAGACAGATGTTACATCCTTCTTGATAAAATATGTAAATCGCCCATCAAAGAGTTCTGCTCAGAGGGTCACGAGCAAACGGTTCCATCTCACTACCAAGTCACAGGAAATAAGAGAAATAGATGATATCATGAGAAATAAGAGAAATAGATGATATCATGAGAAATAAGAGAAATAGATGATATCGTGAGAAATAAGAGAAATAGATGATATCATGAAGATTCAAGCAGCGAAACTGGGCCCCCAAAATGTTTTCTTTTTCTCTCGAGAAACTATAAAGTGGGAAAGGAAAGAAAACCCTCCATGTCAAAAGAGACTTACAGGGGTGCATGAATGGCATTTGGATCTGTTTCAAACAGAATAAAAATAAAACATGACAATTGAAGAAGTTTAATATTGGTTAGATAACCCACAAGATTACAAGTCACTGTTATTTTCAGATACAGCAGTGGCACTAAATGTCCTTACTTGAAAATACATAGTAAAATATAAATATATAGTAAGATATAAATATGTTACTGGAGTCCCAGGACAGAGGCTTGACTCAGCATATCAGGTCTGATCTAGAGACGAATTAACAAAGAGAGACGTTGTGGGGAAGGAAGGAAAAAATTGAGATCTATCCTGGAAAACTGCCTGCCGGTTCTCACAGCAGCTCCAGAAGCATGCTGGGAGAGGACCAACGTGACGGAAGCCTTGGTGGGTTGTGTGGTCCTGTGGCCTCAGAAGTGAGCATATGTATGTTCTAGGTGTGGTTATGTGAGCTTCTTCTCGAGTCCAGGACTGGGAGCTGGCTATCACCCCACCATGAAATAAAGACAGAAAAGGAGAATGAAGGAAAGAGAACAGGTTAGATGGACAGATTGAAGTCTCTGGACAATGATTGGGCATTCATTTAAATGTCTCTTAAAGGAGACCCTGTTACAAAAATGCCTTGAGGCCTGGGATATGCTTCAGTGACACTCAGAAAAGTGACACTCACTCCAGAAAGCTCAAGGATGAAGGAAACAAGATCCAGCAGCAATTATTTCATGAATTATTTCATCTACCAAGAGGTAGATGACAGTTCATTGTGTCGCACTCTATATTTTCTATATGTTTGAAATTCTCCACAATCAAATATTTAACAACAGAGAATTTTGATGTAAGACATGGAAGATCTTTGCTAACTGCTAATACCCATTTCAAGAGACTAAGTTTAGAAAGTTTGCATTCTCCCAGGCAGTGGCCACAAACTCACTAAATGATGAGGGGGTGAGGCTTGCTTCTCAGCTCTGCCAGTGATCCTAAGCAACCACAAGAACAGTAGCCACATGGTATGGGAAACATACTTACAAGTGGGTTCATGAGCCAAGCAAAAGCTTTAATTTAGCTGAAGGAACCAAGAGTCCTCCTTAGCTCTCTCAGTGTCTTTGAACTGGAAAAGGACTTGTATATAGTGTTGCAACACAAACGTGTAATCTTTGGCCCAGACAAATGGGTGCTCTTGTGGACAATCCCGGAGTAGAATCTGTCATCTTCTTCACATGGAATTTGTTTTGGTTACACCATCTCACCACATCCTTCCTGAGAGGGTCCTTCCCCTCTTCCATTTATGCTTTGCCCCCTTCAGCATGTACCAGAGGAAAGAAAACATACATTAGATTGTTTCTGGCCAGTTGTGTTTGTTAGTTGGGTCTTTACTGCAGTCAAAATGTAGACTGTGACAAAGTACAATTGAGGTGGTAAGGAAGTCAGTATAGAGCCAGGACTTCTATTCCCAACAGTCTGTAAGGAGCCTCTACATCTCTTCTTGTGATGGCAGACAAACCCAGGGGAAATGAGGCACACCATTGTGGAACTTTCATCTCGTTGTTACTCACAAACAACCTATGAGACAATAATTATTTACGCTTGATTTATTCACTTTGGTTTTTGTAGCAGAAGATTTCCTGTGTCCACCTGGCTCCTGTAGCTGCTCAGACCCAAGTAAACACACAGAGACTTATATTACTTATAAACTGTATGGCTGTGGCAGGCTTCTTGTTATCTAGTTCTTATATCTTAAATTAACCCATTTCTATTAATCTAAAAGTTGCCACATGGCTTGTGGCTTGTGGCTTGTACTTTTACATCTTGCTTCCTCTGTGTCTGGCTGGCGTGGCGACTCCTGACTCAGCCTTCCTGTTTCCAGAATTCTCCTCTCTCTTTGTCCTGCCTATACTTCCTGTCTGGCTACTGGCCCATCAGCACTTTATTTATTAACTAATCAGAGCAACATATTCACAGCATACAGAGCAATATCCACAGCAGGTTTTTATTATAATTATAATTATCATAATAACTTTCCCCCTCCCCTGTCCTCTAATCCTTCCCATGAACTCCCCACCCCCAATTCCATCTCGGATTCATGGCCTCATGTTTTTTGCTGTAGTTCACATGTTTACTGCTGCTGTGCTTGTTCAGGTCTTGTTTAGGCCACCATATTATTGCAGTATTGTGGGTGAAGCTTCTCTGTCATTTCTAGGAAAAATAATCTCACAGCCAATCTCCTGGTCCTCTGGCTCTTGCAATCTTTCTGTCCCTACATCTTCCATGTCCCATGAGCCATAGACACAGGAACTGTGCTTTAGATGTATCAACTGGGGCTGGGATCCCCAGCATCACTTGTTTTCTCTACTTAGGATGGCTACAGTTTTCTGTAAGAGTCTCCATCTGTTGCAGAAACAAGTCTCTTTAATGAAGGGTGAGAGCTGTACTCATCTGTGGGCAGAAGGATAAATATTCAGAATTCAGTTAGGAATTGTGCTGACCTTCTAAGATGACAGTCGCAGGTTCTCCTCTAAGATCCATGACCTCACCTGCCCCAGATAGATGGCTCGGTTCCCAGTATCAGGCAAGATTTCCCTGGGACTGAGTGGGCCCTGCGTCTAATTAAAGAGCTGTTGGTTATCACAAGGTATAAGTGCCACTATTACACCGTTAGGGATATCACGTCACACTGGTCCTTGTTGCAGCTTGTGGGCATCCCGGCTGGGTGGACTACTGCTTGCCCCTGCCCTCCAACCTTGGCAGCTTGCTTAACACCTTTAAGTACTATGAGCGCTGCTGGTCCCTGGGGAGGAGGCCTTCAGGTCAGATCCAGCTTGATCCTCAAGGCCTGTGTCTGAAGTGCATGGTGTCTTCAGCAATGGGGACTTATCTTCACCCTCTGGAAAGCAAGCAAGGGCAATAACAATAGTCTGTACTGTTTGGGGAGTCTCTTGGATGCCCCTTAAAACAACTCAAAAAGAGGTTCCTCTTGCCTGGAATTGAGGTCTTGGGGTGGGTGGGAGGGTAAATCCTTGTCAACCCAAGTAGAACAACATCATCTAAAGTATGTATGTGTATGGATAAAGAAAGGCAAATGCTACATCTTTTTCACCTGTAGTTCCTAGCTCCAAATTGTCAGATATGAATATATAACCTGGAGTCCCCACAGAGACCAGGAAAATGAAAGAGGGACCATGTACTGAGGATGAGGGAGCACTAGAGAGGGTTTTATCTGGAAAAGGGAGGGGTCAGTACAGAGGGAGAGGAAGGGAGGAGGGTTTAAAGACAGAAGGAATCATAGGATTATTGATTTACCTAAAATTGCATACATACAATACTTTTTTAACTAAGGAAACTAAGATTCAGAATCAGCAACGGAATTACGCAAGGTTACAAGGTCATCAGGGGTCACATGGAATTTTATCTCAGGGTTTCCCATCTTTATCCACTTGCTTTCTAGTTATGCTAAAGTAAATGGATTAAAAAAAAGTATTTACAGTTTCCAAGTGACTTCTGTTTATGTTCAGTCTTCATAATGACTCCCTGGATTTGGGAAAAAATAGACATTATTCTCCCTCTTTTACACGTAACAGCGCTGAAGCACCAAAAGCAATGCCTTGCCCAAGGTCAACTGATAAATCAAGACGGAAGTCGGGGCAAGATGCCAAATATCCAATTTCCTGCGTGGGAGCTGTTTTCACAATATCATATTCCTGCTAGTGGAGTTGTGAGATCACAAGGTCGTTATATCCCTGGCGCTGTCAGAGGAAATCGCACTCGCCTTATGGAGTAGCATTGGGCAGCGATGGGGGAGGCAGGGCTGTGACTCAGAGCTGACTGGAGCCAGGAGGTCAGGAAAGCTCACCTCTGAAGGTGATGCACTAAGCCACATCCTTGTCTCTATGTGTGGACTTTCCCCGAGAGTTCCTCTCTTCTCCGCCTCATGAACTCTTCTTTAGACGAAACTTGTAATTTGGGGTTTCAGCAGCATATTTTTCTGCGAGTGTTAGATACTCTAGACTTGATTGGTTGATCTGCACGGGTTTCTGCATCTTGTAAGCATTTAGATGTTCCCCATCCCCTGGCGGAGGCGATTCTTTCACAATAATGGTTCTGTTTAAACTAGTGAAAGTCAAGTGACCAGAAAGTGAAATGAAACATGTGAGCACAGAAGGAAGAGCGCTGCACCAGACGTCCTGTCAAATTTCTCAGGTGGATTATGTTATTTCATCTGTGAACCATGCTGTGTGGCAGGAGTCCTCATCACTCTGCCTTTGCAGGAGAGTAAACTGAGGCACAGAAAAGCTGAGTGATTTGGCTGAAGTTAAACAGTGAAAACAGCAAAAAGGTTTGGCCTCAGTTTGAACACCCAGGAACTGTATCCTCATAGAAATCATGGACAACTGGTGACCCAGACCAGAGGAAGCTCCTCATATTGCTAAATCCAACCATCACCGTTGACTCTTGTAGATCATTGGTGATGCTTCAAGCATTGGCTTAAAACCTCACACCAGTTATCCATTCCCTCTTGCTCAGCAGTTCCATGAAGCAGGGATGATAGTTACAGCCACTTAGCAAATATGAAAGTAGAGACTCAGTATCTTGCTTGGGGTCACACAGAGAATGGCTGGCTTTAGAGGAAGATTAGCTACAGTGTTACTGAAAATGAAGAGAAACAGAAGAGAACAGCTATCAGTACAGCCAAGCTTGCCCGTCCAGAGTCACTGAAACTGTTTCAGGAGTCTAGCATTCTAAGTGGTTGCTTGGACTGGTTCTCGACAGACCTTGAAGGCCAAGCTGGTGACATTCACTTGCAAAACACATCAACAGAAAACTTTATGGTGTTTGTATGTGACAGAGGTCCAAGACTTCTAAAGGACTGTCTAATGGGCAATTCTTCCACATTTCCCATCTGCTTTACATATCTCACACCATAGTTTCCTTTTCACTTAAAAAAATACTAAAGAGCAATCTCATCTACTGTAAAGCAAAAGAAAACCTGGATATTTCATAATCTCCCATAGCTAATGTGCCAACCTTGCCCAAAGGAATAACAGAGAGAAACAGACTTTGCATTGTATTTGGGAGTTGGTGTTCTTGGAAATGGAATCTAGATGTCTTTATACCTTTAAAGAAAGCAGGAGAAATGTGTAAATGAACCAGTAGTTCTTGTCTGCTCTCTATGGTGGGAGTCTTGCTCTCTGGTAAAACACTGGGATTAACCAAAAGTTAATGGATGTTGCTAGAGTTTTCCTGCCTGGCCCACAGTCAGGACAAATCTCTCTCACCCGCCAGTCCCAAGCCGCTCAAACCCGATCAAGTAAACACAGACACTTATATTGGTTTCAAACTGTATGGCCGTGGCAGGCTTCTTGTTAACTGTTCTTACAGCTTAAATTAATCCATCTCTATTAATCTATACCTTGCCACGTGGCTTGTGGCTTACCGGTACTTTACATCTTCTTTGTCCTGATGGCGGCTGGCAGTGTCTCCCCCACTCAGCCTTCCACTTCCCAGCTCTATTCTCCTCCTTGTCCCGCCTACACTTCCTGCCTGGCCACGGGCCAATCAGTGATTTATTCATTGACCAATCAGCAACACATTTGACATACAGACCATCCCACAGCAAATGGATCTTTTGGTCATATAAAAATCTAATGCCTAACCTGATGCTGGGGACGAGGGGTGAAGAAAGAGAAGCCAGCCAGCTCCAGGCCTTCGGGCAGGCACTCTTCTGAGTTACCTGTAACTCTGATTATAATGAAGATGAAGGACTGAGCAGGGGCTGGGCAAGGAGAGCCCTAAGAGTGCACAGTCTGGAACCCAGGATTGGGGCACACACCTCTGGAAATGTATCTGGCCACCACTGGCAGTTGGTGGGGCTTTCATGAAGGGATAGATCGAGCCTGTGGCTATGACCATGTCTCAAGTGTGAATCCAGCTCTATCTAGTGTGGAGTTCAACAGCTTTCTTTCATGCTCTATGATTTCCTCCTGTAACTCACAGGCCTCCAGGATATTCTCAGTGTTTATCCCTGGGGATAGTTATTTTTTTGTGTCTACATTTGAGGAAATTCTGAGAGGGGAAGAGAAAACTGGAAATTCAATTATCAGATAGTGTGCAATGGTCTGGGGCAAGCGGCCAAGGAGGCAAACACACTCACCGTGCAAATACTAAGAAAGACATAACTTATAAAAGGACTAGGTCTGTATAGCCCCATGTAATGGAACCTGGATCATCTAGTATACACTGTAGAATTCCAGAAAGTACCTCAGATAAGTTTGCTTTCTAAAATTCTATCTTAAATTATTCAGAAAATGTTACTTTTAGCATGAACGAAGAGGCTGTAATGAACAGTGGCTATGATCTTGAGGAACACAGCATAGAAGGGTCTGGCGAGAGGCCTTGGGCTCTAGTCTGAATGAACAGAACCGTGAGGATAGTCAAACAGAACTTTGAAGGGCTGTGAGGATGTGTGGTGGTTTGGATAAGGATGGCTCATATACTTGAATTCTTAGTCATCAGGGGATGGCACTGCTTTGAAGGATTAGGGGGTGTGGCCTTGTTGAGGTAGGCATGGCCTTGTTGGAGTAAGTGTGTCTTTGGGGGTGGGCTTTGAGGTTTGAGAAACCCAAGCCTGGCCCAGTGGCTCTCCCTTTCTTCCCACTGCCTGCAGATCCAGATGTAGGACTCTCAGTTACTTCTCCAGCACCATGTCTTCCAGCATGTTGCCATGGTCTCTGCTATGAAGACAATGAATTAAACCTCTGAAACTATAAGCAGCCTCAATTGAATGTTTTATTTTATAAGAGTTGCCTTGGTCATGGTGTCTCTTTACATCAATAGAACACTGAATAAGGCAGAATGAAATAAAATCAATCTAAACAGCTACCAAAATCCAAATATATATCTTTACAAGAAAGGATTATCAGAAGGAATCTTTCAGTCAATCATTCTGATAAACCCATTGACACAATCATATGTATCAACAAGGATATGGAAAGACCCCGATTTTCTGGCTCACATCTTTCCATAAAATATATTCTGATATGGATATCTCTTAGCAGACACTTGGAAATAAATGAATGGCCAAGTGTTCTTAATTCAACCAATGCAGGAGGAACAATTGCTTTCTTGGGGGAAACATAGCAGCTTGTCTCCAAAGCCACTGGGGAAAAGGAAAAGAAAAGGTGGGTATGAATCTGACGTTGGTCAAGTGTACTGTTCAGATCTTTGCTGGATCTGATTTTTCACAATCACCTCCTCACCTTCCTAACACTGACCACACACAAAAGAATGCATGTGTCTCCTGTTGACACACAAACAAAATTTAGGAGGAGACAGACAGAGAGACAGAGATGGAGAGGAAGAAAGGGAGGGAGACAGAAACAGAGACAGAGACAGACAGAGAGACAGAGACCAAGAGGGAGGGACGGAGGGAGGGAGGGAAAATTATCCTTAAACCCATCACCAACCTCATCAATCTGCCCAAAAAATTACCATTTCATTCAGGGTACATCTTAAAGGGTACAAAGTGAGAAACTAGGTTTAAGCCATTTCTTCTCAAGGAGGAACTGAACTATGTTCAAGGAAAGGTAACTGGTAACACGGACATACACACACACACACACACACACACACACACACACACACACACTCATTTGCTTAAATTTTTGGCATGATTCTGCCTGGCTTAACCTCTTTCAAAGGAGGCAATAGCTCTGTCCCGCAGAAACTAACTTCAAATTTGTTTCCTTCCTTCTCCTTACTCAAACTCAGAATATTACTAGTATTAATTTCGGTTCCGTGCTTTGTTGATAAATCATAAACCACACTGGTTGGAGAGAAACAAAGAAAATAAAGAATCATTCACAGGCAAAGCATAGAGCCCTATGAACAGCTTTACGAAAGCCAAAGATGGTTCCCTCATGAGTCAAAAGAGAAAAGTTCTGACTATCCAAGCATGTAAGGTTAGCATGGGAGTAACCATGGCATGGGTAAACATAGCTGCTTAAAGCATTAAAGATTAGCAGAGGAAGTATGTGTGGGAAGGTAGAGATTAGCCCTTTCCTAACGCAGCAGGGAAAAGAGCAACCCCGTGGGCAAATCAGGCTTCCAGCCCAGTTCCTGCCACGTCTCCCTGTGCCACGGACACACAGGCTCTGTCCTTCTTCCCCGACACTGGTCTCTCCCAGCTTGCACACTCCTCTCCATTCTATCTACCCCTGACACTGTGGCCTCTCTGGCTTGCACACTCCTCTCCATTCCATCTACCCCTGACACTGTGGTCTCTCTCTGGCTTGCACACTCCTCTCCATTCCATCTACCCCTGACACTGTGGTCTCTCTCTGGCTTGCACACTCCTCTCCATTCTGTCTCCTACATTTCCTCTTTCCTCCTAGAAATTCCCACTCTGACCTTCCTTCCACTCTGGTGGACTACCCTCTTCAATGCTCCCAAACCTCTTACATTTCCAGTGTTTCATCTACTCTCGCTCTCTCCATGCACCTCCCCTGGGTATGAGTAAAGCAGGAATGAAGTATCTGTCTTCCTTGTCCTGTAATTCCTCCATGTGTGTTAAATGGCATATTGGATCAAAAATTTTTATGTGGATTTTTGTTAGTATGCTCCTTTATTCTGTACTGTCATGACAGATATGTTTTTAAATCTAAGAATGAGGGTGGAGTACACAAGACAGAAGAAGGTAAAGACAGATCTGAGTTTTCAGGTGAGGGTGGAGGCTGAGGAAAAAGGAACAAGGATGCACAATCAAGACTTCCCTGATCTTCAGTCCCGGAGGCATAGACAGAAACTACAGATAAGCTCCACGTCGGGAGCAGGCAGTTCCTAGAGCAGAGGCAATAATTATCTTCAAGGAACCTTCAAGAAAGTGTGAGGTCTTAAAAGTAAACACATGGTCCAAAACGATGCTCTCTGAGAATGGCAAGGATGCAGTGGCATGCTGTGGTTAAGCAGAAGAACCGGGACGCAGCAGCAGGCTGTGGTTGGGTGGACAGTCCACACTACACTTGCTCTCCTCACCTGGCTCTCAGTCATGGAAGAGGAATCCAGACACTCTAACATGCCCAGAATGGAGCAGAAAAGAGTCCACCAGAGAGCTGGAAATCTTGCTGAGAGATAGCAATGGTGTCAAGGAATAAGGCAGACAGCGTAAATTAAAGACCGCATGGTTGTCATGATGAAACTCCAAATGACTTACCACACCAGCAAGAACCGGGTTTGAGTTAAGCCAGGCAGGGAGGACCATACAGATGTGCCAGTCAGTGTCCACATGAGCATAGACAGCTGGACACTGAGATTCCTCTAATGGTACACAACCTCTTCCAACTGGAACTCTGACCGCTTTCACACATATTAGTTCTATCTATATTTTATTTTCATTTTAGTTCATTTTAAAATATAAAAGCATAACTCTGTGTCTAGTAAAATGGCTGATTCTTTAATTGCTATTCAAATAAGAAAATAAATAAAGCAAGAGGATGATTCAGATGTTTTATTAGAATTCCTATCATTTTTTGATACAGAATATTCTTGGATCAGAATACCAATTTTCTCAATTTACTAAAATTCAATATACAATTTAAAAATCACTGGAATTTGTAAAAGTCAGGAAATAAACAAATTATTGGAATTATTTTTAAAAAGCCATTTTTCCTTGCAAACAATTCTAAGACCAACCTTTCCTGTCCCCAGTCTCCAGGAAACCCACAGAACTTTGCTTGAGTTCTCTCCTGAATTTCCTTGAGGTCAATCCTGTTCCTGTCAAAAGTCCATAGAGCTCCTGGCTACTTAATTAATTATATAACCTGTCCATCAAATATACAAATCAAAGCCATTCATGATTTTACTCAAAATGATTTTTCTTCCTTAGTCTTATATATGTATGTACACAGATATCCGATCCAGTCCGAAGTTATTCCTGCAAGGCACCCACTCCTGTCTTTATCCATCCAGAGTATCTTCCTCCCCCAGCCCGGAGGGCAAGCATTCCTGTTGGCCTAATGTACTTTCAAGACATTCTCTGCAGACGTTGTTTACTGATGCTAGTTTTGTTGTTTAGTAGCACTCACTGTTGCTGCTGCTTTGAATCAAATCATTTTTAGTCAATTTTCAAATGTATCACTTCCAGAGAGGTTATTTGTGTTGATCTTATTTCTAGTAAGGCTTCTAAACTGTTACTAGACATTTCACCAGTTCTTTTACAGAATATATATTTTATCATAAAAATGTCTTCCAAGTTTCCAGCCAGGTACAGAAGCTAATGGCTGTGGTCTTAGCTGGTCTGCTGACGCAGGAGACTCCATGGAGCCCTGGAGTTCAATTCTGGACAACTGACCAAGACCCAGTCTCTAAATAGATAAACAATACTAGCACTGAGCACTTACCTACTGTCAATTCATAGAGATACTCTTCTGAGTGCTTTATACATATAAACATTCATATGTTACCTTACACATGAAGATGTGATAGAAATCATGTATCTTACACATGATAGATGTGATACTATGCATTCTAGAAACAGTGGCTGCTGATACTGACACCATAGCCCCTTCTTTTCCCAAAGATCGGTGGCCATCTCTGTTTGTTGGAGTCCCACCCATCTACCTCTGACTCCTTAATACCCTGCACTTTTCTCTCAATAAGTGTTTCCAAGCCTGGCCTGCAAAAAGCACACCAATGTCCTCTGATACATGATTGTACAATTTAGGACTATTTTATTTTCAGACCTTACCCATGGAGAAACAAGCCCCACACAGTAGAAGCTGTGTTTCAAACACCGATCATGAGGGTCAGCCAGTGACACTCATAGTGCACGCTGTTGCTAAGCTGTGGTGTCCAGTAGGTTAGACATGTTAACAGTGTTTGACTTATAACATGTTCAGTTTCCCAGCAAGCTTATCGGGATGTAACCCGTCATATCTGCAAGAGTGCTGTACTTGTGTCCCAGCTGTATATTTATCCTAAGTAGGCAGGGTAGGTAATACAGAAGAGAATCAGCTTGTTTCCCAGATGTCGACCACATACATCCATGGTATTTTTCTTTCCTGTAAACCCTTTCATGCACTACATGAAAATTACCAATGGTTCTGAGTTCAAAGCAGTCTCTTGGGTGAAAATGGGAAAGTCTCAGTGGCCTGCCTCATTTGCATCCATGTGAGACCGTGGCATTGGTGGCAAAGAACGAAAACAGAAGAGCTGTGTCGAAATATTTGGGAAAGGAAGAGAGCCACCCCTCTCAGAGGAGGCAGCCTGCCCTCCGTCGCACAAGGGCAGGCTGAATCATTTCCTCCCTACCCAGTCACCTTAGATACAAGGCTCTGTCCTTTCTCTGCCTCTGGCTAAGTCCTACCACCAATGCCACTGGTTAGTGAGTCACAGATGCATCATCAACCATCCAGGAAGAAAATCTGAACTCAAGTAATAGAAAAATATGTTTTTATTTTTTATTAAATTATGGGGAAAATAAAAGGAAATTCACCACTTAGGAAGTTTCTACTATTAATAATAGATTTAATTGTGCAATAATCTTATTAAAGTTTTTCTTAGCCATGTTATACATTTGAGATGAAGCGGGAGACCAGGATTCTCCCATCAAGGGTCCCACCAGATGCAAGGTGCTGTTACAAAATGTGTTCACCAATGAGAAACTCTTCCCCAGGGTTTCCCTCAGCTTCCACGTGCACAGTATACCTGAACTTGACTGATCTAGATCCCCCTCCTTATTTTGCCAGCCAAGCATAGAAGCAACTAACACACGCAGAGATCTCAGTGCCAAGTGCAAAACCCAATGCCTGGAGACACTGGCAAGGCACGGGTAGAAACCCAGACACTAAAAACAGATGGCCTTGCCTTTTCACCCACTTATGTAAACACTATTCCTTGTGTCCCTTGAGACCAAGTCTGAGGACCCCGTCCCTCTGCTTGTATCCCCCCATGCACAAGCATAAAGCAATGCAGCTTCATTCAAATGGTATTTTCACATCTTTGTGATTTCTGTATTTGAGTAACAGAACCTGCAGCTGAGCTAGGAACATTAAGAGCTGGATGCGGCCCCGAGAGTCTACCCACGCTCCAGTACATGCCTCACACCATGCACATAAAGGCTGTCATAAATGGATTCGCTTGGGTTTTTGTTTGTCTGTTTGGGGTTTTGTGGGTTTTTTTTGTGTGTGTGTTATTTTATTTCTAAAGAACACATGAAGTTGAGCAGAAAAGTTGATGGGGGTGGGTGGGATGAAATTGGAGGAACTGGAATGAGAGGTATATTTCATCAAAACATATTACATCCATGTATGAAATTTTCACACAATAAAAATGAGATGATAACATTAACATCTGGAAGGCTGGTGACAAATAGTGTGCCCCTCAAATCTTTCTGTTCATATGAAGATGCATACTGTGTGTGTGTGTGTGTGTGTGTGTGTGTGTGTGTGTGTGTGTGTGTGTGTGCCCATGCAATTCCACCAAAGTCAAAGGACAAACTGCAGTCGGCAAACAGAATGCACACTCCTCCAGGTCATCAAGCACCTTGTTCTCTCACAACTGTCGCCCCCATGACTTCCCACAACAGACTCTTTGTCCCTTTTCGTGAATATGTCATCCAAACCCAGGCCCCGCTGGTTTGTGGCCGCCTTCCTTCACACAGTGCCTGTGAGATTCGTTCACCTGTGTGAAGCAGCATCTTGCGCTTTCTATCGCTATGTATTTCCAGTCTCGGGATTTTATCAACAAAACTTCCCCAATGATTGAGGTACTATCAATAATACCCTCCATGTGAGACTCTGCTCTGACTTTCTCCTTTCTCCCTACTTTTCCTTCCTCATTTCAGTCTGACAGCATGGGTCCAGGAACCTGCCAAAGCCACCTGGGACCCTGGCTTGCTCCAGCGTGGGTGCCTGGAAGTCTGTGAAGCTTGATATTGCTCTAATGCATACTTCTTCACCCTCCACAATTTGTCTGCATCCGACCTCTCCAGACTCACTGCTTTTCAATCTCAGAATGTATTACCCTCCCACGGTCTGTAGTCAAAACACACAGCTCAGTGTTCTCCACACCTGCCCCCAAAACTTCAGTTTGTGAGCATGCCAAATCCCTCTCTACCCAGGAAATATTTTCTTACCCGTAATAATTAAGGTAAATATTTGAATTTTTAAAAATATTTGCCTTTGAATATTTTAAAGATATCTTTCTGATATGATTTTATGACGAGGTTAGAAAAAGTAGCATAAGGGACTTGTAATTTTCCATTCAATTCAGAAGAAGCTGAGAGAGTATACTGTGGGTGATTTTGAACACAAGTTACATTAGGGAAGCTAATTTGTGGATCTCTAACGTTGGGTAAAATATTTTAATTTTAATTTAATTTAATTTTGTTCTGTTTTTGAGATAGGGTCTCACTATGTAACCCTAGCTAGGCTGGAGCTTGCTGTGTAGACCAGGTTGGCCAGGAAACCACAAAGACACCCCCCACCCCCGTCTCTGCCTCCTGGAATTAAGGTGTGTGTCACTGCACCCAGAACATGTGCTTTTAAAAATCTTGATTTTCTCAGCTAAAAACAGAAGGAACCATCTTCCCCACAGGGCCATCACAAGACTAAATGAAATATTCCATGGCAGCCTCTTAGGACAATGCAGGCACAAAGAAAACATGCAATAAATGACATGTGTTACTGTGGCTAAAGAATACTAGAGGCTCAGGATGAGGACTGAAGACCAAATTGCATGGATTTACCCTCCAGTCTCCCTGTTTACCAGACCATACTGAAGCTTGATATGTCCAGATGAATCTCTCCCACCTGTGAATATTATTGTATGGGAAGGAAACTCTAAAATTGGTTTAGGGTTCAGACACATTTTAGTAGACATATCATTTTATCACAGGGCCTCATTCCCCTTGTGTTCCCAGTACAAGCCTTTCAGTGGCTAAATTAACCTATTTCCATTGTCTAGTGTGCCATAATCCACTCTGGGTGAGTAGATCCTGATTGTGTTTGATATAAAGGAACAATAGTGTCTGAGTAAGTTAAAATATGCCCTGCTCAGTTACCATTTCTTGTATACACACAGGCAACACAGAGCTGACCACTTTTCTGTGTTGAACCACTCTTTTCCTGACAGTACCAAGCTTAATGAAGCCCAAGAGCAATCTCCTGAGACCTACTACCTGCACACCGCACACTGGTAAACACCCAAATCCAAACGATGTGCATTTCTTCCAGTTGAAACACTAATGCTTGCTAATCTCTCTCCCCCCACAGGTATTGCTATGCTCTGTATGTCAAGCAAGAAATAGAATTCAGTATTTAACTCAGTCATCTCTCTTGTTTTTAATTTATATACCAAAAACAAACAAACAAACAAACAAAAAACCCACTAGTGTGTAATCAGAGCTTATGAAGCAAGGAAAATAATTAAGCTACTTTTACAAGTGTGTTTTTATTTTACAACAAAAGAAATTGCGTAGCTCCACTTCAAAACAAAGAGGTGAGCATGTGCTGGAGAGGGATGTTCACTCCTGGAGCGTGTTCTCCATCACTTCATAACGTTCTGCTGAGCAGAGGCATCAGGAAGTATAGACTGGACTATAAATGTCCTCCACAAACTGTGGCCATCTGCTTTTGATTTGTGTCTGGGTGGCTTATACATCAGACTGGAAGGCAAGCGTGGTTTTAAGAGGTTTGAACAGATGCCATAGAGTAAGTGTGGGTTCCAAGAGTTTGTTGTCATTTTGGTTTATGAACTCCACCTACACACCAGAAAAGTAATCACCATGCCTCCGACGGGCCCTTCCAGTCCTGGGCTTTAGTGTGTAAAGAAAGAGCCGGAAGCCAGCCTTTGGCCTGCTGCGCCACACAGACAGGGTTAAGTTGATGATTGAGAAGATCTTTTCTGCATAACTTATGAAAATGATAATATTTATATATGTACTATTCATTTTTCTGTTGTAATAAAATACCATGAGCAAGGCAACACACACACACACAAAAAGAGTGTTTATTCAGGCTGTGATTCCAGACGGAAATCCACAGAGGCAGGGGAGGCGTGAGAGCAAGGCGGGGAGCGGAGAGGTCTTCAACTGTAAGCAAAAGCCGAGAGCAAACTGGAAACAGTGTGGGCTACGAACTCTCACAACTGGTCCCCAGTGGACTTCCGTCTGCAAGCCTGCATCGCCTCCTCAGACACCACCATGTAGAGGAACCACGTGCTCAGATCCTCAAGCATGTGGGGAATGTTTTTTCACTCAAGCTACCCCAATATATCCTTTTTAGCTTTGTTCCTGCCTTGCTTACATTGTATTCTACATCTTAGCCTGTTGGTTTGGGCATCACTAAAGACCCATTAAGCAGATTAATGTACCCCTTAATAATTCTGTGAGCCAATATAATACCTTCATGGCTTCAGAAACATAGTAACTATGGTTGGACTTAAACTCTATGCAGAAACTATCAGGAAAATTGGGTCTAATGAGAAATTTGTAGTCTCTCTATGACTTTTTTCCCTTTAATTCTGCTTGGTGAATTTTCTCCCCACACTCACACAGGGAGGGTGTGTCATGTCAGAAGACCGAGCAGTTGAATTCTGAGCTCTGCTCCTGCTCCTTTGCTTGTTTGTTTTCCTCATGAGAAGATGAGATTTACAAATTGAACTCCAGGGCTCAAATCCTGTGATGTAAAACATTCGTGTTTGATCCTCTGCAGATATCAAATGTGTTGTTGAAAAGAGGTTATTGAGTCACCTGGGGAAATATTTTCAAAAATAACTGTAACATTTTTTCTTATTTTTTTTATTTGTTTGTCTGTATATATTCTGTGGCCTAGAATCTTTAGATCTCTCCCAGGAAACTGGCATTTTATGTCTTAAGCATTTATGTGTGTGTGTGTGTGTGTGTGTGTGTGTGTGTGTGTGTGTGTGTGTGTATACATGAGAAGTCAAGGAACAACTTACTGAAGTTTCTGTTCTTCTATCATGTGAGTCCTGGGATCAAACTTGGGTCATTAGACTTGGCAGTAAGCACCTTTGCCCACTGAGATACTTTACTGGCTCTTTATTAAATTTTTATTATAAAAGAACAGTCTCTTTATCCTTGACTTATGTGGTAATTCTTGTTAACTTGGTTAATTTGGTTAGTATTGGTGGAAGATTAATTACATATTGAGAACATTTAAATGGACAGTGTATGCAACCACACATTAAAATCCAATCTTCAATTTCAAACAACAGGGAAACTTCCTCCCTGCTGGCGAACTTTGATAATCAGAAGGTTCTCTGGAGGCTACTGGGAGAGAAAAGACATGTACAGTTTTAACTAGTGATGGACCCATGCTCTTACACCAACCAACTCGGCAAGACTACCCCCTGATATAATACTGGCATGACTGTTATGGGGTAATCACCAACTTTCTGATTGTATTTGAGAACTATTTCACAGGAGAGAAATCATGTCTGGCACCGTAAACCTGGTCAAAATCCCATGGCTTGGGAGGTCCTAGGTCCTAGGGTGAAACTTATGATTTTTCTAAATGACAATGTAGTGAAACTGCCTCTGAATACTTATGTTCATACCAACCAACTTGAGTTGCCCTCAAACCTGGCCAGAGAAATGTCTCCTTGCAATGTACAGCAGTCAATCAATACAGATTCATAATCAATCAAAGTGTTGAGGAAAAGTGGCTGTGACTGGACATCTCCATCAACTACCCTCTTCCATGCCAATCTCAAGGACCATCATGGCAGAGGAAGGGATACTCGTGAACTCACAGTGGCTGTAACTGCATGCACAGACCTACACAAAACAAGCCAACCAAAACTTCAGAATGGGTGGGGAAGATCTCACAGGCTCCACCCCCATCTGAGGAACTACTCAGTATCTGTAAGATGAATCTTAAAAGGTCTTATTAATAAAAAACCCAGAGCCAGATATTGCAGTGGAGACCAAGAGACCAGAGGAATAGGACAAGACACAGGCAACCTCACCTTACTGACACCTCAGTCTCCAAAGAGACCTACTTCCTGTATATTCATGCCTAAATGCCTTTCTGTTGTGCATCTCACTTCCTCTCTCCAGCCAGCTACATCACTTCCTGTCTGTCTGTACAGACCTCCAGACCTCTATGGTTAGCTAGCATTGGAATTTAAGGTGTGTGCCACCATGCCTAGCTCTGTTCTCAGTGTGGTCTTGAACTCACAGAGATTTGGATGGATCTCTGCCTCCTGAATGCTAGGATTAAAGGTGTGTCCTACCGTTGCCTGACTTCTATGTTTAATATAGTGGCTGGCTTTTTCCTCTGATCTTCAGATAACCTTTATTGGGGTGCACAAATAAAATATCACCACATTTCTCCTTTTTTGTCTAAAATTAAAAAAAGTTATAACTAATATAAGAAAAACTATATATAATATATACAAGCAATAAATACATCAATAATGTCCAGTCCATTTGCATTTGACAAATCCAGAGAAAATATTCCATTATCTATACTATTTTTGTGAATCCAAAGAATTGTATCTAATTTACCTTCTATCCTAATTTTCATTACCAAAACTATCTATTGATATCTTTCAAAATTATACACTTTACACTTTCAAACTTACACACTTTAGTGAGTTTCTGTTCTGAATTTGTTAATAAGGAAAACTATAACTATCTAATCTTCAACTCTCTCAGAGACCCGAGAAGGAAATAATATTAACTGAGTAAGGAGAAAGTACAAACAAGCAACTTCCAAAACATGTGAGAAATGACAGAAGCAGCTGGCTGCTTGGACAGTCACCCTAGGTTTCTCTGCAACATTGGGGCATCATCTTTGGCCTATAGGCCTATCATATCTGACGGACTCATTTGTGAAGCAGGATTTTCTAAAGAGCCTTCCTACCTTGTCTTGGCAAGGATCAACAGTCCTTTTTTGTGTCCTGCTTGTCCATTTTGGACAGCATACTGTCAGCAGTTGATGTAACATATTCACAGCATACAGAGAGGCATCCCACAGCAAGTATCTGCTGGGAAGGGGGACTCATTCTTCTTTGTGGATGTGACAATGATTGATGGATGTACCCACATCCATGCACATATGAACAGTACTAATTTGGCTTCGTAGGTTATTAAGAAAAGAATATGCCGGGCGGTGGTGGCGTACGCCTTTAATCCCAGCACTCGGGAGGCACAGCCAGGCGGATCTCTGTGAGTTCGAGGCCAGCCTAGGCTACCAAGTGAGTCCCAGGAAAGGCGCAAAGCTACACAGAGAAACCCTGTCTCGAAAAACAAAAACAAAACAAAACAAAACAAAAAAAAAGAAAAGAATAAAGATGATATGAAGTTGGGAAGGGAGAAGTGGAAGAGTGGACATGGTTATATTTTATTGTATACAGATATGAAATTCTCAAAGAACAACTTTTTAAAATGATAAAGGTAGATAAATTATACATTATTATAAAAGTAAAAAAATAAAACACATCTGTGTATCACACACACACACACACACACACACACACACACACACACATGCACACACATTCAATCTTCAGGGAGCTTTCCCATATTGCAGTCATCTTCATATCGTTTGTGTTGCTACAACAAGATTCATGACACTGAGTAATATATAAAGAAGTTTATTTTGCTTGTGGTTCTGGTGGCTAGGATGCTTGACCATCATGGTGTGTGTGTGCAGGGGTCCTTTGGCTGTGGCAGATGGCAGGACTGGGTGTGAGAACAGTGGGCAAAGCAAATGGAAGCACTGAGCTGTAGGAGAAGCTGAAGAGTGAGGCAGGATGAAGTCCTCGTTTTCAAAATAAACTGTGGTTTCAGAAATGAACTTAGTGTTTTGAAAACAATGTCAGTCACCTGTGAACATGGAATTCCCACCATCTGATTCTTTCCTAAAAGCCTCACCACTTCAACACCATGGCACTGGGGGCCAAGCTTCCCGGGCACAAACCTTTGGGGGATATCTTCCAACCTTATCCAAATAGCAATGATTACTATTTAGAAGAAAACTAATTACTGTGGCACAATGATGCTTTAAGATAGAAATGATATAAGAAAAAAATGTCTATAGGAGTTCAGCCAACATGCCTGTTAATGTGATCTGGGCTGACTGTGACTACATGCATCCATACCAGACACCTCGGATGCTTCAGAGATTATGGAAGCCTCAGACAGGACCTAGCCTTAGAGACTATCCACGACATGAGGCATCTCCTTCTATGCTTTGGCAAGCTCATTAAGAGGAGATGCACAAACGTGCATGCACATTCCTGCTTTTCTGAGATGTGTCCTATTTGCCCAAACTACCTCGTCTACTCAGCTAGTAGGCCTGCAAGTGGGGTCTACTTTTAGATTACTAACTGGAGCACATTTTTCTAATGGTATTTTCAAGCTACCACATCATCTCCCATAAACAAGAAGTATAATAACAAAGCAATGGGACTCTTATGAGTAATACACCAAAATGGGCAAAGCAAGTATTTTCTTTCCCAAAGAATCAGCACAGCCGTGAATTATTCCATCTGTACTCCCCAAATGCTCACTCTGCCCAAACTATACCTTAAGTCAACACTGGAGTTATTTTATGAGAACACGAGACTGTGTCATGTGACTGTTACACTCCATTTATTTTATTTGCTTTTGGTGACTTTTTAGCCATTTTCAATGTCAAATTCATTCCCAGAATATGACAATATTCCATCAAAGATATAGTCATAGAATGAGAGAAACAGCTTTTAATTTTTCAGAAGTGTTTCTGAATTTTTGATTTATTATTTTTTGAGACAGGTTCTCACTGTGGAGATGAGGGAAACCTCAAACTCACCATCCATGTGCCTTATCAGTCCAGTTGGGTGGTTACAGGCATACAACTTCATGTCTGCTAAGTAACAGCCTTGAACAAAGTTGGGGTGAGATAACTGCTTAAATTTATTTTATTATTGACATTATTTTAGGTTTTAATGCTTTGCTTGCATGTATGTAAGTGCACTCCATGTGTGCCTGATGCATGTGTAGGTCAGAAGAGGGTGTCAGTTCTCATTGGACTGGAGTTACATATGATTGAAAGCCACCATGCGGGTGCTGGGAATCAAACCTGGGTCCTCTGCATGATTCCACCCTCTCTGAACATTCTATATAAGCAGTGGTAAAGCACACGGCACTTACCCTCTTAAAGTCAGTTTCTGGGGGAGAATGTTGACATGTGTTTTTGCTTGTTTGTGTCAATTACAAGAAACAGAGACAAAGAAACAAAGCCCTCCTCAGATATTCATAGCTATTGAAGCACACTTAGGGAACTCATAACACACTCGTTGGAAGTTTTTACCTAAAGGATAAGCTGTGCTTGATAGCGCATTCAGTGTTGAATCACGTTGGTGGCAGAGTACAAACCCGCTCTCTGACTCCAAAGCTGAGATGTCCTTCAGGACTCTGCTTCTTAAGTATAATGAAGTGTCTGCTGATCCACAAGGTTTGGCTTATAATTATTTTTTCATAATGTCTCCCTTGAAGTGACATGGAACACGAGGGTTGGCTAAGATAGGGAATGGAGACGAGAACACTATGTCCAAAGAGTGAAAACAGTAAAATATGACTAATATTCCAATGGAAAGACCACATCACAGGTTCACAATTCCATTCTGAAGAATAAAACTAACTTAATTTCAAAGATGTCAGACGGTATTTAAATATGACCTAATATTACCTTTAAGAAGAATTAGATTGATGAAGCTGGAATCATGGCTCAGTGGTTAGGAGAGAACTCTTCTTTTCCAGAGGATCCTAGTTCAGTTCCCCCAGAGTGGGGGCCTCACCACTGCCTGTTACTTCAGCTCCATGGGATCTAATGACTGTCTTCTTCTGGCCTTTGCAAACATCTGCATGCATATGGAGCGTACACACACACACACACACACACACACACACACACACACACACACTAAATTCTTACAAGAATTACACTGAATTGATGTCCATTTCTTGTGATGGAATAACAAGAAAAGATTTCTGTAATTCCAGAACTCAAAGGTGGGGGCAAGAGCGTTTGAGGAAAATATGTATGAGCTACAGAAGACAAAACTAGGAATAAAGAAAGGGAGAGTAACAAGAAAATAGCAGAAATAAGTTCAGTTCCTCTCTCTCTCTCTCTCTCGCCCCCCCCCCCGTGATCTTGTCTCATTCCGTCTCCCTCTCTCTCTCTGTCTCTTCCCCTCCCTCCCCCTCCCTCTCCCCTCTTTGGCATTGTTACTCTCCCCTACAGTGACAGGTGCCTTGTACATCCCTGAGACTGAGATACAGCTGGGAAACAGTCAGATATGGTCCTTGGCTTCAGGGCATCCTCAGTGTGGCAGGAAAGATAAACAGCTAGTTGCAAGTTTTAAGTAAATAATTATGTAGAATCCTAGATAAATTTATTTTTCCCCTCATCAGTAATCTTAATTTGTTATTACTGTTGCTGTCAACACATGTCACTGGTATCGGATGTCCTTTCCCAGCCAGAATGTTTCGTCGTATGGTTGTAACTCAGCGATACAGACACCACAGGTATCACTACAGTTTTGCTTAGAATAAAGTTGTCACTGTGTTTGAATTTTTAAGTAGTCAAATCGATCCTTTCTCTGTCCTTAGCAGAAACATTTACACCTTGCTAACTTCCTTCAATGTTGCACTACTATTGTATACTTTTATTCTAAAATAGCTGATAAAATGTTCAGTAGGATGATGTGACAGCGCATATCGCATGATCCTTGCCCTAGTTTGCCAGACATGCCATTAAAAAGTCCCACAAGCCGGGCGGTGGTGGCGCACGCCTTTAATCCCAGCACTCAGGAGGCAGAGCCAGGCGGATCTCTGTGAGTTCGAGGCCAGCCTGGGCTACCAAGTGAGTTCCAGGAAAAGGCGCAAAGCTACACAGAGAAACCCTGTCTCGAAAAACGAAAAAAAAAAAAAGTCCCACAAACTGGATGACAGCAGAATAATAGAAACTTATCCTGCCGCACACTTAGTGGTGATTTGCCCACAACCAGCATGTCTTCCCTCTTAAACCTGGAGCCCAGCAAGCCTTCCTGGGTTATGTCTAGATGATGACCCCGGCCACGCTCCGTGGCCCTTGGCTTGAAGAGGCTTTACTCTAATCCCAAACTCTACGAGGCCATCCTCCTCTGATGTGTCACACTCGTGTGAAAATTCCCACTTTTTTTTTTGGTTGTGAGCCTAGCCTTTAACGGCTGAGCCATCTCTCCAGCCCGAAAATTCCCACTTTTTATAGAGACCGTGAACTGGAGAGATGTCTTAGTGGTTAAGAGCACTCCCTAGACCCCATCCCTGGGCACCAGCCACTCCAGGGAAGACCTGCCCAACTCGGCCCCAGGTTCTGGCCACCGGGCAGGTTCCCTGCTAGCCCCACCGGGAAGGATCCCCTTCTCCAAGACCCCTGGCAGACCCTGCAGTCTCCACGCCCTGCCCCCACGCCCATCCGCCTGAGCCCCAAGCCTCTTCCTGAGACTTAGAGGCCGGCCCCCAGCTCCCATCTTGCTCCGGACTTCCCTTTTGGAACACTGACTTCCCTTTTGGAACACTGGTCTGTCTGAACCAAGTGTGCGGATAAGGCCAAGAACGAACCACAAGGAGATGGGCAGACGTCAAGGCAGAAACATATACAACAAAATGAATAGCAATACAGCATCACCAGGCCCTAGCCCTCCTCCAACACCTAGACCTGAACATCAGAAATTGGAAGAAGCAGAAGAAAACAGCCTTATGAATGACATCATGAAGAAGCTAGAGGCTTGTGTAGAGGAAAAGACAAAAAAATGTGAAGAACGCTGTAAACAACTAGAGGAAAGGGCAAACAAATTAGAAGAAATCAATAAAGTCCTGGAAGAAAACAATAAAATACTGAGAGAAAATCAAGAAAAATCAATGAAACAAATGAAGGAAACAGTCCAAGACCTGAAAAGGGAAATAGAAAAAATGAAGAAGACACAAACAGAGGGAATGCTGGAAATAGAAAATCTGAGAAAACGATTGGGAACTTCAGATGCAAGTATAATCAACAGAATGCAAGAGATGGAAGAGAGGATCTCTAGCGTTGAAGATACAGTAGAAGAAATACATTCATCAGTCAAAGAAAACACTAAAGCCAACAAAGTCATGAACCAAAATGTCCAAGAAATTTGGGACACCATGAAAAGACCAAACCTACGAATAATAGGGGTCGAAAAAGGAGAAGAATACCAACTCAAGGGCACAGAAAATATATTCAACAAGATCATAGAAGAAAACTTTCCCAACTTAAAGAAGGAAATGCCTATGAAGATACAAGAAGCTTATAGAACACCAAACAGACTAGACCCCCCAAAAAAGTCCCCTCGCCACATAATAGTTAAACAACTAAACGTACAGAATAAAGAAAGAATATTAAGAGCAGCAAAGGAAAAAGGCCAAGTGACATATAAAGGCAAACCCATCAGAATAACACCCGATTTCTCAATGGAGACTTTGAAAGCCAGAAGAACCTGGACAGATGTAATGCAGACACTAAGAGACTATGGATGTCAACCTAGACTAATATACCCAGCAAAACTTTCAATCACCATAGATGGAGTGAACAAGACATTCCATGACAAAGCCAGATTTAAACAATACTTATCCACAAACCCAGCCCTACAGAAAGCACTAGAAGGAAAATTCCAATCTAAGGAAGTCAGATACACCCTCGAAAACACAGGCAACAGATAAAGCCACAGCAGTAAACCCCAACGTATAGAAGTACCCACACATCACCACCAAAAAATAACAGGAATGAGCAATCACTGGTCATTAATTTCCCTCAATATCAATGGACTTAATTCACCTATAAAAAGACATAGGCTTACAGAATGGATACGAAAGCAGGACCCATCTTTCTGCTGCATACAAGAAACACATCTCAAATTCAAAGATAGACACTACCTAAAAATAAAAGGCTGGGAAAAGACTTTCCAATCAAACGGTCTTAAGAAACAAGCGGGTGTAGCCATCCTGATATCCAGCAAAATAGACTTCAAACTAAAATCAATCAAAAGAGATCAAGAAGGGCACTACATACTCATCACAGGAAAGATCCACCAAGATGAAGTCTCAATTCTGAATATTTATGCCCCAAACACAAGGGCACCCACATATGTAAAAGAAACATTACTAAAGCTTAAATCACATATAAAACCCCACACATTAATAGTGGGAGACCTCAACACCCCACTTTCACCACTGGACAGATCTCCCAAATTGAAACTTAACAGAGAAATAAAGGACTTAACTGATGTCATGACTCAAATGGACTTAATCGATATCTACAGAACGTTCCATCCTAACAAAAAAGAATATACCTTCTTCTCAGCACCCCATGGAACCTTCTCTAAAATTGACCACATACTTGGCCACAAAACAAATCTAAACAGATACAAAACAATTGGAATAACCTCCTGTGTTCTATCAGACCACCATGGTCTAAAGTTGGATTTCAACAACAACAAAAACTACAGAAAACCTGCAATCTCATGGAAACTGAATAATACCCAACTGAATTACCAATGGGTTAAGGAAGAAATAAAGAAAGAAATTAAAGACTTCCTAGAGATCAATGAAAATGAAGACACCACATATCCAAATTTATGGGACACTATGAAAGCAGTACTAAGAGGGAAATTCATAGCACTAAATGCCCACATAAATAAGTTGGAGAAATCTCACACTAGAGACTTAACAGCATACCTGAAAGCTCTAGAACAAGAAGAAGCACAGTCTCCCAGGAAAAATAGACGCCAGGAAATTATCAAAGTGAGAGCTGAAATCAATAAAATAGAAACAAAGAGAACAATACAAAAAATTAATGAAACAAAGAGTTGGTTCTTTGAGAAAATCAACAAGATAGACAAGCCCTTATCCAAACTAACCAAAAGACAGAGAGAGAGCATCCAAATCAACAAAATCAGAAATGAAAAGGGGGACATAACAACAGACATTGAGGAAATCCAGAGAATCATCAGGTCATACTTCAAAAACCTCTATTCGACAAAACTGGAAAACCTAAAAGAAATGGATAACTTTCTGGATAGGTACCACATACCTAAGTTAAATCAAGACCAGATAAACTATTTAAATAGTCCAATAACCCCTAACGAAATAGAAACAGTCATTAAAAGTCTCCCAACCAAAAAAAGCCCAGGACCAGATGGTTTCAGCACAGAATTCTACCAGATCTTCAAAGAAGAGTTAATACCAATACTCTCTAAATTGTTCCACACAATAGAAACAGAAGGAACATTACCAAACTCCTTCTACGAGGCTACAATTACCCTAATTCCTAAACCAAACAAGGATACAACAAAGAAAGAGAACTACAGACCGATCTCCCTCATGAACATTGATGCAAAAATACTCAATAAAATACTGGCAAACAGACTCCAAGAACACATCAAAACAATTATCCACCATGATCAAGTAGGATTCATTCCAGGGATGCAAGGGTGGTTCAACATACGAAAGTCCGTCAATGTAATACACCATATAAACAAACTCAAAGAAAAAAACCATATGATCATCTCACTGGATGCAGAAAAGGCATTTGACAAAATCCAACACCCCTTCATGATAAAGGTATTGGAGCAATCAGGAATACAGGGAACATACCTAAACATAATAAAGGCAATTTACAGCAAGCCAACAGCCAACATCAAATTAAATGGAGAGAAACTCAAAGCAATTCCACTAAAATCAGGAACGAGGCAAGGCTGTCCACTCTCCCCATACTTATTCAATATAGTACTTGAAGTTCTAGCCAGAGCAATAAGACAACATAAGGAGATTAAGGGGATACAAATTGGAAAGGAAGAAGTCAAGCTTTCCCTATTTGCAGATGACATGATAGTATACTTGAGCGACCCCAAAGATTCCACCAAGGAGCTGATACAGCTTATAAACACCTTCAGCAACATAGCAGGATACAAGATCAACTCAAAAAAGTCAGTAGCCCTCCTATATACAATGGACAAAGAAGCGGAGAAGGAAATCAGAGATACATCACCCTTTACTATAGCCACAAATGACATAAAATACCTTGGGGTAACACTAACCAAGCAAGTGAAGGACCTATATGACAAGAACTTTAAGTCCCTGAAAAAAGAAATTGAAGAAGATGTCAGAAAATGGAAAGATCTCCCATGCTCATGGATAGGCAGGACTAACATAGTAAAAATGGCAATCTTACCAAAAGCAATCTACAGATTCAATGCAATCCCCATCAAAATACCAACACAATTCTTCACAGACCTGGAAAAAAATAATACTCAACTTCATATGGAAAAACAAAAAACCCAGGATAGCCAAAGGAATCCTGTACAATAACACAACTTCTGGAGGCATCACGATCCCTGACTTCAAGCTCTACTATAGAGCTACAGTAATAAAACAGCTTGGTACTGGCATAAAAACCGACATGTGGACCAATGGAATCGAATCGAAGACCCTGACATTAATCCGCACACCTATGAACATATAATTTTTGACAAAGAAGCCAAAAGTGCACAATGGAAAAAAGAAAGCATCTTCAACAAATGGTGCTGGCAAAACTGGATATCAACATGTAGAAGGCTGCAAATAGATCCATATCTATCACCGTGCACAAAACTTAAGTCCAAGTGGATCAAGGACCTCAACATAAATCCAGCTACTCTGAACCTGCTAGAAGAGAAAGTAGGAAGTAGTCTTGAACGCATTGGCATAGGAGACTACTTCCTAAATAGAACACCAGTAGCACAGACTCTGAGACAAACAATCAATCAATGGGACCTCTTGAAACTGAGAAGCTTTTGTAGAGCAAAGGATACGGTCAACAAGGCAAAGCGACAGCCTACAGAATGGGAAAAGAGCTTCACCAACCCCACATCTGACAGAGGACTGATATCCAGAATATATAAGGAATTCAAGAAATTAGACATCAAAATGCCCAACAGTCCAATTAAGAAATGGGCTATAGAACTAAACAGAGAATTCTCAACAGAGGAAACTCAAATGGCCGAAAGACATTTAAGGAACTGCTCAACATCCCTAATCATCAGGGAAATGCAAATCAAAACAACTCTGAGATACCACCTTACGCCTGTCAGAATGGCTAAGATCAAAAACACTGAAGACACCTTATGCTGGAGAGGATGTGGAGCTAGGGGAACTCTCCTCCACTGCTGGTGGGAATGCAAGCTTGTACAACCACTTTGGAAATCAATATGGCGCTTTCTTAGAAAATTGGGAATCAATCTCCCCCAAGATCCAGCTATACCACTCTTGGGCATATACCCAAGAAATGCTCAACCACACCATAAGAGCACTTGTTCAGTTATGTTCATATCAGCATTATTTGTAATAGCTAGAACATGGAAACAACCCAGATGCCCTTCAACTGAAGAATGGATAAACAAAATGTGGTACATATACACAATGGAATACTACTCAGCAGAGAAAAACAATGGCATCATGAGGTTTGCAGACAAATCGATGGATCTAGAAAAAATCATCCTGAGTGAGGTAACCCAGACTCAGAAAGACAAACATGGTATGTACTCACTCATAGCAGGATACTAGACATGAAACAAGGATGACTTGTCTGCTACTCACATCACCAGGGAGGCTACCTGGAAAACAGGACCCCAAGAAAGACACAGGGATCACCCAATGACAGAGAAATGGAATGAGATCTACATGAACAGCCTGGACATGAGTGGGGGTAATGAAAGGCGAGGGTTGAGGGAAAGAGAGCTTGGGGGAGCGGGAGATCCCAGCTGGATCAACAACAGAGAGGAAGAACAAGGAATAGGAGACCATGGTAAATAAAGACCACATGAGAATAGGAAGAAGCAAAGTGCTAGAGAGGCCCACAGAAATCCACAAAGATACCCACACAACAGACTGCTGGCAGTGGTCGAGAGACAGCCCGAACTGACCTACTCTGGTGATGGGATGGCCGAACACCCTAATTGTTGTGCTAGAAACCTCATCCAACTACTGAGGGATCTGGATGCAGAGATCCATGACTAGGCCCCGGGTGGATCTCTGGGAGTCCAATTAGCGAGAATGAGGAGGGTTTATATGAGCGAGAATTGTTGAGACCAAGGTTGGATAAAGCACAGGGACAAATAGCCAAATGAATGGAAGCACATGAACTATGAACCAATGGCTGAGGGGTCCCCACTGGATCAGGCCCTCTGAATGGATGAGACAGTTGATTGACTTGATCTGTTTGGGAGGCATCCAGGCAGTGGGACCAGATCTTGTGCTCATTGCATGAGTTGGCTGTTTGAAACCTGGGGCCTATGCAGGATTGTTTGGCTCGGCCTGGGAGGAGGGGACTAGACCTACCTGGACTGAGTCTACCAGGTTGACCTCAGTCTGTGGGGAAGGCTTTTCCCTGGAGGAGATGGGAATGGGGGGAGGGGTTGGGGGGAAGGTGAGGGGGACGGGAGTGGGGAGAACAAGGGAATCCGTGGCTGATATGTAGAACTGAATTGTATTGCAAAATAAATTAATAAAAAAAAAAAAAAAAGAGCACTCCCTACTCTTCCAGAAGACCAGAGTTTGGTTTCCAGCACCCACATAGACAGCACAACTACCTCTCACTCCTGCTCTAAGCATCTGTCACACATTTCTCAGGCCTTCTCAGGCACCTCCCCCTCCACACACATAAATAAAACAAACCTTTTAAACATAAGTGAAGCCATCAATCAGACTAGAGCTCATTTAGTAACCAGATGTAAAATGACTGTGTGTGTGTGTGTGTGTGTGTGTGTGTGTGTGTGTGTGTGTGTGTGTATAAAGACACAGGAGCCCTGATTCTGTGGGCCTGGGGATTAGGACTCCAGATAACAGCTTATTCAAGAGACCCCAATAGAATATGGACAACTATATAAAATAATGACTCACTGATTCATTCCCTGCTGAACTCTAAGTCATCGGCTGCTTTGTTTTGCTTTTGCTTTTGTTTTCTACATCTCTACTTTTTCTCCATGAGAAAAATTGTAAGCAGACTCCTGGGAAAACAAAAAAGAATCATTTATTTTATTTTAATGTGTGGAAAGTTCCACCACTTAAAAAAAAAAACCCAACGACAGTGGGAGATGCACCACAGGTTCTTGGTATGTCGCTGAACTGGGTTTTTATTTTTATCCTGACCAAAGGTATGCCTTAGCTTTTATATCAAAATTACCTCAGCACCTAGATATGGTGAGAAAGGCACCAAGAAGTCCTTGGGAAACGGGAGGTCAGCTCTAGTATGAGGAAGAATAAAGCAAACAGTTGAGTTGACAAACATTTACCTAGTTCAGCTATGTGCAGACACCGTGCGGTGGGTGGGCAAGGGTGAGCAAAGCATATGGTCTTGTCTTCAAGAGGAAGTGAAGTAACTTTAAAAAATCAATGACAGAATAATTTCAGAAAACAAGAAGAATAAATCGATTCCTCTGGAGAGAAAGAAAGAATGAAACAGAAACTTGAAATAGACGTGTACATACTTCTAATAATCAAAACCAGGACAGTGGCAATCGACGTATCTTTTTGAAGTGGTCTAGTGCTTGGTGCCCTAAGGTGGACCCAGTGATCATACGTGGCATTACAATTTTACACTGGACAAAGATGCACTCATTTTTAAATATTTCACTCACCCATAGCTCTGAAAACGACAGTAGACAAAGTGAACTTCTGCTTCAAGAGTGGGTTGTTGGTCATGCAAACACTGCTTAACATCAAATGAGAAAAGGAGTGATTGTGCAGCTGTCAATTAGAGCCAGCCTGTGACCAGAACCTGGCCGTTTCTCTGCAAAGGCAAGGGCAGAAGAGCTGTAACATTAGTGCAAGCGGTAGATTTTATTCTTCGAGTGTTTTAAAGATTTTGATTTCATCTTTATTTGTGTAACCAAACAGTATCATGTTTTAATTATTCTTATAAACTGTTATACACTCACAGTAAAGATCACGAGGGACTGGCAGAAAGCACACTGGAGCCTGACTGAGCAGTGACCAGGGACGTGAATGAAGGAAGGTCTTCCTCTTCCCTCACATTCTCCAGGCAGGGCCTGAGAACCCAGCTAACAAAAGGCAGATTGACAGGAGCCAAGGACCAGATTGAATATTTCCATGTGTCCACAGGAAGCTTTGCAGGAAATACGAAGATCTGATTAGGACTGAGGATTTTTATACATCTTAAAATTGACAGTTTGCACACACATTCTCGAACTATCAGATTATATTTAATACACGTAAGCAATGTAGAATTATGTACCCTTTAGCAAAAGAATAGAAACTTTGAGGTTTAAAGGATTTAACCTGCTGAGACGGAAAAATGTGGAACAATGACTAGAAAATATCTTGAAGACAAAAGTGATTTCAACAGACCTGTTTGTGTGGGTTCTCCTCAGCGTGGTTCCCCCACCCCTGGGAACCCCACCCCATACAGGGAGGCACCTCCTCATGGGAAATTGTGTGACTTGTTTTTCGGTTAGAAAGGCAGAGGTCAGAGAGTCCTTCCTGCACCTGTTGTTTCTCAAGTGCTATTAGCTCAAAATACTCAATATACCGAAGTACCCTATATTGGGGGTGGCATGCCCTGAACCCCACAAAGTCATGGAAGTATCATGAACATCAGAGTAGCATGACCAACTAGAGCTTAAGGGATGGTACCATGAGAACAGATGAGCTCAGCAAGTAAAGGATGAAGGAGCCAATTGATGTTGCTTCTCTGGGACCTGGGGCTGATCTACAAGCAGTGATGATCTCTATTTGAATGCTCAAGAAGCAGAAGAGACTGGGCAGCAGGAAAAGTCAACATTCAAGTGACCTCATCTGGGCTCCATTTGTACTTTCCAGTTCTCCAGACCTCAGATGAGAACCTCGCTCTTTCAAAACAGTTTGTAAATTGCAATTCCAGACTGAATTCATATAAGTTTCACATGTACCTATTGCTTGGTCTTCACTAGGTCAACCTATTGACCTACACACAGTCTCTGTGCCCATCTTCCCTTTAGTATCCCCATCTTCACCATGACAGCTCCATCTTCCACAGCATTCGAATGAGAAGTTCAGCCTTTCCTCTTCCTCATTCAGGGGACACCAACTCTGGTAGAATGTACTGTCTATGAATTTCCAGAAAGTTCCCCGGCCTTCCATCTCCTTTCACAGTCAGGATCCCCCTTTCCTGCCAAAACAAAATAATCATTCTAGATGGGCCCCTTGCTGCCCTGAACCTGCTTCCATTCCTTCCCGTAACTGAAATACCTTCTGTAAAGTGTAAGTGCCAATGGCGTCACAGTCCTACTTTAAGTGCTATAGAAATGCTTGGTAGTCTTCAAATGGAAAAGAACTTGGGATCACAAGATCATCCATGGCCCAGTCTCTGCCTGTCTCTGGAGCCTCCTCTCCTGGTGTCTCATACATGTTTTGGGACAGCCAGACCTGCTCCATGGAGTGTAGGAAACATGTCTTACTCTCTCTGTCACCTAGAATGTCCTTCTCTGCGTTTTCCCCTGTGTTAGTTTCCTACAGCTGCTGTAACAAGTTCCTGGGAACTTACCGGGTTAAAGTCACACTTGTTTTTAACAGTCTAGAGGCCAGAAGCATGGTTCACAGAGCTAAGGCGAAGGTCAAGGCGTCACCTGAGCAGAGCTGAGCTCTTCGTGTAGAACCTAAATCCTTCCTGCTCTGCTTTCGCCACGGCGACCTCTTCGTTTTCAGGGCGCCTTTTCTGTCTTCATCTTCCTCTGAAAAAAATCCCTTATGCTTGCATATAGAGCCCACCCAGATACTTCATGATGCTCTACCCCGAGATCCTTGGTTTAATCACATCTGCAGAATGCCTTTGGCCACCACAGGTTCGGAGGCCACAAAGACCGGAAGGTTCCTATCTTTGGGGCCATTGTTCAACCTACTCCTGCTTCGACCTACTCCAGCTTTTCCCGTATAAATCTAGTCTCTCCTCTGAGAAATTTCTTTCTGGGGACTTCACTAAAGCAACTAGTTGTCTGGATTTGCCTGGGACTGCAGGTGCAAACAGAACTTTCATTGTTAGAACTAGAAATTGTCAGGCAAAGCAGGACAAATTAGTTCCCTAAAGCGTTGCTCCTTGCTTTCATGCTATCCTCCATGGAACACTCATTTCCTGGTATTTCAGTTTTAAATCCCGCCCCCCTAGTCTTTCTGCTCTGCTGGACTGCAGGCAGGTATGCATTTCCATGGTCCTGGTGCTGCTGCCTCAGTTTCCAGTGAAAAGCAGATGCTAATGTTTAGCTATCCATGGAGTTTGTAGCACAGCCCTGAAATCACAGACAATCTAAGCAAAGTGAAACTTTTCCATCACCTGACAAAACAGAAACAGCAATGAGGACACCAAACACCACTACGATTTGCTATGCTCTCTGGGGTTCTCGTTCCCCATCTGCTTTGCAAATTTGAGTTAAATTAGACAGTGTTCTTTGTGAGAACCCAAATATTCATAGTTCTTGACGGAACACACTGTCTCAGAACAAATAGAGTCTCTACTGTGAATTGTTGACTGCTGCAGCATGTGTTTCTTTCTCAGTCCCTTACCGTACACAAAGTAAACAGAAAAGAGACTTGAAATCGGATTTGAGGAGAGTCCTGGCATCCCTTTATTCTCTTAAATGATGATAAAGTTGAACCACTCTTGGAATTTGCCTCCTGAATGCTGTGGCTGCTGGAGCACAACCATGTGGCCCCCTTTGATACCACACCCTCCCTTGTGCCTGTTTCTCAACTCTCTTCACCTCTGGGAAAGTGTCCTCGGATGAAAGTGCCTTGCAACTTCATCATGGTTAATGGGAAAGTAGCTGAGGTAAACATTAAAGAGAAAGATCTGGACAAAGACATCATTTAGCACGAGCCATTGGTTCTACAACCCCAGTTCTCAGAAAAGTCATTTCTAAGCAGTGAATTCATTTGTACCCTGAATCCAAGTGTGCCTATCATGCTCATGGACAAACATACTGATGGAGATTGTGAACAGTAAGGGGGTGAGAGAATTATGTCTACATCTTCCATCATCTACCTTTCAAACAGGACAAGTGACAAATCAAAATCCATGTTACATATGCCCCCAAACACAAGCTGAATAAGAAGGTAAGAAATTGCTAATGAATGAGAAAAGGATGCTTGTAGCTTTCAAATGAAGAACAACTATATTTTGCCAGTATTTATCTAGACCCACAAAATGACTGTGGCTTCATTCAGAAGTGTAGCACACTGATCAAAGTGAAGGATATAGCACAGGCATGGTCTGACATCACTAATTCATCACTGGGAAACACCTGGAAGACCACCAAAGCCTGATGTTGCAAATAAAAGCAGATATTCATTAGTTTGGAAAAATAACTTAAATTCTACTTAAATCTTTTCAGCAATACATAGTAAGGGGGAAGCTCTTATAGATTCTCCTTTGAAAACACAAGTACCCAAGCATATTGGTCTGAAATCCTCGTAAGTGAATCCTCATAAGTATAATGACAGGACAATGTCTGATTACTGGAATGCAGCCGCCAAGCCTGATTTGAGCCTGTGGTGACCAACTCTTGTTATGTACCTGTCACGAGCCTGCAAGGGAGGCAGAGTCGCAGTTCCACCTCCACATTTCCGCAAGAGTCACCTGCCCAGGTGCTGTTCACTGTTGTTTTATTACTTACTAGTTTATGAGATAAATATTTAAAGCAGTGCTGTGGGGCAATTGGATTTTCAGAGTATTATAGTTGTTGCACTGTCTAGATAGGACACAAAGCTGCTTGAGCTATAAAGAGAAGGAAAATTCCCCTGCCTCCCTCCACAGGCCTGGCTTTCTGGTTACCCCAATTCATTACAAATTAAAAATGAGACTAGTGAAATGCACTTAAATAAATAATGGCTTTTATCTAGCCTGAGAATAATGGCCAGGCCCAACTAAGGTCACGTTAAATATTAACTTCTGCCAGGAATCAAGGATGCAGGGTCAGTGGCAGAGCCGGGAGCTGCTTTATGAGTCGATCCCTAACTGGTCCCATTGAGCTGAGAGACTACCAGGCCCCAGGAATACCCAGTCCCACCTCTCTGAAAACACAGTAATTTCTTTGTGCTCACAGTATCTTTTCTTTCTCCTTCTTTTGTTTTTGTTTTTGCCCTTGTGTGTCTTTGGGTCAATGATTTTCTTCTCTGAGACTCTTATACTTGGTTTTAGCATCAGAGGGTTGATCAGCTAAAACAGTGGCTCCAGGTGATATTTTTTAAAAAACTATAAGAATTGGCAAACATTCTCAAATTTTGGTAACTAAAAAAATGTTAACTCTATTTTTTTCCAGAACATGTTAAAGAGCAAGCCAAAACAAAACATCTCTGTGATCAGCCTCATTCGAAAAGAAAACAGATGGGTATAGATTAGGGGGAAGGTTGAGCAAAATGTACTGGAGGGGGAGAGTGGAGAGTGGAAAGAGGATGGATAATGGGCAAAGGGATGCAACATGGACCAGTGAGGGGCTCACTGGAAAAGGTGTTTAACTCCAGGACTGATGGCTCAAGTTTGATCCTGGACCCCACATGGCGGAAGGAAAAAAATGGACATTTATAAGTTGTCTTTTGACCTCTACAAGCATGCTGTGGCATATACATGTTCCCTGGCCCCACAGGCACACACACACACACACACACACACACACACACACACACACACACACATGCACACACACGCGTGCATGCATTCACAGGAGCACACTTATGCATACAGGCATACATTCACACACAGACACGTGCACAAGTAAACAAACCATAAAGAATTTAGCAGGGTACAATTGGACAGGAATAACCCCTAACTGCCCACAATACAGCAGGGTAACTATGGCTGACAACAGTTAGTTCTGTACTTCAAAATAGACAGTAGAAGGGAGTTTAGTGTTTCCAACACAAAGAAAAGGTAGGTATCTCAGATGAAGCCTATGCCAGTTACCTGAGCTGATAAAAATACACGTGTTTTAAAATATCACACAGCACATGATAAATATGTATAATGTCCATGTGTCAATACAAATGAAATAAATTAAAACATACTTACATAAATTAGATATCTGAGAAACTGACTCAATTATGCTGTTCACTACGATTAAGCAGAATTTCCCCCAAAATTAACACTGATCCAGATGGTAGTTTGGAAGCCAATGATCTAATTCCATCCTCTAAACTTCAACTGAAAAAAAAAAAAAAGTAAGGTCTGAAACTCTTAGCCAAGACAAATCCATTAAACTGTTTCACTGTAACTTATTTACTCTCTATATGCATCCAATTGCACTGAGTAATAAACAGAATGACACCTCACCACACTTCACTTTCACAGAAGTATTTCCTGAAGGTTATCCGACCACAGAGATAATTGCACATGTTTCCTACGGTGCTGTCCGTGATGGATGAGTCATAGAACCAGCATGTGTCCACCTACAGAGGAATGAGTAAAGAAAGTGTACTAGACACACACAATGGGAGTGTGATGGCTGTTTCAGCTCAAAGGATGAAATTATGTCATTTACAGAAAAATGAATACAACTGGTGATTATCATGTTGAAGTAATTAAATCAGATTCAGGAAGACAAATATCACCTTTCCTCTCATTTGTGGATCCCAAACTTACAGAGCTACATGAAGTCACATGTGTCTCTGTGATGTGAAAAGTTGAAGCAAAGCTGTAGGGGACTGAAGGGGACAAACGGGAGGGGAGCATGGCAGGGGGAGGTGTGGTCAGAGCACGTGATATATTTGTGAAATCAAGTGCTATGTGCAATGAATATACACCAATAAACCCAATCAACCAAAACTAAAATAATTATTAAAAGCATTATATAAAACATACAGGTATAATTCTCTCATAAATGAAAATAATGTTAAATTTATAGCTAGTTGAATAGACAATATCTCAATATAATAATGTGTGTATCTGATGGCAACCGTTTTCCCTTTTGAAAGTTTCTGTTGTTTTGAATGCTTTAAACAACATTCAATTTTCATCTTGTAATTGTGAGTCACTGCATCTAAGCCGAAACAAAATAAATATGCTCAATATTGTGTTTATGTTAGTAAGTTACACCAACGTGCTTAACCTCCCTTCCTCCCTCTCCCCTTCCCTTCTTTCTTTCCTCCCTCCCTCCCTCCCTCCCTCCCTTCCTTCCTTCTTCCCTTCATTCCTTCCTTCCTTCCTCCCTCCCTCCCTCTCTCTTTCCTTCCTTCCCTGCCTCCCCCTCATTCTCTCTCTTCCTTCCCCTTCCTCCTTTCCTTCATTCTTTCTTTCATTCTGTTTTTCCTCTTTTTAAGCAAGGCAAATGCATTCCTTCAAATATGTTGAATTCTTAAATCTTACTTTCATCTTGGTTAACAGGTTTGATGAAAATCCACTGATTAAACTCTCTGGACACGACTCTTCTGCACATAGCACAGTCTGGCTTTGTGTGTCACAAACTTCAAGAAAAAGCCACTCTTGTGAGGAGAGGACTGAAACCTCTCTACACCAACAGTTGTGTAAAATGCTTGTGCCAGAAAACACAACGAAAAGGAAACCAGGCCCTAAACATTTCTTTCAGAAAATTACCATCTGTATTCTAGAGACACCACCACGTGGAGGAGAGGCTCAGGCTGAGTGAATATATTCTTTTCTATTTTTACCACATAATGCAAGCGGATGATTTATAAAGTGTGTGCCATGGTATAGGCTTAATGCTTACATATGAAAGCTGGTATCCAGCTTACCTGAAAGTTATGGACACTTTAGAGATCAGAAATAAATGTATATAGCTTATTCCACTTCCCATAATTGAATGCATTTTGAAAAAAGTCTAAAACAATTAAAGAATTTAAGGGGAAGGGATGGAATGAACAGAATTGAACTCTCTGGCTTTTGATGTTGCTCAGGAAAAAAGATGGAATGAACAAAATTGAACTGTCTGGCTTCTGATGTCACTCAGGGAACAGACATCTGACTCTTTTAATAGGATTTTGGATCGTACTAGTAAACAGCTCTCAGGAGTGTTATTTGTTTTGAAAGATGTGTTATTTATTTTAACGTTTACCACAAAATAATTTAAAAGGCAAATATGGGACATAAAAATGGATAAGAGCACAGTGTTGTAACATTGGAATTATTTGAATGCAAGTTTAAATGGGTTAGGGAACAGAACAGACAGTTCTCACAGAGGAAATACAGATGGATAAGAAATATTTTTTTAAATGCTCACCATCTTTAGTCATCAGGGAATGCAGATAAAAGCTTCTTTGAGACTTCATCTTACCCAAGTCAGAATGTCTAAGATTTTGATTCTCACAGCTCTCAATGCTTCCAAAGTTCTACTTAGTCTATTTCATTGCCTTTCCAGTATTTACCAAGTCTCCCTGGTAGAGTCCTGACATACTGAACTCACCTCCATTTGTTTTCTTCTCTCAGTTCTTAGAATTTTTTAGCAAGGTTAGGTCTCTAATGGTTATATATGCTCATATATATTACATATATTATCATGGATGTCATTTATTCATTTATTCTTTTTTAAACAATGTGTGTGTGCGTGCGTGTGTGTGTGTGTGTGTGTGTGTGTGTGTGTGTGTGTGTGTTCTTCTAGTTATTCTCAATAGGAAGGCTGATTTAAGCTAACCATCCTTCCACGTCCAAAGATAGAAGGCCAGCAGATCACATGGTCAGATCATATGATCACACACACACACACACACACACACACACACACACACACACACACACAATTAGATCTTTAATTGTAAGTAAGTTGGTTCTTATTTGGGAATATTTGGGATCCCCACCTCCTCCATTTTGGTATTAAAGTCTGCTGAGCTCACTGATGACGAGGTAGGAAGTGTTAGTATATTTGGGAAGACAGTACAGTCTAGCAAAGGGCCGTGTTTCATTTCTGGATCATTATGGTGCTGGGGAGAGATGTGCCTGAGAAGGCAGGAGTCTGGGAGGATCCAGGAAGTCACAGAACTAATGAGAAAGATTTGGATATCTTCACAGAAAACTTCCTTTTTCTTTAAACATTCATAAGAACTTTTTGGATTTTATTAGCATATACTATTTGTACAGCATAATGGGTTTCATTTGTTCATTAATTATTCATATTAAACAATATTTCATTCCTTCTTTGATAATTTTATACAATGTATTTTGATTACATTCACACCCCATTCCCTAACTCCTGCCAGATCCATCTTCACGTTCCTACTCAACTCCATTGAATTCCCTGTTTTTTATTTTTGTTCTTTATTTGACCAGTTTGTATTGCCCAAATATTTGTAGGCATGGAGAATGGTTGATCTACCTGCCAGAGGCCAAACACTCAAAGAAAACCATCTTTCTATTTCCCAGAAACCATCACTTGCCAATAGCTCCTCAGCGAAGAGCAGAACTTCGTGTTCACCTCCCTTAGGTGAGGCCGGTCCTCCTTAAATGCAAAGGCCATCGTGACCTCTCAGTGACATAGGAGTTCAAACACAGAACTCTGCAACTGTCATGTGAGCCGTTTCTTTGCTTCTATTACAAAGTCTAAACTTTGTAATAATTGTGAAGTGCAGGGCCAAGACGGTCAGAAAAGCAATGTAAAGTTCGAGGTGATGAGAACAGAGAAGCAGTCATGCCTGAGTCTGCGCTGACCTGTTTTAATGAGCCGGTTTGTTCAAGCTATAGCACGAAACTCTTCCTATAGCTTAGAAAACACTTTAATATTAAAACTCCTGATGGAAGAATTACTCTTGTCACTCACACACATTATACCAAGAGGCACCGTCGTACTCATTACAACATCTTTATTACTCAATCTTTATTATTCCTTGGGATCATTGAGGATTAAGTCATATTACAGAGGGACGCCTATAAAGGAGAGTACAGACTGTACCAGCAGCAATGAGACAAGTGACCATCACACTCTTTTAGACATTGTCTGGGTCTGAACAGAAGAAAGTGGTAATAGGCTTCCAAATGTTCCAACACTTCCAGAACAGCCAGAGAGTCAGAAATAACATGTGGTTTGACTAGAGAAATAAAAAAAATTGGCAGGCATAAACTTGACAAAAAGATTGACTTTCATAAGAACCGAATGGGCTACACATAAGAAGTTCAGAAGACACCTTTATAAATCACCCCCTCTTCCTTTTCTATAAACAATAACTCATCATTAAATCTGTGCAACAAAACACTAGGTCAACATGATGCCAATTGCTAGGACTTTATTTCAGAAAATGATACATCAGTAAGATCTAATAAGAGCGTTTTCTATCTTACTAGTTTGGAAAGCTCTGTATAGTGTTCTCTCACCTGTAAATTATCAATTTGTATGTGAAAAGCTCCAGGAACATTTATAATGAGAAGAGATGTCTCATCCAGCACTTAACATCATTTCGGCTGCTAATTAGTGGAATTTTACTATATTTTCCAACATCTACTGTCTTAAATTGTTCAACAGCATACCTTTGGAGAAATGGAAATTCAGGATGAGGAAAAAGTTTTGTTTCCAGACCCAGAATGGCTCAGTCAGAAGACCCGAGTCTGACAGGCACTGAGAAAGAGTGTGTTCTCCATCTTTTTAATGGAATTGCAGCTCTCATCATTTTGACATTTGGGTATCAGATGGATAGAAGACACTGGCATAGGGACATTCACTATTATGGTGCCAAACCTGATGTTTATGGTCATGAAACTTCAAGGACTTAAAAGGCCCCGAGTTCCAGTTACCTCAGTGAGGTAACACTAATCGCTGTTCATTCATTCAACTACAACGTGTATTAAGAACCGGTTTCCAGACATTGTAGAAGAGATGGTAGCAATCAAAAAGGGAGAGAGACAGGGAGATGGGGGAGAAGGGAGAGAGGGGAGAGAAGGGGGAGAGGGGGAGAGGGGGAGAGGGGGAGAAGGGAGAGAAACAGAGCAGGAAAGAGGATTCATGACAGATGACAAGCAGATAATTGATAGCTAAATAGATTGCAGATGATAGGTAAAGAAATATTTGTAGATATAAGAAAATATCATCAAGGGCCAAGCATTACAGGTGTGAATGGAGGGTGGAGTAGCAATGCTTGGAGACTCCTTTTATGGAAGAACCAGAGAAGGAGTGAGAAAAGAACATTTAAACTGGGATCTGAATTATGGGCATACAGATCGTAGAGATGGAAATCTCTGGAGAAGGAGCTAATCTGAATTTTAAAGTAACCGAGTGGGGTGGGAATATGGGAGGGCAATGTGAGGATGCTTTGGAGGAGACAGAAACCAGAACAGCCGTCTTGTTTAGGTTTTACTTCTAGTACACTGAAAAAGAGCTGCAATCTGTAACGTTATCATTATCATGGAACTGACAGGACCTGCCCAAACCATGTCACAGAGTGAACCTAAAGATCCAATGAAGTGGTCATGTGAGCCAGAGTTCCAGCAGGAGACATTCACACGAGGTAATCTGCAGAAGAGGAAAATTGTAAAGACTACTTACCATGCAGATTGTAGGAAGCAAATAAGAGATGCCTCACTGCTCGTAGTAATGAAATAGTCAATAATAATGGGTAGTCAAATACCCCTTAGCCTAAATGAGCAAGAAGGGAGGTAGATGTATGGAGTGTGGTAATATTGTGTTCCCCAATATATTGTGCACCCCAATAAACTTATCTGGGGTCAGAGAACAGAACAGCCACTAGATATAGAGGCCAGAAAATGATGGCACACACACCTTTAATTCCAGCATTCCAAAGGCAGAGATCCATCTGGATCTCTGTGAGTTCAAAGCCACACTGGAAACAGCCAGGCATGGTGACACATGCCTTTAATCCCAGAAAGTGATGGCAGGAAGCAGAAAGGTATATAAGGCGTGAGAACTAGGAACTAGCTTGGTTAAGTTTTTAGGCTTTTAGCAGCAATTCAGCTGAGATCTATTCGGATGAGGACACAGAGGCTTTCAGTTTGAGGAAACAAGATCAGCTGAGGAATTGGCGAGGTGAGTGAGGTTAACTGTGGCTGGTTCTGTTTCCCTGATCTTTCAGCGTCCCCCCAAATACCTGGCTCCGGGTTTGTTTTAATTAATAAAACCTTTTAAGATTCTTGTTACAATGGAGAAAGCAACTGAGCAGAGTTGCCGCATCCAGGAAATGGAAATGACTGAAAGAAGCAGAGAAGGAGCCACAGCCTCACTCTGGGTGGCTTCTTGTTGGATGAACCCAGCAGTGAATGGTGCCAGACAGGGGGTCCACTACTGAAGATCCTCACAGATGAGGTTGAGGGAAGGGCGCTGGCAGATCCCATGAGCTACAGTTTCCTTTCTGGCCTCTTATGCCTAGATGACTCTATTTTGAGTCTTCAACAGCTACCAATAAGTCAACATTCAGTTCAGTCCCGAGTTAGAACGTTAGCCATGAGCATTGCTGTTTGTGGGATTGGGAGGAAATATGAGGAAAAGAAATAATACAATAAAATACAAGTATTGAAATCTTCTGCCCTGTGACTAGTCACTTGGTCTGAGTACAACACCGTGGCTTCCTTTCATCATCATTCCGTGTTTTCCCTGCTCTCTTGAAGCGTCTTGCCTGGATATTGTCAAGAGCCTTGAGTAACAAAAGTCTAAAGAAGCGAGGAATTCCAGTGAGGCCCCACAAATAGTTTTCCTCACTTCTGATGCACATTGAAACTCAGTTTCCCTTGAAAATCAATTATCAGTCACTCCAACCAGTAGAATAACCCATTCTCTGTATATCACTTCATCGGCCCACAATAGGCAAAGAAATATCTTGTTTTTTAAATCAGTGGAATTATATTCCCTATAGAATGCACTCTTTCCTCTAGTATAGAAAGCCCCCGTAGATGATAATTACATGGATATGGAGAAAAATATATTCCAAATATGTAACTAGAATACACATAGAAAGTCCGTCCTGACCAGGCAGTCTTGCTTGGCTCATGGACAAGTGCGCCTTCTAGTACTGGGAAGAAGGGAACTTTATATTGGCCATATGGTGTATACCACATCTTACTGGGAGCCTCCTGTTCTTGTAGGCTTTGTCCCCAGATGGTGTCATCAAATAAGCCCTCAGATACCATTCCACACTTCTAGGATGCTGGCCTAAACAGCATGAAACTGTCACATCAAGGGCTTATCCACAGTGTCTGTATAGGCAGATTAAAAACTCAGAAATAGTGTAGCTGGATAAGTCACATGATAGTGAGCTCAAACCGGTGAGCCCCACACTCCATTCCCACCTCTGTGTCTACTTTAAATGCCACCATCAACTAGCTATTGTATCACTAACGAAAGAGACCAACATCCCTAAGAGAGGTAATCTTGGCCATTGATTTAATTGAAATCATTGACTCCTCACCTGATTATCCTTTATTAGATGTGTACACAGGACAGGCACCCTCCCACTCTGCCCTTTGTGAGAGGCTCGCCCACACACCTCTCTCCCAGACCTTTACACCAAGCTTCTTATTTGTTCTCCTCACATCCTTAACTCTTTGTAAACAGTTTAGCTCTGCTTTTCTCTATTAAGTTGACAAAATAATGCCCAGGGTTCTCCCTGACAGAAATGTGCTTCTGCCATGCCGTCTTTTCCAGTGTCATCACTGAGGGAAGTTGTGACAGGAACTCAGGGCAGGAGCCTACAGGCAGGAACTGAACCAGGAGCTGTGAGGAACACTGCTTACTGGCTTATTCTGCCTGGCTTGCTAAGCCTTTTTTCTTACATATCCCAGGACTACCAGATCAGGATTGGTACTACCCACAGTAGTCTTGGCTTTTCCACATCAAGCATTAATCAGGAAAATTCCAGACAGACTTCCTAGACAGACTTCCTTACAGGCCAGTCCTTTTTTAAAAAAGTTTTTTTTTTCCATTTTTTCATACCAACCACGATTCCTCCTCCCTCCCCTCCTCCCACTGACCTCCTCACCTTCCCCCAACCCTGCCCTCCATCCACAACTCAGAGAGGGTAAGACCTCCCATGGGGAGTCAACAAAGTCTGGCATGTTAATTGAGATAGCACCAAGCCCCTCCCCCCTGTATTGAGGCTGAGCAAGGTATCCCATCATAGGGAAGGGGCTCCAAAGAGCCAGTTCATGCATAGGGACAGATCCTGGTCCCACTGCCAGGGGCCCCACAAACTGCCCGGCCACACAACTGTCACCCACATTCAGTGGGCCTAGTTCAGACCCATGCAGGCTCCCCAGCTGTCAGTCCAGAGTCAGTGAGCTCCAACTAGTCGGGTCAGCTGTCTCTGTGGGTTTCCCCATCACGATCTTGACCCCTTTGCTCACAGAATCCCTTCTCCCTCTCTTCGACTAGACTCTGGGAGCTCCACCCAATGCTTAAGACTGTGGATCCAGGCTTATGCAGGTGTTTTCTCAATTGAGAATCCCTCTTCCCAGATGACCCTAGCCTGGTCAAGTTGACATAACACTAGCCAGCACAGCCGCTGTCCTGGAAGCTGAAGTCACTTCTTTACCTTTTATCTGCGCCTCATGTCTTACACATACCAGTTGCATTTTATACTGTAGTGGTATGTTCATGTACAAATTAAATATCCCAAGGTCAGATGTTTAGTCTTTGCCACACCCAAGATCATGAGAAAATATGTTTCTCAAGTGGAGACTATATGACAGAGGACAGAGGAAGTCGAGTCATACTCCAAACATCTAAGGGTATGCATTGGCGAGCTTCTGCCTGGCGAGCTTGCCAGGAGCTCTGCATAACAGGGAAGCATTTAATACAAACTGGTATCCTAGCTAACAAGCCTGACCCAGACCTGATGGAAGGCCTTTCATCGCTTTTCTTGGTCTCTTCTAATGTAGATCTGCCGGCGCTGAAGGTTTTGAGCAAACGGTAGGAGTGGCTTCCTTCACAGGGCACAGGCAGCCTCCTAGCTCCAGGGGAACTCACACCACACAGTCTTCTTCTTTGCAGTGGGCTATGCAAAGTATAGGGTGGTAGATCTCACTTTCGGAAAAGCCACTGAAATGTTTAAGATGACTAGATTCCTAAAAATACCTCTCTGAGTGACAGGTCCTTCGTACTAAATTGGTTCACCCTGTGCTCCACAGTTGCCTTGTTGAAGTCGGGAAAGTGCCTCTCACATAATTTCTCCAAGGTAATGTACTAGTACAGCTTCCTGAAGGTTCCAAAATGACCAAGTCCCCTCCAAACCACATTATAATAAGATGAACTGAACGGATAGAAGCAAGTTAGCAGTGTAATAGGTTGTCCCTACTACTTGAAAGCAAACTGCTTCCTGCGAAGTTAGCTGAAGAGACCCCACTGGCTGGATCCATAGCTCCATACTACAGCAAGGACAGGGGTTTATTGCTATTTCAGTGAAGCTACAGAAGCCTGAACAGCAGCCAGAGCGGCATCTTATGTCTCTGATAACCTCGTCATTAATAATTGCTCAAAAATTGGTATCTTGTGCAGGCAAGAGAAATGTGATGTCATCAAGTCTCATGACCATAGTCAATCTCTAGAATCCTCACGGTGGGAGGAGAGAATCACCCCCGACAGTGTCCTCTGACTTGTGCTAATGTGTCCGGGCACACACACACACACACAAATAAATAAACATTTAGAAAATGTTGATACCTTAGTGAATTTTCCCAACTGCTAAATGAGTGCATCAGCAGAAGGCTGTTTCTTCAAACAGACATAGTGTGGCTCTGTGTTCTGAATGCTGGCACACCGGCCCAGGGAAGCATTAACAGCTTCTAGGTTTCAGGACTAGAGTAGAAGTAAAGTTAAGTAGTCCTCTTAGTGGTTGGTGGCAGATCTGAAGTTCTGAGGACAAAAGCAGACCTGGTCTTACTCCAGGAGGAGTTGGATTCCTTGAGTTTAAAGGGTGATTAGGTGGTAATTTCTAGGGAAACAGAGCTCCATGCTCTGCTTATAAATTGGCGAAATTCTGCTTGGAGTGTGCAATGGATCAGAACTAAAGCTGCTGAGAACCCTCAATTCATGCAGTGGTGGATTCCAGTGGTCCAGCTCAGCTCAGAGGAGCCAGGGCTATTACCTCCTTAGTCCAGAAGAGCTGTGGGGGGTGGTGGTGGTTGACACCTTCATGGTAAACAGGATCCAGCAAAAGCAAAGGCTGGATGGCTAAGACCACAGAGAAAAAAGCAGGGCCCCTGAAAAATTACTGATATTCAATGTTCTGGCATGCAGGCAGCCTTCAGCTAAAACGAACTGCATTTATTTATTCAGTAAGATTCTAAATAGTACTTTTTTTCTGGAGTATTTATTAAAAGATGGCTATCTTTCAATATTCACATAGAATTGATTATATTTACATATTCAAAATCCTTATATAAAATAGATACAATGACATAGTATTTGCATCTATGCATATTCCCCCATATACTTTTAACTCTAAATTGCTTATAATACAATGTAAACTCTAAGCCAGTACATGTCATACCAGGGAGGCAGGGTTAGGGAATGGTGACTAAAGTCTGTACACGTTCAACAGTGATGCATTTTCCCCACGCGTTTCCGTCTGCTGGTGATTGAATGCAGAGTGCAGATTGCGTTTATAAATCACTTGAGCCCGAGGTAAGATAATGTCCCGGGAAAGCAGCAGCCACCAGCCATGAGGGCCAGCCTGTGGAGCAGTGCAGAGGCTGGCAGAGAGGAGGCTGTAGCAAAGGCTGAGGCTTTGTTTCTCTTGAGAGCTCTAATTCTCTGAGAACTCAGCTTCAAGCTGCTCCCTGTAGTCTCCTCACAGCTTGTCACCACATCGCCCTTTAAGTGCTTTTTAAAAACTGTCGCTTTGGAGAGACCGCACTGAAAGGAGAAATCAGTGCATGGTTCCTCCCACCCTTCTAAGAGAGGATCGGTAGGATCTTATTTTAACAAAAATGAAAGCTAATTTCTTTCATATGTTTTCACAAGGGACATTGCTAAAATCACTGTGGCTGTAAAAATAGTTCTGCTCGCTCCATTACTTCTTAATTAAATACAGACTTCTCAGCACAGTTAGAAAAGTAGAGTAATTGCCCAAGGGCTGTGGTTTTCCACATTATTCTCGCCCCAGCACAAAGAAAGCATTCTCTACCCTTCTCTTCCCAGTTGCATAATGACTGAAAAACCACCAGCAGATTTTTTTTCTTCAGGCAGAAATTGGAAGCCCTGTTTTATTGGATTTTACATCTTTTTGACAAATTCAATAGTCCTTCTCTAGTTGGCTAAACACACGCACCTTATTTAGCTCAGTGGAAGTTAGGTTTGGACGCTGCCTGCCTGCCACAGTCTCTTCTCAGAGACTGAAAAAACAAGAATCTCTAGAGAACTATTTAAACAAATTATCCTATACAATGTACTGTTGGGGGGTTATCTCGGGGAGAGTGCAGAGCTCTGGTCTTGTGTCAGCATAAGAAAGACAAGGAGGGAGGAGGAAAGAAGGGAAAAATGGGGAGAAAAATGAGGAGGAGAGAAGAATGAGAGAAAATATTGGGGCTTCTTTTAATGTTTTATTATTCAATAAAGCTCGGGAGTCAAATATTAGGGAATAAACCTGATTGATCCATGGAGTGATGGAGAAATGATCACCCCACCCCCTTCTCCACCTTCCCCAATTGAGAAAGGCTGCACATCTTTTAAGTTCCTCTTTATTATCTCTGTCCCTCTATCTTCCTCTGAGTAGGCCAGAAAACTCTATGGTCCACTCCATTGGTGGTCTTGGAGTGAAAACACAAACAAATCTCTCACAACACTTCCCCCTTTTTGTCTAAATAAAAATGAAAGGTTTTAACGCTAACATAGTAAAACTGTATACAAAAAGAACAGTTATCAGGTATTGTCTAAATACAAAGGAAAAGTATTAACATTAACAAAATGAAACTATATACAATAAGAACAATTATCAAGTAAGAAATACATTCACAGTGTCCAGTCCACTAGTATTTTGCAAATTCAGAGAAGATACTCCATTATCTATTCTATCTTAGTGAGTCCAAGTTTTGTATCTAATTTACTTTCTATTATAACTAGAGAAAATTATAACTATAACTATTTAACCTTCAACTCCATCAGAGATCTGAGAAAGATATAATATTACCTGAGTAAACAGAAAGTGCAGAGCAAGCAACTTCCAAAACTATAGACATGAAAGAGATGTCTGGCTGCCTGGACAGTCACCCAAGGTTCCTCTGCAATGTTGGGGCATCCATCTCAACCTACAGGCCTAGAAAATCTGACAGACTTTTCTGTGAAGCAGGAATTTTGAAGGACCATCCCACCTTGTCTTGGCAAAATTTGGCAGTTGCTTTCTTTTGTGTCCCACTTGTCCAGTTAGGACAGCATACAGTCAGCAGTCGAGGCAAGGGCAGTTTCTTGCCCTGTGGCTAGCTTTGCCACACTTGAAAGCCAACTCCATACAGAGGTTTTCTGGTGCCCATCACCCCTTTCCGAAGTTAACTGGTGCTTTCAGGAGCAGACGTGTCTCACTGTCATGAAAAATCCTGTGCTATTAAAACATTTTAAATGCCATATTCTGTAGGTCCCTGAAGTGTTTGAAGATCATCTGTCTATTTAAAATGTATCTGTTTGACCTTGAAAACATATCTAATGTGACTATAAGTTTGATTGTCATAGATGACTAACTGCTAACCTGTATTTCTTTATTTTACTAAATAGCTTTAAGGACTAAAACTTTACATTACATTTTGTACAATACCTTAAAGAGGAATAGAAACATATATATGGCCCAGCTAGCTCAGTCAGTTGAGCATGAAATGTTTAATATCAGGGCCGTGGGTTTGTGCCCAATGTTAGGTGTCAGATATTGCGGCTTCTTTTAATGTTTTATTATTCAGTTAAGCTCAAGGGACAAATATTAGGGAATAAACTTGTTTGATCCACAGAGTGGTGGAGAAATAATCACCTCACCTTCTTCTCCACCTTCCCTGATTGAAACAGACCACACATCTTTTAGGCCCCTCCTTATTATCTGTCTCTCTGTCTTCCTTTGAGTTGCCAGAAAACTCCATGATCCACTCCACTGGCGGTCTCGGCGTGAAAACACCAACAAATCTCCCACAACAAGAAAGTTTTATTTGTTACATCATCCTGCAATACTCTCACAGAAAACCAGTGTTTAACTCATGACCACAAAGTATTCAAGAGCTGTGTTAGTTATAAAAATGAAGGCTAGGCATCAACAGCATTGCAAGGTACTTATTAGGGTGCTCAGCGTGGGTTGAAAGACAAATGAAAAGACTGGAAATGGCAAAAATGTCTCTGCAAACAGAGTTTGTATGATTTACTTCCGTTTATTTTCACTTTCCACCTGTGGGCTGATGACATTCCCACTGTGATGAAGGCCTTTCCACCAACAGGAGCTCCCACATCCCACAGCCAGGCTGAGTCCTTTCTAGGTCTCTGGTTTTCAGAAATTAAAATAATAAAAATCTGATTTGGGGAGCATTATATTTTGATGGCTTCTGTAGATTATAAATGTTATAGAAACTGGAAACAACATTCTCTGGCCTATGTTTGAAAGAAGGCCACAGTCCCAAGAAAGCTGTGGCTACCTCTAAGGATAAATATACATTTTTCAAGCAGTCAGTAGTTCAGGTTTGTCTTCTGGGGTCCCCATACAGTACACATCAGGTTTACAGACTTTTATTCTTCTCATAATTCAGTAAGTCATTTTTCAAACGTTCCTTGCCCTGAGCCAAGATCTGAAGAAGTTTGTTTGGCCAGAGCTTTGGAAGAACAATAACCAGATATAGAACCATAGGAAATATCTGAGTTCAAGACCAGCCGGTGCTGTCTGGTAAGTTCTGGGCCAGCCTGGGCTACTAGTGAAACTCGGTCAAGAAAAGTGATAAATTCCACATATAATTTTGGAGGGGAGACAATTTAGTACAGGACAGAATTAAATGGGCTATTATCAAAGGATTTAGAATACCCAGTGCTTGGTTGGTGCCATGAAATAGCCTTTCAAATCTCACTCTGAAATAAAAATATACGGCTCCACCTCACCCGGCAATGAATTCTCTAATGTAAAAGACTGAGCATTTTTTAAGGTGCATTATTAAACTTTATTCCCTAAAGCAACAGTTTCCAGCAGTCACAGAACATATTTCATAAAGTGGCCCCAGACTCTCCAGCATGTCCCGCAGGAGGCAGGTGGCTCAAGACTGAGCATTTTAAAAAGGATTTTAAAATAAACTATTGCGACACAGCGAAGAGAAGAAAAAAGTTAAACAAATTATAGTTTATACTACTAAAGGATTTACACTACAGAGGCAATGGGACTAAGACAAGACTGGACTAGAGCAATGGACAACGTAGAAGAAGAGATATGAAGTGAAGATATCTGTTTACGGAGGTTTGAAAAAGTGCTCTTGACGTGCACCTCTGTGAAAGAAGCCTGGGAAGCAAGGGCAGACAGATGGAGGAGACGAACCTCGGTGAGGAGGACAAAGTCCTGCCGATCCAGAGAGAAGCCCCGGGTCCAAGGTGACGGTAAGGAAAAGCAGCTCTCCTCCATCCTCTTGGGAACTCTGGATCCCATCAGACACTGCGGGAAGCCATGGAGACAGCATGGTTCCCCGCCAACAGTGCTGCGGTGAGCTAGCAGGACCAGGTCTTTGTGACCTCAAACCGACCAGCTACTGTATGCAGGCGCCCCCAGAAGCACGCGTGAGATGGCTGAGCCACTCTGCCCAACCACCACCAGAGGTGAGCTCTGGGAGAGCTGTCATCTGCCAACGCTTTAACAGCTGAGGGAGAGCGTCCCTTTTGTAAGGGGACAGAAAAAAACAGGTGAAAAGGAATATTCCGAAGGCGACACTAGCGCCCACTACCAGGTTTGATCTTTTCTCTCCCTCGGGCTCTGCATTTCTCCATCAGTTATTACTACTATGCCTCTTACTATGCCGCTGCTTTATTGTCTCGGGTCTGGAGAATGACAGCACTGGTTCATTGAAACTTGGACTCTGTGTGGACCATTTTCGCTCTTAATTTGGAAATGTTGATTATGAGTTCATCTTCAACACAAACGTCTCTAACTCCAGTTTCAGGGGGCTCTACCAGCCTCTTCTGACCTCTACAGGCACAAGCACTCACATGGTACACTTACATACACACAGAAAAAACACACCCATAAATACAATTTTTGAAATCATATATTGTCTATGTACGCATGCGTGCATGGCATATTCAGTTGTGATGAGTATTTTATTTCTCCTGTGGACTATGAGAGAATGTAAAACAATATATATAATACAGAGTTAACTTACAAAATATGTAAGAAACTGCTTCAATTTAAGCCTGTCAGTAATCTATCATAAATGGGGAGGGGCTCATGAGACCCCTCCCTTCCATGAGGAGCTTTGGGACTCTAATAGTTGCTGGAAGATGGGAGATTCCTCTTCCCTTGCTCAAGTGAGTAACCCCACACATATGCTTAGCAAGCAACCCTAATTAAACACAGTGGGACACACACACGTGAAAGTAGGGGAAGGCTTGAGACGAAGAGATTCATTGGAACTGGAAGTGAGGATAGAGAAAATATAATCAAAATTATATATATTTATATATGAAATTGTGGGAGAGTAAATTTTTATTAAAGTGAAAAATCAAATAGCACAAGTTTAAAATGTTCTTAGTAGATCTGATAGCATGAGATGGTAATTCCAGTTATGCAAGAGTTTGAGGCAGAAACATTGCTTGGGTCCCAGAATTGAAAGCCATCTTGGCAACATAACAAGGTCTTGTTCAATGAATGAATGAAGACTTGAATAGATACGCACACATCCCACGAGGCCTACGAATGGCCAGCAAATATTTGGAAAGATGACTAGTGCCACTAAACACCATCAAACTGTGAATCAAATGGCAGCGAGGTGTCAGCTCACACTAGTCTGTGTGGCTTTTCCATCTTTTTCAAGTTCTCTGCCTGATTTTCAGATGTTCCTCTTCTGTGTCCTCACTTAGTAATGCTAGCTCATAAAGGTGGTCCATAAAAATTCCACACGTGGGACAGTTGCTATGAAGAAAATAAATTCTGCACTCCGTAATAGCATTTACATCATGACGAGCAGTTGATGTCCAACAAACCTTACCTATGTTCCCAGACCCTACAGCACTTTCTGCTCCTCATTGATCCCTGTAAGGCTTCCATACAACATGGGTGATTTCCATTTCCCAAGCAGGAATGAGTTACAAAGTAATTAAACTAATGTGTAGTAGAAAGTCTCTGTCAACTCTAACTATAACATGATTAAAATGTACTAAAAAACTAACCTCCCCAAATAACCTAATTAAGATTGATAAAATAAAAGCTCCCCTTGCATTTAAAAAAATATAAGCAGTAAATGAAAGGTATATATATATACATATATATATTCAAAGATATATGAATATATATATATATATATATTCATTTTAGCAAACTCCATCCCAAGAGCAGCCTGATGAGTGACTTCAGTGCCTTTACTGGCCACAAACACAGACACATGCAATGAGGTGTAATTAGGACTTTAATGACAGACACTTTCAATAAACCCTGAATTAGCTGGAACCCTGTGTTCCCAGGGCACTGAGATTGGCTGCAGTTTTTTCTTGGCTTCGTGTAGAATGGACATATTTGTCACTTTTTATTCTCCATTATATAAACAAATGGAAAACGCAGAGAACTAGACCTTCTGCACTAACTGACCAACGCTTTGGGAAGGAAATGAGTCTTACTTCCTCCATTGGTTGGGCTTCTCTTGTGAAAGCCCATGCTCAAGAATCAGGTCGTTGGAAAGGAAATTGAAGTACTGTTTCCAGCCCATGCTCAGACCTGGGATTACGCACACAGGAAGAACCAGCCGTGGAAAAGCCTTGTTCTAGAAAGCACCATTTCATCTCTCCAAACTGCCTGAGGTATAAAAATTGTCATGCAGATTTTGATGTGCTATTTAAATTATTGGTTCTTTCTATATAACTATTAACATTTGTTTCTAAATAGCTTTACTGAGTTGTAATTCACTTATCACATAATTTATCTATTTATAGAGGAAAGTCCAATAATTTTTAATATGATCACAATTATATAACCATTATTACTCTAGATTTTTCGGACATTATCATCACATCAAAAATAAACTCCATAACCAATCCTTATTTTCCTCCCTTCAATCCCAAGCCCCATAGAATCACTTTTACTCTCTATATGTACCAGTGTGTCTCTATGTATGCTCATTCTGGACACGATTGTAAAACATTTCCTCCTAAGTATATGATTTACTAGTATCTTTTCATTATCTCCTCCCCATTTTAGTTCCTATAAAATTTTTAGCTCAAGCAATGAATCCTTATAGCATATAGACAGAATTTTTAAAGCATGAACTAGAACGGGACATCAAGTCCTTTAAGATGGGAATATCCTGAAGACAAGACTATCTAGTTAAGAGGGAATGGCAGTAAGAGTATTTGTTCATGTATTCCTTTAGACATCTAGGGAATTAGAGTGGTGTCAGTGCTGAATTTAGATTATAGTCAGAGGTAATCTTTATATGGTTTCATATTGGGGATAACCTCTAAAGAAGTAAAATGCATTATGATCGGCTCTTTCTGATCGCCTTGTAAGTAGAATTTGTGTGTTCATTTATTAACACTCAGTCATTGCTCTTCTGTCCTAACACATCAACTCAAATCCTTGCTGTGCCACCTACTCTTTTGTGGCCATAGGAAAGAACTTGGCATTTCTGTGCCATTGTGTTCTCTCTCTGTTCAGTGACAATAATATAGTTGTCCACAGTGTTTTTAAAAACATACTCAGATAACTTAACAGTGCTCACCTTAGGTGCCTGCAATTCAATCTTATCTTATTATATAAGGGTAAATCGGAAACTTCCAGCCTCATTGACATTTTAACTGGGCCTTAGTGACATGAATAAAGGTTGGTATAAACACAAACATTTTTTTCCTGGATCCATCTTCTCCCTGTTTATTTCCTTTGACCCTTGGCCACACTCCTTTCTCTTGCTTCCTACTGGGTTTCTCATCTTGTTTTACTAATTGAATTAGTTCCTAGATTGTGAGTGTTTCACTGAACTAGTCCCTGGATTTCAGATGTTCTACTGAACTAGTTCTTAGATTGTGATGCTCCACTGAACTAGTCTCTATGTTGCAGATGTTCAATTGAACTAGTCCCTATGTTGCAGATGTTCCACTGAACTAGTCCCTAGATTGAAGGTGTTCTACTGAACTAGTCCCTGGATTTCAAATGTTCTACTGAACTGGTCCCTATGTTGCAGACGTTCCACTGAACTAGTCCCTATGTTGCAGATGTTCAATTGAACTAGTCCCTATGTTGCAGATGTTCCACTGAACTAGTCCCTATGTTGCAGATGTTCAATTGAACTAGTCCCTATGTTGCAGATGTTCCAATGAACTAGTCCATGGACAGTGGATGTTTTTCTGCTTTCCCAACATCCCTACTGGCTCCCTGCTTCCTGGAACAGTGTGCCAGCCATTTAATCTATTGGCATTGACCCAGGTCTCTTTCCCTTCACTGCTTCCCCCCAATTGTCCAGCACCCCTGCTGCTGTTTACGACACTGACTGGCATAAATAACTTCTCTTTCTATCCAAAGCGGAAAGGGCTGGCCAAGAGATGGATAATATGTAAACCAAAGTCAACTAGGAGGCCAGTGAAAAGTGGAAAATTGTGAAGTCAAGGAAAATGCCAGTTCTTTAATTTTAAAACAGTGATGGAGAAAGACCACCAACACAGAAGCCCAATGCTCAAGGGAAGGACTAAGATCACAAGAACTCTGGAGCTTCTGAAAGTTTCAAAGTGGAAATGTTGGAAATTTACAGAGTAGAAATCTAAGAACCTAGCAGATATGGGCCAAATGCAGATTTTCTCAATAAACACAATATAACTATGATCTTGAATTATAACCTATCTGTAAAAATGTTTAATGATTATCTATCTTGTAGGAATGCCATAAAGATTAAAGATGATACAATGTGATTCATCAATAAAGATGAGTTAATGAGAGGGCCCTTGAATTGGAAAAAAAAAAGAGTCCCCCAAATGGACACTAAAGGAGAGAGTTCCGAAAATGGAGAGACTTAGAAAGTCAGATACGCTTCTTTAGCATCCTGATGCAAAATTTTGCTTTTAACCAAAGCATTGAAAGTGGTATGTGGTATTTCCTTTCACCACCAAGTTAGCAACATTGAAAATTCCTATTGTATTTCAAATAAGTAAAAAGAGAAAATACATGAGTTCATAGAACCGTTTGCTCCTCTGTGACTCTGTGGGAACTTCAGGACAGTGACCCCACAGTTGTCTCTCCTGTGAACATGGAGTGATGATGAAGTGAACCCTACTGTAAGACTTCATCTCTATGTATGAAAAACTGTAATTGCAAGCTTTCATTGGAGCTGTGTTTATGTCTGAAGTCAGTATAGAGAAGAAATCGATGAGTAAGTGTTCTGCATGAGATGCTGAACTCAGATGAAGGATGTGAAGGATAGAGCAAGAGAGGGGATGTGGAGATTGTCATGAATGAAGGGTACAGCAAGAGAGAGGGTGTGGGGATTGTCATGGATGAATTCTGTCTTCCTAAAATGTGCATGTTGAATCTTAACCCCTGTACTTCAGAATGAGACTGTTTTAGATAGGACCTGGAAAGAGGTAATTAAGGTGAAGTAAGGTCATGTAAGTGAAGCTGGTCATACTCCAATAACTCTGTCCTTACAGGAGAGGAGATTAGAACACAGAGTGAGACACTGGAAAGGAAGGTCTTGTAAACACACAAACACAAGAAGGCAGCTGAAAAAGGAGAAACCATCCCTGTAACACTCCGACTGTGGCCTGCTAGCCTCCATGGTCATGAAAAAATAAATTTCAGTCATTTAAACCACTCTCTTTGTCCCGTTTTGGCATTACAAGATTGATTCAGGAGGCAACAGAATGAGCTAGCCGGACCATGACCACAGGCAGAGCCAGAGCCTGAGGAGAGAGTAGGAAGAGTGAGTGGGTAGGCGGTGCAGACCATGGCAGGATCAGGATGACACATTGAATTTTAACTTTTGGCTGGAAGTCAGCAGTTCTATAATTCTATTAAAAGTCCAAACCTTTGTTAATGGGGTGCTATCTACAACACCTTGTGGTTTTTTATATTTTGGTTGATGAAGGAACCAAGGCATTGAACAAGGGAGAAAAATAGTCTTACTAGCAAGAAACAAGAGAGAAGAAAAAATGAAAACCTGGACTGGCAACAATATGGTGAGAGAGGAGCCATAAGCAGAGCAGCTTCTGGGACCACTGTTCTGACTGTACAGTCCTGGATGAATGCCCTTGAGGTGCTGGGCTTCTGTTTTTAAAGGCTCAAACAGATTTTGAAAGAGCCTGTGAATCCTAAATAGATACGGACAAAGCACAGGGCTTAGTAGATAATTGTCACTGGGATACTACTTTACACTGGTTTTCATGCTCTTACATTTAACCAAAACAAATAGATGGGACACCCTGTCATCAAGCTAAGGTTTCTTCTGAAAAAAAATTCAGTAGATGATTGTGAGATAGCTCAGTTTTTAAAATGTGTATATGAAGACCTGAATTCAATTTCCAGAACACACACACACACACACACACACACACACACACACACACACACACACACACAAAGCCAAGCCTAGTGTACCCTCGTGATTCCACAGCCGGGAAGGTAGAAATGGATGGGTCCCTGGAACCTGCTGGTCAGCCAGTCTAGCCCACTTGGCAAATCCCAGGCCAGTGAGAGACGCTGTCTCAACAAAGTAGACTATCCTATTGCAGAATGTCATGCAAGGTTTGACCTCTGCCTGCCACAGTCATGTGGAACCACTCACATGTACACCCACCCATATATAAACACACTTAGACACAATTTTTTTTGGAGATTAAAAAAAGTTTCCGTGAAGTAAACAGTTTGGGCTATGTTAGCTTAATGTGAGCAGAAAATTGGAATTTAGATGCTGTGTACTGAATCAATTAATCTTCATTTAATAGGCAATCAAATTATGGCTAGAGTAGTGTCTTGGAGTTCATCTTTGTCTTGAGAACTATGTAATGATAAAAATCCTTGAGTATTAATATAAAAGATGTTAAACAATGAAGATGGGTTGTTAAAAACTCTTTCTTCAACAGTCTAAATACTTTAGTATCTCTAAAACACATGGTATTTTAATATGGAAAGAAAATTATTGTGACAGAGGGCTACTACTGTTTTTTTTTTAATATTGCACAATGCCCACCTCTCCATCTGGGGGCATTTCTTCCATTAGCTCAGTTAGCCAAGGTCAAACACAGTCTAAAACTATCGGATGCAAAACTCTAGAAGCAACAATTCATAAATTGTGCATTGGGTGAGATGATGAAATCCCACTTCATTCTGCTCTACCCTGTCCAGGACACAAATGATGCCCTTGGTGGGCATGTCCAGGCTGCAGGCTATCCACATGTTAATTATTTATCAGCCCTCAGTTGTCAGGTCAACTGCCACAATATTGAAATGCTAATATTCAGATGACCTTTCTTTATGTATGGATTCTGTAAAGTGGCAATTAAGGTATTCAAAACAGAAACCATAATATGTTTACTTTCAAAAGAGTGGGAAAAAATCAATGAGAAGAGAAAAATGTGAATGCTGAGGTTACTAAGATCTCTGCACATTATAATAACGTATTTTGAGAGGGCATATTAATAAAGTTTTTGTGACAGCATGTTGTTATAAGTGCCCTGTTTACATTTAGCCCATTAACCATGCGTAAACAATAAATAAGTGTTACCATGGGCATGCACACAGAAAAAGGTCGGGAATGCAGGAACTCAGCTCTTTGTGACTTCAGGTATCTCCCAGAAGCCTTTGAACAAAGCCCCCTTGTATAGGGGATGCTGCTGTATTCATCTTTCAGCTGCACAAAGCATTTTACTCTATGAAGATAAATTTTCATCTCATGACTAGATTTTTGAGTATTTTTTTTTCAGTTTTGTCTTTAGTAATTACTATTCCAAGTAAAGACTTGAATACTGTCCTTTTTATAAGTGTAGTTTTATTGGCTACAACTTAATCTTTCAGTTGTACAGTTCCCAACTTCTGAAACTGAGGTTTGAGCTGCACCATTTTTTCAGTTCAGCACAATGTGTTCATGTGCTGCGGTGAGCTATTGACTCATTTTTCCCAGCTCTGCTTACCCGCAGGGGAAAGGTCTTCCTGGATGAACTGTCCTGGCAGACTTCTCACAAGGCTGACTCCACCTACAGAAAGACTGCATAAACCAGAATCATGTTGATATTTTATTCCTTTATTCCTTAGCTCCAAGTAACTTTCTTAAAAACATAGCAAACTTCATAATGATTGGGAACTAAACTGGTTAAACAGAAATATTTTAGTCATCAACACCTTTTATGAGTTAAGCTTTTTTATGGCTAGCAATTAAAAAGGAGTTTCTATATTGGACAACATACCGTAATGATAATGATAAATCTACTATGCCCAGTCTAGCAATACATTCCTAACAAAATGATATTTTTAAAAACATTTTGGGCCAGGGAGATGGATCGGCAAGTAAAAGTGCTAGCTGTCAATGTCTGATGATCCGACTTCAATCCTTGTGCCCACATGTAAAAAGCTAGCTGTGGAGGAGGTGGGCATATGTAATCCCAGCCTCCAAACAGTGAGAAGGGATGTGGAAACAGGAAAGTTATCTGGAAGTCCAAGAGATCATGGGTCAGCTAGCTTGAAGTAAGCTGTTCAGCAGAAACAAGGAGAGAGATCCTGCCTCGACAGGGCAGAAAGTGAGAAGAGACTCCCCAAAGTTGTCCCCTGACCTCCACAGATGTGTCACGGCATTCTTTCCTTCCTCCGTTCAAAAAATAAAATTTTTTAAGAAAAATTATTAACCAATGAAATTAGATTTAGTAGCCAGGCTATAATACTGCTATGGAACATTTCCTGGGTCCAGTCTGGCTGGACCTTTTCTTGGGACCTTTGTCCATGACTGTCATCACTCTCTAGAGTGTTTTCCCTTTATAGCCAATTCTGGTCCATTCTTTAGATTCCAACTGACACATCACCTCCTTCTAGAAGTCTTCTTTGGTTACACTGCATAAAGAAGCAGTTTGCAATGATTGAATGTTTTCACTTGGGCTTGTTTTTGTGTTATTATTTTCATTTCTTTCCCATTCCCATCCAGCTGACTGGGACAGCGTGTGAACAGAAGCATATGGAGCATGACGAGAGGATGAAGACAGTGTTTCTTTTGGAATATTCATGAAGGCTTTGCAAGAGAAGCACTGTTTGTCCCATGATGGAAGAGATAGCATTCCTGCTCATCCATGGGTAGCTCATGCAGCCAGTGTGACCATTCGGAGAAAGGGTAACAGTTGGTCATTTGAGCCCAGGTTCCTCTCCTCTATTTGTCTTGTGCAGTTGTTGTCCATTAGCCAAACCCCATGCTTTTCCTAGGTTGAATTTATTCCTCTTCTCTGATCATAAACTACTGAGATTACTAAAATGGTGGGATTAATAACATTTACTTAAGCTCCTCTTAGGTAGAGTGTTACATAGTGTCAGGGTAGGAGGATTCCAGGCAAGGGCAGCAGTCTGCTGACCATAGAAGTCAAACCAGACAAACCTGGACTTCGGAGCCTCCATTCCCTCCCCAAACCCCTCTCACTTTGGACCCAGGCACATAGTAATGAGTCAGTCTCACTGCTTTTATGTTCAACCTTTTGTTCTTATTGCAGTCCTAATAGGTGCTATGAAGTCATCAACAGTAAACAATCTGTTGTATACAACACATGCATGAGCAGGTAGAGTCATTCAACCAATCCAAGACTGGTATTATCTCCAAATTCCAGGAAAAAAGAAATAGCATCAGAATATGGTGTCATAAAAAGCTGGAGATGTTGCTCAGTGCTAACCCAGCATGAAGGAAACCCTGCATTCCACCACCAGCACTCTGTGAACTGCTCTTGGTGGCACACACCTCTACTACTGGCACTCAAGGGGAAGGGATGGGAGGATCAAAGTTCAATGTCATCCTTAGATATATAACAAGTTCAACGCCAGACTAGGCTACATGAGTTCCTACAAAAATAATAAAAGTAAAGCATACATACACACACGTGTACACATGCATCACTGGACTCACTATGAAGTAGTCACAGGCAGTATGGACTCAGTGCTCATCAGCTCCTGATCACAATGCTGTCCTATCTATCTGTCCCTAGAGTGATGCAGCCATCCCCACAGTAGCATGTCAACTTGTTGCTCCCACCAAGTGAGCCAGAGATGATAATGCCAATCTAGTTGAGTCAACAAATACTAATTTCATTCTGGAGGAAGAAAGTATGATGACAACTTTTCTGAAAGTAAATACATCATTATTTGCACTTCCCTGGATGTGAACACATATATACATAATACAGTTCAGCTGTTCTCAACTGTTCTTTAGTCCAAGGGGTCTTGTGTGGGAAATCCTGCATAGATCCTAACACTCACCAACATCATCAGAACAGGATTTACAGCCTGCTGCAAAGCAAGAGCCCCAGCAATGACAGTGAAAGAGTGGATGTCCACTTGAGATGTAGCTGGTAGACATTGGAGCCCCATCCACTGGAGAGAGGGAGAGAGGGAGGGAGTGGTGGAGGGAGGGAGGGAAGGAGGGAGGGAGGGAGGGAAGAGAGAGAAAACAGCTTATATCAAGTGCTTTCTATCTAAACTATTTTTAAAAGCTTTATTTGTTCTTCTCATGGAAATGATGATGTTGCCCAATTGGGGCATGTGCTTATTGCCATAAACAGCTCATGATTTTCCATTTGTAAAGAGATGTCATATGACTTCAGTAAGCTAAAACCACTCTGGAAACAAAGGAAAATAAGCTGAGTATTAAGCATGGTTCCAGACCTAATATTTCTCAACAAATTGCTTATCTATATTTAATAATTCTGATTTACTACTCACAGCCCCTTATGCTACAGTATGCTCTCACAGGATATAGTTGCATTTCCCAACATGTAGGTATAGAATGTACCTGACAAATGGAGTTACTTTAAATATATTTATTGCTGCCTACTTAAGTCTCCTAGTTGTCAATGATTTTGTTCTCTGCTCATAAGATAAAGCCTGTTGTAAACCAACACAAATCTTTTCCTTTAATGTGTTCTATAGCTTTATATGTCTAAGTATTTTCTCCATAATTTGGATTTCATAATGCTCTGAATAATACATATCATTCATTATATATATATATATATATTCAATATATATATATAATATCATGAGAGGGTTGCATATGTGCTATAGCATGCACATAGAGGTCAGAGGACAACTTCATAGAGTCAGTTCTCTCCTTCCGCCTTTACATGGGTTTCAGGGATCAAACTCAGGTTTGCACTGTAAGCAATCTCTCTCTCTCTCTCTCTCTCTCTCTCTCTCTCTCTCTCTCTCTCTCTGTCTGTCTCTCTCTCTCTCTCATTAAGGCAGGGTCACATGTATCATTTATCTTTAGTTGGCTTGAAGTCTCTATGTAGCCAAATGGCTTTGAGTTTTCATCTTGCTGCCTTCAATTCCTGAGATTTGTTAGGATTAAAGGTATGTATACACCATGTCCTGTTTATGTATTGGCAGGAATTGAACTCTGGGTGTGTAACCACCATATCCCATTTATGTATTTATTCCTGGGAATTGAACCCCTCCGGGTGTTGTACATGCTGGACCAACTGAACCATATTTCAGCCCTTCTATACCTCAGTTCTGAGAGATGATAACCTGCATCTTTAACTGAGTGCTTACTGGGTCTCAGACATTTGGCTAAGCTATATATGTACTTGTCATTTAATCTTAATAACATTCTGAAGCTGGTGATCCCTCTCTCTCTTTTAGTCCAAAGAAGCAAAAGGAAATTAACTCACATATATAAAGAGATCACTACAGCCTTTGGGCTGAGGCAGGCTGACTGCAGACCCCTTGCTTCTAATAGCTGCTACACAGTCATGTCTTGGTATCCATAGGTATTGGGCCTATGACCCCTTCAAAATCTGTGGATGCCCTAAGTCTTTATATAAAGTAATGTAGCATTCACATATCACCAAACATAACTCATAATGCCTAATAGAAGGTAAATGTTATGTCCATAGTTATTATATTGGATTGTTTAATTTATATACATAGTTATTATACTGGATTATTTAAAGGTGACTGGCAAAGATTTTCACATGAGTTTGCTGAATTCATGGGTGTGGAATTATAGTACTGATTTTGGCCAATGTGTGGCATAGCAGCAATGTCTTGGGACATTGAAGAAAGGCCTTACCTTCTTCACAGTTGATGTCAGAAAGCAGTGACCTCTGGGAATTCCAACTCAAAGATTAACTTTGCCTAACCAGCCAGCTAACAAGTCCCCTGGGGGTGAAAATGTGCGACACTTTACAGCTCAGTAGCCCTGGGTCATGTGGCAGCCCCCTCCCTTATAGGAAATTTGTTCATTTATGGGCCGTTTACCCCACTCTGTGCTTTTACTGTGAAATGGTTCATCTCTCTTGTGGTCAAAGAGTTCACTGTAAGTTGTGATTATTTATATTTTCAAACAGTGTCTTCTATATTTTTAAAGGTTCGTGATTTTATGCAAATCTCTATAGTAATGAACTTTAATGTTATGAAGAAGTCTAAAAATTAATGTTTTTCTGATGTAAGGTCTCACTCTGCAATTCAAGCTGGCCTGAATCTTACTATATAGCCCAAACTGGCTTTGAACTCACAGAAATCCTCCTGCCTCGGTCTCCCAAGTGCTAAGATTACAAGTGTGAGCCACTGAGTATCCCTTAACCACAGCTGCTGCCCTTCTCAAAGAACATGGTTTATTATGTGAATCTGCATTATCTTCCTGTGTTCTTTCCCCTATTATTCCACTCCTCTTTCCCCATTTCCTGTATTTTCTTTATTCTCTATTCCATTTCATATTGGTTTTTAAAAATTGTTGATATCGAAATGATAACATTAGAAAGCAAACTGTCTGTGCTCACTGGGAAAACAGAGGAACCAGTGATGCTTTAGGATCTCATTCTACCTGCTATTATCCCTGGGAACACGGAAGCAGCTACCAGGCTCCTGTCATATAGCAGGCATGGGGGCTTAAGGAACAGTTGCTGGCTTGTTTATTTGAAATTTCATGAAGAAAATATAAAAGAGGTGAGTGTGATTACTTGATTTCTTAAGATTCTTCTAAAAATTCCTGTGCTTCCTATGTCAAAGTCTAAGAAGCTAGAAATTATTGTAAATAAATAGGACAGAAAGAACTGAGCATAGGATATTGTTACATGAAAGATTAGGGAAGCCACATAGCCTCAGTGAGACAACATCAGCAAAATGCTGCAGCTGCTGCATCAGACAGAAACAGGTCATCCAAGGAATGCTGGAACCATGAGGAGGGCAGAGCCCTGGTCAGAGATGCTGGTTGACACACAAGAAGGAAGGAGAAGCCTGGCCTCCCTGCTTCTTGCAGCCCTCCTTCCTGCCAGCATCATTTATTGACTGAAACTAGCCAAAGGCAGGGTGGCATGGAGGCTGAGAATGTAAACTACCCCCCTGTCCTTCCCTCTGATCCAGAGCAAGGAGGACTGGAGGGCTAGATCTGGGAGACATCGGGCAATGCTCACATCATGCCCAGAAAGCATCTTTATACAACTCACCTCTCTATCCTCTGGCTCGTTCATTCTTTCTGCCCCTCTTTCAGGGTATTCCCCAAGGCTTGGAGAGGGTGGTGTGAATGGCCCATTGGGACCAAACACTCCACTTCCCTTGTTCTGGGCACTTCAGTCAGTTATGAGTCCATAATTCTATTGTTGAGGAGGGGGGAATGGAGACAAGGGGTTCAGGTCCCCACTCCTGTGTTGGGGTAGGGAATCTGAACTCTGGTCTTCATGCTTATCTGGAAAGCTGCCTTATCATTTGCACCATCTCCCCAGCCCTGTCAAGCCCATTTACTGGGGAATCTGCAAGCATTCAGAAGCCAAACTCCTCATAACACAATCATCTCCTAAAAACCACACTTCAGTTGCATTGGAAATGAAGTTTTGACACTAATTTCAAGGGGGACAAAAGCATTCAAAACACGGCATCCACAACAGGATCAAATCAAATTGATGCTTGTTGTAACTAAGAATTTGTTTCATAACCAGACATAATTAGATAGACTTGATTACACAATAACTAGGAATAAGTAGAGAAAATTATAAACACCCTTGTAAATAATCTTTTTAAACTTCTAATTATTTGTGTAAAACCATTTAGTTTAGAAATAAATGAAGAATTCAGCGGATAAATAGGGCAGAAAAACTTGGATGTTGAAGCAATTATATTCTGAGTTTAATTCCTGCTATTATGTAATTATGCCATTGGAAGAGACTTTGTCTTCTACAACCTTGTAATTATTTTCTTATAATGTTGAAAGAAAACAGAGCTAGACTGGTCTGTGGAAGCCCTTCTATATCCACTCCTTTCCGGTTCTCCACAAATGCAACCGCTGCCCATCATGCAATTGTGGTATGTCATTTCCTCCATTCTACATACACTTCCTATGTGTACATGCATGTATACATATGTTCCTTTTTATTTACAAAAGCTGTATCATGTCACCTCTCACAAAATACACTAAGATTTTACACTTTGATTTAAAAAGTCTTGATCTCTAAAAATCTCTTTTAGTTATTTAACTAACAAATATGTAATACATACACTTTTTAATGCTCTGACTCTAAGACACTCTTTATGATCGTCGGATCCCCTTTGTCCCCTTGTGTGGTCCCCTCCCTCGAATACAGTGGGAAAGCCAAGCAACCACACTCTGGAATAGAATGTAGTAGTGCTGATAGAACGCTGCTTCCACAGCTGGGTTACATAAAAACTTCACTTCCCACTCACCACAGCTTCCACCGTTGACTCCTTAGCTTTTATACTGTAGTAAAAGCTGTTCTGTTAGAGAAGGGTCCTCCAGACAAAAAGGAACTGGGGTCCTCAGCCCAACAGGCCACAGGAAGTGAATCCTGCTGATGGCCATGCAGACTTGGAAAAAGATGCTTCCACAACCAAGCATTCCCTCTTGGATGACACTTCAACAGCTCCATAGAAACTCTAGGACAGGTGTCCCAGGCCCACATTCCTGACCCACAGAGACTCTGGAGTGGACGTACATGCTATTTTAAGCTACTGATATTGCGATAGTTCGATGCTCAGTAGCACATACGTAATGCATATATGTTATAAAACTTAAACGCTAAAAAATCTCTGTCACATCTCTCCCTATAGTTAGCCAGAGCAAGAATTGCTACGAGTATTAATCTAGAGAATCTTACAGTACTTAAAACTTTTCAAGGCAATCTGCAATAAGTATATTTGATAATGTCATTTTTATCAAAATTCTCTGATTCACAAATTATGTCCAGATCTTAGAGTCAGGTTATAGAGATGGCTCAGTAGGTAAAGCCCTTACCACAGGAAACTGAGGATCAGAATTAGATGCTTAGCACCATAAATTCTGTGTGGTAACTGCCTTTAACTCCAGCACTTGTGGAAACATGTGATTCCTGGAGCAAGTTTGCTAGCTAGACTAAAGAAATAGCAAGCTCTAGACTCAAGTGAGAGAGGTAGTGAGAGCTTAAGGGACACATGGCTTGCACATCCATGCAAACCCACACATATGTGTGAACACATACATATGAATACCCATATATACCACACACATATATACATGCCCCCAAAGAAAGGTATCTAGGTTAGACAAAAGTAATACAGAATTATCTCATGAGTACCTGGGAAGAAAAGACAGTCAAAGTTATACATGAGTTTTGGTTGAATTGTGTCCAATATCTAGTGCTATTTACAACTTCCAGAAATTCAAGCACCTTAATATTAATAAGATTTTGTATTGTGAGACCTATTGCTTATAATAAAAAATGGACCTGAAGATCATCACATGTGCATCTCTAGTATCTTTGACATAGCCAATCCAGATTGCAATGCGAGGCACTCATTACCAGAAAGAACAGAAACAAAATAGAAAGCATTGTGTTGTGTGATTCAAAACCAAGTCCATGCATCCACCCTACACATAAAATACTGTTCCTTACCCCTCAAAAATAACCTCATGTGACTGGAAATAATAGGGTCAAAACTAGTGGGAAGGACTGACTCACATTTGAGAGGAAGAATGGACTAGGGATAGGAAGATGGCTAAGTGTGCAAAGCACTTTCTGTTCAGGCATGAGGACAGAGTTCAGATACCAGAACTCATAAAAAGGTTCGGCTGGCATGTAATTCCAGAACTCAGAGGGAAAGCTGGCCAGCTAGAGTAACCACAGGGAGAGACTCAGCTCTGTAAGTCAAGTGGGGAGTGATGGAAGAAGATACCCAACTCCAACATCTGACCTGTAGACACAGCGCACACACACACACACACACACACACACACACACACACACACACACACACACGTACCCTTCACACATGTTAACCTACTTCTACATATCCATGCATGCCACACATACACACATGAAAGTGAAAACAAAACCCAGATAAATAAAAAAGAAAGTGTATATTTCACTCAGAACAAAAGGATGCAATCTTTTTCTGAAAAGGGCCAGGCACTAAATATTTATGGCTTTGAAAACCATGGGAGATCTCTCATGATAATTCAGTCCCACTGTTACAGCTGATATATAATTGGAGGATGTGGCCATCTTCTAATAAAAGGGTACTTTTAGTCAGACGTGTCTTATCCGTCAAGAATATGTTGAAGATTTTGTCCCTGATGTGGAAGTGTTGAGATGGTAGATCTATTTAAAGTGGGATGTCTGTAGGTCATTGAGGATGTGACCTTAAAAGGAATTATGAGACCCCCAGTTTGTCTCTGGCTTACTGGTTCAAGATATAACTTATTGCTGTCACACACACTTTCTTCATTGCCATGTCCCACACTATGACACCATCGATTTATTGTCATCTGTCATACTTCGCCATCATAGAAAGATCTCTGTGTCACAATTATGCTGATATAGGCATTATGCCCTTGACCCACCCCCAAAACTATGAGTCTTGTGAGCTTTTTATTTAAAGGTTGGGGTTTACTCAATTATTCTTCATAGTAACACCAATAACAACGACAAACCTGCCGAACACACATTTTATTACAAAATTCCTATGTAGACAGATTGTCCCGAGGCCTGGCTGACTCTGCTTGCACACCAGAATCACCACGATTTGGTAAAGACAAAGGGATTATGAAGCTGAAGTCTTTCAACCTGACACCCAATTAAAAGTATACCCAGATTAGAAAACATCCAGCGGCCAAGAAGAACCTCCTTCTCTTACAGTACCATTCCACTGTGGCTTCCTGAATCTGCTGAGTTGACCCTGCTGAGGACAGTCTTTCATCTTTGAATCACAATTTTTATCTGTGTCTACATTCATGATTTTTGTACCTCTAGAATTTGAGTTGTAGAGCTAAAACAGAGCCAGCCATGTGTTCCCTCATTCTTTGGGTAGTGGAATCAGAGCTTAGCCTTGTCTTCTGCCTATGAGGATGACACTCATGATAGAGGTCAGAGACATAAGAAAAACAGCTGCCTCAAGTTATAAAAGCACTGTGAAAATAGTATGTTTTAGAAAAACAAGTGTACTGTATAGAATTTTTATTGTTTTCAAAACTGGAAAAGCAAAATGCTTTTTATTTATTTACATGACAGCCAAAAACTGCAGGGGTTAAATGAACTTTACCTTTCTCTTTCTAACTTCAGGATGCGAGATCTTTAAGGTATAAAGTGGATTCCTAAGAGATAGAACTTGAAACAAGACATGCTTGAAATCCTCTTGGAGATTAAAGAGCCACAGCCAGTTTCCTGTAAGCAAAAATAAAGACGAAACCCAAGTCTAAGGAGCTGCAGAAATGGCTAAAAGCAGAAAAAAAATAAAAGCAGCCACTTTCCGGCCCAGCCTCCACCTCCTCCACAGCCCAGACAAGTGGGTGGAGCAGTTCTGCCCATGAGGCACACAGAAGATCTTCAGAGCCTGTGCTGAGAACTCTGGCTAACCCCTTGGCCAACTTCTGATCCACAGACCAAAATCCCCCAAGGGTCAGAGGATATCGATGAAATACACAGGAAAGGGTCCAACGCTAGCTCCCAACCATAACAGCTTCTGGCCTAGCCTGCCGTTTCCTCTAATTATGGTTATCCCCACATTAGGGTGGGAGAGTGTTCTAAAATACTTCTTCAGGTTTCCTAGAATTTACCACCCACACAATATTTGATCTGGTAACCGGATTCTAGTTAGCATATTAGTAACATTGCATAGGAAGCAAAAACAAAAACAAAAACAAAAAAACAGTGGTAAATATGAAAGTATGACATTTTGGTCACATAACTTAGTCCCATGATTCTAGTGACACAGGATTCAAACCCAAATCTATAGATGAGTACTATTACATCCCAGGATTGCATTCTGCCCAGTAGATGTCAGATCCTCAAGGCAAGAGAAACATGGATCTTAGTCATGTGATACCCAAACCAAGGTCCACAGCCAGCTAACAACCTAAGACAGGTCCTTGCCACTGGGCTCCCTAAAAATGCTTCCAAATTCTCCCATTTGGACAAACCATAAGGAATATAAGGAAGACAATTAGAGGTGCTTCTTTCTGAGAGTGAAACCCATCCCATGGCCAAGAACTAATCACATCTAGATGTCAGGAAGGCTGGAAAGCATGGCCTCAGATTGATAGGGTCACATTCCACCCACGACCTTGAAGACAATGCCGCTTTGGTACGGCAGCTGCTCCTGCTACTGTCACTGTGTTAGATGCTAGAAGGGGTTCAGATGTAGTAATGCAAGGTTGACTACAGAATGTGTGTTTCTCTATGGCACCTGTTAAAATATAAACCATTCACTTGTAGTTTGCAGGGCCAAGAAAGGTATTCAAGATCATCCCCCTATGCATTCAGCATGAAGCTAATATCAGCCCATGATGTGTGAGAAATAGTACGCTTCAAATTGGTTATTCCCAGCACGTGTACAAGGACATTCTCTCATGCTGTGTGGCTCATGACCCTCGCATGTCATGAGCTTCCTATGTGATATGTGGAAAAACCAACAAGTTTTTCATTTGCATTAGATACGAGCTTACCAGACAAAACTATTCACTCTCTTTATGAGATTCTCTCATCAACACACATATAATGCAGTATGCACATGTGTGGTAGTGTGCACATGTGTTAGTATGCACACATGTAGAGGCCAAAGGACAACTTCAAGCTTTATTATTTTGTCTATGTATGTATGTGTGTATTTTTTAATTTTAATTTTTTTTGAGACAGGGTCTCTCACTGGCCTGAATCTCACCAAGCAGGCTAGGCTAACCAGTGAATCTTAAAAATACAAATATTTCTATCTCCCAAGGGCTAGAAGTACAAGCCTATGCAAGTGCACCTGGCTGGCTTTGTTTTTGTCTCTTTTTCTCTTTATTATTTCTTTGTTCATCTCTCTTTCCAGGGAGGGTTCTGTGGATCCAGCTTGGATCTTTGTGCTTTAAAGGCAATTAACTGAGCCATCTGCCATTTCCTGCGATATATTTTCAAGAAGGGAGTCAATTCGATAAATAGACATGACGGGCATAGAACGTGGCTTCTAGTATAAGAATTTGAAAAACGTTCAAGTTATAAATGCCAAATTAAGATAGCTGTTAGCAATATTTGACATAATGTGCACTTAAAAAATTCTGTACGATAGATGAGTCCCATGAAACATGTGAACTTGTCAGTATTATAATTATTATTTTGAATACCTCAGTTTTGAACAAGCAGAAGTGGGTTTGGGGTTGCTCTCTCTTACCCCAGAGAGAAGTAAATGCTGTGATCCCCGTGATTATGGGGAAATATTTATAGAAAGAAAAGCATTAGAAAGGTTTTAAGGGCAGCCTGGGTAGAAAGAGCATAGCATTTGGTCACAAAAATTCATTCTGCATAACTCTCCAACAATTTCACTGGATGCAAAGACAAATTAAAAGGTTGTCTGAACATCACATCCACGATGCTTGGAAATGAAGAGGATGTGAGTGTGGAAAACAAAGATCTAAAAACAACTCAGATTATGGTCAGGCTTGATAGGCCTGATCTGTTTGGCAATAAAACTGCCCCCAAAGCCACACACAGACTCCCTTTTCCAGGAAAGAAACAAGCCAGCCTCTTTGGTTTCAATCTCCTACTCATGGTGTGACTGAATCTGACCCACATTGAGAAAATGCCTCTAGAAAATCTATATTGTGGAGGTTAGGAGAATCGTTCCCAGCACATGAGAAGATGGCAGTGAAGTCGTTTGTTGAGTGAGTTCATGCTTCTAAAAATACGGTTTAGGGGCCTGCAAGATGGCTAAGTAAGTAAAGGTAGATGGCTCTGGAAGAGTAACACCCAAGGTTGACCTCTGACCTCCACATGTACAGCACACACACCACACACACACACACACACACACACACACACACACACACACACACACACACCACAACACATAGTGTGTGTTAAATAAAATAAAAACATAGCTTGATTTTTACTAGTATAATAATGTTCGTTTATTTTTATCTTCATTTAAAGTACAGGAAAGCATGCATGATATTTTACTACAGATAAATATCTCAGCTTTTCGGCCTCCTGCTGGCTCCTGTTCTGTTAGTGACTCAAAGGTCTGTGTCTATTAACTGCTGTCTACTTCAGCAACCTGATTGCTCTTGGTGTTGTAATGTTAATATTGTATTTTCCAGGAACTTAAGAAACACAAATCATAGAAGTTTAGAGCTGAAACTGACCTTAAAATAACACATATCAAGTCTATCAGAGAACAGAATCCTGTGGGAAATGGGGGGGGGGGGGAATGTGAGAGTTACGTTTAGTGAGATCTGGAGGAGATGTTTAAGATGAGACTTTATGAAAGCAACAGAAAAACGTCTGGAGCCATTTAACCTGCCTAAGAATAACATACTTTTATGGTAGAAGATTAATTTGTTCCTTCACTGAATAAATATTGACATATAAGCTGCAGAAACGTATCACGGAACTTATATTTTATTAAAGATTCAAGCACTAAAGAAGACATCAAACCTGTGTTGCAGATTACTCATGTCACGCATGTGTCCGGGAGAGGGACATTAATGCCAGGATTCCTCAACAGTGAACAGCAGCAGGCAAAGGGCTCCAGCAAAGTGGAGTTTGAAAATATTCGCCTTAGCCTCGTTCCCAGGGTCCAGCGTTTTTCTTTGCTCTTAGTTTTCTTTTTCTCTTCTACACTGAAATCGACACATTTTTACATTAACATATCATGGATTATCTACCCACAATTAAACATCAGATTTTAACAAGTATTCTCATAAGCTGATTTCATAGAACGTTTCTCTCCTTTCATACATTCTACAAAACATCTGTCATTGTTCTATTGTTACAATTAGATTTCTGCACAAATGAGGGCCTGTGGCTGCCAGATGTTTATCTTATTGTCTGAAGCAGCAACTTCCCTCTTCAGAATATCTGTGATTACCGGTGCCTGCATCATTATTGCTATAGGTATAGATTTGTTTGCTCCTATGATGGATGCTGGATGAGAAAGGAGACTTCTTGTTTGAGTCCAATCCCACAGGGCTCTTTGTTTTAGCCTCTCTGTCCACATCCTGGAATTCCCTTCTTAACTACACCCCCTAACCCCAATGACTGCACAGTTTCAAATATCTTAGTTTATTTTCATAAGTAACCAGCTCCATCAGGATAAGTATGATGTCATCTGAGAACAAAATTATTTAAATCTACTTAAAGGGCCCACCGCTTAAAAAAACATTAAAGTATCCCCAGTGTGAATAATGACACATTAGTAAATAAATATTAGGAGCTGAAACTGTAGCTCAGTGGTAGAGCGTGTGACTATTTCAGTGTAGAATAGGAAGCAAGTCAGGCTGATTGGCTCTGGTTCTTTGGGTTTCAATCCTAAGCACCCTTAGGAAGAAGGATGAGGAGAAGGCAAGGAGTGAGGGGAGGAGGAGGAGGAGGAGGAGGAGGAGGGAGGGAGGGAGGGAGAGAGAGAGAGAGAGAGAGAGAGAGAGAGAGAGAGAGAGAGAGAGAGAGGAGAGAGAATGAAAGCCCCTTTCTGGTCAGGAGGAGTGGAGGAGCAGTGCTGGGAAAATCCTGTTCCCCTCCCCCCAGCACTCAAGCGGAACCGCCTACTGGAAGGTCCTTTTAAATAGATTCCTGCTGGAAGGTCCTTTTAAATAGATTCCTGCTGAGTCATCAGCAAGGTAGCTCTAGAGGTGAACCAGGTTCCTCCCTCGCTGGGCACCTCATTCCGGGAACCCAGAACAAGTACCTGGGAAAGACATTCTGAGATCTGGCTGTAGAATACTTCTAAATAGAGGGGGAAATCTGAGTCAAAACTGTAGTGTTCCCTGAGCTTGATGAGTCATAGGCTAGAGTGGACCACTGGGTGTCCTTACTTCACCCTGTGAGAGCCCACACAAGCAGGACCAGCACCCTATCCTGCCCTCGCTGTAAGAATACACAATACTTGCCCCCACTCCAAGGGGCCCACACACTGGGTGCTACTTACAGAGTCCAAGAAACTAAAAATCATAAAACCACACAAGTCAGTCAATAAATAAAACAATGAAGTAGAGGGTTCTCAAAAGGTTGAATGCAAATGGCTAATAAACATATAAAAATGTTTAGCATCCTTAGCATGCAGGAAAATGCAAATTAAAACTACCCTGAGACTCCATCTCACTCTGATTAGAACAGCTCAGAGAGAAGTCAAGTAACAGCAGTGCAACAACAGCGCTGACGGACGTGGGGGAGAGGGCGCCTTTATACACAGCTGGAGGAATGTACAGCAGCATAACCATTTCACTATAGAAATCGGCACAGGGCATTCTAAAAAGGAAAACAAACAAACAACAAAAACAACTAGCAGGTCATGGTGACGCCTTTAATCTCAGCACTTGGGAGGCAGAGGCAGGCTGATCTCTTTGAGTTCCAGGCCAGCCTGGTCTACAGAGTAAGTTCCAGGACAGCCAGGACTGTTACACAGAGAAGCCTTGTCCCGAAAAACAAAACAAACAAAAACTAAAACCAGAAAGACCATACAATACAGCTATGCTACTTCTAGCTCTGTGGTCAACTTTACACAACACAGAGGTACCTAAAACCTATGTTTATTGCAGCACTGATCAGAGTGGTGAAGTTATGGGCTTGTCTACCTATCTGTCAACACACGAATGGTTAAAAAAATGTGTTATGTGTATGGAATGGTGTTTTACCAATAAAGAATGAAATTATGTAGTTTGCTGCAAAGTGGATACAAGTGGAGATAATTATCTTAATCAAAATAAACCAGACTCATATGTGGATCATTGTTTTTTTTTTTATAGATACCCAATCCATAAATATAATAAAGATTCCAAATTAATACACCACAAAGACATTTGCATATCCAAGTACCTTGCTGCACTGTTCATAAAGGCCAGAGTATAGAGCCAACCTACGTGTCTATCAATAGATAGATGAACAGAGAAAATGTGGCATAAATTCACAATGGGATTTTACTCAGTTATAAAGAATGAGATTATGATAGTCATAGAAAAATAGATGGGAGTAGAGACCATTTATGTTAAAAGAAAAAAAACACTCAAATATAGATTTAAATTCGTATGTGAGTGTGTGTGTGTATGTGTGTGTATGTATGTGAGTATGTGCAAGAGTGTGTGTGAGTGTGTTTGTATGTGTTCAAGTGTGTTTGTGTATGTTGGAGTGTGTGAGTGAATGTGTGTGTGTGTGTGTGTGTGTGTGTTTGTGTTTATGTGTTGGATATGAAAGTAGAAAGGGAACCATGAGAGAAGAGGAAGGATTTTAAAAGAAACAGTGAGATAAGATGAAGGGAGTGTGATGGAATTTACTCTACTTATTATGAAACTGAACAGAAGGACTCTGAGAACCAAGAAGAGGGGCCAAGAGAATGAGAGAGGGAAATGGAGAAGAGAAAGAATCAGAATGAAGTCAAACAATATATGTGCAGGAATATCTCACAGTTAAACCTGTTTGCGTTCTAATAAAACATGGAAATTAAAATAATTGAGTCAGTGAGTATTTTTCTTTAAACTCTGTAACATTTCTTGAGCTTGAAGGTGAAACTTTTTCATTTATCTTAATTCAAAACTAATGCTTACCCTTATAAGACCACTTTTTCAGGAGGTGAATTTTGTTGTCTATGTTATTAAACAATAGGATAAAAGGATTTATACTATTTCTTAATGGTGTTTGTAAACCAACCTAATTTCAGGTCTAAACCTAAAAATTTCAACCTCTGATTAATAATGTCCCTTTTCCATAGAATGGGCTTCTGACAGATCAGTCATGCCATCAAGACAATTCCAAGACGTTGGAACCTTTTCTTAGGGACAAAATGAACAGCTGTAGAGCTGAGAAAGCTATAGACCAGGTAGAATCTAATTAGCAGCCTCCAAATAAGATGGATGTCAATATAATAAAATGTCATTTCAATGTAGGTGACATTAAGCACCTAACTTTTCCAGTGATGTGGGAATTTTCATGTAAACAAGAGAATAATTATATTCTTTATATGTTTCTATTTAACTTATTAGAGTGTTTACATTTTAAGATCACAAATCACTCTTTGCAACAAAACTTCTTTATTTTCATTGGCAAGATTTACAGGGAATTTGAGTATTTTAAACTCTTGGTCCTGTCAACCAAAAGTCATCTAAGAACGAGATGTGGATATACAAGAGATACCACTCGCGGGTTTAAATTGTTTAATGTGTGGATTCTAACAATTGGAAAATCCCACTCAGAAAATGTCAGCAGCATATTTGAGTTCAGAAGGCAAAGGCACACGCCTCCTCCAGTCAGAAGGGCACGTTGTCCTTCCCTGCTGTGCTGGATTGTTCCTGCACAAACTGCCTCATCTTCCCAACACTAGGGGCTCAGACATTCTTGAACCTTGAATTCACAAAGCTGGATTCGGGGCATGAGTGTAGGAAAAGGGAAGCAGAGGAGTGTGTCAACCTGGGATTGCTGGAGGCATCAACAGAACAGAACAGGGGTGCTTTAGTTCTCAGGGTCCCTGGCCCTGGTTGTGAACTGGTCACTGTTGGGAAACACTTCCTTACTTGGCGTTCCGGGAAGTCGGTGTATACAGTTGGTCTCTGAGGACGTTCTCCCCTGCTGCTTTCAGAAAATGTTTGAAGCCTTTGCAGGCTGTCACCTTTCCAGAAATGCTGCCATCGTGTGGCACTTGGGAGTTACAAAGAGAAGAGTCCTGGGAGGGTCATATGGTTCAGCTGGAGGTGGCGCAGCTCCAGCAAAATCTATTCCTATACCTCCCTAATTCGTGCTGAATCATTCCTGCGGGCACAGGGTAAACTGCAGTGAACTCTGTGGACATCTTGTTGCTTTTAGGATTTGTGGAATTTCCCTTCACTACCCTGAAAACACAACAGACTCATGCGGGTGTTGTGCTTAAAGGGGAAAAGGGGTTTTAAAAGCAGAAATAAGAAGCCTAAAGTTCTTTTTATGACTTTATAACCTGTGTGATTTATATTTTATAGTCATAGGTAACCCCTTAATAAAGCATGTGCTAATGACCTTCAAATTAACACTATCAATCCATTTAGAATACATCCATCAAGAGATAACCCAAATGCTCGAAACAGCCTTGCACTTCTTATTCTAACCGTGTGGATTATGTAATCTAGATTCATATCAGAAGCAATAATTGGCAGGTAGGGCTGACAACTAATACAGTTATGGTCTGACCTACCTTTTAGTCTCAGTTACTGTGGAGCCCTTACAGAGGCCGTGTAACATAATAAGCAGTGTGTTCTCTGTTTCAGGTAAGGGAAGAAAGGAAGTAACTGCAGGAGAATATTAATATTTAAAGCAGTTCTGCTTCACCCAGAATTTTATCTACTTTTAACTCCTCAGTAAAGTCTTGTTAATACAGATAATAAAATTTGCTTTTCTTATTAAGTTGCCAACTTCATACACGTTGGAAAATAAAACTCAAAAAGGACAATTCACAAATAGAAGTTCTGTCTTTAGAGATATCTAGACTACCCTTTAATGTGTACGGCTTAAAGATCTCTTACATCAGCCATCATCCCAATGTACAGACATTACAAGTCATGGCTGCTCGCCTTTGCTGCAGATTTCAGCAATAGTTAGTGTATACAGTCTTTAAAATGGGGGGGGGGGCGTTGCAACACCTCAGGTACTGTTAACTGTCCATGAACAAATCCATTGTTCTGCAGAAAGGCTGAGTGACTCGTTCAAGGTCACACAGGGCATTGGTGACAGAATGACTGACAGCCTAGGTCTGGCTCCTGCAGCTTCCCGGCCCAGCAGCCATGCTGCCCTCACCCATAAGAGCTTGCTTAGGCAGCCTCTGCCTAGAGTAACTCACCCTCTTGTGTTTTCCACGGTTATGCAGTTTACAGGGCTATCAGGGCCATCACCTCCCAGCTGCTCCGACAGCGCCACAGAGACTCATATCTCTGAAAGGTCACCAGAGGCATGACTTCACAGGCATGAGTGGAATTTCAAGGTCACTGTGTAACCGGTTTGTCTAAATGGCATGCTTCTGCATATTTGAAGTGTCAAAACTGAGCTGTGTGTCTTGTTTTGTCTTCGTTTTATCTTTGTTGTTGTTGTCTGTTCTATTTTATTTATTTGTTTGTTTGTTTGTTTTTGTGAGAGGGTCTCAATCTGTAGCCCAAGCTGGTCTAGAACATGGTATGTAGCTCAGGCTAGCCTGGAACTCATAATGGTCCACCTGAGTGCTGGGATTCCAAGCCTGGGCCACTGTACCCCAGCCAACCTGAGCAATCGAAATCAAAGGCAAGGGGTGGAGTGGGGGGTCTCAAAACTCCGCCTGCAGGAACAGCAGCTTTCCAGCCTTCAGAAGTCCAAAAGAGACAAATGGCATATCCATGTGGCCTTTACCTGTAACTTAGGTCCAAAGAAAGAGACTCCATCCCGGTCCCTTTCATCCCCATTGATGTTTTCCCACTAATCCAGCAACTATAAATGAAATCTCTGTGAGAAGGATTTGCCCTTCCCTTCCTTGTGGACCTGAGTGCTCTTCCAGGATTCTAAATGCATCCCATAAATGAAAAGGGTCGCTAATGACATTGTATGTAAGTAATGTTTTGTGTTTCCTTTTCCTCCTTTTTTTTTTTCAACCACAAAACCAGAGGGGGAAGTGTGGGAGCAGGTGGGCCGGGCAGTGGCGAAAACCTCATGACACATCACTCCGCCTCCTGGGTTGGTGGAGACTGTCTGGAGCAGCATTTAAATCCTGGGAGGTCCGAGCTGTCAGCAGCAGGACAGAGGAGCTAGGCATCAGCATCCTAGGCTTTGCAGTCCCTTGCGGCATTCTCGGAGGAAGGCAGCCAAGGTAAGCTGGCGGGTGAGGCTGCACATTCTCCTGCTGAACTCTGTGGGTGAGTCCAAAGAACGTACTTTTAACTGTAGCACTTGCCAGTCAGACTTGCACTGTTCTAGGCTTTTTGAATAACCAGGTAAGATACATTGCAGGCTTCCAGGTATCTTCAAAGTGAGTGGAATGTGAAGTTAAAAATAAATTGAATCGGTTCTCTAAAGGGGAGAGAAAACTGCTACCAATCTCTCTCTCTCTCTCTCTCTCTCTCTCTCTCTCTCTCTCTCTCTCTCTCTCTCTCTCTCACACACACACACACACACACACACACACACACATTGTAAAGTTCTTTCTCTTTGGAACAAATATCTATATCATTTTAAAGTTGCTGGATGACTGTGGAGACAATTAAAGTAGGGTACTGTTATTTTTTAATAAACCAGCTCATCTGGGACAGGAATTCTCAATGTCTAGCTTCTACACTTGGCTTTTCAATTTTTAACTAAGATGCTCATGTGATAACATGTGGACTCATTATCATGTGCAGAAAAGTCATTGACTTCTCAATGCTTTCCATTGCAAATGGAATATCTTACTCAATTTCAAAGATATCTTTATTTTGTCTTTGTATCCCTTTCTCTTTTTTTAAGTTAAAAAATATCACATTTGAAATACAAATTGGAAAAATGGAAAGGCAACTTTTTATTCTTCTTCTTCTTCTGTTTTCTTTTTCTTCCTCGGAAAGAGTACTCCCACCGTAGTTCACTGTTTTAATTACCAGAGCACTGTGAAACTGATCTTAGGTGTGGAGAGCTGGAGACATCTGATAGTGGTAACATAAGCTCTGAGACTCCAGATGTAAAGTTTGGATAAACAGAAGCTGTGAAATTGCCCCCACCCACCCATCCCTACCCCTTGCTAACGGTGAGAGATTGAGAGAAAGAAAAGGCACAGGAATGTTGACTCAAAAGCTTACACACAGACATGACATTTCCATAATTTATTAGTGGCCTGGCTGTGGTGTGGAGAGGTGTGTTTGAACCTGTCAGGGTGTCACACTTCCTCACAAATCTGTTGCAGGACCACCAGCCATGAGATTTGCAGTGGTTTGCTTCTGCCTCTTTGGCATTGCCTTCTCTCTCCCGGTGAGTACAACTGAAGCCCAGAGAAAATTCTCAAAAGTAAATGAGCTTGGGCACACTCTCATGCATGTTTTCCCCTTTATTTCCTGTCTTAAAGGTGAAAGTGGCTGATTCTGGCAGCTCCGAGAAGAAGCTGGTAAGCAACTTGGGGTTGATCATTTAACTGAAGAATGTAGGCCAGTGTTGCAGAGGTCGCTAGCAACAGTGTTTATCTGATGCCATTTTATTGGTCTTCATAATCATGTTCATTTCAAAGTACTCACTGACTCCCTATTCTAGACAGAGGCAGCACCAAACAGGGCACTGTTTACAGATCCCCTTATGATTAGATTTTTAATATAATAAAAGCACGTTCCAGGCTATTGCAGCTTACATAAAATAGGTCCTAGCACCCTGAGTGACTTTCTTTCCTTGAGTCAACATGCTTTCCTAGAAGCAGAAAATCACAGAGGCTGGTTTTAGAACTTCACTCGGATGTTGGCCCGAGCTGTTCGTACGACCATAATATTTACAACACCACCCAAGACACTTGCGAAGAAGCCCACCATGAAGAGAAAGTCTGCGTGTGCTGTTTGAATCTGCTGTGCTGGTCAACGGACTTTAGACCACATTTTCCTAAACAAGAAAGAACACTAAACCAACATCTGTACTTATTACAGTTCTTTGACCACCAGCGTTGGTTAGCTGTCCCTCCACAATAGGTGAACAGACATGTGCCAGCCAAACACAAACGGGCCTTGTTCCAGGGAGTTTGGAGGAAAAGGCACACAGAGTTCAGTTCCAGATGAGCAAAGGCCAGGGTAGAGCTGCCGGGGGGTCACTGCAGCTTCGATGTTTCCTAACAACAGTCAGGGAGGTGTTTGTAAGTGGGGTGTGTAAGATGGTGTGGGCAGGCCTGTCTGTTTTCCAACAGACTTGAGAACGTAGGTGTAGAATCACAATTTAACAAAATAGGAAAATTAGCATTTCCCTGCAAGAGAGAGGCAATAATTGCTACTTTAAAAACAGAATAAAATAAGTATGTTAAAATACAGGAATGCATTTTTTAAAGACATAACAGTATAGGTCATCAAATGGTATTTAGGATATAGTTGAAAAGCTCAAAAGTCAGTTTTCTAGAATCTCACAAACATAGAAGAATAAAATATGCAAAAGTCTTTAAGAATATACCCCTAAAGATGAACACTAGTTATTTATGTTAAGATTATTGAATATTTTTGAGCTTATTCATTTTGCTTGCATATATACTTTTCATATTACATTCTTTACCTTATAAATTTAACTTACGCCATGTGACAAATGTCATCTACTTATGCGTATATGAGAACACGTAGTGACCCCACCCAGCAGCCTTTGCATCTGGGTACAGCGGCAGCCCCTTCCTCCAGCGAGCCTCTCTAACAACCCAACGTAGCAGTCCTGTGCAGAGCTGTCTGTGAGAAAACCATACATGCTGCAAAACAGCTCAGTTCCCTACTCACCCCCGCTCAGGTGACTGTGCAAGGGATGAGTAGAGTCCCGAGGGTGCTTGTTCTCAGTGACATGTCTGTGAAGTGACAGCCGACCGTGGGACACTTATGCAGGACAATATGCACTTCCTGAATTAGCATAATAATTTTCCCGATAGAGTGCCTTCCCCAAGGGACAGCCTATTCTGTTTCTACCACTGGCAGCCTGGCGCAATAGGATTTTTGAGCAATGGCTTTAACATTGTATTTATGGCGATCCGCTAACCGCCAGACTGAAGTGACTGTTGACTAATCAGACTGTGGCTAGTTCAACGGAGAGACTGAGTTTTTTGCTTTTTATCTTAATTTATATTGAAATTAACTACATTCAATTTAATGTTAACTTACAACTTAAACAGCTGTCTGGGGCTAAGGACACCATCTTGGGAAGTACTGCCTTAGAGAATTCCTCTTTGTCCCTAGAGAAAGCAGTGGGATCAGTAGTAATCAAGGATGTTAACCTGAGAGAAAACTTCATCCAGCGGAGGTAGACTAGGGAAGCAAATCATTGGCGGGTGCTGACGGCCAGTGTGCCAGGGTTCGAACGCCGGCTCCGCCACTTCTTACTGCCTAGCCACACGGTGGTTTGGCTTCTTCTTTGGTATTATCAGGGAAATACTGATGTGTACCTCATAAGGGGCTGAAAGGACTGAACCAATATTTATAAATCACTTTGAAAGAAGGCTTGCCCCATAGTAAATGCTACTTAGAGTGCCATTAAATGAATCAATAATAAAAAATAAGTCATATTTTTATAATCTCTGAAGTTTTGCATGAAAGTATGAGTATATACCATGCTTTTTCTTAAGGAGTAGGAAACATAGCCATTTTATAAGCTTATGGCATACAGATCCCTGTGTTTATTTTTTAATAATGACAAATGCACACTTTTTTTTAAATAGCTTTACAGCAAACACTCAGATGCTGTAGCCACATGGCTGGAGCCCGACCCATCTCAGAAGCAAAACCTCCTAGCCCCACAGGTATTGTTTTTCAATTTCTTAAAACTGAACAACAGGGCTGGAGCGATGGCACAACCATTAAGGGCACTGGCTGCTCTTGCAGAGGACCTGGGTTCAGTTCCTGCATCCAGATGTCAGTACTCAACCTTCTGCAACTCTAGTTCCAGGGGATCTGCTGCCCCTTCCGATCTCCTGTGGTACTGCATGCACACAGTATACTAATAATGCAAGCAAAACACTTAACACACAAAACAAATAAATGATAAAACAACAATAAAACAAACAAAAACCCCTAAACAATGATGATCGACAGCTACTAATCAAGCCATACAGGGTCTCCCTACTTCTAGGCAAATGAGTGTCTAGAGGACCAGTGCATGGTGGCCTGTCCCACTGTAAACCCTCAGTCAGGCTGGATAATGTGACCTGCTCTAGACTGAGCAGAATAACTTGGAACAAAGCATCTTGAAATGTATGGTGTGTGCTAATATGTGGCCTTCCTTCTTCAGAATGTCGTGTCCTCTGAAGAAACGGATGCCTTGAAACAAGACGTAAGTTCTCATATTCACTGAGACCCACTGTTAGAGATCTGGAGGAAGCCATGGCATCATTGCCTTCAGACTGTCAGTCCACTAGCAAGCATCCCAGTGAATCTCCACTCCAAAGTTTGCTAAGAAAGGAAGTGCATTCATTCATCATCAAAATACATAGGTTCTTCAGATAAGTCTAGTGTTACAGGAAGTGTCTACTCATGCCTGTTGCTTGAAACTTTAAGCCTCTTAGAAGGTATGAAAGGTAATTTAAAAGGTAGTTTAAAGATGTTTTAACTAATATTTGGTAAACAGATCATCAGAGCTTAACAAAGCCAAGATGTTTTACTTTAAAATGTTTCTGTCATTAATATTAAAGATTATTTGATAAGTACTCTTTCCTATTTGCTGAGCAAATAGATAAATTTTCCCTTAAGGTTCAATTTAAATATACAGATAATCTCTGATAAGGAAAGTTAGATAAAAAGTGCTATAGATTTGTAGACTTGTAGTTTAATAGACTTTAATCCTTAGTTAGCTATATGGATTTGGGCTACAGCTTGTGTACCCATGCTTTACAGAGTCATCTCTTGACTATCCTTGATAACAGGGAGGAGATTACAGATATTAATCTCTTTATTAAGGTACAGGTGATCTGATATCTTAGGAAATTATATTTCAGATAAAAAGTCAATCTAGCATTTATGCTTATTACCTCATTGAATTTGGTAAATTAATAATGTATGCTATTTACAAGGGAAAATGTGTTATCAATATGAACATTATATTTATAAGTTTGACTTGAAAATATCTAAGAAAATAACGTTTTATTAAGAAGCCAAAGAAGTGCCTCAGAATGTTATTTCATTTATTCTTGTGTTAAAAAGCAAGTAAGAGTCCTACTTCATCACCTTAAAGTCATGGAATGTACTGTAAATGTACAGATCTTGAAATTAAATTAAAATATTTCAACAAAACTAGCACAGTATAAAATCCAAGCAGTAATTTACTGAGCCATCTTGATTTTGATGTAGACTCTCCCAAGCAACTCCAATGAAAGCCATGACCACATGGATGACGATGATGATGATGATGACAGAGACCATGCAGACAGCCAGGATTCTGTGGACTCTGATGAATCTGATGAAGATGACCATCCTGATGATTCTCACCATTCTGATGAGTCCGATGAGTCCTTTGACGTTACCACACAAACAGAAGTTTTCACTCCAGTTGTCCCTACAGTAGACATCCCTGATGGCCGAGGTGACAGTTTGGCTTATGGACTGCAGTCAAAGTCCAGGAAGTTCCACATTTCTGATGACCAGGTAAATCCCTTGTCAGATACATGGAATGACTATGGCTTGAGCTCACTTCTAGGAAACCAAGTCTACAAATTCACTTGCTGTTCACCAAGCACTGTGCATTTATTTAAAGTCTGCCTTATGGCCTTTGAATACAGAGCTTTTCCCTACTTTGGCGGTCTTGTTTAAAGTGTGTCTTTTTAATTTTATCTATCACACACAATTCCATCTTTCTAAATTCAGCCTCTAAGCAATATTTAATAGCCATTTATGTTAGTTCAATAACTACTGCAGGGAGTTATCTGTGAAATACAATGGTCATATTTGGAAGCTAAGTGTGTGAGGGGAATCCTAAAAATCACAAGTATAATGAGCTTAATCAAAGGGTCTGAATTAGACTCAGTCTTGTTATTCACTATTCATTTGACAATTTAACTTTCAATGTCTTTTCATGTAGATCAGAGCTAAGGAGACTATGAGAATACCCTACAGGTTTTTGTCACCGACATAAATGATATAGATACTAAACTAGAAATGGCTGACATGATGGTGACTGGGAAAGTACAAAGTAAATGCTGGTGCACTTTCTTCTTCAGTAAAATTTTAAAAATATTTAGTACAGTTTGACCTAAAAGTGAGAGATAAAGCATTATAATGCTATTGTTCCTGGCTGTTTGTATAACTCTTCAATCTGCTCTGGTTTAGTATCCTGATGCTACAGATGAGGACTTCACCTCCCACATGAAGAGCAAGGAGTTGGATGATGCTCTCAAGGTCATCCCTGTTGCCCACCGTCTGAACGTGCCCTCTGGCAAGACCAGTCATGAATCAAGTCAGCTGGATGAACCAAGTGTGGAAACGCACAGCCATGAGCAATCCCAGGAGGATAAACAGAAGGCCAGTCATGAAAGCACTGAGCTGTCTGACGTGATTGACAGCAAGGAAAGTTCCAAAGCCAGCCAGGAAGATAAGCTAGTTCCAGTCTCTAAGAGTAAGGAAGACACTAACAACCTGAAAATTTACGTTTCTCATGAAATAGAGAGTTCATCTTCTGAGGTCAATTAAAAAAGAGGCAAAACCACAGTTCCTTACTTTGCTTTTAGTAAAAAGAAAAGAAAAGAAGAAAAAGTATTAGTGAGGGCTAAGCAAGAATGTTAGCTGCTTATTTCTCAGTTTAGTGGATATACGCATGTGGAGAAGGACACAGATAATACTATGAGCCATTAGCTTAGTTTGTTGCTTCATGAAAACACCCTGTAACCTAAAAGCTTCAGCACTTTGCCTCTGCTCTTTCTGTAGAAGAAAAGCAAACCTCTACTGCATCTTAATGATCGTTATTCTTTTATGAATAAAATGTATGTAGACACAAGCAAAATGCCTTCACACGCTTAAAAGAGAAACTATAACAGTCTATGTCACTACAATCTTTTGTTTTTATAATTAGTGTACATTTTGTTGTGATTATTTTTGTTGGTGTGAATAAATCTTATACCCTGAATGTAGCAAGTCTGGTGGTGTCAATTATTCCTTATTGGTTTCTCACAACTGCTTTGCAATTTCTAAAATGTAACCATTTTAATGAACTTGCCCAATGTAGTTAAAGCCATTTAGGGTTTTAGTGATCAGTGGAACAAGGGTGACCTGAAAGTTAATAGCAGACAGAACCACAAGGCTCTCCTATGGAATAGTCTCACCTAATTATAACATTCACTAGCTAATGTAAAAGATAATAAAAGCCTGGATGCAATCAAATTCATTTTTTATGTTTTCTATCATTATCTATTAATTTGCTCAGTAAACGTATAGCTTTTCTGACTTATGTAGGTCTTCTAGCTATCCTGGTCATTCTTAGGTAAGAAAATTTATATATATATATATATATATATATATATATATATATATATATATATATATATATATATGATGTTTCAGCTGAAAACAAATTTCTTCTCAATTTCATTCAAATGTGAAATTTCAGAAGGACTAAAGTGGCACACATGTCTTTAGCCTTTGAAACTAGATATTCCTTCTAGAAATCATGGAAACAGTCTAAATACCCTTCAACTGATAGATGAATACTATTCAGCTTTAAAGAAAAATTCAGTCATGAAATTTGCAGGTAAATGGGTAGAACTAGAAAAGATCACACTGAGGGGATTATCCAGATCAAGAAAAACAAACACTATATGTTTCCTACCTGTGGTTCCTAGCTCCACATATTCAGATGTGAATATAGCCTGGAGTGACTACAGAAACCAGGACAGTAAAAATGTACAGTGGGGTGCAGGGGAGCAGCGAGATGAGAATAGCAGGGTACCCGTGATGTGAAGAGGAAAATGGGTGGGCTTTGATTAGGGAGGGGGCGAGACAAATACAGAAGAAGGAAGTAAAATAACAATGAGATGTCTGTAAAGGTCATAAGGAGCCATATTATTATCTACTGACCTAAAATTACATGTACTACATATATGTCTATGTATACATATACAAATAGAGTTTAAATGAAAGATTCCCATCTGGGCTGACAATGCTCCCTGCAAGAGCTATAGACTGTCAATCAAAAGCCACAAGAGAAGCCTTCTTTTGAGCTGTTGGTCAGGGCTGTCCAAGAAACCACCAAAACTTTATAGGCTATTATTGTTGTCCTTAGTTGCCTTCCAGAGGTTGAAGATAAAGTCCCTATGGTTGAAGATACCATGTACTTCAGGCACAAGATCCAGAGGGTTGGAACTGGATCTGACCTGAAAACCTCCTTCCTGAGGACTAGCTTTCACGGCCAGAAGGTGCCATGCAAGCTTCCAAGGGAGGGAAGCAACCAATAGCTACACCCAGCTGTGATGCCTATGGACTGAAGCAACAATCAACATGACATGATATCAACTAAGCTGCAACAGTGGCATGTGTATCTTGGCAGCAACCAATATCTCTCTCCTTGGGCTTCAGACCCATTCAACAAGAAGGAAAGCATGCCCAGTACTAGAAATTTAGCCAATTTACCAGGGCGAGTGAAACCATGGATCTTGTAGGAGAACCTACAACTGCTGCTTTACTAAACCAACATAATTCCTAATTACATTCTAAATATTTGTCCTTATACCCACAGATGATTATAAATTGCACTTCTCATCAAAGGAACATCTTCTTGGTACAGATGAAGACCTTACAGAAAACCACAAATGATCAAAACACAAAAAATAAGTGACTTGTGGTACCCAGTGCTAACTGATACATCTATAACGTAATTCCTGCACTCAAGGCTCAGGGATCACAGAGGAAGAGAAGGTGGAAAATGGCAAGAAGCAGAGGACCAGGAAATCTGCTCTGAGAATGTGTGTCCCAGAAATGTCAGAAGCTACACCCATGAAGCCTCATCAACATGGCTGCTTACACAAGACCTGAACAAGGACAGCACTAATAGACACGCTGACATGGAAGGGGGAACTTTCATGGTGCCTAAACCCCAAACAAAGAACTACAGGCAACTAAGGAATACGGAAAGCAAGAGAAATCATCTTCCCCAGGAAGGAGCCTCTAAATTAGTTATCCAATTATTAAGTGGTCAGCCTTGAAACATGTACATACAAGTAACATAGGGATTGAGCAGATTATGCTTATATATTTAGAAATACACACACACACACACACACACACACACACACACACACACACACCACTCATATGTAGCAAAAATGCCAGGAGTAGAGGCCATAAATTTGAGAGAGAGGGAGAATAAGGGGATGGTATAAGGGAAAAGTTGGAGGGAGGAAAGGGGAAGGGAAAATGATAAAATTCTATTTTAATTTCAAAATTAAAATATCTTGAAACCAGAAAAGCATTTGAACAAAAGGATAGGTAGGGTTTATTTTTATCGGACTTTTAATCCTCATAAATATGCTGATCCTCTGAGTAATATAAAAATGTAATACAATTTCCATAAAAAGTAAAGCTAGGGGCCTGGGTTTGGTTCCCAGTACCTAGACCAGGTAGATCACAGCCGCCTGTGACTGCCCCCTCTTGGTCTCTGAAAATACTGCACACACATGGTCCACATAAACACATGCAAGCACACATGCACACAACATAAATACAAAATAATGATTCCTAAAAATAAATAAATAAAATGAAACTTTTCCCCTAGAGTTATGCAGGCTAACTTTTAAGTTGATATGGAAATTAACATATAAGAATATAATGAAAAAATTCTAAAAAGAAATAACAGCAATAAGGAAGGATTTGTCCTACTTACCCCCCCCCACACACACACACAGACACACTAGAAGCACTGCGATACTGGCATATAAACATCCAGGAAAGAAGGTCAGGCATAAGCCCAAATGCATGTGGAAAATTACTGTACAGTAGAGATGATGTCCGATACCCCATATCACTGTCCTTGCAGACACCAGTCGTCAACTGAAGTGACTCATAGCTTCCTGGTGTACTTGCCTCCCTCGGCACGCCATCACAATCAACCCCAAAGGTCACAAGTTAGTTGTGTCATCCCCACATGCTGTGGAATTCAAGCAGCCTCTTTCCTGTCATCACACGCTGAAATCCAAGGGCATCTGCAGCCTAAACCCCAAATCACATCTTTGAGTTCTGGTACAATTCAAAGACCATTCTGCTTCTCTGTTAGATGGGGTTTACACAGCGGGCAGAAATCTCACGACTAATCCGAACAGGGAGACTATGATACCAAAAAATTAATTACCAGAAATAAGGTGTTAATAGAAGACAAAAGACAATTTTAATGATAACGATAGGGATGGGAGTACCCATATAAGGGACAGTTCGCACAGAAGGGGCTCCTCCCTAAAATTCTTCACTACAAAGGTGGTAGGTGCACTCCAGCAGAGGAGCTGATGAGCTTGCTGGGTGACCCCCGGTCGGGGTTGGTGACCCCTGGTTGGGGTTGGTTGGCAGCTGGTTGGCGTTGGTTGGCAGCTGGTGGGCTGAAACTGCCTAACAGTGTGCTTTCAGAAGACATCCAACATACCGAGGCTGGCAGGGCAGCTGAGGGAGAAAGACACTGGCAGCCTTGCTTTAAGAGCAAGGACAAGGACACCAGGGACAGCCAGAGTGAGCCAGTTCTGCAGTGTCCCTCCGGTGCCCTCTACTGACAAAGTGCCATTGTGCCAGCTGGCAAAGCAAGCGGGCTGCTGGGCCCATCTCCAGGATCACAGATCAAAGGCAAGGGATGCGGAGAAAGGATGCTGAGCTGGCAACTGAACAGGATCACCGGGAAAAGGCTAACTCAAGGATCTGACGCCGCCTTGTCCGATAAACTAAAAACAAGCACCTAAAGATGAGATGAGGTCACATGCAAGGAACCGAAGAGCAGACTTGAAGGGTCTCTATCGGGCCAACAGCAAAGCAAAGAAGTGGCTGTGGCCGTAATGGGTTCTGGCAAGCTGTATGCGATTAAGACAAGCTGTATCAAATCTTATTAGATCTAGCAACACTGTTTCAAATGAGGATTTGAGTCCCATAGGCACCTACTTAAGTATTCAGGTTCTTGTGTCCCTGGGCAAAGAACTGGACCAGAGACACGTGGTTAGAAATAAAAATGGACATTTTAGTAAGAAGGGGGAAATATTTCCAAGAATGGGAGTGGGCTAGTAAGCTGAGAAACACATGCTCCAAAAGCACCGGTACAAATTTCATGATCCTCTTACAGACTGTTTACTCAGTTCCTGCCTCTCGCACCTTTGAAAACAACAGGACTTTTTGGGCATTTTTTTTTTTTTTTGTCTCTAGTCTCTTGCCACAGTACTGAAAGATGGTCAGAATAAAAGAACTGCTCTTCTTAATAGGCAAACACTCACTAACAAAACATGAAGACAGAATGATAAAATTAGAAAAAAATTTCATAAATCACACTTTAAAAATTGACTCAGGAAATGATCACTAATGAATGTGAGGCTCACTGCACAAGAAGTGATTTGTCCGAATACGACACAACTGTTCTGAAGGAAAGAGTTAACTGAAAAATGTGATGGTCTTCAGTTTTGCCTATCATTCACATTCAGCCTCACTAACCCACTCCTCCTACTGTGAGGAAATACCCGTATGCAGTTTTTCTCCTACCCAGCATAAGCAAGGTCATAGGTTTGCTCTTCAGACCGTCCCCCTCCACACACACACATTCATGTATACATAGGAACTTACAGATAAACTGACCCTAAACGCTGAGGTGGCTGAATCTACCCACCTGTCTCACGGAAAGAAGCACAAGGTAGGTACCAGTGAGAGAAGAATGCAGGGCAGGTCTAAAGGGACAGGCCTGAGCGTAAGATCCTAATGGTGCGGCATTACCAGAATCACACATGTCAAGGTACACTTTGAAGTTATTATCTGGATATTGCTGAGTAAAACTCCCAAAGTTTTGCATGAAGACAATGCATCCACATTCTGCCGAGTGAGGACACGGGGACCTTACTCTAATACATGCTCTGATGCTTGACTTTCACCATGCATTGCCTTGTTTCGGGCCGAGGGAAAGACAGGGACAAAGCACAGATGTCATACAGGAGACAGCCAGATTCAGAACTGCACTGTCTCCCTCCGGGGTAAAACAATGATCTGAGTCTCAACCCCAAGAAACTAGAAGCAAACCCACTGTGGGCGGAAGGAACAGTAGACAAGAGCAGACGGACAAAACGGGCAGTCATGTGACATAATAAAACGTGCTGCTTCTTCTAAACTATTAGTTACCTGGGGCTATAGCGCAGAGGTAGAGTGCTTGCCCTGGATACACTGGCCCTGGGGTACAATACCAGTCCTGCCACAAATTAATTTAAAATGTTCTAGCAAGACAAGCACAGATAAAAACTGAGAAGATCCGGCCGGGCGGTGGTGGCGCACGCCTTTAATCCCAGCACTCGGGAGGCAGAGCCAGGTGGATCTCTGTGAGTTCGAGGCCAGCCTGGGCTACCGAGTGAGTTCCAGGAAAGGCACAAAGCTACACAGAGAAACCCTGTCTCGAAAAACCAAAAAAAAAAAAAAAAAAAAACCAAAAAAAAAAAACAAAAAAAACCTGAGAAGATCCAATTCATTACTCTCAGAAAATAAACAGGGGCAGTCACACAGGCCCTGCTGCTACTTAAAAGTACCGGGGGAAAGTCAGTGCAATGAGATGAATCTTCCACAAAGAATGATGTATTGGAATCCTGATGTCCAACATCTCAGGTGCAAAGTCCTTCAGGTATAATTCAGACGTAATTGGTTTCACTAAAATGAAGTCACAGTGAAGTAGAGTGGGTTCCTAACCCAGAGCGGCTGGTGACCTTATAAAAAGAGGGGGTATGAAGACGGAGGCAGTGAATGATGCTCCTGAGTCCTGGGAGAAGAAAAGGATTCACCTCTACAGATTTCCGTGGAAATATGCCCCCACTGACACCATGCTGATATTAGACTCCTGGCTTTCAGAATTTGATACAGAACATTTTTGTAGCTCTACACCACTCAGTGTGTGGAACTCTGTTACAGCCCCCTGGAAAATAAATGCAATTCTAAACAACTTTGTGCTCATAAGTTCATCAACCTAGAAGAAACCAAATAGTTTCCCAAGGCTATTAACTCTCAATTCAGTCAGGATAACAGGGGTCAGGATTACAGTAGGGGGGTGGCCTTAACAACCACTTAAGACACTGAACTTGTAACTCAAAACTCCTGAAGAAGAAACTCCTGATCCAGATAATTGTACTGGAAATTTTTACCAGACATTCCAAGAATTAGCACACATTTTCCATCGTCACCTACAGAAAGCACAAGACGGGGTGGGGGGGCATTCTGTCTCGCTCATTCATGAGACAAGTGTTACTCCAGCACTAAATGCGGACAAGGCAACTCACACATACACAATGACGCTGAAACCCATAACTCTCATAAACACAGGCACAGAGGTCCTAGGCAAAATGTCAGAAAATCAAATCCAACAACATAAAAAAACGTACCCCTTAACCAGGTAGGATCCAGGACAGATATGCAAGGCTTGTTCAGTGTTTGAAAACCAAGCAATGTGTCCCTTTCTATCAGTAAGTTAGAGAAGAAAAGTCATATGATGGCATTGGTGATATAAAGAATCTAATAAATACAGTAGCAGTGCTGTGGGATGTTCTGTATGTCAAATGTGTTGCTGATTAGTCAATAATTAAAACACTGATTGGCCATTGGCTAGGCAGGAAGTGTAGGCGGGACAAGGAGGAGAATAAAGCTGGGAAGTGGAAGGCTGAGTCAGAGAGACACTGCCAGCCGCCACGATGAGAAACAGCATGTGAAGATGCCGGTAAGCCACAAGCCACGTGGCAAGGTATAGATTAATAGAAATGGGTTAATTTAAGCTGTAAGAACAGTTAGCAAGAAGCCTGCCACGGCCATACAGTTTGTAAGCAAAATAAGCCTCTGTGTTTACTTGGTTGGGTTTGAAAAGCTGTGGGACTGGCAGGTGAGAGAGATTTGTCCTGACTGTGGGCCAGGCAGGAAAACTCTACCTACAAATGGCGTCCAACGTGGTGGCAAGAGTTTCCACCTAAAAACCTGAGAAAAGATTCTAAAACGGAGCTAAAAACAGTTCCTAATTGTCTCTCTCAAATGAGCGGCAGCTGCTGGTTTGAGCTACTGGTGGGTTCCTAGCGTGCGTGCTCCACCTGCCTATGGCGGGAATGAGGCCTTTGCAAGTGGCACTTTGAGCTGCATAGTGGATTTAGCCTTTGCTGGTGCAGAGCAAAAGGGGAGGTTTCTGGGCTACACGCTGCTTGGCTAAAAGCATAGACCCCCGATAGCTCCCAGAGCTGGCGGTAAACCATGGCCATGTTGGGAAGCTGAGGTGGGTGGATCCAGCAGCCACAGCTGCTGCAGTTTAAGGCAATAGATTCACAATAAGACAGATTCAGATGTAATAGTTTACAATGTGTGTAAAAGATACGTAGGCTTGAAAGAGACAAAAAAGGTGATATATAGAGTTATAGAAATAAATACATAGTTTTAAAAAATAAAGTCTTTAAAGAGACAGTAAAATTAATATAAAAAATAAGCCACGTGAAGATGAATATTACACAGAGAATCTGGATTGTGTTGTCTTTGGGATTTTTAACTGCAGAAAAACATTTGATTGTAAAAGCTGTTGAGTTATGCCAAAATGTATATTTTAAAGGTACCTTGACTTCAAAATTTGGATATAAGGATATGTTGCTTCGGAAAAGAGTTTCTGCTTTTGTTCCCACAGAAAGCCAAAGGCTATGGATTTGTTCCAGATTAAGATACATCAGGTTTGACCAGCCAAGACCCCCTGAAAGGTCTCCGATGACACCATGGCCCAGATGATCCAACATCCAGAATGGTTTGAAGGCAACTGGCTCAGACGATACACCCTCATGGACTTTTCCATGATCCTAAAATTTTCTTTGTATCCCCATAAGATACAGCGCCCCCCTCCAGCAGGAAGTAGTAAGAGAAGCTACGCCCAAATTCCCAAATTATATGTAATTTTACTTTGTTAAGGTTAAAACCTTCCTTTTTTTTTTTTAAAAAAAAAGGGGGGGGGAGTGCTGTGGGATGTTCTGTATGTCAAATGTGTTGCTGATTAGTCAATAATTAAAACACTGATTGGCCATTGGCTAGGCAGGAAGTATAGGCGGGACAAGGAGGAGAATAAAGCTGGGAAGTGGAAGGCTGAGTCAGCTGCCATGATGACAAACAGCATGTGAAGATGCCGGTAAGCCACAAGCCACGTGGCAAGGTATAGATTAATAGAAATGGGTTAATTTAAGCTGTAAGAACAGTTAGCAAGAAGCCTGCCACGGCCATACAGTTTGTAAGCAAAATAAGCCTCTGTGTTTACTTGGTTGGGTTTGAAAGGCTGTGGGACTGGCAGGTGAGAGAGATTTGTCCTGACTGTGGGCCAGGCAGGAAAACTCTACCTACAGTAGCAGTTTAAAAAAATAAGAACACAGCTGGGCAGTGGTGGTACATGCCTTTAATCTCAGCCCTCAGGAGGTAGAGGCAGGTGGATCTCTGAGAGTCTGAGGCCAGCCTGGTTTACAGAGTGAGTTCCAGGACAGCCAGGACTGTTATATAGAGAAACCTTGTCTTGGAAAAACAAAAACAAACAAACAAACAAAAACCCAAAAGAACACATGGGAAGCCTAGTGCCTGATGCATAAATATGAAGGCCTGTGTTTGGATCTCCATACCCATTTATTAAGAGCCAGGTGTGGATGAACACAATTGTAACTTTAGCTTGGGAAGGGTGGAGTATGGTAGATTCCCTGAACTCACTGGCCAACTAGTCTAGTCAGGTGATCAGTGGGTTCAGTGAAAGATAAAGTGGGGAGCACCTGGGGCAGATACCTTACATCACCCTCTGGCCTACTTGAGCATCTGCACACACGTGCACATACACAAAGAACAGAGTATGTTCTCAACCTCAAAGAGCATCTCTGAAAACACATTGCTGTGGTGATACATTGTGCCCCCCAATATATTGTGTACCCTAATAAAACTTCTCTGGGGTCAGAGAACAGAACATCCACTAGATTAGACATAGAGGCCAGAAAATAGTGGCATACACACACCTTTAATTCTATCACTTGGGAGGCAGAGATCCCTCTGGATCTCTGTGAGTTCAAGGCCACACTGGGAACAGAGCTAGGTGTGGTGGCACACATCTTTAATCCCAGCACTTGAGATCTTATGTCTTTGCTTGGGAAGCACACACGCCTTTAATCCCAGGAAGTGATGGCAGGAAGCAGAAAGGTATACAAGGCATGAGGACCAGGAACTAGAGGCTTAATTTAGCAGCAGTTCACTGAGAGCCATTCGGGCAAGGACTCAAAGCTTTCAGTCTGAGGAAACAAGATCAGCTAGCTGAGGAGATGGCAAGGTGAGGTTAGTTGTGGCTTGTCCTGTCTCTCTGGTCTTTCAGCTTTCACCCCAATATCTGGCTCTGGATTTTTTTTATTAATAAGACTGTTTAGCAATCCATCTTACACATCACTAATTTTATTAAGGATAAATACTTCAGGATGAGTGCTTTCCCTTAGCAACAAGGAAGAATGTCTATTTCTTCATTCTTAATGTAGAACCAGAAATTGTATTCTCTGCAACGAGGTAAAAGAAATGAAAAGCACGCAGCCTAGAAAACATGAAATAGAAACGTTTCCATTTTCAGATGATACTGTTGTCTGTGTCGAAAACATTTAGGAAATGTTGACCATCGTGGTACAAACCCTTAGTCCCAGCACTCTGGAGGCTAAGACCGGAGGACTGTGAGTGCAAAGCCAGGCTGGCTGAGTTGTGAGACCTTACAGGGGTGGGGGAGAGTACAGGAAGGGATAGAAATTCTAAGACAGTCTTAGTCACTATTCTGTTGCTGAGAAGAAACACCATGACCAAGGCAAGTCTGATAAAAGAAAGCATTTAATTGAGGGTTTACTTACAGTTTCAGAGGGTGAGTCCATGGTCATTATGGCCGGGAGCATGGTGGCAGGCAGATTTGGGGCTGAGAGCTTACACTCTGATTGGCAGGCAGAGAGAGGCAGACTGGGCCTGCCATGGGCTTTTGAAACCTCACAGCCCACCCCCAGTGACAAACCTCCTCCAAGAAGGCCACACCTCCTAATCCTCCCCAAATAGAATTGAGAGACTAAGTATGCAGAGGTGTGGGCACATGGAAGTCATTCTCTCTCATATTACCTCTTCCCACTCCCTGACCCCCATAGCTTGTAGCCACATCATAATGCAAAATGCATTCAGTCCAACTTCAAAAGTCTTCATAGCCTTTTACAATCTCAGCACCATTTTAAAGTCCAAAGTCCATGTCTCTTCTGAGACTCAAGGCAATCTCTTAACTGCAATCCCATGTAAAAGAAAAAGGCAAACCACCATACCTGTCTTAGCTAGGGTTACAATTCCTGTGATGAAACACCATTAGCAAAAGCTACTTGTGGAAGGAAGGGTTTATCTGACTTACATATTGGGATATCATAATCCATTGAGGGAAGTCAACTCAGGAACTCAAACCAGGCAGGAACCTGGTTTGCAGAGACCATGAAGGGGTGTTGCTTATTGGCTTGTTCCTCATGACTTGTTCAGTCCGCTTTCTTATAGCACCCAGCACCATCATCCCAGGGATGGCCCCACTCATGGTAGGCTGGGCCCTCCCACATCAATCACTAATTAAGAAAATGACCTACATGCTTGCCTACAGCCCAATCTTACAGAAACATTTTCTCAATTGAGGCTCCCTCCTCTCAGATGATTTCAGCTTGTGTAAAGTTGACATAAAACCAACCAGCATCAGTATTTATATAAACACATCTAGAACCAGCTTTTAAAATCATAGGACCCATGATCAACTCAGTTGAATTCCTGTATTCTGACAACAAACAGATGGAGACAAAATAAAAAATGAATGCCATTTGACATTACAATTGCTCCAAAAAAGTCAATATTTAGGTACCTGTGGTGGTATTGTGTTCCCCAAAATATTGTGCACCCTAATAAACTTATCTGGGGTCAGAGAACAGAACAGCCACTAGATATAGAGGCTAGAAAATGGTGGCACTCACACCTTTAATCATAGCATTCCAGAGGCAGAGATCTACCTGGATCTCTATGTGTTCAAGGATACAGCCAAGCATGATGACGCCTTTAATCCCAGAAAGTGAGCATTTAATCCCAGGGAGTGATGGCAGAAAGCAGAAAGGTATATAAGGCATGAAGACCAGGAACTAGAACTTTTAGCTACTTATGCTTTTAGGCTTTTGAGCAGCAGTTCAGCTGAGACCTATCTGGATGAGGACTCAGGGGCTTCCAGTCTGAGGAAACAGGATCAGCTGAGAAGTTGGCAAGGTGAGGAGGTTGTGGCCTGTTCTATCTCTCCAATCTTCCAGCATTCACCCCAATACCTGGCTCTGAGTTTGCTCTTATTAATAAGACCATTTAAGATTCGTGCTACAGGTATCATCACCCCAATGAAGCATGTGCAGACACTTAATGATGAATGTTGTAAGATCTAGTGAAGAAAACCAGAGAGATATGAAGATTCAATATCTTCATATCAGGCCAATTCTCCCCAAATTTATCTGAAAGTTAACGCAATTCATATCAAAACTCAGCCAAAATTTTTGGATATACAGTGAAATATATTCTAAAATTCACATGAGAACATAAAGACCTTAAGAATCTCTACTATAAATAGTAAGTAAATATAATATTATAATTTTATATAACAGAAATATAATATTGTAAATAATAGCATTTTATTTTGGCTTGCTACATACTCAATAGCATAGCTCCTTATGGTATTAAGCTTACTACACAGCTACAACAATCAAGGCTGTATGGTGTCGGTAGAAGGACAGAGGAGCAGGTCATGTAGCAAACTGGAGGCTGCAGAAGTAGGTCTTGATAGATGACACAGTAATTTTTGACAAAGGAGTAAGATCACTCCAATGCAGAAGCAATGGTCTTTGCAGCACTGTTGGAGCAACTGAACATTCATAGGACAGAAAAATGCAACGATAACATGAAAGACCACATCCTAAGTCTCACACTTCACACAAAACATAAAGCAAGCAAGTAAACCAACAAGCAAAAAAAACCCAAGCCAAACAACAACAAAAAACCAAAAATCTCAAAGTGGATTATGGAATATAAACTATAAAATTATAAAAAAAACTCCCATAAAATAAATTAGGAGAAAATATTCAGACCTCAAACTAAGCAGATACCTTAGAATCAATGCCATAAGAAGAAAGAATAACTAAGTTGGGCATCTTCAAAATTTAAAATTTTGTCCTGATGAAAGGATGAAGACAAACTGCAGGCAGGGAGAAAGCCTGTCCACTGCACACCCTACAAAGGGATCTAGACCACAAACACCCAGTCCTTAGGCTGTGCAGTAGCCATGCCATCAACCACTTCTCATACTAACTACCCTGCGGTACTGCAGATCCCACAGGACAACGGACTCAGTACCACAGGACTGCACTTGTTTCACTCACCATGCTTAAGGTCTAAGTCTCTATTATCATGTCCAACTTCATTACAAATTCAGGGATTACCGTTGCCACCATAGTCATACCCAATAGTTCAATAAATAACTTACAGAACTCAAGAAAATATCTATGCTTACTGATTTGCTGTTAAAAATACAACTCAGATGCTGTGGAACAATCTCCACACACTGTGAATATGTATTGCTCTCATTGTTAATAAAAAGCTGATTGGCTGATGGGTAGGCAGGATTTTTTGGGCAGAGAGAATGCTGGGAAGAAGGAGGGCAGAGCCAGAGGAGTCGCCAAGTAGATGGAAAGGAAGCAGGACATGCAGGAGAGGTAAAAGCCACAAGCCTGGGGGCAGCACATAGATGAATAGGAATGGGTTAATTTAAGTTGTAAGAGCTGGTTAGTAATAAGTCTGAGCTACTGGCCAAACATTTATAATTAATAATAAGTCTCTGGGTGGTTTTTTGGGAAGTGGCTGGTGGAACAGGGCTGATCTTGGTCCAGATGAAAAACTCTGCCTACACTCAGAGACAGCTAAATGGCATGGACACAAGGGAAAGTGTGTGGAGGGTGGGATATGCAAAGTGTCCTTGGAACACACACTCTGTGGTTTCTAAAAAATGTCTTATTGTATACTCAGAATTGAGGCAATCATCCATCAATGCCGTTTGAACTCTCTCTAGCACTCCTGCCCTCCTTAGAGGCAAAGTAGCACAGCTGAGAGTTCTGATCCCCTCATCATGGCTGGCTCCTCTAGCGGCCAGCCCCATCTCTAATCTATCCAGGAACCCCAGATAAGCATCATCTCACCAGCGTTCAGGCAACATTCCTTGTCCTAGTTAGGGTTACTACTGCAGTGATGAAACACCATAACCAAAAGCAACTAAAGAATGAAAAAGTTTATTTCACTCACAGTTCCACATCATTGTTCATCATTGAAGGAAGTCAGGACAGGAACCTGAAGGCAGGAGCTGATACAGAGGCCATGGAGTGGTGCTGCTTACTGGCTTGCTCCCTATGGCTTGCTCAGCCTGCTTTCTTAAAGAATTTAGGACTACCTGCCCAGAGATGGCACCACCCACCACGGGCTGCCCCCCCCCCAATCTCTTATTAAGAGAATGTCTACAGGCTTGCTTACAGCCTGATCTTTATAGAGACGTTTTCTCAGTTGAGGTTCCCTCCTCTCAGATGACTCTAGCTTGTGTCAAGTCCAAGCCAGCCAGCTCACTCCTATCACTGGGAAGAGCACAAGTGTTTTAGAAGCCGTGTTTCATGAATCACAGGCCAGAACTGACTTTTCATTATTAATATACTGTAGTAAAGAACTCTAAAGAGTTAAAATTTTAAACAAATCAAACAGTGCAATCAGAAAACAGACAAAAGATATGCCTGACAATTCACCAAAGGGGATACACAGATGATAAACACATAGAAAGATGTTTCATGTTATTTGCAAATGCCCAGAGGCCCAGCATTTATGTGAAGAACACATACAAGGCCCTAGGTTCGATCTCCAGTGCTGCCAAGAACACAAATAAAACAATCTATTCAGTATTCAGTATTCAGAAAAACAGTATTCAACCACGAAACACCTATAAGAATGACAAATATAATATTACAAATAATGATGTCTGATACTGTGAAGGATGTGGAGACAGTGATCATGCACAGCTGATGGGAATGTAAGACTATACTTATCCTCAAAAGTAGTTTGGTAATTCGTTCCTTTGATGCTTATGTGCACTTTACACATGATCAAGAAAGAACACTTGGGCAGCCGGGTGGTGGTTGTGCACACTTTTAATCCCAGCATTTGGGGAGGCAGATGCAGGCAGATCTCTGTGATTTCGAGGCTAGCCTGGTCTACAGAGTGAGCTCCAGGACCGCCAGGGCTGTTACACAGAGAAACCCTTTATTGAAAGAAAAAAAAAAAAAAGGAAAGCTGTAGAAAGCTATAGCTTTAATAAGTGCTGACTTGGGAGCTCAAATGGCATCGAAACACGCTCTTTCTCAGTGTTTCACTCTGCTTTCTTATCATGCAGACTTCTATGACCTATCAAAGACAGAGTGAATCAGAAATCCTCAGAGTTAGACTCTAGAATCTATTTTAAAATACAATGATTTCCTGGCAGAATGTCATACACTTTAAATGTTGGTTAAATGTTTCACTCCTGTGGCAACCTAATAGCAAACTTACTGCTGGCAGGGACAGCCCTTCTGACTCATTCACAGCTACAATTGTACTAGAAGGACATGAAGAAAGCACTGTGCAAAGTCTGGTAGGTCTTGGAACGCTGAGATCCTTGTTCCTATTGGGGTCAAGAGGTATTTGAAAAATGATTCCATACCCTTTGGGAAAGTCTGGGTTGGTGAAAGTATAGTTCAAAGTCTTTTAGCAATCATGCCCAGAGAGTGCTCATAAATTATTAATAAATGGGGCTGGAGAGATGGCTCAGCAGTTAAAAACACTGACTGCTTTTCCAGAGGTCCTGGGTTCAATTCCCAGCACCCACATGGCAACTCACAACTGTCTGTAATGCCAAGATCTGACACTCTCACATAGACATAAATGCAGACAAAACACCAATGCAAGTAAAATAAAAATAAATAATTAAGAAAAAAAAGGAACACAAGCTGAGAAAGCCATGGCAAGCAAATCAGGAAATTGTGTTCTCCAGTGGCCTCTGTTTCATTTAAAATGATTAATAAATGATTATATATTATAGTTAGTTAAGATGAAAATCTTATACAGTAGTTCAAATAGCTCCGTTCTTAGTCCCACCTTGAACAATGATGATAAATATATCTGCACTTGACAAAACAAGGAGACAGCACAGGATGAAATATGTTTTAAGGGAGAGTGCTGGAATTAAGGGTATGGTGGCACACACCTGTAATTCCAGCATTCAGAAGGTGGGGGGCAGGAATATCAGAAGTTCAAGCTACACACTAAGTTTGAGGCCAGCCTGGGTTACATGAAATAAGATGTGTGTGTGTGTGTGTGTGTGTGTGTGTGTGTGTGTGTGTGTGTGTGTGTGTGTATTGTACGATAACATGGCCACCCTAACATTAATTTGATTTTGTTTTGCTTCTGGTCCTCTCATTCTGTTTGAAGCACTTTTTGTATATGTGCTCTTGGCTCCACTCTCCCTGAGTGTGAACACTTGGGCTGCCAGTTTGTCTGGACTTAGAACTATAACACAAATCCAGCAGGCAAAAAATGGTTCATTTTTAATGCTTGGTGAAAAATAACCCACATTCTGGCTTGAGTAACACTAATCAAACTTGGCCACTGTACCCATTCATAAATAAATCACAGGGCTAAAGGAACTAGACACTCTGACTGGCCATGTTGGAGACCTGATTCACTTTTTGGAGCTAAAGGTAGTGCCAGCCACCTCTGAGTCACATTGACACTCAGAATAGGGGAGAATCATTGCTGCCCAGAAAGTCTGATTACCACTATCACTCAAAAAGAGACGGGCTGCTGAGCTACAGACACCAGTGAAGTAAGCCATGGCTCCTACTTACCCCGGGCATGCATTTGACTCAGGAAGATGACAGACAGGGGTACAAATGACACAAAAGTTTTCATGGAAGACCAACAAGTCAATGGAGACCAGGGTTGTTGTAGCTAGAGTTTTCCTGCCTGTCCCACAGTCAGGACAAATCTCTCTCACCCACCAGTCCCACAGCTGCTCAGACCCAACCAAGTAAACACAGAGACTTATATTGCTTACAAACCATATGGGCGTGGCAGGCTTCTTGCTAACTGTTCTTACAGCTTAAATTAATCCATTTCTATAAATCTATACCTTGCCACGTGGCTCGTGGCTTACCGGCATCTTCACATGCTGCTTGTCATGGCGGCGGCTGGCAGTGTCTCCCTTTCCCTTCCTGTTCTTTCTTTTCTCCTCTCTGTTAGTCCTGCCTATACTTCCTGCCTAGCCACTGGCCAATCAGTGTTTTATTTATTGACCAATCAGAGCAACACATTTGCCATACAGAACATCCCACAGCAGGTTGTAGCTAAGGAAGATGTCAGAAGTTGGTAACCGAGTGTCTGAGTCTAGAAAGGCCCACAAGTTTCTGTGAAGTATAAAAGGAGGGGACGAGAGCTATTTGAAGGTGTGTGCAGGTGGTCTCTTTACACAATTTGTTTCCCTTGAAAACAGAACTTATGCCTTATTTTTGTGTCCCTAGAGTCCAGTATGGCACTTGATGTTGTAAGCATTCACTGAAAGTTTGGTGAATTTGTTAATATTCCTTCATTAGCATTCAATCTGAATTCCAACAAAGATCTGGAAATAGATATTAAACTTCATTATTCTGAATAGGAAACTAAGAGAGAGGGGTTAGGTCACTACCACCACAGTGCCAGCTAATGGTAATGCCAAGTTAACCCTTTACAGATATAGGCAGGCCAAGCTAAACCCAAACCAGACCTAAGAATGCCACAGATCTGTGCCTTGCCTTTTGAGAAATGAAATGAGACATGAACTGAAGTTTACAAAAAAAGTTAGCATTTCTTCTTATAATGGCCCAAATGTCAGATTTTCTGCTAATGATTTCAGATGCTGAGTGGTAAAAATTTATCTTAGAGTATTATTAAATAAATAAGTCCTTGGGGGAAAATGAGGGAAAACAATGTCTGTTTGGTGAGTTGCTAAGCAACACCACACATGCCAGGAACTCCTTTTGGACTTCCTATTGAAGGTGGAGACGTCCAGACCAACGGGTACTTTGCTTGTTTCTGTCTCACTAGTTTTCACTGGAAAATTAAAGTGAACCAGTAAACAAACCTCCAAAATTAACAGCGCTGACATTGGATGGATGGACACTGCTGTGTGTTAAATTTAACTGGACTCTTCCTAAGGCTGCTGTTTACAAGTTTCTACAGCAGTACTCAGACTAAATGTGGAATCTGTACAGTGTGTCCCTAGGAAAGCCTACCACAAGGATAAAAAGAAACCAAACAGCATCCATTCCCCACAGTATTAGATTACTGAAATCCATAATACAATAGGATTGTGGTAGCTAGGTGAAGAAAAATATAATTCTGTGATTCCCACTTTAAATAAGGGAAAAATTTATGAGAAGTAGGTGTTTGACTATTTAAAGGAAGTCATTCCATCCACAGGGAGAAAGACTGACAGTCTCAGGCCTTGTTTGAGCAAAAGCCAGTTGCTCTGTAAAGGATAAACACATTAAAGTAAAACCAGAAAGGGATCATTAACAAACAGACAAGAATGAAGAGCAGGAAACATGTTCACTGAGGGGTCCTGGGCTCATGAAAGCCAAGACTAAAGTTAAGTCAGATTCAGTACAAAAGGGACCAGGTGCTACTTGAGTTATTGTGCATTAAAACTGCAGAGAGTCTCTTAAAATTACTTTTCTTGTAAGTAAAATTGAGGTAAACACACACCCAACTCTAAGTTACTTGTTTAGATACATTTTCAACCAATCTAAATTACTTTTGATGGTGAGGATGTCATTTTAGTAAGAATGTCTCACACTTTAAGTATTGACACTGTAAAAACACACAGACTTATTACTATGTTTATTAACTTTGTGATTTGTTTATCAGAATCACATCTGAGGCCTTCCATCCCGTGGTCCTACTGCTTTACCTACCCATTTCAGCCCAGGGAGTCTCTCTTACGAATCCCCTCTTGACTTGGAAACTTCCACTTTTAGCTAGATACTAAATAAGTCCCCCTTTGGCTGTTATTAAACTCAGGATGAAGATCTCTCCAGTGAGATTGTAACTCCATGAAGGATCTGCCTATTCCATCCTAACTAAAGTCATACATTTATTATATAGGTAAAAACACAGAATTCGACATTCAAGGTAAATATAAAGTAATTGAAAGGATTGGTTTCTCTATTCTTCCTTGACTAAGTCACTTTTCCACCCAGACGCTCCTGCTTAAACCAATGGACTCCACGTGTACTAGCAAGAAATGCTGAGGACAGACGAGAAAAGCACATCTCGGCAGTGACCTGCTGTCTTCTGGTGGGGAAAACATCCCAAAGGCAAGCAAACAGCAAAACCCTTCTGAAGGGTCGGGAGACCCCAGCCTTAACCAAAGCTCCAGCTCTGTGACTAGAGATTCCTAAGCCTCAGCATTTGCTCAGCTCACGACCTCTTCCCCATGAGGACTAGGTTTCTCAGAGATCGTCTCCTGCTCCTAGCGGTGTGTCTCATGCACGCTGGACTCTCAGGAAGTATTTCCTCTACCATCTTGAGTTTGCCATGGATCCCCTGCTCTCAACAAATACACAGTCCAGCTGGCGCAAAGATGACCAACAAGCAGTTGTAGTGGGCCAAAAATAAATATTATAATTAAGACGTAAGAGCAAACACAGCTTTAACAGTACACAGCATTACCATGCATACAGCAATGTTCCATACGCCTTACTGATGTAATCTGAGTGTTGATGCTTCCCAAATTCATAGGCTGAAATCCTGAAGTGTCACAGGGATGGTAGAAAGAGGTGGGATCTTTATAGGGAGTCATGGAGACGGATGTCTTATGAGGCCAAAGGAGTTTGTGTGGGTTAATTTTCCATGGCTGTGACAAAATGTCTGAGATAAGTCAGAAGGGTGAAAAGATTGTTTGGGTCATGGTTCCAGAAGGTTCAGATCATGGTTTATTAGCTCTGTTCGTTTAGACATTTAGACTTCTGAGTGAGAATACCATTGTAGGTCACACACACACACACACACACACACACACACACACACACACACACACACATACACAAAACGGTGGAACAATGCTACTCGTGACCAGAAGATAGGGTAGGAGAGGAGAGGACAGGAGGAGAGGTGGGGGGAAAGACCTGGGTCCACATGCCCTTCAAGAAGGAGTATGTCCCTGATGACCTAATGTCACTGGCTCCCACCTCACAGAGTTCACCACTTTCCAACAGGATCATGATCTGGTGACTGAACCTTTAACAGACAAACCTTGAAGGACATTTAAGATCCAAATCCCAACACAGGCTTTGTGTCCCTTTCACCACATGAAGATACATCTAAGAGGTGCCTTATGACTCAGAAAGGACTTTCCACACATACCAACTCTGCCAGTACCATGCATTGAAACGTCCGCTTCTAGAACTGTGAGAAGTAAATGTTTCTAAGCCACGTGGTAATGGTAATTTTGTTACAGCATCCGAAAGGGATGGTCTTAGACACATGTATCAATTCACCTGTTCACTACAAACCTACGAGGCAGGGGTTACTATTATTTCTATTTTCAGAGGCACACGTGAAGTAACTTCCCCCCAGGTCCTGCAGTTGCCTGCTTCTATGGTACTGATAATGAATTAGTGTGGTATAAACACAAAGACTGGAGCATCGCTGAAATTCTAGAAAAGTATTATATGACCCATTATGACTAAATTTTGTGTACCCCCAAATTCATACATTGAATTTCTAAGTTCTAGTTTGTCAGTATATGACTATACTTGGTCACTGGGTCTTTCTCAAAGCAACTAAATTTAAATCATACAATTATAGTTGTCTGTAATCACTATGATGCAGAGGAGGAGGAGGAGGAGGAGGAGGAGGAGGAGGAGGAGGAGGAGGAGGAGAAAATATCCAAGGGAGGACAGCGGGGAGACACAGGCAAAATGAGCCATCTGCAATCCAAGAGCGACCTCAGGGGAGGCCAACCAACCTATTCTGAGAAAATATATTTGTATTATTGAACACAGCATGAGGTAGGTTGTTTTAACAAGCCTAGCACACTAACATCGGATCAGATCATGCACATTTGCTAAACTACGGAAATTAAAAGGTGTCACTTATGCTAGAATTCCATAGACTCCTTTATGCATCAACATGGCCGATCCTATAATCTGGCAAGAGTGGGGACGGGGAGAATACAGGCGTCATAGCACTCTTGAAGGTTTCTAGTTCAGTCTTTTCCCCGAAGCTAAAGAAGGTGGTGAGGCTGGTTTAGTCCTGGAATGGCAGAAGAGAGGTGGAACTGGCAGAATCATTCACTCCAGTGTGGGATGACCACGCTAGCAGCGGAAATTAAAAGCAGAGAGTTCATCAGGGAGACCAGTGAGGGTAGAAATGACAGGGAGACACGTGAGGGACCTGAAGAGGAGGAGGAGGATGAGAATAACCTAAGAGAAGCCTTAGAAGTGAAGCGAGAGAGGCACAAGCCTCAACCAGGGTTATGGGATTTCAAAGAGATGGGGACACCATAGAAAATTGAGCTTGGAGGAGGCTCAGCATGAACCAGCTGCACAGCCTTAAGTTGGATGTGCCAGCTGGGGCGGAGGGAGGAATGAACATCTAGACCTAAGGCCTGTGGCAGGATTCCGTTCCTCAGATCCCAGTGCTGAGCAGGAGCGGAAATGAGATAATGGTGGAGGCATGAGCGATCCGAGTCCCAAAACCCAGTCCTTGGCATCCTCAGGATGTCTGGAGAGAGGAGACAGGGGAAATCACCTAATCAACAGGAGAATCGGGGATGAGGACCACCAAGTGCAAGGCGGGACAGGCTTAATGACCTGTTCTGTTTTTTAAATGAAGGATAGATTTCTTTGCCCTCCTGGAGACTTCAGTTCAAGCTAGATTTCACCAGTTCACACTATGCAACAAGAGGATCACAGTCTTTACTCTTCTCTTTGGGCCTTGGTAAACCTAGGCAGGGGATGGACATGGCCTAAGCATTATCTCGAGGTCCTGCAGGCATGGACAAACCCAGGACTCCTTTTCCAGAGGAGCTGGCCGGCCAAGCACTCCCTCCTTTCGCGAGCCACCCCATAGGAACGCGGGCGCCGTTCGGGACCCGGCTCCACTTGGAACGCTGGCCCGGGAATCGCGGGACGCGCGCTGGCCGCCAGGGCCACTTCCCCGCGCCTGAGGCCAGCCGAGGCGAAGCCTGGCCCCGGGAGGCGGGCCGAGGGGGCGGGCGGGGGCGGGGAGCAGGCGGCGGACCCCGGGAAGAAAAGAACATGGCTCCTGCGGCAGAGGGCAGCGCCGCTCCGGGGCGCGCGGGGCGCCAGTGACCGCGATGGTGAACTCCAACCGCGTGCAGCCGCAGCCGCCCGGGGATGCCAAGCGCTCGCCCGCACCGCGAGCTCCCGGGTCAGGCCGGCTGGCTGCAGGAGGTGCGGCTGGGGGCGCCGGCCTGGCCGTCCCGGGAGGCCTCCGGGAGCAGCGGGGCCTGGAGATCGAGATGGAGCGCATCCGGCAGGCGGCTGCGCGGGACCCCCCGGCCGGAGCCTCGGCCTCCCCTTCTCCTCCGCTCTCGTCGTGCTCCAGGCAGGCGTGGAGCCGCGATAACCCGGGCTTCGAGGCCGAGGAGGACGACGACGACGACGAGGTGGAAGGGGAGGAAGGAGGGATGGTGGTGGAGATGGACGTGGAGTGGCGCCCGGGCAGCCGCAGGTCGGCCTCCTCCTCGGCTGTGAGCTCGGCGGGCGCCCGCGGCCGGGCGCTGGGGAGTTACCGGGGCGCCGGGCACCCGAGCGGGAGGAGGCGCCGGCTAGAGGACCAGGGCGCGCCGTGTCCCAGCCCCGCAGGCGGCGGGGACCCGCTGCATCGCCACCTCCCCCTGGACCGGCAGCCGCCCCGAGTGGCCTGGGCCGAGAGGCTGGTGCGCGGGCTGCGAGGTAAGAACGGGACCCGCGGTGTCCGGTGAGAACTGCCTGTCTGCGGGCCCGAACCCTCGTCCTCCGCGTTCCCGCCTCCTTCCCGAGCGCCCTTCCCACCTCCGCTCACTTTGCGTGATTTCCGGTACCCAGCGCGGAATTCCACTGCGCCCTTGTTGGTGCGAATTCCTCAGGCACCTCCCTCTCCCTTTAGGATGCTAGCACACTTGGGAAAATAGGAGAAAGCCGTTTTCGGGAGTATCTGGGGCTTGTGGAGGACGAAGAGAGACTATTCTAGTACAACTGATGATAGTTGGAACTGTGTGTTTGCTAAATGTCACAAAATGAGGATCAAGTTTATTCCAGCTCCCATGCTTTTCATTTGGCGGCCATGCGCCATGTCCCTTCAACTAATCTAGGAGGGGACCTACAGCGTTACCCATGTTTTGAGAGTGATGCCTTTAGATGGGCAGGACTGGTGGAGAGGAGAGACGTTGACGACATGAATACAGTAACGCCTGTAGAAACGCAGTTTTGACCATTTCTCATTCTAGATGTATTTCTTAAACAGTTGCAAAGAAAACATTACCCCTACCCGGTGTGTGTTTAAAGACTGGAAGTCTGTTTTAAAATAATGTTTTCGGCCATTCCAACAAGATGATTGCTTCTCCAGATACCAGCTGGTTCGTGTGTCAGCCTTCCGTGCACACAACTCTCCACAAGGCTGGAGAGGACACAGATTTTCCAACAGCAGATTGAATCCCGTGTTCTCAAACTTTTGCCACCAGAGGCATCTGTGGAAAAGGGTTTTGCTAACTCCCATCCACCTAGTTATCTCACTCCCCACCTTTAAGAGTTTTATCCCGATATTTCTTGTTGTCCCCCCCTCCTCTGTCTGCAATTCCCAGTCCAGCACAGAAACTATCCAGATGTTGAAGCAATGTGGTTTAGACAGGCCTACATTTAAATCCTGGTTCTCCTACTGTTTGACCTTGAACATGTTATTTAACTGCTCTGACCCTTAAGTTTTCTTTTAGAAAAGAAATGGGCAGTACATAACCCTCGATGTGTTGAAATAATCAAATGAGAAGGTGTCTAAACTGGGCAGCAAATCTTTGCTGTGTTGTGTTTCACGATTATTAAAGATGATGAAAGTGCCTTTTTACACAACTTTTATATGTGTGTGCTAGTTAATGTGATTCGGGGCATTGTGAAAAGCAAAGCATCCTTTTGAGGTAACATTAATAGAATATTAATAGAATAGGAAAACACTACTGCTTTCTTAATGCCTGGAACCGTATGAAACAGATTCTTACTTTAAACTATGTAAGAAGTGCTTTTAAAAAGCATTCACCAACGTGAGATAAAAGTTTCTTATAAGCTAATAGATAATGGAAAGTCACATGATTTTAAATCAGCTTGAGCAGTTGGTCATATACTTAACTTTGAACTCAATAATGAGAGGCAATGAAATAAAATGTATACTTTTATATTTAGACATATATATGTTTATTTTTTTAAAGAAGAATTTCAGTAAACTCACAATGAGACAGATAGGCTTGATCGGTGGGAACCTTGTAGAGGTTCTGAGAGGAGGTGGGGGGCACTGGAGAGGCCATGGTAGCTGTGAGTTCCTTTCCAGGGTCTTGCCCTGAGCGTCTCTGCATCTGTTCCCTCGGTCATATCTAATAAACTTTAATAGTAATAATAATATAATGGGATGGTGCATCCATCGAAGGTGTAACTCACCGGAGAGCAGACTTGGGAAACTGTTAATTATAGAAAATTTGGAACATTTTATTTCTGTTATGAAGAAGTGTAGTTGGCATTCTTGTGACTTATTAAGTAAGCCACATGTATTAAATATTTAGCATGAAGATGGCGTTCTGCTAGCAGCCGTAAAAGAAACTAAGCTACAGTAACCTATCACTATTTTCCCAAGGACAGGGACCAGAAATGTAAAATAACTAACAGTGAATGGACTTATCCTCTTAGCAGTGAGTAGTTGGGGTTGCAGGACTGTCTGAAGCCTCGTTCTGGGGTACCCTGCATCTAACTGGGCCATTAAAATGTATCTCTAAATAGTAAGAAGCAGTTGGAGGCTTCTCAGCCGCAGCAGAGAATGCTGGAGGAACGGGACTCAGCAGCTTGGCATCCTGGATGGTTCCCAGAGGTTGATAGCCGGGCAGGGAGACAGCAGCCAGGCAGGTGTGGCAGGGGGGCCACCAGTGAAGAGGTGTTGGAAACCTGGACCAGAGGAGGCAAGGACAACTGAGTGATTTGATGACAGTGCCCCAGGCATCATCTTGGAAATGACACTCATTACTGTGACTCCTGCTGCACTGGCAAATTCTTAATCCACAAAAATAATGATACTGTCAGGATGGCTGAAAAATATAATGTAGAGGATTACTCTTAGTTTTCCTGAAATAAGCAGAACTTGGCACTGATGTATACTGTTTGATAAGTGTCCATCACTGTTTTGTCTCATATTTAACTTGCATTTCCCCTGCCTTCCCTTTTGAGGTCTACAGAGGAGCGTATTCAGTTATTGGAAAGGTTATGGAGGTTTATAAAGGTCTGAAGTTGGCTGTACGAAATAGTTCCACATCAAAGTGGTAACCAATACGGCTCTCCATTCCTAGCTGCAGCTCATGATCCTTGTGTTCAGTGGCTGATTAATTTGGCCTGTTTTAAATCTCTAGAATCCATTTGTCCTTCATCACCAGCCAAGCGTTATCCTAGATAGGAAGTTTTCAAGTGTGCGTAGGGGAACTTTTGCCCCTTCAGGAATATTTGGAAGTATCTGAATGTGTTGGGGCCTGTGACAACCCCAGGATGGGAGGAGGGATGCACCTGCTGGGTAGAAGGCAAGAGTGGTACTGGCATCTTACAGAGCACAGGGTGGCCTCTTACTCCGCTACAGCACACCATCCCACCCAGCACGTCAGGGGTAGAGAGGGCGAGACACTGTGCCCTAACCTGTGAAGTACACCATCCCACCCGGCACGTCAGGGGTAGAGAGGCTGAGACCCCGTGCCCTAACCCAATAGGTACACCATCCCACCCAGCATGACAGGGGTAGAGAGGCCGAGACCCCGTGCCCTAACCCAATAGGTACACCATCCCACCCAGCATGACAGGGGTAGAGAGGCTGAGACACCGTGCCCTAACCCAATAGGTACACCATCCCACCCGGCATGTCAGGGGTAGAGAGGCCGAGACCCCGTGCCCTAACCCAATAGGTACACCATCCCACCCGGCATGTCAGGGGTAGAGAGGCCGAGACCCCGTGCCCTAACCTGTGAAGTGGCAATGAATTACCCACTGTACTCAGTGCTCTTGACGCCTTTTTTTATGGTCATAGTTTGGTCCATAGGGTGTCCCCTATATTGTAGAAGCTATCCTCACACCATCTTCCTGATGAGGGAACCAAGGCTTTTATATCTTAAATGACTTCCCTAAGGTCACAACTATTAATTATTGGAACTAGGATTTAATTACAGGCGTTGGAGCCCGAAGCTGTTCTTGCTATGACAGATACCTGCCGTGCTGATACCTAACTTCAGTCAGCCATTTTTCATATTTTCCTACTTTTTGAATGTTGATTCTTCAGGACACTTAGAGTTAACCATATCATCGACTCTGTGTATCCTAATTCCTAGTTTATCTAAAGGGGAAGAACCTACTTTCTTTTTTTAATTGTGCCAAAGTTCGTGCAGCATCACATCTACCATTTTAGCCAGAGCTCGGTGGGCATTAGATATATTTCTAACAGTGTGGTTTACTTAACTGTTTTTTCCCCAGACTTTTTCATAATCATGTACAAATCCACAGCCAGTGAAATCAGAATTTTCCTTGCTGTGTCTGGCTTATTTTGTGTAGCCTGGTTTTAAGCTCCTGCCTGCAACAGTGTGCACCCGAACTTTGTTTCTAGAGATGACTGACTCCTGGTTCGTTGTGTATGTGAATTACATTTTGTTTATCCATTACTTAGTTGAGGGACATGTTTTTTAATTTAAATTTAGTATTTTTATTATTTTTGAGAGTTCCTTTCATGCATACAGTGTATTTTTATCATATTCACTCACACACACCCCATTTCCATAACTTCTCCCTGATAATGGACATGTTTTGGGTGTTTTGTAAAATTTTGGCCTTTTGAGACAGGGTCTCACAGTACAAGCTGGCCTGGGACTTTCCATCCCCTGCTTCATCCCTCCAGGAGTTGACTACTAGGATTACAGTTAAAATAATACCCCACTCGGCTCCCTGGAACTTTCTTGAGATCTTTGGAGCTTTTCCAAAGTATCGACATATCAGGGTTTTTTTTTTGTGTGTTTGTTTGTTTGTTTGTTGTTTTGTTTTGTTTTCTTTTGAGACGGGGTTTCTTCATGTAGTTTTGGTGCCTGTCCTGGATCTCGCTCTGTAGACCAGACTGGCCTTGAACTCACAGAGATCCGCCTGGCTCTGCCTCCTGAGTGCTGGGATTAAAGGCGTGTGCCACCGCCAACCGGCGACTTATCAGTTTTTGAAGGCGGCACCTCAGTATAGAAATGTTTCAGAGGCGGGTCCTAGGCTAGACCTTGTGGGTAACTGGGGGCCGTCTCTCAGACTTGATGCTTACAGCCAGTGTGGAGTCTGGTCTCCTTACCATGGGGTCCGTGGCACCCAATCTTGAGCACCTGCTCTCAACTCTTCCTCACTACCCATTCCTCAGCCATCCTGTGTGAAATACTGCTGAGAGATGTGGCTGAGCTGATGGGCAGGCTGCCCTCCCAGGTGACTCGTCTCCTATGATCCTTTCTAGTGTTCTGTCTTCCTGCTATCTCAGTTACTACTCCAGATACTTCCCTCCTGGAACCTCCCTAAGGACAGAGCCATGGTTTCGCCAAAAATATAGGGGAGTGCTCAACCCCTTCACTCACAGGCATCACTGTGGCCTGTGTCCTCATGGGTGGTGGACATACTTTATGCCTGTGGTGGCCACGTAGACCAGGAGTAACTCTCCAGAACCTGATGGTACCAAAGGGTAGCCAGAGCCTTCCTCCTCATGACTGCTACAGAAGGTCCTGGCCTGATTCTGCTCAATCTGCCTGGTAGAGGCCGAGGGACACCCAGCTTCTAGTTGTGACCGAGGCAGGAAACAAGGATACCTGAGGGCTGATACTGGCCTTCAGCCCCAGCTGATGAGTAGAAGGCCCCCCGCAACCCAATGGGAGGAGGGGCTTATTCATTAGTTTTTTCTTTTCTTTTCTTTTCTTTTTCCCTTCACATTTGGCTACTGGAACTTTCCCTTGGGCTAGGGAGATAGCAGCGTCCTAAGTTTGATCCCCAGGACCGATATTTAAAAAGTTGAGTGTGTGGTGATGACATGTGCTTCCAATCCCACCAGCGGGGAAGCCAAGACAGGGCTGTCTAGCTCACTTGGCAACTTCCTGGCCGGCAAGGTGGTGGGGGTGGGGTGTGTGTGTGTGTGTGAGGGGGAGGCCTCTGTCTCAAAACCAAGGTGGACAGTGTACTGGATGGTTTTGTGTCAGCTTGACACAAGCTAGAGTCATCAGAGGAAGGAGTCTCAGTTGAGGAAATGCCTCCATAAGATCCAGTTGTAAGGCATTTTCTTAATTAGTGATTGATGGGGGAAGGCCAGCCCATGGTGGGTGGGGCCATCCTTAGGCTGGTGGTCTTGGGTTCTATAAGAAGGTTGGCTGAGCAAGCCATGGGAAGCAAGCCAGTAAGCAGCACCCCTCCATGGCCTCTGCATCAGCTCCTGCCTCCAGATTCCTGCCCTGTTTGAGTGCCTGTCCTGACTTCCTTCAGTGATGAACAGCAATGCTGAAATGTAAGCCTAATAAATCCTTTCCTCCCCAACTTCCTCTTTGGTCTTGGTGTTTCCACTGCAGCAGTGGAGACCCTCACACAGACAGTGACTGAGGAGAGGCCCCCGAGGTTGTCCTCGGGCCTCCGTGTGTACCTGTGCATCCCACATGTGGACACACAGACTTCCACTTTAGCTGTAATCCGCACCCTCCATCATCTCTTCCATTTCCTTCTTTCATTTGCACCAAACTTTTGTACAGTTTCCATTTTCATTGCTGTCTTTGCCCTCTAGGGTGTGATGAAGTCGCACTAGTAATGTGATCATGTAGTTAATAAACTTGTGGAGAATTGCTGCTGTGATAATAGATCCTAGACGTGCGTGGATGAATAACACACGGCCCCAAATCTTAAGCTGCTCAGATTCCAAGTCTAGCAGGGGAAATGGCTGCAAATCAGTAGTTAGAGTGCCGAGCGCTGGATATGGGAGGAACTCAAGGAAGAGGTAATCTATCTCACCCGAGGAGGTCAGTGAAGGTCTTCACAGGGATTCAAAGTGAGCCACACTTGAAGCGGGGATGGATTCTGGCAGGGAACAGTAGCAGGAACAAGGCTGAGCAGACCTGAATGTTGCATTAGGGAGCTGGTACACTCTTTCCTGTTGGCATTTGGAGTAATGGAGACTTCAGACAGGACTAGTATAACCATATGCCAGACTGAAGAATGTAGAGGATGCAGTGAGTGGATGGATGGTCAGGAGAGAGCTGACACATAAAAAAGGGACCAGAATCGCAAGTCAGCATACAGGCTGTGATGGTATAGGCCTAGATTAAAGACAGAAGCCGTCAGAGTTACAGATTCAGGCTTGATGTGGTGGTGCGTGTCTGCATTCCCAGCACTCAGGAGGCAGAGGCAGGAGAAGCATTACAAAGTTCAGGTCAGACTACGCTACAGAATGAGACCCTGTCTCAACGCATAAAATAAAATAATTGCAGAACCAACTCCATGCGAAGAAGAACAAGAGGAGAGCTGCCTTTGAGATGGAGCTCAGATCTGATGCCGTTTGCTCAAATCGGAAGACGTTTCTAGAGGGGGGAAAAGAGCGTTCATTTGGGGCATGTGAATCTGAGCTGCCATGTAAAGTGCACCTTAAACCACTCCTGCCTGTCAGCCTAACTGGGGAAGTCGTTTGCAACAGGACACTGATGCAGGGGGGTCTCTGAGAATCTCCTAAGACCTTTATATATACCCAGTAGGGGGGGACAATTAAAGATTGTTAATATTTAGGAGGTAGGTAGGGTAATTTAGAAAAAGTAAATACATGATAGCATATAGAGATAAGAAAAGGGGGATGTTTCTTTTCATTTCCTTTTAAGAGATTGAATTAAATTGCCATAATTCATTGTAAATTTGGCTAGAGAAAAATCTGACATCGTTTTTGTCTGTTTCTATTTAAAGGTCAGAGAATACCATTTGTATGAAATTATGTCTATTCCTTACTGCATGGCTGTCTATAAACCATTGGAAGGAATAAAATCACTGACCACGCAGCAGTAAAGATGCTAAAGAGACTAGCAGTCACCACGTGTATACATACTGTAGGCCTGGCCTCCAGGAGAGCTCTACCCAGAGACAGAAGAACGGTTGTGCCCGGGGCTGCAGAGCCTCATCCTTGGCTGCAGTGTTAGCCTGACTTGTAATTTTCCATGTCATCTACATTTGTAAAAACCCTCGAATATGATAGAGTTTCAATGAATAAACATTCCGCTTGCTGCATTTCTTCTGCATGAGCAATTCCCTGACAAATACCAGCTCTTGGCAGCAGCAGACCTGGTCATAAACTGTGCTCAGCTCTCAGAGTGGTGAAACCTGAGATGAGTAACATGGTGTCCTTGAAATTTAGATGCTAATTTTTTAAAGGAAGAAAAGGAAAATGGAATATCTAAATTTAATAGAGTAGAGCTCTTGTGTTGTTATGTTGTTATAAAAAAGTCTGTCAAGCTTAATGATGACCTCATTTCCTCGATGTGAAAAACCTTACTGAATTCCCTTTCTCCCTGTGGCTTGTTCCTGGCTCAAATGTGGTCTAAATTTGGGTTAATGAAGGGGATAAGGTCTAGAGAGAATGACAGGTGACATATGGGAACCAGGTTTGTGTCTGTTCATAGCCTAGCTGGAAGGATTGAGAAGTTAGTGTTTTAGGGAAGATATTAAGGCTCTCCCAAGGATCTGGCATTGTGACTTGACCACACTGTTTATTAACAGGGGCTTGGACAGTCACCATACTGCCTGCTGGCTGAATCCCAAACCTGTCATTCTCTCCAGTAACCTCTCCGACGGTTACATCATCTTTACTTCGCCAGACTGACACTTTCCATCTGCTGAACACAGAACATGGCTGCTGATCGTCGTTTTTCCCAAACGAAAGACAGAGGAGCCGCATGAGCTGTTGCTGTTAGTTTAAAACCATAGTAATTGGCCGGGCGGTGGTGGCGCACGCCTTTAATCCCAGCACTCGGGAGGCAGAGCCAGGTGGATTTCTGTGAGTTCGAGGCCAGCCTGGGCTACCAAGTGAGTCCCAGGAAAGGCGCAAAGCTACACAGAGAAACCCTGTCTCGAAAAACCAAAAAAAAAAAAAAAAAAAAAAAAAAAAAAAAAAAAAAAAAACCATAGTAATTGGCCCTTTACAAACCTGTTAAACTTAAACAGGCTAAGCGTGGTGGTCAGTTGCCATTGCGTTTCTTACAGGACAAAGAGGAGCCCAGAGCAGCCTTCCTGCCGCCATGCTAGAAGCTCAGTAGGTGTTTCCAAATTGAAATGATGCAACAACTCGGATTTTGTACTGTGGCGACCTCAGCGTGGTTTACCCTGTAGTCACACTGTCTACTTAGCTGAGTTTAGCAGCGGGGACACCAGGTGTATCCCGTACCAAGCAGGAGGAAGAGCTATGTGACACAAATTGCTAAATCTTTTAAATTGCCTTCCTTTTCCGTCCTCCTAAACTTTTAAAGATATTTGCTAATGGTCCTAGAAGTTATAAAAATGACTGGGTTGACTTGGATTTTGTACTTTTGAGGGGGGTGGAGCACGGTGTACACTAAATGAAGTGACTTCTGAGTCACATGCAGTACTCTTATGTATTCATATTTCCATATGAGAACTGGTTTACTATTAATTTCATTTTTCCTTTTGCCACTTGTGAAATTTCTTAAGGAAGATGACCTTGTTTTGTTTGTTTTTCATTATTTTAAAGGTCTCTGGGGAACAAGACTCATGGAAGAGAGCAACACCAACCGAGAGAAATATCTTAAAAGTGTGTTGCGGGAACTGGTCACGTACCTCCTTTTCCTCATAGTCTTGTGCATCTGTGAGTACATGGTTCCCCTCTCTAACGGAAATGTTTTGAAGGTGTTTAGCCTGTCATAATCATAACTGAGAAGTATGTGAGCAACAGGAGGGCCAAGCTAACGATTTTCTTCTCAGTGTGGTTTCTGGTTCAGGTTGGAATTTGGGGACATTCTCTGCTGGCCAGTTCATTGTTAGCTGTGACCGACTTCACTGTGAGATGCACGAGAAAAACCTGCTGTATACAAAAATCCCAGCCAAAGGGTTTGGATGTTAGCTTTCATATCAGTGACTGTCACACTTCCACGTTTTACTCTCAGGAGACAGTGCTCCCCAAACGGCTCCTGTTGGCACATGGCTTCCGAAGTCCCCTTTCTGATCCTGACAGTTTGTGTCACCGCTTTCCTTAAAGTGCAGTGCTTCTTCCAAGTCCTCAGCCATCACCAGGCTTCAAGGGAAACGTAGCTGACCTAGTTTGTATCCCTCCTCTCTTACTTCTGTGTGTTCATGTGTTCTCTGCGGCGGGAGGGGAGGGAAGCCGTAGCTCAAAACCCGTCTCAGGAACTTTCTGGCTTTCGAGTCCAGAAAAGTTACAGGCAAATCATGTCTCCTGAATCAAAGCATGTTGAAGTATGGGTTTTTAAAGTGTGTGTGTGTGTGTGTGTGTGTGTGTGTGTTTGCGTGCATGCATGCATGCATGCATGCATGTGCACACCAGTGTTCTTGTGGAAGTCAGAGGACAACTTTGTAAAGTCATTTCTCTCCTTCTACTTTAGTACGGGTTCCAGCTTGAGCTCGGGCCACTAGGTCTGCTTGTTCGGTGCCTTAACTGCTGTCCATCTTGCTGGCCCTGAAGCACAGAACTCTGTTACGTCTTCTCCGAGGCCTTTTATGGGGACAAGGTAGCCTGTTTGTGCCATCCCCATCCCCAGGCTTTTTACAAAGCTCCTAAGAAGAAACCTACCTCTTCCAGTGTAGACTGAGGGATGCTTAGCAGATGACGGCCACACAGAAAAGAGTCTGTCTTCTTCGTACGTGGAGAGAATCGGAGTTTAATCAGTCATTTAATAATGTTCTTTGGTGAGAGACTCGAGAGGTGGCTCCAGTTAAGAGCAGCTTCCCCGTGTGTGCACCTTCACCCCTCTCCCTCATTTACACTCCCTATAATAAGCTGGTAGATTGAAAAAAAGTGAAAATATTCTCAAGAGTGTAATTCACAGGAGAGCAGACCCAGGAATGTTTGCTGAGAGAAAAAAATCTAAATTAAGTTTTGTGTTATTACTTTCTGTTTTAATGACCTATCGTTTATTCCTGGTGCATGGTAGATGTGCCACAATTATTAAATATTTAGTTTAATAGCTACCATGAAGATAATGGTCTGACCGCAGCTCTGAAATGTAATCATCTTGGGTAGCAAAGCACAATCTGCCAACAGAGAAAATCCAGAAATTTAAAATAAATAGCCATGAACAAGCTTTAAAATGATGTTAGTTTGTTTTTCTTTTTCCTTTGGAAGAAGAAAGCTTTATTTAGGGTACAACTTGAATGAGATGTAACTTACATGCTTTACGATCCGTCCACTCAAGCATCTGAGTCATTTATTTTTCTAATGTACAGAGGTTTAACCACCACAGTCCAGATTTAGAGCATTTCTATCATCTGAAAATTTGCCCTGATTATTTCAGTTGTGGGCTGAAGCCGGCCTCTTTCCCATCACCGTCTCTCGGGTTTTACACTGAGGGGTTCTGCTGACCTGGAGAGTTGTGTCTTTTGACTATCACCTAGGGTCGCCCTCGTGGATTCCTGGGAGTTTCCATTGCACTAGGTTTCTAGCTTATCCTCAAGATGCCCCCAATTCCAGTTGTCTCTTTCAGTACTCTCTCCCTCCATCCTCCCCCAACCTGATTCCTCCTGTTCCCATCCCCCCACCTCCACCTGTGATATCTATTTTATTTCCCCTTCCCAGGGAGATTCAGTAGTCCTCCCTTGAGCCCTCCCTCTGACTTAGCTTCTCTGGCTCTATGGATTATATCTTGGTTATCCTTTACTTTGCACATAATATACACTTATAAGTGAGTACATACCATGTTTACCTTTCTGGGTCTGAGTTGCCTCACTCAGAATGATTTTTTCTAGTTATATCCATTTACCTGCAAATTTCATGGTGTTATTTTTTTTAACAGCTGAGTAATACTGCATGGTGTAAATGTACCACATTTTCTTTATCTATTCTTTGGTTGAGGGACATCTAGGTTGTTTCCAGTTTCTGGGTATTATGAATAAAGCTGCTATGAACATAGATGAACAAGTGTCCTTGTGGTATGATTGAGCATCCTTTGGGTGTATACCCAAGATTGGTATACCTGTGTTATGAGGTAGATTGATTCCCAATTTTCGGAGAAACCACCATATTGATTTCCATAGTGGCTATACAAGTTTGCACTCCCACCAGCAATGGAGGAGTGTTCCCCTTGCTCTACATCCTCTCCAGCATAAGCTGTCACTTGTATCTTTGATCTTAGCCATTGTGACAGGTGTAAGATGGTATCTCAGAGTCACTTTTATTTGCATTTTCCTGGTGGCTAAGGATGTTGAGCATTTCATTAAGTCTACTGGCCATTTGAGATTCCTGTATTGAGAATTATTTGTTTTGATCTGTGCCCCATTTTTTTTTTTTTTTTTTTTTTTTTTTTTGGTTTTTCGAGACAGGGTTTCTCTGTGTAGCTTTGCGCCTTTTCCTGGAACTCACTTGGTAGCCCAGGCTGGCCTCAAACTCACAGAGATCCGCCTGGCTCTGCCTCCCGAGTGCTGGGATTAAAGGCGTGCGCCACCACCGCCCGGCATGTGCCCCATTTTTTAAATTGGTTTATTTTATTTTTTTGTGATGTCTACTTTCTTAAGTTCTTTATATATTTTGTAAATCAGTTCCCTGTCAGATGTGGCATTGGTGAAGATCTTTTCCCATTTTGTAGGCTGCCTTTTTGTGTTATTGACAGTGTTCTTTGACTTACAGAAGCTTTTCAATTCCATGAAATTTATTTTATTCAGTTCCATTTATTAATTGTCAATCTTAGTGCCTGGGCTACTGGTGTTCTGTTCAGGAAGTTTTCTCCTGTGCCAGTGTGTCCAAGGGTAGCCTGTGTATTAATGTGTTTTGTTCTGACTTCTTTTGGAAAAATGGAAAATGAGGGGTGAAGAGAAGAAATGGCAGGTGGAATATGTGTACATGGTATACTCTCTCTCTCTCTCTCTCTCTCATATGTGTACATGGTATTCTCTCTCTCTCTCTCTCTCTCTCACACACACACACACACACACACACACACACACACACACACACACACACGCATGCACATTCCTACATATCCATTACCTGGTATCATATAAGTGTATGTTTATCTTCCTTTCCAGTCTCCATTTAAGTTTATATATTTCACACAGTGGTGTTCTCATCCCAGTCCATTTAGAGTGTGATTATGCTCATTTTCAAGTTCACACCCGGAAGGTTAGTTATAACTATTCAAGATCTGGGGGCACCAGCACCCTCTGTTGTGAGCCCAGAGGCAGAGACTCTGTGGAGCCTGCCTGCAATTCTCACCTAGACTGCCTGATGTTGAACTGAGCTGCCACTGACATATACTCACACTGTTCCTTCTCTGGGCATATGTGGAAATGTCGCACTCAGATACCTGGGTCAGCCATATCTTGACACAGTTCAGAAATAGTTCATGGTGGCCGGACAGTTTTAGTCCTTCAGTGCTAGAAGCATCATTTTCTGATGTCCAGCAGGGGGTGCGACACAAGTAGTGGAATTTTGCTTCCCTCTACGTGAAGCCGTGAAAGCTAATACTGCTCCTGAGAATTTCAGCAGCAAACCCAGTATCTGGTCTGAAGGCTAATGGGAGACAAAGGGGACACCTTTCAAGGTGGTGTCTATACCAGGTGATGTCTACAATTTCAACCCATCAACAAATCATTTCCAGCAGTGACCAGTAGGTAAGACACTCCCAGAATGTCCTGTATTAACCAGTACCCGCAAAGTACACCTAATTTCACACTAATTGAAAGTGACCAACCTAATCAGTTATTTGACTGTGAGGCTCTTCCACCATCCCCTTTCTGTATCTCCTTTGTCCCTTGTGTTGACGAATTCACAGGCATTGCTGCCCAGGGCATTGAACCTCTATCCATCCCTCTGAGGGAGGTGAGGTGGCCAGGCAGCACACTTTCTGAGGACATATGAGTCCCTTGTTCTGAGGGAGAGGTCACTTCTTGTTAATACTCATGTCTAATAACTGTCCCATTGAATGGATTAGAGTTTCAGATGCTGAACTAGGATCAGTCTGGTGTTGGAGTGGGAAGTTGGTCAGGTATCATGTGAAGAATGTTGTTCATCTTCTAAATACATTAGATCATAGAAGGGCGGGTTGAGGGACTAGAAGTTATTTAATATACTCTGTATACAAGTGCACAGACTGTGGGTTTCTGTTAATTTTTTGCTTAAGTGATTACTTGAGATGAACTCTCAAACACACTCATGTTGGATTATTATCACTACATTTCTTCTTTAATAATCTTAATTTGATATGCTGCTTGATAATAGAAGGGAAAGGGTGACAGGTTTACCAATCATTTAAGAAAAATTAGTTTAATAAAAGTTATTACAGAATCAGGAAATAATCTGTGTGTTCATCACTGGGGCCAAAAGATAGAGAAAATAAATTTCTTCTTCTTGAAGCTTTTTGTCTTTAGCAAAGCATAGTAGCACATTACACCTGTGGTCATAATAGTTCCAGCATAAAACAGTACTTGCTAAAGTGCTAAAAGCTTTCATTTTCACATGTATATGTGATGTGTGTATGGAAGCAGGCATGCCGTGGTGTACATGTGGAGGCCAAAAGACCCCCGTTTTCTCCTCTCACCTTTACGTGGGTTTCAGAAATTAAACTCGGGTTGCCAGGGATGTGTGATAACTGCCTTTACTTACTGAGCTGCCTAGATGGCTCGGAAGTCCCGGGTTTCTAATAGCTGCTTTGTAGCACATCGGTTAGAAAGGAAAAGTCAGCATGACTGGACATTTCGTGACTGTTATCCCTGTACTAAGTAGATTTGAGCCATTTTTATAAAGCACCCATAAGTCCTATAGGGTAGCTAATTATCACACCTTACAGAACAGGAATGAAGCTGTTCTCGTTGTGAAGCTTGCAGAGTAAAAACAGCTACTCAGAAAGTAAGAAACATGACCAGCAATGAGACTCTACTCCTTTGAGCCATCATCCTGCCTCCTCCGTGGTCCATCCATTGTGATCCGTGGGTGCTAACAGTGGGGCCGTAACCTGGATTGCAGTGTTCCATCCGGGATTTGAGTGACATGTGGAAGGCTGATAGCAATCCAAAGTAGTAATTAAAGCAAGTTAAACGAAGGGGCCGTTTGTAAGGACATGACAGGCTAAGGGACCAGCGGAGGAGGAGAGCCCCTTGGAAAAGGTTACCAACTGTAGGCGTAGGTGACCACGGAATAGGGAGCAATATGGTTGTTGGTAAGGAGTCTCCCCACAGCTGGGGCCAAGGCTAGAGGATCCTCTGCCAGCTTACATCCAGGTGAGATGAGCGTAGGGCTCCAGCGGCACAATAGGTTTGTCTCCCCTGGTGCACAAAGGAACGGAGGTCTCAGGTGTTTAAGTGAGTGGAGGTTCGTCTCAGAGCTGTGAGAGGACAGGGAGGAAGAATTGATCTGGGAGCTAAGAAGGGGCCAGGGGTGTAGGGGAGTGGACAGATGAATGCAGACTCAGGAGGTACCAAGGCTTGTGTCGGCTTCTGAACACAGCAGCCTCAACAGCTGCAGGGGCTGATCCAGGGGACAGTAGGAGGCCAAGCAACACCCATTGGAAGTCAGTTCAGTACTCAGTATTGGGCCTGTTTTGTCTCACATAGGCCAGTATTGAGGCTACATGTTTCTTAGGTAAGTGGAGAGATGGCGGGAGAGGAAGGGCAGAGGTGAGAGATGACCTTATGTGAACACTGATCTATCCAAAAAGTCCACCTGCCAGGAACAGTCCCTTCATGGAAGCTGCTGGCTGTGCAAATGTGTGTGTAGAGTCCCCCTTGATGCTCACTCGATTCTTTCTGTGTTCCAGTGACCTATGGCATGATGAGTTCCAATGTGTACTACTACACGCGGACATTGTCACAGCTTTTCATAGACACCCCAGTGTCTAAAACAGAGAAGACTAACTTTAAAACTCTTTCTTCGATGGAGGACTTCTGGAAGGTATTTACAAATGACTAAAAGTACTTCCTTGTCTCTGAAAATTGCTCATTTGGTATCATAAGTTCAACTCATGAGCATCTTCAGGAGTCGTGAGTTATATTAAGTTCTGTAGAGTTCCTGTTCCTTTTGGTATTTATTGAGGACATTGAAAGCACCTTGCACAGAAAATGTTTTACATCTTTATTTAATTCCTTTAGTGATCTTATCAAGTACATACTAATATGCATTCCGCAGTTTATAAACAAGGTAAGTGAAATTCAGGGTGCTTACCTGTGTATGGTCACATGGCTGGAGAAGAAAAGACCTGGACTTTTTTTTCTCTTTTTTTAGTATGATTGCTGCTTCATTATAGCTTATTGTTCACTTGGTCATGCATGATTCTGTAAATGATGACTGAGAATGTCCTGTGACACAAGTCCCAAGTAGGCAGTTTGGGTGTCAAACACTGCTCTACTTTCTGGGATTTGTATCTTTGTTGACAGTGGCATGTGCCCTCAGCTCCAAGAATGTGTCCAACTCCTAATAAGACGTGGACACATTTCAAAGGTCGCTACTGTAAAATTCAACCTAGCCTTCTCTTCAATTCTGAGCTCCAACTAGCAGACAATAAGCACTGAGTAACGCAGGACAGTGATTAAGCCAGTCCAGATAGTGTGCTGCTCAGAACCTTGGAAAACTGGAGAGGAAATTTAAAAGGAAATTATTGTTTCTCCCAGGAGAAATAATGTGGGAAATTCTTATTAATCCCTGAAGTCAGAGCTCTTGGTTTCAGGCATAGAGAAAACTGGGCCACTGCAACCTTTTAATATGTAAGAGCACTTGTCGTTAAAACCCACAGTTGTGACAAGTCTCTGTGGATGCCATGGTAATGCATGGAGAAATGACTACCTCTGTTCTCCATTGAGGAAGAGCCTTTTGTCCAAACATAAAACTTCTCACATGTACCTTTCCATGATAAAAAACACCAAGCCACAAAGAGGAGGGGTAGGGTTGAAGGACTCCACGTGTAGCAAAATAATCCAGGTAGAAAAAGATCCAGTACAAAAGGTAATTGACACTCTTACCTTTTCATTCCAGAGTTATGGTTATGTGGGATTATATGTTTATGGGTTGCGTTTTTTCTAAGGGAAAGCAAAGTTAATGGTCTTTGTGTATTTATGAAACATGCTTCTCTCAGTCATTAGTCTCAGCAGAGAAGTCAGAATACACTGATATTGTATCAGGTGTCCTGACCAGAAAAAGATGAATTTCCCAAATGTGGGAACCCAACTTAGGGACTCCTATGCAAGGCCCCACACCTAGCAAATGACAGCAAGATCCAGACCCAGATTTTTCTGACAACGTGGCATGTGCTTATTGCTCTCCTTACTCAAAGCCTTGGTGATGTTTGGGTTATACATATGCTCCAAGCAGAAGCCAGCCAGCCTCTGAGTTTGGAACTTATCCAGAATCCTTTGTTTCAGTTCACAGAAGGCGCCTTCCTGGATGGGCTGTACTGGAAGGCGCAGACGGGCAACCACACGCAAGCGGACAACCGAAGCTTCATTTTCTATGAGAACCTGCTGCTGGGAGTGCCTCGTTTACGCCAACTCAGAGTCAGAAACGGATCCTGCTCCATTCCTCAGGACTTGAGAGATGAAATTAAAGAGTGCTATGATGTCTACTCCGTCAGCAGTGAGGACAGGGCTCCATTTGGACCACGAAACGGAACTGCGTGAGTGTCTGTGCCGTGTGTCCAGTGGGTGGCATTCATTCTTTTTTCCTTCTCAGACAGAAAGATTTTTCTTATAGGCCTGGGTCAAGTTGTCCTTTGTCTCTGACCTTCTCTTCCTTGTTTAGTTCCTATATGCATATTTCAAAAAGACTGACTTGTCAATCATATAACCCAAGAAAATGAAGTGATCCGAGCCTTTAGAGGTTGTAAGATGCTTCGGTATTATCTTTTTAGGACAAACAAGATTATCCAGTAATTCATTTTAGTAGTTCTTACAGATCTGTTTTTTGTTTAGAATGTAATTATTTAAAGTGCAGACTTAGGGGTACTGAAGAAATGGCTCAGTGGTTGAGAGCACAGACTGTTCTTGCAGAGGACACAGGTTTGGATCCCAGCATTCTTCCCAGGAGGATCGCAACCACCTGCACCTCCAGTTTAAGGGGGTGACGTCATGCCCTCTTTTGGCCTCTGTGGGACCTGAGTGCTGCCATAAAGATTCACAATTCCTTTTCTGGGCTGTTCCTTTGTCCCACACCATTGGTAAGAGACATTGGTACAGCTACTCTGTGCCAGGCCCTGTTCGTAATATATCTCATCCCTACCTTACAGAACACCTCTAAGACAGGTGTCCTCTCATGTCATTGGAAGCAAGGAGAGACAGTGGGTGACTTTGTGTCCATGTCCCTCTTGTCTGCAGTTTTTACTGGAGCCTTTGAGGGATGTAAACCTCAAATCAGGCATCAGAAAAGGTATGGTAGGACGTGGTGGCATAGGCCCTGTGGACAGATGGGTCTAGTGTGGGTTCTAGACTCTTAAGCTCAAACACATCGGGAATAAATCAAATTTACGAAGCCTCAGGGCCCTCCTTACCAAACTGAGACCAAACAGTAGCCGTGAGGATTCACTAGGAAAAGAAATAGAAACGTTTTTCTAAGCACACCGTTTTTATACATACGTTATCCCAGCAGGCAGCAACTGTTTTCCAAGCTGTGACAAGTCTTTCCCTAGTTTGACCTGTTGTTTTTGTTTTAATTAGGTGGGTCTACACCAGTGAAAAGGACTTGAATGGGAGCAGCCACTGGGGGATCATTGCCACATACAGTGGAGCGGGCTATTACTTGGATCTTTCCAGAACCAGGGAGGAAACGGCTGCTCAGATTGCTGGCCTCAGGAGAAACTTCTGGCTGGACCGGGGGACCCGGGCGACTTTCATTGACTTTTCAGTGTACAATGCGAACATCAACCTGTTCTGCGTGGTCAGGTGTGTACCGTGGGCTCGTAGCCATCCTCTATCTGGGTAGTGATCTGCACAGCCATTTCTGGAGATGTGCTGGAGAGACCCTTCTTGCAGCTGGCTAAGGGAGGGTACCAAGAATCAGGGCTGAGACCAAGGGAGGGGTGGCAACTCAGTAAAACGGATATTTGCAGAAGGGATTTAAGATCCTGGAATGTTATGACTTGGAAAGAACCTTAAATCTGGTCAAGTTTATCCCATTTCCAGATCCTGTCCAGGCAAAGCACTGTAGGTAGGTTTCTGTTGTTGTTTTGCTTGTTTTTTTTTTTGTTTTTGTTTTTTGTTTTTACCATTATCTTCGGCCATTATAAGGATGGCCACTCTGTCACCAAGTCCTCTGGCCACCCAACCTTGGCTCCTCTCCCTGAGTGTCCCCGCTTTTGTGGGACACCCCGAGTTCCAGGCGTAGGCTGTGCTGCTCCTGCCCCGGCCACTGTTGGAAACTGTGACACAGGTCCTGTTGCCTGGCCTTACTCTGCTTTCCGTCAGCTGCTCTTGGACGTATGGGTACTGGTTGTTATTTTCGGCTATTTGAGTATGTCAGAGAACAAAACAAAGATCCCTGCACTTGGAAAGCTTGTATTCAGCGAAGATAAACAGAAGAAACAAGTCATGTAGTATTGTAAATAGTGAGTGCTATTTAAAATAAAATAATAGAGCAAGGTAAGAGTTGTCAGTGTTTGCCGGGCAGTGGTGGCGCACGCCTTTAATCCCAGTACTTGGGAGGCAGAGCCAGGTGGATCTCGGTGAGTTCGAGGCCAGCCTGGGCTACAGAGTGAGTTCCAGGAAAGGCACAAAGCTACACAGAGAAACCCTGTCTCGAAAAACCAAAATAAAAAAAAAAAGAGTTGTCAGTGTTTACCCGACATGCCACATCAGCAACACCCCCAGATCACTCACGTTGGTCATCTGCACGTAGATTTCCACAGGAAGTCAGGGTATATTCTCATAATATTAGGATTTTGTTATAATTTTCACATTAAATTTAACTCTGATTTAACAGGCAGTTAGACTTTGCCGGTATTTATATTTATCAGCTTTTGCTGAACATAAACATAACCTCTTTAGACCAAGTAGATCTTCTTATTAGAAATGAATGAGAATTGATTATAATTGCCATTAAGCTTTTCATAGTGATCCCAGTGTTGATTTGAAGAGGATTCTAATAGGCAGACAACTCTGGCAGACTAGAAAGTGTTTAATTTCAGGATGTCTTCAGTGTGTTGTTTTTGCTTTTTTTTTTTTTTTAATTTTTTTTTTCTCCTGCATCATCCCTAGAATTCAAAGATGGCCCCATCAGGGCAATTACTCCAATTTCTTTCTAAGTTCCTAGGTGGTTAAGAAGCTCAGAGCCCCAGTGGGACAGAGGGACTCTGACACACAGGGGCCACTTGCCTTGTTCACACTAAGGCTGAAATGACACCCGTTGCTTTTAGAATTATTCTGTCTGTCCCTGGTGCTCGACATCAAATAGGGAAATTGACAGGGAATTGACAAGAATTTCCACTTTCCAGAGTCCTGGGTTTGACCTGGTCACTGCTGGAGCTTCTGTGTGTCTTAGAAGCTTGGGTTCTAGGTTTGGCCACTGTCCTTTAGGGGAGGGCATTGTGATACCAGCCATGTGACTGGGGGCTCTTGAAACTACATTCTAGTTATGTGGAAGGTGGTTCTTGTAGTTGAAATTTTCCTGTGCTCATCCTGGCACCAAGGTCTCACAGCCACTTATAAAATTCCTGTGTCCCGCCTGGTTCACTCAGACCCAAGGAAACACACAGAAGCTTATATTAATTAAAACTGCTCGACCATTAGCTCAGGCCTACCACTGACTAGCTCTTACACTTAAACTCAGCCCATTTTCGTTAATCTATATGTTGCCACGTGTTCCGTGGCTTTACCTGTGTGCCATTACATGCTGCACCCTGGATGGCGGTCTGGCATCTCCTGACTCAGCCTTCCAGCCTTCCCACAAGTTCTGTTTATTGGATTACTGAACTTTCACACCATGAACCTGTACAGTTCAGTTAGAGATGTAGTGAAAACCAGTGCTGTGTTAATATAAAAGAGGGACTGTCTATTCCAGGCAGCAGGTGGGTATTGAGTGTCTTGGATATACGCCTTCAAGGGAAGGGAAGGGAACTAGCAAACTGAAGACTGATTAGATGTTACTTAGTAACTGAATAAATGAGGTAGCCCCGTGTTTTATAGTTGTGAAATGCATGCCCTGTTTCCACCCAGATCATACATGTTTCCCAGCTTGAGGTAGCTTGCAGTGGCAGTGGTTTTCAGCTCATATTGCAGAACAGATGTACTTCCTTTCCTAGGTCTATCTTACATTGTGATGTTAATTGTTCTTTTTGCAATGCAGGTTATTGGTTGAATTCCCAGCCACAGGCGGCGTGGTGCCCTCTTGGCAGTTCCAGCCTGTAAAACTGATCCGCTATGTCACAGCTTTTGATTTCTTCCTGGCAGCCTGTGAGATTATCTTCTGTTTCTTCATCCTTTACTATGTGGTGGAAGAGATACTGGAGATTCGGATTCACAGACTACACTATTTCAGGAGTTTCTGGAACTGTCTGGATGTTGTGATTGTTGTGGTAGGTTGGAGGGAAATGCCGGCATCCCTGCGGTGTCTCCCGCATTTCCTGTCTGTATTCCACAGCGTGTTCATTTGCTGCTTCAGTTTGAGTGTTGGTAATCCTCTAAGCTTTTATATTAACGTCTGTGTTATAAGTTTTTAGTTCTTACTTTGTACGAGAAATCTTCCTGATTATAATGTGGTTGTTTTTATTGAACTCTGACTTAATCACACAAATTTAATTTAGCAATTAAATTTGCCTTTGGTATGTCATATAAGATTTGTAGACTAAAACTATGGGGGGTGGTTTTTTTTTTAATACTTTTCTGCTAGTGAAAATTATTTTTTTTGCAAGTATCAAATTATGACAAGAAGAAACAGCCTGGAAGTTTTTGTGTAATGCAGAAAACATCCTGTTGTTTGGAAGTCCTGTCACACAGGCAGAGGGAACAGAATTTAAACCGTGTCCATCAGTCACACCCATCGCCTCCTTCCAGAGTCCTTGGTGTAAAAATTCACTTTTCTGAGCTTTTCCTTTTTCAGCAGCTTAGGTGCTTTTGTCTTCTTGTATTTTGAAGTGTGTAACAGTGTGCCTAATTGTCATATGTTTAAGCTGTCTTTGGGCACAGCTGTGCCCCGGGTCCTTGCTTCCCAGTCCCACCATTCCAGATGGCACTCAAGAGGGCTGCACTAACCAATGAGCATTCTCCTGTCAGCCCTCTCCCTGACAGTAGTCTTTCCTCACTCCAGGTTAAAATTACTAGGCCTTTGTGAACCACGTATTGAATCTTTATCAAGTATTGCCCATTAGAATTTGTGATAAAATACAGAACATGCTGTTCATGTGTGAAGGAACAAATACCGTGTGGACATGTACTGCATGGCAGCAGGGGTATTAGCACCATTGATAATAATAGTAGGAAAAATGGCTTAGACCTTAAGACCAATGTGTGTGTTTGGCACATTCCCAAGTACTTCTCATGGAGAAATGCTTATTAAATCCTTAGACTGGCTCTCTCATTTACTCTGCCCCCTCCTAACTGAGTCATGTACATGTGTGCTTCAGAAAGTGCTTCCACTTGAAATAAACGTCCTTTAAAAATACAGCCTGAGACCCAGCGGATGCTGGCACCTCCCCCCTTCACGGTGTTCTTGTAACATCACATGGTTACATATGACAAGGCAGCTACTTAGGCCACACACTACTAAAGTATTAATACTGAGCAATGTTACAAAAAAAATTAGTACTAAGGAAAGCAAGAGAGACAAGTGTGGAAATTATGTTTCAGAATATTTCTGTATCGGTGATGGCAGAGTCTCGACCATATACATTCAGATTATTCTAGGAAACAATGTTTGGAACTTTAAGGTACAAAGTTGCTTTTTAGCTTATATTTAATTATATTCAGGTTGATGGGAATAGAACTGTAAAAAAGCAAGTGCTATATAGTAATCAATTACAGACTTTTTTTTTAGCCAAGTAGTTTCCATATTACCCAAACTAGTCAACATTGAACATTTTAAATCTCAAATGCTAATCAGTGAAAAAGTTAACTGTGTACTCTAATTTACTGAATGTGTTCAGTTGTGGTGTGTGTATAGGTATAACAGGTATAGCCATGGAAACAAAGACCTGCATAGAATTAAAAAGATACGAATTAATAGAATTCTAGCTTTTAACATTTGGCAATGTTTCTACTTACTCTATCAACTGTAAACATGTGTGTACATGTTACAAAAATGTTTTTAAAGTCTATCAAGAAAAGTGTATAGTATTATAGTTCAGTGGTCCATATTCATATTTCATATCAAACTGGCTTGCTTATTCACCTCTTCAAACCACTAATACACTTTCTAACCACCTGCCCACCCATAGATTATGTCAGGCTTTCTCCTCCCACACCAGTGAACTGCATCACACACACACACACACACACACACACACACACACACACACACACACACACACTTTGGGGACCCCTGGGCTGTTAGTTTCTGAAGAAGTCAAAGGTGGCTCCCTTCCCTGCAGCCATAGCATTGTGCAGGCATCTCTTTGAAGGTTTATTTCCTCCAGCTTGTTTTTTTTTTTTTTTTTTTTTTTTTTGAGACAGGGTTTCTCTGTGTAGTTTTGGTACCTGTCCTGGATCTCACTCTGTAGACCAGGCTGGCCTCGAACTCACAGAGATCCACCTGCTCTGCCTCCTGAGTGCTGGGATTAAAGGTGTGCGCCGCAGCCACTGCTGCTGCTGCTGCTGCCGCCGCTACCACTGCTACCACCACCCGGCCCCTTCCTCCAGCTTTTAATTCTACTTGAACCTAAGTACTTCCAGGACTGGATCCAGAAGCTTGGGCTTCTGTGTCTCCTCTGAAGGGAAGAGCAGCCCTGCGGTGCAGCTTGCTTCCCTGGGTCAGGAAAGCTCCGCAAGAGTGCCGGGACTTGGGTTTTATCCAGCTGAAAATGAAGGCCACTTGAAAAAAACCCACATCTCAAAATCCCGTGGAGATTGTTCCCCGTGTTTTGTTTCTCCAGCAAACACACGGAAGCCTCCAGGCGGGTACCAGTCAGCTAGCTGTGGGTCCTAGCCAATTATCTTTCAGAATTACTGAAAAAAAAGAAAAACTTTAGAAGTCTGAATTCAAATAATGTTGATGGCTTAGCTTCACTGAGTGAAAACGAGTCATTTATTTAACAAAGATAACCTCCCAGGTCCTGAACTGTGTTCCAGCTCTTAGAGATGCAGGGATATACAAGACAGCCTAAAGGTCATGTTCTGGTTTGGGAGAAAAGTTTTTTTTTGTTGTTGTTGTTGTTGTTGTTTTTGTAGCTAGAAATGAGAATTTCGAAGAAAAAAATGTGATTTAACAAGCATACTCACAAAAAAAGATCTCTTTTCCTTTTCTCATTCCCTAGTTTGAAAGAAAACTCAAAGAAAGTCAATGTGTGAATGTGATACTGGTTCTCTTTATATTAAAGACATCTTGGCTGGATGATAAATTGAGATTTAAATAAAAGATTATTGGATTTGCTCAAACAACAAAAGGGCCCTTCACCCCTTTCAGCTGATATTTTTAGAGCATTCAAGAGCAAAGAAAATATGAACACCAGCAGGAGAAGGTATAGGGCTCAGTAGGAAGCCCTCCTGCCTGAGAAACAGGACTGTGAGTCTAGTTCTTTAGCTGCGATGGGCAGCTGGGAAGAAGGCCTTCCCTTTTGCATTTGAGCTTGTTATTGTTTGATTTCCTCTGTGTACATCCATGTACACACCTGCACATGTTTTCAGTTGATTTCTGTCCCTAAGGGGATGTAGGCTGTATATTGTTTTCATGTTTTAGCTGATGCCTTTGATGAGTGCTATTGGGTGAGGAATATGGTCAGTCCTCCAATCCATATATCAGTGGTGAAAACTAGTCATTTTAGAGTGGATTATCTATTTCTAAAGTGACGTAAGGAATATAAATCTTCTGTCTTCCAGTTATCCGTAGTAGCTGTGGTAATTAACATTTACCGAATGTCAAATGGAGAGGGTCTGCTGCAGTTTCTCGAAGATCGAAGTTCTTTCCCCAACTTCGAGCATGTGGCATACTGGCAAATACAGTTCAACAATATAGCTGCTGTCATGGTGTTTTTGGTCTGGATCAAGGTAATTTATGTCATATTCTTTATTTTACTATATATATATAGCATATATATTTACTATATATAATATATACTATATATTTACGTATATATATGTATATAAGCATGAGTCACACAGGCCATTGGAAGACATGGATTTGCCTTACTGGCCAGGTTGACACGGCCAGCCAAGGTTGTTGCATCGTTTACATCACGTAGATGGCGGCTCCTGTGAACCTTCCTGTAACTGTGGATGAGACGATGTTGGCTGCCTGGATCCTTCTCAGGTCTGAGGAAGCTCTGCTCAGCTGAGGCTGTATCAGAGGCTCTTCTGAACAGTTACTTTCCCACTCATTCTCAGTGTAAACGACAGGGCATCTCATGAACAGTGAGCCTGAATTCTGGAGATGCAGAAAATGTCAGCCATTTTGAGGCAGGTACCGACTTGCCACCTGCCCAGGCTCTGGGACTGTGCTGTGCTCCTGATCACATGGAGAGTGTGCATTTAATTTGAAGTTTTTAATATAATTGAAACTTCAGTTCCTCCAACCCAGTATTCACATTTTTATCTACACGTTGCTAATGGCGACTGTTTTAGGACCATCACAGCAAGTTCTCAGAAGCAGCTTCCAGAGAGGGTACCTTCCAACAGCAGCCCTGACACTGCAAGGCCTGGGGCTAACCAAAAACATGGACCTCACATTGAGTTTCTCATGCTGTCATTCATTGATTGCTCGTTCAGGAGAGACCATCTCCAACACACCACATTTTGTTATAAAATTAGTAGGAATTGGAGTTGGTGGAGTTGCTCAGTGGCAGAGGCCTTGGCTGGAACATGGGAGGCCCTGGGTTCCAACCCAGCACTAAAGAATGAGTGAATAAAAAGTAGGAATTTCATTAATAATTAATATTGATGATAACAGCCTATAGAGATCTTTATTGTGTCCAGAAGCTGTTTATAAAAGACCATTAAGTGAAACTCCAGAGATTTCTCTCTTAATGTGCATTTCCAGTTGCTCTCTTATTTATTGCATTGCTTCTTAAACATGATCATTACATTCTTCCAGGCAGGAACAGTGTCTTGTAATGCTCACTCCCATGTGCTCCCTACACAGCCTTCTACTGTGAGCTGCATGCATCTTTGCATGTCTTGTCCTGCCTCCTGAGCTCCAGTCTTCGTGGCTGCATTCAGATCCTTTGGCACTTGCTCACTGGGCTTCTCAATCGGGCTCGGCTGGCTCCCAGTGGCTCCCAGTGGGTCTGGTGTCTAGGGATAAAAATACCAGTATTTATGTCACTGAAGATGGAAGGCAGTTACCCAAAGTTACCCCTACATCGTGGTACTTGGTACATGACAATGATGCACAAAACTATTTTCTGGTTTAGTCCTTTGGGGGATGTTATTACTTATTCATCGATCATACTTAAACTTGTTTTTACTATATTGTGACTGTGATTTAAGATGTGAGCAACATGAGGCAGAAGCTTTGTTCTGCTCACTGTTCTATTCCCAGCTCTGAGGACAGGGCCTAGCATGGGCTAAGTACTCAACCAGTATTTACATTGTTACATTCCCAACCCTGAGGACAGGACCTAGCATGAGCTAGGTACTCAACAAGTACTTCACACTGTTCCATTCCCAGCCCTGAGGACAGGACCTAGCATGAGCTAGGTACTCAACAAATACTTCACACTGTTACATTCCCAGCCCTGAGGACAGGACCTAGCTTGAGCTAGGTACTCAACAAGTACTTCACACTGTTACATTCCCAGCCCTGAGGACAGGACCTAGCATGAGCTAGGTACTCAACAAGTACTTCACACTGTTACATTCCCAGCCCTGAGGATAGGACCTAGCATGAGCTAGGTACTCAACAAGTACTTTACACTGTTACATTCCCAGCCCTGAGGACAGGACCTAGCATGAGCTAGGTACTCAACAAGTACTTTACACTGTTACATTCCCAGCCCTGAGGACAGGACCTAGCATGAGCTAGGTACTCAACAAACACTTTTTTGAATGGCAAGATAGATATTCCTACACTTGAAAGAGACAAAAAGTGAATAATTTCTCACCTATTTTTCTTTACTATGATAAACAAAATTACACAGTATCATTTTCACCATTTTATATGCATACTTCAGAAGTATGAAATATACACAGCACAGTGTTGTATCTATCACTACTCTACATTACCATTTTTGTAATCCCAACAGGAAATGCTATATCCCAGCACATCAACTTTCCATTGTATTTCTTTTTTTCTTTTTGATTTTTTTCGAGACAGGGTTTCTCTATGTAGTTTTGGTGCCTGTCCTGGATCTCGCTCTGTAGACCAGGCTGGCCTCAAACTCACAGAAATCTGCCTGGCTCTTCCTCCCGAGTGCTGGGATTAAAGGCATGTGCCACCACCACCCAGCTTTCCATTGTATTTCTTATCCCAGTGAATTTGACTATTCAGAGTGCCTCACAGATGGAGGCATACAACATTTGAGGTTTTGTATCTGCCTTATTTCATTTAGCATGCTTTCAAAGTTCATGTCATAGCCAGTAGCAAATTCCATTCCCTCTTATGATAGAATAGTTCCATTGTATATGAAGAGCACATTGTATCATTCACTCATCTAATGACAATGTCCTGCCTTTACAGCTCTTCAAATTCATCAACTTTAACAGGACCATGAGCCAGCTCTCCACAACCATGTCTAGATGTGCCAAAGACCTCTTTGGTTTCACCATTATGTTCTTCATTATTTTCTTGGCATATGCTCAGCTGGCATACCTTGTCTTTGGCACTCAAGTTGATGACTTCAGCACTTTCCAGGAATGTATGTAAGTATCTATGAGATGAAACAAAAGGGTTTTTTTTCTATAAATGTATGAAATTGTGAAATAATGTTTTAAAAATTTATGAAGTTTAATTAGTTCACAGCATTCCTAACAGCAAAATGTTATTCTTGTCACTATTTGACTAGCAAATGTTAAAAATAAAGACAGATTGAATTCCTGTTCTACAAACATTGTCCGACCAAAGAAAACATGGTGTTTGGAAATGTTGGTTCTTAGGGAAGCAGTCTTCAAGTAGTGAGATAGAGTGGAACCACCATAGAAAGACAGCACTATTCCAAAGACCAAGATCTCCACACCCAGCAGAGGTGGGAGTTTTAAATGGCCATTTGCAGGGGAGGTACACATGGGTGGCATGCTTAGCCCTGGGCTCCATCCGAGGGCTCGGTCCTCCTTCCCACTCTCCGCACATAAGGAGGCCATTTGCCTGCATTTTCGTTCCTCTTGCATATCGTTGCCTTGTATGTTAAATTCCAACTTCCAAGAGATAAAATATATTTCTAATATTGTAGAAGAAACTAAAACCAGTTTACAAATCTTCAGTCTTTTTCTAGTGTTCCCAAATATACCAGAAAAAAATTTAAATCAAGACAAAAAGACCCCACAATATTCTGAATTACAGTTATGTGCCATTTACAAAGTTACTTGGTAATTAGGGAAAGAGTAGATCATGAAACCGGGAGTTAGTGTGACTTGTGGTTGGGGATCCCTAGTTAATCTTGTTGTTGAGGAAAGCCAAAAAAGGAAATGATGTCACTGATAATGTCTAGCTGCTGTGACCTCACTTTGAGTGACTGTGAGAAAACTGGATCTTTGAACTCTACAATTTTGGCCATTTTTCAATATGTGTTTTGTCATCGTTGTTTTTATTTAGAGATATTTTAACTTCAGACCAAGTGTGACTATTATAAAGATTTGAGTTACCAGGTTTTCCCCAGATTATATATTCTTAGTCTATAAATCATCTAGTAATCAGGTTTGATATGAAGTAGAAATGACATATACCATATGAAACCATGTTACTCAAAGGCATCATCAATTGACAATTCAAGTAACAAGCCTTTCTCGAAGAGGCCGACAGTTTTCGGTTTCTTGGCAGCTCTCTGGACCCTCCCAGACTGTCCCGGCATATGAGATCATCTTTAATAGGTGCACGTCCGCAGCTGGACACTGTTTGGTTTTGTCTTGTGTTCTGTTTTGTTTTCCTAGCTTCACTCAGTTCCGCATCATTTTGGGGGATATCAACTTCGCAGAGATTGAGGAAGCTAACCGAGTGTTGGGACCACTTTATTTCACTACATTTGTGTTCTTTATGTTCTTCATTCTTTTGGTATGTATATGTATATTTTTTTTATAGTGAGGTGATTTAAACTTTGTGCTCATAAATCACCACCTTCCCTTTTCTCTCATTCTTGATCATCCATCATTTCAAATAAACACGTGGAAAACAGAAAAAAAAATGTTGATTCTAGAAAACTTATTTTTTTCATTGATTTATAGTTTTCAGACAATAATTTGTCCCATGGTCTTTTGATCATCTATAAATATGTATTTAACTTCTATAAAAATAATTACAAGTGCAGATTTATCAATTTCCTAAATGGTGGTTTGCCTGAACAGTAGGACGTACTTACCTGCTTACGCAGCACAGTGTCACCTCCTGCCTCTTAGTCACTTGCTAGTGTGACTTTTCATTCCTGCCTTTTCTTTGAGAAAATAGGAACTTACAAAGCAACTTAGAAATAGGACGTCAAGAGTCATAGCTGGGTGAATTATCACATGTCAAGGCTAAGATAATATTTCAACCTTCTCATAGCCCACAGGCCTCTACACTGCCTACAAAGAATCCACATCTATTAAACTTAAAAGTAAATCTAACAGTAATTAGCAATTGCTCCCAAAATACATGTTAAAATACCTTTGAGTCTCTTGATTTATAACAACTTTTACCATTTACTTTAAGATTTTTTTTTTAAAGGTGTTTTGTGGTTTTCTTAACATTTCTACATTCTACTTGTCTGGTGAAAAAGTATTAAGTGAAGTTAGCTTAACTGAGGGAAAAGGTATATTTCATCCAAACACTATCATCTTTCAGATTTTCCTTTCTGGAGGTTTGAATGATTAAATTTAGGTGTCTCATCTCTGAAGTCTCCCCAGGTATCCCATTTCGGCAGATGGTGCTCATTAAGTCTTAGATAACCACTCATGGGACAAAAGGTCCCGAGAAGTCCATTCTTTCACACCCTGCTTTTTTGCCAGTATTGTGGCCAGATTTGAACTTACCTCATTAACTGACCTCTTCCTGCTACAGATTAAGGAAAAAGTAGGGATTGACAAGGCTTTGTTTCCCTCTAACATGGGTAGTCCTTTGGGTTCTGGGGCTCTGGGCTCTCTGCTAAGATCTTTCTAAGCATGAGGTACATCCTGCGGCAGACCCTTCAGCTGTCCTCTGCCACCTGTAGGACACAGTGAGACTGAAGTGCTCGAAGGAGAACTTGGTCATTGTGCCACACTAGACGCTGCCACCTACTATCCAGGTGCTGTCGTCCTCTCATGAAATCAAACCCCGGAACGTGAAAGAATTCTCATTGCTTCTCAGACTGCCTCACAAAAACCTTCACTAGCCACCACCTGTGTCTACTGATTGGAAATCTCACAGAACCCACACTTTAATTCACTTTGACTAAGATATATGCAGCCATCATTTAAGCATTGGCAAGCAAAAATAAAATGTTAGATATCTGGATAAGGAGAGTAAAAATCAAAGCCTTATTTTAACTGAAATTACCTGTGCTCAGAATGGAGCACACACCCATGGGTTTATGTATAGTTTATGTTCTGTTTTAATTTCTGGTGTCCAATATTAATCAGTAGTCTTCCTTAATTGATAGAGATGTGTAGTTCTCCACTAAAACAAGAGTCTTAATTTTCATTCATCAGTCACTGGATAAATACTGCCTGAGCCACTATATTCTTATACAGATAGTCTGGGTCATACAGAGTGTAAATTATAGTGTTTGTGCATTCAGTGATGTGTTATACAGCCGAGGGAGCCGTGAAAAGGAAAATAGAGCCTGGACTTCCTCTGATTCTGTGGATTTGTGGGGAAAGCAGACATAGTTAAATATACCTCTGCAGCTATAAACCAGTTGCCAGATACAAACAAACAGCATACAGGAGACAGAGCTGATTTACTAGGTGCTTTGAGAAAGTGTGTGGCAAACTCACGGAAATACTCATTACCACCGGGGAGGGAAAACGTTAGGAAAAGTAAGTAGACATTGGTGAGTGACAGCAGCTGTAATGATTAGCACTTAGAACTGTCACTGTTAGGACCTATCCTGAGCACTGTGTGGATTGTCTCACTAACCAACACAAGCAGTTTTTAAGGGAGGTACTGTTCCTTTTTCCATTTTATAAATGCAAAACAAGGAGCTAGGGAGATGGCTGGGTGTGTAAAATGCTTTCTGCTCAAGCCTAAGGATTCGAGTCCAGATCCCTAGCCCTTACATGAATATGGTTCAGACATGGCAGCCAGCATACAATCCCAGAGCTCAAAGAGATGGAGACAGGATCCCTTGAACAAATGGCTAGATAGACTAGCCAAATGAGGGAGCTCTCGTTCAAGGGAAAGACCCCATGTGGATGCATCAGGTGGAGTCAGAAGTGAGTGGGAAGGCATCCTTGTGGCTGCCACACACACCTGTATGGGTGAGCACACGTGGGCTGCCTCCCAACACATACATAAAGAGAAAAGAAATGCAGGACAAATTCTTAAAACAAGTGGGCCAAATCATCCTAGCACCCAGGAGATAGTGGCAGGCAGATATTTGTGAGTTTGAGGCCAGCCTGGTACACAGGTAAGGGAGGTGCTGTTTAAAAAAAAAAAAAAGCAAAACAATAAACAACCAAACACTTGTATTATAATCTCAAACAGTAAAGAGATGATTATATTTTAAATAAGTCAGACAAGGTCTTGGGAGATGGCTGATTGGGTAAGAATGATTGCTCTGAGAACATGAGAACCTGAATTTGCATCTCTAGCAGTCAAGTAAAATGCCAGAAAAGGCTGCCTGTGCCCGCACAACACCCTCCACCTTCTGGGCACCAGGATTCCTGCAGTTTGCTGTTCAGCCAATGTAGCCAATGAGTGAGCGTCAGGCTAGTGAGAGACCCTGTCTCAAGATAATAAGACGAAGACAATAGAAAAGACACTTGCTCTGGTCTTTGCTTGTGCGCTTATTGGTGCACACACACACACACACACACACACACACACACACACACACACACACACACACACACACACACACTTATCACAACACGTACACACGTACATGTGTGGGCCATGCCGTGTTTGCTGGAGGTGGAAGCTGGATTAGACTGCCCTTTCTTCGTGGTTCATGTCTCTGTCAAGGAAGAGTTACAAGTGAGGGACGGTGTGGAAGTTTACTACAGAAAGTTTCCACTTGAAGAGTGAGCTCGGGTTTCCTGAGAGAGCACCAGATCACAAGTTTTCCTTCCTGGGTTTTAGATGATTCTGGGGCTCATGATTCCAGGTTGCCCACACACAAGGTTCAGCTGACTGTGCAAGGGTGCTTCCTTTCATTGTTGTGTGAGGGTTTGGTTTGGAAGGTCTGACAGGGTGGCTGCCCTGGAAGTTGTTTTAACACTGGCCCGGTTGGCTGTTGTGGAGCCCAGCTGTGTTACACAGTGGGAGGTAAACTGTGGGGTTTGTTTGTCTTCTGCGGTCCTTCCTGGGCGCTGTTGTTTGTTTTCTCCTTTGATCTCTTCCGATTTCCTGGTAGTTCTGGTGATCTCTTCCCAGTCACACCAAGACAAGAACCATCAAAACAAGAGTTTCCCAAAAAAAAAAAAAAAAAAAACTTAGCCGGGCGGTGGTGGCGCACGCCTTTAATCCCAGCACTCGGGAGGCAGAGCCAGGCGGATCTCTGTGAGTTCGAGGCCAGCCTGGGCTACCAAGTGAGTTCCAGGAAAGGCGCAAAGCTACACAGAGAAACCCTGTCTCGAAAAACCAAAAAAAAAAACCAAAAAACAAAAAACAAGAGTTTGATGGGCTCTGAAGTCTTCATCTTTTCACAAAGATTTCCTTGGTCTTTATACGGGGTCTACTCTATGTCTGTCACTGAAGTCATTTCAATTCTTAAAATATGTTCCGTGTACCTCACCTGAATGTATGACAAAACTTGGAAAAAGTTTAATTAATTCGATTGTTAAAACTTGAAGAGCTCTTTAGAATTCTGCACAGTAACTTCAGTGTTTTAAAAGTAGAAAACAATAATAATTCTACCATCTGTACATAAATACATTAATACTTTGTAGCTTTTTATTGTCTCTTTGCAAAATATGTCAAAAAATGTGTTCTAACTTCTGTTATAAAACATTTTGACCAAGAGCAGCCTGAGGAGGAAAAGGTTTACTTGCCTTAATGCTACATACAGTCCTTCACTGAAGACAGTGCAGGAGATCAAGACCGGAACCCGAGGCAGGAATTGACTGAACCAGAGACTATGCTGCATGCTGGCTTGTTCCCATGGCTACTTCAGCTTGCTTGCTTATGCAGCCCAGGACCACTGGCCCATAGCTAGTGCTGGCCATTGCCCTCTCACACCAACCACCAGTCAAGAAAATGCTCACAAACTCCCCTACAGGCCAATTTTTCAGTTGAGGCTCCTCTTCCCAAGAGACTCTAGTTTGTGTTGAGCTGACCACAGAACAACCAGCACAGCGTGGTTTTATAAGTGAGACTTCCTTTGGTGTGACTTAGTGGAGAAATACTGCTTCAAAGAATATGAGAGGAAAACTTATCAGTGACTTTATGATTATTCAGCTTTAGTAAAAAGGTGAACGAAAAGGCATGTGTCAATGTTTAGACTGCTCTCAAATTATATTTGAGTTTCGTCCTCTGTTTTACAAACAGAACATGTTTTTGGCCATCATCAATGATACTTACTCGGAAGTGAAGTCGGATCTGGCCCAGCAGAAAGCGGAAATGGAACTCTCAGACCTCATCAGAAAGGTAGGCTATTCCCACAACTTTTTTCCTACATAAAAGGAACATTATTTTAATCAGCTTACCAAATCAACACTGATTCGCTGAAATTATTTGAAGTGAAGGGTAGATCTCTTTATTTCAGAAATAACTTAAATGTTTCCTTTGGTGAGAGGCTTGATAGGCTAGGACTTAAATTCTGAGGATTCTTTTATGGTCTAAATTCAACTTTAAAATAATTGTTTGGTTCTTAATCACTCAGTGCCCCGGAGTCCTGAGTTCACAACAGACTGAAAGGGGGGGGGGGGGCGCGGGGGCACACGCATCTAATTCCACCCTTGTCTCTGTTACCACTTGAACTGAGACAGAGGGAGGGCAGTGACTCTCCTTTCATCTCTAGCCTTTCTGTGTAGAGAACTGGAAGAAAAGATTCCCGATCAGGCCACAGCTTGGGGGCTGAGGACTTCCTTCACACCTTCTCAACAAGCATGTAATCATTAATTAGAAGGGAATGGTAGGGAAGTGCTTTGTTCTTCTCACTGTGGCTTCATTGGGCTTAAAGACTAAAACTTACATAAAAATAAATAAGAGCAGACAACGCCCTCCCGTCGTGGTAGGGTGGAAACGCCGCTTTACTGCTTTTCTGTTCAAGGTTAAGCCCCCTTGTGTGTGAATTCTGCTTTAAGGGAAAACTTCAGTTACATAAAGTCCCTTGGACAGAACCTAAGTGCCGTTGTCTTGGGTTCTACCCCACAGTTGATGGCGTTTTACTACTTTTTTAAAAGTAGAGCACGTAAGTACTCCACATTGCAGAGTTTTGATATTTATGAAATTCAATTGAGGATTCTTTTATGGTCTAAATTCAATTTATCAATTACATTGTTATGCAACATCAGGCCTTCAACAACAGGATTCAAATTTGTTTTGTCACAAAATATTGTGGGAGACAGCACAAAGTACGATCTGTTAGCTGTTTAGTCTACAGATGACCACCTAAGTAACGTGTGTATCTTCCTCAGTGGCCAGGTTATGACCCTTCCTTCTGTTGCTGACCGGCCACTGCACAGCTCTGCTTTAGTTCACACACCACAAAGCAGGTAGTGTTGCTCTCCTGTCCGCCTGTATCTTTTAATGCAAAGGAGAGCAGAAGAAGTGCCTCAGTGGTTAGGAGCACTTGCTGCTCTTTCAGAGGATTGGCATTTGGCTCCCAGCACCCTCGTGGAAGCTCACAACTGACCAACTCCAGTTCGGGGATCTTGACACCTTCTGGCCTCTGTAAGAACCCACAGGCACTTGTGCATAAATACACACATGTATGCACACACATAAATAAAAAAACATATTTTTTTAAAAGTAAAAAGCCTGGCTGAGAAAAAGAGAATGGGCCAACAAAGATAAAAACACAGCAGAGAAGCAGTGGCATAAAGAAACATGGTTGTAGAAGAAATACTTTACAGTGCGAAAGTAGTCACAGCCGCTGTGCGAAGGATCCAGGCAGACAGCTAAAGTAATTTAGCTGAGATCAGTTTATCAACAAATAAATAATACACATTATAATGAAAATATGTTGATGCTTGCAAATAACGTGACGTTAAAGTAACTCTTAGCAGAGTGTCTTAGTCACCACTGTTCTGTTGCATAACCAAGGCAACTTATCAGAAAAGCATTTAATTGGGGCTTACTTAGAGTTCCTGAGGCTGAGCCCATGATTGTGATTGTGGGGAGCATGGCATCAGGCAGACCCCATACTGGAGCAGTAGCTGAGCGTTCGCATCTTACCTGTGAGTTAGAGGCAGAGAGAGAGAGACTGGGAATGGTATGAGCTTTTGAAACCTCAAAGCCTACCCACCCCCAGTGATGTTCCAACAAGGCCACACCCAATTCTTTCCAAATAGTTTCACCAACTGTGGACCAAGCATTTAAATATATGATATGATAGGAGCCATTATCATTCAAATAGAGAATTTTTTTTCAATAATACATGAGAAAAATAAAAAATATTAGGAGCTGATCTATCTGTAGAGAGGGTGTGATAACTCACCAACATAGCAAGTGTGTTCAGCTTACATTTAAGGGAGGTGACAGCATCATAGAAGACAAGCCCTGTTCAGAATCCTGGATATGTTTACAAAGAAGTTAAAGACGTTTGTTTTCAGAGCTCTTAATAGTTTAAGTTTCCTTGCCTCAGTAAATATTGGACTTGGTTTTATATTTCTATAAATATTCAACTGAATATAGAATTATAAATAAATTCATACCAAGGTAATTTTTTAATGTTTTAATAAAGAAATTAAAGCTCGTAAAACAATTAATTTTATTCTTGATTGTTCAGTCCACTTTGCTCAATTTCAGCTCTATCACCCTGCTTATCATACAAAGCAAAATCTCTCTCTGCTTCACTTCTGCAGTCCTGGGTATGAACCCGGGACTCACAAATGACTGGCAGATACTTGATCACTAGAGCGTTTCTTTAGCATTGCCTCTAGTTCCTTGAAAATCCTCAGGTTTGTTTCACTGGCTTTAAAAAATATATTTTTACCTATAAGAAAATTCCTTACTATTGTATGAAAAATAAACAGCCCATAGCTGCTTCATTTCCTGTATGCCAGGGAACAAACAGCTATGGAATTCATAGTGGTGTACGTTTGAAATATAAACATACATATTTAACTTTATATTTCAGATGTAAACACACACACACACACACACACACACACACACACACACACGGAAAAGGTCCTTAGAATTATTGAAAGATACTGAGTTTTCTACAAGTTTTATAGAAAACTGAGATTACATTCATTACTCATTCGCGGACACATTTTTCTTGAATTGCCATCTTCTACCAAGTGCTGAACTTTCGTTTCACTGTAACTGAAAGACAAAAGGAGAATAAAAAACAAAATCATGTCTTTTTTTCTTTTCTTTTCAATAGGGCTACCAAAAAGCACTGGTCAAACTAAAACTTAAAAGAAATACTGTAGATGATATTTCAGAGAGTCTGCGGCAAGGTGGGGGCAAGTTGAACTTTGATGAGCTTCGACAGGACCTGAAAGGGTGAGGGCCGCACTGCTAGACCCTGGCAGTGACTATTGTACATGTTAATCCGTGGCTGATGAGAAGATGTTTCCTTCCCAAGTACTGGTAGAGAAATATTTTTCATTTGGGGAAGCAGGTATTTTTCTGGAACATGCTCTATGTCTCCCTTCCTCCTGCGTTCTGATGTTTCAGTGGTCAGGCTGGACCATGTACTGAAGAAATTCACCTCAATCCTCTCAAAACTTTCAGGAAAGGCCATACGGATGCAGAAATTGAGGCCATATTCACTAAGTATGACCAGGATGGTGATCAGGAACTGACGGAACGTGAGCATCAACAGATGAGAGATGACTTGGAGAAAGAGAGGGTGAGCACTTTAGGGGATGACTGGACTCGGTGTCCCCATATACTAATTACTGTTTTCCTTTTCCTCTCTCCCTACACCCTCAGCCTACACATTGGTAGCTTGACTATTCACTTTGTTTATTCTTGCTTTAAAATGTCAATCCATGAAATCACTGTAGAAAATCAGTCTGGAGGACAATCCATTTTCTCCTGGCCCAAGAACTTGGTAAAGTTTTTTGTGAAGTCTTGATATGTTGGCCCCTCACTGGAAGACTCCACATTCTTTAGGAGGACCTGGACTTGGAACATAGCTCTTTACCACGTCCCATGAGCAGCAGAAGTTTCCCGAGAAGCCTGGATGACTCTGAGGAGGAGGATGACGACGACAGCGGGCATAGCTCCAGGCGAAGGGGCAGCATCTCCAGCGGGGTTTCTTATGAAGAGTTCCAGGTGTAAGTACAAACGTTTTCCCATCTTTGTTGACCAGGGTCAAAACGAGATGACGCGACTTCTCAGGGAGTTAGACGTTCTCTTCGTGACGAATATCATTTCTTTCAAATAAGTTTTAGAGTATTTTTCTTTTCATGAAAGATCTTCATTATCAGAAATTAGGGAAGCAGAGAAAACATTAATATCCTCTGTGTTCCTTCCAACCAAAATATCTTAGCGAATTTTAGAGTCTGTGTTTCCTTTTACATGTGTGTGGCAGTGTTTTACACATCTTACGGCATAATACAGGATCTGTCCTTGAGGAGAATGTTCATTCTGCTGCTCCTCAGGGTTCAAGATGCCTGTCAGTTGCTGTCTCCTGTTTCCTGTTGGTGCTCTGCATGTTTATTTCTATCTGCTTTTGAAAGTGAGGTAATCACCTCTCTGTCATTATTATTCATGTATCCCTGTAATTCAAGAAGGTTCCGCTCAGTGTAGTTTGAAGCTGTTAGGTGCATACATGTTCATAACAAGTAAGTCTCAGTAGATCAGGCCTCCTTTCGCTATGTCTTTATCTTCAGTGAGATGCGCTGTGTCCCTCCTGAGAATGCAGCTCAGTGAAATTCTTTGTGCATCATAAACCAGCTTTTTTCTTGGTGCTTGCATTCTTTCTTTGCCTTTATCTTTCTGTACCTTCACTGTGGATGTCTAGATGTGCAGCTCTGAGTTGATCCTGCTTGTCGTTTTGAGTGTCTCGACTTTGCAGTGTTTCTCATCAAACCTGGGGAAAGTATGATTTGAAGATATGTTAGTCACGCATTTTTAAATGCCACAAGCTCTCACTTTTCTGTATTTGCCTTTTTGATAAATGATTTTCATTTGTCTTATATTCATAGGATTTCTAGACCTTTAAAAGGATTGAGTTTTTAAAAATAATTTTCAACAGCTACCCTTGTTATTATTCTTTTGTTTTGTTTTGTTTTTTGAGACAGGGTTTCTCTGTGTAGTCTTGGTGTCTGTCCTGGATCTCACTATGTAGACCAGGTTGGCCTCGAACTCACAGAGATCTGACTGGCTCTGCCTCCCGTGTGCTGGGATTAAAGGCGTGCATCACCACCGCCCGGCTAGTATTCTTATACTAGCATTTGAGAGGTTGTCCCCAGGTCACACGGTCAGTGGTTGTATACTGACCTGGTATGTGAGACACTCTTCAGTCACTAGGATCACAAGGAGAGGGGCCAGGGAGGGAGAATTCAAATTGTTGCCATTTGACATGTTTTAAGGCATTTAAATATTTTCATTCAAAATAACAAGATGTTGAAAGAGCATCCTATTTTCTAACAGTTTTATTAACTTGTAATTCTCTTTCAGGAAACATGACACAGTACAATTTCTGGTGTCACCTTAGACACCTATTGTATAGATGGATTGTACTTTATTTACATGATCTCCTACTGGTTGTTTAGCATAGCCACTATTCAGTGCTATGCTATGAAAAGCAACTCTGTATATGTGAATGAATTCTAATACAAAATGACATATATGAAATTTCATTTAGACACAATTTTATTGGCAAGAGGATGGAGGTTATCATTCCCACAAGCAGCTTATAACAGTTTGTCTCTAAGTCTTGCGAACCCTTAGAAAGTGTTTCCTGTTTCACACGGTCTTGGTATTTCTATTGGAAGAGTCAGGTGGGCTGAAGGACGAGGAGACGTGACCTGCTGTGTCCCATGTCGTCCCCTGCAGCCTGGTGAGACGCGTGGACCGCATGGAGCACTCCATAGGCAGCATAGTGTCTAAGATTGATGCTGTCATTGTCAAGCTTGAGATCATGGAGCGGGCCAAGCTGAAGAGGCGAGAGGTGTTAGGACGGCTGCTGGATGGGGTGGCTGAGGTAAGTTGTCGTGAGCCTCAGCTCACTGGTGGACAAGGTATTCATTGATAGAGATGGGCACCCATGACACCTTTCATTTGGAAATATTGAAGAAGAATAAAAACTATTTAAAGTTACATTTACATAATTCACAAATATTGTTTCTGTTCACTTTTATTTTCAGATTTTTTTTTCTCCTTAAACAGAAACATTCTTTAATTCTGTAGAGCATAAAGGTAGTCATCACATTTCATAACTCTTAACCTGATGCTTGTCTTCCTCCTTATGTAACCTTAGATCAAATAATAATCTGGAGGCACGACTCTTCATAATCCACCCTCTGAGAGTGCTACCAGCAGTGGGGGATACAATTAAGTGAAGAATTATTCCTCTGATTCTCAGAACTGTTAATGCATACTGTCTCTTACATAACTACAGCTTTTTTCAACTAAAATTCCTAACTCAGTTTCTGTGTAGATTATGTAACAGCATGCAGTGCCCTGGTTTCTGCCATGTCTTTGATTTCCTTGTTAGGATGAGAGGCTGGGTCGTGACAGTGAGATCCACAGGGAGCAGATGGAGCGCCTGGTACGGGAAGAGTTGGAGCGCTGGGAATCGGACGATGCAGCATCCCAGACTGGTCATGGTCTAGGTACACAAATGGGACTCAACGGTCAGCCTCAACCCAGAAGTTCCCGGCCTCCTTCCTCCCAGTCTGCAGAGGGCCTGGAAGGTGGAGGTGGAAATGGAAGTGCCAATACCCACGTGTAATAGTCCACGAGTGTTTGTATGTGTGTTCCTGAGATCCCAAGAGGTGGGTGTCAAGTAGGACAATGGCATTTACGGTATTTATATGCCCGGCTACGTGATGATGCTGGTCTTTGTGACTAATTGTTATAGTTTTCTGCACTTTTAATTTATTTTACATAAACTTTACCCATGATTCAAGGAAGATTGTTTTACTTTTTCTCATATGAGAAATCTAGATGTAAATACTGAGTTCAGAAGACAAAAAAAAAAAAATTGAAAGTACACCCAGTTGCTGCCTTACCCAAGTCTTAAAAGCTGCTCTGAGTTCATGTCCAGCCCCTGCAGTCAGCAGTGGCAGGCCTGTACAGTGCGTTAAGGAAAACCAGACATGTCTTTCCACTCAGAAGTAACTTGGGAGCTTACTGCAAACTTCCTTCTAAAAGAGGAGTCTTATTTCACCAACCTTTCTGGGGTGAACTTTTCTCAAAAATGAAGTAGGAGAGAACTCCAAAGCAAAGTATGGATGTGTAGCCATTGTTAAAATGTGTATGAACAGTTGAGGTAGATGTTAAGTGCTGTCCCTTTTGCTATTATATTCTGAGTTTGTGGGACTAACCATATCATTTATTTTTTGTATTATTTAGCTTTTGTTGGAAATTTGGTAAGAGAAGCCAAAAAGATAAATTATAGGATAAAATGTGAGAGAATTGGGAAGAGCCTTAATATGTCACTAAACTTGACTTTTCAATTCTTTGTTAGCATAGAAATTTCTCCGTTTTTCTTTCTTGTGTGTCTCATTTACAACTGAATCTAATATCAAAATAACTAATGAATAAGACAAACTTACTGAATATTTTAGTATGCAATGGAAGTTTTAATTGAGCAAATATGTACATGTGAAGCAGTATTTTAAGGAAGTTTTAAAATGCATAAAAGCTCTGTAAAAGTAAAGGTTTGACTTAAGTTGTATCTAGAATGTAGTTCTCAAGTATCCTTAATCTTATATTTCAGAATGTAAATGTATAATGCAAATTTAGTTCAGTTTCGTGTAAGGGGCCTCTAGTATTAAGGGGTTATCCATTATTAGACGGGATCAGCTAAAAGTTGCATATTAGCAATGATTTTCATAAGGTGAGGGTCTTACTAAATTTATGGGAGAAATCTCAATATATGTTGTTGTTGTTGTTAAAGATGGTCTCACTGTGCAGCCCTGGCTGTCCTGGAACTAACTTTGTAAACTAGACTGGCCTCAGACTCACAGAGATCCACCTGCTCTCTGCCTCTTACATGCTGGTATTAAGGGCATGTGTAACCACACCAGACTAAAACAATTGTTTTTAGAAAGTGCTGAATAACCTGGCCTTTTGAGAGCCATCAGGTAGAGAAGAGGTAGAAAAGAGTCCTGGGCTTTAGTGCTGTTCTTTAAATTCTCAAGCATTTATTTACTTCATAGGATACATCAAACCACCAACAAACTGCTGAGCAGGCAGGCCTTTCTAGCAGCTTCTACGGACACGAAGCATGTTGTGTCCCCTTAACGCCGATGGCACCATGTCTATCTTACTCTCTTTTAGATATGCTACGCTAATTTTTGTCTTCCTAGGTATTGAAGTTTGCATTCCAGGGTTATTGTGTGTATGTATTTATGTATGTGTACAATGTTGTTACAAGTAAACAAACTTCAATTTGAAGTGCATTCATTATGTGGTATCCATGTGTATCGACCATGTGCCATATATCTATTATGGTCACTAGAACATCTTTTTATGATGCTTATTATTATACTGTTTTTCATTTAACTTGTAAAATTTTACAGAATTCATTTTCTTTTTTTCCCTTTCACATATACGTTCATATATTTTTCTACTTTGGTCCTGGGAAGGCCAATCCTAATCTCTTTTCTATTATTCTCCTCTCTGTAATGGGCATAATTTAAGATATTATATATCCAAGGTTCTCGGACAATCAAGAATTTCCTAACTGTAATAATGTGTATATTACTTAATAAAGACTTGACATGGAAAGAAAGAGTTGCTTTTTATCATGGCATAGACCCTGGAAAAGTGCATTGTAGCTTGAGTTTTCCTGCCTGGCCCACAGTCAGGACAAATCTCTGACACCCGCCAGTCTCACAGTCACTCAGACCCAACCAAGTAAACTCAGAGACTTATATTGGTTACAAACTGTATGGCTGTGGCAGTCTTCTTGTTAACTGTTCTTATAGCTTAAATTAATCCATTTCCATTAATCTATACCTTGCCACATGGCTCATGGTTTACCGGCATCTTTACATGCTGTTTCTCATCATGGCGGCTGGCAGTGTCTCTCTCACTCAGCCTTCCACTTCCCAGCTCTATTCTCCTCCTTGTCCCGCCTATACTTCCTGCCTGGCCACTGGCCAATCAGTGATTTATTTATTGACCAATCAGCAACACATGGGACATACAGACCATCCCACAGCAGTGCCTTCCTTTCTGTGTCCAGTAAGGACACAAGTAACACATTTCTATACTTTTTACACTAAACATACATTTTTAGACTCTCAGAAAACCCATCATGCACAGTATTTTTTTCCTTTTCCTCACAGAAGTATAATCCAGGACAGACTCCAGGCAGGTAGACATTTGGGACATATAGGTAATAGGAATGGCAGAGTGAGAAAGACGGAAGAGGGAAAATGTCGGAAAGGGTATGTCGGTACACTGTTAATATTATTGGCTGCTGGAACACTGAGAAATAGTGTGCCATGCTCAATTCACAACTCCCCCCCCCAATAATGGCAGTAATTCTCTTGTACTAATGGTAAACAAAGCAACCCTTCTTGAGTTCTGGGTAAGGAAAAACTTGTAGACCTGATAGCTGGTACTTAGTGGGCACACTCTACAGGGATATGCCACAAAGGATTTGCCTGCATGATGTCCTAGGCATAATCATGCATGGTTCAGTTCCATGTGTTTTTATTCCCCTAAGATACAATGCAGACAATGAGTGGAGTTGTTTCACATGGCTCTTATCTATCACCCATACAGTGGAGGAGAAAATAACATTTACCTTAGTTACTTTCTATTGTTGTGCTAGGATAGATCCCTTGACCAAGGCAACTTACAGAGAAAAGAGTTTATTGGGGCTTACAGAGGGTGAGTCCATGACCATCAGGGTGGGGAGTATGGCACTAGGTAGGCAAGCATGGCACTGGAGCAGTAATTCAGAGCTTACATCTGGTTAATAAACATGATGTGGAGAGAGCTAACTGGGAATGGTGTGATTGTGTGTGCTATTGAAACCTCAGAAACCCCCTCCTTGCCCCTCAGTGAAATAAGGTAAGACTTCCTAATCCTTGCCAAATAGTTCTACCAACTGGGGACCATATGCAAGAAACCAAGCATGGCCAATATTGCTCAAAAAGCTACTATATGAACTAGCTCCACTCCTCTGCGTATGGCCAGAGGACTTGACATTGTTCTGCACAGATGCTTGCTCAGCAATGTGCATTGCTGCTCTAGTCACAATAGCTAATAAATGGAAACAACCTAAATACTCTTCAGCTGATAGATGAATAATACAAATGTGGTGCATGTATACAATGGAATAACATTCAGCTGCAAGGAAAAATGCAGTCATGAAATTTGCAGGTGAGTATAGCTCTCACCAAGCTGTCAGCATTAAAGGGTTGCTGGAAGAACAGAAGTAAATAATCTCCCACCCATGGCAGTGGGCCACACAAAAAAGACATAAAAGTCAGGGGCAGAACAGATGAAGAAGGGGGAAGAGAATGAAAGAGGGTAATGGGGGAGATGATCAAAGAACATATTTGTATGAAATTATGGAAGAACCAATTTTAAAAATAAAGAATAAGGAAAGCTGAGATTTTTGAGTGGTATTTTTCTGGGGGAAGTAAGATTTACCCTAAAAAAAAAAAAGTGCTCAGTTTTTTTCACAGTTGGGAAAGGTATCTAAATAGAAACAACTGCCTAGGGAATGGCCATGCCATTTATACAGTACCTATTGTTATGTGCAAAGCAATGTTAGAGCCTGGTGATGGTGGATAAAAAAAAAAATGTAGGTCCCTATCTGTCCAGAGCTTACTATTGAGACAAACAAACTTAGTTGCTGTGGGATGTCTTTCTGTAGGCTGTGAATATGTGTTGCTCTGATTGGTTAATAAACAAAGCTGTTTGGCCAATGGTGAGACAGAATAAGGTGAGGTGGGACATTTGAACTGAAGAGAGAGGAGAAGAAAGGAGAGTGGGACAGATGCTGTGAGCTGTTGCCAAAAGAAGCAAGATGTGAAAGTACCGGTTAGCCATGAAGCCACATGGCAGTGCGTACGTTAATAGAAATGGGCTGAGTTAAGTTGTAAGAGCTAGCTAACGAGAAGGCCAAGCCATTAGGCCATACAGTTTGTAAGTAATGTAAGTCTCTGTGTGTTTACTTAGGTCTGCGCAGCTGCAGGACCAGACAGGACACAGGAAAACTTTCAACTACACTTAGTGTCAGGAAAAAAGATGCGTATCTTACTTGATTTTATGTATTATTGCCTGTTGTTTTATGACATAGCAGTTGGATATACACATATATGAACAATGATTTTATATGCAGATCGCAATAGAAATGGTAATTTTCAGAGATAATTTCAAAATGAGTTCAAATCTTAATGTGTGTTTAAACCCTAATGTCTTTTTACATTAAAAAGAATTTTTTTGTTTTTGTTTTTTTGAGACAGGGTTTCTCTGTGTAGTTTTGGTGCCTGTCCTGGATCTTGCTCTGTAGACCAGGCTGGCCTTGAACTCACAAAGATCTGCCTGGCTCTGCCTCAGAGTACTGGGATTAAAGGCGTGTGCCACCACCTCCTGGCCTTAAAAATAATTTTAATCTAAAGAAAAAAAAAAGTATAGCCCTCACCTTTCATCAAAGCTTCTGCTTTTCATAGCCGATGGAGACCATGACAGAAAACCACAACTAGTCAATATCCCCATAACCCCAGTATAATTTCCAATAGTTTTATAAAATATTTCCATGTTTCTGTCAAGATGCATGCGTCCTTCAGATTAAAAAAAGTTTTAGTTTTAGCCAGGCAGTGGTGGCAGCGCATTCCTTTAATCCCAGCACTCAGGGGGTTCTCTCTGTGAGTTCAAGGCCAGCCTGGTCTACAGAGCAAGATCCAGGACAGGCACCAAAACTACACAGAGAAAGCCTGTCTTGAAAAACCAAAACAAAAAAAGTTTTATAAATAGCTTTAAGAGTTTGGTTGGGAACAAATCTTTATAGCAGTTGTGTGCACTGAACAATTTTAGTCATGCTTCCCTAGCTTGTGGCCTGTTTTGTAGTTTGGAGACTCATTAGCATATTTGCAGAAGTAAACTGAATTCTCCCTTTAACACACTTCCTGATCTTCCATCAGTTAAATCACCGCATGGTTTTCCCGAAATTTCACGGAACTGTTTGAATTGAGCATTCCCTTTCAAATGAAACTGCGAGCGACCCCAGAGTCAGCATCAGGGAGGTGTTTTCTAACAGGAAAGCTCTCAGGGCCAGGTGACCTAGGTTACCCCAGTTCAGTTCCGCCCCCCGCTTAACCGCGGTCCAGCCGCGCATGCGCAGAGGGCACGCCGAGGAACCGCTGTCGCTCGGCAGTGACGTCAGCCAGGTGCCGGGGAGCTGCTGCCCGGCTCTCCACGAGCGTCGCTCCGTCGGGCCGGCTGGGTCTGGTTGGGTCTCCGTCGAGCTGGGTCTGGTGGACGCTGAGCGGCGAAGCCCCTTCCCGAGCCGCGGCCTCGAGGCGGTTCCCGGCGGCCGGGCCCGGAAGGCGCGGGTCCGACACGGCCGCGGACGGCGACGTGGGCCGGGCGCGAGGAGGTGAGTTCGGAGGGCGAGCGGGCGGGCGGGCGTGGGCAGCGGCCTCCATCCCGCTGGGCCGCGACTGGACGCCCACCCGTCCGGAAACACGCCGGGAAGAGCCGGGACTCCGAGGCTTTCCCGGGCTTTCCCGGAGGAGGCGGAGGCCATCAACTTCGGTGTCATCAGGCGCTTCCTAAGCCTGGGCTTTTGGTGGCTCCTGTTGGCATCACTCAGTACACAGAATGCCCACCTGACGGGCAATAGGTGGTGTCCGGGCAGTGAGCTTCGGAGAGTGAAACTGTGTCCCAGGTGCAGTAAAATTAGGAGCGGGAGCAAAAGGGGTGAAGAGATTGAAAGTATTACTGGGAGCGGTTTCAGTGTTCTTCTCACTGTTGTTAGAAGTACTTTTCTGTAATATTCTGAGGTTGTAGAAATGATGGGAACGGGGGTGGCGGGGCGGGTTGGGGGCGCGCGATTAGATTAGTTTAGGTTCAAGAAAAGGACGGAATACCAGGCGTTTAGGAGTGTGTATTGCTGTCTCTGGGTTTGCCTGATGTATTGACCCTCAGAAATTTAGCACCTGTAGGACCTATTTTCAGGATCACATTTATAAGCAAAATCAGAACATCAGCTGTGTTAAATTAACACTGGGAGTTATTGTTAATTCTTCACGCAGTGCAATAAACGTAGCCAAGATGTTCAGACAAGAACACTGGTTGTTTAGAGTGCTGAAAATACTACTATGTATGCTTTTAACAAACGTTAGGTATGTCTCCATGATATGCTCAAACATTTGGCAGGAGTTATTCTTTTGGATGCCTTTTAAAAGACGTCTTAATCTTGAAAACTCATTCAAGTACACACATGCTTCATCTACTCTTAACAATTATTTTGATACCAACAAGCTCCGTAGTTCCAAGAGAGGACATAGAGATCAGTGGTTCTTAACCTATGGGTCACCACCCCTTCAGGGGTCAAACCACCCTTTGAACAGGAGTCACCTAAGACCATCAGAAAACACAGATGTTTACATTACGATTGATAACAGTAGGCAAAATTACAGTTATGAAGTAGCAACGAAAATAATTTTATGCTTGAGGAACATGAGGAACTGTATTAAAGGGTTTCAGCATTAGGAAAGTTGAAAACCACTGACAGGTAAAAAAAAACAGAAGAAATTAAAAGAAAACACATGACAAAACAGACCAGGACAGTGATCTGAATGAAAGATTCTGGCATTATGAAAATAAACCATATAGGTCGATTTTAATTCACACTATTGCTAATATAGAGAGCTGTGTGTGTAAAACATACCAAATACCTATATATCAGAACCAGCTGGATGGAAATAAGGAAAATGTTAATTGGCTAATAGTATAAGGTTTCCCTTCTTCCTTTTTTTCCCTCTCACTCAAAATAGGTCTAAAACCAGTAGACTAAACCATAGCAAAGAAGTTTTTGCCATATTGTTGCTTAAAATTTTAAGACATTTTAGTTTGTCATTTTTCATATTGAGATATTCATTTATTTCCTGAATTAATTCCTTAATGTGACCCAAATACTTTTCATGTTAATCATAATACTGTCACCTTTTATTGGACAAATTCAGAAAGAGCCCATATTTCATAAATACACTGCATGGCAAAGAAACTAATCATTTTAAATTAATAATTTCTCGTTGTATTGGAAACTGTTTTTTAAATTGGTGTATTTTATTGTATGAGTGTTCTGCTTGTGTGTATGTACACCATATGTGTGCCTGTTGCCCATAGAAATCAAAAGAGGGCATGAAGTCCCCTGGCACTGGAGTTACTAATGGGCGTGAATCACTGTGTAAGTTCTGGGAATTGAATCCCCGTCCTCTGCAAGACCAGCCAGTGTTCTTAACCACTGTGCCATCTCTCCATCCCCTGAAGCCAATTTTATAATATTAATTTGGTGAGTGTGTGATATATGTATGCATGTATTTGCAAGTGTGCTCACCCACATGTTCCTTGCCAAGGCTGGGGTCAACATGAGGTGGCTGTCACTTTCCACCTTTTTGTTTGTTTGTTTTTTATTTTTGAGATGGGGTCTCTTTTTTTTTTTTTTTTTTTTGGTTTTTCGAGACAGGGTTTCTCTGTGTAGCTTTGCGCCTTTCCTGGAACTCACTTGGTAGCCCAGGCTGGCCTCGAACTCACAGAGATCCGCCTGGCTCTGCCTCCCGAGTGCTGGGATTAAAGGCGTGCGCCACCACCGCCCGGCGAGATGGGGTCTCTTAATAACAGTTTAGGCTAGGCTAGGCTGGCTGGTGAACTTCCTAGGTGTGCCTGTTTGTACCCATCTCCATCCTCCAACTGTGGGGTTACAGATGTGTGCTCCCGGTTTTTATGTGGGTTCTGGGGATCCAAACTGAGGACCTCATGCCTGAGCAGCAAGCATCCACTGAACTGTCTCCCAAGTCCAAAAGTCATTTTTGAAAGCCCAGATTTTACTTTCAGTGCTTCAGTATTTCATCCACAAATTGGAAAAGTAGCGCCTTTTTTCAACCTGAGTTTCTTGATACATTCCCACAGAAGATCACTGATGTCTTTTCTCACAGTTTGTATAGTTACTCATCCTAGAACCTGGTGGCTGTTTTGAAGAACACCTAATTTGACACCATAAGACATAATTATTAAAAAACTTCTAGTCATTTCTTGGACAATGAAGTTGTTAGAAAGGTACCTGGTTTGGGTACCACAAGGTGACTGTTTTATACTATCCAGCTAATTAAGCTTTTTTTTCTTTAAATTTTATGTGTTTGAGTGTTTGCTTACATTTATGTATGGGCACCACATACATGCCTAGTGCCCTCAGAGGCCAGAAGAGGGTGTCAGATGTGGTGAGGTGATATATTGTGTCCCCAATAAATTGTGTACCCTAATAAAACTTATCTGAGGATCAGAGAACAGAACAGCCACTAGATTAGACATAGAGGCCAGAAAGTGGTGGCATATACACCTTTAATCCTAGCATTCCACTACCACACACTTCAACCTCATCAATCTCATGATTCTCAAAAGGCTTCCGGATAAAATGTTCTCTCCATTTCAGTGTGAGTCCTCTGTTAAAGTGTGTTAAACAGTATCCGCTGAAAGCACTGTAGACTTTTTTTAAGACTGTTGTCTAGGAGCCATATCAGTAGGGTCTGCAGTGAAGAGAGGGTGGGTAGGCTCGACTCCAAGTTTGGGATGGGCAAGAGGGAATTTATAGCTAAGAATTAGAGTTGGGGGGTCAGTGAATAGAAAATGCCTAAGGGAGATTCTGTCTAAACTGACTTCTAAAAATCCTTACTGAAAACATCCCAGAGTAGTTAGACATCATTTGGGGAATAGTGGAAGATAAGGAATCTGCCCTTACTGTGGTTGTGATCAAATACGAAGAATGAGTTCCAGGGTTCTTATTAAACTGATTCATAGAGTTCTTTGCTGAAGGTGAATTTAAAAAGGAAGGTTATATGTGGCCTAGGAGGAAAAAGTTTGGTGTCTAACTCCTGGCCAGACAAAAATCATCATCCTTATCCATCAGGATCCACACTGGAGTCAGAGCTGGGACTGAAGCAGCCCTTCAGCTGTGCTGCTGTTCTCCACCCACTCACACAGACGTCCTCACGCTGCCTTGCCAAGTGGCTTCATGTATCTGTCATCCTCACAGGAAGGGAAGAGGGTGCTGACATATGTCACAATTGTGGCTTACAGAGCTTCTCACTTACTGTGGCCACCATTGCCTATTTCTATTCTCCCTGCTCAGCAGTGTTCTTACCTGTTCATACACAGATCTTGTGAAAGTTGATGACATCTAAACCTACTGAGCCTAGCAGTTACTTGACTTAATGCATGGACTTATTGAGCATATATGCTATATTTAGTCCATAGAGTTCCTTCAAATATGTGTCCTTATTGTATCTCTCCCACATTTCTGTGGAATATGGTACAACACAAAGCTGCTAAAGAAATTTGATTTTCTGTGCAGTGACAGCTTCATTTCTTGAAATGAGATCTACACTCTGAGATGAAGTTATGTTGGAGCTTTTGTTTTTGCAGATTTTTATGGCATTTGAGTTTTTCTCTTTGGACCATGGATATTTATGAAAACATACATATGTGCTTGATTATCCTTTTGAGAACATACAGCATTTGCATATTGTCTTCCATTGTTTTGTTTGTATTTGAGAAGTTCATTTGCTTTGTGTTTTGGGTTATCAGGAATTGTGTGTGAGTTCTGGGGGCTAAGTGTCCAAATTAAGGTGCCAGCAGGACTCTGCTACCTCCTAAGCTTAGAGGGGAATCTTTTCTGGCCTCTTCCTAGCATCTGGTATTGGGTCAATCCTTGGTGTCCTTGACGTATAGCTTCATTTCTCCAGTCTTCTGTTTTCCATATGTCTGTTTCTTAGGACCATTCTCTTATAAAAGTGTCTACCCTGTTGATTTTCAACCTAAGGATTTCCTGGTGTTCCCATTGTGACCTAACATATAACCAGTTTTTGTAAATCTTCCACAAATACTTGAAGAAAGATATGAGTGATCTTTTTTGGTATGATACAGAATGAATATCCCTCATCTGTAGTACTTAGAACCAGAAGTATTGGATATTTGTGGAGTTTCCCCAGATTTTAATATATTTGATATATCTTACAGATTGGACCCAAGTTTGTATATGCCTTTATATACGGTATATAATGTAACATATAATAACATTTTATCAGTGTTGTAATGTTTTTGTGAATGAAATAGAGTTTTGTGTTGTGTAATTTTTTTCATCCGTGGTGTCTGTTGATCAGACAAAACTTTTCAGACTTTGTATCAAATTCACATCTCTTACTTTGGGGTTAGGGATCCTCAGCATGTATGAAGTTTGATATATTTTTTTAAATATGTCTTGATGCTTTGTTCAATATATTAAGAATTTATGATAGTCAAATCACTGTTATATGATAACAAAATAATTTATATATATCTTATTACTTTTTACATGAATCTGAGTCTCTATGGGGGGTGTGTGGAGGAGGCCAGAAGAGCATGTCAGATCCTCAAGAGCTTGAGTTACATGTAGTTGTAATATAGGTATGGATATGGGTGCTGAGAACCTGACTGAGGTCCTCTTCAATAGGAGCCAGCATTCTTAACTACTGCACCATCTCTCCAGCCCCAATATCAAATAATTTTTATTAAACTTAATACTTCATTAAGTAGGTCATTTTCTTTATGATGTAGGTCGTTTTCTTTATCTGATGAATATAAAGAAAACTTGTTTAAAAAATTTTTTGTCCTTACTGTTTTTTAACGATTGCTTTATTTTTTACATAAATGTCCACTTTAAATGATGTTACAAAAATTCTAGAGATGCCTTTTACATTTTTAACCTGTTACTGGAACTTGGTCATCTTACGAGCATTTAATCCATTCACATTCCATGCATTGTAATCATTAATCTCTTATTATCATTTGCCATTTTTATATTAGATATAATTTTATACTATCTTGTATATTGTTAAATATTTGTACATATATTCTCTCTGTAATAGTAACAAGATAGTCTACACTAGCTATTTTGAAGTGATTGACTGTGTTTGTGTTTGAAAGTAGCTTTAGTTCAGCATTAGTTTCCATGCTGCTTGTAATGACCTGTGTTTTGGTGTGTATTATTTTGGATTTTGTTGTGGAAAGAAGAAAATTCAACTGTTAAAACAAGAGTTAAATAAAGAAAAAAAAGTAATGTTGTATGTGATGCTTGTGTCTGTTACCTGACATTTTAATATTATTCTTTTTGGTCCTCATTTAAAGTTATTTCATGCTCTCACTTTGTTCTTCACAATACATTTTGTTTAGAGTGTGTGGGATTTTTTCCATCCAGAATGAAAGAAGTGAACTTTTCCATTGCAATTGACACTATACAAATAAATTCACATACATTTCTGTGTTTAGGCTTCATAAAAGCTCTTGATCTTATTTTCACTTTCTTGGTAACAAAAGTTAACCTCAGGAGTTATGACAGCTGTTAATACCAACACATTGAGTTATTAGCCCAGAGACAGATATTCAAGATGGAGCACAGCTGGTGTAGAAACTGTTTGATGCAAATCCAGTACTCATAGAACTGTCGTCTACTGTAGACTTGTGGTCTAGCTGTTCCTGACTTGTGTAGAACTGTCAGTCATAGATATCTGGGACTTGTCAGAACCTGACTCAAGACAGGGTCTAAGGTCACTTACGGTGATCATAGGTCTATTAAATAGTCATCCTTCAAAGCTAGAGACTTCTCTGGCTGTGCAGCAGAGGGTGTTGCACACCAAGCAGATTTGTCCTTCCCTCTGAAAGCTATGAAAGGCCCTATAGAGCCTGAGAATTTCAGATGCCAATCTAAGTATGATAAGAAAATAAAACATTTTAAAATCACTGCACAAAATGCATATATTTGTGTATTTGCATATACCTATCAAATTTAGAAGTAAAAAAATTTTTATTTTAAAAACCATTTTCTCATAGGAAACCCCAGTATCATCTGTTATCATTTTACATTAATTGGAAGTAATCTTAATCATTTAGTTGTCATTGAGGATTCATCGGGTCTTACTCCTTCAAGTCCTCTTCACTCTTTTATTGACTTCAGAGCAGTGGTTTTCAATCTTCCAATGCTGTGACCCTTTAATACAGGTCCTCATGTTGTGTTGACCCCCAACAATAAAATTACTTTGTTGCTACTTCATAACTGTAATTTTGTTACTGTTATGAATCATAATGTAAATATCTGATATACTTATCTGTTGGGTTACCTACTATGTGACCCGCAGGTTGGTAACTGCTACTCTACGTCTACAAAATGCTTCTGCAGAGGACGCAGTGTCCATTCCTTTATGGGAGCTGGATGGGCAAGATACCTGGAACTATTAGGAGCTCTTCTGGAGGGACAGATTAACTCTAGATTATCTATGTGTCTTCTGCCTCCTCCTCGGTTCACTCAGTATGAACTGAATATTTGTGGCTTAGGTTAGAGATTTCCACCCAGGATTTGATTAGCAGACAGGAGGCAAATGGGTATTTGTCAGCCTCCAAAAGGAAAATGATGATGAACCAAAGTGGTAATTATAGCAAGTTGAAGAAAAACACTTTATGTAGAGATGTGGTAGAGTTAAGGGAACCAGCAGGGAAGGAGAGGCACTTGGAGAAGTTACCTCCTCCAGGTTGAGGGGGACCAGAAAGAATAGCATGGCGGGATGCAGGGAAAAGATTTTCCAGCAGCCGTGGCCAACACTAGAAGCATGGTTGAACAAACTGTAGAAGGGGGAAAACTCAACCTCAGCCTCCTCTAACCCACAGAAATCAAAGGATCCCAAGTGGTAGTCACCAAAGGGTCATTTCTCAAAGCCAGAACCAAGAGGAGTGGAGACTCCACCTGGGGGAACTGAGAAGGGTCCCCTAGCAGAGTAAGCAGATCAAGCACAGGTTCAGCACGAGGAGTTACCAAGGCTTAGGTGGGATTCTGAAGACAGTCGCAGGGTCTGCTGACTAGCCTGTCGGAGTCAGCTGTTTCACATAAGCCAATATGAATAAGCCAATGAGATTGTGATACCTAGAAAAATGATGCAGAAAGAAGGTAAGGCTAAGAGAAAACCTGGGTCGGTACTCAGTCCTTCACTAAGGACAGCTCCCGGATGGAGTTATTTGGCGCAGGGAACTTATGAGCCGTGCCTTTGGAAGTTTATTTGGCTCTTTCTTCGTTGCAGTGACCTACAGTGTGTGTGCCAGCGGGCACAAAGTCGCCCGGACAGCAGACTGTGACACTGTGCCTCCAGCACTCCCAGCTTCCAGTCCCTGAATCAGAAAAGTAATTCAACCCTAAAACCCTTTCTTCAGAACGCTCAGCTTCCAGCATTCTCTGTGGGCCGAGCTCTCCTTAGACCTTCAGCAAGTGTGAGTGCGGACTGCACATCCGGGACTCTGTTACTAGGGAAGAGAAGATGGCGATGGCCTCAGCAACTGTGGTGGTTCCCACAGAGTGGATCAAGAACTGGGAGAAATCTGGGAGAGGCGAGTTTTTGCGTTTATGCCGGATTCTCAGTGAAAGTAAAAGCCGTGACACTTTGGCTTGTAGAGATTTCCAACAAGCTCTCTATGAATTGTCATACCATGTCATTAAAGGAACTTTAAAGCCTGAACAGGCATCAAATGTTCTCAGTGACATCAGTGAATTTCGTGAAGATATCCCGCTTATTCTTGCTGATATATTCTGCATATTAGACATTGAGACGAATTGTTTAGAAGAAAAAAGCAAGAGAGATCACTTTACACAATTGGTATTAGCATGTTTATATTTAGTTTCAGACACAGTTCTAAAGGAACGCTTGGATCCAGAAACATTGGAATCATTAGGCCTTATTAAGCAATCACAGCAGTTCAATCAAAAGTCAGTTAAAATCAAGACAAAACTCTTTTATAAACAACAGAAGTTCAATTTGTTAAGAGAAGAAAATGAAGGTTATGCCAAGCTTATTGTTGAATTGGGGCAAGATTTATCTGGAAATATTACTAGTGATTTAATCTTAGAAATTCTCAAATCTTTAATAGGATGCTTTAATCTGGATCCCAATCGAGTTTTGGATATCATTTTAGAAGTGTTTGAGTGTAGGCCAGAACACCATGACTTCTTTATATCTTTATTAGAAGCCTACATGAATATGTGTGAACCACAAACACTGTGTCATATTCTTGGATTCAAATTCAAGTTTTACCAGGAGCCAAATGGTGAGACTCCATCATCTTTGTATACAGTTGCAGCAGTACTTCTGCAGTTTAATCTTATTGATTTGGATGATCTTTATGTACACCTTCTTCCAGCTGATAGTTGCATTATGAATGAATACAAACGAGAAATTGTGGAAGCTAAGCACATTGTTAGAAAACTTACTATGGTTGTGTTGCCTTCTGACAAAAGTGATGAACGAGAGAAAGAAAAGAAAAAAGATGATAAAGTAGAGAAGGCACCTGACAATCAAAAACTTGGTTTGTTGGAAGCCTTGTTAACTATTGGTGATTGGCAGCATGCACAGAGTATTATGGATCGGATGCCTCCGTACTATGCAGCATCACATAAAGTAATAGCCCTTGCTATTTGCAATCTTATACACGTAACTATTGAGCCTCTTTACCGAAGAGTTGGTGTTCCTAAAGGTGCTAAAGGCTCACCTGTCAATGCTTTACAAAGCAAGAAGTCACCAAAGCAGGCAGAGAGCTTTGAGGACTTAAGGAGAGACATATTCAGTATGTTCTGTTATCTTGGTCCTCACCTTTCCCATGATCCCATCTTATTTGCAAAGGTTGTGCGCATAGGCAAGTCATTTATGAAGGAATTTCAGTCTGATGGGAAACAAGAAAATAAAGAGAAAATGGAAGTTATCTTTAGTTGTTTGCTTAGTGTTACTGATCAGGTACTGCTTCCATCTCTTTCTTTGATGGACTGCAATGCGTGTATGTCAGAGGAACTATGGGGAATGTTTAAAACATTTCCTTATCAGCATAGATACCGCTTATATGGCCAGTGGAAGAATGAGACTTACCACAGTCACCCACTTTTAGTAAAAGTTAAAGCCCATACAGTAGACAGAGCCAAGTACATCATGAAGCGTCTAACCAAGGAAAACGTGAAGCCTTCAGGAAGGCAGATTGGGAAACTGAGCCACAGCAATCCAACCATTTTGTTTGATTATGTCTTGTCACAAATACAGAAGTATGATAACTTAATAACACCTGTGGTAGACTCATTGAAGTATCTCACTGCGTTGAATTATGATGTTTTGGCCTACTGTATCATCGAGGCATTAGCTAATCCAGAAAAAGAAAGAATGAAACATGACGACACAACCATCTCAAGCTGGCTTCAGAGTCTGGCTAGTTTCTGTGGTGCGGTTTTTCGTAAATACCCAATTGATCTTGCTGGTCTTCTTCAGTATGTAGCCAATCAATTAAAGGCAGGCAAAAGTTTTGACCTGCTTATATTGAAAGAAGTGGTTCAAAAGATGGCAGGAATAGAAGTTACAGAAGAAATGACAATGGAGCAGCTAGAGGCTATGACTGGTGGGGAGCAGCTGAAAGCGGAGGGTGGATATTTTGGCCAGATAAGAAACACTAAAAAATCCTCTCAGAGATTGAAGGATGCACTACTGGACCATGATCTTGCCCTTCCTCTTTGTTTGCTTATGGCTCAGCAGAGGAATGGGGTGATCTTTCAGGAAGGCGGAGAGAAACATTTGAAACTTGTAGGAAAGCTGTATGACCAGTGTCATGATACTTTGGTACAGTTTGGTGGATTTTTAGCATCAAATTTAAGCACAGATGACTACATAAAGAGAGTACCTTCAATTGATGTGCTTTGTAATGAATTTCATACACCCCATGATGCAGCATTTTTTCTGTCTCGGCCAATGTATGCACACCATATTTCATCAAAGTATGATGAACTTAAGAAATCAGAAAAGGGAAGTAAACAGCAACATAAAGTTCATAAGTACATTACATCATGTGAGATGGTGATGGCTCCTGTCCATGAAGCAGTGGTCTCCTTACACGTTTCCAAAGTCTGGGAAGACATCAGCCCTCAGTTCTATACCACATTCTGGTCTCTCACAATGTATGACCTTGCAGTTCCACACACCAGCTATGAACGAGAAGTCAATAAACTCAAGATCCAGATGAAAGCAATTGACGACAATCAAGAAATGCCTCTGAATAAAAAGAAAAAAGAGAAAGAGCGCTGTACTGCCCTCCAGGACAAGCTTCTTGAAGAAGAAAAGAAACAGATGGAGCATGTACAGCGAGTGCTACAGAGACTGAAATTGGAAAAGGACAACTGGCTCTTAGCAAAATCCACTAAAAATGAGACCATCACAAAGTTTCTCCAGTTGTGTATATTTCCTCGATGTATTTTTTCAGCAATTGATTCTGTTTACTGTGCTCATTTTGTTGAGTTGGTTCATCAACAAAAGACTCCAAATTTCTCCACACTTCTCTGCTATGACCGAGTTTTTTCTGACATAATTTACATGGTTGCTAGCTTTACTGAAAATGAAGCTAGTCGATACGGGAGATTTCTTTGCTGCATGTTAGAGACTGTGACTCGGTGGCATAGCGACAGATCCACCTATGAGAAGGAATGTGGAAACTATCCAGGATTCCTTACTATATTACGAGCAACTGGATTTGATGGTGGAAATAAAGCTGATCAGTTAGATTATGAGAATTTTCGACATGTTGTACATAAATGGCATTATAAACTAACCAAGGCATCGGTACATTGCCTTGAGACGGGTGAATATACTCATATCAGGAATATCTTGATTGTGCTAACAAAAATACTGCCATGGTACCCCAAAGTTTTAAATCTGGGTCAGGCTTTGGAAAGAAGAGTGCATAAGATCTGCCAAGAAGAGAAAGAAAAGAAGCCAGACCTGTATGCACTAGCGATGGTCTACTCTGGGCAGCTGAAAAGCAGAAAGACATACATGATACCTGAAAATGAATTTCATCACAAAGATCCTCCTCCAAGAAATGCTGCTACAAGTGTACAAAATGGGCCTTGTAGTGGCCTGCCATCATCCATAGGAAGTACATCTAAGTCAGATGAGAGCAGTATTGAAGAGGCTGACAAGTCACGGGAAAGGTCTCAGTGTGGTGTGAAAGCTGTTAATAAAGCTTCTAGCACCATACCAAAAGGGAATTCAAACAATGGAATTAGTGGCTCTAACACCAAAGCTGTTAAGGAAAATGACAAAGAAAAGGGGAAAGAGAAAGAAAAAGAGAAAAAAGAGAAGACCCCAGCTGTTATTCCAGAGGCTAGGGTACTTGGTAAAGACAATAAAGAAAAACCCAAGGAAGAGCAGCCAAGTAAAGATGAGAAAATAAGAGATACCAAGGAAAGAATGCCTAAATCTGACAAAGATAAGGAAAAATTAAAGAAGGAGGAGAAAGCTAAAGATGAGAAGTTTAGGATCATCGTCCCCAATGTAGAATCAAAATCCACTCAAGAAAGAGAAAAAGAGAAAGAGCCATCAAGAGAAAGAGACTTAGCAAAGGAAATGAAATCAAAAGAAACTGTTAAAGGAGGGGAAAAAACACCAGTTTCTGGGTCCTTGAAATCCCCTGTTTCCCGAACAGATACTGCAGAGCCCGAAAGAGAAAAACGTCGAAAGGTTGATTCCCACCCTTCTCCATCCCATTCCTCCACAATAAAGGACAGTCTGGTCAAACTCAAGGAGTCTTCAGCAAAGCTCTACATCAACCACACTCTACCGCCATTGTGCAAGAGTAAGGAGAGAGAAACAGACAAGAAAGATTTGGACAAGTCAAGGGAAAGATCCAGAGAAAGAGAGAAGAAAGACGAAAAGGACAGGAAAGAGCGGAAAAGGGATTATTCAAACAATGACCGGGAAGTGCCCCTAGACTTAATCAAAAGGCGGAAGGATGAAAATGGAATATTGGCGGTTTCAAAACACAAAAGTGAAATTCCCTGTGAGTCTCCTTATCCAAATGAGAAAGACAAGGAAAAAAATAAGTCAAAGTCCTCAGGCAAAGAAAAAGGTGATTCATTTAAACCTGAAAAGATGGATAAAATATCCAGTGGGAAAAAGGAGTCTGGACATGATAAAGAAAAGGTAGAAAAGAAAGAGAAATGGGACAGTTCTGGAGATAAGGAAGAAAAGAAGCATCATAAGTCCTCAGACAAGCACAGATAATGAAGACTTTCAGCCAAGAGTGTGGGCAGGCCTCTGAGCTAAAGGTTTCCCTGCAGAGGATGCCAGAGCTCTGTGTCACTCTCAAAACAATATCTTCTTTAATTAAGAGCTCTTGGTGCTGTCCATCTTATGAGAATCTGCTTTAAGTCAGAAGATGAATATGCATCACCATCCTCTTGAGACATTGCAAAGTCACTGGTTTTCAGACCATTATTTTCACCTCCGGGCAGTTTCTTGCAGCAAGATCCCTGTGCGTACATTTTTTTCTTGAAACACCACCACCCAGAAACAGCATCTATGAAATTTTCACCAGCTGAGTCTTAGATCACCCTTAATAAAGGTAAGTTGGTTGTTTCCTAGGCTGGATGCTTTGGTATAGGGAAGGCTGCATTTGTGTGTAAAATACAACATTGGAATGATTGTTACCTGACAATTTTGGCTTCTTGCAAAAATTTTAATTTGTTTGTTGGAAAGCTCTTTCTTACATGTATAAATCACAACAGCAGTGTTTTCCTTCAGTGTGCTCTTAAATATGTCATTCCATTTTCCCTTAGCAAGCCTGTAGGATGGCCCAGTGGGTTAAGGTACTTGCCACCAAGCCCAAAGACTGAATTGGATCTCTGGTACCCCCATGATGGAGGGAGAGAACTCTGGTTCACACAGATTGTTCTCTGACCTACACACACACTAAATTAAATATAATGAACATGTTTTAATTTCCCTTGCCCAGAAATTCTCCTGATATGACCTCTTCATCTTAGAGAACTTGCTTCTTAGGCTCCTAATCACAGTCATGGACACTGTGATCTTTACTGGAACATTATTTTTTAATTTGAAATTGAGATTAATTCACCCTTTTAGAGTACAGAGTTCAGTGATCTTTAGCATGTTCATCACATTCTGAAATCACTGTCTAGTCTCAGATTTCTCTCATCTGCAGAAGAAGCCCCAGGTGTGTTGGTGTCCACTTTTAAATGACTCTTCCCCAGCCTCTGGGAACTGCTGATAGAGTTTCTGCCTGTGGGTTTGCCAATTTGTGGCATAACATAAATGGAATCATGAAATAGTGTGGCTTTTGTGTATGGGTTCTTTTATACCTCCATGTCTAATGTGTACTAATAATCCATTCCTTTTTATGGCTTTATGCTTTGCTTATCCATTCATTGATGGACAGGAATAGTAATTTTTAAGTATGAAAATTGTAATTTAAACAGTAGTGTAGCCATAGTTACAGTGGGTGACACCAAGATTATATATAGTATGACTGCTATGTAGAAATGGTACACAAATGATCAGTATTTCGTGTGAGTGTGAGGTTTTTCTAAGGGCCATTTAACTCTGGTTTTAAGAAATATGTGAGTGTAGTATTTTCATCAATAAAAATTAACTACCTTGAATATTAATTTGAAATTTGAATGAGAACATTAAACAAATCGAAATTGTGCACCATGCACTAATGATTGTGTGTTGAATTTATATCACCATTCATATAAGAACTATAGAGTATAATTGAGTCAACATGTTTTATAATAATTTTTGTAATACAGCAAATACTGCATTTTAATACCACTTAAAATTATATCTTCGTAGGGGGAAAAATCCTCTTTTCTTCAATGGAGGACTTCTGGAAGATATTTGAAAATGACTTTGAAAGCACTCATTTTCCCCTGAAAATTGTTCATTTGGTGTGTTAAATTCAATGTACAAGATTAAGAATAATTTAGGTATCATTTCTATGTTTTTTTAGGACCTGCTGTGCATTTACCAGTATATAAGAAATGGGCTATGGTAAGTTGTGGACATTACTGCTCTACCTTCAGAGGGTGATAGAGTCCCAGTTACAGGAAGTCTGGCAGGTGCCTTGCAACTATTTAGGTCTTCCAGAGACTCACTACCTATTTAATCTCCATAGCAAACTTGGAAGGTGAGCACCAATGCTGTTTATAAGTTAGGCAGTCTAGATACAGGGTGGTTAACTGTAGGGAATGAGAGAAAGGGGTTTTGGGTATGTTTGTGGCAGCCAGTCTCCTGTATTCTGTTTTATTATTCACTCTGTTTAATGATTTAGCAAATATTGACTGAAACTCTCCTACTATGTGAGATATAAAAATGACAGATTGTTCTATGTTAGTTCATTACTACATTTTTGCATAAGATTATGGCATGTACCACCAATTCTCAAAACAGTGCCTGGCAGAGCTTTTAGAATCTTTAGTTGTAAATTCAATTCAGTCCTTTTCCTAGTTATTAAAGAACCTAACATAGTACACCAGATCTTGAAAGGATTGATACCTTTAATCGTGTTTACCAACCTTAATCTCATCTGAATAATTTTGGCTTGAAGTCTGCTCTTTCAAATACAAGTTTCGCTACATGGGGTACTTAGATGTTTTTTCATCTAATAGATTAATATATTGATAAAGGCAAAGAGACCACTTGACTGAGTCACATTCCCAAAGCTCCTCTGAACACTGCATAAGGTATGTGACCAAGTCTTGAGTATATGAGTCCTTTGGGGAGACCATTGATATCCCAACTGCAGCATTCCACCTCTGACCCTCGAAACACTCGTGCCAATGTTATAATGCAAAAATAAATTGTTATCTCCAAGTGTGCCAGTTCAAGTACTGTTCAAAAGTCCAAAGCCTCAGACTCAAAGCAAAGGTTTACCTCTGTGAAACTCAAAAATGTGCTACATTCTTCCATGATAGAATGGCACAGAGTAAACATCCCATTACAAAAGAGAATAGTAGAAGAATAGCAAAAATGACTGGACCAGAGTAAGACCAGAACCATCTGGAGTATGGTGCACCCTGTGGTAGTGAGATTGTAGAACCTTGGAGGAGGTCATAGCATGCCTTCTTCACAATAGTGTTCTTTAAAGCCCGTGTGGCCTCATCTGTGGGCTCTGCTCATTGACCACATTGCCCACAGCTTTTCTTAACATGTGGTCCACATTCCTGGCATGTCCAAGTTCTGGACCTTCAGTTGAAGCCTCAGCTATACTCTCACAGCTTTATATGTTGTGCCACTCTCTTTGGGGCTGCTTGCAGGGATTCCAACCCCGATCATCTATTCTTCCAAGGTTTCCTTTAAAATCTAGATAAAAGCTAGGATTTCCCCTCATAGTCTTCTCAGTTTGAAATTTTAATAAATGTAATGAGGGACCTGGGTCATTTTATCTCTCAGGCCCAGACAGAACTATATGAAGGCTGAGTCCAGCCCTGCCTTACCTACTTAGAGTGCTTGAGTCAAAACATGGGCTGAATGTATGGCACTGATCCCCAGCAGATCCACAGTGCAGTGATTGCATGAGCGGCCTCCAAGCTACTCCAGGCAACAGAATTCATAAGACAGTTGGAGTGTCCCTCTCACTAGAGGTGCTCTCCCTTTATGCACATGAGTATGAGAATGGCTGAATAGTGCTCTGTTTCCATCAGATTACTCTGAGCACTGTGAGTGGGTGAGGTGATCAACCAAAGCAATTTTCTCTCCATGCACACTGAGCCTTCGCATGTTACCCACATGTGGCTAGATTGTTCCTCTTCTTAGAGGTCTGGCAGTGTTTCTCAGTTTGATCCACATTTTCATTCATACCACTATGTCTGTCCCATGGACCTGTGTCCAGTTCAAATCAAAACCAGGTTCCTGGGCCTATGGTTCTCAGTGTGGTCTCTTACCCAGTTGACTTGGGGCTTAGGGCAGAAAAATAGGTGGACCACTGATTTCCCTGCTCCAGCCGTAGAGTTTGATGAGGTAAACACCCTCTGGATATGGTTCCCCACCTTGGCTCACAAGCTAGAAAGTGCAGGGAACACCTTCTTGATGTTTACTCTCTGTGGAGATCACACTTCTCATAAACTGTTTTTGCAGCCCCAGATTCTGTGTCTGGCTATTGTCAGGGTTTTCTTTCTTTTCTTTTCTTTTCTTTTTTTTTTTTTTTTTTGCCTAAGACTCCATTGAGGAAGATTCTTCCCCACCTACCCTGTCACCAGGTGTCAAAATAGGATGTTTTTTCTTCTACAAATACAAAGTGCCTCTCACTACCAAATTCTGTCTTAATTGTGTACTACTCTTTCTTTCTGTACTGCCCTCCTGTCCCTGTAGTCATCCTCCTTTGTGTCAGTCTTCGTCTGAAGGACTGCACTGGGTAGCTCTCATCTGCTACCTTCCCTCTATAACATGTTTCTATTAAAATCACTTAAAGTGTGAGTTGGTGAGGACTTGTCTGATATCAAAGCTTAATGATAATGAGTATATATTTGTACATGGGCATATCTGCAGGAGCTTGTCCATTTTGATACCAATGCTTTAAATACCTTGTGCATTAGATGAAGGTATGTATTCTTAAAATTACTGAAGACAATCCAAAGAAGTTTTGAACACTCAGGCTGTTTCAGAGTGGGCCTCCTGGTATCCTCTTGCTATATTGGCCCTGAGCAAGCATTGTGGCCAAAGTCCTCTTTTTTTTTCGAGACAGGGTTTCTCTGTGTAGCTTTGCGCCTTTCCTGGAACTCACTTGGTAGTCCAGGCTGGCCTCGAACTCACAAAGATCCGCCTGCTTCTGCCTCCCAAGTGCTGTGTTTAAAGGCGCGCGCCACCACCGCCCGCCCCAAAGTCCTCTTTTTAACCATGTGTCTTGATTCTGTGAGGTTATCTAGATTATTTTATGGAAACTATCTGAATTACATCACAGTATACATATTTTTGATGACCAGATTATGTCAACTACCCAGTATACACTCTGTTTAGTGTTGTTTAGACAGAAATTTAGCAAAAGTTAGTTTTAGAGAAAAGGTACTAAATGATCTCAAAAGCTGTAGTCTCCATGTTAATGATGGTATTGATTCTTCTAACACTCCTTTTCCTAGTTCCTATAGAGCATGAGCATGTCCTCAATCTGCAGTGCCTTTTCCAATGTGCTACTTCATCTCACATCATTGATAAAGAGAAATTTGTACAGCTCCTACTATGTGCCAGACCCTGTTCAAAGATAGAGTATCTCCTCTTCCTCACAGAATGCCTCTAAGGTGAGTACCATTATATTTCATATGAAAACACAAAGGCTGAAAACGAAACTCCTTTCTCTGTTCTCTGTAATTTTTACTGGAGACATTGTGTCATCTAGTCCCTGAGTCACACACCAGGGAAGGCAGCCTTGGGACTGAGATTCAGTGGCACAGGCTCTGTGAACAGACATCCTTGTGTGGGTTCTTCATACTTTTAGGGACTAAATTGACATACTAAATCTCAGGACCTTCATTTCTGAAGTAACTCTGAGGATTCAGTAAGAATCATCATGTGTGTTTACCCAGAGTGAAAAAATTTATGTTAAATACCTTATTTTACGAGGAAACTAGTGCCTGTAATTGACACAAGACACAAATGTTCTGATGATTTTATTGTTTCTGTTGCCTGTTTTTGTTTTGGGGGTTGTGTTTGTTGTTTGTCCTTTTAAATTAGTTGGATCTACACAAGTGGAATTGTGTAGAGTGGAAGAAGAGAACGAGAGTTACCTCTGGAGAACAGTTGCAGTGGAGCAGGCTATTTATTACCTGAATGTGTCAAGAAGTAGGGAGGAACCAGCTGCCCACATTGCTGGCTTTGGAAAACATCTGGCTGGATCAAGAAACCTAGTCAACTTTTAGTGACTTTTCATTGTACAACACCAACATCAACCTGTTCTGTGGGTCAGGTGTGTACTGCAGGCTTATGGCCTTCCTATTTCTAACCAGTTGTCTAGACATGTCCTATTCTGAATATGGACTAGGGAAAAATACCCTTCCTGCCACTACATTGACAAAGGATACTAAGGGTCCAGGCTGATAGCAAGGTAAGAGTTGAAGCTACAGATTGATGGGATAAGAGTATTTGACAAACGGATAGAAGAATATTATGATTTATAGAGGACTTTAATTCCAGGGTGCTGGAGATGTAGCTCAGTTGATAGAGTGCTTGCCTAGCATGCACAAAACCTGGCTTGATTCCCCAGGACCACTTAAATGGGTTATGGTGGTCTGTGCCTGTGATGCTATCCTTGGGAAGTGAAGGCAGGAGATTAGAAGTTTAGCATAATCCTCAGTCCTCAGCTACTTAGCATATCTAAGGCCAGCCCAGTCTACATGAAACAGTCCCAGTCAATCAATCAAAACAAAATAAAACAACAACATTTTAAATAGAGGAGAGCTAGTTCAGCTGGTAAAGTGCTTACTGAGGAAGCATGTTGACCCAAGTTCAGGGTCACAGCTAGGCATAGTAGCACACACTTGTAATCCTAACACTGGGGTGGGGGTGGGGAGGGCACTGAAGAGTGACATCCAAGATAGACCTCTGGCTTGTGCATGCACCCACACACATGAACATACAGATGCTCAAAAGAACCTTAATCCAGTGTAAATTCATCCCAATTCTGTAAGCTTTCTAGAAAAAGCACCCCTTCCCAACCCCCACCCCTACCCCCAGCAACTGCCTTTAACCATTACTGGGGTAATCAGTATGTTCACCATTGTTTTTCATGACTCCTTTCTCCTTTCCCTCCTTTTTCCATTCACAGTTGACAGCCACACTTTCAGATCAGTCAGAGAATTCAGGGGCCTGGTAGGTTCCCAGTTGTTTGCCCATGTTTAAGAATCTCCCAAGACACAAAGTTCTTTCAAAAACTTTGATGATGCTACCATGACCACTCTGGGAAACAGTAAGGAAATAGACACACTTCACTAGCTTCTCTGGGAACTCTTATTTGCTGATGCATTGATCCTGTATTTCTCAGACAAAGTATTTGTACAGGTACTGTTTTTGGCTCTTGGGACATATCAGTGGGAAACACAGACCCTTACCCACACAGCTTGCTTTAAGCAAGAATGAGATGGATGGTGAACAGTAAACAAAATAAACTGTGTAGTACCTTAGATAAACAGTGCATCTACCGTAGATCAAAATGTCAAGCAGAGCAAGGAAGGTTCACAGTTCACACTGAGTATCATGTTGCAACACTGGAAGATCAGTCACATGGATTACACATATATTACCATTCAATATAGTCTCATAATATATATGTATACTTTGTCATAATTTTCTACATTAAATTCAGTTCTGCTTTAATTTCACAAACTCAGCGCTGGCCAGTTGTAACTAAGATGAATCAAAGTGCATTGTAATTACTGTCAAGCTTTTTCTAATGATTCCTGTGAAAAACAGGACAGGAGAATGATAGGCAGGTAAGTGACAATTAAAAGTCAATAGAATGTCTTGAGTATATCTTTCACTCCCAAGATTTTAAGGATGAACATAATCAAGGCAGTTCCTCCATGACTTTACAGTTTTCTTGGTTTCTGGATGCGGTTGACAGATTCAGAGCCACATCTTAAGATGCATAGATCACTTTCTTCTCTTGAGTTCACTCTGAGGCTGTCACAAGGTAATGCATTTTCAGTATTGCTCTGTTGAAAATACACTTCAAAAGTTAACTAGTAAAGAATGGAAGATTTGACAAAGGAGAGGGATTCTCATTTAACCACAGTTCTTGTCTTGATTGCTGATGTTAGAGCTTACATGAATTCTGAAAGGACAGCCTCCAGGTGTGGCCACTTGTCCAGAAATGGAGGCAGTGGTAATATTGACTGTTAAATTTAGAAACTTTCAAATTATGCAGCTGGGCATTTTATTTTGCTAATAAGATGGTGCCATTAAGTGTATCATTTCACTTTCTCAGTATGACATCTCTCCAGTGGGAACTTGTCAAGAAAAGTCTTCTAGTTATAGTAAACACACAAGATCAGTGCCATCAGTGTGGCTGTAAACAGTATTTCAGACCACAGCAGGTTCTGAGTACTGTGGTCTGTAAAGCCCTGGGAAGGGGAGAAAACTATCCCAAGGCCAACTCTGCACTTGTAATATGATGTGACGTAACTGAGTGACTGGTCCAGTCCCTAAGAAGTGAGGGTTGGAGTGCTGCTGAAGCACACATGGGACATGAAATTGGGGCATTAAGGAAGGTCGAGGGAAGCAGGGGCTGCAGGAGATGAAGGTGGAGGAGGATCTACTAAGATAGTGTTCAGAGATGCCACAGTGTAGCCTAATACCTTATATGCTATTCTTCAGTCCAAGGCTTGTGTTTTCTCATAGTGTAGAATGCCATCCAGCTCTTAGAAAGGCTTATTTGTTGATGAATTTTTTTATTTAAAAATTATACAGTAATCAAAGAATTAAATATATACACACACGTGTATTTTATGATCTAAGATATATGCATATGTTTATATGTGTGTGTATGTGTTTATCTTAGGTTCTATGCATATCCTAAGAAGGAAATAATACTTTGGGGTAGATGGTCTTATGAAGTCTTCTTTCATAGCCCATGCTCCTACATGGAACTAGTGATGATGATCAACATTATTTTTTAACAGGTTGATGTAACTTGTGGTAGCAGGTTTTTGTTATTGCTTTTTTTCTTTTCTTTCTTTTTTTTTTTTTGTTAAGAAAATTTTGTTTTCATTTTACACACCAATCAGAGATCCCCCCTCTTCCCTCCTCCCTCTCTTCCCCCCCAACCGACCAACCCATTCCTCCCCACAAGAAGGCAAGGCCTCCCAGGGGGAGGCACATCCAGTAGAGGCAAGTCCAAGCCCTTCTCCCTGCCTCAAAGCTGCACAAGATGTCCCATCATAGGTAGTGGGCTCCAAAAAGCCCCCTCATGCTCCAGGGATGAATTCTGATTCTACCACCAGGGGGCCCCCCAAGCAAATCAAGCTACACAATTGTCTTGCCATGCAGAGGGCCTAGTCCATTCCCATGCAGGCTCCACAGCCATTGATCCAACTTTCATGAGTTCCCACTAGTTTGGTTTGGTCATCTCTGCAGGTTTCCCCATCATGATCCTGATGCACTTGCTCATAAAATCCCTCTTTTCTCTCCAACTGGACTCCTGGAGGTCTGCCTAGTGTTTGGCTGTGGATCTCTGCATCTGCCTCCATCAGTCACTGGAGAAAAGCTCTGTGATGACAGTTAGGGTATTCACCAGTCTGATTACTGGAGCAAGCCAGTTCAGTTCAGGCACCTTCTCCACTATATTTAGTAGCCCAGGCTGGGGCCATCCTTGGGGATTCCTGGCATCTTCCCTAGCACCGAGTTTCTCTCTATCCCCATGGTATCTCCCTCCATCATGGTATTGTTCTCGTTGCTTTCCCACTCCATCCCTGTTCCAGCTCAACCATCCCATTCCTTTCTGTTCTCATCCCCCTTGCCCTACCCTCCATTGCCCACCCCTCACCCCATTTTGCTTATGGAGATCTCATCTATTTTCCCTTGTAGTGGAAGGACAATAGATGGACTGGCTTTCCTGATTCTGCCTATGCATTGTTGTGGCTTAATTTTAATGTAGATTATTGGTTGAATTGCCAGGCAGCATGGTGTAAGTGATCTGCTACATCACAGCTTTTGATTTCTTCTTGGCAGTCTGTGAGATTTTCTTCTGTTTCTTTATCCTTCACTATGTGGTGGAAGACATACTGAAAATTTAGATTCTCAAACTACACTATCAGGAATTTATGTAATTGCTTGGATATTTTGATCATCATGATAGGTTGGAGAACAATACTTAAAGCTGTACTGTATTATAAAAGCATGTTAATTACAGTTTCTGGTTCATCATTGTGAATGTTTATATTCAAAATTTCAGTTATTTCAACTTCTGTGAGTACTCTCATTTTTGTAAGAAACTGTTGCATGAATCTTAAAGAGTCTTGTTAATAAAATCAAACCTGAGGCCAGGTATTGGGGTGACTGCTGGAAGATCAGAGAAGCAGAACAAACCACAGCAACCTCACCTTGCCAATTCCTCAGCTGATCCTGTTTCCTCAGACTGGAAGCTTCTGAGTCCTCATCCGAATGGCTCTCAGCTGAACTGTTGCTCCAAAGCCTGAAAGCTTAACCAGCCAAATACTACTAGTTTCTGGTTTTCATGCCTTTTATATATCTTTCTGCTTTCTGCCATCACTCCCTGGGATTAAAGGCTCACCTCTTGGGATTAAAGGCGTGAGTCACCATGCTTGGCTGTATCCTTGAACACACAGAGATACAGGTAGATCTCTGTCTCTGGAATGCTAAGATTAAAGGCGTGTGCTACCACTGCCTATCCTCTATGTTTATTATTGTGGCTGTTCTGTGACCCCAGATCAGTTTATTAGCGTGCACAATAGGGGAACACAATACCACTGCAAGAAACCTTTCTGAGTATGACATGCATGGTGTTTACAGTACCCTCTCAACCATACTGATCATGAGAATAACTCATGAGCTCATATTTATCTTAACATGAGACAAAATTAATTTTTTCTTCAACTGATAATAAAAATTAATATTTAAGTGAAAAAGTGTAAAATTAGAGCAAGAAGAAACAGCATGGAATATTTTTTATAGGAGACATAGTGTAGAATGTCACAGGGAACAGAAATTGTTAGATCCATCAAGGATTTCTGTATGAGAAGCAAGAAAGCATAAGGGAGAATGATGGTGTCAGGGAAAGACATCTTTCAGATGTTGTATCTCTGGCTTCTGATAGACATTCATCTTATTTTCCCCTCAGCTAAGTCACTTAACTAAGCATTGTCCTAACTCACTTCCTTCCAGAGGTCTTGTGGAAAGACTAATTTTTATAAACTTTTCTTTGATAATTTCAGACCTTTTGTTACACCATGTTATACATTTGGATGTATAAGTATGCCTGATTGTTAACTGCTTAAATATTTGGTTTGTGTATCTTGCCACATATTATTTTGTGTCCATGCTCCCTGTCCTAAAAAATGACCCCTTGAAATTGTGGGAAATTCTGCATTACTCTGTTGACATTTTTTTCTTCTATTTGCTGTCCTCTTGACAGTGATTATTGCCTCCGCCCACTTTCTAAAATTCATGTGACCCTGTAAATAGATTATGAATAATTTTCCATTAAATCTTTTTGACACAGATAATATGAGGTTGGTGAGGTGTCTGAGTGGGTAGATGCTTTTTCTGCCAAGCCTCCCAGCCTGAGTCTAATCCCCAGACCCACATGATGAAGAACAGAAAGGGCTCCCACAAGTTGTCCTCTTACCGCCTCACATGCTGTGGCCTCTCCATACACATACTTAAAAATACGATGTAAGTTTACTGTCCACCTGGGAGAGAATGAACACATAGGCCATGAAAGAGAACTTTGTGGCTATGTCTTGCATTACATCAGCATTAGTAGCAATAATGATCCTAACAGCTTACTCTTCAGAAGCTAGTGTGATTTAGGTTGTACACATAACTGTCTCTTTATTTGGTGAAGTAAGAGAAGAGCAGATGTGTGAAAGTCAGAAAAATAAAGAAAAATAAGAATTTAAAAAGAAAAAAAAACAAATGAAGATGATATTTAGCAAATAGAAGGGGCTGGAGAGATGGCTCAGTGGATAAGAGCACTGGCTGCTCTTCCAGAGGACCCAGGTTCAATTTCCAGTACCACATGGCACCTTAAAACCATCTGTAACTCCAGTTCTTCTGGTGCCTCCGCTGACCTCTGGCTACTGCATGTATGTTGCACACAGACATATGTGCAGACAAAACACTCATACACACAAACTAAAGCTAATCTTTAAAAAAAAAAAAAGGAAATAAGTAGAAATTGATCTGCATGAAGGTGACAAAGACAGCATGCTTTCCCATTTGAACTTGTTTGTTATAGAATCACCTCCCGTGCTTGTGAATGCAGGCACACATACATACATGCACAAATGCATACAAACAGCCTTGTACACATCCAGTAGATTTGTTTTACTGCTTAGTAGTTCCCTTTTGAGTGACTAACTCTCATAAATGCTATTGGATGAGTATCATGGTCAACTATAGAGTTCATACAGTGGTGGGGAAAAATGAGTCCTACTCAATAAAGTTCATGTTTTTATTCTCTACTTACAATAGTAACTATGTAATAATATATATACCAGATATTGAGGATGGAGGGACTTTTTTTTTTTTTTCAGGGTAATTGAAGTTTTTTGCCCATCTTTGTGCATCTGGCATACTGAGAGTACACTTATACAATATAGTTTCTATCACTGTATTTTTTTTTCTGGGTTGAGGTAACATATATGATTCAATATTTTTTTCTTTTTCAAGTCACTCAGAAGGTGGCAGTGCAAAGCTGCTCCATATTTTACATCAGGTATGCTGTGACCATTCCTCTCCTATGAATGTGGCAGCTTCTGTTATTTGGATTCTTGTTAGATAAAACCCTACACATTTTAACACATGCAGTAAGAGGCCATTAGTATGTTCTCTGAGCCTGGAGCCTTAGACTAACACTGGGAACCATCTGAATTTTACTTCATAGTAAAATGAGCAAGTGAGGAAAAAGGATGTAGAGAAAGAAAAGAAAGAAAATGTGAAGTTGAAGAAAGGAATAGATTCTGTACCTAGAAATGTAGGGGAAGGATCCCTTCTTTTAGGGAAGAGGCCAGAGGGAAATTCACATGGCAACAGTTCCTCGCACAAGGTAGCCACTCAAAAAATACTGTTTGAGCAAGAGGATAGATGTTGGTGGGTTGAATAAGGAAAGCAAGCATGTTGTAACTCTTCTGTTATTATAGTAAATATAAATAAATACAGTAAATATAGCAAAACTTACATTGTCCATATTTTAAGCCATTCGGTGACATTAACTACGTTCATCGTGGTGGTCAACAATCACCAGTGCATTACCATACTTTCCCATAGTCCTAACATGAAATCATATATGCTAGCCATAGCTTTTCATCCTCTCCTTGTGCCAGCCTCTGTACTCACTATTATTTCCTGTGAGTTGAGTAAATCTAAATGCATCATCTAGAACCATACATTAAAGTCACATCTTTCCTGTTAATGGTGGAGTTATATTCAGGTGTGTGCTTAGACTACATTGTATTGTCCATTCATCTGCTAATATTGTCCTTCTCTTTAGCAGCTCTTGAAATTCATGTTCTAACAAGACCATGAGCCAGCTCTTACAACCGTGTCATGATGTGCCATTATGTTCTTCACTGTTTCCTTGGCATACTCTCAGTTGGCATGGCTCATCATTGGCACTCAGTTGGATGACTTAAGTGCCTTCCAAGAATACATGTAAGTATTTATCAAATCACATAGAAAAATTTAATTGTCATTGCATTCCCAATATGTCTCTGATGCACATATTCCATCTTTCAAATAGAAATCAAGATAGTAGGGAGAAATATGTTTATTTCAGAAAATGTAGAGATAATTTATTTTTCATTGAGTCACAGTTTTGAGCCTTAATGCTGTGCTTCTCCCATGGTTTTTCATTTATCCAAGTTACTATATATGTTTATTCAATGCTTTTTAAAAGAGAGTTGCAAGTGCGTATTTGTAAAGGTGCCTTCAATGGGGATTTGCTCAGCAGCAGAAAGTGCTGTTAGTGCCATCATTGTCACTTGCTAGCATGACTTCATTCTCCTTTTCCTCTCTTCCGTATTTTATGGTTTTGAATTAACAAGGCAAATTAGAGCTAGGGTATCAGGAGTAGTATTTAGTGAATTATTTGCTTGTCAAGAGTAAGGTACTTTATTTTAACTTACTCAGTTCATATTTCACATGTGTAGTGACAGCTTAGAAAGAATATACATGACTACTTTAAATCTCATAATAAATGGAAATTATTTTCAAAGTCATTAAAAAAAACTTTGATTCTCTTGGTCTGTTCCAACTTAACATTTTTTTGGGTGGCATCATGATTGAGACAGTCTCACTATATACTTCTGGTTGGCCTGAAACTTGCTACATAGACCAGGTTTGTCTCAAACTCATGGAGAGCCGCCTGCCTCTGCCTCCCAACTGATGGGATTAAAGGCGTGTGCCACCACTCCAAGCCCCAGCCTAACACTTAACTATTTTACATTAAGTAAGATTTTTTTATTAAGCTATTTAGCTTAATTTAGGCAGTGTGTGTGTGTGTGTGTGTGATCTCACATTTAAGACTTAGTTTATGTGAGAAGCCATCCTTTAAGAGTACCAGCATTGTTTCCATAGTCAGTAAATTTGGAAAGGTCCTTTGCAAAGCATTGAGTGATATTTTTAGTAGTTTACCATTAGGTCATCAAAGTTGTGTCCCTGGTGTATTGGTTGTATTCACTAAGCACTAGAGACTCCTTACTAGGACTGACAAGAAGCAGCATTTGCTGCATGCAAGTAATTGGCAGTTGTTATCATAACTCTCTCTAGTATCTTCTTAAAAAAGAACTTACCCGCCTTGATTACTTAGTTCATGCTGCAAAATTGTGCCCTTTAAGGTCCCTGGTACAGTCCTACACTGCCTTGTAAAAATGTCTTTTGGTTTTCTTCTTTTCAGTGCTATTATCAACCTAGGGCCTCCCTTCTGCTCCAGAAAGTGCCCAATTCTAAAGATAGATTCTTGGTGACAGGGTGTTGCTGACCTAGGTGCTCTTAGAAAAGCACTTTTGTTTGGAGTTGGATATCTTTCTGAAACATGCTGGCCTCTATTCACCCGCTCTCCTTTGCCCCTGCATAGGACTGTTTCGTTTAAATCGGATACTAATGAGCTGGTCTCTGTCTTAATCATCTCTAGGAAGGACCTTGGCAGTCGTCACAGAGCATGGCCAGGGTGACACCAGACACTGAGCATGATCTTCAGCAGAATGAAGTCGGAGTCTAGTGCGGAGGGCCCGTTTAATGTCACACCCACCGTGATTGGTAGTCCACTTCCCATCCTCCTCTACTCCTGTCTCAGCTTCTGAAGGAAACTGGCTTTTGCATGCAGTGTTTGTCTTGTCAGTACTTCAGTTACAGTAGGGTTTTTTGCCTAGTGCTTCAGCTATATTGCAGTTCTCAGGATCTGCTGTAATATAATTACTGGCTTCTGGTGGAGGTGTATTGTCTTGGCTATTTGTGTTTGCGTTTCTTTGCACTTCTGGAGTTAATGATGTTTGAAGTTTTTCTTGGTGTTGATAACTGCTTTTTGTCTTTTGGTGGTGATTACATATGTCCCCTCTGGATCCTAGGCTGGGTGGTTGTGGGGTCCCTAGTATAGAGAGCTGCAGGTCAGTGGGTGGCAAAAGGACATGGAGATGGGCTAGGAGGGAAGGCTGAGCGTGGTTAGGGCTAATGCTGGGGCATGAGGTCTGCACCAAAAGGCTGAATCCCCAGGGAATGGAACTTTGGTCAGATGGTGGGCTTCTGCACTCAGGCTGCAGCAGGACAAAGACAGGGATAAAGGGCTAGGGGAGCCCTGGGTCCACACCCAGAAGTGGTCCCAGTGAGTAGTGTTGGAGTAGGAGGAGGGGCTCCTGAAAGCAGGCTGCTCCAGGACTAAGTAAGTCAGGAGAGACTTTAATGGAGGACAGGAAGGATAGTGAGAATCTCCTGAGTCCCAGCCCAGTGTGACTACTGAGGGTCCCTGTTAAAGTGTTTCTAGGGATAGGCAGCTGACACACAGGAATGGAGATGACCTAGAAGGAAGGCTAGGAGAGAGTTAAGCTGGGTTTGCCTGGTTTTGTTGGTTTGGTTTTGCTATATGACCTTAAAAATTTTAAGGCATTGAAATTTTTGTTTTCATAAAATTTTGTAAAAATGGGTTCTTAAAAACTAGATGGGGCTTGAGAGATGGCTCGGTAGTTAAGAGCACTGGCTGCTCTTCCAAAGGACCTGGGTTCAATTCCCAGAACCCACATGGCAGCTCACAACTGTCTGTAACTCTTTTTCCAGAGGATCTGGCATCCTCACACAGACACATGCAGGCAAAACACCAATGTATATAAAATATAAATAAATTATTTTTTTTAAAAAAAGAACACCTTTAAGGGTTGCAGACTTGACTTGGTAAGTACAGTGCTTCCTGCATAGACAGACATGAGAACCTGAGTTCAGATTCCCAGCAACAAAATAAAAGCTAGGCATGTGGTGCATACACTGTAACCCAGTACAGGCAGCGTGATGCAGTGGGCAGATGCCAGGGCTCGCTGGCAGCCCCAGCCAGCCACATAACAAGTTCAGGGTTAGTGAGAGATCTTTTCTCAGGGAAGAAGGCAGACAGCAGTAGAGGAAAATGCTTCACAGTGACCCGTGGCTTCTAAATGCATGTACACACGCAGTCAGTCACACATGACCTATTTACACACATGTATGTACACAGCACACACAACTTTTTAAAAAAATAAAACTTTGGGCAGTTGTAGTTGTTTCAATGGGAAGACAACAGACATCTCATGCTCTAGTCAAGAAGTCTTCAATTCATGTTTTTAAGGCATTTATGTAATATTTTTATACAAAGTAATCAGATAAGAGAACATTATTTTCATACTGCTTTGTGGTGATATTATGTTCCCCAATATATTGTGAACACTAATAAACTTATCTGGGGTCAGAGAACAGAACAGCCACTACATACAGAGGCCAGAAAATGGTGGCACACACACCTTTAATCCTAGCATTCTGGAAGCAGAGATCCATCCATATCTCTGTGAGTTCAAAGCTACACTGGAAACAGCCAGGTATGGTGACACACACCTTTAATCCCAGGAAGTGATGGCAGGAAGCAGAAAGGTATATAAGGCGTGAGGACCAGGAACTAGAGCTTTTGAATGGCAGTTCAGTTGAGATCCATTCAGATGAGGACTAGAGGCTTCCAGTTTGAGGAAATGAGATCAACTGAGGAATTGGCGAGGTGAGGTTAGCTGTTGCTGATTCTGTATCTCTGTTCTTTTCAGCATTCACCCCAATACCCAGCTCTGGATTTTTTTAATTAATAAAACCTTTTAAGATTCATGTTACACTGCTTTGTTTACTTAAAATACATTGTGAGCATAATTCTGTTTCCTTAAATATTTTCTTATAGTATATTTCTGGTATAACCTTAGAATCCTATTTGTGTAGATAAACAGTATATTTAAGCAAATTTCCCCCCTGGAGCTGAGAACCGAACCTAGGGCCTTGTGCTTGCTAGGCAAGTGCTCTACCACTGAGTTAAATTCCCAACCCCTTAAGCAATTTTATATGTATTGACTTTTTAATGTCACTATTCTTTAAAAATTAGCACTCCAAATGAATATCTTTGTAGCCACAAAAACTTGACGTATAGAAAGTTTTATTTGAAATTTTTTTTAATGTAATATCTGACTGTACGGATGTGCGTACATTTGAAGACTTCAGATACCATGTTCACTGGCAGAGATTTAGCCCTTAGTTCTCACCCACCAGACCATGAATTTTTATCTAAATGCTGAGGCCACTTAGAGAGTGTTTCAGATCATACTGTTAAACAGAAAAACATTACTGAGTTTTGTTTGTTTGTTTGTTTCAAAAGACAGAATAGCAGCAAACCCTGAGTGGTGTGGTCTTCTGAGTTGTCGTTTCCTGCAGCCCGGTGAGAACACAAACAGACGCATGGAGCATTCCACTGGCAGCATGGTGTCCCAGTCATAGATGTTGATCATACAGCTAGAGATCGTGGAGCTGGCCAGACTGAAGAGACATAAGGCATGGAAGACTGCTAGATGCTGTGGCTATGCCCTTAAAAACTGCCTGTTGGTGAGGAAAGTGTTTTGTTACATGTCTATTTGCTAGTGACAGTTTTCTGTGGTAATACTGAAAAAAGTAACTGATGGGCAGGCCCCATTCCCATCAGTAACGTTACATGCCCCAGACCTTAGCACAACTGATGCCCTGTTGGAAATACCATTCAGACCTTGGAACCCAGCAGGTAGGCAGCAACACCTGCCAGAAGGAGAGCAAAGACTTAGTCCCTCAAAGTCCATAGTGCTGGGAAAATTCCTAGATGTACTGTGCTTCTTGGCTTCTGGCTAATTGGGGTGTGCCAACTCAGGATGTGGTTTTGTGCTTAAAAGCTCACCCTTAGAAAGACTCAGGACTGTAGCTGAAGGTTTTCTGTGTCCACCCGGCTCCTGCAGCTGCTCAGACCCAAATAAATGCACACAGGCTAATATTATTTAAAACTGCTTGGCCATTAGCTCAGGCCTACCATTAACTAGCTCTTACACTTAAAAACTCAACCCATTTTTGTTCATCTATATGTTGCCATGTGTTCTGTGGTTTTACCTGTGTGCTTGTTACATGTTGCTCCCTGGACAGCAGGCCAGCCTTCCCTTCTCAGCCTTCCTGTTCCCACAATTCACTTCTTTGCTTGTCCAGCCTATACTTCCTGCCTGGCTACTGGCCAATCAGCATTTTATTTATACAGAGCGAAGTGGAAGGCTGAGTGAGGAAACGCTGCCAGCTGCCGCTGCCATGAAAAGCAAGATGTACCAGTAAGCCATAAGCCATGTGGCAACTTAAAGATTAATAGAAATGGGTTAATTTAAGATATAAGAACTAGATAACAAGAAGCCTGAGCCATTAAGCCAAACAGTTTAAATAATATAAGTGTCTGTGTGTTTATTTGGGTCTGAGCGGGACTGGAGATAATCCCAACTACACAGGACTGAATGCTGGTCCTGAACACCCAGTGCAGTCTCTAGCAGGCTAATAAAGACCTATTGGCTTGAACTTGTACCTGAGCAGTCTTCTCTGGTAGATACCTTACAACAGTAGATGGCCATTTATTGTTTTCTTACAAGTTCTTTGCAAATATATTAGCCTTCCAGTTGTATATTTTTATGAGAGTCTTGTGTGTCTTTGTGTTTCTTGTGCTTTTTCTTTGGCTTTTTTTCTTCTGCTTATTTTGTCCTGTTCCTCTTTGCTTATCTTTGTTTTTTTATTACTATCCTTTAGACACTTCTTTTCTAAGGAGAGCCAGAAAGGGTGTGGATTCAGATGGGAGTGGGGGGATAGTAATCAGAATATATTGTATGAAAAATACTATTTTCAATAAAAAGAAAAATAGCTTTAAAATGCTTTTACAGACAGTTGCAATGTTGTTTTCATTCATTTGCATTGTCACAATTTTTTCATCTCTGAAACAGAAACCCTTAATTCTATGAAACATCCCAGTAATTACGTTCTGTAACCTTTACTGACTACAGACCACATGTTAATGTGAGAGCATGACTCTTCATACCCTCACACTTTGTCACCCTGTGACTCCAAGGACTGCTATGAGTTGCTGTTCCTCTCCAGTCTTTTCTAACCATAAACATTATTTGTCCCAAATTTCCTAAGGCAACTTCTATATAGGAGAGTATGCATCACCTGGCTGGTAACATGTTCTTGTTTTTCTTCTTATTTTAATAATTGCAGACCGGTGGTGACAGTGAGGTCACAGGGAACAGATGAACTGCTGGTGCAGTGCACAAACGGTTGGAGTGTTGGAACTGATGATACAGTGTCCTAGTCAGGCCATCATCTTCAGATGATAGTGAAACTCAGCAGTCAGCCTTGCCCCAGAAGTCCTTCACCTCCTTCCAATCTACAGTGGACCCAGAAGTTGGAGGCGGAAATGGAGATGCCAGGATCCACATGTGGTAATCTACTGTGTGGTCCTGAGTGAATTTGCCATAACAAGTACAAGTATATTATTTATGCCTGATAATCATATGATGCTGGTCTTTATAACTAATTATTAATCTTCTGCACTTGATTTTATTTTCCATAAACTATACCCATGGATGAAAGAAGATTTAAAAACAAAACGAAACAAAAAACTACTTTTCTTCATGTGACAGATCTAAACTTTGAAATATTGAACCAAGAAAAAAAAGACAAAAAAACTGGAAAGTATGTTGAGAAGTACGCCCAATTGCTGCCCTGCCTAATTCTTTTCAGGTGACAATGAAGTAGCTTTTAAAAGCTTAAACTATAAAGGACTCCTGAGTACACGTCCAGCCACAAGTCAGCACTGCCGTTTTTAGCCAGCATGTAGAAGAAAAGGAGGGCATTTCTTCCCATGCTGATGGAACTATGTGGTTGTTCATTTCAGGTGTCCTCTACTTCTAAACTTTAAACTATACTGATAAACCATAGTGTGGCCATGTCCCCATTGAGCTGGAGTTTGTATGAATAGTTAAGATGTTTACTGCACTGTTTTGTTTTTTTTTTTTCTTTGTTTTTTGTTTTGTCTACTTTCTCATAGCTTTTGGGACTAACTGTATTACTTGGTTTTCTCATGTTTGTGGGACTGACTGTATTACTTGGTTTTCATATTGTTTTAACTCTATAAAGTGGCCCCAGAAAATCTCCAAATAGTGTCTCTAACTACAACAAAGGAGAATTGTATGGTTCCTTAAATTCAATTTAAATTCAAACAAACTAATTCAACAGTTTGTTTAGTGTGAATATTTTATCTCTTTTTCATGTCTCAATTTATTTGAAACACAATATTAAAAGCTATAGAACCAACTTATATGTTACTTTAGTGTGCAGTGAAATATTCAGTTGAGCAAATGTTTAAGAAAGATACTTTTGACTGTTTTGAAATTCATTATGAATCATAAACCAAAACTCATTTCATAGTATTTCAGACACACGGTCTCATATATTCTTGGTCCAGTATGTCAGAATAGAATTTGTAATACAAATAAAGTTTGCTTTAATTAAAAGGGTTTTTTTTGCTGCAAGTCCCATCTATTGTCAGAAAGCATCAGGTAGAGTTAGCATTAGTAGTAGTTGTTTTCATTAGAAGATGGAGGCTTTCACTAACGTTGTTTGTAACAAATCTGTTCTCATAAGAGGGTTTTGTTTTCCAAACACACAACACAGTACAATTCTCTGAGATCTGAAGGGATATGAAAGATACAGTTCAGGGCTGGTGGTTTACCCTCAGCTGTAGAACCAGTTCAGAAACCCTGTTTTTAGTGCTGTGTCTTACATTCTTGTGTTCACTTGATTACTAGACTATGTCAGTCCTGTCTCCAGTGAAAACAGGGGCCAACAAGTCTTTCAGAGTCAGTTAATGAACAAAATATACTGATTTTTAAACAGGTTTTTCATATGATTTCATCTCTTACCTCTTTTTTGAGTATGCAGAACAAGTTCTTTCTTCCTAGGTGGTAAAGATTGTGTTCCAGGCATATTGAGTTTATATATTATGTGTACCCTGTTGTTAAATGAAAATAAGTTTCAACTTGAAGTGCAGCCATTATGCGGTATCCATGTATACTGACCATGCACCACATATCCATTGCAGTCCCTAGAGAGTATTTATGATACATATTATATACTGTGTTTTATTATACTTATAAGATTGTACAACATTCTTTCATATTACCCATGAGCCCCATCTGTTTGTTTTTTGGTTTGTTTGGGTTTTTTTCTTCTTGAGTCAAGAATAAAGTTTAATCCCTTTACTGTACCTTGCCCTCGGTTGGTATAATTAGGAAGTGAATTGTTCAGATCTCCACGATTAAGAGTTTCAGAGTTTGTGATACTGGTCACTTGACTTAATAAAGACTAGATTATGTGAACAGAAAAATTGTCTATTTCCTAACTAAAAGTAATTGAGTAAGTTTTCCTTTTATTAGCAAATGTTAATAATAGCCTAGACTATGAAAATGTCTGTATGTGGGGGTGACACACAATGAAACAAGCCTGCTTATGACAGCAAGTGCTGTAACCAGTTAGCACTATATGTAACTGTCATATGGGTATTTTACTCTTCTGATCCCTTAGAGCTGTACCTGAGACAGTTGAAGGGTAGGTAGTTCTTTTGGGAGAGTAGATAATAGTGTGGCTTGAGGAAGGCCAGCGCCCACCTTTTAAAGATTTTTTTAGGAGAGAAGGATAAGAAACTTTTAGATAAAAAGATAGCTCATCAGCCGTCCTGAAGTCCGTTTGAGCAGTCCAAGTTGTAATGACTTTTAAACAAACAACTCCAAATATGAGCAGTCCAAAATTTGTTGCAGCTCCCCTTGATGCAGTAACTCAACTTAATTCAAACAAGCATCTCTGAAGCTTCACTCTCAGCCACCGAGGCGCTTTCAGTTAGCTTTCCCTAGGAGAGGTGCCCTAGGGTGAAGATGGAATTACTGTACTGAGCTGCTCTTAGAAAAGCTTGCTGCTCAGCTAGTAGGAATCAGGAACCCATCTCTTAAAGGAGCCATGCATTGGTTTGCCCCTAGTAACCAGAATCAGTGTGGCTCCAGGATCTGTTTGATTCCAGCTTTTACAGTTTCAGAACTTGAGTACCAAATAGTGACAAAACCTTTGTCCCAAACTTCTCAGTAATCTGGTGGACCCCCTTAGTCTCCTGCTTTCCCCAGATGGATTATGAGTGCATCAAGAACACTGGCTCAGCCGTTTTCACTCCAGCTCCTCTGGGGAGCTGACATTCCTCTGTTCCATGCAATGCATCAAGCACTCAGGCAGCCATCAAGCTTTGGAGGTGCAGCGTGGCTCTTTCCTCTAAACTGTACCCCAGGAAAACAAAGATGCTGAGAACATAGAATGTTTGCCAGTGAAAGAAGCTTGCATGAGCAGAGCCAGTTCATGACAGTGACACTGTAAATGGTGGCAGGGCAGGTCTGCACAAGCCTCTAGGAGCTCTCAATATGTCACCATGATGCTACACGAAGTTAGAGATTTTTAGCATTTTCCCTGCTATATTTCACTGTTGTGTTGGTCCTTCCTTCTGTCCCACCACCCTTCTCTTGTAGCATTGGGATGTTTATGTGCTGTCTTGCCCTCTATATTAGAAACATGTACTTCTAACAGCATAGTAGTCTTCTTCAGGTTTGTGTGTTCCTACTACTATCATGACTATCATCCTCGAGTAAAGATCACAGGATATCTTAAGTACCTTTGCATTCCAACAGAAGCATTCCGGTGATTTAGACACCACAGAAGACACCAGTAGACAAGTATATTCTTTTAAAACAGGTAATTTATCCTAAAAATTAATGCTACATAGGGATTTTTGTCATTTAATATTGTATAATTAATTTGATCAAAGTAGCCTATTATTGATGAGGCATAGATTAAAACTGTAGTTCTTTACATTAGAATGGAAACTTAAATGAATTATTGAAAAGTACAAAGAGCCAGATGCTCTTTATATAATTTTATTAGTCAAAATCATTATCCTAAAATGTAGATTAACATGGCCCCACCTCTTCCAGATCTTTATCAGCCATGGTTTTGGTTCTTGTTCAAAGCATTGGCTCAGATCTGTGAGAAGGGCTCTGGAGCAGGAGGCCTGGCTCTGTGGTCAAGAGCCTGTGCTGTTCTAGCAGAGGGCTGGTTTGATTCCCTGAAGCCAAGTCAGGCAGCTCACGACTGCCTGAAACTGCAGCTCTGGTCTCTGTGGGTAACTATATGTGTGTATAGGTGCCCCCTATAACCAGAATAATACAATAAACCTTTTTTAAAAGTTTAAAAAACAATCTAAAAAGTACTCAGGATCCTCTTTCTGACAAAACTAGATTTTTCAAACAAATTGTTTCTTTAACTATCTGATCAAAACAGGAAATACCAACACAACGACAGCACAACACTGCTTCTAGGTGAAGAACCATCACATGGACCAGTTATATAATTTTTCTCTTGCTAGTTTGGTTTCACAGTTTTCTTTTATGTAAAACCTTGGCAACTGTTGTCTGGTAATATAATGCATAAGTATAACTACAAAAAAAAATCTGGTCCAGTGTTTTGAAATGCTAGGATATCACCTACTGGATGAATAGGTTTTATTTAAAGGTAGAGTCCAGGTAAGCAATGCCTAAGACCCCATCTTCCTAAACCTCTTAATGGCCCTACTGTGAGATAGGGAGTGGAGACAAGAGAATTAGCCAGAACGTGCACACTAGCTTGTCTGTAGTATGTTGCTGTGCAGCAATAGAAATGAGAAACTGTCTCAACAAAGTTGAAGGAGAGAACCAACCTCTGCAAGGTGTTCACTGAGTTGCACACACAGGCTATGTCACATGCACACCTGCATGCATACATACATACACAAATAAATTAAAAACTTAAACCTCTTAGTTACTTGAGTTTGATCAAAAGGGTTTACTGACATTAATTTCTAGGTATCTACCACTTTCACTTGTGGGACCAGATGACACCAAACAACTTTAAGCTAGCAACAAGAGACTATCAAAACCAACCAACGGGATAATTAGTGGTATATGGTGATATTTTGTTTGTGGTCTAACAAATAAAGCTTGCCTGACTATCCACCATAGAGGTCAGACAGTGGTGGCACACACCTTTAATCCCAGCACTTGGGAGGAGGAAGCAGGAAGATCAGGAGTTCAAGGCCACCCTGGGCTACACAAGATTGATCCACTCTGAAAGAAACAGCCAGGTAGTGGATACTCAGGCTTTTGATCTCAGCACTTGGGATCTCATTGCCTTTGATCCCAGTACTTGGGAGGCACAAGCCTTTAATTCCAGCACTAGGGAGGTGGAAACATGAAGTGATATGTCTGGGTGGAAAGAGGAATATAAGGCAGGAGGAGACAGCAGCTCAGCCCCCTTTCAGGCTGAGGAGTTGGCGAGGTAAGTGGTGGCTGTGGCTTGCTCCTTTTTCTCTCTGATCTTTCAGCATTTACTTCAATATCTGTCTCTGGGTTTTTATTAAGACCAATTAGAATTTCAGCTACAATGGTACCTTTAGAAGAAATCATTTAATGGGAGAAGATTTTCTGAGTCAAAATGGAATCATTTGTATCCACACTAGAAAAAGAAAGTAAACCAAGAAATACAGGGAAAGGATTTTACCCAGTACTGACAGGGACTAAGAGTTTTACCCTAGCGTAGAAAAACAAAGACATAGAGAACACTTATCCAGACAGTTGAGATAGCTCAGTCCAAAAAGTGTGTACTCATCTAGAACAAGGACCTGAATTGGATCCTCAGGACCTATATAAAATCCAGAGAGTGGATTGCCTTTGTGATCCCAGATTTGGATAAAAAGAGCACACTGGCCAATTATCCAGCCTAACCAATGAGATCAAGTCCCAATAAGAGTCAGTTTCTCTCATGCACACACACACACACACACACACACACACACACACACACACCCAAGGACTATAGAGATGGCTCAGGGTATAAGAGTGCTTGATATCTATGGTAGTTTGAATGTCATTGGCCCCAAAATCTCATAGGGTGTGGCACTATTAGGTGTGGCTTTATTGGGGTGGTGTGTATGGTCTTGTAGGAAGTGTGTAGCTGTGGGAGTAGGCTTTAAGTTCCATGCTCAAACTACTCCTACTGTCACCGATCATTTCCTGTTGCCGGTAAGACGTAGGATTCCCTAGCACCATGTCTGCCTGCACGACACCATGCTCCCCATCATGATGATAGTGGGCTGAACCTCTGAAACTGTAAGCCACCCCAACTAAATATTTTCCTTTATAAGAGTTGCCATGCTCATGGTCCCCTTCACAGCAAGAAAAGCCCTAAGACATTACTTTTGCAAAGGTCATAGTTTGGATCCTGGCACCCACATCAGGTGGCTCACAACCACATGTAACTTCAACCCTCGGGGATGTGACACCCTCATCTTTTCCAAGGGCACCTGTGCATGGAGCATACACTTGGGGGAAGGGGGAACAAATGAACAGTTACAAGGTGGTCATATCCTAAAAAATGACACCTGAATTTGCATCTGGTCTCTACACAGGCACTATATACACATATGCAAAATGAAAAGGGTTGTGGTGATATATTGTGTACTGTAATATGCCTGAAGATCAGAGAACAGAACAAGCCACTAGATTAAACCAGGCAGTGGTGGCACACACCTTTAATCCTAGCACTTGGGAGGCAGAGATCTGTCTGGATCTCTGTGAGTTCAAAGCTACCCTGGACTATATGAGATTGACTCAGTCTAGGAGAGAAACAGAGCCAGGAAGTGGTGGCCACACCTTTAATCCCAGTACTTGGGAAGCACACATGCCTTTAATGGCTGGGAGGAGAAAGGTTTATAAGGTGTGAGGAGACAGGAACTAGAAGCCTTTTCAGCTGAGGAAGCTCATTTGGCTAGAGGCATATTGGCTGAACTTTTCAGGCTGAGGAGTCTTAGAGGTAAGACATGGCAGTGGCTTGTTCCTTTGTCTCTGACCTTTCAGCATTTACCCTAATATCTGGTTCTGGGTTTTTTATTACAAGACCTTTTAGAAATTTGATAAACAATTGTTCTCAATGTTTTAAAACTATATAGCCTACCTATTCTACAATATGTAGGTGTTCTGATTAACTTTAACTGTCAACTGATACAAACTGCAGTCATCTGATAGCCTCAACTGAGAAACCACCTAGATCATATTGCTGTCTTTGCAGGACCATCTTGTCTGTTGATTGATGTAGGAGAACCCAGATGCCATGGGTAGGACCATCCTGTGGCAGGGGACCCTGAGATGTAAAGCTAGCTAAACAAGAGTGAGTGAGCCAACCGCTAAGCAGCATTCTCTAGGATTCTTAGGGTATTTCTTTGGCTGTGAAGAATTCTTTGTTCAGAAGGAATGCTGTGTGGAATACAAACAGGCCTGCCTTGACTTCCCTCAATGATCGACTATGACCTGGAGTTGAAAGCTAAAGTACACCTAGACTCCACTAAGATGCTTTTTATCACAGCAATAGAAAGTAACCTTAAACAGTAGGTTTACTCAAATAAGTCCCAACATGGAAACAACATGTGGAAACACAAGGTCTTAATGCCCAGTGAGCCCAACGAGCCCAGCAACATTTAGGGCCAGGGAAATTACAATGACAAGCCCTCTTAGAAAAGCACACATAGAGTGTGTGCACTAGGGCTGGAGAGATGGTGCCATAGTCAAACATGCTCAAGGCTCTTCCAGAGGACTTAAGTTCAAGTCCCATCATCCAGTCTGACAGCTCACAACTGTCACTGCAATTCCAGGAGATACAATGTCTTTGACTGGACTCCACAAGCACATGCACATAGATAGATTGATAGATAGATAGATAGATAGATAGATAGATAGATAGATAGATAGATAGATAGATATAGATATAGATGATAGATAATAAATCAGTAAATGCTTTTAAGAAGAACCTTGGCTACTGTGTGTACAGTTGGAAGCACTAGGTATGCTGTATCATGGATGTTTCTCAGTCTCCTATGTGTTCTATATCACACATACACACAAGACCCATTTCCATCAAAAGTAAATGCCAGCAAAGACTGAAAAGCCAGCACGTTTCCCCCTTAACTGCCCCTGACCACATGACAGATCATTGTTTTTTATTATGACACCCAGGATGCAACTTTACTAAATTCAGGAGATCCTCAGTCCATCACGTCTATTTCAATGAACCTCCTCATGATGATTTTTCCACTCAAGATTGTTTCTTTTGGCAATTTGCCATATTTATTCTGTCTTCAGAGTTTAATAATGATAAATGCAGAAACAAATTTTGCATGTATATCTTATCCCATGTTACTACAAAAAAAAAAGGTGTATTTCAAGTGCTGGGGAATGGCTCTGCTAGTGTAGCCACCAGGGCAGGAGTTGAGAGCCCCAGAACTCAGGAAATGGTGGGTGGGCTTGGCTGTCTGCCTAATCCAGGCCTCAGAGAGTGGCGACCGAGGGTCTGACACATGGCGGGGGACTATTACGAATCTGTATGCTTTTCTGAAAAAGAAATGAGCCTTTCCATTTCCATGATTAAGCAAGAAAATAAAATTTATAATCTCCCTTTTTGGGTTCTGATTTGCTGTTTTGTTCAAATATTTTTTAAACAGTATCTGAAGTAGGCATTATGGTAAAGCTGGTAAGCTTATTATGAGAAGTTAGCTATTCAGATGACAACCACAGGGATGCTATTGACTCTAGCAAATCACAATGTGCACAAATTTCATGTCCTGAGAGTAACAACAAACAGGCTGGCCAATCCCTTAAAAATACCAGTGTATTTTAAGATTTTTAAGAGTGCATTAATCTCTCTGTACCTGTGGTAAGTGCCCTGCTGACTAAGTTTTATCCATCCAGTAACTAGACTTACTTTAGCTCATTTGGAGAACAAGGCTTGTATAGTATCAAGTGTGGGAACCCATAGAGGTTTCCTAGTAAGATCTGAGCTTGCTTTACCCAGCAGGACTGTGTAATAGGATGATTGGAACACAGGCCTGGGTATCAGGTGTTTGGAAGGGTCTACACTTGGCTATATATAGCAATGGGGAGGGAGGTCTTTTGCCTCACCCCATGGCATTGTTATAAAAAGCCCCATTGAATAAAATTCTGGGCCATTGGGTATTGACCAAGGTCCTCCTGAAGCTTTCCTGTGTTTCTGTCTTTCTTCTTGTCACTATCTTTCTATCTACAAATTTCTTATCCCTCTCTTGTAGCTGAAATTTTTCTGTGTCCTGCCTGGTCCACAGTCACTCAGACCCAAGTAAACACAGAGACTTATATTAATTAAAACTGCTTGGCCTTTAGCTCAGGCCTACCACTGACTAGCTCTTACACTTAGACTCAGCCCATTTTTGTTAATCTATATGTTGCCACATTTTCCATGGCTTTACCGATGTGCCATACATGCTGCTCCCTGGATGGTGGGCTGGCATCTCCTGACTCAGTCTTCCTCTTCCCAGAATTCTCCTCTTCTGCTGGCCTTGCCTATACTTCCTGCCTGGCTACCGGCCAATCAGTATTTTATTAAACCAGTGTACAAAAGCATTATTCCATAGCATTTCCCCTTTTCTGTTCAATTAAAAAGGAAAGTTTTAATTTTAACATAGTAAAATTATATATTACAAAGCAGTTATCAAGCAAAAATTACAGTTACAATATCTAGTCTATATTTGGCAAATTCAAAGAAAATATCCCATTTATTCTATATTTGTGAGTCTAAGTTTTCATATCTAACTTATCTTTTATCATAACTAAGGAAAATTATAACTTTCTAGTCTTCAACTGCACCAAAGACCTCAGAAAGATATAATATTACCTAAGTAAACATGAGCATTGTAAGCAACTTCCAAAATTCTAGAAATGAGAGACAGCTGCCTGCCTGAACAATCATCCAAAGTTCCTCTGCAATGTTGGGGCATCCATCTTCTGCCTATAGGCCTAGAGTCTCTCAGTCACTTCTCTCTGTGTCTTGTAGAATGTCTGGCAGTTTCTTCTGTGAAGCAGGAACCTGAAGGACCATCTCACTTTATAAAATTCAGTGGTTATCTTCCTATGCGTCCTGCATGTCCAATTTATATAACATACTGTCAATCAGTCAACGCAAGGGCACTATTTTGCCCAGTGACTAACTTTTGCCACAAAAAAGTAAATTCCATAATGAGTTTATTCAATGCTCATCATTCTCCTTGAAGCAATTGGTGCTGTCAAGAGCATATGTGTTTCATTGTCCAGCAAAGTCTAAGTTTTTAAAACATTTTATATGCTATATTCTGTAAGTCTTTGATGTGTTTGAAGATTACCTACCTAACTGAAATATATCTATGTTTATCTAGAAAACTTAATATGACTATAAGTTTGACTATCATAGAAAACTAATTATTAATCTGTATTTCTTAATTATCCATTACAATTTAAATGAGTTACATAAGCATAATACCTTAAACAAGAGTAGAATCATACATACAGTACAACAAAATTAACTTTAATTTATATCAATAAACTAAAATCTATACCAATGTAAAACATTTTTAAACAAGTTGTTGTTCTTTAAAAGTAGGTTCAATAATCTACTCTTTCATCCTATCATATCTATACCACCCCCTTTTCTTCTTTAGAAAGAGATTGCATTTATAATCAATCTGCTTTAAATAAAAATAAACATTTATAAACAATATTTTGGGAATTTGGGCATCACTTCTCATACTACTTCCTGCTGGTTGAGGGCATTGTCAATCTAATGGGGATACTGAGAAAATTAAGAATTATGGTTAAGTCCTGACTGGAGTAGTCTGTGAGGCTATATTCTCTGAGCCAGTTGCCTTGAAGTTAATTTTGGATGTTGGATGATCTGGGCCATGGTGTCCTTGGAGACCTTCCAGTGGGTCTTGTCTGGTCAAACCGTGTTAGCCTGGAAACAATCCACAGGTTCTCATCATCTGTGGAAACAAAAACAGAACCTCTTTTCCAAAGCAACATATCCTTAGACATAAATTTTGAACTCAAGATATCTTTTAAATATATATATTTCAATCAATATATATTGATTTAACTCAGCGGCTTTTACAATCAAATGTCTCTTTGCAGTTAAAAATCTCAAAGACAACACAATCCAGATTCTCTGTATAATATCCATCACATGTAGCTTATTTTTATACTACCTTTACTGTCTCTTTAAAGACTTTATTTTTTAAAACTTTCTATTTCTTTATATAACTGTCTATATTCCTTTTCCTCTTTCAAGCCTACATACATTTTTATACACACTGTAAACCATTTAAAGTCTTGTTCTATATGAATCTGCCTTATTGTGAATCTATCACTTTAAACTGCAGCATTACTAGGACTGAAATGGCAGCTTTGGCTGGTGGCTCCGCCCACCTCAGCTTCCCAACATGGTAGAACTACGTTTACCACCAGCTCTGGGAGAACCATGCTCATTGCTGACTCTGGGAAGCTGTGGGTCTATGCTTCCATCCAGCAGCATGTAGCCCAAAACCCTTTTCTTTCTCATGGTTTTTTTTTTCTTTCTGTACTTGCAAAAGCTATATCCACCACACACCATGCTGCATGGCTTGCAGATACCTCTGTGTACTGTGGTGGGAATCTGCCATGTTGCACTCAAGGCCACACACCACTGCGGGCCCGCCATATTTTAGCTCATGGCTTGCCTGAGAGACACAACTAGAAAGCTATTTTTAGATCCATTTTAGAATTTTTTTTTTTAAAGCTTTCTCAGGTTTTAGATCCCACATTTTTTGGTGTCATTTGTAGCTGAAAGTTCTCCTGTGTCCTACCCGGTCTGCAGCCACTCAGACTCAAATAAATATACAGAGGCTTATATTAATAAAACTGCTTGGTCATTAGCTCAGGCTCACTACTGACTAGCTCTTAAACTCAGCCCATTCTGTTAATCTATATGTTGCCACGTATTTTATGGCTTTACCTGTGTGCCGTTACATGCTGCTCCCTGGACTGTGGGCTGGCATCTCCTGACTCAGCCTTCCTCTTCCCAGAATTCTCCCCTTCTGCTGGCCTTTCCTATACTTCCTGCCTGGCTACTGGCTAATCAGTGTTTTATTAAACCAGTATACAATGGCATTATCCCACAGCACCTACCTGCTTCCTAAAAGGCCATTGTTTCTTTGCCAAATTTTCAAGGTTTCTCAGCTCTCCGGACCTTGGTTCCATTGCATTTAGTATTCTAGAAACTTGTCTCTTTGGCTTCTATGCCCCCACACCTTGGTGTGTTTTCCTGATCCTACTCTCTTTCTCAGTTTTCTTTGTGAAACAGGTAGGAAGTGTATTTATTCACTGAGACTGGAGCCTTGACTTTCTCTTCACATGCCTCAGTCACAGCAAAGCTTCCCATAGAAGCTCCTTGAGTCCTTGTCCAGCCTCTTTCATGAGCTAGACACCTGTGCCAACTTCTCCCAGACATCTGCAAGTGCACAGCAAGGGGCTGGTTTGCTGTTCTAATGGTCATGTAAATGTAAACAACAGGAGACGGAGGCCATGCTCAGTCTGTCCTGTAGTATCTACCCTGAGAGCAGCTCGTGCCATGATTTAGGCATGGTGGCTCACAGCTGTCTGGACTTCCTGCTCCAGGGGAAATCTGACACCCTCTTCGGACTTCCATGGGTACTGCACACAGATGGTACACTACATACATGCAGGCAAAACATTCATACAAAAAAAAAATCTTTAAAAACTAAAGTGTGGACCTTTAAACAAAGGGAATGAAAACATGCTGTAAAGATAGGGTTGACAAGATGGCAAACATTTTTAAGAGTGGTTCTGTAAAGGAATAATCTCTCAAAAGAAGGGTCTGAAGCAAGTGCTGATTGAGATAAATTTTTAGTAGTGTCCAATGGATGCTGTGGTAGAATGACTATCTTCTATCATGAGCCAAATTTGCAGCTTGATTCTAAGGACACATGACTTCCAAATTAGTCCTACACAGAGGGTAGCCTTGACCTCTCTCCACTCTAGGAAGATGCCTCACTGTGGGGAAGAGCTGTTTACTTTGTAATAGTGGTAGAAGATAAGAGACTGGATACATTTTTTTTTTTTAATCTGGGGAGGAGGCCCAGGTTTAATCTAAACCATCAAATCATCAAATGAGCTCATAGACATTCAGCTCAGATATCTTATTTCTGACACCAGAGCTTTGGGATCCTCAGGAATTTAACACAATAACACTAGTTAAAACCTTTCTGACGCTGTCTAACTTTATAAACATTGCATTTGTGCACAAGTAAGTAAAGCCACTATTTCCTGGAAAACTCATACTTTGTGACATAATTAGAGACATCTACTATTTCAGGGAAATATTTTCACAGGAACTCCTTTTTAAAAAGTGTTTTTAAGCTATTTATTTATTCTTGTATTTTATATATATATATGAGTACCCTGTCTGCATGTACACCTGCATGCCAGAAGATGGAATTGTATCCCATTATAGATGGTTGTGAGCCATCATGGGGTTGCTGGGAATTGAACTCAGGACCCCTGGAAGAACAAGCAGTGCTCTTAATAGTGAGCCATCTCTCCAGCCCCACAAGAACTGTTAGAGACACTGCTTTACTAAAATACACAGCCAATAAAATAAGATGCCAAGAGCCATGGCATGAGAACAGCAGATGGCAATTGTTCAGGTGTCAGCCTCCAAGGGGAAAAAAAAACCTCTCTAATCTGAAACCTCCTTTTAGGCAAGGCCACGAGGCTAAAGACTCGGGAATATCATTGCTTCTGTCTGAAATTACAAGTGTGCTATCGTAATTTTCCCTGGAAGCTATGGGGAATCTCCCACTGCCTGTACTGTAGTGTGTTTTTCTTATGAATGCATCCCAATCTATTGGGGATCTCTATCTGCTGATTGTTTAGAAGATGGCACCTCTTTAAGCTGTATTGTCCATTTGACATCAATAATGTTAGCTTAAGTCAGGGATTATAAATTCACTGGAAGCTATTTTATATCACAGCTCAGGTTGACATAGGAAAACTGTTGAATTTCCCTAGCTGCCAAGACAGTTGTATGCTATTAGGTAATATAAAGTTTCAAAGTAGCTTTAGATTAGACCAGGCACCTTGCTAGTAGTTTTTAAGATTAAACTATTCCGAGGGAAAGCAGTCCAGTTCACAAGAACATGATAGCCAGCTGTCTGATGTGTGGAACCAAGGTTAAAGGTGCAAAGCAACAAATTGCTATGCAAGTTTCTCTTGCTAGGTCTGCCTGGTAACCTAGGACAGGGAACGACTCTCTGAACAAACTCCTAAGCTCAGTTTATTGATATGGGTGTAAAACTTGAAGACTCAAAGTTCAGCCAACTGTTTTCATGTTGGGTCCTGAGATTAAGCAGGTGACAGAAAGCAATTTACTGAGGAACAGGGACAATGAGCTTTTGTTCAGCTACACCTCAGGGAAAGATTTTCCAACTGGCCAGGACTACAGAGAATAAGCTGACTTCCTAGTCCCACAAAGAGCTGCAAGTTTCCTTTTTATGGTCAAAATTACACACAGGACAGAAAAATGTATTTTAAGATTCAAAATGCTTTCAATGTCTCTGTGCCTTGGAGAGTGTCCAGTGAGCTCATATTAATTGATATAAGGCAATTCTGAGTGTCAATTGAAGCATTTACAACATTTCTCTCTCAGTAAATATTCCAAGTCCAAAAGAGCCCAGTTGTAACTAGAGTTTTCCTGGTCTTGACTGGCCCATGGTCAGGACAAATCTCTCTCACCCGCCAGTCCTGCAGCCGCTCAGACCCAACCAAGTAAACACACAGAGACTTATATTACTTATAAACTGTATGGCCGTGGCAGGCTTCTTGCTGTCTGTTCTTGTATCTTAAATCAACCCATTTCTATTAATCTATAAGTTGCCATGTGACTCGTGGCTTACCGGTATCTTAACATCTGCTTCTCATCTTGGCGACTGGCAACATCTCTCTGACTCAGCCTTCCTCTTCCCCTAATTCTCTTCTCTCCTTGTCCTGCCTATACTTCCTGCCTGGCTACTGGCCAATCAGCACTTTATTTATCAATCAATCATCCACGGCACCTGTGGGAGCCCATTCTTGGGTTCCTCGTGGCTTTACCCAGCAGGTCCGCATAGAGGATGATTAGGACCACGGGCCTGAGTGCAGGTGTCTGGGATGGTCTGCACTTGGCTGTTCTGGGGGAGGAGGTCTTTTGCTCCACCCCTTGGCATCTCTATAAAAACCCTGGGCAGAGACAGTCGGGGCCCATTGGAAAAGGTTCCAGGCCCTCTCGAGGCTATCCTTTATTTTCTATCTGTTTATCTCCGCAAGATTCTCCGCAATAAATCCTTCTATCTAATATTTCCTGCTGCTCACACTCAAGAAAACTCTGGGGAACTGTGGGGTTGGTGGGTAAACACCCCACAGGCACCCAGTATTTTATGAGACTGTTAATCACGAAATGTAGTTTAAAATATTTATTACATCCAGATATATAGGATATAGTGCACAATTTCCTTAGACTCCTCAATAGTTTAGTTTTATGACTCCTTTAAAGTCCTTTATAAGACTTAAAATCCTTTATAAGCTCAGAGAAAAGAGTAATATTAAGATGTAGGCTCTGATAGGAAGTGTAAATATGGGTGTGTTTGTTTTGATGTCTTTTAGTGCTAGGATTAAAAAGACCACAAACAGGATACACTTAAAAAACAACATAAAATCCCAGTTTTAGACACTGTGAGTTTAAAATCAGAGTGCCAGCATGCTGGTGTCTGGTGAGACTTCACCTAGGTAAAAGCCCACTGCTCACATGGTGGAAGGAGCCTGTGAGTTCTCTGGGGAGCACTGTGTAAGAATACTAATTTCAGTCACAAGAGCTCTTCTTCTCCACTTACACATCTCATAAAAGGCTTCCCATCCTGACTGGACCATCTTGTGGGGTAGAATCTGAGAACTGAATTTTTGAGAAAGATAAACATTTACTCCACTGCAGGATGTGTTTGTAATCTAAGACTCAATCTCAGAACCTTGGATCTTACTGAGTGGTAGATTAATATATCTTTTCTGGTTTTTGAAGGACTGGGAACTCTCGTGACCTTTTAGGTGTGTGCAGGTGTCTAGTTGGTCTTGAATTGAAAGTCTGACTGTCGATGTTAGACAGGGCTTAGAACAGGGCAGCAGGGGTCAGAGTGCATAAGATGGCACAGAGGGTGGTGTGGAGATGGTGCATATCCAGGGCAATAGCAGTGGTTAAGATTTCTGAGCAGGTGGTATGGTTCAAAGTTTTTTGTTTTTGCTTATTTTTGCTACTATGTCTCTTGCAGAGAAAGACTTGGAGACAGCCAAAAATGGTGATTAGCATTTTTGCCTGGCCCTGGCAGTGGGTATGTCTACATGCAGTCTGTTTACAGAAAGATTTCAAAACAGTGCCATGAAAGGCTATCTTGAAAGGCAACAAGAAAGGGTGGGTGGGTCTGGGGATTTGACCTATAGGGTTCTCCCTCCACACTGAACACACTTCCAGCCTTGCAGGATTGCTGCCAAAGCCGGCCCCTGAAAAGGCATTTCCTAGGATGTAACTCTGGTGGAAACTGAAAGCAGCTGAGCCTCCTCTGTAACTGGGGCATTTCTAGGAACTCGATTGCTTCTTGTGTTAGCAAAACAGGAAAGTGGTTTCTTTTCAGCTCTAAAGAAGTTTGCAACTACAAAACTAAAGCACAAAGGCAATTAAACCCCTTAGCCCTGGGGTAGTTTTCTTTAAAAAAAAAAAAAAAAAACAAACTCGGTCTCTCTGGATGTCTGTCTGTCTCTCGCATGATGTGTGTGTACATATTTGTATGAGTACTTGTTTATGTGTGTAAGGGAAGGTCCGTGGGTGCCACGTTGCTGTGGAGGTCCGTGCTCCCCATGTTGTTTGTTATAAATTCTGCTAGCTGGCCCACAGGTTTCTGGGTATTTTTGTCTCTGCCACTTGCCTTGCCACACTAGCACTGAGACTGCATATGCACACTACAGCATGAGCTTTCACATGGATTCTGGGGATTCAAACTCAGGCACTCACGCTTGAATGGCAAGGGCTTTACAAACCGAGCCATGTTTCCACACCCCAGCGTGCTTTTGTAGAATGTTTTAGATGCCACATTTTCCCACTGGCATATCTATGTTTCACAGTCTAGAACAGCTTCTTTTCATGGACTGTGGTTTTGGCTGGGAACACCAAAGCCAAATGTGTCCCTTAATGTCTGCTGTCTCCACTACCCTCCAAGTCATTTCACCAGGACAAAGGTTTACCATGTCTAACCTTATTAACCTACATTCAATAGTCCAGTGCCTGACTTTGCCATACCTTCTGCATGATCCAAAAAGGAGGGGCATTCTATTGGGATTAGTCTTTGAAAAAACACTGTTTCTAGAAAGCCCTGTTTATAATCCCTTTTTAGGTGACCTTGTTTACTGCAATCGAAACATTTGACATTTTGATTTTTCTTCAATCATGTGGAAATCACCTTTCCTATCCAAGCATCATCATGGTTATGAGATTCAATATTGATTGTATCTTGGGCCCATTCCTCCAAGGGTATTTATCTTGCCTTTAATGGCCTAATTACCTTTTTGCATTGTGCATTAGCATTTTCAAAAGCCAGAGATTCAATTATTAACTCTCTAGCTTCTGAATTTGTTATCATTCTGTTTACTGCTGAAGTCAATCTTTGTAAGAAATCAGTGAAAGTTTCTTTTGGGCTCTATATAACTTTAGTAAATGACTCAAATTTCTTTTCTACTTCTTCAATTCTGTCCTAAGCATTCAAGACTGCTGTACAGCATACAGCCAGGGTGTGGTCATCATATAGAGATTGCCTTTCTACATTAGCATAATCTCTCTCTCCAAGAAATTGGTTTTGGGAGATTTCTATACCTCTAGAACTTTGTCGTTCAATGGTCTTAGACTCATCCTTTTACCATATGAAACTATTGCTTCTTTGAATCTCCTTAAGTCCAACATTTGTATAGGTGTCCATTTAGTTCTTACACAGTCTGGGGGATAGCTATCATTTGGCGTTTCCTGTAAGGATAACTTAAGCTTGGCTGTTTGAAAGCCTTAGGCTGCTCCTTTCTGACCTTATAATGCAATGCTGAGATTGGTTCTCCTTTAAACTCCTCTGAGTCTGAACATCACTATGATCTGTTTTACCAAGTTTTTCTAAAACTTTTATCTTGGCACTCATATTAATTGATGTTTTTAATGATAAAACAAAGATGATCAAACAAATAATATTTATAGTTGACTTTATATAAATCCCATCTAAATTAATTATCTTCCCATTTAATTGTTCCATTTTCAAACCATCTAGCATATTATCAAACAGAGACCTAACTCCCTCTATTGTAATCATGTTTCTCATTTTTTCATGTGAGGAGCAAACTTACTGTGTCTTTTTTTTTTTTTTTAACTAATTCCTCCCCTTAAGAAATCCCAATTGACTCACCAAATCTGGTGACAATGATGATTCGGATGATGGTAAACTGAGGCAGCTACCTAGTGTGGCAGCAGTCCAAGGAGGGGGTCCAGGGATAGCCCACAACCCACTGGGAGAGGGAACCTGCCGTCTGAAAAACACACACAGGGGACCGAGGGGGAAGAAATACATGTGGTGGGAACTAACTAAAAGGCAGAGCTGGCTGGTGGTGAGAAGCAAACTCCAAAAGAAAGCCTAACAACTTTTTCATGAATTCATGGCCTACAAGTTGGGCATCAGATGTCGCACAAATCTGAATTGGTCTTAATAAAAACCCAGAGCCAGATATCAAGGTAAATGCTGAAAGATCAGAGAAACAAAGGAGCCAGCCACTAGAGGGACGTCTTAACCTCTACCGAATCCTTAGGCTGAAAGGGCTGAGCTCCTGTCACCATCCACTTTATATTCCTCTCTCTGCCCAGCCATATCATCCCTATTTCAACCTCCTAAGTGCTGGGATTAAAGGTGTGTGCCACCACTGCCTGGCTTCTATGGCTAACTAGTGGTCTGGCTCTGCCCTCTGATCTTCAGGCCAGCTTTACTTGTCAGAGCATATACAAGTTATCACCACACTCATTCTCTACACATTGTCCAGTTGTGGGACTCTGTGTCAGTTTCCATCTACTGCAAGAGAAAGCTTCTCCTATATGGACTGAACAAAGCCCTGAACCATGGGTATTGCAGTATGTCATAAGGAACCATTTTATTGCTATGTTCCTTTGGCAGAGCAATAGTATCTGGTTTTCCCCTAGGGCCATGGCATAATAAGCCAGGTTCTTGGTCACTTTCATAGTGTCATGTAATGGTTCCATCTCATGGAGTAGGTGTTACATCCAATGGAAAAGTGATTGGTTACTCCTAAGTGCACAACCCACAGTATTTCAATCATAGTTGATGCTATTAACTCAACATGGATGTGGAAAAACCTGGTGTTGAATGCCAAATAGATTCCTTTTTCCTTCTCAGATGGAGTAAGCACTCTATGAGAAGTAGGGATGATGATCCGTGGTGAATTATAAGTCAGTTAATGTAGCCACAAATAAAAGGGGGGAAGTTACTTGATCAATATTCTACAAAAAAGTTAAATGATGAGAGAGAGAGTGTGTGCTAACCCATCACCAAATTGCAGCTACATGCCTGAGCCAGACGGGCAGAAAAACCACCTCACTGACACTGTCACCTCAGCATTGCTAGATAAGGAAATAACTGTTACCTTAAGCCACTAAGTTTAATGGACCATTTTGAAGCAAAAGTAACTGATATAATAGTTATTCATTAGGTCTTAGGTCTTAGCACTGCTTGAGCATGTACACAGTAAGATACTTGAGAATATATAGCATCTTTTCTAAAATCTTCAGGACTTTAGATAGTAACAGGTACATGACTGAATTTGTATAGACAATTTGGTAAAAGTTGCCCTCCAATAATTTATTTATCTATCATCTATCTATCTATCTATCTATCTATCTATCTATCTATCTATCTATTTATTGTTGTTGTTTGAGATGAGGTCTTCCTCTAGCCCTGGCTGGCCTGAAGCTAGCTATGTAGACCAGGCTAGCCTCAAACTCATGAGCTCCACTTGCTTCTGCATCCTGAGTGCTGGAATTAAAGGCCTGTGCCACCATGGCCCACTTAATGTAGGTTTTCTTTCCCTTTTGAGGATGAGGTTAATCTTTTTTTTTTTCATACAGTGACATCACCTAAAGACAAACCATTGGACAATATGCAGAGTGAGAGACTTGGGAGCACTCAGTCCTACATGGATGTCTTCATCAAACCCCACCCCTCAAGGTTCAGGGATCTATGCAGAAGGGGGGCAGAAAGATTGTAAGAGCCAACAGTGGTGGATGAGTCCAAGCAAATAATGTCTTTCAGACACACCAGGACTGATACACACAGGACTGTGGCAACATGTACAAGGCCTACACAGCTCAAGCCAGACAAAATCTCTGCACTGAGAAGAGGAAGTGGACACAAAATCCCATCCCTAACGAACAATTCACAGGCCCATCCTGCACCATATCCACTGCACCAGTCTTTCCACTGAGCCAGATATACACCGCACTCCATATTTAGACAAGGAGGCATATTCTATACATCAGCCACTTTCCTCTATCTTCTTGACTTAATTCCACCAAAGCCATCTCCAACTCTAGGCCCAAATCACCTGCACACCTCTCTTCTGCCCCAATATGTTTATATCAGACTTAGAACTAACAAAATAATTTCACATGCTCATATCTAATTGCAAAATACAAACAGTGTGAACGATAAAGCCAGTATATTCTCTTCAAAACCTACTGGTTTTGTAGAAATGTTTGCTCTGAGAATTGCCTAGATGAACCCCAGGACACAGAATTTAAAAGAACAATTGTAGATGTAACCAACCATCTTATTAAATAAGAAACACAGAACCAATGCAAAGAAGAAAGTCAAGAGGTCAGAGCTAAGAGATAAAACCTTACCCTTCCTCCTACAGTAGTCCTACCTCTCCGAAAGAGAGCTACTTCCTGTGTTAAAGTCTTTATAAAGACTTTTGGTTCTGCCTTCTCATTGTTTGTAAACCCAACCACATCTCGTCACTGCCTGTCTGTATAGACCTCCAGGTCTTCTATGGTTGGTATTGAGATTAAAGGCGTGTGTATCCAATGCTGGTTGTATCCCTGAACACACAGAGACTTACCTAGCTCTGCCTACCAAGTGCTGGGATTACAAGCATACGCCACCACCGCCCGGCTTTCCTGTGGCTTGCTAATAGCTCTGACCCCCAGGCAACTTTATTTATTAACATACAAATAACATTTTAGTACAAAATAAAATATCACCATAAACAATCATAAACTTCATCAAAGAATTCAAGGAGTTTAAAGAAGATGCAAAGAAACAGCTCAATGAAGTTAAGGAGAAAGAACTTAAAAAGTATAAGTGCCTGAGTGATGCCCAAGAAAACAGACGAGTTTGAAGAAAATGATGAAGACAACCCAGGACTTGAGAATGGGATTCTGTAAGGAGATAGAAACATTGAAGAGGACTTAGGTTGAGGTGGAGATAGAAATGAAAACTCCAATAACAACTAGACCACTCAAAGGAAAGCCTTATATTAGATTATCAAGACTCAAAGTAGAGCATCTAGACCAAATCATCAAGGAATCTAAAAATAGGAAAAAAAAAACCACAGGAAAGGAACACACAGGAAATGTGGGACACAATGAAGAAACCAAACCTTTGAATTATAGGCATAGATGAAGGAGAAGAATCCTAAGTCAGTGGCATAGACCAGAGCATCAACACGGTCATAGAAGAAAATTTCCCTACACTGAGGAAAGACATACGTACCATACAAATACAAGAAGCACATAGAACACTAAAGAGCCAAGACCAGAGAAGAAACTGCTCATGGCCTATCATAGTTAAAACACCGAGTATACATAACAAAAAGGATATCAAAAGCTGCAAGAGGATAAATGAAAGTCACGTATGAAGGAAAATCCTTCAGAATAACAGCTGATTTCTTAATGGAAACTTGGAAAGCCAGAAGTGTCTAGAGCACTGCAGTTCAAGTCCTAAAAGACAATATTATTTAAGAAACAACAAATAAAGCAAAAAGCAGCTGTTGAGATATGTCTTAGTTAGGGTTTTTTATTGCTGTGAAGAGACACCATGTCCTGGGCAACTCTTACAAAGAAAACATTTGAGCTGGTGGCTTACAGTTTCAGGGGTTCAGTCCATTATCATGGTGGGGAGCCATGGTGGTGCAGCACAGATGTGGTGCTGACTACATCTTGACCAGAAGGCAGCAGGAAGTTGACTGACTGTCACACAAGTGAAGCTTGAGAAAAGAGGCCTCAAAGCCCACCCCCATGGTGACACACTTCCTCCAACAAGACCATGTGTACTCCTATAAAATCACACCTTCTAATAATGCCACTCCCTTTGGGAGGCATCTTATTTCAAAGCACCACAAGATAACTCAGTGAGTAAAGGCATGTGCAGAGATAGCCTGGTTTGATCTCAGAAGACCTGTCAAGGTGGAAAGAGAAAACAGTCTGCTCAATGTTCTTCTGTGACCCTTCCCACAGGCATGCCACATCACACATACATACACACACACACACACACACACACACACACACACACACACACACACACACCTACATCACACATGCACACATATAAACACACATACATGAAATAATAATAAAAATAGGTTTTAAAAAATGAATGTCAATTTTCTGAAGCAATTGCATAGGTTTTATTTTCAAACTTATAGCACAGACCTTTAGTACTTTTTTTGTCACAACTGAGAACTTCTCTTGACAAATTTCCACCTAATAGTTACTCTTTGACAGTTAAAGGATTTACCTCATGGTGCTGTCTTCCTACTGAACCAGAAAATGTAGGCTTGTAATTGGTTTTAAAACCATGGCTGGAGAGATGGCTCCACAGTTAAGAGCACTTGCTGTTCTTCCTGAGGACCTGGGTTCTATTCCTGGTACACATGGACACTCACAACCATCTGTAACTCTAGTTCTAGGGAATCGATGTTCTCTCTGGCCTCTGTAGGCACCAGGCATGCTGGCAATGCACAGACATACATGTAAGCAAAAACACCCATACATATAAAAGCAAAGTAATTAAGAGCTTTTAATCAAGTATTAGCCATAGCCATCTCCCCCATTGAGGATCAGGGGAAATAAATGATCCCCATGACAAAAACTTCAAAAACACTGACAAAGGAATCAAAGAAGATCCCAGAAAGAAGATCTCTCATGCAGGTAGATCGGAAAAATTGCTTTTGTGAAAATTGCTGTTTCAAAAAAAAAAAAAAGTCTATAGGTTCAATATAATCTCCACTAAAATTCCACCATTCTTTACAGAAATAGAAAAATATCTTAAAATTATATAAGATATATAAAATTATTTAAAGGAACCTGGGACTCCAAATCAATCCTGAGCAATAAAAATAATGCTAGAGGTATCATCATGCTTGACTTCAAGATATACAACGGAGCCATAGTATCAAAAACAGTACAGTACTGGCACAGATAGAGATGTGTAGATGTAACCAAACATCTTATTAAATAAGAAACACAGAGCTGATTCAGAGAAGAAAGCCAAGAGGTCAGAGCTAAGAGCCTTACCCTTCCTGCTTCAGGGATCCTCTTCAGCCAAGAGAGCTCTCCGAAAAGGAGCTACTTCCTGTGTTTTTGTCTTTATAGTCTTTCTGTTCTGCCTTCTCATTAGTTGTAAACCCAAACACATGACTGCTTCTTCACTGCATGTCTGTAGAGACTTCCAGGTCTTCTATGGTTGGGATTGAGATTAAAGGCGTGTGTCTCCAATGCTGGCTGTATCCTTTTACACACAGAGATCTACCTAGCTCTGTCTACCAAGTGCTGGGATTAAAGGCGTGCGCCACCACCGCCATGCTCTTGCTATGGCTCTAATAGCTCTGACCCCTGGGCAACTTTATTTATTAACATACAATTAAAATCACATTTCAGTACAAATAAAATACCACCATATTCCCCCTTTTCTATTTTAATAAAAAGAAAAAGGTTATAACTAACAAAAGAAAAACTATATACAAAAGTACAATAACTATATACAATATATACAAGTAATGAATATCTAAACAATGTCTAGTCCATTTGTATTTGACAAATTCAGAGAAAATAATTTCATTATCTATCCTATTTTGGTAAGTCCAAAATGTATCTAATTCACTTTCTATCCTAATTAATCTTCAACTATAACTAACCTTCAACTATAACTAACTAATCTTCAACCCCCTCAGAGACCCAAGAAGGAAATAATATTAGCTAACAAAAATAAAAACAGGAAGTGCATGCAAGCAACTTGCAAAAAATTTGTGAGTTGACAGAAACAGCCAGCTGCCTGGACAGTCACCTGAGGTTTCTCCGAAGTGCTGGGGCATCATCTTCAGCCTATAGGCTTAGTGTATCTGACAGACTCATTTGTGAAGTAGGATGTACACAAGGTCAACAGTTCAACCTCACATTGGGTGAGAGCAGTCCATGTACCAAAAACACCTGAATTCCACTAGTGTCAAATTCAGGATTTTAAATTCTGGAAATTGTTGATGGTTTTTTAATTTAGCTGTCCATTCTTCTTGGTTGTGTATATATGGCTTCATCTCAGCATCCTGTTCTTCTCCACATCCCTCTATCAAATGCCAGTCTACTATTGAGAGGCGTGAGCTTAGTTACTCTTCAAGAATAACTGTTTCAGCTGCTGTTCCATAGCACATCAGAAGCCATCGGCAAAATGCCTGTTCAGCTGCCTTCGAAGAAAAGGGCACTGTACCTTTTCTGAATTGCGAAGGCCACTTCAGGGATGGTGCCATATTTTCCTGGCCTCAGAAGATGCCTTCTGCAGTAGTCCTTTGTTTCATGTCCTGTCTGTCCATTTTGTCAGCAGTTGATTCGAAGATACTTTGTTGTCCAGTGGCTAACTTTTGCCACAATGAAAGTTAACTCCATATGCAGTTTCTTCAATGCCCATATTTTCTCTGAAGTAGATTGGTACTGCCAGGAGCCAACATGTTTCAAAAAAGAAAAAAATTTCTAAGTTATTAAAACATTTTAAATGCCATATTCTGTAGATCTCTGAAGGGTTTGAAGATGACCTGTCTAAAATATATCTGCTCAATTTTTAAAACATATCTAATATGACTACAAGTTCTATGGTAATGTCTAACTACTAACTTTCATTTCTTTATATCCTAATAGTTGGTAATAATAACATTCAAGGATCAGAAAATTGCATCGTTAAATGAACGGTATAAGTACAATTAGAAATATACATATAGCATTTTATAACAATATCAATTTCAATATATGTAATTTGTATACAATATAAAACAATCCAATCCAATGTAAAGTATTTAAAACTAGTAATTGTCTTTTTCTTCTTTTCTTTTTTTCTTTCTCTTTTTTTTAAACAAGAACCTTAAATCTAATCTCCTTTGCTTAGCCTTTTTCCTAACCCTTGACAACAACTTGTAACCAACCCCCCTAATCAATGAAAATTATCCCAGACCCAAAACCCATTAAAAAGACCAAAAAAACCACCCGCCCCACACCACTTCTTTGGGAATGTGGGCGTCGTATTCTTGAAATTGCTTCCTGCTGGGTATGGGCGAAGTTATCTTTATCCTGAAAGAAAAATTTTAGTTTAATTGTCGAATTCTAGGAAAGGTAACTGTATCCTTCAGAGATGTGTAAATCAATGGAATAGAATTGGGGACCAGGATGTACTCACTTATATCCCTGAGGAATTTCCCCCCTGACTTCAACAGCACCTGTATTGGTTTACACTGCCACCAACAGTGAATTAGGGTTTCCCCTCCCCAACATCCTCACCATCGTTTGTTGCCATTTGTTTTCTCAATGATACCCATTTTGATTGGAGTGAGATAGACCTCAAATCATTTAATTTACAAATCCCCAATGGGTAAGAATTTGACCACTTTAAAAATTATTTATTAGTCTTTGTGTTTTGTTTCTTTTTCTCTTTTCTTTCTTTTTTGTGTATGTGCATTTCTTCTGTTGTGAACTCTGTTTATTTCCATAGCCTATTGTGTTATTTGGTTTCTTGATGTTTTCAGGTTGTTGTGTATTTTGTTTTTTATTCCCCTGTCAAAGGTGCAGCTGATGAGGTTTTTCTCCCACCACATAATCCAAAGGACTCTGTCTCCTCTTACAGAGATACTTGCCCCTCTGTGTTCATTGCTGCTCTAGACATACTAGAGGAAATGGAGATAGCCTAGCTGTCCAGTGCTGAGATGGCAGGGTGAGGAACGTAATGGAAATGGAGATAGCCTAGCTGTCCAGTGCTGAGATGGCAGGGGTGAGGAACGTAATGGAAATGTGGCACTATAATAATCCATGTGAGGAAGATACAGACCACCACACTAATTTAGACAATTAAGCTTCTAAAAGTCCTTTTGTTTTGGCCATTGACCAAGAGTGGGCACATACCTCAAAGTCTCCTGGTGTAGAAGGTCAGAGGTACAGCATTCTTTTTATTAAGAATTTTTTTTATTCATTTTACACACCAATCCAAGATTCCCCCTCTTCCCTCCTCCCTCCCCTCCAGCCTACCCTCCCAACCCCCTCCTCCATTCCCTCCTACAAGAAGGTAAGGCCTCCCATGAGGAGTCAGCAGAGCCTGGTACATTTAATAGAGGCAGGTCCTAGCCCCTCGCCCTGCCTCAAGGCTGTGTGAGATGTCCCATCATAGGTAGTGGGCTCCAAAAAGCCTGCTCACGCACCAGGGATGGGTTCTGATCCTACTGCCAGTGGGTGCCTTCAGCAGATCAAGCTACACAAATGTCTTGCTATGCAGAGGGCTTAGTCCAGTCCCATGGCAGCTCCACCACTGTTGATCTAAATTTCATGAATTCCCACTAGTTTGGTTTGGTTGTCTCTGTAGTTTTCCCCATCATGATCTTGATGCCCTTGCTCATAGAATCCCTCTTCTCCTTCTTCCACTGGACTCCTGGAGCTCAGTCTGGTGCTTGGCTGTGGATCTCTGCATCTGCTTCCATCAGTCACTGGAGAAAGGCTCTATGATGATAGTTAGGGTATTCACCAATCTGATTACTGGGGTAAGCCAGTTCAGGCATGAGAGAACGGGATGGTTGAGCTGGAACAGGGATGAAGTGGGAGAGCAATGAAAGAGATACCATCATAGAGGGAGATAATTTTGTAAGCCAATTAAACAAAAATAATTTTAAAAATGAGTTTGAAGGGCAGTTCTCTGTGTGAGTGCATAGTGCTGCTCCCAGGGTCATGGGTTCTTAAGCGAAACTTCTGGCACAGATGTAAGATTTCTCCTTATTAGATGTTGACCCTGGAAGCTCCAGGTGCCACAGAAGTGTAAGGCAGGTCCCAGATCCACCTGGGTTTAGAGTAAGGCCACGTTAGGATTAGGGGGTGAAGAAAATTAACTAGAAAGTGATTACATAGTTATCAAATCCTCAGATTTAGGTATGTAACTCTGGCATACCTGGGGCAGGCCTGGAGCCCTGGGTTAGGTACCAGCACTACTGCACAATAGAAGTAGACAACAAATGCACAGAAGGAAGAACACGGTGACCTTTGGAAAGGGCGGCCATGATGGAGCTTGAGGGAAGCCCTGTGGTCCTCTGTCTTTCCTGTGTGTCTCACTGCTGCTCTCTCCCCTCCCCCTCCTCTCCCCCCACCTCTGTCCTTCTCCATTCCTCCCTCTTCTCTTTTCTTTCTGCTCTTTTGTTTTCAAGGTAGAGAGCAGAAGCAGTTTCACTTTGTAGCCCAGGCTGGCCAGCAACCTCTATGTAGCACAGGCTGTCCTTCAACTTGTAAACCTTGGGCCTCAGGCTGAGTCCTGAGATTATAGGTGTGTGCTCCTGTTCCTCCTTCTGAAGTACTCGAAATGTTCTATAAAAAATCTGAGTTTCACAAATACAAATATGTCACATTGTGAATACACATCAAGCTGTCTAGTCAGATTTTCTATAATTTTGTATGTATGTGCATGTGTGGTTGTATGTGGGTGTGCATCCCTGTGGAGGTCAACAATAGTGTTATCCTCACTCTCACCCTGAACCTGAGGAATGAATCAGGGATTCATCCAGAGTAGCTGGTCATTAAGTGCCAGGGATCCCCCTGCTTCCCCACCACTACCAGGCTTTTCACTTGGTGCTGGGGATCTGAACTCAGGTCCTCATGCTTACAGAGTCAGGCCACTGTCCAGCCTGCACTTTTTCTGTGTGTATTTTGTACTCTGATAAAAGTTAACCTTATCATAAACTTTTACAATTTTTATTCTTTGAGCATTTTGAGAACTTCATACATAGGATGTATTTTAATCATACTGGGCCTCACTCACCCTCCACTGCTACCTTACAACAGAATTCCCCCCAAAGTCCCCCTCCCGACAACTTCTTCCTCCTTTCCTCTCTTCCCCTCCCTCCCCACTCCTCTCCCTCCCTCCCCACTCCTCTCCCTCCCTTTCTCCCTCTCTCCCAATTCCTCTCCCTCCTTCCCCATCCCTCTCCCTCCCCTTCTTCAATGACCCACCGAGTCCAGTCAGTGCTGCCCATGTACACATGGAGTAGAATCATCCCCTGGATAGTCAGCACACCAAGGACCACACTCCTGAAGAAAACCGACTTTCCCTCTCCTGGCAGTCATCAACTGTCCATAGCTCCTCAGCTGGAGGGGGAGGGCTCCTGTGACCCTCCCCCATTCATGCTGGAATGTTACAGAGACTATTAGAGGATGAAACTGACTTGTTTTCAACATTGACCTTCGTGGTCTATGAAGTGTCCTGTACTGCACACACTGCACCATCTGACTGCAGGTTCACAGTCTACACTGAGTCCCTCCTCCCCTCTTCCTGTTCTTCAGGGTTAGAGTTTGATATTTAGCCTAGCCACTCAAATCCCATATCCTCCTGCCTCAGTCTCTCAGTTATAGGGATTGTAATAGTGAACAATAAATTTTTTCTCAATTGGTCTCTTAAGATGTAAAATGAAACAATAAATTAATTTATATTGACAACCTGGGCTTTTAACAAGCCATATCCTGGGCTGTCCTGACCCTGTGTTTGTCCCTTTCTGTGGTAAGCACATATTATCCTCCTGTTTATTATCCCCACTGCCAATCTATTAAGAAAGAAAGAAAAAGAAAGAATGAAAGGAAGGAATGAAGGAAGGCAGGCAGTCATGAGTCAACGCTGTTGATCCCTGAGAACTACGGGAGTTATTTTCTCCTGAGCTCTTGGGATTGTAGCTTTCTGTCTTCTTCCTTTGTGTTTTTATTTTCCTGGGAGTGTCTTCCTCACGGCAGCCTCAGTGGTCAGCATTGCTTTAGTTATGTTCATCCTGAAGGTCTTTACAAAGGACAGATTTGCTGTAGTCACATTGGTTGTCAGTTCTTTTCTTTGAGTGTTCAGAATACATAGGTCCACGCTCTGGCCTTTAGCATTTCTGTCAAGGACTGTGCTGTTGTTCTGACTGGTTTGCCAGTCAGGTACGTTGTTAGTAACTTGGCTCTTCTCTTAGTAGCTCCAGAATTCTTTTCTTGTTCTGAACTCTGAACTCTCTGAATTTTACAAAAAGTGTGATATGACAAGATTATTTTCTGGTCAATCTATGTGGTGGTCTAAATTACCTCTGTACCTGGACAACATCCTAATTTTTCAATAGATACAGGACATTTTACAATATTGCTTCAATGAACAGATTTTCCGTGTCTTTAGTTTTTATTTCAGCATTCTATTCTAATAAAAATGTTATTCTTTGGTCTCTCAGTCATGTCCTAGAGGTCATCATAATTTTTTCTTTATTCCTCTCTGAAAGAAATAACTCATTAAGCTTGTCTTTGATGCCCTGGTATTTTATCTTTCAGTTAATTTAGTCTGTTGGTGATGCTTTCTCCTGAATTTTAAAAAATTTATTTGCAAAGTTTTCCAAAATTTTCATTTTTAGAAGTTCTCTATTATCATTCATTTCCTATATTGTTTTGATTATTTCCTTCAGCTGTCTATCTTTTGGAAATTGCAATCCTTTTAGCGTTAACTCTTGAATGGTTTCTTCAGCACTTTACCTAATTTAAACCTGTTTAGATTCAGTTGCTGACATGTTATGATCTTTTGAGAAAGTTTTGTTTCCTCACATTCTTGTGTTTCATTGTTGTAGTTTGTGGGTCTGTGAGAGTGAATGTATTTTACACATTAATGTGAGGATTTGTATAGTAAGCATCCTTCTACAGAGGGCTTAATCACCAGCACTGGTCAGAGTGCAGAAAATAAACCACAGTAACAATACCAGAGGCAACCTCCCACAATAATCATAATGGGAATAATGAAATATTGGACAGGAGGTGGTGATGCATGCCTTTAATCCCAGCACTTGAGATGCAGAGTCAGCCATATCTGTGAGTTCAAGACCAGTCTGGTCTACAGAGTGAGTTCCACCCAGGACAGCTAAGGTTACAAAGAGAAGTCCTGTCTCAAAAAAAAAAAAAAAATGTGTAGCAAGAGAGGTTATAAAAGAGAAAAGTAGAGAAAGAGGAAAAGAGCAGAGCAGGAGATTAAAAATATAGTTACATAGTTTAAAAAATGTAAATAAAAATAAATAAACCCTATACCTACCATCCTGATGCTTGGAAAGTGAGGCAGGAGGATCACAAATTTGTGGCAAGTCTGAACCATCCAAAGAGAACCTGCCTTATAGTCAAGGGATTTTCAAAAGATCAAAAACTTTTTTAAATCTTAAAAATAATGTACTATATGAAAATTACACATGGCATTTTAGTATCTGGAAGACAGAGACCTGGACGAGCCTCTCTCTTGATGCTCTCATAGAATTTGCCAGGTCTGGGGCATCGGGGTCATACTTGGTGTGTGCCGTCCCTCTCTGCTGCCACCTTCCCGGCTGGTGCTGTACACAGGACACAGGTGCCTTAAGCACAGAGCATCATTCACTCTAAGACTGCCAGTCTTTGTATGTTCTTTGCCACTGCTAGTCCCAGAGGTCATGTGGCCTGTAGTCCAGGTAGACACTTCCGTTTGTGGGTTTGTCTAAACAAAACCTTGTCTACAGGATGCTCTGGGGGAAGTGGGGATCCCAAACAGAGCATGGAGTTCCACAATGGAGAGGGGTCCTGGGAGCTGAGCTATGTCCCTAAGCATTTTCCGATCCTATCCAGCAGCAATCCACCATGCAATAAGCAAGAAGCTGTGGAAATGGAGTCATCCTTTCACTGGGGTTCTGAGTTCTCAGCCCATGTCTGCTGCACACAAATTGCAGCATGAGGCAGTTTCAGAAACCGAAGAATCTTCCAGCGACCTGCTCAGAACTCTCAGGCTCAGCAGTCATCCACAGAAGCCATGTCATTCCTGGTACAGGAGGCAGGGCTGCCTGTCCTCAGGCCTCCACAGTCTGAGTTATGAGTGTGTCTGTCAGTCACTCCCACCTGCACTACTGTCCCTCATGGCTGCCCACCACCCAGCCCATCCCAGGGCACCACGACATGTGCTTGATGGTTTTGGATTCCCATCACAGCTCAAACTCAGAGAACAGAAGCTCCTGGTTCTAGCACTGTGAGAGACCGAGTGTGCAGAGCTCAGGCTGTGCCCATCTGTGTTCCTTTGTATTGTATAGGACAGTAGTTTTCAGAGTGTGCCTTGCCCTGGGTGACTCCATTTTATACAGCAGTGGTTTGCTTCATTTTGAAAGCAAATGCTGAGGCAAAATAAATCCGTACCTTATGTGTGCAAGTGTCCAGCAAGATAGTAAGACATAGATTGATAAATAACATTAATACAAATAAACTATTCCCACCTATAAACATATCAAACCAGGAACATTTAGACCCATGATATTTGAAGATCTTGGACAAGAAACCAAGCTTGTGTGCTTGTCCAGAACACAAGAGCAATGAGCGCTGTCCTGCCCTCACTTGGATCACACCCACTGAGTCATCATCAGGTCACCTGATGTGTGCATCACTAGATACAAGGCAACAGACTCTCAACTCTGACCCCAGGACTTCTGCTCACCATGACCAGCCATAAGTGAAGTGGCTCACTTGAGCTCCCATTTGTTCAGACTTCTTATGCCTGGTTTGTCTGAATTCCCAAAGCCTCATCAGCCCTCTGGACCTCAAGGCACAGGGTTTAGAGCATGCCATTGTTCTGAGGATCCAGGTTTGCCTGGTGACAGATTGCTTATGGTTTCCCCAGGAGTAACAGGGCTTCTGGCAGATGTGTTTAGCAGGTTTTGTTTTCCTGCCTTTCCTGGAGTCGCCCTGTACTTTTGAGGTTTTATGTGCCCATGGCAAGAGGGAAGGCAGGAGGGGCTGGGCTGGCTCCAGTGCTGCTGTCCCTCAGCCCTGGCTGCTCTGGTTGGTGTCATCAGAGCTCTTCACACAGCTGCCTCCCACTCTGTCTGCTTTAAGGTTGCTCCTGGAGGAGGCTTGCCTGGGCGGCTGGTCCCTCACAGGCGGGAGCTCCCCACCAAGATGTCAGCTCTTAGAAATAAAACCAGCTGTGTTGAAGATGGTATTTTAAGCTGTTTGACAAGCTCAGTTCACCAAAGGTCTTACTTTAAAGAAGACATTAATAACTTGTGAAATGAGACATTTGTATTTCATTTGTATTATTTTTCCTTGAAAGTTTTAAGCTGCTTAACTACTTATTTGGTGTCCCTAATCATAGTCATTTTAAAATCTAAGTCTTCCTAGAATTGTAATTATTTTCCTTTTTTAAGTAAATGTGTCTATTGCTGTGTGTCCACGTGCCAGGACACCCATGTGGAGGTGAGAGGACAGCTCTGTGGAGTCAGTTCTCTCCTCCACCTTGGCATGGGTCCACAGATGGAGCTGTGTCACCAGCTCGTCCAGCTGCAGCCTGCAGAGCGCTTCCCCATGAGCTATCTCGCTGACCCTTCTTAGTATTTTCTAGTTGCTTCTTTAAAAAACCGTGTTGAGATGAATGGTTTCTGTTTCAGAAGACGTGTTAAAAACATTACAGCTCTTCGCTAAGGAAGCACGGGGAATTTCCACTGAGAGAAACATGCTTGCATCAGTCCCGGATTGTGGAATTTCCCTTAGGTGGTGCCTCAGGTTTACTGTAGTTTTTTTTTTTTTTTTTTCCCTGTGCTGAGGACACTGGAGAGGGGTTCCAGGAAAAGAAAATGTGAAAGCTCTCCACAGTGGGAGGACTGCTGTCCCTCAGCCAGCATCGTGGCTAAGTTAATAAGTTAACAGAGCTTTGGAGTACTTTACTTTCAGTTTTATTTTTGCTACGGCATGTGATTTTTTTTCAGTGTGTGTGTGTGTGTGTGTGTGTGTGTGTGTGTGTGTGTGTGTGTGTGTGTGTGTGTGTGGTGGAAGTGGGTCGGCTTATAAAAAGAGGAGAAGAGGAAGCCAGAGGTAGGAAAGCAGAGTCGAGCCCGAGGCAGCCGAGAACTGCTCTTGCAGCTGTGGTATGGGAAGCAGGGATATTTACTTTTTCTTCCTTTCAGGAGCAACTTAGTCTGGAACCTGGACTTGGTTTTCAAAGTGGCGGCTGAGGGAAGGTTGAGAGAGGCAGGTTTGTGTTGTCTGGTCTGCAGGGGTCTAGGGCTGGCTTTAGGTCTGTGAAGCTCAGTTTCTTTCCTTTAATAAGTGACAGATGCAAAGTGGCAGCCTGACAGTCCAGGCTCCCCTGCTCTGGCAGCTTCAACTCAGGCTACAGGCAAGTGCTGTGGGAACAGCCCTGGGAGGGAGCCTGCCTGCCTTAGCTGGGACCACAGACACAGTGTCCCTGGCCAGGCTCACAGGCAACTGCAGTCAGAAGAGCATCTTGTCTGTGTAGGAATCAAATGAGAAAATTCCAGCACAAGGGCTTGGCAAATACCAATTTAAAATAAATTTAGTTTCTATCTCACTAACTTTTCTTAAGCATAAGTAGATAGTCAGAATCCTCTTCGTTGATGTTTAGGGTGTATGAGATTTATAAACCATATAAGATTCTATGCATTTTCATGCTATGATCTTATTCTCGTATATGGGACTAAGTTGCAGAGAACCTGTGACGATCCCTGTTACCTAAAATCTCAGGATTCTGCACATTCTCCTTCCTTGGCATAATGTCCTCAGGCTCATCCGTGTTGCAGTTTGAAGTAGAGTTTTATTCCTTTCTCTGGCTGAATAATATTCTATCGTGTGGGCTATCGCACTGTGTTAATCTACACATCTGTAGATGACCTGTTGATGAGAGATTGGGTTATTTCCATATTTTGGTGTTGTGAATATGACTGCCATGATCATTGCTGCTCAAAGGTCTGTTCAAGCCCTTATCTGTGTGTTGCATGTAATCACAGCAGAGTTCTCGGATCAAATGTTTTATTCATTTATAAGACACCAAGTCTATTCTCCATGAGGTGTTATAATTCTCTGTTCTTAGCTGCAGTACACACACACACACACACACACACACACACACACACACACACACACATATATATATATATATATATATATATATATTAGTTTTTTAAAATGTGGTTCACATTTATTTGTTTTTGTTTTGTGTAGTCATTGTCCTGGTGGGTATGAAGTGACATCTTGTGGTTTTGAGTGTTATTTCCTCAGTGTTTCCTAAAGCCTCTTATAATGCAGACTGCATTTGAAAGGTTATGAGCAACGAAACCAAGTAAGTCTTAAAGTAACCTCACTCTTGCTTAAACTGCAAACAGGAGCAAAACCAAGCAAGTGATTTCAGGTAAATATGTGTGTTAGCCAGAAGCAAGACTCAACCTCAGTGAAGTATAAGAAGCCAGACCACAGGAGATCACGTGACTGTAGACTTTTACACCAGGTCCCCAGTCTTCCAAGACAGAACTTGAGTAACTGAAGCCTCTTCATTTTGCTCCCACGTTTTCCTAATAGAGCTGACTGACGTGTCATCACGGGAGCATAGACACTCCATCTTTCAGTCCGGTACTTCCCAGTTTGTACAGTGCATCTTTTTCAAATAAATTCTTCAACATTTTAGAGTTTTCTTTTACAGTGATTAGCAAACTGAATGTTTTCCCCTGTGCTTATGGTCATTTGTAAACCTTCTTTGGAGAAATGCCTAATCCAGTGTTTTGCCCATTTTGAAATTGAGTTGTCTATGGTGAATTGTAGATGTTCTTTGTTTAAGATAACCTTTTTGAATTTGTTTAACCTTATATCACATATGTAATTTACATTATTCATCACCCATTCTTGGGTTGCCTTTCTATACTCTTTTTATAAATCATTTTATGCACAAAAGTCCTTAATTTTACAAAGTGGATTTTATCTATTTATTCACTCATGTTGAGATTTTGGTATCATATTCAAGAAATAATCCCTACTTGAAATCCAAGTTAGGTAAAACAGAGACCAGGTTAGCCCCAGGTTAGCCTGTTGCAATTAAGGTCTGCTTTCCTTCCTGCAGACAGGATCTGTGTCTGGTTGGGGTTAGGGCTAGGCAGTGAAAAGTCAAGTAAACACACACGTAATTCACACTGTTTATTCATTTGGACATCTCAGTGTTTGTGTAATTCACGGCTGCCTTTCAAAGCTTCTATGCATTTTCAGCCATTTTAAAATCTATTCACAGAAGAAACAAGGTCTTAGAAACCTCTGGTCTGCCATTTTGCTGAGTCGTTAAGGTTTTGGAAACTGACTTATGTTATTGGCAGTGTGCAGTAATCTGTAACTAGTAGGTACTTACAGATTGTGGGAGGTCACATGCTAAAGGCGTTCATTAAAAGGCTTAGCATATTGTAAGACCTTAATGAAGGTAACTGTTGTTTGGGTTTTATCACACTGAAGTAAAACTTTATAGATGATGGCAGCCCATGTCTTACCAAAAGCTTCTTGAGAACTTTGGAAGAATGATGGAGAAAGAGGAGAACGTCCTATGTGTCTATTTGCTGCCAATAGAAATGTACAAATGTCATCAGTCCTAATCCACCTAGGGTTGGAGTAACACTGAGGTGGAGACTAACTTTGTATTCTTCTTGCAGATTCCTCTAGCTTGGCAAGTGGCTATGGCCAGACCAGAAATGATGGCTCCCATTTGTCTGGTGGAAAACTTCAAGGAGCAGCTGTCTGTGAACCAGAAAGCCATCAAGATCCTGGACACTATTTCGCAGCCAGTGGTAGTCGTGGCTATTGTTGGATTGTATCGAACAGGGAAGTCCTACCTGATGAACCGTTTGGCAGGACAGAATCACGGTGAGAAGCATGCTGGGTACCAGCCAAAGGTTTGACTGTCTTTGTCAAACTTTGTCTGATCTTAATTCTTATTCCCAGTTAGAACAAAGGAAAGTGAAACTCCTGTCAGCAAAGCCATCCTCTCATGCTAATGTGCATGACTAATTACTGCTCCATAATAACCGGTTCCTGTATTCTTTCCTTCCACTCCACTAAAGGACAACTGTCTTAGGAGGCCTCGAGACAGGGCCTCTCTGATGCCCTAAGGATTGGGATCCTGTGTGTCAGTCTCTGGTCTCATACAGCAGGCTTCCTTTCTCAATAAAATATTTCCATCAGGATAGAAAGGACTTTGACTACTTAAGACTTTAAAAATCATGGGTAGGGCTGGATAGATGGTCTAGTGGTTAAGAGCACTTGCTGCTCTTAGACAGGATTTGGTTCCCAGAAGCCACGTGGTGACTCAAAATTCTCTCTAACTCCAACTCCAGAGGATCTGATGCTGTTATTCGGCCTTTATGCGCACCAGACATGCACACGGTGCACTTACATACGTGCAGGCAAAATCTGATGATATTCATGAAATGAAATAAGGAAATCTTAAAAATTATTTATTTAGAAATAAATAAATACCAAAAAAAAACTTTAAAAAGACTTTATATCCTTTTATAGCTGCGCTTTTGTTTTTGCCACTTTTCTTTAATAACTTTGAACACAAAAACTATTATAACAATTTCCTTTTTCTAGGTTTTTTTTTCCTTCTTGCATGTCTCCGACTTGGAAACCATTTCCCACAATTCGTGAAAAGTGGTTTTTTTTAGGCAATCTTGTTGGTTGGCCTGGTTCTAGCTATGTAGTCCCAGCTGGTCTCAGACTAATGGCAATTCTCCTGCCTCTGTCTCCTGCCTACAGGGATTACAGGTGTGTGTACAACAGTGGCTGGCTCAAAACACTCTCACTGCAGCTACCAGGGAGCTCCATGCTTTCTGATTCCTGGATGCCTCTTTGCATTTGGAGCCCTGGGTGACCTCATTCTCATGTTAAATGTCCCCTCTAGTTTGAAATAGAGGGCTATAAACTAAGGCACTTTTGAGGAAAGATGAAGCTCCGTTTTGAGTGCTGAGATTCACAGCACTGCCAGTTCTACTGTTCACATCTGCTTCTCATGGGCACTGTCCTCTTCTTTGCCTTTTCATGGCTGTGTCCAAACACCTGGGAGAAGGACTTAATGGGGACGCGTTTCTGTCAACAGTTTCTGAGATTTCACTCCAGTCATTGGGTTCATCGATCCAGGGACCATAGTGAGATCAGAGAGCCAGCTGTGTGGGAGACAGGTAGCAGAGGCTGAGGAAGGGATTGGGGATGGAGTTAAAACTTCCAATATCACTCCTCTGCCTACTTTATCCTCCATCCAGCCTATCTGTGCAGGACATTCACTTACCGACCCTGACTCCTCACCTCTTCCTTCAGGCTTCCCTCTGGGCTCCACGGTGCAGTCTGAGACCAAGGGCATCTGGATGTGGTGTGTGCCACATCCCACCAAGCCAAAGCACACCCTGGTCCTCCTGGACACTGAAGGCCTGGGGGACGTGGAAAAGGTAGGCTGAGGCTCAGGCTGTCTTGAAAATTATTATGGTCCAGCCTTAATAATCTTCTTCCCAGGGGCTCAGAGGGAAGCTACAATCGGCGTGAATTATTTTTGGGGGTGGGGTGGGGTGGGGGTAGAATCTAAGTACACTGAACTCTTATTTCCTTCTACTTTATTCCTCAGGGATAACATTCTATCTACACAGCTTCTGTTCTGTTCTCAGGCCTAGCTCCTTTCTTGCCTGATTTCTTTCTACTTTTATCTGCTGTCTCCTCTAAGTTCTGTCTTAATTCTCCCATCTCAGTTCTGCCCCATCCTGGTCTTTCTCATCTCGTTCTTACCCATCTGGCTCTTTCTAATCTTCCATCTCATTCTTCTCCATCTAGTTCTCCAGTCAAAATCCTCCTAAGTCTCTTTACAGTTATATACCCATACAATAGCAAGGTCACCAGGCTTGAATTCTTACAGGGTCCTAAAGGCAGACGAGAGTTTTCCTCAGGCAGAGACCATCAGGTTTTCTTTTACAACCCAAAAGGGGAATGGTAAAGGAGGAGGCCAACTAAGAGCTAAAATCGGTTAATGTATCAGAAAAAGGGAATTTGCTCAAACTACATGCCTAGAGGTGATTAGGTAAATGTTAGGAGTCTATAATGTTAGTATAAATACCACTAAGGCTATATAAGAAAGGAGGGTCTGAGCTTAATTTACCTTAATTCAGGAGATCATTTGGCCTTGGATGCTTGATAGGTATTTCATTGTAGGAATCAGCTAATACATATACAAAAGCTAAAATATCACCAAGACTTCTTAAGCCTGGCTTGACCTTCGGAGAAGTCCTTGACCTTTCCAAGTAGTAGCTTTTGTGATAATAGCTGGATTCCATTACGTTTTCCTGCGGCTTCCAGCAGGACTGACCCTTATGACTTGTTGTCTAACGGACTGATCTATTCATGAATAGATCTAATAGTTCTACAACTGAAGGGCAGCAGGTGAGATGACACTGATCTCTTTAGATTTCACACTTAGATAATGTCAGATTTTTTTGGTTTTCTTTTTTGTTTGTTTTTTGAGACAGAGTTTCTCTGTGTAGCTTTGGAGCCTGTCCTAGAACTTGCTCTGTAGACCAGGCTAGTCTAGGATTCATAGAGATCTGCCTGCCTCTACCTCCTGAGTGCTGGGATTAAAGGCATGCACCACCACTGCCCAGTGGTCAGATGTATTATATTAGACGAAACATGCTTTTATTTCTTGCCATTTGGGTGAATGATTTGATTCAATCCAATAAAAGTTTACTTAGCAGTTAAATTCCTAGATTCTAGGCATAGTAGTTAGATATTAGTGAACAAAATAAAGATTTTCCCTTTCAAGAACCCTCTTAGTTTCACTGAGGATCCTACCTGTGTGTACTCTGATGTAGTCCAGCAACTGGAAAGAAGCAGGATGGAGAGAGGATGAGCTGTCAGGGAGCAGCCTCTGACCTCTGAACTCCAGGAAAGCTGGGATGGAAACTTTTGAGCTAGCCTTTGTTGGGTCAAGGTTACTGAGTCTTCATCTCTCCTGTCTACCCATGACTGGAAGTCTGCTCTGGAAACCTTTATCATTCAAAGTGCTGGCATTTGAGAGCTGTTACCCATCAGCACTCCCACAGCTAGAGGAACAAGGTCTTCCATTTTGAAAGGTGACCCAGGCACCACAGTGCTACTTCTACTAGGAGCTATTAGGTGGATGGATGCTTTGATGAGAAGGTGGATGACATCATACTAGGAGCTGTTAGGTGAATGAATGCTTTGATACGAAGGTGGATGACATCATACTAGGAGCTGTTAGGTGGATGGATGCTTTGATGAGAAGGTGGATGACATCATACTAGGAGCTGTTAGGTGAATGAATGCTTTGATACGAAGGTGGGTGACATCATACTAGGAACTGTTAGGTGGATGAATGCTTTGATGAGAAGGTGGGTGACATCATACTAGGCACAGGTAGGTGGAAAGATGCCTTGATGAGAAGGTGGGTGACATCAGCCCCTCTCAGTGGATTAAGAATGACTTCTGACCTGTCTTCTGAGATACCAAGGATACATTTTGGAAATGGGGTTAAGGAGTTAGGTTTACATTTTTAAAAGATATATTTTTATTGTGTGTAGTATTTGTGTCTGCCTGTGGTATATGCATGTGAGGACAGACATTCTTGGTGTTTAGAGGTCTTGGATTCCCTGGTGCTAGAGTTACAGAAAGTGAGATGCACCCTGATGTGTATGTTGGGAACAAAACTGAGGCCCTCTGGAAGAACAACAAGTGTTCTTACCACTGAGCTGTCTGTGCAATCCCTTGGGTTCACATTTCTTCTTTTATGGTGAAACTTATCGCATTTTTTTTTTAATGGTGAAACTGTTCACAGGGCATTCTGGAAGTTCTTAAGACAGCTGACTCTGTATGTTCAGTGAAGGTACATGTTTGTCCCACAATAACTAATTAAGATGAATTTGGCTTTCTTAAGTAAGTGAGTTGAGTGATCTAAAAATAATTATTGTTGAATGTGAGATATTATGTGGTACATGGTGTGCATCTGTGTGTGTATGTGTGTGTGTGTGTGTGTGTGTGTGTGTGCGTGTGTGTGTGTGCACATGCTACAACTCCTTCTACCTTCATGGGGGTCCAGACATTGAAATAAACTGTTGGGCTTGCACAGTAAGAGCCTTTCCACCCTGTGCCATCTTGCTGGCTGATTCATCCTTTATTCCTTCCCTTAGTTTAGACATATGAGAGAAATGTCTAAATTCCCAAGTTTTGCATTTCACTCCAGAGAGGCATTAGTAACACTGCATTTCTGTATTTGGATTGTGTCATTTATCACACTTTTCGAAGATTTATACATACTTGCTGTGAGCATCAGAAATATGAAGTAGGAATTTAGCTGACTATGGCAAAAGCTATTACCTGGAAGAGTTAAGAACTCTTTCAGAGGATAAAGCCAAGTCTTAAGGAGTCTTGGTGATATTGGCTTTTGAATATTAGCCATTTCCTGCAATGAATTTCTTGTGTGCTATTGTAGCTTTTCCATTCCTAGAACAGTGTGTTTGATGATTCATTAGTAACAGTTTCCTCTATACAATTAAGGTCTTTAGATAACATTTCCCAACTGTGCTAACAGCAGTCACACAGCCAGACCCCCAACTTCAGACCTTTCTGTAATTATTATCATTAGCAACATTCGGCCAGGACCTTTTCTGGACAAAAGTATCTTATCTGAGATACTTCCCAGACTTTCTAAGGACAGACTTCAGACAGATAAGCAGCCAGACTATCTGTTAGAGAAGCCTTGGTGGATGTGCTAATTAAGCTTAACCTTCTTTCTTCCAAGTGTTATCTCTAGACTTCCAATTAACTCAGAACAAAAAGGCTTTTACATACTAGGTATATCAGGCTGTGACACGGGTTGCCTAGTTACCTAGCTACACTTCCCCTGTCCTTCCAGAAAATGGGCAGCTGAGTTAAGCTGAGAGAGATACAGCTCCAAGAAATAAAGGCAGTGACTTATAGAATCCTAATATTTTACCTAACCACTTCTAAGAATATAGTTTAAGTACCTATATCCCCCTTTTCAGATCTATTAACGGAATTTAGCCTTTAGTTGGTTCTGTTCCTCATTAGTCACTTCCCTTTTGGGTTGCAAAGGATATCTGACAATTACAGCTCTTTGGGTGGATCTTATCACCTCTGTTTGAACCTGTAAGAATTCAAGCCTGTGTGACCTTGCCTTGGTCAGAGGATTGCTGCTTTGTATGGGTATATAACTGTAAGTCTCAGAGACTTGAGGGAAACTAGAAGAGAGGACTAGAAGAATGAGATGGAGGATGGGGAAGAACTAGATGGGGAAGACCTAGATGGGGAAGAACTAGATGAGGAAGATCTAGCTGGGGATGAACTAGATGAGGAAGAAGTAGATGGGAGAATTAAGACAGAATTTAGAAAGCACAGCAGAAAAATATAGAGAGAAATCAGCAAGAAAGGAGGTAAGTAAGAGAGTAGAATAAAAGTGTGTAGAGAGAACTGATTCAGAAGAATAAGTATATTGATTAAAGAGCTTCATGTACATAGATTCTTCAGCTGGTTGTTAGATTCTTCCACAGACTGTGGGGAAAGGGTATTGAGGGGCAGGACCCCAAGAGTCTTTGTTACATCCTGTTTCCAGTGACAGGCTTTCTCTCCTTTTAAATGCTGTCTTCGTGTTCCACCTCGTCTTTACCCACTCGGTCACTGAGAAGCATTTATATCCGTTCAACATTTTTGACTATTCTGAATAATGGTACAAGAGACACGGATGAGCCTGGCTCTTGAGGATTGTTCTCACTCCCTTGGATTTGCATTGTCTTATCTACTTTCTGTAACCAAATAACTGACAAAAAACAAACAGACAAAAACAAAAAAACAAAATCTGACTTAGAGGAGAAAGGGTTTGTTCTGACAGCTCCGGGGATTCAGCCCATCAACACAAGCAGCAGGAAGATGAGGCAGTTGGTCACATTTCATCTACAACTGTGAAGCAGAGGATTGAAGTCCTGTGTTTATTCTCTTCCTCCTTTTCCTTCAGCTTGAGACCCAGCCAATGGAGCAGTACCACTCATCTTTAGGACAAGTCTCCCAGGCAATGTAATCTAGATAACCCATCATAGAAATGCCCAGAGGTTTGTTTCCATGGTGATTTAAAGTTCCATCAAGTCAACAATATAGATTAACCATTCCTTATGTGTGGTGGTATTGTGCTCCCCAAAATATTGTGTACCTTAATAAACTTCTCTGGGGTCAGAGAACAGAAAAGCCACAAGATACTTAGGCTAGAAAATGTTAGCACACGCCTTTACTCCTAGCATTCCAGAGACAGAAATCCCTCTGGATCTCTGTGAGTTCAAGGCCTCATTGGAAACAGCCAGGCATGGTGACTCACGCCTTTAATCCCAGAAAGCAGCCTTTAATCCCAGGGAGTGGTGGTAGAAAGCAGAAAGGTTTATAAGGTGTGAGGACCAGAAACTAGCAGCATTTGCCTGGTTAAGCTTTCAGGCTTTGGAGTAACACAGTTCAGATGAGAGTCATTGGGATGAGGACACAGAAGCTTCCAGTCTGAGGAAACAGGACCAGCTGTGGAACTGGCAAGGTGAGATAGCTGTGGCTTGTTCTGTCTCTCTGATCTACCAGCATTGACCCCAATAACTGGCCTCAGGTTTGATTTTATTAATAAGACTCTTTAAGATTCCTGCTACACTTATGCATAGAAATGAGATCTCTGGATCATACAGATCTTCTATTTTTATTAATTTAGGAAACATTCTAATGGGCTCCATAGTGCTTATACAATCTATGTCCTATCCAAAGCACATAGTCCATTTTTTCTCTACCTTCTTCAAACCTTGTTGACTTTTGTATTTTTACTGATAGTCACCCTAAGATGTGTGATTATACTCCATTTCAATTTTGACTTCTAGTTCCCTAAAGATCAGTTATGTTCACTATCTGTTCATCAACTTATTAGTTACTTGTGTGATTTTATTTTAGAAAAGCATATTTAAGTTCTTTCACATATTCAATCACATATTGAATTTGTCTTTCTGTTGAGTTGCATGATTTTTTTTTATATATTTTGAATATGTAGCTTACAAACATTGATCTCCCATTCTGTTTGTATTTTTTCTTGGTTATTTCTTCTTCTGGCAAGGAGCTTTTTAGTTGGATTCCACCCTACTTCTCTAATTTTGATTTTTGTTTCCTGTACTTTTTGTGTCATAGCTAAAAATGCCATTGTCTAGATTCATGTTTAGAAACTAATTTTTCTTCTCATGGTTTTGTGCTTTCTGTTCATTTCTTTTGTAACTGAAATTCCATGAATTTTGTCCAATCTCTTCTGAAGTATCCCCTCCTCCAGACACTGGTAACCAGCATTTTGCTATTTCCATTCAACTTCTTAAGATTTGTATGTGCGTGGAATCTTTGTGGCATTTGTCTTTCTATGCCTGGTCATTCCACTTTCCTAGACGCTTGCCATGTTCATCTACGTGTTTATATCACAGGATTTCTTTTTTGCATGTCTGTATCAGAGGCCATTGCAAATGTACAGCATGTTTTCTTTGTCCATCCATGACTCCAGCTTGAGTGTCTGCCTTGGCAGTTGAGTACTGCCTTTGCACATGCACACTGGTGGGATTGCTATATCCATTTTCATATCTTAGCATTTAACTCTATATCATTTTGGCTGACTTTTGTGTATCGTGTGCACAGGATCTAACTCTACTTTTCTACATGTGGATGCCCTGTTTCCCCAGCACTATTTCTTGAAGACACTGTCTTCCTGCTTGTGTGTTTTTGACAGCCTTGGCAAAGATCAATTGATAGTTAATTCATGGAATTATTTCTGAGGCTCTTACTCCACCCTATTGGTTTATATACTTGTTTTGTTATTATCATATTTAAGGATACTCATTGACACAGGTTAATTATATAAATTAATGGGATTCACCATGATATTCTGAGACTGACACTGTCCATTGTGTGGTTATATATTGTGTACCCCAATTAAACTTATCTGGGGATCAGAGGACTGAGCCAGCCACTAGATTAGACATAGAGGCCAGACAGTGATGGCACACACCCTTAATCCTATTATTTGGAAGACAAAGATCTGGTGTCTCTGTACCTTGGTGTCTCTATATCTCAGCCCACATAAGATATGAAGTAGAAAGCTGTTCTTAGCTCAATTTTAGAACTTCTTTTTAAGTTCTTTCAAATTTTAGGTAGAAAGTCAAGCCAACACAATGGGCAGCCAAACGTATCTGGAAGTTTTCTCCAGTCTTGCCTGGCCCTGCAGTCTGCAGTTGCTTAGTCCCAAGTAAACACACAGAGGCTTATATTATTTATAAACTGGATGGCATATGGCTCAAGCTTCTCACCAGCAAGCTCTTGTAATTTAACCCATTTCTATTTATCTATGTTTTGCCACATGTTTCATGGCTTTACCTGCATCCCATTATATGTTGCTCATTGGGCAACTGGCTCATGTCTTCCTGGACTCTGCCTTTCTCTTTCCTGTCTCTCTTCTCTCCTGCCTACCTCTAAGCTGCCTTGCCATAGGCCAAAGCAGCTTATTTATTAACCAATAGGGACAATGTACATTCACAGCATACAGAAAGACATCCCTCAGCATTTCCACTTTGAGTTCAAGGCCATATTGGGAACAGAGCCAGGTATGGTGGCATATACCTTTAATCCCAACACTTGAGATCTCATGTCTTTGTTTGGGAAGCACACGCACCTCTTATCCCAGGAAGTAAGATAACAGGACACAGAAAGATATATAGGGTATAAGGAAACAGGAACCCACACTCTTGAGGCTGAGGATTTCGTAGAGATAAGAACTTGTAGCTGGCTTATTCTGTCTCTCTGATCTTTCAGCATTCATCCCAATATTTGGCTCTGAGTTTTTTAATTAATAAGACCTTTTAAGATTCTTGTTACACCATTGTCACCTCCTTTTCTTTTCTTATGGTATCTGTTAACAGCACTTTGGAAAGGTTTTTGAATAAACCGTACCGTTCTGGTTCCTGTAGCCCAGTAATTGTTTTAAATCAGTATGTGTGCGGCTGTTCTTGCTTAAGATGAATCTGGTTAAAGAGGGTATTTTATGACTCCACGTGAATTTTAGGATTTTTCGTTATAAAGAATGTCATTGGCATATTTGTAAGTACTTTGAAGCCATCTGTGAAGCAACAATCGTATTTTTAAAACTAATGTTCTGTTAGGACTTTGTTTCTCTTCTCTGCAGGGGCCTTGTCTACTCTGAACCTGTGCAGGCCTTGTGCAGGCTGTCATGTGAGATCATGTGTGGACCAGCACTTAAAGGCATGTGCTGTTGTTTGTTCTATTGCTCTTGGCCATTCTGACTATCGTAGGATGAAATCAGAAAGCAGTTTTAATTTGCAGTTCCCTGATGGCTGAGAAAGTTGAACCTTCTTCTTAGGTGTTTCTTAGCCTTTTGTGTTTCACTGTTTGAGAGCTCTCTGTTTGGTTCTCTATCCAAATTTTTAATCAGGCTATCTGTTTTCTTGATGTTCAGTTTTTGTTTTTGTTTTTAGTTCTTTATATATTCTGAATACTGACATTCTGGCAGATGTGTAACTGTTACAGACTTTTTCCTATTCATGAGATCCCATTTATTAATTGTTCTTAGAGTCTATGGGATCTTCTTCCTGTCAGAAAGTCTTTTCCTGAGCAAATGACTTCAAGCCTATTTTCTACCCTCTCTTCTATGTGATTCAGTTTGTCTTATTTTTACACTGAGGTCCTTGCTCCACTTAGAGCTCTGTTCTGTGCAAAGCGATACTGGTTCACTAAGTTTCTCAGGCCGACCTTGGATTCTTCCTCAATGCAGAAAAAGCACTCTTGCTGCCCCTGCTTTGGCCTTCAGAGTTCCTGGGATAACAAGGCCACTGGGCCAGTCCAGATAGACTCCTGAGGTGTACTCTCCTCAGCCCTCTGCCCTCCTGTGTCTTCCAGGGTGACCCTAAGAATGACTCGTGGATCTTCGCCCTGGCCGTGCTTCTGAGCAGCACCTTCGTCTACAACAGCATGAGCACCATCAACCACCAGGCCCTGGAGCAGCTGCAGTATCCTTGCAGGACCTGAGCCGCCATGTTTCATTGAGTGCTCTGGAATGCATATGGAGGCACTGACCTGCCCTGTCACTGTGTGGCTGTTGGTGGGGCAGAGGAGACCTGGGGAAGAAAACAGTGTTTGTTGTGGTTTATTTTTAATAAGAGAATCATGAGAATGTGTGTATGAACTCACTTTTCCTTAACCGAATGCCAGTTATGTCACAGAACTCACCGAGCTGATCAGGGCAAAGTCTTCCCCAAATCCTGATGGAATAAAGAACTCCACAGAGTTTGTGAGTTTCTTTCCAGACTTCATCTGGACTGTTCGGGATTTCATGCTGCAGCTGAAGTTAAATGGAGAAGACATCACAGAGGACCAGTACCTGGAGAATGCACTGAAACTGATCCCAGGTACAGGGAATGCTGGGGTGGGGGGCTGGGAAGGGCTGGGATCTGCTGAGCTGCTCCCATCCTCTGTGGGGTCCTTTTGTATTTGCAGTGGGATGGAGATCTGCAGGAACTCTGATAGGTCATTGGCTGATAATGCCTGGGAACTGGTGTTTAATTTCTGTTGAGAAAAGTAGAGCCTAGAGCACAGCAAAATCATTCAAAGCCAAGTTCTTTACAGTTGTACTTTAGCATCTGGAGTAAAAAGCTTCTAAGCTTCTCCATGTCCAGACATTTGTATTGCCTGTTTTGTGTCTGCCTTCCTTTAAGAAATAGTTGGCTCCATAATTCTTACTCATAAATTTATCATACATAGCCCATCTCAGAATATATTTCACATTGTTTACATTATTCTTCTCATGGAGGAACAAGGTTGTTTTTAATGCTGGATTGGTTATGTTGTCTGCAAAAAGCTGTGTTCTAAGTAAACTGACAGATGTGTCTTTTCAGTCTATGCCTTCTCAGTATTCATCTTAATTCATCACAACAGTTTATTTTTATTCATGCTACAGTGTCAGGATCAGTGATATTAATGGTCTATAAACTATTTGCATGGACATTATTTTCCCGAGTGTGAAGCTGATGAAGCCTTGTGAGGAATGGCAGTTCTGATTTTTTCACTGCTTTCATTTTTCTGTCTTTGCTGTCTGAAAACGTTAAGAACATAGCAGGTGGGAAAGCAGCCTGTGGAACCAGTACTCACAGTCCTAAAGTTACATCTGAAAATAAAAGTATCCAGCCCAGGACACCCCAAGACGAAGTTCTCAGCACAAAGAAGATTTATTTGCCCCAGAGAGACAAAGGGCAGGAATAAGAGACAAAGACAGGAGACAGAGGATGAGGGAGAAGGGGAAGGGAACAAGGGAGAGGGGTAAGGGGCACTTGTTCCAGAGGACACAGGACTGCCTCTGTGCCACAAGCTACAACAATATGAACTAGTAGGATTTCAGCTGATTATGACAAGCTAATACCTGGAAGAAGCCAAGGGCCTTCCAGAGGTCAAACTGAGGCTCAAGGAGTCTTGGTGATATTGGCTTTTGATTACTAGACATTTCCTGCTATGAATTTCTCATGTGCTATTGTAGCTTTTCCATCATTTATTGGGCACTATTTCCCCTCTACTAAAGGAATACTTAGATAACCTTTTGTGTAGTAATGCAGCCAGAATCCATAATTTCAGACCTTTCTGTAATTATCATCATTAGCAGCATCTGGACAGGACCATGCCCGGATATACGAAAGTATCTTATTAGAGATACCTCTGTACTCTCTAAGAACAGACTTAAGCATCCAGACTATCTGTTTGAGAAGGCCTGGTGGATGTGCCAATTAAGCTTAACTTTCTCCTTTCCAAAGTCTTATCTCTAGTTTTAGATCCACCCTTAACAATTAACTCAGAACTAAAGGGTTCCAGCTTACAGGTACATCTAGCTGTAGTGAAAGTTGCCTAGTGACCGAGCACACTTCTGCCTTGCCAGAAACTGCGGGAGCAGAGATAGCTTAGAGAGATAAAGGCCAAAGGGATAAAAGGCAGTTTTATTTTCAGAGCAAGGGCAGAGAAGAATAAAGAGAATGGAGATGGGTAAGAACTGGAGAGGAATGAACTGAGATGGGGAAGAACTAGATAGAAGAGAACTAGATTAAAGGGCTAGAAGAGAGAACTAGAGGAATGAGATGGAAGATGAGGAAGAGCCCTAGGGGAAGAAGAAGATGAGGGAGAAGGTGACGGGTGAGGAGCTAGATGGGAACGAACTAGACAGACGAGAAAGACCAAGATGGGGCAGAACTAAGACGAAGGAATTAAGATAGCACATAGAGAGAAGAGCAGAAAGGTGTAGAGAGGATCAGGCAAGAAAGGAGCTAAGTGAGAGAGCGGAAAAGAAGCTATGCAGAGATAGAACTCAGAAGAATAGAGTGTATGGACTAAAGAATTTGTGTGCATAGAGTCATTTAATATCAACAAAGATTAGATTATCAGCTGGTTGTAGATTCTTCCCAGGCCCTGGGAGGGGGCTTTTGAGGGCCTGGACCTCCCAAAACCTCGATATTTCTGCATAGAGGGGAGACAGACATGACCCATAGACAAATGAGTTTATAAAGGTAAAAGGGGAAACCCCATATTAGGATGAAGTGTTTAATTTTAATTGGGCATGTTAATTAGGTGAGCCAAAGGGGGCTTGTGATTGTTGGGCTTCAATACATTGATAGCTGGACCTTGGTAGTTGGTCATTCAGGAGGAGGAAATGGCCAAAATAGGGAATAGACCTTGGTGGCTAGCTTTAAGAATGTAGTCTGAAGGTCTTTAGCAAGGCAGAGGGAATGGCAGAAGGGAAAGGCCTGCCAGAGCCATGCTCACCACACTGGCCAGAGTCCTTTCACTATGATCTTCTATTATTGCTTATTTTTAAACAAGATATCACAAAGTAGCCCTTAGCCAGCCTGGTATTCACTATATAGCCCAGTCTAGGCTAGCCTGGAATTCAGTTTCTCCCGACTTTGCCTCCCATGCACTGGGATTGAAGGTGTATGCTACCACCCAGCTTTCCTTTCCTCTTTTCCTTCTTTCCTTCTTTCTTCCTTCCTTCCTTTCTTTCTTTCTTTCTTTCTTTCTTTCTTTCTTTCTTTCTTTCTTTCTTTCTTTCTTTCTTTCTTTCTTTCTTTCTTTCTTTCTTTCTTTCTTTTATACAAATTTGGTTTATTTGTTTGTTTGATTTTCTTTTTGATTTTTTTGAGACAAGATCTCACAGTGTAGATTTTGCTTGCCTGGAATGCCCTATAGAGACCATTGTAGCTTCAAACTCATCAAGATCCTCTTCCATAATTTTTGATAAAAAGGTTGACAGTACTGTATGCAATTTTCAGAATACAATTATTGTTCTACTTGAATGTTGTAACTGGATGTGGTAGAACACATGTAGGTACTGGGGCGGTTACTCCAGTGAAGCGGATGGTACATCTATCATCTCATATTGTTAATTTTCATGAAATGAACAGTCAAAATGGATTCAATAAAAATTCCTAATGCATGAGCTGGGGAGATGACTTGGTGCTTAAAGCACGTGTCACTCAAGTGTGAGGACTGGAGGTACGATCTCCAGAACTTACATAAACGCAGGGTGGTGGGGCGGCTACCCCCAACCCCACAGCTCCCCAGAGTTTTCTTGAGTGAGAGTAGTAGGAAATATTAGATAGAAGGATTTAGAGTGTGGAAATAAACAGATGGAAAATACAGGATAGCTTTGAGAGGGCCTGGAACCTATTCCAACCAGCCCTGGTTGTCTCTGCCCTCGTGTATAGAAATGCCAAGGGGTGGAGCAAAAGACCTTTCCCCAGCACAGCCAAGTGCAGACCATCTCAAACACCTGCACTCAGGCCCGTGGTCCAATCATCCTCTCTATGCAGACCTGCTGGGTAAAGCCACTAGGAACCTGAAAATGGGCTCCCCACACTGGGTGGGTATGATAGTCTACCTCTAATCCAGTGCACAGGCTGAGGACACAGGATAGTGCTGGAGCATGCTGGCTAGCCAAGCTGGTTGTACTGGAGAGTTCCAGTTTGACGTGAGAAACCCTGCTTCATTGAAAAGGTGGAGACTGGTTGAAGAGGACTCCTAAAGACAACATCTGGCTTCCCCATGTAGACACATGCATGTGTCCTCTCACACACATATGCCCAGACACAGGCAAACATGCATACATACACCACACATATCCACATGAGAGAAAGGGAGAAAATCCCCAATATGGCAGTTTCCTGAAGTACTGTCTGAATGTTGCACATCAGGTCTCTAGACTCACGTATCCTCCATATGTTCAGAGTCCCACCTTCCCTCCCCAGCTGTGAAGAACTTTTATTTTCAATGAGTGCATATTTGGAATTCACAAAAAACGAATTCTTTCAGCATCAAAGTAGTTTTCCTTCAGTAACCATGGCATCGTTCTTAGAATTGCTACTGTTGCTATTTCTAATACTCTATTCCCCTTTATTTGTGGCTCTTCTTTTGGGTCCCACAGCTCCTTTACTACAAAGGAATGATTGGGCCAGAAATCACATTCAGCCTTTTGCCGTTCGGTCAGCAGGACACACCACTACTTGATGCCATGTTCAGGATTTCATGGTCAATCATAAGCTCTTCCAGTGGAGTCAAGTGTCTCCTGAAATATTTCACCAGACTTCTACCAAGTACAAACTTGGTATACTTTTGACATGCAAAGAAGTGTTGCATGTTTATGGTAAAGAGATGTGTATGGTAAAGAGACCTGTGAGTGCAGAGCCCTTCACATAGACAAGAGCCTCCATCATTTTCTCTCTGCTCTAAGACTATTCCCGTTGCTTTCTCTTTCCCCCGACACTAGGCAACAATCCCAGAGTCCAAGCATCCAATTTGCCCAGGGAGTGCATCCGACATTTCTTTCCTAAACGGAAATGTTTTGTCTTTGACCGGCCAACGGATGACAAAGAACTCTTACAAAAAATTGAGACTATCTCAGAAGACCAGCTGGATCCTAAGTTCCAGGAACAAACGAGGGCTTTTGTTTCTTACGTCTTCACCTATGCAAAGATCAAGACCCTCAGAGAGGGAATTACGGTCACTGGGAACCGTGAGTGGTTTTTTTTTTTTAAACACACTTCTGTATAGAGCAGTATATGCTGAACTTACTAGCGTTTGTATGTTTTTAAAAATTATCTATACAATGATAATGTGCTTGTGTCTCTACTCTGAACAATCTACGTGTTTTATAATTAATTACAGATTACAAATCCTTCTTTAGGAATGCAGACTTCATCACTAGTATCTATTGCTGTAACATACCTATATAAAATTCACGACTGATAATAAAATCACTAGGGAAAAGGTAGTTAATCAACTATAAAATCAGTGTTCAAATCACTAAAGCTGATATATTCTATTTTCATGGGGGATGTCTTGTATATTAATTATTCTTTAGAATAAAAATGTGAAATGTAATTTGGAAATTTTAATAGTTTCAACATAAATACTAGTGTTTAAACCATGCAAATCCATACTTTAAAGAAATAATATGATATATTTTTCCTTGTTATACAATCTGTTTTCCTTGTTGATATAATCTATTTTCCTTTGAAGATTTAAATGCATAATTATATTTTTCATAGATAGCTGAATTTATTAGGTGAAGATTGATATTAATTTTTAACATTGTGAACTAGAAAACCACAAAAACAAAGGGACAATAAAAAAAATTGTTGGCTTGCTGAAGGAGGTGTGTGTGTGTGTATGTATGTGTGTGTGTGCATGTGTAGCTGTGAGAGATTCAGAAATGGAGTCATAAAATCTTGGATCCCATTCACTTATAACTTCATATTTATCCCCTAAAACTCCTGGCTCGTGAAGGACTGGGGACTCTGGTGACGACCTACGTGGATGCCATCAACAGTGGAGCTGTGCCTTGTCTGGATGATGCGGTGACAACTCTGGCCCAGCGTGAGAACTCAGCAGCTGTGCAGAAGGCAGCTGACCACTACAGTGAGCAGATGGCCCAGCGACTGAGGCTCCCCACAGACACGCTCCAGGAGCTGCTGGGTGTGCACACAGCCTGTGAGAAGGAAGCCATTGCTGTCTTCATGGAGCACTCCTTCAAGGACGAAAACCAGCAATTCCAGAAGAAGCTGCTGGTAATGTTTGTGTCCTTAACTGTCATAACTCTGAGATCCCTTCAAGACTGTAGTGCTGCTGCACCTTCGTTAGCCATGGGTGCATGTCTCATTCAAAGATAAGCATGCTGTATGTTCATAATGAATAGAGTTGTGAAAGACTGCATGTCTTCTCCCCAAACTCCAGGTGCTTTTTATCCAGAAATCTCAAATGGCTGGAATAATGAATATATAGTGTACTAAGTCCTTCACCCAGTTAATGTTTGTGGCTTGCGAACCTGCCCAGAACACTGATAGTTCATCCCTGAAGAGCTATATTCTTCGGTTCCTTCGAAACAGTTTCTCACTGCAGGCCACTGTTCATCTGTTGTGCCTTGTTGTATCGTTGTGTCATTGAAGACAGATTACAGGATGTGACACTCACAAGTAACCAGAGATTGTGGGATGCAGAACCATCCTTTTACAGAAGGTCTTGAGGGCTAGGAGCTTCAGGAACATTCACTGTGGTCTTGCACAGATTTTTTAGCATCCTAATCAGGATCTATCATTTCCCATTCACTTGTGGCCTTCTTACACTAGAATACCTTCCCCTGGGAAATGGGCTGAGTCTTCTACAAAGTTTCTTGGAATTTTATCTCTTCTATTCCTTCAACACGTCAGATCTCTGTACATTTCCCTTGTAGGAATTAATAGATGAGAAGAAAAGGATTTTCATGTTGAAGAACGAAGAAGCATCAGATAAATACTGCCAGGAAGAACTGAGTCGACTTTCAAAGGCTTTGGTGGAAAATATTTCAATGTTTTCTGCTCCTGGAGGACACAGGCTCTACATGGAAATGAGGGAAAAGATTGAACGTGACTATTGGCAGCTGCCCAGGAAAGGGGTTAAGGTGAGGAGCAGGGAGCATGAGGAGGGGTGAAGGTGAGGAGCATGGAGCACCTATGCTCAAAGCAGAGGAAAGGTGGTGTCATAAACCATGAGCACACAGTACTGCTCTAGAGAAATAAAACACCATGAGGATAGCATGGCACAGCTTCATATCGGAATTGGTGACCAAAACCAGGCCTTTGCAATGCAAGTCAAATGCTTTATTCTCAAGCCCATCACCAGGACCATGCTTGGCTCAAAATGGCTGCTATTTACTATTAATTCTTGGAAATATTTACATGCAAATTCTGAGAAATAATTTTGTGAGTCTGTCAGGATGGTCTATCTATGAGCAGCTAGTAAATGTAACAACACAACAAACATATTACTTGGTTTTGCCAATGACACCATGGTGAGTTCTTTCCTTAGACCTTTCTTTAGTTATCTAAAATGCTTTGGGTGATGCCCACCATTATTGTGGACAGTTTTCACATCTGAACCATGAGGCCCAGGCAGGTGAAGTGACTTGCCCATGAACACATGCAGCAAGAGCAGAAGGAAGTGAAGCCCACACAATTATGCAGCATTTTACACTGGGATACACTATTTGAAAGCATCATAGGTGGCAATGAGCACATCTGCACATGATGTGGACAGGCTGAATCTGGGAGCAGGTGGAGGCAGGTGGCACTAGCGGGGATGACTGGGGGAGTCGTGGATCAGGAAGTATCTAGTTCCACTGAAGAGCATGGGCAGTCTGCAGGCTTCACCACAACATTTTAACAGTGAGGCACAGTGGAGATTGTGTTCACCCACTCAGGTACTCCCCCAGGACTTATCGAGGTTCTGTGCTCCTTCTTGGTCCTGCAGGCAAGTGAAGTCTTCCAGAGCTTTCTGCAGTCACAGGCCACCATTGAGAGTTCCATCCTGCAGGCAGATACAGCCCTCACTGCTGGGGAGAAGGCCATTGCAGGTAGAGGAGCATGTGTCTTGGCTTTTGGGAGGGGTCAGATTCCCCAAGGCTTCCTGACAGAAGCCCTAGTAAACCCATCCCCAGATTAGCAGCTTTCTATCCTTCTGTGGATGCTCACTCTGAGAAGAACAGAAAGTCTGGTCTGTGCTTCAGCCAGATGGGCAGGGGCTCCTCCATCACCCTAGACATACTCTCTCCATGGCGTGGACCAGTGTGGAGTCTGTGGCTTCCTTTCAGATTTGAATTGCTCTCTGGGCTCCGGAATGTAGATGTTTTTCCTGGCCCCTCACTTTCTTCATCCATCCACCCTGAATCTCCATCACTTTCTTCCCATGACCCATCATGAATCTCTATTATTGAATTCCCAGGGGTCCTGTGGATTTCACTACGTCCAGCATAGGATATCTAAGGGGAAAAAAATCTACGTATTTCACTACGTCCAGCATAGGATATCTAAGGGGAAAAAAATCTACACTATGTTCTTATATCTGTTAACTTTATTCCTCTAGGACAAAATTCTATCAATACAGCTATAGCTCCATCAAGCATTCAGGAAAAGAATAAATCTAGATACACCAAGCTCTTTATCCATCTAATTTATTTCTCTGGTCTGAAATCCTGTCTACAGAGCTTCGGTTCCATCCGGTTCCCTCTCATAGTCCTGCTAATGACTGAGTTCTTATGCTTCCAGCCTCATCTTCGTCCTCTGTTTCCTCATTCTCCATCTCTACTACTCTCTACTCCTGGTACTGATGGACTCTACAAGAGTTCTGCCTTGCCGTCTACAAAACCTCTGTCTTCCTCTCTTCACTCTGGCCATGCTGTTCTATCCACCTCTACAGAAAATGCCTGTCCTTTAACTCCCTGGCCACATGGTTCTCTGCCTCCTCAGGAATGTTGCTCTACCTTCCACCTTGACATGTGAAAACCTCTTTTGTTCTCAGTCAATTTCTCTGGAGAGCCACTAGGCCTGGAGGCAGGGGAATGATCTGAGCTTCATTTGCACAAGAAGTAAAGCTATACTTCTCCAGCCAGCTTGTCTCCTAGACTCAGAGGGGAGTTAGTTACCTAGAAGTTCAGCAGGTCTGGAAATATTTGGGCATGCAAGAATTTTGTAGTAGAAGACAGCTGAAATATTAAAAGCTGTATATCACCAAATATTCATAATAAATGGCTTGCCTTTTGACAGACCCTTGGCTAGTCAAAATATAGCTTTAATATACAACTGAATCGCTTTAATATATTCTTGTGGCTTGCCACACTCCATCACTTTCTTCCCCATCCATCCCGAATCTCCATCACTTCTTCCCCATCCATCATGAATCTCCATCACTTTCTTCCCCATCCATCCCGAATCTCCATCACTTCTTCCCCATCCATCCCGAATCCCCATCACTTTCTTCCCCAACCATCCGGAATCCCTCACTTTCTTCCTCCATCCATCCTGAATCTCCATCACTTTGTTCCCCCGACCATCCTGAATCCCCATCACTTTCTTCCCCAACCATCCTGAATCTCCATCCCTTTCTTCCCTCCCTGAATCTTCCTGGGACAGAGGAGCGGGCCCAGAAGGAGGCGGCTGAGAAGGAACAGGAGCTGCTAAGACAGAAGCAGAAGGAGCAGCAGCAACTGATGGAGGCTCAGGAGAGAAGTCACAAGGAAAACCTAGAGCAACTGAGAACGAAGCTGGTGCAGGAGAGAGAGCAGCTCATCAAAGACCACAAGATGATGCTGGAGAAGCAGCTGCAGGTGGGTCTCCTCATCACCCTGGTGGTCCTCATACCCTGGGTAGCAGGACAGAGTTTGTAGCCAGGTCATGAGAGGAAACACCACCAAAATGTATTGTTGCTAAGGAGGTTCCCCTCCCCTCAGGTTTTCAGTTGCTCCTTTAGGGTTTTAATTACTGTAATAGTTTGATTTACTGATTCAGGCTATTTAAAAAGGAACTCATGAGGATTCACTAAAGAAAATCCTCAACTAGGCAGTTTAATGAGGCCAGCAATGGGTCTGGGTTATCCAGGCCCAAATTATCAGGCAACTGACACACACACACACACACACACACACACACACACACACACACACACACACACCCATTGGAGGATGATCTGTGCAGACATAAAAATGAAACAAATGTCCAGACTGAAAAGCACAGGGAATCAGCAGCTTCTGCGGGTTCTGTAGCCGTCTCCAGGGTGGACAGCATGCTTGGAGCAGCACATGGCATTGGAGTGATTCTCTCATTGCCCAGCTGCAAGTAAAACGGTAACAGATTTCTAAAACAACTGATAGGTTGCCACTGTCTGTGTGATATGGTTGCTAAACCATCTCAGTGGTTTGAGCTCTGCACACCCCGACCAGTGTCACTTCAGTGGGCGTGAGTGTAGCAATGTCTTCACACCTCTGCTAGCATGACAGCCCAAACAGACAGGATGGATCAACATCAGTGAAGTGTCAACTATCCTCCCTCACAATGTGTAGGCCTAACTCAGTGGGTCATCTTCATGGTAAGGGAACTCATGTCGGGCCACACTAAGGACCACTTGCTAAAGGCTTGAAACTGTAACTCGTACAATGTTGGGATTTTACACTGTTTACCCCTCTCCCATGTTCACTGTTTAGAATCAGAAGGCTTTGCTTGAAGAAGGGTTTAAGAAGAAAGCTGAGGAAATGAATGGAGAAATACAGCGATTGAGACATAACGTCGAGGATATGAGAAAAAACAGTGGTTCCGTTTTGGACAAAATTCTAGGAGGATTTGCTACAGTGATTTGTGCTCCTGCTTTATTGATTACAGAGGCTGTAAGAGGCATTGCTTCACTATTTAAATAGAATTCACTCTTCTTTTGATGAAATGATAGATTGTGAATATCTACTTTGTCTTTTTGTTTTGAAGCTTCGTGTTTTTATCTTCATTCAGCAAATTTAAACATAAAAAGTGCTTATTAGAGGACATCTATGCCTGCACCACAGTAGACAGAACATATGTATACATGTTTGCACAGACAATGTTTGCTTTTAGGGAACAAATTTTTGAAACCATTCATATGTAAGCTATGTAATTAGTCATTATACATGGTGACAGTTACTGTTGGTCAACTTGACTGGATATAGAATCATCCAGGGGACAAGCTCTTCTGCATCCTGTGAGGACTGTCTCAGCTAGGTTAGTTTGTGGGGGATCACAAGCTCTTCTGCATCCTATGAGGACCATCTCCACTAGGTTAGCTTGTGGGGGATCACAATCTCTTCTGTACCCTATGAGTACCATCTCAACTGGGTTAGCTTGTGGGGGATCATCTCAAGTTACTATGATGGGGAACACATCTGAAGTGTGGGCACCACTGTTCCTGTGGACTGGGGACCTAGTTAAAAGGTGAGAGAAAGCTGGGCACTAACGTCCACCACTTGTGGCTTCCTGACTGTGGATGCCATGTGATCAGCCAGCCTCCACTTCTTTCAGCATGCTTTCTCCAACATGCTCAATGTATCATCTGGAACCATGAAATAGAACAAACCATTTCTTTCTTATCTTGCTTTTGTTGGGGTGTTTTGTCACAACAAGAAGAAAAGTTATTGATATTGTCATAATGGTGATACATTAGGAAACTACTTAAACATCGTTGAATCAGATTGATAACTAATTTTAATATGTCTGGATCCTAGATTACTATACAGTCAAGAAACAAATGTCAGTCAAGCTTTCTGTATACTAATGTAAATTAAGCTTAAAGATTCCTTATAAAATAAAGTGAAAACACCATATAATAGTGTGCTTATTATTAAAAAATGCTACTATCCCATGCAAATGCACAGGAGTGCAAATGAAGTGCCTTCTGGAAGACTCATGAGAAACCTGATCCTTTGGCTTCCTCTGGGGAGAGCAAGTTGGAATTAGATGTTGATGGGCACATGCATGTCATTATATACTGTTTATAGGTTTCATGAAGAATTCTGGGAAAACAATGTGTTTACATTTTAAAAGAGCAGTAAGTTAAAATTCACTATTATATGATGAAACTTTTGTTTTTAGAAATGGCAGAAGCTTTTAGAAGACAGTTAAGATGAGGACCTGAGTGCCAAGAAGTATAATGTTGCCATCTTAATGCTGTTTTTTTCTTTGTGGCTTTTAAAAAATAATTTAAATAATACATTTTATCTAACCCAACATATCAAAATATTACTTTCACAGGCAGTCAATATAATTTATGTGTGCCATTTTTATATTATATTTATATATTTGCAAAGTAAGAGGGAAATTGTATTCAAAGAGAAATGATAGTATAGAGTTTAAAGGATTCATGGAGAAAGTGAGAGGTGGACATCTCAGAGATGGCTCAGTGGTCAAGAATGCACACTGCTCTTCCAGAGAAGCTCAGTTAACAACATCCACATGGGGTGACTCACAAATCCCTGTAATTCCAGCTCCAGGGGATCTGACTTCCTTTCCTGGCCCCCAAGGGCACCAGTACTCCCATCACATAACCCTTACACATACACATGCTTAAAATAATTTTTAAAACAATACACTGTCAAGATTGACAATAAGCCATATGAGTGAAGATACTCAAGGACCCTTACTACTGCATATATGAATACAAAGTATTTAGATTATATCTATTCCCCCTCCAACTCCTCTATGATGCCCTCAAATTCCATTCCCAACTTCACAGTTTCTTCTTCCTCCTTTTCATCCTCCTACTGCTCCTCTCCCCCCTTTTAATATCTGAACCAATTGGTGCTGGCCTCAAGTCCACGGGTATAGAACACCATCGATTAGAGCTGGACAACTTATTATGAGCCACACTCTCATAGAAAATACATTCTCCCTCTGTCAGTGGCCAGCTCCCAACTGATAAGGGTTCCTCAGCTAGGGGTGGGGTCTCTTGAGCTCATTGCCTCCCCCTGCTGGAGTGTCAACTGACTTGACAGTATGCATATCTTGTGCAAGCAACTATAGCTACTGTCACAGCCCCATCATGTCCAGAAGATATTTTGAAACAACATGGTCTTATTTTAAAATACTTACATTTATTTCAATATTCTGGTGTAAACATCCCCATGACTTCTGGAATTTTAGAGAAGTTTACTTTCTCTCTCTCAATTCCTTGTAAGATATCATATTTAAAAAAATGAATTGTGTGAAGTAAAGATCTTGTTGCTGTTTAATGTAGTAACTTCTCTGAGGTGGCTAGAAATGTGCTTTTTCAGAACTAGATCACTTCATGGGGAATGAGATTTGCAGACACAGGAGTATTCAGAAAAAGTAAAAAGTTTGACCAAATATATTTTCAGCTGTGGACCTGACAATTTAACACATAAAAATAAACATCAGGCCCTGTGACTATTTGGCATCTCAGTTTGGTTCCTGAAAATGTTTTGGGAAGAGTGGAACTACAAGAGTTGAGAGATCCACATGCTGGTTGTTCAATCACGTGGATGTTGAAGTCACTGTAAATGACAATAGTAGTTATGGGAAGAAAGATGGAACAAGTCTAAAGTCAACCACCAAGGAGAGAAATGAGGGATAGTGACCTTGCTGAGGAAGACATGATAAAGGGGAATGGATATCTATGATGGTTGAAACCGTTCAAGGAGAGGAGAGAGTTGGAAAGTGGGAAAGCAGAGCAGAGGGGCTCCTACCTCGTGTTTAGTTCCTAAGATGGAAGGAAGGCAGAATTTCCAAGGTCTGTTTAGATAATCTTCAGAAAGCAAAACCATCATGGACCAAGAAGATTCTGTGTCCCAAATCCACAAGAAGGAAGTGTGCTGTGATGGATGCTTCCCAAAGGCACAGAGAAGGCACTTGTGAAAGGTCTACCTAACTTCAAATATGTCAGTCTTTGAAAACGTGGGAGGTGGACACATTGTGAACCTCAGCGCATCCCTAGAGGTGTCACTAGTTCTCAAAAAATGTGCATTCTACATCTCAGTCACACACACACACACACACACACACACACACACACACACACACACACACAGACAGACATCTTTACAGAGAAACTTTGTTGACTACTGGGATGGTAAGCAAAGACCATCTCCAACTAGGTTCCCAGCAGCTGTCTCTAAGAATGTGTAGAAGGAGTTTTCCTGTGTCTACCCGGCTCCTGCAGCTGCTCAGACCCAAGTAAACACACAGAGACTTATATTACTTGTAAACTGTATGGCTGTGGCAGGCTTCTTGATATCTAGTTCTTATATCTTAAATTAACCCATTTCTATTAATGTATAAGTTGCCATGTGGCTTGTGGCTTACTGGTACTTTTACATTTCACTTCCTCTGTGTCTGGCTGATGACTCTTGACTCAACCTTACACTTTGCAGAATTCTCCTCTTTGCTTATCCCGCCTATACTATGCTTCCTGCCTGGCTACTGGACAATCAGCGTTTTATTTATAAATCAGCCAGAGCAATACATTCACAGCATACAGAAAGACATCTCCAGCAAAAATGAAGTAGGCAGATAAGCATGTTTCACTTTATTTTATTACTATTCAGTGGACATAAAGTCCAACTGGACATCTGTTGGTCACCCCAAGAAATAAGTGCTGCTTATTGAAGTACTGGGGTTATACTACCTGGCCAGCCATGGTAGTGATCATGTGATAAATGGATATATTAAATGGAGTTATGCCACATGGGATAGTAATGGCGACACCTCAAGGTTATAGACAGTCTAGCAAAGGTGTTTCATTTCTAACTCTGGTTTAACAACTTTAAATGGAATAAAACCTATTGCCACATGGGATTCCATGATTCATTTGGAGTGGATTTGAATTCTTGTTAGGAGTGGATGTTAGCAGAGATCCATTACTACTCCGAGAAGTGTGATAGCATCACAGGTCTCTGAAGCAGTAGATCTGGATCTTTGTGAATGAATTCTTGTCTGTAGACAACAGGAGTAGCAGCAGAGGCTGAGGAAGGAGCCAGTCCTCTGTCCTGCAGCTGTAGGACAAGTCCTGAACACTGGCTCCAGTGAGCTGCAGGCAGACACCTTAGGCTAAGGGATCCTTTGTCTAGGTTTAGTCTGTACCTCATCGGTCTTTTTTTCTAAAAAATTACATTTCTTTATTCATTTATGTTCATGGATGTGTGCACACATGTCATGGTGTATGTGGAGGTCAGAGGACAGCTTTCAGGGTCAGTTCTATACTTCTGCACATGGATCCCAAGGATTTGAACTCTGGTCTTCAGGCTTGGCAACAAGTGCATTTCCCGCTACGCTATCTTGCCAGCCCCTTCTGGTCAGTTTGAAGGCAGGCTTCCTTCTTTTTGTCCTCCTGTCACCATCCACTCTCCTGTCTGAAACCCAAATTCATAGGACATCAGCTGGGCCCAGATTGGCTGAATGTGAACACAGAAAGAAAGGAAGACCAATCAGGGAATACTGTACAAGCCTGAGCCCTGTGCAAACACTTAACTTGTCAAAAGTTTCTACCAGTTCTGGGTGCTGCTATGGTCCTTACAGCCTGGTGCCTGGTGCCTGGTGCCTGGTGCCTGGTGCCTGACGCTTCCTTCAGGAGTTTGTTTCTTAGGCTATGGCTGCTGCTGCTGCACTAACACTAGGCTATCTGCAGTCTCTTGAGGAGCTGGAGCCTTCTTCAAACATCCTTACTGTCATTTATTTCTCCACTCCTCCTCTCCCTCCTGTGTTACCTTCCCTCTTTCTTCCCAGTTAATTGCACACCGTTTCTCACATTTCTCTCTTTATAGCACTGGTCCTACTGCCCTTCTCTCTAGAGCTAGAGCTCTTCCCTCACATTCCTCCCATATTACTTTTGAACTTTTTGGTTTCTGAAGTTGCTTCAGGTTATATTCTTCTAAAGAACTGGAGCTAGGGTCCAGCAGTAAGAGAGAACGTGTGGCATTTGTCTTTGTGTGTCTGGATTATCTCACTTAGAATAATGTTTTCCGGTTTCATCCATTTACCTGTAAATTTCTTTAATTTTTTTTGCAGCTGAATAGAATTTTATAGTGCATATGGACCAAATCTTTATTATCTAGTCATCAGTTGAAGTGTGGGTCTCTAGGTTGGTTTCATTTCCTAGCTATTTTGAATAAGACCAAGTATCTCTCCAGTAGGCTACTGAGTCCTTTGAATCTATGCAGAGGAGCAAAATAGCTGTACCATGTGGTATTTTTTATTTCTATTTTTTAGCTTTTGAGATTTCTCCACACTGATTTCTACAGTGGCAGCACAAGTTTGCAATCCCACCAACAGTGAATGAATATCTTCTAGACCTGATTGGAATGTTGCACCCCATGACAGAACTATGATGACAGTTTGATTTCTCCTTTTGTCTTACTTATGCACTTAGGGTCTTGGATGCCTGTATCTACATTCATTTTCTCTGCCATAGTCACTCCAGATTTCCCATTCCATCTTCAGTGGATTCTGCTGACTTTCAATTCATTGTGAACCTGGTAGTCTGGATTGGGCCTGGACCCGGTGTTTTTTCCAGATATTTGGTTTACTATTTTGGCATTTGGAGAAGTTGGAATTCATGAACCTATAAAGTGTTATTCTTATGTAGTCATGATGAAGACAGATATGTTTCCTTTAGAACTGTGTTTATTTTAATTGCTTATCACATGATAAAGAATTACATTTCTCTTCTCGTGGGCTGGAACCTGCTCTTGTTCCACTGTGACTGTTGCAGCAGAATGAATGGATCAAGGTGACTCTTGGCTATGACATCAGATCCGGCTCATATACAGGATCTTAAAATAATCAGGCTATTTCTAGAAATATTTAAAGTTTGGATGCCATTTTCATGTTTTTTAAATCAATGAGGGGAACTGGAACTCTTACATTTATTTCTTCTATCCTTCCTTCCAAATTACACATGCCGTTACTTTTTAATCATTTAGTGTAAATACTTTCCAGCTGAAAAAACAACTTAGGTCATTCCAGACTTGCTAAAATGAGTTTTCCTGTCAGTCAGCATGGTCAGATGGAAACTGAAAGCAGCAAAGAGACGCTTGTAGGAAATCAGCTGCTTTTCTATTCTTACAAAAGAAGAGCCCAACTTAAAGACTCTAGACACAATAATAGATTGTAGAAATATTTCATACAATTTAACCAACATGTTTAATGTCCTTTGGAGACAGTAGACTACACTCATCTATCTGGAGGCATCTGAATTTCATGAACCTAAAATATTTTATTGCAAGTGGTGTGGCTGTTTGGTTTGGAACTTCACCAAGACCCCAGAACTCTCAACTGAATAGTTCAATGACAGCTGTACATGTCTGCTCACGTATGCCATCTTTAGCCACAGGGTTTTCAAAACAAAGTTCCAGGCTCTACTTGAAGGTGAGGTGGTGTTGGTATTTACATCTGCCTCCAAGTGTTTTCTTCTTGACTGGATATTGGCGTTTTTGTTTCAACAATATCCTGAGGTTCATACATGAGAATGCTTGCATCTGTCAGCCAATCTGTGCTAGACTGAACACTTGTTTCATGTTCCTGAGCTGCTGCTTGCCTAGGTAGGAGCAAAGTTGGTGCCTTCCATGTATTCCTCAAGCTAGTCACTCAGAAGGGTGCTGGTGGAGAATGTGAGCTTCAGCTCTGTGAAGGGCTGTCTCCACAATCTCTTCAATCAGTGTGCTCTGGCCCTCCCACAAGACCTGTCAACAGGAAATAGGTTCCCAGACAACACTACCTGTTCTGCAGACTTTCAGAGTAGGATGAAGCCTGCCTTGAAGGCAAACACAGTCAAGTGCAAACACACTGGGTCCTTTAGCTCTCCCCCGCAGAGTGGGTTCTCTTCTACTGGGCAGCAAACTGGTGCCCATCCTTGACACCATGTTCTTTGTCCCATCTGACCTTTGTCATTGGAGGTCACAGAGCCATGAGGCCGTGGGGAGTCGAGAATGGGGTCCTGGTGACAACTCCTTTGTGTTGCTGACTGAATCATTATCCTAATTTCTGACCAACATAATTATGAAATCATTAGGTAAGATGAAATATTTTATTATATATTTTTTCAAGACTACATCTCACTATGTAGCTCTGGCTGTCTTGGAACTCACTATGTAGATCAAGCTGGTCTCAAATTCACAGAGATCTGCCTGATTCTGCTTTCCAAGTGCTGGGATTAAAGGCATGTACCACTATGCTTGTCTACAAAATAATTTTTATGGCAATAAATTGCAACTATTATTTACTGTAGCTCTGTAATACAACTTAAAAGCAGGCATGGTGATAGCTCCAGTAGTTCTTTTATTATTCAGCGTCATTTTAGCTATTCTTTGTTTGTTTGTTTGTTTGTTGGTTGGTTGGTTGGTTGGTTGGTTTTGTTCTATTATTTCATATGAAGTTGAGAATTGTTCTTTCAATTGTAAATAATTGGGATTTTTTATGGGGATCGAATTGAATGTGTGGATTGCTTTCCATCTTCTGACATCTTCTTCAATTTCTTACCTCAAAGACTTGAAGTTTGTATCATACAAGTCTTTCACTTTCTTTGTTAGAGTTACCCCCAAGATTTTTTTTTATATAATTTGAGACTATTGTGAAAGGTGTGGTTTCTAGGATTTGTCAGTCAATTCATCATTTGTATATAAGAGGTCTACTGACTTTTTTGAGTTAATCTTGTATCCAGCCACTTTGCTGAAAGTGTTGATCAGCTGTAGGAGATCTCTTGTAGAATTTTTAGGGTTAATATTGTATACTATCATATCATCTGCAATTAATGATACTTTGATTTTTTTCCTTTCCAATTTGTATCCCCTTGATATATTTCAGTTGTCTTAGTGCTTTGGCTAAAACTTCAAATATAGTATTGAAAAGATAAGGAGAGAGTAGATAACCTTGTCTTATTTTCCTGATTTTAGTGGAACTGTTTTGAATTTCCTTCCATTTAATTTGATGTTACAATAGACTTGCTGTAAATTGCCTTTATTACGTTTATGTATGTCCCTTGTATCACTGATCTCTCCAGGGTTTTTATCATGAAGGGGTGTTGGGTTTTGTCAAAGGCTTTTCCTGCATTTAATAAGAAGACCTTGTTGTTTCTTAAATTTAATTTCACATCATTAATGAAACACCCTAAATATGCTTAAATGCAGTTTTAAATTCTGCACTGAAAATGGACATTGATATTATATAGAGAGTGTCAGCATTAAAGCCATGACTTTTCTCAATCCCTTATGTTACAATAAGATTGAATTAAAGCTCCTTATTTGGCTTCTATGTTAAACATTCCAACATTAACTTGGCATTAGAGTTATTTAGAAAGACTTCTAGATTGCTGGAGTGAGTTAGAAAGTTTTCCTACTTTATTGAGGAACTAATCTGTTCAGATTGAAAAATTAGGATGCTAATATTGAATTTAAATATCATATCTATATGACCTAATACCAATGTCATGGGAACAGATGCAGTTTTCTTTCCTGTGTCCTGAAACTGTTCTTCCAACCCATGACCAGTTATGTGCCCATCTTGGGCAGGGGGCTGGACTTTTCTCCTCTGAAATCTAGGAACTAATCAGTAGTCTACTGAGGAAAAATACCTCATGGTAGAATATATTGTTCATTCCAGTAACCTCTGTCTTATCTTTCTACCTTATGGAAGGAAAAGTGTCTCTTCTTAGACTGTAAGGTTGGTCATGCTCCAGAATATAGAACATAGGAGTACACCATCCATAGGACTTCATGTGACATTGAATACGAACACAAAACCTTCATATTTGAGTGGTATCTGTTGCTACATTAAAAGCTAAAATTAAAAAAAAAGTGCATGGACTGACATAAAACACATGACTTGTCATAAAGAGCATCCTGCAGGTGTTTCTTGGGCCTTGGGTAGAAGTACAAAACAGCATGGACATAGTAGCAGCTACAGAGGAGTCCATGTCATCATGCAAAGAATCCAGAATAAGAAAATGTTTTGAATTATATTAGGAAAAATAATCAAGGTAAAATTGAAAAAATCGATGTGAGATAGAACAGATGGAAAATATTAAGAAGAAATTAAAAATAATAATATGCTTGAGGAAGCCCTTTACTGGTTAGTCACATTGGTTGAATAACACTTCAAAGGAAGAATTCAATTCCTGGGTTTCTGTGAAGGAATGATTTAAGTCAGAAGAAACAGCATCCTGGGGTGGGAGAATGAGTAGTAGATCTGAAAAAGATGGCAGACACCATAACTTAGAACAGGAAATACAATGAGGAGGATGTGGGCATCAGACAGGGCCTTGCTTGAAACTCAGTTGGATCCTAACACTCTGACTTTAAGTCTGGGATGGGTCCAGAATGTGCATGCCCAGTCATTTCTCAGGGCTCCAATAATGAAGGACTAGAATGCTCCTCCGAGCTCCCACTCTAGGACTTGGTAGGTTCTGAGGAGGACTTGAGGGTTCTGGATTAGTGACATGGAGGGTCACAGAGATTTTAACACAAGAGACTCAAAACCTGACCATGGGGATGATTTCAGCTGCCTTGAGAATGGGAGGAGGCTGTGTTTGTAAATTCTAAAATGAGCGCCAGAAGAGAAAAGCAGGAGTCTGGTGTGTGTGTGTGTGTGTGTGTGTGTGTGTGTGTGTGTGAGAGAGAGAGAGAGAGAGAGAGAGAGAGAGAGAGAGAGAGACAGAGACAGAGACAGAGACAGAGAGACAGAGACATAGAGAGACAGAGACAGATAGAGACAAAAGGACAGAGACAGAGAGAGACAGAGAGAGACAGAGACAGAGAGACACAGAGAGAGAGGCACACCAAGCTGAGAACTTTGTCTGGAACTTGTGGTAAATCCTTAGAGAGAGACTACACTTCTTTTGTATTTCTTGCAGTATGAAACGAAGAAGAAGAAGAAGGAGGAGGAGGAGGAGGAGGAGGAGGAGGAGGAGGAGGAGGAGGAGAAGAAGAAGAAGAAGAAGAAAATATTGAAGGCACCTTCTTCTGTTATTACTCTTAGATGGCCATATAAAAATCTTTCTCTTCATGCCTCCTCTCCCAATATTATTCTATGTTTCCTTAAAAAATGTTAATTATAATGTTGGCTACAAAATATTTGCTATTTTAACCCACTAAGTTTGAGGGTCACAGAGCAGGGAAGTAAAGCTAACAAGATGACCACAGAAAAATTAGTGACAGTAACCCCTCAGACTCACGAATTCATACTTTGACAGTTTGGGTTGTCAGCCTCGCCTTTAATGACTGAGCCATCTCTCCAGCCCCATACTTTGATTATTATAGATAGGTTGTCCCTGTCTTTTCTTTATGCAAATTCACAAAAGTTCATGTAGTAAAAGTGATATCAAAGAAGGCACTTTTGATCATAACAGCACTTGGTTATTCAGGCTGTTTAGTCCATGGACCACGTGCTGCTGGCAGCATGGACACAGTGGGAAGGGTCTGAAGATAACGTGGTTACAAAACAGTCACAGCTCGTGTGCTCTGCAATTCATTTCTTGGTTCAGAAATAGGACATCGGACATTAAACAAGTTATACCAGCAAGTACAGTATTTGAATATCTAATCGGGTTTATAGAGGAATAGCATAAGGCACTGTAAGTATGCAGAGGAAGGATATCGTCTACTTAGGTCAGTGAGTGTGTGATCCTTCTGTCAGGAAATGAGAGTTCACTCAATATTTTATCAAAAGCAAAATTAGGAAAGAAGTGAGTGATGTGAGTTTACAAACACACACACACACACACACACACACACACACACACACACACACACACACAATCTTAATAAGGAAAAGCTTGCTGTGTTTGGTCCTGAATGAAGGCATGTGTGTCACACCTGGGGTTCTGCAAGATGAGGAAGAGGGTCACCAGGAGCCTGCCTCAACGAGTCTATGAAGAGCATGACATGGACACGGAACTTCATTCTAATGGTAAAAAGAACTCTTTGGGGATTTCACCCAGAATACTGATGTCACTCATCTTGTGTTTTAAACAGAGCCCCACATCAGGGACTTGGAAATTTTCCAGAAAATGATTGCCCATGTTCATGTCATCAGGCTTGATAGCAAAGCCATCATTTCAGCTTCTGAAAACTTCCAACTTGGGGAATATTTAAGGGAATAACTGTCATATACTTGTTCTTGAACAATAAGAAGTGCTAGAAATATTAAATAGATTTTGTCATTTGCCCCCTTCATATCACATACACTTCCAGTCATTGTGTTTAAAAGTGTGATATATAGGTTTCCAAGCTTGAAAAGAAAATCCCTTCAGTTATCTGAAGATGTCTGAAGTGGAAGAGTGTGGGAACGCAGCTCAGACAGAAACCAGGTGACAAGAGACGTTTGCATAAGAGGCCGACTTCTAAGAAACCAGCGGACACTTGTTCTGCCCAAATGAAACCTAAATACATAGCAGATTGTTTAAAACTGTTTCCTATAAGCACATCAATGTCCCACATCACTTCTGTAGATGCTGTCAGATCACACCCTCCCACTGGGACCCGCTGTATTCATGGTAGTGAATGGTTCCTGGCAGGTACAGTGTTTACTTGCTCAGGAATGATTCAAAAGAGATCTATAGGTAGAACAGAACATTCATAAACTGCCAAGTTGTAAGACCGTCAATATAACTCTCTTCCCCTCACCCTCAGGAGGCCACCTCAGAGCGGAAAGCTGCAACATGTCCAGAGACTGTAGTAATTTGTCCCTCAAATGGAAGTGTTTTGTCTTTGACTGTCCAGTATTTAAAAAAATAATCTATAGAATAATTATGTGAAAACAATCTTGATAAAAATTTCCTAGAATAAAACAAAAATTTTTCTATTCTTATATCTTCAGTACTGGATGGCCCAAGACCAGGATTCAAGGTCAAAGGGAATTGTGAGTCTCCTTTTAAATCATGTTTCTGTGTGTTGACTACTTAATTATAGTACATGTTATTCAATAGTTTAGATCCTTTCCACATAGAAATAGGTATTTGACAATATTCATGTCTTAGTGACTTTTCTAGTGCTGTGCTAAGACACCATGACTAAGGCAACTTACAGGAGAAAGAGTTTATTGGAGGCTTCCAATTTCAGAGGGTTAGAGTCCATGACCACACTAGCAGGGAGAATGGCCGCAGGCAGGCAGGCATGCCTGAAGCAGTAGCCGAGAGCTCACCTCTACTCTACAAGCACAAAGCAGAGAGAAAGAGCTCTCTAGGAATGGGGTGGTCTTCTGAAACCCCAGAGCTCACCCTCAGTGTTACAACTCCTCCAACAAGGCCACACCTCCTAATCCTCCCCAGACAGTTCCACCAACTGGCTACCAAGACAGTTCCACCAACTGGCTCTCAAACATTCAAACTCAGTAGCCTCGGGGATCCGTTCTCATTCAAGCCTCCACAGCTCATGTGCCATATTAAAATGTGTGTGCTCGTGCCGTAGGGCTCACAGCTTCCTCAAATATGTTGGTGGTGTTGTGTCTCCACATGTTGGAAGGGCCCCATCTTTGATGAAATAGCATCAACTCAGTATACCATCAGAGCACATTATCTTCTTAAGTGAATTCACATAAGACAAAGGATTTCTTTTTAACACAAATTTTAGATGTGCTTTTCTTTTAAGTATATGGATGTATTTCCTGTATATGTATGTGGACTACATACATGCATGGTGCCTTTCGCATCTAGTAGAGGAAATCAGATGTCCTGGAACTGGAGTTATAGATGGTTGTAAGCTGCCATGTGGTTGCTGGAGACAGAACCTATGTCCTCTGCAAGAGCACTTGCTCTTAACCTTTGGCTGTTTCTGAATCCCTGATAGAGAACTTGTTTCTTAAGTAGACCAGTGGGAGTTTAAACCAGTCCAAGAGAAATACTTGTAAGGTACTGAAAATGTTTGTATCTTAGTGATTTTAAATGAATACACAGTGGCTTAGCCTGCCATCTCAGTACTCCCACCACTCCAAGTTCTATGTTAACAGAAAGTATTTTTTTGTAGACAAACTTTATGGTTTTAGAACATTGAAAATTTATATTCTATTATTTTATTTGTTGTCTAAGAATTTCATACAATGTGTTTTGATCACATCCAGACCCACCACTCCCAGATCCATCCATCCATCCATCCTTCCTTCTGGACACACGCAACTTCATAACTTTTCTTTCAAACCCATTAAATACAGTTTGTGCCAACCATATACTCTTGAGTGCATAGCATTCACTGGAGGGTGGCCATCTCACCATGGCCTGCAACATTAAAGATAAAAAACCCTGACTCCCCTCTCCCAGTAGCTGTGACTCCTTAGCTGGGGGTGGAACTGTGTGTCCCCTTCACCTCTCCGTGCTGGAGTTCCATCTGTCCTGACGAACAGAGGTGATAATTTTATGTTTAATGTTATAGTTCAGAGAAGAGAGAATATTAAGATGTAGGCTGTAGCTAGAGTTTTCCTGCCTTGCCCACAGTCAGGACAAATCTTTGTCACCCGCCAGTCCCACAGCCGCTCAGACCCAACCAAGTAAACACAGAGACTTATATTGCTTACAAACTGTATGGCCATGGCAGGCTTCTTGCTAACTGTTCTTATAGCTTAAATTAATCCATTTCCATAAATCTATACCTTGCCACGTGGCTCGTAGCTTACCAGTGTCTTCACATGCAGCTTGTCATGGTGGCTGCTGGCAGTGACTCCCTCCGCCTTCCTGTTTTCTCTGTTCTCCTCTCTGTTTGTCCCGCCTATACTTCCTGCCTAGCCACTGGCCAATCAGTGTTTTATTTATTGACCAATCAGAGTAATTTGACATACAGACCAGTGCTGTGGGATGTTCTGTATGGCAAATGTGTTGCTGATTAGTCAATAAATAAAACACTGATTGGCCATTGGCTAGGCAGGAAGTGTAGGCGGGACAAGGAGGAGAAAAAAGCTGGGAAGTGGAAGGCTGAGTCAGAGAGACACTGCCAGCCGCCATGATGAGAAACAGCATGTGAAGATGCCAGTAAGCCACGAGCCACGTGGCAAGGTATAGATTTATAGAAATGGATTAATTTAAGCTGTAAGAACAGTTAGCAAGAAGCCTGCCACGGCCATACAGTTTGTAAGCAATATAAGTCTCTGTGTTTACTTGGTTGGGTCTGAGCGGCTATGGGACTGGCAGGTGAGAGAGATTTGCTCTGACTGTGGGCCAGGCAGGAAAACTCTAGCTACAGACCATCCCACAGCAGTAGGCACTGATAGGAAGAGTATGTATGGGTGTGTTTGTTTTGATGTCTTTTGGTGCTAGGATTAAAAAGATCACAAACAGGATATGCTTAAAAAACAACATAAAATCATTTCCTAGCTTTTAAGATCAGAGTGGCAGCATGCTGGTGTCTAACAAGACTTCAGCTAGGTAACTGCCCACTGCTCACATGGTGGAAGGAGCCAGGGAGTTGTCTAGGAAGCACTGTGTAAGAGCACTAATTACAGTTACAAGATCTCTGCACCTGTCACTTACACGTCTCATAAAAGGCTCCCCATCCTGACTCCACCAGCTCGTGAGTAGAATCTGCTGAGCATGGGGCCTACCCCTAAGTGTGGTTTGTATCCACTGGAGAAAACTGATTTTTCCTTTGCAAGTGAGTGTCAGTTGCGATAGCTTCTTGGTAGAGGTGGGGATCAGTGTCCACTTCCCCCTTTCAGGCTTGAACCTGTGCAGGCCTTGTTAGTGCTGCCATGGTCTCTGTGAGTTTTTATGTGTGTCATTCCTGCTGTTTCTGTTGGATACTGAGTCCTTGGAGTCATCTATCATTTCTGGGTCTTGCACTTTTCCTGCTTCTTCTTCCACGTAGCTCCTGGACCCCTGAGGATGGGTTTGATGAAGACATCCATTTAGTACTGAGTGCTCCAAAGTATCTCACTCTGCACATTGTCCAGTTGTGGCACTCTGTGTCAGTTTCCATCTACTGTAAGAGAAAGCTTCTCTTATGTGGACTGAACAAAGCCCCGGACCATGGGTATTGCAGTATGTCATAAGGAACCACTTTATTGCTATGTTCCTTTGGCAGAGTGGTAGTATCTGGTTTTTCCCCAGGGCCATGGCATAATAAGTCAGATACTTCATCACTTTAGTAGTGTTATATATGGGTTCCATCTCATGGAGTAGGTGTTACATCCAGTGAAAAAGTGATTGGTTACTCCTAAGTGCACAACTCACAGTATTTCAATCATAGTTGATACTATTAACTCAACATGGATATGGAAAAACCTGGTGCTGGATGCCAAATAGATTCCTTCTTCATTCTCAGATGGGAGTTAGCACTCTATAAGAAGTAAGGATGATGGTCCACAGTGAATTATGAGGCAGTTATGTAGTCATAAACAAAAGGGGAAGTGACTCAATATCCTACAAAAAAGTAAAATCAGGTGTGGTGATACTGTGTCCCCCAATATATTGTGCACCCTAATAAACTTATCTGATATCAGAGAACAGAACAGCCACTATATTAAACATAGGTTTAGGCAGTGGTAGCACACACCTTTAATCCTAGCATTCAGGAGACAGATATCTGTCTGGATCTCTGTGAGTCCAAAGCCACACTGGAAACAGCCAGGCATGGTGACACACGCCTTTAATCCCAGGAAGTGATGGCAGGAAGCAGAAAGGTGTATAAGGCACGAGGACCAGGAACTAGAGCCTTTTTGTTAAGCTTGAGGCTTTTGAGCAGCAGTACAGCTGAGATCCATTCAGATGAGGACTCAGAGGCTTTTAGTCTGAGGATACAAGATCAGCTGAGAACTTGGCAAGGTAAGGCTGGATGTGGCTTCTCTGATCTTTATTGTTCCTCCCAATAACTGGCACCGGGTTTGTTTTCATTAATAAGACCTTTTAAGATTCATGTTACAATCAGGAGAGAGAGCATGCTAATCCATCACCAAATTGCAGCTACATGCCTGAGCCAGACCAGCAGAAAAATCACCCCACTGACACCCTCACCTCAGAATTTCTAGACTAGGAAATAACTGTTACCTTAAGCCACTAAGTTTAATGGCCCATTTTGAAGCAAGAGTAACTGATATAATAGTTACTCCTTAGCTAATCATCTTAGGTCTTAGCACTGCTTGAGCATCTACACAGCAAGATGCTTGAGAATACAGAGCATCTTTTCCAAAATCTTCAGGACTTTAGATAGTAACAGGAACATGACTGAATTTGTATAGAGATCCACCTGTCTCTGCCTCCACAGTGCTGGGATTAAAGGTGTGTGCCACTATGCCTAGTGTATGAAAAAAAATTAATAAAAAAAGCAAAAAATTGAGTCAGATGTCCCTTAGGTTAGGTCCATTTTGGGCTGCTTACTGTAAGTATATAAGGACGGATGTAATTTCCTTACGGTTTGATAACTATCTGTATATAAAAGCACACTGAGATTGGTCTGGAAAATGGCTCAGTGTTTAAGACCACTGGCTGCTCTTCCTGAGGACCTGGGTTGCATTTCTAGCATCCACATGTTGGCTCACAGCTGTCACAAATCCCCCCAAGTTCCAGGGGATCTGACACCCTCTTCTGGGTTCAATGGCACTGCCCACAAATGGTACACTTACATCAATGCAGGCAAAATACCCAAACACGTAAAAATAAATAAATCTTTAAAAGTAGAGTTTAAACCTTTAAACAAAGGGAATGAAAACATGCTGTAAGGATAGGGCTGACAGGATGGCAAACATTTTTAAGTGTGGTTCTTTAAGGGAGGAATCTCCCAAAGGAAGGGTCTGAAGCAGGTGCTGATTAGGATAAATTGTTAGTAGTGAAGCGTTCAATGAATGCTGTGGTAAAATTAGTATCTTCTATCATGAGCTAAATCTGCAATTCCATTCTAAGGACACTTGACTTCCAGGTTAGTCCTAAAAACAGGGCAGCCTTGACCTCTCTCCACTCTAGGAGGATGTCTCACTGAGGGGAAGTACTGTTTACTTTGCCATAGTGGTAGAAGATAAGAGACCAGCTGCAATTTTTAATTTGGTTAAGAGGCCCAGATCTAATTGCAAAAATACAAACAATATGAAAGATAAATCAAATATAGTCTCTTCAAAACCTATTGGTCTTATAGAAATGTTTGCCCTGAGAATTACCTAGATGAACCCCAGGACACAGAATTTAAAAGAACAACCATAAACTTAATCAAAGATTTCAAGGAGTTTAAAGAAGATGCAAAGAAACAGCCCAATGAAGTTAAGGAGAAAGAAGTTAAGGAGTATAAATGCCTGAGTGATGCCCAAGGAAACACAGACAAGGTTGAAGAAAATGATGAAGACAACCCAGGACTTGAGAATGGGATTCTGTAAGCAGATAGAAACTGTGAAGAGGACTTGGGCTGAGGTGGAGATAGAAATGAAAACTCCAATAACAACTAGACCACTCAAAGGAAAGCCTTATATTAGATTATCAGGACTCAAAGTAGAGCATCTAGACCAAATCATCAAGGAATCTGAAAATAGGAAAAAAACCCACAGGAAAGGAACACACAAAAAATGTGGGACACCATGAAGAAACCAAACCTTTGAATTATAGGCATAGATGAAGGAGAAGAATCCTAAGTCAGTAGCATAGACCAGAGCATCAACACGATCATGGAACGATCATAGAAGAAATCTTCCCTACACTAAGGAAAGACACACCCAAGCAAATACAAGAAGCACATAGAACATCAAAGAGACAAGACCAGAAAGAGACTCCCTACGGCTTATCATAGTTAAAATACTAAGTATTTTATAACAACAAAAGTATTTTGAAAGCTGCAAGAGAATAAATGAAAGTCACATATGAAAGAAAATCCTTCAGAATAACAGCTGATTTTTTAATGGAAACTTTGAAAGCCAGAAATGCCAAGAGCAATGTATTCCAAGCACTAAAAGACAATATTCTTTAAGAAACAAGAAATAAAGCAAATAACAGCTGTTGAGATATGTCTTAGTTAAGGTTTTTTTTTTTTTTATTGCTGTGAAGAGACACCATGTCCTTGGCAACTCTTACAAAGAAAACATTTGAGGTGGTGCCTTACAGCTTCAGAGGTTCAGTCCATTATCATCATGACGGGGAGCATGGCAGCATGCAGAGGTGGTGCTGACTACATATTGACCAGAAGGCAGTGGGAAGTTGACTGACTGTCACACAAGTGAAGCTTGAGAAAAGAGCCCACCCCCACAGTGACACACTTCTCCAACAAGACCAAACCTACTCCAGTAAGACCACACCTTCTATTAATGCTGTTCCCTTTGCAGGCCATTTTATTTTAAACAACCACAAGATAACTCATTGAGTAAAGGCTTGTGCAGAGATAGCCTGGTTTGATCTCACAAGACCTGTCAAGGTGGAAAGAGAAAATCATCTGCACAAAGTTGTTCAGTGACCGCCACTGGCATGCCACATTACACACACACACACACACACACACACACACACACACACACACACTCACCCTTACATCACACATGCACATATACAAACACACATACATGAAACAATAATAATTTTTTTAAAAATGTCAGTTTTCTCAAGCAATTGCATAGGTTTTATTTTCAAACTTATAGCACAGACCTGAAGAGAATATGAATGGAGGAAACACATCTCAACATGATACAAACTGAAAGACCTGCAGCCAATATCATAACACGTAGAGAAAAACTCAAGGCATTTCTACTAAGATCAGGAAAAAGTCTAGGAAGTCTGGACTCTCCACTCCTGTTCAGTACACTGCTTGAGATCTTAGCTATAGCAGCAAGACAAGAAAAAGACAAGAGACACACAGGAAGGGAGAAGTCAAAGTGTCCTTATGTGCAGATAACAGGAGCCTACACATAACAGACTCTAAAGACCCCACCAGAAAATTCTTAGAGCTAATAAACACCTTCAGTAAAGTGCTAGGACACAAGATTAACAAACAAAAATCAGTAGCTTTCCTATAATCAATGACAAATGGACTGAGAAGGAAATCAAGGAAACAATATTAACTACAGCAGCCTCAAAAGCAATAAAATACCTTGGAAAAAAACTAACAAAAAATTAATGATCCCCACAATAAAAACTTTAAACCATTGACAAAAGGCATTGGAGGAAAATGTCAGAAAGAAGATTTCCCATGCACATAGATTGGAAAAATTGCTGTTGTGAAAATCGCTGTTCCAAAAAAAAAAGTCTATATGTTCAATATAATCTCCACTAAAATTCCACCACTCTTCACAGAAATAGAAAAACATCTAGAATCATATAAAATCAAATAAAAGTACCTGGGACTCCAAATCAATCCTGCACAATAAAAATAATGCTAGAGGTATCATTATGCTTCATTTTAAGATATACAACAGATCCATAGTATTTAAATATAGATATGTAAATCAGTGGAATAAATTGAGGACCAAGATATACTTACTTATATGGTAGTTCTATTTTTAGTCCCTGAGAAATTTCCACACTGATTTCAACAGCACCTGTATCCTTTTACACTCCTACCACCAGAGAGGAAGGGCTTCCCCTCCCCCACATCCCCACCATCATTTGTTGCCATTTGTTTTCTCAATGATATCCATTTTGATTGGAGTGAGATAGACCTCAAATCATTTAATTTATAAGTCCCCAATGGGGAAGAATTCGACCACTTTAAAAATGTTTCTTATCCATTGGGTTTTGTTTCTTTTTTCTTTTCTTACTTTTTTGTGTATGTGTATTTCTCCTGTTGAGAACTCTCTGTTTATTTCCATAGCCTATTGTGTTATTTGGTTTCTTGATGTTTTCAGGTTGTTGTGTATTTTGTTTTTTATTCCCCTGTCAAGGGTGCAGCTGGTGAGGTTTTTCTCCCACCACATAATCCAAAGGACTCTGTCTCCTCTTACAGAGATACTTGCCCCTCTGTGTTCATTGCTGCTCTAGACATACTAGAGGAAATGGAAATTGCCTAGCTGTCCAGTGCTGAGATGGCAGGGTGAGGAACGTAATGGAAATGGGGCACTATAATAATCCATGTGAGGAAGATACAGACCACCACACTAATTTACACAATTAAGTTTATAAAGTTCTTTAGTTTTGGCCATTGACCAAGAGTGGGCTCATGCCTCAAAGCCTCCTGGTGCGGAAGGTCAGAGGTACAGCATTTTGAAGGCAGAACCTATAATTTCACTGATGTTGGATGAGAGGCAAAGTTACCTTGCATCATTTGTTTTGACAGAGCATTGCTATTTCAGACACAATATGACACTTAATTTTGACTTACACCTTCTTTGATTATTTTTGTTTAACTTTGTATATCACTAATTATTTTGGTTAATACATCTGGACCATAGTCATGGAAATCCCAAATGTGTTTCCAAGACAGACATCACTGTTGTGGGGAGGAAGGCTGAAAAGTATCTGAGGTAACCAAAATGGAGTCAGAGAAAGGATGACTTTTGTCAATTTAGTATATGTATGTGATGGATTTTTTGAGCTTAAAGAAAATAAAATTCATAGGAAAATGGATGGAACTGGAAAATATTATGCCAAGTGAGGTAATCCAGTCCTAGGAAGACCAATGTCTCTCTCAAAAGTTGGTCCTACCTTGAAATTTTTAGGTTTGTGTGTTTAAGTCAGATGCCTATAGAGGCCAGGAAGTGTGAAAGGGGCCACTGCTGGGGAGGGCAGTAAATGTGTGTTATATGAAAACAGAGAGCGAACACTGGAGTATAAAGGTTCACTTGGGGCTAAGGGAGGAGGAAGGAGGTGAGGGGGTGGAGGGAAGTTCATCTGAAACAAGATCTGTGTGAAAAAGCCATGTGGAAATGTACAATTTTATAAGTCAATTAAACAAAAATAATTTAAAAAATGTGTTGGAAGGGTGGTTCTTCTCTGTGTGAGTGGATAGTGCTGCTCCCAGGGTCATGGGTTCTTAAGCGAAACTTCTGGCACAGATGTAAGATTTCTCCTTATTAGTTGTTGACCCTGGAAACTCCAGGTGTCACAGAAGTGTAAGGCAGGTGTCCCAGATCCACCTGGGTTTAGAGTAAGGCCACGTTAGGTCTAGGGGGTGAAGAGAACCAACTAGAATGCTGGTTACACAGTTATCAAATCCTCGGAGTTGGGGATGTAACTCTGGCATACCGGGGCAGGCCTGGAGCCCTGGCTTAGGTACCAGCACTACTGCACAATAGAAGTAAAAACTACCTAGAAGTAGACAACAAACACACAGAAGGAAGAACACGGTGACCTTTGGAAAGGGTGGCCATGATGGAGCTTGAGGGAAGCCCTGTGGTCCTCTGTCTTTCCTGTGTGTCTCACTGCTGCTCTCTCCCCTCTCCCACTCCCCCACCTCTGTCCTTCTCCATTCTTCCCTCTTCTCTTTTCTTTCTGCTCTTTGGTTTTCAAGGTAGAGAGCAGAAGCAGTTTCACTTTGTAGCCCAGGCTGGCCAGCACCCTCTATGTAGCACAGGATGTCCTTCAACTTGCAAACCTTGGTGCTCAGGCTGAGTCCTGAGATTATAGGTGTGTGCTCCTGTTCCTCCTTCTGAAGTACTGGAAATGTTCTATAAAAAATCTGAGTTTCACAAATACAAATATGTCACATTGTGAATATACATCAAGCTGTCTAGTCAGATTTCTATAATGTTGTATGTATGTGAATGTGTGGTTGTATGTGGGTGTGCATCCCTGAGGAGGTCAACAATAGTGTTATCCTCACTCTCACACTAAACCTGAGGAATGAACCAGAGCTTTCTGTGTGTTTTGTTTGTTTGTTTGTTCGTTTTGTTTTTGTTTTGTTTTGTTTTTCGAGACAGGGTTTCTCTGTGTAGCTTTGCGCCTTTCCTGGAACTCGCTTTGTAGACCAGGCTGTCCTCGAACTCACAGAGATTCACCTGCCTCTGCCTCCCGAGTGCTGGGATTAAAGGCCTGTGCCACCACTGCCTGGCCAATAAGAGCTTTCTGATCTAGCTAGAATGACTGGTCAGCAAGTCCCCGGCTCCCCCTCCCACTATCAGACTTTTTTTTACCTGGTGCTGGGGATCTGAACTCAGGTCCTCATGCTTACAGAGTCATACAGAAAGTACTGCCCCAGCCTGCACTTTCTCTGTGTGTATCTCATACTCTGATAAAAGTTAACCTTATCATAAACTTTTACAATTTTTATTCTTTGAGAATATTTAGAACTTCATACATACGATATATTTTAATCATACTGGGCCTCACTCACCCTCCACTGCTACCTTACAACAGAATTCCCCGCAAAGTCCCCCTCCCGACAACTTCTTCCTCCTTTCCTCTCTTCCCCTCAGTGCCCCTCCCTCCCTCCCTCCCACCCTCACCCCTCCCTCTCTCTCTCCCCTCCCTCTCCTTCCCCATTCCTCTCCCTCCCCTTCTTCAATGACCACCGAGTCCAGTCAGTGCTGCCCATGTACACATGGAGTAGAATCATCCCCTGGATAGTCAACACACCAAGGACCACACTCCTGAAGAAAACCGACTTTCCCTCTCCTGGCAGTCATCAACTGTCCATAGCTCCTCAGCTGGAGGGGAGGGCTCCTGTGACCCTCCCCCATTCACGCTGGAATGTTACAGAGACTATTAGAGGATGAAACTGACTTGTTTTCAACATTGACCTTTGTGGTCTAGGAAGTGTCCTGTACTGCACACACTGCACCATCTGACTGCAGGTTCACAGTCTACACTTGGTCCCCCTCCTCTTCTTGTTCTTCAGGATTAGAGTTTGATATTTAGGGCAGCCACCCAAACCCCAATCCTCCTGCCTCAGTCTCTTGGTTATAGGGATTACAACAGTGAACAATAAATTCTTTCTCAATTGGTCTCTTAAGATGTAAAATGAAACAATAAATTAATTTATATTGACAACCTGAGCGCTTAACAAGCCGTATCCTGGGCTGTCCCGACCCCATGTTTGTTCCTTTCTGTGGTAAGCAGATATTCGCCTCCTGTTTCTTCCCTACCCCATCTGCTAAAAAAACACCCCATCCCACCCCCTCTCCACACAGAAATCTTTACTTTCTTTTGTCTCTTCCAGGATGCTGGATGCTGGCTTCTCATCCTCCATCACTGATGTGGGCCTGACCTAAGGCACCATGCAGACTGCTCAGCTCTCTGGAATCTCCTCCTGAGCCAGGGGTCAGGAACCCTAAGGCTTCACAGTGCTCCAACCCCAAGGCATATTGACTCCACTCCCCACGCCCCCGCCACCCCTGCGCCTCAGGGGCCCCAGTCTCATGCCTCCACCAGGAACGACCTGAACCCACCCCTGTACCCTACTGCACACTGCCCTCCCAGACCCCATGGTGCCTCGACCCCATAGCCTCCTCCCCCACCCCACCACATCCTGGCCTGCTCCTTCCTCTCTTATCTTTGCAAGCCACCCATGTTGCAGCCCTTGAAGGAGGACAGCCTAGGTGGCCCGGAAGCAGAGGCTCCAGGACGCTGAGGGGCAGAAACCAGAGCCCCGGGGAGAAGTTGCAGCTCTCCTCCCGTCCTGTGCACAAGGAGACTGGGCCCCTGCGTCTGACCCTGGTGAGTGTGGGCAGGCAGGGCTGGGAAATCCTTTGCAGCTTCATTTGCAAGTGTGAAATGCAGACTACTGGCCATGTCATCTGTCTGCAGAGGGTATGGTGTTCACAGCGGTGGGTTGAGGATGTACAACCTTTGATCTCCAAATGTGTGAAGGTAAATAAAGTTAATGTTGGGTGGGGTAAAGTTTTATCAAGCAGTGAATTTACCACAAGTGCAAAAGAAATTTGTTAACACTGGTACTTAAGGAACCGGAACAATTTATTCTTTTTCTTTATCTCACGATTTAAAATTTGTCCAAAAATCTCTAGTTTGCTATACAGATAGTCACCAGCTTCCTACAACTCTTACTCAGATAGTGTGGAAAAACTTCGAACAGACAGAAAAATTAAAAGCCAAAATAACTAGATTGTAAACCTTTCAGTGACTGTGTATCTGCAATGCTGTCCTCTTTTCTTGTGTAATACTGGAGATGTAATCGCTTGTCTGGTTTTACACACACAGAAAGTTTAATGGTGACACATATTTATTGAGCACCATGTGTCCAGGCCTGGGCATTTGCACAGAAGAGCCCTTCTTATGGTGTTAACACAGGCCTCTCCAACAGTGCATTCTCTTCAATCAGCCTGTGTTAAAATGCACACACATGCAGAACCATTTCTGCACTTACCTGTGGTTAAGGATCTGTGGAGCACTTAGAAGGAGGATAAATATGATGAGTGGACAATGTTAGGGTCTGCGAGAAGTCATATAAGACCACCAGTCACATATGCAACCAACAAGAGAGTTTATTAAAAATTACCAACTTGTTGGGGTCTGATCATCCCACAAAGGCTCCTTTTAAGTAAGGTTAGGGGAATTCCAGGGAGGGGAGACTAGTCTGGGGGCGGATTAGTGGGTTTAAACAAAAAGTTTCTAGGATTGGTAGGAGGCTCTAGTGGTTAGGGACTTTCCGGAGGCAGAGTAGGGAAAGCTATATTTAGCTAGCAGAAGGCCATGGGGGCCTGCTGATTAGTTGCCCTTTAATTGTGGTTTTCCAGATAATTACTTGCTCAGCTCCAGCTCTAGTAAATGGAAACCAAGACCTGATCTCTGGCAGGGTTACTAGGAGAGCCTGCCATGGCCCTTGTCTGGCTCCCTGACTCTCTCATAAAATGAAACACAAACTAGAATGGACAATTTTTGTGAAAAAGAACATCAGAAGAGACATAAATACATTTAGGGGCCTCAAAGCTGAATTGAGTTACATTTTAAGTGATTTATTCATTTTTATTTACTGTGTATGAGTGTTTTTTTTTTGTTTGTTTTTGGTTTTGGTTTTTCGAGACAGGGTTTCTCTGTGTAGCTTTGCACCTTTCCTGGAACTCGCTTTGGAGACCAGGCTGGCCTCGAACTCACAGAGATCCTCCTGGCTCTGCCTCCCGAGTGCTGGGATTAAAGGCGTGCGCCACCACCGCCCGGCTGAGTGTTTTGATTGCATGTATGTAAGTGCACTGCTTGCATACCTGGTGCCCCTGGAGGCCAGAGAGGACACTGGATCCCCTGGAACTGGAGTTGCAGACAGTTGGAAGTCCTCATGTGGAAGCTGGGAATGGACTCCAGGTCCTCTGCAGGAACAGTATGTGCTCCTAACTGCTGAGCCATCTCTCCAGTCCCTTAAGATGCATTCTTGAGACCATAACAAGAAGGGACTGATCAGTCTCATACCTCAAGAACAAGAAGGGGAAACAGTGGCTTTTCAGAGAAGCTTCTCCTGCCTTTGCCTTTGAGGGACTATCTCTTGTGTGTGCTAATCTGGGATGTTGAGGAGACTCAAAGGAAGGCTGTGCCTAGAACCATCCCATAATGCCAGCAGCAGAGCCTATGCTAAGGGAGACTGTAGATATCATGTTCCTTACCCTGTCACAGACACCTTTGATGAACAAACAGGTCTTACTTAAAGACAAACCAAGATTTTTATATGGGATATGTGAATTTCATGTTCTTCAAGTATTTGGTAAATACTTACCTTATAGCTACATTGTATATATTTTGGGAGCACCATGTGACCTTTCAGTGTATTTGGACACAGTGTATGATCAGCTCAGGGCAAGTTTCCTGACACCCCAGACATTCCGTTGACTAGTTTTGATTTAAGTTTGGTTGTATTTGAAAACCCTATGAAGTAGGAAGTTTCAGAATCAGCTGTATGAGGAAAATTAAAATGAGGGATTAAGATGGATTATGAAAATTAGAGAACTGAAAAGTCTGTCTTGCACACACACCCACCCGCATACACACACCCACATACACATAAGCTAGGTGGGTACATAGAAAATTAAAATCTATTCTTTACGAAGATTATTGCCCAGCTCACTCAGGATGTGAAACAAAAATTAATAGTCTAAATGACTCTGGCTTCACACCTTTTCTTTCCAAGAATGGCTTTATTGTATTGTAATTAACATTATACACCTCACAGATTTATAGTGCACAATTGTGTGGCTACAGGTATATTCAGAGGTGTGTAAGCTTATTTCCAAAATCTACTCTGCTTTTTTAAATCCAGAGATGCTTTACCACAGCTTCTCTTGGTGTGTGTGTGTGTGTGTGTGTGTGTGTGTGTGTGTGTGTGTATGTTGCACTGTGTTTGAAGATCACAGCATAACTCTTGAGAGTCGGTTTTTTCTTCCAACTTGTGATGAGATCTCCCCTGTACTTCCTTCCATGCTGGCTCCTCCAGGTTATCTCACCCTTCAGCTTCCAGGTGATTCCCCTGTGTTGGGATTTCAAAGGCATGCCACTATGTTCCCCTTTTCATGGTGTTCTTGGATTGAATTCAGATCTCCAGTCTTGCGCAGACAGCACGTTTACCTGCAGAGACATCTTGCTCGATCCTGGATGGTTTTCAGAGCCTTTCTTGGTATGTAGTTCAGAGAATCATCCAGAGCTTTCCATATGCTACACAAGTGCTCTGTCAGCCCTGTGGGATTTTAAATATAGAAGCAGGATATTTAATCAGACTGTGTGAAAGACACCTTCTGATTGGTTTAATAAAGGGCGGAATGGTCAATAGCTAGGCAGAAGAGAATAGGCTGCACTTCCCAGCAAAAAGAGGAATTCATGGTTATGAATCTAGATGTGCACACACACACACTCACTCACACACACACTCTACTATGGCAAATCAAAGTGTAGGCCAAGTTCCCTGGGTCAGAGACAGACTACTGAGTACACACACTGAAGAGAAAGCATTAATGCTTACAGCACAGAACAGCAAATATTCATCGGCAGATATGACTGCCCTCAATAAATGTATACTATTAAAGAATATTAAACTACAAATAAAAATCCCAAGTCACTCACCAGTATTTTGTCCAGCTGCATTTGTCTAGTAGGGTTTGTTTTATGGAGTCTGCGATACTGATTTTCATTACATATATATTTATAGTTTGTGGTGGATTGCTCCAATTATTAATATGTAGTTATCTTTATTTTTCCTAACTTTGGCTGGATATCTGCTTTTTTCATCCTTGCACTTTCAGTCTCCATATACGTTGCCAGCTGGTTGAGTTTCCTGCTGCAATAAACAATTGGTTATTGTTTTTGCTTTTCTTTTTTTTTTTTTTTTAAATTTATTTTGCAATACAATTCAGTTCTACATATCAGCCACGGATTCCCTTGTTCTCCCCCCTCCTGTCCCCCTCACCTTCCCCCCAACCCCCTCCCCCCATTCCCATCTCCTCCAGGGCAAAGCCTTCCCCACAGACTGAGGTCAACCTGGTAGACTCAGTCCAGGTAAGTCTAGTCCCCTCCTCCCAGGCCGAGCCAAACAATCCTGCATAGGCCCCAGGTTTCAAACAGCCAACTCATGCAATGAGCACAGGACCCGGTCCCACTGCCTGGATGCCTCCCAAACAGATCAAGCCAATCAACTGTCTCACCCATTCAGAGGGCCTGATCCAGTGGGGACCCCTCAGCCATTGGTTCATAGTTCATGTGTTTCCATTCATTTGGCTATTTGTCCCTGTGCTTTATCCAACCTTGGTCTCAACAATTCTCGCTCATATAAACCCTCCTCATTCTCGCTAATTGGACTCCCAGAGATCCACCCGGGGCCTAGTCATGGATCTCTGCATCCAGATCCCTCAGTAGTTGGATGAGGTTTCTAGCACAACAATTAGGGTGTTTGGCCATCCCATCACCAGAGTAGGTCAGTTCGGGCTGTCTCTCGACCATTGCTAGCAATCTGTTGTGTGGGTATCTTTGTGGATTTCTGTGGGCCTCTCTAGCACTTTGCTTCTTCCTATTCTCATGTGGTCTTCATTTACCATGGTCTCCTATTCCTTGTTCTCCCTCTCTGTTGTTGATCCAGCTGGGATCTCCCGCTCCCCCAAGCTCTCTTTCCCTCAACCCTCGCCTTTCATTACCCCCACTCATGTCCAGGCTGTTCATGTAGATCTCATTCCATTTCTCTGTCATTGGGTGATCCCTGTGTCTTTCTTGGGGTCCTGTTTTCCAGGTAGCCTCCCTGGTGATGTGAGTAGCAGACAAGTCATCCTTGTTTCATGTCTAGTATCCTGCTATGAGTGAGTACATACCATGTTTGCAAAGCGACAGCCTACAGAATGGGAAAAGATCTTCACCAACCCCACATCTGACAGAGGACTGATATCCAGAATATATAAGGAATTCAAGAAATTAGACAGCAAAATGCCCAACAGTCCAATTAAGAAATGGGCTATAGAACTAAACAGAGAATTCTCAACAGAGGAAACTCAAATGGCCGAAAGACATTTAAGGAACTGCTCAACATCCCTAATCATCAGGGAAATGCAAATCAAAACAACTCTGAGATACCACCTTACGCCTGTCAGAATGGCTAAGATCAAAAACACTGAAGACACCTTATGCTGGAGAGGATGTGGAGCTAGGGGAACTCTCCTCCACTGCTGGTGGGAATGCAAGCTTGTACAACCACTTTGGAAATCAATATGGCGCTTTCTTAGAAAATTGGGAATCAATCTCCCCCAAGATCCAGCTATACCACTCTTGGGCATATACCCAAGAAATGCTCAACCACACCATAAGAGCACTTGTTCAGCTATGTTCATATCAGCATTGTTTGTAATAGCCAGAACATGGAAACAACCCAGATGCCCTTCAACTGAAGAATGGATAAACAAAATGTGGTACATATACACAATGGAATACTACTCAGCAGAGAAAAACAATGGCATCATGAGGTTTGCAGACAAATGGATGGATCTAGAAAAAATCATCCTGAGTGAGGTAACCCAGACTCAGAAAGACAAACATGTTTTTGCTTTTCAATTCAGCCTGCCAGATGCATCTTTTACTCCAGAATTGAGACCATTTATAGTTAGGTTAGTGTTAAAATGTTTGTAGCGAATGAAATCCTATAATTTGGTGAGTTTCTCTTCGCCTGATTTTCTGTTTTGGCTTCAATTACTATGTGTTTTTTTTTTTTTCACTCTCATCTTAGAAGTTTGCTGACTCACTGGCAGTTTGCTTCCTATAGCAGTGATAAAACACCATGATCAAAATCTACTGGGGGAGGAAAAGGTTTATTTGGCTTACACTTCCTCACCACAGTCAATGCTGAAAGAAGCCAGGTGGGAACTTAGGCAGGAACTGAATGAGAAACCATGGAGGAACATGGCTTACTAGTTACTCCTCATGGCTTGCTCAGCCTGCTTTCTTAAACATCCTAGGACTCCAAAGTGGGTTGGGTCCTCCCACATCAGTACCTCCCACATCAATCATCAATCAAGAAAAGGCCCCACAGACTTGCCAATCCCATGGAGGCAATTCCTCAGCTGAGGATTCTTCCTCCCAGATGACTCCAGCATGTGTCAAGTTGACAAAAAGCTAACCAGCACACTTACTGAGTCAGCACTGTTGATTCCTGAGAACTACAGGAGTTATTTTCTCCTGAGCCCTTGGGATTGTAGCTTTCTGTCTTCTTCCTTTGTGTTTTTATTTTCCTGGGAGTGTCTTCCTCACGGCAGCCTCAGTGGTCAGCATTGCTTTAGTTATGTTCATCCTGAAGGTCTTTATAAAGGACAGATTTGCTGTAGTCACATTGGTTGTCAGTTCTTTTCTTTGAGTGCTCAGAATACATAGGTCCACGCTCTGACCTTTAGCAGTTCTGTCAAGGAATGTGCTGTTGTTCTGACTGGTTTGCCAATCAGGTACGTTGTTAGTAACTTGGCTCTTCTCTTAGCAGCTTCCAGCATTCTTTTCTTGCTCTGCACTCTCTGCATTTTACAAAAAGTGTAATATGGCGAGAATATTTTCGCGTCATATCTATGTGGTGGTCTAAATTACTTCTATGTGAACATCTTAATCTTTCAGTAGATACAGGACATTTTACGATATTCCTTCAATGAGCAGGTTTTCTATGTTTTTAGTCTCTATTTCAGCATTCTATTCTAATGAAAACATTCCTGTTTGTTCTGTCTTGTCCTGGAGGTCATCACAAGTTTTTCTTTATTCCTCTCTGAATGTGGTAATTCATTAACCTTGTCTTTGAAGTCCTGGTATTTTTATCTTTCAGTTAATTTAGTCTGTTGTTGGTTCTTTCTCCTGAATTACAAAAAAATTATCTGTAAACATTTCCAAAATTCCATTAAAAAAAAACTCTCTTTATTACTTGTATCCTATATTGTTTTGCTTATTTCCTTCCGTTGTCTCTTTTTGAAGTTGCAATCCTTTCTAAGTTAACCTCCTGAATGATTTCATCAGCATTCTATTTAATCAAGTATGCTTAGATTCAATTGCTGACAACTTATAATCTTTTGAGGAAGTGGTATAACCTAGTTTTCTCACATCCTTGTGTTTCGTTGTTGTGGGTGGTGCACCTGTGGGAGTGAATATGTTTTACACATTGATGTGAGGACGTGCACAGTCAGCATTCATCTGCCAAGAGCTTTATCCTCAGCACTGGTCAGGATGGAGAAAAGGAACCTCAGTAACAACAATATCAGAGCCAACTTTCCACATTTATCATAATGGATATAACAAAATAGTTGAATAAAGGATGTGTAGAAAGAAAGGTTAGAAAAAGAAAAGGAGCAGAAGAGAAAAGAGCAAGAGATTAAAAACAATATGGTTACATAGTTAAAAACATGTAAATAAAATAGATAAACCACAGGCCTTCCATCCTGACACTTGGAAGGTGAGGAAGGAGGATTAGAAATTTGTGGCAAGTCTGAACCTTCCAAGGAGACCCTGCCTCATAGTCAATGACAGTAAGATTAAGGAAACACAAGACAAGGATTTTTTAAAGATTAAAAATTTTTTAAATCTTAAAAATAATTTACTATATGAAAATTATATATAACATTTTAGTATCTGGAAGACAGAGACCTGGACGAGCCTCTCTCTTGATGCTCTCATAGAATTTGCCAGGTCTGGGCATTGGGGTCATACTTGGTGTGTGCCATCCCTCTCTGCTGCCGCCTTCCCGGCTGGTGCTGTACACAGGACACAGGTGCCTTAAGAAACAGAGCATCATTCACTCTAAGACTGCCTGCCTTTGTATGTTCTTTGCCACTGCAAGTCCCAGAGGTCATGTGGCCTGTAGTCCAGGTAGACACTTCCGTTTGTGGGTTTGTCTAATCCAAGCCTTGTCTCCAGAAGGCTTTGGGGGAAGTGGGTGTGAAGTTCAGTGTGGAGTTCCATAATGGAGAGACGTCCTGGGAGCTGAGCTGTGTGCCTAAGTAAGCATTTTCAAATCCTATCCAGCAGCAAACCACCATGCAATAAGGAAGAATCTGTGGAAACTGAGTCATCCTTTCACTGGGGTTTGAGTTCTCAGCCCATGTCTGCTGCACACAAATTGCAGCATGAGGCATTTTCACAAACCAAAGAATCTTCCAGCCACCTGCTCAGAACTCTCAGGCTCAGCAGTCATCCACAGGAGCCATGTCATTCCCAGTACAGGAGTCAGGGCTGCCTGTCCTCATGCCTCCACAGCCTGAGCCAGGAGTGTGTCTGTCAGTCACTCCCACCTGCACTACTGTCCCTCATGGCTGCCCACCACCCAGCCCATCCCAGGGCACCACGACATGTGCTTGATGGTTTTGGATTCCCATCACAGCTCAAACTCAGAGAACAGAAGCTCCTGGTTCTAGCACTGTGAGAGACTGAGTGTGCAGAGCTCAGGCTGTGCCCATCTGTGTTCCTTTGTATCGTATAGGACAGTAGTTTTCAGAGTGTACCTTGCCCTGGGTGACTGACTCCATTTTATACAGCAGTGGTTTGCTTCATTTTGAAAGCAATGCTGAGGGAAAAATGACTCAATACCTTATATGTGCAAATGTCCAGCACAGATAGTAAGACATAGATTGATAAATAACTTATTAACACAAATGAACTATTCCTACCTATAAATGTATTAAGCCAGGAGCACCTAGACCCATGATATTTGAAAACCTTGCCTAAGAAACCAAGCTTGTGTGCGTGTCCAGAACACCAGAGCAATGAGTGCTGTCATGCCCTCACTTGGATCACACCCACTGAGCCATCATCAGGCCACCTGATGTGTGCATCACTAGATACAAGGCAACAGACTCTCAACTCTGACCCCAGGACTTCTGCTCACCATGACCACATAAGTGAAGTGGCTCACTGAGCTCCCATTTGTTCAGACCCTTGTGCCTGGAGTCAGCTCTGTGCTTTGGAGCAATCTGTCCTTGAACAATATCTGTACTTAACTGACACTGTGCCTTGAACCAACTGTGTATTTTGGCCACCCTGTTCCAGAATTGCTCTCTATGTATGTGTATCTGCTACATGATTTTGTCTTCCACAAATTCACATATCTGAACACCTGTGCATGTGCACACACACAACACCCCCACACACAGGAGATGTGGTAACGGTGGTCATGTGTTCTACATTTGAATTTATATAATGTATTATGGTTTTGAAGTAAGACAAATCTGCTCCCTCATCCTCCCCTTCTTCCTTTATGAATTATGAATCACATTTATACTCTACTTGTTAGGGTGCATTTGTTTCTTAGGAATTGGTTGTCTAAGGGGAGTCTATGTACTCGGTTCCGTCTGGTTCTCACTGGGTCCTTAGATAATCATAGTCATATGTCCTGTTCATCAGGAAGGAATCTGCCTATGACTTCACAGTTTAAAACAATCCTAAAGTGTCCTGTGCTGTGTAATAATGTTTTTCTGTGTTCACCATCAACATAATATTGCTGTTCCTTCTGCAGGAAGGAAGAACCTCTGGAGATGTCTTCCAATGATGACCCTGTTGCAATGCCAATGATAGAAAGAAATCCCAGTGACCTTCCTGGAATGGACACCGGTGATCTGGACACACAGACTGGAGAGGCTGTGTTGAGTTTTCATAACATCAGCTATCGAGAGACGGTGCAGAGTGGATTTCCATTTCGTAAAAAAACACGTGTGATAGAAAGACTGTCTAATATCAAGTATGTGCATGAACTAAAGAGATCAATATACTGAACAACTCAACAAACACAGACTTTTTCTATTATCAATAACCTGCATATGTATGTGTATATATCTGTTTATGTATATATAGATATATATACATATATATATGTTTGTGTGTGTATAAGTGTATGTGTATATATTTGCTTCTGTGTGTATGTATGTAAGTGTTCAAATGTGCATGAAATAAAGAGGTCGCAACATTGAACAACTTTTTCAACCAACACACTTTCTCTATTATTAATAAGCTTTGTATGTATTTTTTTGTGTGTATGTGTATACATCTGTTTATGTGGGTGTGTAAGTGTATGTGTGTGTATGTGTTCACATGTGCACATGTGTGCATGCTAGGACACACCCATGGCACAAGGCCATCACAGGACAACCTTGAGCACTGGTCTTCACCTTCTACCATGTTGCAGACAGAGTCTCTCACTGTTCACTGCTGGGTGTGCCAGGATAGCAGCCTGCAAGAGTCCTGGGATTCTCCTGTCTCTGTCTCCATCTCTCCATAGAGCATGGAGTTACAGGTGCCCACTACTGCACCCAAGGTCATGTGAATTCTGGGTGTTTAACTTAGGTCCTCCCCCTCACACAGCAAGTGCTTCACTCAATGAACCATCCCCCAGCCTCTTCTTGTCATACATAAAGATAGATTCATGATCTAGTCTGAATATGAAATAACAAATGGGAACATAGTATGTTTTCTATAAGCATATGCCTTTTTCAATCTGAATATTCACTATGCTGAATAAATCAATTAGTTTTTTGAGACATAATTTGTGCTTTTGCTCTACCTACATTAGTAAATAATGTCCTCTACTTGAAGGGTGTCTCCCAGTTCTAAACTGAGCATATTCTAATCTCCTTATCAGGGAAGGAAATCAACATTTTGTTGGTGTGTATTAACTTTTATATTTTGATTAAGGTAGTGTTTTGCTTTGTTTTGTTTTGAGTGTTAAACTTGGCAACAATCTTTTGTCCCCTGAGTGCTTCTTTCTAGTCTTTGGATTTCTACTTAAGGTGCATTGATTTTGGTTTGATCCTATTTTAGTAGTAACAACACTGATATCAGTATTCCATGAATCACTGGTTTGTTGTGATGAGGTTTAGGAGGCAGCAAGCAGGGCTACATGAAGATACTGATCATCAAACATGAACGAGAAGCTGTTGTGTACTTGACACATAAAGGCCATATGTGTAACAGAGTCTTCATGAGAACCTGCTGCTTGCTTCAAGGAACACTGAACTTAGATGCACCATGTTTTAAAAAGAGAAGTCATTTAAATAATAAACAAAAAGGATTTTGTGATATCTGAGGCATATTTCTGATGAGTCCCCACTAGCAGTTGACATCTTTTGTAAATAATAGACCTCTATTAATATTTAAATTATTTCCTATGAGTTTGGCTTATTTTCTGTATACAATTTCATTCAATTACAACAGAATATACAGTGTAGACACTAAGCTAATATAACTTCTTTTAAATAGAAAAATCACCCATAATATGTTTTTGTGTTTACAGTGGGATCATGAGACCTGGCCTCAATGCCATCATGGGACCTGAAGATGGGAGCCGATCTTGGTGAGTATAACGGAAAGCACATGCGAGCCCTTTGTATCTAGTTTCTGTGCTGTAAAATCACTTCCACAGAGGTTATTTATGTATTGTGTGAGTGTATATGTGTGAGTCTATAAGTATTGTGTGAGTTATTTGTGAGTATATATGTGTGAGTCTGTAAGTATTGTGTGAGTGTATCTGTGAGTGTATATGTGTGAGTCTGTAAGTATTGTGTGAGTATATCTGTGAGTATATATGTGTGAGTCTGGACCCATGTGCTGTGGATAATGTTCAGGAGATGCATTCTAATTTTCTACCAAGAACAGAAAGTCTTACAGGGTCCACTTTACTGATAGGAAATGAGAGAGTGATTGGCATATGGTGTTAGATCATATTATTATCTAATGTGGGGAAAATAATATTAAAATTAGAAAGATGAAGCACAGTTTTCTGGGAACAAGAAATCATCAACAGGGCTAATTCTCAAAATACAGCAGCACATTATGAGTTTGAGTCCCAAGGTCAGATTGCAGGGAGGGATGGTCATGTGGATCATGTCTTGCATTCATAATTCTGGGCTGTATTAGAGCACATAATGAGCAGAAAGCAGTGTGTGTGTGTGTGTGTGTGTGTGTGTGTGTGTGTGTGTGTGTGTGAGAGAGAGAGAGAGATGTCAGTTAAACTTACGATATGCAGAATTTTTGTTTTTCGAGTAGTTAAAAGGTGATAGCTTTTACTGAAGGGAGAAAGTAAACTATACAACATATATAACCCTTTGTAGGTTACTAGATGTTTTAGCTGCAAAGAAAGATCCACATGGATTATCAGGAGATATTTTGATAAATGGAAAACCTCAACCTGCTAATTTCAAATGTACTTCTGGTTATGTACCACAAGTAAGTGTTCATGGGTTTGTAATTTTAGATTTCCTTTGCTTCTGTATGGTTAGATGCTCAGCTTATAGATTTGTGTGTTTCCAATCAAATATATGACACATTTATAGGCCCAACTTTCTCTACACCAGCTTTTCCTAATGACTCATTAGCCTGAAGCTGACATTATTAAATAGGAAGATGGGGAGGGATTGGAGTCTGACAGCTGTGGCTCAGTATTAGTAACTGCAGCTGTGATTTAATTCTACAAAGGACTGCTGTTGTCCGATTTTGCCATTCCTTCATCTTTCTCCACTGCATAGAAGATGACTTCTGCAAATAATTGCAGGTAGCAGTCACCTAAATCCCTGTGCTCTACCTGGAAGGCATGAGGGGGTGAAAATGATTACATCAGGCTCTGGACTTGAAATGAGTAACACGGAAGGCTTATTTTTTCAGTAGAATATTACATTGTGTGTGGTTTATATGAGGATTAGGTTACATTTGTTAAAATGTTTGTCTTAGTGATAACTACATTAAATTGAAATACTATTTAACCTTAAGAATGACGTGGTGATGCACACGGTGACTGTGAGAGACAATATAGAGTTCTCAGCGGCTCTTCGACTCCCAATGACTGTAACAAGAGATGAAAGAAGAAGGCGAATTGATGAGATCCTTGAACTTCTGCATCTGGATAAAGTGGCAAATGTCAAGGTAATGTGAAGAAAAATCTTGAAAGACTCAGGGCCAAAAAAGAAAAATATCCCCATGTTGATAAAATGACCCTCCATTATCAGTTTCCTCTAATGTGTGTGGTCCAGGCGGCTGCCCTCTGTATTAATGAGTAAGTGACTGGTTACATGATGTAAAGTGGAGATTGAACTTGGAAATCTTCTTAGCAATGGTTAAACCTGGGAATGGAGTGTGATCTAGGAGGGAAAAGTGTTCCTCACATGGCCATTTCCAAGTTTCCTCACATGAGCCTCCTCTTCCTCAGCCTTAAACTCTTGACTCATGGAGAATCTGACAAGTGTATTCTTCTATTTATTGTCTCTTCCCTGAGGACTTGTCCCTTTGCTGTTTCAGAATGTTTTCTGGACTGACATATGACCTGGGATTGAGGACTCTGGCTCTGTGTTTCACTCTGCATTTATTTCCTCCAGGGTTGTACTTGGTCTCTTTAGCATTTACTTCTGACTTGTTAAGTGCTTGTTATTTTCTGTAGCCTTTCTGTGTTTTTATCCCATCCTGTCTGTGGTGGCTAGTGTCAACTGTCACCTTGACGCAGTCTGGATCCACCTGGAATCATCTAGAAGAGAGTCTCAATGAGGAATTGTAGTCAGTTGGCTTGTGGGCATTTCTGAGGTGACTGTCTTGATTGAGTTAAGCGATGTGGAAAGACCCAGCCCACTCAGGCAGCACCATTCTTTGTGTTTGGGTCCTGGGTGTCATGAGAATGGGGAAAGTGAGCTGAACACTGACAGGCTTGCTTGCATTCATCCTCTCTGTGCTCTTGACTGGCTGTAACCAGCTGCATCAGCTTCCTGCCTGGACTTCCCTGCAATGGTTGACTGTACTTTCAAATTTTATGCTGAAATAAACCGTTCACTCCTTGTTTACTTATTTAAGATCATTTTATCAGTAACTAGATGGAAACCTAGGATTTCCTTTTGCCCCTGCTCCCTCCTTCTGTCAATATTTAGTACCAGCTCCTGTGTTAGGTTTTAATGGTACAAACTTGAGCAAGAGCAACAGAGTGGACCTGGTGACTCCTATGAGGATTTGTGTAGGATCAGGAGGGGTGAACTTCACAGCTAACTATATCATAGCTAACTAGTTTCTTACTAACATATTTTAAAAGACTATTATGTAATACATTATTACTAAATACTTAATTATTCTTAATCTTTAAAAATTCCATTCTTAACTATCAAAATGAATAAAATCCTTATATCTTCAGCCTGTCAGGTCTATAACCATTTGCAGTCCCCAAATGTTTTTTATTATTATATTGTTATATTTTTATTATTATATTGATTGGGTACTTTATTTTTTAAATGTTTAGAGATTATACTATCAAGATTGCTTCACTCTTCCTGTGTCCTCCAAACCATCCTGTCTCTCACAAGAACATGGACTCATTGAGAAGATTATATATAGATGTCTGCTGAGCAGACATTTGGTTGTATGGATGGAAATGGGCTCCCCAGAATACAATTTCCATGGATTAACTCCTGTGGTGACTTCTCCTTAGAGGCAGTGAGGAATAGAAGATAATGGCTATCGATTCCCATTATACTTCTCCACAGTCATTTATGAGGTGTTTGTCTTGTTGGGAAGAACAATAGAAAAGCTCCATTTACCATGCTTTCTTTTTTCCTGAGTGATGGAATTTTTGTTTGTTTTGGCTCTGTTTTACATTTACAATAAAGTTCTTTCTTTTGTTCTGTTTTTAACAGTAAGTACTCATTGCCCTAAGTTGTTTACTTTTTTTAGGGACAACATACAAAGATATTTATTAACTTCTTGAAGTCATGAAATGTAATGAATTGCCAGAACTTTAATATAATTTTTTAATAATAGATTTTTAAAAAATTGTGTGTGTGTGCATGCATGCTTGTGTGTGTGCGTGCGTGTGTGTGTGTGTGTGTGTGTGTGTGTGTGTGTGTGTGTGTGTGCCTGAATGCCATAGCACACACATGGAGGTCATGGGATACCTTTGTCAAGGATCCTCTCTCTCCTCCACCTTGTTGTTTGTCAGGGTCTGTCTTGTTCTACTGATGCCCTACACCCATGCCTGATGCTCCTGATCCACCTCTCATCTCACTGTAATTACATCTTGATGGAATTATGGATGCATGCCACCACATATAGCTTTTATATGTGAGTTCCAGGGATTGAACCCAGGCTTCAGGCTTGTGTGGCAAGTGCTTTTCCCTCCAACCTTTCATAAGATTTTGATTTAAGAAATGTAGAGGCAATATGTAGTTTCTGTAAAAAGTTGGACTGTTTTATAGCCAGCACAATAGTGTACTTGCTAATACCAGCCTCCTGGGCCCATGAGTGTTGACAACAGCATGCTCACTAAAGCTGTTTCTCACTGCGGCATTTTAAAAGAACCTTAGGGAGTATCTTACTCCTGAGTACTTAATTACTTTTCATCCATAAAAATAAGAACATCTGCTTATCTATAAACTCTATTCTTAACTATCAAAATTAATAATGCCTTTATATCCTCAGCCTTGTCATGACCACACTCACCCACATTCCCCAGACATCCTTTGTTGTATGTTGTCAGTAGGGCTTGATCATGGTTTTGGTTATCATGTTTGGGGAGAATTGTTCCCTATTTATGTGTCCCCATGAATCTTGATATTCCCTCTCACCTTACACAATGACATTGACTGGTCCAAGATTGTGACAGTTTGACCTGTAGACAATAGCATCCTTTGGATTTGCGTACAAGGATGAGTCATGAATTCTGTGGTGCTGTACAGTGTAAATGTCAATTTGCAAAGTCTTAAGGAAGTTAAAAAGGTCATAAAAAGGCAATGTGGAATTTTTGATAAAAAGCAGTGTGTGTGTGTGTGTCTCTGTGTTGTGTTGTGTAATGTGTATATTTGTATGTATGTTGTGTAGAGTGCCTGTGTTGTGTGTGTATGTGTGTGTTGGGAGGGTGTTAAATGACTAAATTACTAGAGATACTTCATCTTCTCCTGTCCCGTCTTCCTCCTTCCTTAGACAGAGATCTCACTGTGCCGGTCTTGGAGTGTGATAACTCATTATCCTAGAACATGGGACTTGATAAAGAACAAACAGTAACTGTCATTAGCATGGGCTTCATGTCAAGTCTGACCTCAGCCTCTTTCTACTCACTTGGAAAAGAGAGATGTCCTTCTTCTCCCAGGTGCCCATACTCTGCATCTTGAGATAATGATATAACAAAATATTTTATTGCTGGAACAGTCTAGTTCACCAAATGACAATGACTGTGAGTGTTTTTGTTGATAATGATGGTTCTTGTTGCTTTAGCCTAGATCTAAAGAGCTCAGGAAAAGGACCAGTATAGCAATGGAGCTGGTTGCTGAGCATCCCATCTTATTCTTGGATGATCCCACCACTGGCTTAGACTTGGTAACTACAGTAGATGTCATCTTGGTTATGAAAAGGTAAGTGCCAAAGGAACATTAAGTTTTATTCACTTAATACCTGGACACTTGTGTATATTTATGTGTAAGAGATTCAGAAGTAAGCATCAGAATTTCTTCTTTGTTTATTAGAGGGAAACTTCATTTAACAAGGAACACATGTCAAGAACAATGAGACAAGAGCATAGGGAAAGATGGCTGTGGGGAAGGTGGAGCACTGCTTTAAATACATGTCCCCATAACCCGCAAGCATGTGACAAGTGAGCTGTGTGAGTGTGTGAGATCTGAACAGAGTGCTGTACAGAGGGGAAATGCATTTGTTCTGAGGCAAAGCATGTTCAAGGTGTCTGGAACATTAAATAGCCCAACTTGACTAGACCTGGTGGCCTGAGGGGATGGAAAGTTGCTAGTGCACTGCTAAAGACACCACAGACTGGGTGACTTGATAGAAGTTAGATTTATTACAGTTCTTGATCCTGGAAGCCAGATATTGAAGTATCCACAGGCTGTGTCTTCTGAGGCCTCGGTCACTGAGCTGTGGATGGTGTCTCCTTCCTCTTCATGTGTCTTAAAGGACACCAGTTACATTAGGACACACTAGTAATTTCATTTAAACTTAATTACCTTTTTAAAAAACTCTGTTTTCAATTATTGCCACATTCTAAGTTTTTAGATGTGAGTCTTTAACAAATGAGTCTTTGGAAGGACACAATTCAGCCCTCCACATTCACAATTGAGATGAGGCAGGTTGGTTGGGTTAGATGTAGATTGCCTGGACCACCTGGGTTTCCATGTCAGGGGATGTGGGAAGGCTTCTGAGTTTAGAACAGAGCATGAACCATGGAGAAGGTTGTCCAGTTGCATCATGGGGATGTAAAGATGTCAGCAGGAGGTGGAGCTGTGGGGGTTCCTTAGCTAGGAAATGGTGTGTTCTGGAGTGCTTTGAAGATGGAATAAATTATGGTGATATTTTATTTGTACTGAAATGTGATTTTATTTGTATGATAATAAAGTTGCTTGGGTGTCAGAGCTATTAGCAAGCCATAGCGAAAGCTGGGCGGTGGTGGTACACGTCTTTAATCCCAGGACTTGGTAGGCAGAGCTAGGTAGATCTCTGTGTGTTCAAGGATACAGCCAGCATTGGAGACACACGCCTTTAATCTCAATACCAACCATAGAAGACCTGGAGGTCTGTACAGACAGGCAGTGACTAGAAGGTCATGTATTTGGGTTTACAACCAATGAGAAGGCAGAACAGAAACTCTATTTAAAAAAAAGACAGACACAGGAAGTAGCTCTATTTTGGAGAGGTACAGCGACAGTGAAGGGTAAGGTTTTTAGCTCTTAGCTATTGCTCTGACCTCTTGGCTTTCATCTCTGTATTGGCTCTGTGTTTCTTATTTAATAAGACGGTTGGTTACATCTACAATAAATAACATTATCTTTGGGATTAGCTCTGGATGTGGTAGCTGAGGGAATGATTCCTAAGGTCTGGGTCCTAAACCTGAGGAAGAATGAAATAAAAGAAATGGCATTTCCTTCTCTCAAGAAAGAAGTCTGTGACTGAAACATTTATAGAAAAAAGTATAAGGGTTAGGTGTCTACATTTTAAAAATTAATAAGAGTTTCAAACTGACTGAATAACCCCAAGAACCGTATAAGGACTGTCTAATTCCCATGACCTGGGCTCCTGGCTGTTGAACTTTACTGCACTCCCTGTCTGTCCTTCCTTCCCCTTGTTCTTTGTTTTGTTCTGACATCATGGTCCATCACCCTAAACACTCCTGCCTGTCCCTCCAAGAACCACATCATCCACCATTGCACCTTCCCGGTGAGGAAGTCAACACCTGGGGCCTTGTCACCTTCTAGTCTGTAGACTCCTCAGGTGTCACACCTTCCCTGTCTGTCCCCTCTCCTGTCTGCTTCAGGACACTCTAAGATCAAGTTCTTGCTCATATTCAGTATGGAACGCTTCTCTCTGTCCCTGTGTCTCATGCCATGGCTAGTATTAGTGCATTGCATGGGGCCATCCTAAGTGTGGTTTCTCCCAGTGTTCTGGAGCAGACTCAGGCCCTGATATGCTGTGTTCTCCTTGGTCTCCAACACTCCTGGAAGTGCATCCTCCATGGTAGGAATATTTTATTTATTTATTTAATTATTTAATTATTTATCTATCTATCTATCTATCTATCTATCTATCTATCTATCTATTTATTTAGTGTGTGTGTGTATCTGTATATCATGCATATAGGGGTCAGAGGAAACCTTGGGAGACTTGGTTTTCTCCTTCCACCAGGTGGGTTCTGAGAATTAAACTCTTTAGACTTGGCATCAAGTGTCTTTACACATTGATCCATCTACCTTTTCTGTCTTGAATCTTGATCATCTCTTCATGCTGGTGGTGGCTGGGTTATGTCATATGAAATTACAGTTTTCCCTTGTGATTACTAACAGTCTGACAGGGAACACTTGGCTATTTGTCATTATTCTGCTCCTTATCTCATCTCCACCAACCAGCTGTCCTGTGAATTAGTAACTCCTCTTGTTTTAATCACTTCACCACCTGACATGACACTGTGTGGAAAGGTTTCTCTCCCCAGTTCCGATTTTGTACTGTAATATGTTATTCTTCATTATTATAAGTATTAAATCAATCCCTCTTTGACTAGTGGAAGCCCTTTCATTGGGAGGTTTTTCATGCTTTAATTTATTTTTTGTAGAAATTTATACAACATATTTCAATATTATTCCTTCTTTTGACAAGGATTCATATATTTAAAATAAAATTTTTAAATTAAATTCTTTGACAAGAATTAGAGAGATGAATTAACAATTAAGAGCACTTGCTGCTCTTCCAGAGGACTCAGGTTAAATTCCCAGCATCCACATGGCAGCTCACAACCAGCTGTAACTACAGTTTTAGGAAATCTATTGCAGGCTTCTCACCTCCACATGCACCAAGGACACATGGTATACATACATATACTTAAGGCAAAACACCCTGTACAATAAATAAATATTTTTTTAGGAAATTGCTGACAAGGATATATATTTTTAAAATAAAATTCTACTTTCATGTAACAAAAAACCCACCTTCTGTTTCTGTAGGTGTGAATCTGCATGTGTGATTCTGTATGTGTGAGTTTGTATGTTTGATTCTGTAGGTGTGATTCTGTCTATGTGATTCTATAAGTGTGACTCTAGGTGTGATTCTGTAGGTGTGAGACACTGCCCACATTTCCAAACTAAATGCTGTGGGAGGAGATACTGAGGCCACAGATCCTAGACCTTACTTTGAGGAAGGCTCTTGCCGTGGCTGCTCCCTGAGTCTTTGCAAGCTCTCTACTACCATCCCCCCAATGATCCAGCTTATGACAGAAGGGCTTTTCCTGAGCCTAAGCTGCTCTTCCTACAATCTGTTTTAATATTTTAATTCCACACCTGTTATTTATCTTTCTCTGTGTCCTTTTTTTTATCTATCTCCTTCTTCCTCCCTGTCTCCTCTTCTCCCTGCTTTCTCCCTTTCTCAAACACATTCAGGCACACACAATCCTTGCTGTGTAGCAGTGAGCTCTCATAGTTTCTTGGACAGACATTTTAGTTCACACTGTGCACAGCTGGTTCTTTCTCTTCCTAGCTGCTGGTACTCTGTTTTACCTGCAGATGGGTTGCAAATCTACTTCGCTTTCAAGGAATCCTTGTCTGCTTCTGTCCACCTGCATTGATATTACTATCTGGCCTGGCTGTCTTTGAGGCTGTCTGTCTTTGGATACAGTGATACCTCATAGTATATGCTTATGAGATGCTTTTCTTGAAGTTTCATAGTTGTTCATTTTACTGTGTAGCCCAGGCTGATATCACTTTCTTGCCTCTGACTTCTAAATGCTGGAATTCAAGGTGTGCACTACACTTCACAGCTTTCTCATTCTCTTTTCCTTTTCTGCCTCCCTCCCTCCTTCCCCCTTTTCTCCCTTCCTTCCTTCCTTCCTTCCTCCCTTCTTCCCTCCATCCTAACCCCTCTCTTTCTTTCATTCTTTCTGTTTGTCTTTTTGAAACAGGGTCTCATGTACCCTAGCTGGGCCTTGAACTCCTGATCCTCCCAAGTTCTGGGATGTTACAGATATGTCACCATACCCAGCTTTTATGAAAATATTTTCATAGCAGGTTTAAACACATTTTTGGTTATTGTTTCTCCTAACAGAAGACATGACCCCCTGAAATGGCAGTTCAGCTTATTTTTTCCTATCATGGAATTAAACCAGAGATCCAACCCCAGGTTTGCCCCTCACTGTGACTCCCTGGCCTGTTTCCTGACCTTTAAGCCTTATCAACAGGAATGGGGAAATTGTGTTGACATGCCGTATGCCGGTATTGTGAGAATTGAGATGAGGTTCTTGCTGAAGGGTTTAGCAGGAAGAATAAGTGGTTAGTAATGTGAATCACATTATCAGAACAATGAAAACCAATTCCCGAAGAGGCAGAATGTGTAAATGATTGAAGGGAATTGTGCATACAATCATAATTGTAGTCTTTGCTCTGTCATGGGTTCTCAGGCTTGAGTGAACCTGCTGATCACCCTAGTTGCCTGTTCATGATATGGACTCCTTGCACTGACTCCCCAATATTCCGATTCAGTGTCTGAGAAGACTGTGCAGGGGTCTACATAGTAACACTCTAGTCAACCCTGGACTACTAATGTCCCACACTTTACAAAGCTAGTCTTTTAAATAAAAGCTTGGAGCTTGGTTTCTCTATCAAGTGCATAATACAAGTGAGAAGAGGTGTTTTTAAGAAAAATTCAAGCTGAAATGGGAATGAAGAATGTAACTTCAGAAATAAAATATTTGTTGAGAATTTCAAGGTTCGGCTGTCCAGTGACTTATGACTTTTCCCTCTATGAACTTAGGATGTCTATGAGGGGACAGACAATCATCTTCTCCATTAATCAGGCTCAGTACTCCATCTTCAGATTTTTTGATAGCCTCACCTTAGTGGCCTCAGGAAAAGTCATGTATCACGGGCCTGCACAAGAAGCGCTGGAGTACTTCACATCCGCAGGTATGGCTGGCTTTTGCTGTGAGAGCTCCTTCATTCATGGGATCTGGGGAGAGAACAGGGTTTCTCAGGAATGTTCCTTGACCCTCATGCAGGTTTACTGTGTGTGGCTTTCTCCATTTTAAATACCTTTGGTTAATTTGATGACAGGACTCTGTTAGTTGTGTAGCCCAGGCTTGTTGTTCAGGTCTCTTTTCTTTCTGCTGTCCTGTATCATGCCTGGGTTACAGTATTTTTCCTAGGTCTCTTGTTCTGCTTCCAGTTGTGGTGACCCTCTTAATTAATATGCTGTCCTCAAGTCCAGTTATCTGTCATTGGAACAGCTTTGGAAAGCCCAGCATCATCGTGTTCTTGCTCAGGTAGCAGATGGTGGTTTTCAGTTTTCCCCTAGTGTGATCTGACTCTGAGGAGCTGTGGAGATGTTACTTAACTTAGCAATAACTTGGTGTTTCAGGTTTAGGCAAAGCTTGGGGGCTGTAGTGGCTCAAGTCTGACTTCTGTGGACTTATATATTTGTCTGCCTGTATTTTTCAGAGTCAGATTGGATGATGAAATATTTTGTAATGGTTCATGCTGTCAGTTTTATCTTAGAGAAATATGAATATAGTTATGGATGATTCTCTCTACAAATATAAGTTAAATATTTGTTGTCTATCACTCTTTATTTGTTTTTGATTAACCTTTGTCATTTAAAAATGTGTAAACGTTTGTGAGTCTTTGGAGTCCAATAAAAATTTAGGCCAAATTCAAATGATTGTTTCATAGGAAGAGTTCATACAAATATGTATAACATACACATAAGCATACATATATATTCATAAATGTGTATATACATATATAATATATGTTAGACTGGAAAGCAGATATTATTGAAATTTTATGCTTATATATAAGGGAAAATGATGTTGATGGGGGAGGGGAAAGAAGAGGAAGAAGTTTTAGATTCTGTCTCCCCTCCCCATCCCACTCTCTGAAAGAGGGTCCTCAGGTTTGTGTTCTTGGCCTACCTTCTTTGTAGGTTATGAATATGATTCCCAGAACAACCCTGAGTTCTTCTTCCTGGACATCATTAATGGAGGTTTCCCTGCTATATTAGACACAGAGGAATACAATCATGCTGGTATGTGAATCTTCTAGAGTCAGATTTTTGCTTAACTGATTTCATTAAAACACAACAGTATGGTTCATTAGAATCTAGCTTTTTTAGCTTTTTATGTTAATTCAGTGTCCTAAAATTAACTAATAGAGTTTGCTGTCTGTTAGTGTTTGGTATTTTTTATTTAATTTATAAAAGACAATTTATATGCTATTGTCAGTTGTAAAGTTCTGTTGTACTTACTGTTTGTCATATTATTCTTGTTATTATTTTAGATGTGGTTTGCTTATGTAGCCAGACTGGCCTTAAATGTGTGCTCTTTCTACCTCACCTCCCAATTATAGGTATTACAGGGTTTATTGGCTAGTTTTATGTTAATTTGACAGAAGCTAAAGTCCTGAGAGGAAAGAACCTCTGTTAAGGAAATGCTTCCATGAGACTGGGCTGTAGGTAAGCCTGTAGGGCATTTTCTTAATTAGTGATTGATGGAGGAGGGTCCAGCCCATTGTGTGTAGGGCCATCCCTGGACTGGTGGTCCTGGGTTCTATATGAAAGCTGGCAGAACAAGCCAATAGGCAGCATGCCTCCATGGCCTCTATATCAGCTCCTGCCTCCAGATTCTTGTCCTGTTTGAGTTCCTGTCCTGACTTCCATCAGTGATGGACCACCATGTGGAAGTGTAAGCCTAATACCCTTCCCCCCACTTGGTTTTGGTCATGGTGTTTCATCACAGCAATAGAAACCCTCACTAAGACGCAGAGATATGTCACCATGCCTGCTTTTTTTTTAAAATAACATTTTAAAACATGATACATTTGCATATACATTCACATTTGGCAGAAAGTAACTCCGACCATGGGAGACCAGCTCACACTATCAGCTCAGGGTAATAAAAGGAATGCCTCAGAGTAGCAAAGGATAGGAAACTTTTTTATCTGAGGGTATTTAGGAATAAGTTTTAATCTTCCTATGACTGGTGAAATAAGGAAACACACGCTTACTGGTGGTAACTTTCTCTTTTACTTCTTTTTTTTAATTTTTAATTTTTATTTTGCAATACAATTCAGTTCTACATATCGGCCACGGATTCCCTTGTTCTCCCCTCTCCGGCCCCTCTTTTACTTCTTAAAAAATGGTCTCTGACTCTTTCTGTCTCCACACAAATACATTCCACATTGTTATGTTCTCCATAAAGGAAAGTTACATTCCACACTGTTACATCCCTCACTCAGCGCACGCGCGCGCGCACACACACACACACACACACACACACACACACACACACACTCACACACTCTCACATTCATTCTTCCTTCTGCACAACTCTTTTCACAGCCGTTCTCTCCATAGCTTTTTACTTTTTTCTCTGGCTATTCAGCTGCGTCCCTCATTCAGCACGTACCCACACTTTCTCACTCACTCACTCCTCTTCATCTTTATTCTTCTACAAATTTATTCTACTACATCTCCATTCTAATATGTCTCTATTCTACTACATCTCTGTTCTACTACACCTCTATTCTACTACATCTCTATTCTATTAAATCTCTATTCTACTACACCTCTATTCTACTACATCTCTGTTCTACTACACCTCTATTCTACTACATCTCTATTCTATTAAATCTCTATTCTACTACATCTCTATTCTACTACATCTCTATTCTACTACATCTCTATTCTACTACACCTCTATTCTACTACATCTCTATTCTACTACATCTCTATTCTACTACATCTCTGTTCTACTACACCTCTATTCTACTACATCTCTATTCTACTACATCTCTATTCTACTAAATCTCTATTCTACTAAATCTCTATTCTACTACACCTCTATTCTACTACATCTCTATTCTACTACATCTCTATTCTACTACTCATTACAAATTACCAAGTATATATAATCCATTCATTAGCAACTTGTTTGTAAAAACTACAAACTCTCAGGGACAAATATTCTGATAAGAGTCACACTTAGCAAAGACTCGGTCAGCTTAATTGGTGACTGACAACAGCTGTAGGTTGTAAAAAGTGCTGGCTGTCTCTTAAAGGGATAGCTGCAAGGGTGCAAGGGAAAAAACTAAACCAATGAGAGATTTAAGGAAAAGGCAAAGAATATGTGTACCATTTTATGTCATTAATAATATTCAGATATGGTTAGTCAGTTAACAGCCTTTTACTGTTAATCACCTAAATCCCAGGACCTATACATAATTAGTCTACTGAGCCTAGAATCTTGCATTAAAAACTGAGTAGAAATAAATACAAAGTGTTAATTATTTTTTTTAATTAAAGTGGGGAGGTGCCGGTGGAGGAGCTTAGGGCAACCTAGGTGTTATTGATCTCTTGAAGGACTAAGATATACCAAGACCAGACACTGCACTATCACTTCTAGTTCGCTGTAATTCTTCTGAAGGATTTTGATCCAATAAGACCAGGTTTGATCCAATAAGACCAGGTACCTGCAATTCTGCTCTGTGAAAGATCCACAAGGACTCCTAGTCTGACCAATATTTGCCTTGTCAGTGGCTAAGGATGGAGAACAAGACCTCTAAATGCCTACAGTCCACATGGAACAATAGATCTAGTATGAAGCATATCTTAGTATGTTTCTATTCATCAAAATTATACACTTAAATAAGAAGTCATCTTCCTGACTACCCACAAATATGTGTGCCCATAAGATTGAGATGTAATCATGTGATTAAATGTACACATTACATGGAAATGATGGTAATGGGGAGATTTCATAGCCGTTATTGCATAAGTGAAATTACAGATGAAAGCAACAGTATTCAGAGTCAGTGGCCTACAAGCCTTGCTGGACAGGGTACCCCACCGAGAATCACTCCTGTGGTGGGTTGACATCTGAATTATCAATTGCTATGAACTGCAATTGGTCATGGCCTCCAATAGTTGCTGACAGTGGCTCCTGACAAGAAAGCAGGGACCAGACTTTTATGTTACCAAGCATAGATCCATAAGGGAAAGGAAGACTTGGTTAAGAATTGGGGTCCAGATAGGAAGAAGTCATTTAGTTTGCTGTGTCCATGGGATAATGGCAGTAGTCAGGTCAGTTAGGGACACTCTTCTAATCTGTTAAGGAATTACACAGCAATGATTTTATTATGTTCAAAATATGGTGGCCTGAAGATGTAAGTTAGCAGGTAGAATGCTTGCCTAGCATGCACAAAGCCTTGAGTTTGGTTCTTAGCACAGCATAACTATGTGTGAAGTGCATGCCTGTCATCACAGCACCTGAGACAGACACAGGAGGACCCGGAGAAGTTTAAGGTCACCCTTGGCTTCATAGCAACTTTAGGGCCAGTCTAGGGTACATGAGACTGTCTCAAAGAAAAACTGATACATAATTTGTTGTTTGTGATAAGTGTCTCAGAAAAATCAGTTAAATTGTTGTCTAACTGTTTCTTGTCTTTATCCACTTTTACCCCAAAGCCGACAAATATACAGAGCTTTCTGAGAGACAGCACCAAGTCACAGAAAAATTAGCCAACATGTATGCCCAGTCCTCCTTATGCAGAGAAACGAGAACTGAACTGGATTTACTCTTGGGGGAACAGAGGGCAGGGAGGATCTCAGCCTTGGAGGAGATCACGTGTGTCACCCCTTTCTGGCATCAGCTCGGGTGGATTATCTTTCGTTCATTCAAAAATTTCCAGGATTTTACATGGATCACTATAATTCGGGTAATCTGATGAATTATTTTAATTGCATTGTAAAAAACTCAAGTGGGAACAATTTGTGTCTGAGTCAGTCTACTTCAGGTTCACATTTGTCTTCTACTCTCATGTAATTTTCATTTCCACTTGGCATATAGAAATATTCAATAAAGCAAGTAGGACACAGTTAACTTTTTACTTACAGAGAACAATTTTATTGGTGATTTTTTTTTATTTAGAGGAACTGTAATGACTAATCCAAGTAGGAAATTTAATTCAGGGAAGGCAACAAGAAATTCAGCACACCTGGGAGTTCTTCACACTGGTCTAATTTAATTTAATTCACCAGTGCATCCTATAAGTTCAAAGTCCAGAAATGAGTCAGGGAGTCAAAGGCTTCTGTCCTGATGTAACTTTTCATGGGGGTGGATGGATGGTAACTGAATAAACAGATAAATTGTAGCATGTGACATGAAAGAATGGACTTTGGAGAAAGTTTAAGTAGGAAGGGTGGAGGTGACTGGGGAGGGGAAGGGGGCTGATCTGTACTTGAAATCATGGGATGAGGAAACAGGGCCATTGATCCCCTCTGAGGGAGCCTGTGCATGCACTGCCTGAGAGACGAGCCCAGTGCAGAGTGCTGTTCCTTATTGGAGTCCAGTGTGAGAGCAGAAGCCACTCAGAGTGCAGTTCACACACAGATAGTGACTGGACTGAACAGTGCTCTTCCCTGTCAGCTGACTGGGAACTGGGAGGAAGTGAGGTTCTACTTTTCTTTAAACCGGCTCTGTAACAAGGATCATCTGTAGATGTATCCAACCTTCTTATTAAATAATAAACACAGAACCAATGCAAAGAAGAAAGCCAAGAGGTCAGAGCTAAGAGCTAAAACCTTACCCTTCCTCCTGCGGTGGTCCTACCTCTCCGAACCAGAGCTACCCCTGTGTTAAAGTCTTTATATAGAGTTCCTGTCCTGCCTTCTCATTGGTTGTAAACCCAACCACATGACCGCCTCCTCACAGCCTGTCTGTATAGGCCTCCAGGTTTTCCATGATTGGTATTAAGATTAAAAGCATGTGTATCCAATAATGGCTGTATCCCTGAACACACAGAGACTTACCCAGCTCTGCCTACCAAGTGCTGGAATTACAAGCGTACGCTACCACCGCCCTGCTTTCCTATGGCTTGCTAATAGCTCTGACCCCCGGGCAACTTTATTTATTAACATACAAATAATTTTTTTTTTTTTTTTTGGTTTTTCGAGACAGGGTTTCTCTGTGTAGCTTTGCGCCTTTCCTGGGACCCACTTGGTAGCCCAGGCTGGCCTCGAACTCACAGAGATCTGCCTGGCTCTGCCTCCCGAGTGCTGGGATTAAAGGCGTGCGCCACCACCGCCCGGCCATATTTTAATACAAATAAAATATCACCATATTTCCCCTTTTCTATTTTAATAAAAAGGAAAAAAAAAGAAAAAGCTTATAACTAATATAAGAAAAACTATATACAAAAGTACAATAACTATATACAATATATACAAGTAATAAATACCTAAACAATGTCTAGTCCATTTGTATTTGACAAATTCAGAAAAATAATTTCATTATCTATCCTATTTTGGTAAGTCCAAAATGTATCCTAATTAATCTTCAACTATAACTAACTAAACTTCAACTATAACTAACTAATCTTCAACTCCCTCAGAGACCCAAGAAGGAAATAATATTAGCTAACAAAAATAAAAACAGGAAGTGCACATAAGCAACTTCCAAAAAATTTGTGAGTTGACAGAAACAGACAGCTGTCTGGACAGTCACCTGAGGTTTCTCCGAAGTGCTGGGGCATCATCTTCAGCCTATAGGCTTAGAATATCTGACAGACTCATTTGTGAAGTAGGATGTACACAAGGTCAACAGTTCAACCTCACATTGAGTGAGAGTAGTCCATGTACCAGAAATACCTGAATTCCACTAGTGTCATGTCATGATTCAGGATTTTAAATTCTGGAAATTGTTGATGGTTTTTTAATTCAGCTGTCCATTCTTCTTGGCTGTGTATATATGGCTTCATCTCAGCATCCCATTCTTCTCCATATCCCTCCATCAAATGCCAGTCTACTATTGAGAGGCGTGAGCTTAGTTACTCTTCAAGAATAACTGTTTCAGATGCTGTTCCATTGCACATCAGAGGCCATCGGCCCACTGCCTGTTCAGCTGCCTTTGAAGAAAAGGGCACTGTACCTTTTTCGAATTGCGAAGGCCACTTCAGGGATGGTGCCATATTGTCCTGGCCTCTGAAGATGCCTTTTGATAAAGCCCTAAACACACTTGTTTTGGCAAGAATCAGTAATCCTTTGTTTTATGTCCTGTCTGTCCATTTTGTCCTGTTGATTCGAGGATACTTTGTTGTCCAGTGGCTAACTTTTGCCACAATGAAAGTTAACTCCATATGCAGTTTCTTCAATGCCCATATTTTCTCTGAAGTAGATTGGTACTGCCAGGAGCCGACATGTCTCATAGTCATAACAAAAAAGAAAAATTTTCTAAGTTATTAAAACATTTTAAATGCCATATTCTGTAGATCTCTGAAGGGTTTGAAGATAACCTGTCTATCTAAAATATATCTACTCAATCTTGAAAACATACCTAATATAACTACAAGTTCTATTATAATATCTAACTACTAACTTTCATTTCTTTATATCCTAATAGTTGGTAATAACATTCAAGGATCAGAAAATTGCATTACATTGTTAGATGAATGGTACAATTAGAAAAATATATATAACATTTTCTAACAATATCAATTTCAATATATATAATTTGTATACAATATAAAACAATCCAATCCAATGTAAAGTATTTACATTTTTCTTTTCTTTCTTTCTTTTTTCTCTCTTTTTTTTTAAATAAGAACCTTAAATCTAATCTCCTTTGCTTAGCCTTTTTCCTAACCCTTGACAACAACTTGTAACCAACCCCCCTAATCAATGAAAATTATCCCAGACCCAAAACCCATTAAAAGACCAAAAAAACCAACCGCCCCACACCACCTCTTTGGTTTTTTTTTTTTTGGTTTTTTTTTGTTTTGTTTTTTCGAGACAGGGTTTCTCTGTGTAGCTTTGCGCCTTTCCTGGAACTCACTTGGTAGCCCAGGCTGGCCTCGAACTCACAGAGATCCGCCTGGCTCTGCCTCCCGAGTGCTGGGATTAAAGGCGTGCGCCACCACCGCCCGGCAACACCACCTCTTTGGGAATGTGGGCGTCGTATTCTTGAAATTGCTTCCTGCTGGGTATGGGCGAAGGTATCTTTATCCTGAAAGAAAAATTTTAGGTTAATTGTCAAATTCTAGGAAAGGTAAATATATCCTTCGTTATCCAGTCTGTGTATAATGCCAAAATTCAGGGTTTATCTCAAATCCTTATTCAAGTAGTCTTTGAGACTGGATCATCTCAGCTAGCTCTTCTCAAAATTGCTCTGAGCACTTTGTAGTTCAAAGCTGATCTGTAGATGATGTTTGTCAGCTTAGTGATGTTATTATTGTCCACGTGGAATTGTTGTTGTTGTGGGGCCCCATCTTCTTCCTGGAGACTTCAGTTGATGTTAGGCCTAACCGTGATTTCCTGCAAAAAACTGATAAGAGACTCGAACACAAAGACTATATATGCAACTTTTTAGAATTAGTTAGTACTCTATATGACCATTTATATCTTAACAAAGTTTAAAATGTATATATATCTATATATATTGATCTTGTAAATTTTGATATAAAATTCATACTTTAAGAAAAGTTTAAAGAATCAGAATAGAATCAAAGAGTTGAGATTCGTAATAGAATAGTCCCTTAATTAATTTGGCTTTTCTCCTGTCCCATAGCAGAAGATGGCTCTTTTCTTCTGGCATGATACAGGGAGTTTGCATTTTCCTTTTAACAACATGCTTGAGTTTAAAGAAGGAGAGAGCCATTCTCCAACTCCAAAGTCAGCTTTAAATTTTAATTGAACTGGGACTATTAGAAGTTAAATAGTGTTAAATCTTTAAAGAAAAGCAGAAACAAACATTTAGGAAGACATAAAATTTTTTTAGATAACATACCCATATGCCATTTCACTCTGTTTCTTAGGATAGATGATTTGTTCCTTTTCTTCAGTTGTCTCATTTGTCCAGTGTTCTTCAAATTCCTTAACCTTCATTCTCCTAAAAGACAAAAACAAAAACCTTTCCCCAAGGTTTTTTGGGGATGTTCCTTTTTGACAAGTTATCTGATTAAATGAAAAGGCATGTGTTACTGGTGTAAGTTAGTTTAAATTGGATGTTTACAATAGTTGATGAACTATCACCTCCTCTAATTAAGAGGTCTCTCTTGTTCAAATCGAACCTTTATCAATTTTGATGGTACCCACAGCTTATCTTCTCCTGTAGAAATAAAAGCAAAACCTCGTCCCCAACGTAACACATACCCTAGTTTCCATTCTGAGGTCAGCACATCCTTAAAGTATATAGGTTGATTTAATTCTGTAGTTTTTTCTATTATCCAATGTCTCTCTGCAGCTGTTGTTCCTTTCTCATTGGCATTGAGAAAATTCAAAGTTAATAGAGCATTATGTAGTCTATTTCTGGGGGTTTTTGTTACTCCTTTTTGTTTATTTAGCATATCCTTTAGAGTTCTGTTTGATCTTTCTATAACTGCTTGACCTGTAGGATTATGTGGTATACCTGTAACATGGTTTATATTATAATAAGCAAAAAACTGTTTCATTTTAACAGAGACATATGATGGAGCATTATCAGTTTTGATTTGTGCAGGTATACCCATGATGGCCATAACTTCTAGCAAATGAGTGATTACAGAATCAGCTTTTTCAGAACTCAAAGCAGTTGCCCATTGAAATCCTGAATAAGTATCGATAGTGTGGTGTACATATTTCAGTTTTCCAAATTCTGCAAAGTGAAACACGTCCATCTGCCAGATTTCATTCCTCTGAGTACCCTTTGGGTTACATCCTGCTGGTAATGGTGTTTGATTGTAGAAGGAACAAGTAGGACATTTCTTTACTATTTCTTTGGCTTGTTGCCAGGTTATGGAAAAATCCTTTTTTAAACCTTTACTATTTACATGATGTTTTTTATGAAATTCTGAGGCCTCCAGCACATTTCCTATCAATAATTTATCAATCTCATCATTGCCTTGTGCTAGAGGGCCTGGCAGACCAGTATGGGATCGAATGTGAGTTATATATAAAGGATGACTCCTTTTTCTGATTGTATCTTGTAATTGAATAAATAATGAAGTTAATTCTGAAGCATCGTGGATAAATTCTGCAGTCTCAATATGTAATACTACTCTTTCAGCATACTGAGAGTCAGTTACTATATTGAGAGGTTCTGAAAAATCCATTAATACCAACAGAATAGCATACAATTCTGATTTTTGAACTGAATTATAAGGACTTTGAACCACTTTACTTAAATTTTCTGATTTGTAACCTGCCTTTCCTTGTTTGTTGGCATCTGTATAAAATGTACGAACTCCAGATATGGGTTTTTCCCGTACAATTCGAGGCAAGATCCAATCAGCTCTCTTTATAAGATCAATTCTATTGCTTTTGGGATATTTGCTGTTAATTTCTCCCAAAAAATTACTACAAGCTTTTTGCCAAGCTTCATTTTCTATCCATAATTTTTCAATGTCCTCCTTAGTTAAAGGTACGACAATTTCTGCTGGGTCTATTCCTGCTAATTGACGAAGTCTCAATTTTCCTTTCCAAATCAAGTCAGAGATTTTTTCCACATAAGTTTTTAATTTTTTATTTGGTTTATTTGGTAAAAATATCCATTCCAATATAATATCTTCCCTTTGCATTAATATTCCTGTTGGGGAATGCCTAGAAGGTAAAATAACCAAAATGCAATCCAGCTTTGGATCAATACGATCTACGTGCCCTTCATGTACTTTCTTTTCTACCAAGGCCAATTCTTTCTCAGCTTCAGGTGATAATTCTCTTGGACTATTTAAGTCCTTATCACCTTCTAAGGTTTTAAACAAATTATTCAGTTCATCATTTTTTACCCCAACAATAGTTCTTAGATGAGAAATGTCTCCAAATAATCTTTGAAAGTCATTAAGAGTCTGTAGTCGATCTCTCCTAATTTGCACTTTTTGAGGTCTAATTTTTTGAAGTTCTATTTTATATCCTAAATAATTAATAGAATCTCCTCTTTGTACCTTTTCTAAAGCAATTTGTAATCCCCAGCAAGGCAAAATTTTCTTTACTTTTTCAAATATTCTTTCTAAAGTATCTGCATTTGAATCAGCTAATAAAATGTCATCCATATAATGATAAATTATAGATTTAGGAAATTTTTTACGTACCACTTCTAATGGCTGTTTTACAAAATATTGGCACAAAGTTGGGCTATTCAACATTCCCTGTGGGAGAACCCTCCATTGAAATCTTTTAACCGGTTGAGAATTATTATAAGTAGGCACTGTGAAAGCAAATCTTTCTCTGTCTTTTTCTTGTAAGGGTATTGAAAAGAAACAGTCTTTTAAATCAATAACTATGAGAGGCCAGCCTTTTGGTAACAGAGTAGGTAAAGGAATTCCAGATTGTAAAGAGCCCATTGGCTGAATTACTTTGTTAATTGCTCTAAGGTCTGTTACCATTCTCCATTTACCAGATTTTTTTTTTTATAACAAATACAGGAGAATTCCAAGGGCTGGTTGATTCTTCAATATGATGAGCATTTAACTGTTCTTCCACCAGCTCTTGTAAAGTCTGGAGTTTCTCTGTTGTTAAAGGCCATTGCTGAACCCATACAGGCTTGTCTGTTGACCATTTTAAAGGTAGAGCTGTTAATGTTTTTGGAAGATTATCAGTTGTTGTGCCCTGTTCTTGTATGACATGGATGGCTGGTGAGCACTCATTAGAATAATATCTTTTAATATTTCTCTCAGAAACATGTACTAATTTATGATTTGTTTCTGAGATTGGAGGGATATTAATCTGAGTATTCCATTGTTGTAACAAGTCTCGACCCCACAGGTTCATAGCTATGTTAGCCATATATGGTTTTAATTTTCCTTTCTGTCCTTCTGGACCTATACATTCAAGCCATCTTACACTTTGTTTCACTCTAGATAATGTCCCAATTCCTAAGAGTTGAATGTTTACCTCCTGAAGAGGCCAAGTTGGATGCCAAAATTCTGGTGCAATTATGGTAATGTCAGCACCTGTGTCTACCAGACCAGACAACAAAACACCATTTATTTTTATTGTTAGTTTTGGTCTTTGTTCATTAATAGAAGTTTGCCAAAAAATTTTCTTTATGTTTTTTCCTGTATTTCCTATTTTCTCTGTTTCATCATCTCGACTAACATGATTTATTCCAATAGACATTTGGTTATTTAGTTGCTTTGAGTAGGGGTTTCCTCTACAACTGCAGGAAAGGTTTGAACTGGATTTACTGTGGGGGCCTGCCTGAGGCCCCTCTGGGAGTTTCCCGAAGCTCGAGGCAGAGGGTTACCCTGTCTGTCCCTTGTTGATCTACATTCGTTGGTCCAGTGTTTTCCCTTACCACACCTTCTGCATACTCCAGAAGGAAGGGGCATTCTGTTGCCAGTGTTCCTTGAAGAAACATTATTTCTAGGAATGACCTGTTTACAATCCCTTTTCAAATGTCCTTGCTTTCCACATCCAAAACATCTAACATTGCTCAAATCTTTTGAAATTGCTTTTCCTACCCACATATCATCATGGTCATAAGCCTCTACATTAACTGTATCTCTAATCCAATCTTCCAAAGGTGCAGATCTTGCCTTTAACGGCCTAATTATTCTTTTCCACGCTGCATTTGCATTCTCAAAGGCTAAAGATTCAATTATTATCTGACTAGCCTCTGAATTCGGGACCATTTTTTGTACTGCTGAAGTCAATCTTTGTAAGAAATCTGTGAAAGATTCTTTGGGGCCCTGTATAACCTTTGTAAATGACTCAGTTTTTTTTCCTGGTTCTTCAACTCTGTCCCATGCATTCAAAGCTGCCGTTTTACATAGAAGTAGGGTTTGGACATCATATGAACATTGTGTTTGTACTGAAGCATATTGGCCTTCGCCAATAAGCTGATCCTGGCAGACTTGTATTCCGCTATCCCTCCATTGTCTTTCTATATTTTTAGCCTCATTACTGAACCACATTTTCCACTGGAGATTTTGTTCGGGTTCAAGAACAGCCTGTGCCAATTCCCGCCAGTCCTTTGGTATAATCCTATTACAAGTTGACCAGGTGTTTAACATTTGCTTTACATATGGGGAGTGCATGCCATAAGATGCTATTGCCTCCTTAAATCTTCGTAAGTCTAACATTTCAACTGGAACCCAAGTATTTTGTTCATTCTCTTCATCAGGTAGCTGCTGTACGGCTACTGGATAAATTAAGGGTGATTGTGTGAAAACTGGCTTTCTTTCTGTAACCTTACGATCCAATTTTGAAACAACTTCACTATTTATTTCTTCTGTCTGAATTTGAATTTCTCTATAATTCATTTTTACCGGTTTAACAAGTTTTTCTAAGACTGTTATCCTGGCACTTAAGTTGATGATCTTTTTAAATAGTAAAATGAGGATAAGAAAAGTAATAAACTGAATAATTCAATCAATATTAATCTTTTCATATAGTTGTTCCATTGTCAGAGTGCCTAAAATTTCAAACAAAGCCCAATTTTCTTCCAATGTACACATAAAGCCCATTTTTTTTTTTTAATGTAGAAAAAAATTCTCTTTTAAATAGATATGTTAATTGACTTACCAAGTCTGGGTAGAACAGTAGAATCCCAGGGAATTTCACAGCCACCTGGTGTTCGAGGTGTGAATCCAGCGAGAGAGAGAGAGAGAGAGAGAGAGAGAGAGAGAGAGAGAGAGAGAGAGAGAAAGTATAGCCGCTTGAGCCGAGTCAAGCCTTGGCTTTACAGGCAGGGGCCCTGTTCAGCAGGGCAGGTCTGAGTTGTTTGTAGCAGTTGCAAGTAGCTCCAGCTGCGGGTCAGTCAGGCCTGGGCCCTAGCTAGGCAGCCGGGCCGCCCAGGCTGGAAACCGGACCTGCCGCCAAGCCAAGCCAAGCGGTTTTTAATGAATTCTTGTCACGTTGGGCGCCAAATGTAGATGTATCCAACCTTCTTATTAAATAATAAACACAGAACCAATGCAAAGAAGAAAGCCAAGAGGTCAGAGCTAAGAGCTAAAACCTTACCCTTCCTCCTGCGGTGGTCCTACCTCTCCGAACCAGAGCTACCCCTGTGTTAAAGTCTTTATATAGAGTTCCTGTCCTGCCTTCTCATTGGTTGTAAACCCAACCACATGACCGCCTCCTCACAGCCTGTCTGTATAGGCCTCCAGGTTTTCCATGCTTGGTATTAAGATTAAAAGCATGTGTATCCAATAATGGCTGTATCCCTGAACACACAGAGACTTACCCAGCTCTGCCTACCAAGTGCTGGGATTAAAGGCGTGCGCCACCACCGCCCTGCTTTCCTATGGCTTGCTAATAGCTCTGACCCCCGGGCAACTTTATTTATTAACATACAAATAATATTTTAATACAAATAAAATATCACCATAATCATCATGCCTTAAGATTTTCTGTTATTTTAACATGAATGTCACAAAGAAATGTGGTTCTTCCAGCTCATTTGGGCCATCACTTATTCATTCATATTTATTTCATGATGTTGAGGATTCTGTTGTGTTAGTGTTTGATCCTGGGGCCTCAGCCATGAGAGGGCAATCACTCTACCATGGACCTACATCCCTGTCCAACCAGAACTTATAGTCAGTTCTGCTGTTAGTGTGTTGTTATTTTATTCTCAGGAATTTAGTTTCTGTTGAACATTGAAAGGTCGTGTGTTGTTGGCTGTAATGAAACACCACTTACTTCTTAACATGTGTGCTGCCCTTTTCATATTTCAATGCTGCTTCCTTCCCTGCATATATGTGAATATTCTTACCATTGGAGTTATACTGTCAGTTTCTCCAGACACTTTGGTCTTTACTTGGGCATTTATGTCACAAAAAAGGCATTTTTGTGTCCATTCTTTTTTGAAAAAAAAATATTCATTATGATTGGGAAAAAGTGAGTTATATTCATCAAATTGTGTTACTCATTGTTTAGCAGTGAGGCAATATCATGAGGTAAGAATTGTGTGTGTGTGTGTGTGTGTGTGTGTGTGTGTGTGTGTGTGTGTGTGTGTGTGTTAGCCATGCTAGAAATTGAGGACTATTTTTTAAAACTATTTATTTATTTTTTTATGTATGGGTGTTTTGCCTGCATGTATATCTATTCATCATGTGCATGCCCATGGAGGCTAGAAGAAGTTATCAGATCCTCTGGAACTGGAGTTACAGAAGGTTGTTAGGGTCAGTTTGGGTGCTAGGAACTAAATCCCAGGCTGCCTCTGCCAGAGCAGCAAATAGCTTTAACTACTGAGCTTTATCTCTAAGCCCTGGGATTGGTTTCTAACTTACCAAATTACATAAGAGGATACTTTCCCTTAGATCATAATATTCTACTTTTAAAACATCATCAGAGGAATAATAGTTAGATTTTTTTTTTCAAATAACTTACAGCATTATGTAGCCTCACACCTTTGTTAAGTGAAGCACCTTTTAAAGCCATTTTAACCCCAAACCAAAGCAGTGCAGGTCCTTGTGACTGTCTGCACAGACCGAGTGGATGGAGGTAGATGAGGGTCTGCAGGAGTTGGCAGCTTAGATGAGACTTGAGCACAGGCCGCTCTGGCTGACGTTGATGGAGCAGCAGTGACAGAGATGAGGGGCAATGGGGCATCAGGTGACCCAGAGGACGCTGTCTGAACACTGTGGTGACAGCAATAGTGCTCGTTCCCACACAGGCACAGACTTCCCAGAGGAGACACAGGTGAGGACCAGCTCCCCCCTTCTTAGCACACAAGATCCCACTGCTAGGAACTGGGTTGTGAGTCATCTTCAGTTTTGTTATTTGGTTTGCAGTTGAGGGGATCAGGGCTAGGTCTAGTGTATGTTGTGCAGGGCTCTGCCACTGAGCTGTCCCCTGGCCTGGGGTGAACTTGTTTCTAACTAGAGTAAAGAAAGCCCGAGTTCTTTAAACCACTTGAAGTAGAAACTGCACATGTTCGCTGCACCAGAGCTGAGGTCTCAGTTCAGGTGAACACCTTGTCACTTACTTTGGTTTGTCCCCAACCTCCCCAGGCACCTGCATTCTCTCCACCTGTGTCATCCATGTTTCAGAATCTGAACTGAGCCCTTCACTGGCCATTCCTGGTGGAGCACTGGGAGAGATCTTAGCTTTTCCAGGGTCTGTACTGTCAGAGCCTCAGACTGCAGAGACCTTAATCTTCAGATTAACACATAAGCAGTCTATTAACATGTGTGTTAATATTCTTCTAGGGACTCTGGCCAAAATGTAGTGTTTATCTCACTGGAAAGATCTGATTAGGAAACTGTATATCCTAAAATAATGCACAATGTATAGAATACTTTCTATTCCTAATGGAAATCTTTTCTTTTATTCCATTTTCTTTTTGAAAGCTAATTATCACAGTCATACTGGCTGTGATTGTGGGTACCACTTTCCGTGTCCTAAGAAGTGATTGTACAGAAGTCCAGGCCAGGTAAGCAAATTTGGATCCTGATTTTGAGAAAAATGTTGTTACTTTGTTCAAGCTTATATAAATCCATTAAGAATAGGAATTCCTGACAAGAACAGAATAAACATCTTGTCATGTAATAGAGTGTTGGTGCATTGAAGGTTGAGTGGAAGAACTCACTTTTTCACATATATTTGTGTATAAATAGTATGAAACTCTACATACTACACACTTGACATTTTAGGAGTTTTAGCTTCATGTTATGTGACTATCACCACACTCTAAATGTAGGGCATTTTTTCATCTTCCCAAATGGAAGCCCATAGCTCTGAAAGAAGACTCCACATACTACCCACTCCCGATTCCTGGTATCAACCATTCTACATTCTGTCATTTATGACTAATATGGGAACCCTGAATTGGAGCCACACAAGTATCTGTGTTTTGGTGTTCTTTGGGTTTTGTTTTTGTTTGTTTTGGCTGGCTTGTTTCCATTGCTCTAATGGCCTCAGGCTCATCAAATTGTGGCATGTGTGGGGATTTCTTGGGCTCTGTAAGGCAGAATAGTAGTCTAGTGTGTGTTTGTGTGTGTGTGTGTGTGTGTGTGTGTGTGTGTGTGTGTGTGTGTGTGTGTGTGTGCTGTGTTGCTTCCCATTCATCTGTGTCTGGAAATGTGGTTTGCTCTCACCTTTGGCAGGTGTGAACCATGCTGCTGAGTGTGCAAGTACATCTGCTTGAACCCCAGACTTCTGTTCTTTAAGGTAGAAAGCTTAATTTGCCAAATCATAGGCCACTGGGTTAATTGTTTGAGGAACTGCTGTCCTGTCTCCAACTCCACTGTACTATTTTATATCCTCACCAGCCCAACCCAAGGGCTCCAATGTGTACATCCTTCCCCAAACTTATGTTCTTTCTTGTTTTGAATAAGATATCTAACAAAAAAATAAATCACAATTCATTGGATTTTCATGAATTGTCTGCAATTTCCCATTTTAAATAGGAATGTTTTCTTTTCTTTCCAAAATTATTTCTTTAGTGCATGTATGTGTGTGGGCATGTGTGTACTACAGCATGTACATGGAGGTCAGAGGACAATTTACAAGAGCTGATCCCTCTACAACATGGGTTTCAGGATTGTACTCAAAGTCATCAAGTCATCTTTACTGCTGAGCCATCTCACTGGCCCTTCATTTTTCCTTGCTATTGAGTTACAGTTATTTTTGTTTCTGAGATGTGAGTCCCCCACCAGATACATGATCCACATACATTTTTTTCCTTCTGTGAATTTCCTTTTTATTCTGTTTATAGTGTCTTGGTGCATAAATGTTTTTAGTTTACATATTTATTCATCTTTTGTTGCTCCAGTGCCAGTTTTCTTTAATATATTTGCTTTGTTTGAATGTGAACATGGGGTAATAGGATGGGACTCAGTTTTTCCTGACTTGTCTTATAGATGTCACCTTTGTGGTCCTTGTCTAATTTGAGCTATAATGTGGCTTTTAAGATATCCTTTTGTGTTAAATCTTTTTAATGACTATAGCATATTCCAAAAATAGTTTTTAATCAGGATTACAATTTTCAGAATTTTCACCGTAATTTATGTGTGGCATACCACTGTTTGCCCAACAACCTCACTGATTGACACACACACCCTCAGGGTACCTCCCAGTGGCCACAGAGGCTTGACCATGGAGCTTCCTTGAAGGAAACTAAAGGAAGCATCTATTGTCATGGGGTGTGTGTGTGTGTGTGTGTGTGTGTGTGTGTGTGTGTGTGTGTGTGTGTAAGAGAGAGAGAGAGAGACAGAGAGAGAGAGAGAGGGAGAGAGAGAGAGAGAGAGAGAGAGAGAGGGAGAGAGAGAGAGAAGGAGAGAGAGAGAGGTCTTATATATACAGGTTTGTGTGGGCTGCACTCATGTTTATGTGAGTGTGTGCTCATGTGCATGTTGGTGAGCATACATGTATCTGCATGTGGAGGTCAGAGGTTGATGCCAGGTTTTCTTCCATGACTCTCCACTTTCTTTATCCAGGCAGGTCCCTCACTGGATCTAGAGCTCATTGACTTGGCTAGGCTGACTGGCCAATGAGCTCCAAGTGTCCACCTCTGTACCCGTCATCACTGGAGTTACAGATGAGAAGTACTGTGCCTGTGTACTTTTATATGTGTTGTAGGCATTTGAAATCAGGTCTTCATGGCTGCATGGCAGACACATTACTGAAGAGGTCACCTTCACAGCCCCATAAATCTGTTTTGATATGTGGAAAACACTGATTAATTTTGAAGAAAAGAATGAACATAAAAATTACTTCTTCTATGAATTGCCTTCTATGTGGATCAGAAGTTAGTCTGCAGTGAGATGCTCTGTACATCTGTTTCTATCTGACCTCTTTTCATATTCCTCATGGTAAAAGTCTGAATGCTTTACAAATCTGCTAGTTCTTGGTTTGTGCCCTGTGTAGATGGCACATGTTAACCTAGCAGAGCACAGACAAGACAGACAGTGTAGACACTGTCACAGGAAGCATTCATACATAAACTCTGAAAAACCTCATGTGAAAATGTTCTTGGAAAATGCAGACATAAAGAAGAGCTTTCTTACTTGTTTTGTTATTATATTCTTTTTAGAAATTGTGAAATGCTCTTAATTTGTATTTTCCACTTTCTCTACTACCAGTATTTTATAAGAAGTTGGAGTATGTGGCAATGGCCTTTGCACGTGGTTTATTTCTGTTGTCCTGATTAGTGGTTGACTCTTTGGGTTAGTGTTCTGGTTAGTTTTTTGTCAACTTGGAACAGTCAGGGTCATGTGGGAGAAGGAACCTCAATTAAGAAGATTCATCTATCAGATTGACTTGTAGGCAGTCTGTGGGACATTTTCTTAATTAGTGATGAATGTGGGAGGGGCTAGGCCACTGGGAACAGGGCCACCTCTGGGCAGGTGATTCTGAGTTGTTTAAGAAAAGCAGGCAGAATAAGTCATGGGGAGCAAGCCAGTAAAGAATACTCCTCTGTGGCTTCAGCTTTCATCCCTGCCTCCAGAATCCTGCCTTGAATTCCTGTCTGACTTTCCTTGGGGATAGACTGTGACCTCATATACATAAGCCAAATAAATTCCATTCTCCCTAAGTTGCTTTTGGTCAGGGTGTTCACCACAGTAAAAGAAACCTAAGTAGGACAGTTCAAAACACTTCCTCACCATCATCTATAAAATAAAGCTATTAAATTAATCTCAGGGTCAATATCAATATTTACTTCATCAGTAATGTTCAAGAGGCCAGAGATGCTTCTCATTATTGTATCCAGCAAAGCCTTTGTACTTTGCCCAACTGTATAACTAGAAACTGTGTTTGAATTTTGTGGCATATGAACTTCTTTGGCTCAACAACATTATAGGGTTGAGGTGGTAGCCAAACATTAAGGAGAAGTCATTGAAAGAAATAATTGGACATAGACATTTATCCTGTGCATACTTATATGCACATTTAAAATCATTTACCCAAAATGCTAGTGAGGTCTGATGTTCATTGGAATGCTATGCACGGTAATCAAGTTAAGGAATTTAAGTGTCTACCATCACATAAATGATAAAGAAAATGTGACTCACCAGGCTAACAGAATGGGTACGTAAACAGGATCCCATCCTTCTGCCGCATTTAAGAAACACACCTAAACTTCAAAGACAGATACTACCTCAGAGTAGAGGGTTGGGAAAAGACTTTGCAATCAAATAGACTTAAGAAGCAAGCTGGTATAGCTATCCTAATATTTAACTAAATAGACTTCAAACTAAAATTAATCAAAAGAATTGGAGAAGTACATTGCATATTCATCACAGGAAAAATCCACCAAGATGAAGTCTCAATTCTGAACATTCATTCCCCAAATAAAGGGGCACCTGTAGCTGGAGTTTTCCTGCCTGGCCCACAGTCAGGACAAATCTCTCTCACCTGCCAGTCCCACAGCCCCTCAGATCCAACCAAGTAAACACAGAGACTTATATTGGTTACAAACTGTATGGCCGTGGCAGGCTTCTTGCTAACTGTTCTTACAGCTTGAATTAATCCATTTCCATTAATCTATACCTTGCCACTTGGCTCGTGGCTTACCGGTATCTTCACATGCTGTTTGTCATCGTGGCGGCTGGCAGTTTCTCTCTGCCTTAGCCTTCCACTTCCCAGCTTTTTTCTCCTCCTTGTCCCGCCTATACTTCCTGCCTAGCCAATGGCCAATCAGTGTTTTATTTATTGACCAATTAGCAACACATTTGCCATACAGAACATCCCACAGCAGGCACCCACATATGTAAAAGAAATATTACTAAGACTTAGTACATCAAACCCCACACACCAATAGTGGGAGACTTCAACACCCCACTCTCACCAATGGACATGTATGCCAGACAGAAACTTAATGGAGAAATAAGGGATCTAGCAGATGTTATGACTCAAATGGACTTAATATATATCTACAGAACATTCCCCCCAACACAAAAGAATATACCTTCTTCTCAGCACCCTATGGAACGTTCCCTAAAATCAACCCCATACTCGATCATAAAGCAAATCTCAACAGATACAAAAAAATTGGAATAACCTCCTGTGTTTTATCAGACTACCATGGCTTAAAGTTAGATTTTAACAACAACAATTACACAAAGCCTACAGTCTCATGGAAACTGAATAATGCTCAACTGAATCACCAATGGGTCAAGGAAGAAAGAAAGAAATAAATTAAAGATTTCCTAGAATTCAATCAAAATGAGTGTACAATAAACCCAAACTTATGGGGCACTATGAAAGCAGTGTTAAGAGGAAAGTTCATAGCACTAAGTGCCCACAGAAAGAAGTTGGAGAAATCTCACACTAGTGACTTAACAGCACACCTGAAAAAACAAAAAGAAGGAAACTCATCCAGGAGGAATAGATGCCAGGAAACAATCAAATTGAGAGCTGAAATCAATAAAATAGAAACAAAGAGAATACAAAGAATCAATGAAACAAAGAGTTGGTTCTTTGAGGAAATCAACAAGGTAGACAAGACCTTATCCAAACTAACCAAAAGGCAGAGAGAGAACATCCAAATTATGAAAAGGGGGACATAAGAAGAGACAACAAGGAAATCCAGAGAATCATCAGTTCATAGTTCAAAAACCTGTACTCCACAAAATTGGAAAATCTAAAAGAAATGGACAATTTTCTGGGTAGGTACAACATACCAAAATTAAATCAAGACAAGATAAACAATTTAAATAGACCTATAACCCCAAAGGAAATATAAACAGTCATTAAAAGTTTCCCAACCAAGAGAAAAAAAGGAAAAAAAAAGCCCAAGACCAGAGGATTTTGATTCAGAAATTTACCAGAATTTCAAAGATGAGTTAATACCAATACTCCTCAAATTATTCCACACAATAGAAACAGAAGGAACATTACCAAACTCTTTTTATGAGGCTATAGTTACCCTGAAACCCAAACCACACAAAGATGCAACAAAGAAAGCGAATTACAGACCAATCTCCCTTGTGAACATTGATGCAAAAATACTCAATAAAATAGTAGCAAACTGAATCCAAGAACACATCAAAAAACTTATCCACCATGACCAAGTAGGCTTCATCCCAGAGATGCAAGGGTATTTCAACATACGAAAATCTGTCAATGTAATAACCATATGAACAAACTGAAAGAAAAAACCACATGATCATCTGATTAGATGCTGAAAAAGCCTTTGACAAAATTCAACACCCCTTCATGATGAAGATCTTGAGGAGAACAGGAATACAAGGAACATACCTAAATATAATAAAGGCAATTTACAGCAAGCCAACAGCCAACATCAAATTAAATGGAGAGAAACTCAAATCAATCCCACTAAAATCAGGAACAAGACAAGGCTGTCCACTCTTCCCATATCTATTAAATATAGTACTTGAAGTTCTAGCTGGAGCAATAAGACAACAAAAGGAGATCAAGGGGATACAAATTGGAAAATAAAAGTCAAACTTTCACTCTTTGCAGATAATATGATAGTATACATCAGTGACCCCAAGAATTCTACCAGGGAACTCCTACAATTGATGAACACCTTCACTAATGTAGGAGCATACAAGATTAGCTAAAAAAAAATCAGTAGCTCTCCTTTATACAAATTATAAATGGACCAAGAAAGAAATCAGAGAAACATCACAATTTACAATAGCCACAAATAATATAAAATACCTTGGGTAACTCTAAGGAAGTAAAAGATCTGTATGACAAGAACTTTAAGTCTCTGAAGAAAGGAATTGAAGAAGATATCAGAAAATGGAAAGATCTTTCATGCAATTGGATAGGTATGATTAACATATTAAAATGGCAATCTTACCAAAATCAATCTACAGATTCAATGCAATCCCCATCAAAATCCCAGCACCATTCTTCACAAACCTGGAAAGAACAATGCTCAACTTCACATGGAAAAACAAAAAACCCAGAATAGCTAAAAGAATCCTGTACAATAAAGCAACTTCTGGAGGTATCACTATCCCTGACCTCAAGCTGTACTATAGAGCTTTAGTAACAAAACAGTTTGGTATTGGCATAAAAACTGACATGTGGACCAATGGAATAGAAATGAAGACCCTGACATTAATCCATACACCTGAAAACAGATTTTTTTCCAAAGAAGCCAAAACTGTACAATGGAAAAAAGAAAGCATCTTCAACAAATGGTGCTGGCATAACTGGATGTCAAAATATAGAAGATTGCAAATAGATCCATATCTATCTATCTCCATGCACAGAATTCAAGTCCAAGTTGATCAAAGACCTTAATGTAAATCCAGATAACTGAACCTGATAGAAGAGAAAGTAGGAAGTAGCCTTGAACACATTGGCATAGGAGACCACTTCCTAAATATAACACCAGCAGCACCGACACTGAGAGCAACAATTAATAAATGGGACCTCCTGAAAGTGAGAAGTTTCTGTAAGGCAAAGGACATGGTCAATAAGACAAAACAACAGCCTATGGAATGGGAAAAGATCTTCACCAATCCCACATCTGACAGAGGGCTGATCTCCAAAATATATAAAGAATTCAAGAAATTAGACAGCAAAATACCAGACAATCCAACTAAAACGTGGGGTACAGATCTAAACAGAGAATTCTCAAGAGAAAAATCTCAAATGGCTGAGACATTTAAGGAATTGCTCGACATCTTTAGTCATCAAGGAAATGCAAATCAAAATGACTCTGAGATACCATTTTACACCTGTCAAAATGGCTAAGATAAAAAACACTGATGACAGCTTATGTTGGAGAGGATGTGGAGCAAGGAGAACACTCCTTTACTGTTGGTGGGAGTGCAAACTTGTACAGCCACTTTGGAAATTAGTATGGCAGTTTCTCAGAAAATTGGGAATAAGTCTTCCTCAAAACCTAGCTATACCACTCTTGGGCATACACCCAAAGGATGCTCAATCATACCACAAGGAAACTTGCTCAACTATGTTCACAGCAGCATTATTTGCAATAGCCAGAACCTGGAAACAACCTAGATGCCCCTCAGCTGAAGAATGGATAAAGAAAATGTGGTACGTATACACAATGGAGTACTACTCAGCAGTAAAAAGCAATGACATCATGAAATTTTCAGGCAATTGGATGGAACTAGAAAATATCATCCTGAGTGAGGTAACCCAGACTCAGAAAGACAAACATGGTATGTACTCACTTATAAGTAGATACTAGATGTAAAGCAAAGGGTAACCAGACTATAACCCACAACTCCAGAGAAGCTAGCTAACAAGGAGGACCCTAAGAGGGACACATTGATTGCCCTGGGAAGGGGAAATAGATAAGATCTCTTTGAGTAAACTGGGGATGAGGGGGAGCAATAGAGTGTAGGGTATGGGTGATTAAAACATAAGGGAATGGGATGGTCAAGCTGGAACAGGGATGGAGTGGGAGAGCAATGAAAGAGATACCATCATAGAGGGAGACATTGTGGGGATAGGGAGAAACTGGGTGCTAGGGAATGTAGAGTATTGGTAAGACTTCTATGATAGTCAAACTTGTAGTCATGTTAGCTAAGTTTTCTAGGTATACATAGATATATTTCAATTAGGTAGGTAATCTTCAAACACTTCAAAGACCTCCAGATTATGGCATTTAAAACTGTTTTAAAAACAGACTTTCTGCACAGTGAAACACATCTGCTCCTGACAACACCAATTTACTTCAAAGAAAAAGATGAGCATCGAAGACACTCCATATGGAGTTTATCTTTTTCTTGGCAAAAATAGCCATTTGGGCAAGAAATTGTTCTTGCCTGGACTCCTTGACAAAATGTTATATTGACTGGACATGCAGGACCCATAGGAAGGTGACCATTGAACTTTGCAAGGCAAAATGGTCCTTCAGGTTCCTGCTTCACAGAATAAACTGCCAGACATTGTACAGGATACAGAGAAAAGTGACTGAGAGACTCTAGGCCTGTGGGCTAAAGATGGATGCTCCAACATTGCAGAGGAACTTTGGATGACTGTCCACATAAACAGTTGTCTCTGTCATTCTAGACTTTTGGAAGTTTCTCACAATGCTCTTCCTGTTTACTTAAGTTATAGTATATCCTTCTGAGGTCTTTGATGTAGCTGAAGATTTGATTGTTATAATTTCCTTGGTTATGATAAAGGATAAATTAGATATGAAACCTTAGACTCACAAATATAGGATAGATAGGATATCTTCTTTAATTTTGCCAAATACAAATAAACTAGATGTTGTAACTATAATTCTTGCTTGATAACTCTTTTGTTATATGTAATTTTACTATGCTAAAGTTAAAACCTTCCTTTTGACTAGAAAGAAAAAGGGGAAATGATGGCTGATGTTGTTCTGTATGCTATGAATGTGTTGCTCTGATTGGTTGATTTAAAAAAAAGGCTGTTTGGCCAATGGTGAGGCTGAAAAAGGTTAGGCAGGACATTCCAAGTAGAGAGAGAGAGGAAGGAAAAAAGAGAGCAGAGGAGACGTGTTAGCCATCACCAGAAGAAGCAAAATGTAGAGTACTGTTAAGCCACAAACCACATGGCAAAGTATAGGTTTATAGAAATGGGTTAATTTAAGATGTAAGAGTTAGCTAGTGAGAAGCCTGAGCCATTAGGCCATACAGTTCATAATTATATAAGCCTCTGTGTGTTTATTTGGGTGTGAGCAGCTGTGGACTGGGAGGGACACAGGAAAACTTTCAGCTACAAGGGGAGTTCCCAGAATCCACAAGGATGACCCCAGCTTAAATTACTAGCAATAGTGGAGAGGGTACCTGAACTGGCTTATCCCGGTCATCAGATTGTTGAATACCCTAACTGTCATCTAGTAACTGATGGAACAGATGCAGAAATCCACAACCAAGAACTAGGATGAGCTCCAGGAGTCCAGTCGAAGGGAGAGAGAAGAGGGATTCTATGAGCAAGGGGCATCAAGACCATGATGGGGAAACCTACAGAGACAACCAAATGAAGCTAGTGGGAACTCATGAACTTTAGACCAATAACTGTAGAGCCTCCTTGGGACTGGACTAGGTCTTCTGCACAAGTGAGACAGTAGTATAGCCTGATCTGCTTAAGGGTTCCCCTTGCAGTAGGATCAGGATCCCTTCCTGGTGCATGAGCTGGCTTTTTGGAGCCCACTACCTATGGTGGGACACCTTGCATAGCCCTGATGCAAGAAAAGGGGCTTGGACCTGCCTCTACTGAATGTACCAGGCTCTGCTGACTCCCCATGGGAGGCCTTACCTTGTTGGAGGAGGGAATGAGGGATAGGTTTGGGGGGGGAAGGTTGGGGAGGGGAGGATGGAGGAGAGAGGAATCTGTGGTCAGTCTGTAAAATGAATAAAAAAAATTCTTAATAAAAATAAATAATAAAGAAAATGTGACTCAAAATGTTGCTTATCTTTAAAATGGGAATATGCAACAATATGATTAGAATTGAAGATTTGAAGAACATCATGCAAAGTAAAATAGTTCAAACCTAGAACAACAAACATGTTTCACTTAGATGTGAATTATGAAGCAATTTACCTCCATGTAGCATAGTGTATACTTTGCCAGGGCAGTGGGGAAAGAGTGTAAAATCTGATAAACAGGAGAAGTAAGATTTTTTTTCCTTTGAGATAAACTGCGCAGCACATTCAATCCAACAAATTTTAATACACACTTTGAAGTTTCTGAGAATATATTTCTAGTGCATTACCATAAAAATGGTGTATATTTATAGTGATGGGCAACATCTAATTTAGTTTGATATAATTATTTCACAAAATTGTTAATGAATAATATTGGTTTTATAACTTCAATATGTAGCTATAGGTTGTCAATCTATAATTATGATATCTAAAAAAATCAGATAAGAAAGTAGATGTTGTACATATGGTTAAGTATAGCTAGGGCCATAACTTTCCCTTTCTAAGTTCTTGGTTTTGTTGATAAAATATATGAAAGTAAGCTCAGATGAAACTTGAGGACAACTCATTGGAGACAGAGAGAGAAAGAAGGCCCTGAGCACCAGGGAACAGGTATGTGTGAGAATGAAAGAGCGGGGGGGGGGGGGGGGGAGAGAAAGTTGTGCATTTAGTAGAATAAAGCCTTGAAAACAAGACTGGCTCATTAGGAGAGGAGGAGAGAGCCAGGTCTTCTGCTCTATGCTTGGTCATGGGGTGCTCATGTCAGGTCCTCTGCTCTTGTTTGGTGCTTTGAGGCCACAGTTATGACTTGACAGTCCCAGAACTTGTCATGTAGCCCAGGCTGGCTTTAGTTTAGGTCCTCTTCTCTGTTTGGTGACCGAGTGTGCAAGTTCTCCACTCTATTATTGGACATGGAGTGCTCAGGTTCTCTGCTATATGTTTGGACCTTTGAAGCAGGGCTACAGTTGTCATGTAGCCCAGGCTGGCCTTGGTCTGCAGCAGTCCTCATGCCTCTGTCTCCCAAGTTCCAGGAGTTTGGAAGTCTTGCTTCCTGCTCTTCTTGGAGTCTTACCCTTTCTTAGGTTGTCTTTCTTTTCCATTGTTTTTCTTTAATCTGGCCTTTGGTAGAATATAAAATGGAGTTTTTCTTTAATGTAGAAGGAAACCTAGTCTCCAACAAGGCCCCCCATCATCTTATCTGGATATCTAACCACCACTGTGTACCTAGATAAAGAGAGTCACTGACCTCTGACTGTCAGTTGAGAAGGTGTTATGTAGCTGGCTGTTAGGACACAATCATGCATCTGTCTAGAGGAACTTGACATGTGTGTCCAGGAAACAGATAACTGCAGAGGGCCTTTTATTCCCCTCCTCCTGCTTACCATCCGCTATCACAAGAACACAAATTACATCTTCATAAATAAGCATGACTGAGTTTATTTTTTGAGCTCTTTAGAAACCATGCAGGAAGTTGTTGGCCTATTTGAGGGATAATCAAGGCTTTAAAGATATTTCTACAGTCCATGTCTATAGTAAGCTGTTGAGTAGAGATTCCTCCACTGTTCCATGTTTTCATTCTTATTCTTCTGTAAATCAACACAGCCAACTAAATACGAAAACTCCTTGGAGTTTTATTAATCTTTATGTTTCTCTCTTTATACATTAGAAATGATGCTTACCAACTTTGTTAGTTAAATTGAAATGATGGGTTGGGCTGCCATGATTGAATATCACAGGCTCAGTAAATTTAAAAGTAAATGTTTCTCCACACTGCAGTGGGAGAGTCTGAGGTGAGGATTCTCTCCCAGGCTCTTCCTGTCTGGCCACCTTCTCTCAGCTCTCTCCTGGCAGACACTACATTGCTGTTTCTTCCCTAAGTTTAACACAGATCACATATGATGCTCCAATCTCATGATTTCAATTAAGACTAATGTACTCCTAAAAGACATACTCTACGATCATTATATTAATGGTCATTATCTAATTGTTGGATTTTAGAGGACACACTTTGATTAATAGATACCTCTGTGGAGATAGAGAAGATGAATAACTCACTCAACTCATACCATCCAACATTTTTTACCAGAACAATTCCACATTATCCTTGTTTGTTTTTTAAATACTTATTTTATTTTTATGTGTATGACTGTTGCCTGCATAGATGTATGTGTACCATGTATGTGCCCTGAGACCTGTGGAGATCAGAAGAAGGCATCATATCCACTGGAACTGGAGTGACAGGTAGTTGTGAACCACCATGTGGGTGCTGGCAGCTAAACCTTGGTCCTTTGCAAGAGCAACAACCACTCCTCACTGCTGAGGCATCTCTCCAGTCCTGCTTTTTTTTTTTTTTTAAATATCTTTGTGATGTTTTGTATATAGAGAACAAGCTCACCTGGGATAAAACCATTCTAATGTTGAATTTGCTGTTTCTTTTGCCTCTTTTCTCTCTGGCCAGAGCCAGCCTGCTCTTCTTGCTCACAGGCTTTGAATGTGTCAGGAGCTTGTCTACCAGGCAGCTCTTCATGATCGACTGGGATCGCTTTCTGTGAGTAGCTCCTGCTCCAGGAGAAAGCATTGGGGACCAGTGATCAAGTTGCTTAAATTCATAGTGAACCTAGAATGTTATCTCACGAAATCCCAGTATTTTCCACCCCCTTTTTATTTGTTTAGTTGAAAAGTAAAGAAATTATAAAAGTTTGTGTTTACCATTGTTGTGGCACCAGGTGTTTGGAAGTATGTAAAGAAATGACTAATATTAATAAAAAATGGATGGGAAATCAAGAGCAGAGGGGTCTGCTGCTCAGTGAAGTTTCAAATTTGGGGTGTGGTCACCAGATCTCAGTGCTGAGAACAGTACAGTAGTAGGGCCTAAAAATCACTGGAAATTTATAACCTCCCGAAGAAAGATGTCAGGGGTTCCACAGAGCTGAAGTGTGGTGGGTTCAGCAGCACATTGGAGTTGGAGAGGTACACCTGCACAAGAATGAGAGTCTCCTCTGGATGGAGGGCTGGAAAGAGCCAGACAGCAGCTGTGTAGAAAAGGGCTGTTTATCTCCTGTGCTTTTCAAACATGGAAAGAAACTTCCTGGTAGCCTATGCTTAGGATTCAATTCTCTCAGAGATGGCCAAGATTTGCCTCCAAGTACATGCCCAGGAGAGGAGTCCTCAGAGAGGAGCTGAGGGCCTCGTTCAGTAGTTAGAGTGCTTGCTTTGTGTGCCTGAAACCCTGTGTTAGATTCACAGTACCACAAAACCCTGAGCGTGGCTGTATTCCTGCACTTGGGGCCAGAGTAGAGGCAGGAGGATGGTCATCCTTGCCTGCATATGAAATTTAAGGTTAGCCTATACTGGTGAGTCTGTAACAAACAAAACAAAACAACAAAACAAAAACCCCACAGAGATACAATGAAGACACTGGGAGGGGAAGAGCTTAGGATCTGAAAGGGCTGGAAGGGAAAGGATTAGATTTGGTATCTGGTAAAGATTCACAGTTGTACAGAGAGATTACTGAGGAGTACATCTGTCCTAAAGTGAGAGTAGCTGGAGAGAAGGATGTTGTGTCCTGAAGCTGCATTGTGACCTCAGAGTGACAGTGTTACCTTCTTCATGAGAACTGAAAGGAGAGAAGTCTCCATGACCACTGTCTGAGGTGAGGTAGGAATGAGCTGCTCCTCAGGGACTCTGAGTAGAGTGGACACATCGGGCTGTTTCCCTGGAGGGGCTGTTGTGTGACCAGAGTGGACAAAATGGGGAGAGTTCTCTGATGGAGAGAGTCATGGTGAGAATGTCATCAGGATGCTGGCCTAGGGATGCTGGTCCCTAAAATGGGGACGTGCATGGGAGTCAGCCTGGAGCACAGGGCACAGTGTCCTGTTAGGCTCCCTATGGTGGCAGAAGTCAGCTTAGCCAGCATCTCTCCTGTGCCTTCTGGACTAACCTAAGGATGTATAATGTGATCTTTGTCTCTGTAGACATGAGCATACCAGTGGATACTACAGAGTGCCACCATATTTCCTTGGGAAATTGCTGGGTGAGCTGGTACCCAGGTTGTTATTACCAAGTATTATATTTACTGTTATAGTATTCATCATAGTAGGTAAGTGTCAAAGCAAGAGAATGTGTCTTTACTCTTGGGGGAGCGTGTTTTGGTTTGTACAACTGTGGCAAGTCTAAAGTAGAAAAGCATGAGTAGAAAAGCACGTCTCCACTGTGTGTCATCTAAAACAGGTGTTCAGTGTGAGGAAAGTCTCCAAGACTTGTTCACAAAATACTACAAAAGCTGTTATGAAACTGTTTTTACGAGAGATTCTGTGTATTATAATGAATGTAGAAATAATGTACTCATTTGAGACAGTGCCAAAGAAGCAAGATCAGTTATGAGATATCTATCTATAGGTATTGTTAAAGATTTATTTTTCTTTTATTTATGCATTTGAATCTCTGTCTCTCTCTGTCTTTCTCTATCTCTCTCTGTCTCTCTGTCTCTTTCTCTTTCTCTGTCTCTGTCTCTCTCTCTCTGTCTGTGTGTGTGTATGTGTGTGTGTGTGTGTGTGTGTGTGTGTGTGTGTGTGTGTGTGTGTATACACTAAGTGAATGCAGTTCTTGGGAAAGCCAGAACAGTTTGTGAGATCTCTTGGAATTGGAGTTACAGGAGAATGTGAGCCACCATGTGGGTGCTGGGAACATAATCTAGGGCTTTTGTAAGAATATTATATGCTCTTAGTCAGTGAGCCATCTCTCTAACCCAGCTGTATATTTTCCTATGTTTCTGTGTAAGTGTCTACATATGCAAATAAAATATTGAGACATGGATAATGTCTCATAAATATGTACATGTTTGTAAAATATTTAAATGTATACATTATCTTCCTCTACCAGCTTACAAAGAGAGAGGACAGTAAATTTGGTGTTTTTGAAATTTTATAATATAAATATTATTTAAAATATGTGCACAGACTGACATATGAATATGGTTAAGCTTCATTCTAGACTGTTTAAAATTTCTATAATTTTTGCACATGCCCACACACTCACATAGACACACACATATACATACATAGAGACATACACACACACAGGCACACTCACACACACAGATACACACAGACACACACACACAAACACAGACAAAGATAAGCACTGATAAAGCTTAGACTTTGTTTTATAAGAGATTTATTATTCAGAACCACCCATTTAGGCCATGGGATGGCTATGGGAAATGTGCTTGTCCTGCAAGCCTGACAACATAAATTTGATCCTCAGAATCCACAGTGGAAGAGAGAATCACTCAAGAAAATTGTCCTTCAACTCCCTAGCACATGCACACCATGGCAATTACACAGCATAGCACATGCACACCCATACCCACACATGTACTGCACACAGCACAATAATGAGATAATAACAATAACTTTTAAAACAATTAGACATGGAACTCAGCTCCCCCATGATCTAACTTGTCTCTGTAACTGTTTTAAAAACACAGGACTGTGTATGACTCATAGTATTAGCTCTATAAAGATTACAAATCAGCTTGTGGAACCCATTGCCTTCCTGCATAGCAGTTACATGGTGATTTCCTAGGGAACACTAAAGTTGGAGGCACCCTCCTGGCCTCTAGATGTCAAAACCACTGCAAGGTTGTTTAATTCTTGCCTTAGTTAGGTTTCTATTGCTGATAAACACCATGACCAGAACCAGCTTGGGGAGGAAAGGGTTTATTTCATCTTATAGTTCAATGTACTTCTAGAAGGGAAGTCAGGGCAGGAACTCAGGGCAAGAACCGGAGGCAGGAAGTGAAGCAGGGGACATGGAGAAATGCTGCTTACTGGCTTGATCATAATGACTTCTTCAGTCTGATTTCTTACTGAACCCAGGACCACCTGCCTAGGGATGGCATCATCCACAGTTGTCTAAGACCTCCCACATAAATAATTCATGAAGAAAATGCCCCCACAGGCTTGCCTACAGGCCAATCTAACACAAGCATTTTCTTCATTAGGGTTATCTTTCCATATGACCCTAGCTTGTGTTAAATTGACAAAAACTAACCAGCACAGTACTAGTCCCAATTACCTTATTAATGCAATTATAATAAATACAAGACAATATGGACATGAACACTTTCTACTGGTAATTCTTCTGTGAGAGAAGGCAGTAGAATTTTGGGCAGTTGTATTGCCTGTAGCTCTATGCTGTGGAATGTTCTGTATGGCAAATGTGTTGCTAATTGGTTAATAAATAGAACACTGATTGGCCATTGGCTAGGCAGGAAGTGTAGGCGGGACAAGGAGGAGAATAAAGCTGGGAAGTGAAAGGCTGAGTCAGAGAGACGCTGCCAGCTGCCACAATGAGAAACAGAATGTGAAGATACCGGTAAGCCACGAGCCATGTGGCAAGGTATAGATTAATGGAAATGGATTAATTTAAGCTGTAAGAACAGTTAGCAAGAAGCCTGCCACGGCCATACAGTTTGTAACCAGTATAAGTCTCTGTGTTTACTTGGTCGGGTCTGAGTGGCTGTGGGACTGGCGGGTGACAGAGATTTGTCCTGACTGTGGGCCAGGCAGGAAAACTCCAACTACAGCTCTACACGTCAGGATCTCATAAATTGCTCATAATTATGTCTTAGAGAATAGACATTATATTGAAAGATGTTTGTGGCAAGAATAAAAATAAAGCCATATAATTATGCTGGAGAGGCTCATTGGTTAAGAGCACATGCTGTTCCTTCAAAGTCCCCAAATTTGGTTCCCAGCACCCACATCATCAGGCACATCAGGCAGCTTTTACTACAGCTCTAGGGGATATGATGCTCTCTTCTGGCCTCCAAAGGAAACTGCACACTTATGGCATACATTCCCACAGATACACATTAACATACACATGAGTAAAAATAGAATAAATCTTTTAAAAAATGTATAACAACTTTGTGTACTCACATGGAAGAAAGCAATTAAACTGAAGACCCAGAGTAGTAGGGTGGCTATAAAATTGTGACTGGTCTTTTTGGTGATTGAAGTATTATTTGAAAACTGTACAGTTGTCTGGTGTTAGGTAGCTGGACTGACCCCACTTTTTTCTTTCTAAGGAGTAAGAACAGATGTGAATGGTTTCTTCACTATGATATTTACCATCATGATGTTGGCTTGTTCTGCCAGTTCCCTGTCTCTGTCTTTAAAAACAAGGGAGAATGCAGCAGCTGTACCAATACAACTCATGGCTGTCTATTTTATATTCATGCTGGTGAGTGTGAATTGTGTTTTTCTAAGAGGAAAATTTTCCTTGTGTTCGTTATTGCACATGGACATGCTTGACACATCAGTACTTGGGACATGAGACCTTATGTTAAAGCTTATTATGGTCTGTAGGAGAGAAGGAGCCGCCTTTCCTCCTAGGCTTTGTGGATCCTGCTCTGATGTCAGTACCATGATGTGGTTAACGTGACCTTTGTAGTGAACTCTTACCAGACATTTCTTGGGATCATATTACAAAACCATAATCAATTGGATCTTCAAAAAAGTGATGTGTTTGGCTGATTCCCCCAGAACCAGGCAGATTGCAGCCTTTCTTTCATGCTGGTGTGAGAGACTTGTCTGCTGTATTAACCACAGCAGAGGTGATTCAGATTATTCAGTAGTCTAACGGGAAGCAAAGGTCATGGTTAATGTAAGTGTTCATCACCATGAGTCTATCTCAGGACTCACTTGTATTCTGTAAAGGGTTAGAAATAGTGGAAGATTCCAGACTCCTAAGTATTAATCAGTCTCCTGAATTAGCATACTTCTGCTCTTCTTTCTATAATTGGTTACCCTGTCTTAATCTTTCAAGCACCTAAATTACACACAGTTGGTGGTGTTGTTGGAGAGGTTCTGGAACCTTTGGGAGGTAGAGACTTGATGGGGAAGCTGTCCCTGTGCATGCTTCGGGGCTTCGGGTCTTTATAGTCTTGTCCCTCTTCCATCCCATCTCTGCTTTGCACTGTCAATGAAGATGTGAGCCTTCAACTTCCTCTCCCACTTCCTAGCCTGCTGCCTGCTACCATGCCTCCCTGCCGGGATGGCCTCTTGTCACTCTGGAAAACTTAGACCAAAGGAACTCTCTCTTCTACAGGTTCCCTGATCATGGTGTTGTGTCACAACAGGAGAGTGACAGCTGCATTTCCTGTCACTCCCTCCATTCTCCCCTCCCTGACTCATGCTTTGTTCTGCTTTCTGTAAACCCTGGGTCTACCTAGCCCTGCCCATGTGTGCCGGTGTTTAGGGCCATCTACTGCAGCATGGGTAGGCTCTCAGGGGCCACATCCATCAGCTGCCAATAGCTACTCATGTAGGTGTAGGACTGTAGATTAATTTCTAAATGGTTTTAATAAATAAAAAAACCCTCAGGTGCCAGATATTGGAGTGAGTTCTAAAAGATCAGAGAGACAGAACAAGCCACAGCAAACCTCACCTTGACAACTCCTCATCTGATCCTGTTTCCACGAATCTTCAGACTGAAAGCTTTTGAGATCCTTTTCCAAACAGATCTCAGCTGAACTGCTGCTAAAAGCTTAAAAGCCTAAAAAGCCTCTAGTTCCTGGTCCTCATGATTATATATTTTTCTGCTTCCTGCCATCACTTCCGGGGATTAAAGGTGTGTGTCACCATGCCTGGCTGTTTCCAGTGTGGCCTTGCACACACAGAGATCCCGATGGATCTGTGCCTGCCAAGCAATAGGATTAAAGGCATGTGTGCCACCATTTTCTGCCCTCTATGTCTATCTAGGGACTGTTCTGTTCTCTGACCCCAGATAAGTTTATTAGGGTGCACAATATATTGGGGGACACAATACCACCACATAGGACTTCATGTCCACCTCTCCCCTCCATGCAGGGATTTTGTCTGACTTGCTCTTGTACAGGTGTTCCCATGTTGTCACACTGTACTGCATTCCTATGTGTCACTTCCCAATAGTGACAGGAAAACTCTGTTTTGTTATAGTTCTCCACGGCCTCTGGCTCTTACAATCCCTTTAGCCTCTTATATCATCATTCTTGATCCTTGGGAGGAGGGGTGTGATACACAGATGTCCCATTCAAGGCTGGATGCTCTGTAGTCTCTTTTCTCTGTATGGTGACCTCTGGTAGGTCTGTGTTAATCACTGTCTCCTGCAAAAGGAAGCTTCTCTGATGAAGGTCTGAGATGTACTAATCTATGGGTGTCAATACAACTCATTAGAAGTCAGTTTAATACCACATCCATTTAGAAGAGTAACAGTAGATTCTCCTCTGGGACCTATGACTCAACTAGACACAGCATCATAGATGATTTCTATCTTGTAGAGCAGGTCATAAATACAATCAGAAAATGAATGGTCTGTCACTGCCATTATAATAGTATATCCAGTGCCCCCCATATATTTCCTTCACCACAGAAAAACAAAAAGCAGAAAATATCCAGGTGTGATGGTCATTGTTTTAGCATACTTGCAACTTCATTCCATATCCCCTGGAATCCCCTCCCCCATATTTCAGCATTTCTAGTTAACTGCCCATAGTTACAACACCCAATCAAGATGTAAGTCACCATATACAAGAGACAAACAGTAAACAGATGGAAAGTTCTGCTCCGTCATATTCAGGATTGGACTAGTAAAGGAAGCCTTGGCATTCTGATTCTTAGAACTAAAAGCCTGAAACATCCTTGGGCGCTCCTTTTGGGGTATGGTGATAGTGTTTTCACCTCCCTCATTGCTGGGGTGCTGGACTCCCAGGGCACGGGGCAGTAGACAAACATGGTGCTGTGGACCAGTCCATCTGTAGGAGATGGGCTCTGCTGCCATCCCAGAGCAAGGACCCCACAGCACAGAGGAAAGAACAAGGGCAAGGAACCATGTCAAGGAGTTCTGCCCATTGTTAGTTCTGGTCCTCCTACCCCAGAGTGCAGAATGGAAGCCTAGTCACCTTCCAGAGCCCAGAACTGCCTGAGCATTGTTATGGAAGATTTTAAAAAATGAAATGCGGATCTACATTGACTGCAGTGCATTGGGTGGAGGGTTAAAGAGGATTGAATGTGTATGTATAAATAATATGGGTGAAGCCTATGTGATCCCTCCCATTTTCCTTTCTCATGTGTGATTATATATTTAAGAGGGGAATATGGCTTCTGGGAATAAGTTTTTATAATTCATTTCTTTCCTATATGTCTGTAATTTGTACTTAGAAAGCTCCCAACATTTCCATGTTTGTCATGATGTTTTTTCACAGCCACAGGAAAGGAGCTAAGACAACTGGTTATCGTATAAAGTTTCTAAATGGGACCTGAAAACTAGTTACAGAGCCAAATGTTGTATTTTCTGAGGAAGCATTTGGTCAGGGGCAGTCTGAATGCACACACACAGTCATTGTTTTACATACTCTACTAAACCTAAGACTACATAGGACAAGTTTTGTGTGAACTTCAGAGCTGTCCCTTATTCTTCCTTGTTCATCATTCATAATATCTACATAAATTAGATATTGTGAGGAATCTAAAGAGGATTTTAAATGTGTAGGATGGATGTATTTAAAGTTTAAAGGGTGTGCATAGGTTACATGCCCTTTTAAAGATAAACAGCATAAGCATCTGAGGGTTTGGCTCCTGCAGAGTAGAGTGGCAGATCCTTCTTTTAAAAACCATAAAGAGCCTTGGCTTTGCAAAGAGTGAAGAATTCTGTTTAGAGTTAACTGAAAGAATGTTTTAAAGAGGTGGTGTGAGCAGAAATAGTTAGAAGGATGAAGAGGTCTTGAAGAGGGAGGATCTTGTCTAGAATTCTTAGTCACAGGACTGGTTCTAATTGGTGTTTCTATTCTTTGTAGTATATCTCAGGTCCGTCACTATATTCAGGAAACTTACTAGCTGGACTTTCATGGATTCAATACTTTAACATTCCTCATTACGGATTTACAGTAAGTTGTCCTGTCTGTCACTGTACTTGGGGTCTCCAACTGCAGAAACTGAAAAGAATCCCAACCAAGTCCTTTCCCCAGCTGTAATCTCTAACCAGAAGCTGCCCAGGATTTTCCTTCCAGGAGCAAAAGATAAGAACTTTACTGTTAATTCTAGCCAAAGTTCAGTGATTCATCTGGGGTTTTCCCCAGTCACATGTTATTTGAGGGAAATAAAGGATGAGATAAATCCCAGAGTAAAGGAAAGATAGATGATATAAAGAAAAGCATACAGTAGTGATTATACCCAATAAGGAAATAATGAAAGGATCAAGGAGTAAGATATAAAATCTCTATCAGGAAATTAAAAGAAATGGAAACCATGTGATACTCATAGGCAATAGGCTTTGCCAAGCTTTTTCTCTAGTAAAGTATGTCTTAATAGACTGTCTTACTCCCATAATCACAACTGGTTTTGATGAAAACAAGCAAGAAAATATTGTTACTATAAATAAATAGTATTGTTTTAATTACAGTGTTTACATGGTTATAGACTGGGCAGAGAAGGAGGTGCCTGAGGTAATCCAATTAGAGAGTCCACCTCTTAGTAGTTGGGAAGCACCATCATTTCAATGCTAAGCCTCCTGCTTGTGGGGGAGGGGCACTGCTTTGCTGGGCAGACTGAACTTGGTGGAGGTTGTTCATTTAAAAATATATTTGGAAGCCGGGCGATGGTGGCGCACGCCTTTAATCCCAGCACTCGGGAGGCAGAGCCAGGCGGATCTCTGTGAGTTCGAGGCCAGCCTGGACTACAGAGTGAGTTCCAGGAAAGGCGCAACACTACACAGAGAAACCCTGTCTCGAAAAACCAAGAAAAAAAAAAAAAAAAATATATATATATATATATATATTTGGAAATTACAGTCAAAATTGAACTTGAATTTATAGCTGTATTTATTCTTTAGAAACTTAGGTAAATATTAAACTATTTGCTTTTCTCTATTTTTGTTTGTGTTACAGGCTTTGCTGTATAATGAATTCCTGGGACAAAACTTCTGTCCAGAACATAACACAGCAGAAATCAGTAGATGTCAGAACTATGTAATGTAAGCTTGAGTTCAGTGTCACATGCTGGCATAGAATGCTGCTAGACCTAGAGAGGAAAACCTGTCCTTTCAGAATGAACACTGTCTTCTGCCAGTTCCCCAGAGTGAATCATTGTAACCAATACGCATGTGGATGTGTTTTAATCCTACTGCTCTATGGTGTAGATGATGTGCAGAAAGGGTTTTTTGGGCCTTTAAAAAAATGGTTTTGGTGTCTTGATTGTGGATTTGAGTTCTTTGTTTCAGAACATTTGGCTTTGACTGAGGCTGCTCTGATAGTTTACAAGGGCATACAGTTTCCATATGTATAGATCATGGTACCTGTGAGCAGAGCCCAAGAATGTCAGGGCAGCAAGGACTAAGGTGAATAAGTTTTGCCTGCTAGCATGCAGGGTCTTCCCTCTGCCTCATGCTCTGGAAGATTTTAAGAAATCAAAGGCTAATATGTGTGTGTGTGTGTGTGTGTGTGTGTGTGTGTGTGTGTGTGTGTGTATGTGTGTGTAAAATGTCCTACCAGAGGACATGTCCTGCAATGAAAGAAACATATATTTCAGTATTTTGAGAAGGCAATACCATTTTTGTCTAATACCATGAAAATAGAAACAAAGATTTTTTTAAATAAAATTAAAGCATATTGTTTTAAAGTTTTAATACTTTCCCTTTCTATGGATTGCTCTCATTGATTTGATTTTGATATATAAATGAGAGAGGAACATGTTTATATGTTAAATCTCTCATGGATATTCAAAATAATAATGAATAATAGTAACCCAAATTGTGTTTGAATTACTGATAAGAAAACAAGTGTGGGGAGATATCTTATTTCCCATATTTCCTCTCTCCTGGTGTGGTCTGGCATCCTTCTCATCGAAGTTCCTTACCAATTTCTTGTCAGAAGGAAGTTGATGGTGTTTTTGGTTGTTTTGCTCTTTTGCCGCCCCCGCCCCTCCCTCCAGCTCCCAAATAAATCACACACAGAGGCTTATACTTAATTACATATGTTATATATGTTCAGTCTTAGCTTGGCTTTCTTGCCAGCTTTTCTTAACTTTAAATGATTCCGTCTATCCTTTGCCTCTGGGCTTTTTCCTTTTCTTACTTCTGTATATCTTACTTTCACTCTACTCTGGGGCTGGCTGTGTGGCTGGGTGGCTGTGTGGCTGGGTGGCTGGGTGGCTGTGTGGCTGGGTGGCTGTGTGGCTGGGTGGCTGTGTGGCTGGGTGGCTGGGTGGCTGGGTGCCTGGCCCCTAGCATCCTCCTCTCCTTGTTCTCTTGCTCCTTCTTTATTTTCTCCCTTATTTATCCTTCTATTTATTCTCTCTACTTGCCAGCCTTACCTATCCTTTCTCCTGACTTGCTATTGGCATTTCAGCTCTTTATTAGACCATCAAGTGTTTTAGACAGGCAAAGTAACACAGTTACACAGAGTTAAACAAATGCAGCATAAAAGAATGCATCACATCTTTGCATCATTAAACAGATGCTCCACATCACAAACAAAGGTAACACATGTTAAAATAATATTCCACAAACAGATGGGTAAAGTGAAACCAGAGGTGGGTTACCCACAGACCTCATACTCACAAAAGATTTGCCCTCACAAGAGAAGGAAGAAATCTGCCCTCTCAGGAGATTTGGGAACTGTTAGATCCCATGAGATACACAGGGATGGATACACAAAGGGATGGAGACACACAGATATGGAGACACACAGGGATGGAGACACACAGATATGGAGACACACAGGGATGGAGACACACAGATATGGAGACACAAAGGGATGGAGACACACAGATATGGAGACACACAGGTGGTAATTCTAGTGTATCCAGAATTTTTAGCAGCAGCACCTTTTCTAACCTGTGTCAGGGCCCCTGCATCCTGCTGTGCTCCAACTGCTACCCAGGCTCTGTCTGTAGCCATGGGCTGCTGGGGATGTTCCATAGCTGAGCATCTGTGGTTGTCATGCTCCCTTAGTAGAAGAGCTGACAGGAATGGACTGACTCCTGTCAGGAACCCTTAGTCTCTCTGGTCCTCGGTCTAGAATTTGATGCTGTGTTTATTGCATGACTGTCTACTGAGTCAGCAGAACTGCACAAAGATTGATCTCTTAGAGTGTCTGTGTGTTGTTAGGAAGCTGAGGTTTTCCACTTCATGAGAAACAAGTCCTTCATCCATGCCTTTGCCCTTTGAGGAGAGGGCAGCATTGCAGATTTAGAAATGAATGACACAGTGAAGACTACAAAGTTGGGTCTTAGTGTGACTCTCTAAACTGGGCATAGTTTACTGAGCCTACTTCCTCTATACCTTTAAATAGATGCGATAGCTAAGCCTCTTTGGATGGTTTTTGAAATTAACAAAAGAACCTGAATCAAGTAGGTAAGATTGACATAATATATAACAAAATAGTAAACACATCGTTACTAATATCAATTAAATATAAAAAAGAAAATTTTAATGATGTGTAGAAACTGAGTTTTTGAAAGGAAGCAACAGTGAATGTACTGAATAAACTTTGACATTATTTTTGTGTGTGTTGAATTACAGATGTACTGGTGAAGAATTCTTGACAATCCAGGGTATCGATCTCTCATCATGGAGTTTCTGGAAGAATCACGTGGCCTTAGCTTGTATAATGATTATCCTCTTTTCAATTACCTATGTACAATTATTAGTTCTTAAGAAAAAGAGACATTTTTTAAAATCACTCAGTCACCAGAATGCAAGGCACTGATGGGTGAATCTCTGATAGGTAAGGCAAAGGGGACTTCAGCTTCTGAATGTCTCTTGCCACTGCTGTGCCTTCACATGTTTGCTCCTGCCATTTTTCTCTGGAATGAATTGTGTGAACGGGGGTCAGGGGAATCCCCACTGCCTTTAATGTTGTATGTATCTCATGGAAATATCCTGTCCTTCTGACCATTTTTTTCCTGTGGATTATTATAAAGACAATTTCCTCTTAACCTGCACTGTTTAACTGAAGTAATGATTTCATACAATAACAGTGGTAATTTAAATAGAATTTTGATGATTAAGGGTTTTTAACAAATGTAGTAAGGAATTATGATAGAGGTTATTTTAGTGGGAAAATTATTATAGGTAAACATAAGACATAGTGTTGTCACTGCCCCTGATGAAGCACGGGCTGCAGAGGATAGAAAATAGGACCAAGGAAGTGTCATCAGCTGGGACTTATGAGTTTCTTTTGAGGAGCCTATAGACTATGGTTTAGGTGAATGATTAAGGAAAACAATTGAGTCCCAGAAATTAGCTTAAATTCTTTTTGATATTGGGAAATGTGTTCACGGATTTTGGTGTGCATCATAGATAAAATAAAGCTTTAAATAATACTTCATGTAATTAGAAAAAAGAATTGGATGCTTAGTTAAGATAATTAGGCAGAACTCTAAAATATGAAAAGTGAAACTAGTAACCCATTTTTCTGGCAATTATAAAAACTACTGCCTTTGTAACAGTTATGGCTGAAGGCTCCTGATCTATAAGAAATCTAAAAGATAAATGTTTAACTGTATGTGGGTGCTTTGGGACAATTTGTTTTTCACCTGTAATATGTAAAATGTTTACTATTGTAAGGGAAATGGGAAACATGTTAATTTTTTTACTGGTATTCATTGTAATCATTCACTTAAAAATAGATTGTAACTACATTGTAATTTTTATATTGCTTGAAAGATTCTGCTGGGGTGTATAAGCTGTAAGGGAAAAAAGAAGTTAGAAGGAAGTCATCAGGAAGTAGTGAGAAGGAAGTCATCAGGAAGTAGTGAGAAGGAAGTCATCAGGAAGTAGTGAGAAGGAAGTCATCAGGAAGGAGTGAGAAGGAAGTCATCAGGAAGGAGTGAGAAGGAAGTCATCAGGAAGTAGTGAGAAGGAAGTCATCAGGAAGTAGTGAGAAGGAAGTCATCAGGAAGTAGTGAGAAGGAAGTCATCAGGAAGTAGTGAGATGGAAGTCATCAGGAAGTAGTGAGAAGGAAGTCATCAGGAAGTAGAGAGAAGGAAGTCATCAGGAAGTAGTGAGAAGGAAGTCATCAGGAAGTAGTGAGAAGGAAGTCATCAGGAAGTAGTGAGAAGGAAGTCATCAGGAAGTAGTGAGAAGGAAGTCATCAGGAAGGAATGAGAAGGAAGTCATCAGGAAGTAGTGAGAAGGAAGTCATCAGGAAAGAGAAAGAAGGAAACGTCAGGGTAGAAGAACAGAACAGAAAAAGGATAGAGTAGAACAAGCAATGGAAACAATAATAAAATGAAGAACTAAGCTTTGACCCTCAGAAAGTCCTAGTGTGTCAGTTTGTCTGTCCGTTAGTTCACCTGCTCTGCATCTCCTCTTCAGTTTCTCTGACCTGCTGAAGACTTGTCATCCATCAGCACCCTAGGTGAGAACTTGACATGTTGGAGATGTGTGTGTGTGTGTGTGTGTGTGTGTGTGTGTGTGTGTGTGTGTGTGTTTCTTCTTTTTGCTGGCCCCAGAGAATCAAGGTTTACACTCTCAGATAGAAAAGTCAATGGAGCGATCAGTCCACAGACTCCATGGCTCCCTTCAATTCCTGGGGTGCTGAAGGCTGGTTTCTACAGCAGCAAAACTTAATTTGCTGTTGTTGTTGTATAAAGCTAGCCTAAAAACCAGCAACTGGAGTCTTAGGCTCTATGGCGAAAATTTTCTACAGTTGTTTAAAGAGATGTGATGGCAAAATGTCTTTACATATTTATAGTTATACTCATGGACCAATGCTACAGCCAACATTACCCAGAAAACATTCCCACTGTAATGAATGTACTGTGGTAAATGCATAGACTCATGGCTTCTCCAGGTACCAGAGTAAGTGACACTTGAGTGCTTAACCCTAAACAGAACACCTTTCCACTCCTCTAGAGCTCCAAATTGTGTGAAAGATGAGTGGAAACAGCACACAGGAGACAGAAGATGAGAATAAGGGCAGGAAATACTATATTGTGGGCAGGACACACACAGCCATTGCAACCATGGTCCGTCTCACAACATCTACAGCTGCCTGCACAAGACTGGGTCCCTCATCAGCACAGCAAGGGTCAGAGAGGGACTCAACAGGACCATACCCCACTCTGCCAAACTATTGCTACTGGTAGATTATGGGAGAGAGGCAGTCATTGATTTCACATACATACTCACAGGAGAGTCAGCTAGACTCCAGAGGATATTCTAGAACCCAGGGTCACACAGACAGCTCTGGTTTAACTATGGGTTACAAGACAAAACCCAAAAATATGAATGTGAAAAAGGGACTTGTAAAGAGGGGCATTTGAAGGGATTGAAAGGGAAATAATAAAGGTGGGAGGGAGTGAGAATGGCTGAAATATATTATATACATATATGGAATTGTCAAAAACTTTTAAATAAAGATTACAAATATAAAACAGGAACTTCTTGTGTATAGTATCTAATGAAGACTTTTTTAGTTGATTTCTGTTATACTGTAAATCAGCAATGGTTATTTTTTTATTTTTTTTAAATTTTTTGGTTTTTTGAGACAGGGTTTCTCTGTGTAGCTTTGCGCCTTTCCTGGATCTCGCTCTGTAGACCAGGCTGGCCTCGAACTCACAAAGATCCACCTGCTTCTGCCTCCCAAGTGCTGGGATTAAAGGCGTGTGCCACCACTGCCCGGCAATGGTTATTTTTTTAAGATCACAAAGTAGTAACAAACTAAATTATAAGTAAAAGAATCTAAGCTTCAAGATAGTGTTATTAACTATTGCATATTAGTTCATCTCATCGATAACAATCATGAGAGGCGATCAATCAAATTTTTTTTTAACCTGGAAAAGGAAAATTTGTCCTAGAAAATCTTACATTCTTTACATTTTTACATCGTCATCTTTACAGTGAGAACATAACCTATCATTCCCCAAATGTAATAGCAAATGAATAATCCATCATTGGCCATTATGTGGTCCATAAAAAAATGTATTGATTCCATTTTAAAAGCATGGTTCTAAAATATGTTATAAAAACCTATGTTAATTCTAGGGTTAAAAAAATCAGTGAACTTGGAGTAGTGGTGCATGCTTACAGTGTCAGCACTTGGGAGGTGGAAAGATCAGGAGTTCAAGGTCATCCACAGTTAGATAGTATGTTTGAGGCTAACCTGGGCTAGAAAAGACACAACTTCAAAACCAAACAAAACAAACTAACAAACAAAAATCCACATATAATGAGTGACCATAAAAACATCTTTGATGAGCTCATTAAGTAAGATTTATGGATGGTGTCTTAGTTAGTTTCTATTGCTTTAATGACATACAATGACCAAAAAGTAAGCTGGGGAGGAAAATGTTTATTTGGATTATACTTCTACATCACTCTTCATCACTACAGGAAGTCAGGGCAGGAACTCAAACAGGGCAGGAACCTGAAGGAAGGAACTGATGCAGAAGCCAAGGAGGGGTGCTACTTACTGGTTTACTTCACATGCTTCCTTCAGCCTTTTTCTTACAGAATCCAGGACTAGTAGCCTAGAGGTAGCCCCACTCTCAGTTCCTGGGCCCTCCCCATTGATCACTTACTAAGAAAATGCCTTACAACTGGATCTTATGGAGGCATTTCCTCAACTGAGGCTCCTTCTTCTCTGATGATCTTAGCTTGTGTCAACGTATCATAAAACCAGCCAGGACAGGTAGTTACTTCTCTGTAGTGATATAATGGCTCATGAGTCTTGACTGGGGGCTTTGGCTATAGTTGCAGTAAAAAGACAGGCTTCTTATGATATGAAATGGCTCTTGTGACATTTCAGGAGGACTCTGATCTGAAAAGTCACTTAAGCTCCAGGTTAACTCAGTGGTACAGAATTTGGAAAGAGGCTCTCCTTAGGCACGTTGCTGAGACACAGGTATTGGGGCCCTGCCTTGCACATCAGTATCTGTAGAAACTGCCTCTTGGAATAATTGCCAACTCCTAGATCTGCTAGTTCCCAAGATCCTTTGCAGCCCTAGGAATTACAGACTATGGTTTTGTAGCTGTTGTATCTGCACCTTCATGGGTCTTTATTTCCCTTATGTTTCCATAATTTACATTCATAACTTCTTAATTCAGTCTTTTTCCACAATAGGAAAGTACTCATCAGTAATATGGGTGTTTTTCAACATCTTTGCCAAATTCTCTAGGCTTCTCAGCCCTCCGGACCTTGGTTCCATTGCATTTGATATTCTAGAAACTTGTCTCTTTGGCTTCTACTCCCCCCGCCCCCACCTTGGTGTGTTTCCTGACTCTACCCACTTTCTCTGTTTTGTTTTTTTTGTTTTTTTTTTTTGTGAAACAGGTAGGAAGTTTATTTATTCACTGAGACTGGATCCTTGACTTTCTCTTCAGATGCCTTAGTCACAGCAAAGCTTCCCATAGAAGTTCCTTAAGTCCTTGTCTAGTCTCTTTCAGGAGCTAGACACCTATGTGAACTTCTCCCAGACATCATCAAGTGCACAGCAAGGGGCTAATTTGCTGTTCTAATGGCCATGTAAGATGTAAACAACAGGAGATAGAGGCCTTGGCCAGTCTGCTACTGTGGTCTCCACTCTGAGAACAGCTATTTCCATAACACAGGCATGCTTCCTGCATAATAAAACAAATTGCTGTGCTTGGGTTGGGTCTCAGTGAGAAAGGGAAGATATTTCCCTCTCCCTGCACCCCCATGTAAAAATAAAGAGCCTTTATTTCAAGCTCCAGAGCTTGGTCCCTCTGTCTGTCCAACACAGTGGTGAGAGCAGAAAGCCCTGAGCTCAGGTGGGGCAGAGTTTTTATTATAGCAGAGGTTGGGGTGAGGGGATTTCCAGAGTCCAGGACCCTGATTGGCTGACAATTGTCTAGGGATATCTGTAAAACAAAAAATAGTTGTGTGATAGACTCAAGGACATCTGGCCACCTTATCTAATGGTTGGAATGTTTGGGATATCAGGTACTTCCTCACCCCTGGGTAGATCCCTGGGTGGTATGAGCTTAAGGCTTTTCCTGGATCTGGGTGTTGCCTGCTAGTAAGCTTTGCACAGAAGCTGTGTCTAGGCTCCTAAGTCTGTCATGGCTGCTGTGTGGTCAAGCTATTTTGGGGCCCCTTCACATTCCCCGCTTCACAAGTACCAATGATAGGACTCAATCATGAGTCCTACCTGTCCTAAGAACCATTAGCTAACAGGGTTTTCTAGGGCAGTGACATCTGTATCTATTGCCATTTTTAAGGCCCTGTAGTTCTGATCTTTGAGTACAACCAGATTATGATCTTATATAATACCTCTTTGGTTCTGCACAAAGAAGGTCAAGTGTCTTATCTTATTGCAGAACCATTTTAGTTAATAAATTTATCTATTGACAACTCTGAACCTATTTTCCTGGTATGTCAATGGACATTATAGTTGGCCATCTTGCCTCTATGCCAGGGAGTTTCCTTTTGACCCAGCATTTCAGTCCCATCTTTCCTTATTAGGTAAATACATAGCATAAAATTTATCACTTTCCCAATTTTATTCTCTCTCTCTCTCTCTCTCTCTCTCTCTCTCTCTCTCTCTCTCTCTTTCTGAGTGTGTGTGTTATATACTGAGTGAGGTGCATGTATGCCTGTGTGTGTGCAAGTATGTGCCCTATGGTGGTCAGATGTCAAATGTCAACATCATATTATTGTCCTCCATTGAGAAACCAAAGGGTCTGTGGCACACTGAGATATTGTTGTGGACAGCTGATCCATGGCCCTGTTAAGTTGGATAAATTTGGAAAGTTATAATAAAGGGAAGACGAGTAGATGAATGGACGATACAGTATGGTGAGAGCATACAATGGAATATTATTTCACCCTAAAAAAATATAGAGTATCTTACATATGTGGTATGGCAAGAACATTGAAAACATCATACCAAGTGAGGTGGGTACAGCACGAAAGGACAAATAGTGTGATTTTACTTACATGATGCCTTTAGAGTCATCATTCATGGACAAAGTGGAGTTGAGAGTACCACAGACTTAGACAGAGGAGGAAAGAGAATGTGATAATTAAGAGCATGAGACTTTATTTAAGGTTCTGGAAAACTTTAGTTAGTAATGTATCATGGTGGTATTGTGCAGCATCGTGAGTACATCACTGACTCATACACTTTAAAATGAAGTAAATGGGCACTTGGAAGACAGCTCCATTGGCAATGTGCCCACTGTACATCAGGAGGCCTTGAGTTCAGATCCCCAGCACCCACAGGAAAGCCAGAATGGCGGTGCATATCTGTAATGGGGCAGGGATGCTGGAGGATCATGGAGCTCACTGGGCAGCTGGTCTAGCTGAATCAATAAGTTTCAGGTTTAATAAGGGGTCCTGACTCAAAGAATAAGGTGCAGTGCAATTAAGAAAAACCACCCAGTTATAATAATATATATAACATAAAACACAATTATATATTATAATATGTATCTTTTTTTAGTGTATATTCATCTGGCATTTAATGTGTTTTGATATCCAGGTTGACAACTTCAGTACTTTCCAAGAGTATATGCAACTATAGAAACAAATCAGTAGAAAAAAACATAACTAGGCTGAACACTTGTCTCATGTTCCTGAGCTGCTGCTTGTCTAGGTAGGAGCATGGTTGGTGCCTTCCATGTATTCCTCAAGCTAGTCACTCAGAAGGGTGCTGGTGGAGAATGTGAGCTTCAGCTCTGTGAAGGGCTGTCTGCACAATCTCTTCAATCAGTGTGCTCTGGCCCTCCCACAAGACCTGTCAATCCTGTGTACAGGAAACAGGTTCCCAGACAACACTACCTGTTCTGCAGACTTTCAGAGTAGGATGAAGCCTGCCTTGAAGGCAAACACAGTCAAGTGCAAACACACTGGGTCCTTTAGCTCTCCCTCGCAGAGTGGGTTCTCTTCTACTGGGCAGCAAACTGGTGCCCATCCTCGACACCATGTTCTTTGTCCCATCTGACCTTTGTCACTGCAGGTCACAGAGCCATGAGGCCATGGGGAGTCGAGAATGAGGCCCTGGTGACAACTCCTTTGTGTTGCTGACTGAATCATTATCCTAATTTCTGACCAACATAATTATGAAATCATTAGGTAAGATGAAATATTTTATTATACATTTTTTTTTCAAGACAACATCTCACTATGTAGCTCTGGCTGTCTTGGAACTCACTATGTAGATCAGGCTGGTAGCAAATTCACAGAGATCTGCCTGATTCTGCTTTCAAAGTGCTGGGATTAAAGGCATGTGCCACTAAGCTTGGCTACAAAATATTTTTTTATGGCAATAAAGTGCAACTGATATTTACTGTAGCTCTGTAATACAACTTGAAAGCAGGCATGGTGATAGCTCCAGTAGTTATTTTATTATTCAGCGTCATTTTAGCTATTCTTTGTTTGTTTATTTGTTTGTTGGTTGGTTGGTTGGTTGGTTGGGTGGGTGGGTGGTTGGTTTTGTTCTATTATTCCATATGAAGTTGAGAATTGTTCTTTCAATTGTAAATAATTGTTGGGATTTTTTATGGGGATTGAATTGAATGTGTGGATTGCTTTCCATCTTCTGACATCTTCAATTTCTTACTTCAAAGACTTGAAGTTTGTATCATACAAGTCTTTCACTTTCTTTGTTAGAGTTACCCCAAGATTTTTTTTTATATAATTTGAGACTATTGTGAAAGATGTGGTTTCTAGGATTTGTCAGTCAATTCATCATTTGTATATGAGAGGTCTACTGACTTTTTTGAGTTAATCTTGTATCCAGCCACTTTGCTGAAAGTGTTGATCAGCTGTAGGAGTTCTCTTGTAGAATATTTAGGGTTACTAATGTATACTATCATATCTGCAATTAATGATACTTTAATTTTTTCCTTTCCAATTTGTATCCCCTTGATATCTTTCAGTTGTCTTATTGCTCTAGCTAAAACTTCAAATACAGTATTGAAAAGATAAGGAGAGAGTAGATAACCTTGTCTTATTTTCCTGATTTTAGTGGAATTATTTTGAATTTCCCTCCATTTAATTTTATGTTGCAATAGGCTTGCTGTAAATTGCCTTTATTATGTTTATGTATGTCCCTGGTATCCCTGATCTCTCCAGGATTTTTATCATGAAGGGGTGTTGAGTTTTGTCAAAGGCTTTTTCTGCATTTAAAGAGAAGACCATGTTGTTTCTTAAATTTAACTTCACATCATTAACAAAACACCCTAAATATGCTTAAATGCAGTTTTAAATACTGCACTGAATATGGGCATTGATGTTATATAGAGAGTGTCAGCATTAAAGCCATGACTTTTTCTCAATCCCTTATGTTACAATAAGATTGAATTAAAGCTCTTTACTTGGCTTCTATGTTAAACATTCCAAAATTAACTTGGCATTAGAGTTGTTTAGAAAGACTTCTAGATTGCTGGAGTGAATTAGAAAGTTTTCCTACTTTATTGAGGAACAAATCTGTTCAGATTTAAAAATTAGGATACTAATGTTGAATTTAAATATCATATCTCTATGACCAATACCAATGTCATGGAAACAGATGTAGTTTTTTTTCCTGTGTCCTGAAACTGTATTCCAACCCATGACCAGTTATGTGTCCATCTTGGGCAGGGGGCTGGACTTTTCTCCTCTGAAATCTAGGAACTAATCAGTAGTCTACTGAGGAAAAATACCTCATGGTAGAATATATTGTTCATTCCAGTAATCTCTGTCTTATCTCTCTACATTGTGGAAGGAAAAGTGTCTCTTCTTAGACTGTAAGGTTGGCCATGCTCCAGAATATAGAACATGGGAGTTCACCATCCACAGGACTTCATGTGACATTGAACACGAACACAAAACCTTCATATTTGAGTGGTATCTGTTGCTACATTAAAATCTAAAATTAAAAACAACTGCATGGACCGACATAAAACACATGACTTGTCATAAAGAGCATCCTGCAGGCATTTCTCAGGCCTTGGGTAGAAGGACAAAACAGATGGACATAGTGGCAGCTGCAGAGGAGTCCATGTTGTCATGCAGAAAATCCAGAATAAGAAAATGTTTTGAATTTTATTAGGAAAAACATAATCAAGGTAAAATTGCAAAATCGATGCGAGGTAGAACAGATGTAAAATATTAAGAAGAAATTAAAAATAATAATATGCTTGAGGAAGCCCTTGTTAGTCACATTGGTGAAATAACACTTCAAAGGAAGAATTCAATTCCTGGGTTTCTGTGAAGGAATGATTTAAGTCAGAAGAAACAGCATCCTGGCGTGGGAGAATGAGTAGTAGATCTGAAAAAGATGGCAGACACCATAACTTAGAACAGGAAATACAATGAGGAGGATGTGGGCATCAGACAGGGCCTTGCTTGAAATTCACTTGGATCCTAACACTCTGACTTTAAGTCTGGGATGGGTCCAGAATGTGCATGCCTAGTCATTTCTCAGGGTTCCAATAACGAGGGACCAGAATGCTCCTCTGACTTCCCACTCTAGGACTTGGTAGGTTCTGAAGAGGACTTGAGGGTTCTTGATTAGTGACATGGAGGGTCACCGAGATTTTAACACAAGAGATTCAAAACCTGACCATGGGGATGATTGCAACTGCCTTGAGAATGGGAGGAGGCTGTGTTTGTAAATTCTAAAATGAACGCTCCGAAGAGAAAGGCCAGGAGAGTCTGGTGTGTGTGTGTGTGTGTGTGTGTGTGTGTGTGTGTGTGTGTGTGAGAGAGAGAGAGAGAGAGACAGAGAGACAGAGAGACAGAGAGACAGAGAGACAGAGAGAGACAGAAAGAGACAGAGAGAGACAGAGAGACAGAGACAGAGAGACAGAGAGACAGAGAGAGGCACACCAAGCTGAGAACTTTTGGTAAATCCTTAGAAAGAGACTACACTTCTTTTGTATTTCTTGCAATGTAAAACTAAGAAGAAGAAGAAAATATTGAGGGCAACTTCTGTTATTACCCTTAGATGGCCAAATAAAAATCTTTCTCTTCAGCTGCCTCTCCCAATATTATTCTATGTTTCTTTAAAAAATATTAAAAAAATGTTAATTTTAATGTTGGCTACAAAATATTTGCTATTTTAACCCACTACGTTTGAGGGTCAGAGAGCAGGGAAGTAAAGCTAACAAGATGACCACAGAAAAATTAGTGACAGTAACCCCTCAGACTCACGAATTCATACTTTGACAGTTTGGGTTGTCAGCCTCGCCTTTAATGACTGAGCCATCTCTCCAGCCCCATACTTTGATTATTATAGATAGGCTGTCCCTGTCTTTTCTTTATGCAAATTCACAAAAGTTCATGTAGTAAAAGTGATATCAAAGAAGGCACTTTTGATCATAACAGCACTTGGTTATTCAGGCTGTTTAGTCCATTGATCATGTGCTGCTGGCAGCATGGACACAGTGGGAAGGGTCTGAAGATAACGTGGTTACATAACAGTCACAGCTCGTGTGCTCTGCAATTCATCTCTTGGTTCAGAAACAGGACATCGGACATTAAACAAGTTATACCAGCAAGTACACTATTTGAATCTCTAATCGGGTTTATAGAAGACTAGCATAAGGCACTGTAAGTATGCAGAGGAAGGATATCGTCTACTTAGGTCAGTGAGTGTGTGATCCTTCTGTCAGGAAATGAGAGTGTACACGATACTTTATCAAGAGCAAAATTGGGAAAGAAATGAATGATGTGAGTTTACACACACATAAATCAATCTTAAGAAGGAAAAGCTTGCTGTGTTCGGTCCTGAATGAAGGCATGTGTGTCACACCTGGGGTTCTGCAAGATGAGGAAGAGGGCCACAAGGAGCCTGCCTCAACGAGTCTATGAAGAGCATGACATGGACGTGGAACTTCATTCTAATGGTAAAAAGAACTCTTTGGGGATTTCACCCAGAATCCTGATGTCACTCATCTTGTGTTTTAAACAGAGCCCCATGTCAGGGACTTGGAAATTTTCCAGAAAATGATTGCCCCTGTCCATGTCATCAGGCTTGGAAGCAAAGCCATCATTTCAGCTTCTGAAAACTTCCAACTTGGGGAATATTTAAGGGAATAACTGTCATATACTTGTTCTTGAACAATAAGAAGTGCTAGAAATATTAAATAGATTTTGTCATTTGCCCCCTTCATATCACATACACTTCCAGTCATTGTGTTTAAAAGTGTGATATATAGGTTTCCAAGCTTGAAAAGAAAATCCCTTCAGTTATCTGAAGATGTCTGAAGTGGAAGAGTGTGGGAACGCAGCTCAGACAGAAACCAGGTGACAAGAGACGTTTGCATAAGAGGCTGACTTCTAAGAAACCAGCGGACACTTGTTCTGCCCAAATGAAACCTAAATCCATAGCAGATTGTTTAAAACTGTTTCCTATAAGCACATCAATGTCCCACATCACTTCTGTAGATGCTGTCAGATCACACCCTCCCACTGGGATCCTCTGTATTCATGGTAGTGAATGGTTCCTGGCAGATACAGTGTTTACTTGCTCAGGAATGATTCAAAAGAGATCTATAGGTAGAATAGAACATTAATGAACTGCCAGTTTATAAGACCGTCAATATAACTCTCTTCCCCTTACCCTCAGGAGGCCACCTCAGAGTGGAAAGCTGCAACATGTCCAGAGACTGTAGCAATTTGTCTCTCAAATGGAAGTGTTTTGTCTTTGACTGTCCAGTATTTAAAAAAATAGTCTATAGAATAATTACATGAAAACAATCTCGATACAAATTTCGTAGAACAAAACAAAAATTTTTCTATTCTTACATCTTCACTAATGGAAGGCCCAAGACCAGAATTCAACGTCATAGAGAATTGTGAGTCTCCTTTTAAATCATGTTTCTGTGTGTTCACTATTTAATTATAGTACATGTTATTCAATAGTTTAGATCCTTTCCACATAGAAATAGATATTTGGTAATATTCGTGTCTTAGTGACTTTTCTAGTGCTGTGCTAAGACACCATGACTAAGGCAACTTACAGGAGAAAGAGTTTGTTGGAGGCTTCCAATTTCAGAGGGTTAGAGTCCATGACCACAATAACAGGGAGAATGGCCTCAGGCAGGCAGGCATGCCTGAAGCAGTAGCTGAGAGCTCACCTCTACTCTACAAGCACAAGGCAGAGAGAAAGAGCTCTCTAGGAATGGGGTGGTCTTCTGAAACCCCAGAGCTCACCCAGAACTCCTCCAACAAGGCCACGCCTCCTAATCCTCCCCAAACAGTTCCACCAACTGGCTCTCAAACATTCAAACTCAGTAGCCTCGGGGATCCGTTCTCATTCAAGCCTCCACAGCTCATATGCCATATTAAAATGTGTGTGCTCATGCCATAGGGCTCACAGTTTCCTCAAATATGTTGGTGGTGTTGTGTCTCCACATGTAGGAAGGGCCCCATCTTTAATGAAATAGCATCAACTCAGTATACCAGCAGAGCACATTATCTTCTTAAGTGAATTCACATAAGACAAAGGATTCCTTTTTAATACAAATTTTAGATTTGCCTTTCTTTTATGTATATGGTTGTATTTCCTGTATATGTATGTGGACTACATGCATTCACGGTGCCTTTCACATCTAGTAGAGGAAATCAGATGTTCTGGAACTGGAGTTATAGATACTAGTAAGCTGCCGTGTGGTTGTGGAGACAGAACCTATGTCCTCTGCAAGAGCACATGCTCTTAACCTTTGGCTGTCTCTGAATCCCTGATAGAGAACTGGTTTCTTAAGTAGACCAGTGGGAGTTTAAACCAGTCCAAGAGAAATACCAACTTATAAGGTACTGAAAATGTTTGTATGCTTAGTGATTTTAAATAAATACACTATGGCTTAGCCTGATATCTCAGTACTTCCCCCGCCTACGTTCTATGTTAACAGAAAGTATTTTTTTGTAGACAATCTTTATGGTTTCAGAATGTTGAAGATTTATTTTCTATTATTTTATTCGTTGTATAAGAATTTCATACAATGTATTTTGATCACATCCAGACCCAACACTCCCAGATACATCCATCCATCCTTCCTTCCGGATCCACTCAACTTCATATCTTTTCCTTAAAACCTATTAAATACAGTTTTTGCGGCCCATATACTCTTGAGTGCATAGCATTCACTGGACGGTGGTCCTCTCACCAGGGGCTACAACATTAAAAATAAAAAAAAAACCCTGACTCCCCTCTCCCAGGAGCTGTGACTCCTTAGCTAGGGGTGGAACTGTGTGTCCCCTTCACCTCTCCGTGCTGGAGTTCCATCTGACCTGACCAACAGAGGTGATAATTTTATGTTTAATGTTATAGTTCAGAGAAGAGAGAATATTAAGATGTAGGCTCTGATAGGAAGAGTAAGTATGGGTGTGTTTATTTTGATGTCTTTTGGTGCTAGGATTAAAAAGACCACAAACAAGATATGCTTAAAAAACAACATAAAATCATTTCCTAGCTTTGGACCCTGGGACTTTAAGATCAGGGTGGCAGCATGCTGGTGTCTGGCAAGACTTCAGCTAGGTAACTGCCCACTGCTCACATGGTGGAAGGGGCCAGGGAGTTGTCTGGGGAGCATTGTATAAGAGCACTAATTCCAGTCACAAGAGCTCTGCACCTGCCACTTACACATCTCATAAAAGGCTCCCCATCCTAACTCCACCAGCTCGTGAGTATGTGTTTGTGATCTTAGACTCATAATCTCAGATCCTTTGATCTTTTTGAGCTGAAGATTTATGTATCTTTTCTGGCTCGTGAAGGACTGGGGACTCCTGTGACGACCTACGTGGATGCCATCAGCAGTGGAGCTGTGCCTTGTCTGGATGATGCGGTAACAACTCTGGCCCAGCGTGAGAACTCAGCAGCTGTGCAGAAGGTAGCTGACCACTACAGTGAGCAGATGGCCCAGCGACTGAGGCTCCCCACAGACACGCTCCAGGAGCTGCTGGGTGTGCACACAGCCTGTGAGGAGGAAGCCAGTGCTCTCTTCTTAGTCAGGAATAAGTCAAGTTTTCTGATTTTTGACTTATTTCAAGTCTTACATCACAATACTCTTCTCATGAGAAATAGTCAAACTGACTTCCTACCGGGTTCTTTGAAAGTTCCTCTGTTCTTCCCATTTGGTCACATCTCTGTACATTTTCCTTGCAGGAATCCATAGCAAAGAAGGGGATTTGTGCAGAAGAATGAAGAGACCCCAGTGAAATACTGCTGGAGAGCTGACTCAGCTTTAGAGGCTCTAACAGAAAGTATGTCAGCCTCCATGTTTTCCATGCCTGGAGGTCACTCGAGAGAAGACTGAGCATGACTATTGGTGGGTGTCCATGAAAGGGGTGAAAGTGAGGAGCAGGGAGCACAGGACAGGGGTGAGGGTGAGGAGCAGGGAGCACAGGACAGGGGTGAGGGTGAGGAGCAGGGAGCACAGGACAGGGGTGAGGGTGAGGAGCAGGGAGCACAGGACAGGGCTGAGGGTGAGGAGCAAGGAGCACAGGACAGGGCTGAGGGTGAGGAGCAGGGAATATGGGACAGGGGTGAGGGTGAGGAGCAGGGAATATGGGACAGGGGTGAGGGTGAGGAGCAGGGAATATGGGACAGGGGTGAGGGTGAGGAGCAGGGAGCTCTGAGGAGAGCATGAGGAGGAGTCTCACGGGTGTGAGCATGCTGCACCACTTGAAAGGAATAATAAAGCCTGAGGAAGTCAAGGCACCTTAGCTCCTCTTCAGTGTTGGAGATCAAAATTAGACCCTTGCAATGCTGTCCAAACATCCCACTCCAGATCAAACTTTCATGTGTGTGCATGTGTATGTGCATGTGTGTGCAGGTGTCTAGTTGTCTTGAATGAAAGTCTGACTGGAGAGTTAGACTGGGTTTAGAACAGGGCAGCAGGGGTCAGAGTGCATAAGAATCCACAGAGGGTGGTGTGGAGATGGTGCATATCCCGGGCAATAGCAGTGGTTAAGATTTCTGAGCAGGTGGTATGATTCATATTTTTTTTTTTTTTTTGCAATCATGTCTCTTGCAGAGAAAGATTTGGAGACAGTCAAAAATGGTGATTAGCATTTCTGCCTGGTCCTGGCAGCAGGTCCGTCTACATATAGTCTGATTACAGAAAGATTTTAAGAGTGATTTATACCTATCATGAAAGGCAGCAAGAAAAGGTGAGTGGGTCTGGGGATCTGACCTATAGGGTTCTCCCTCCAAATGGAATGCACTTCCAGCCTTGCAGGATTGCTGCCAAAGCCGCCCCCCTTAAAAGGCATTTCCTGGAATGTAACTCTGATGGAAACTGAAAGCAGCTGAGCATCTTCTATAACTGGGGCATTTCTAGGAAATCAGCTGTTTCTTGTGTTAGCAAAACAGGAAAGTGGTTTTGTTTTTGTTTTTTTTTCAGCTCGATAGAGGTTTGCAACTACAAAATTAAAGTACAAAGGCAATTAAACCCCTTAGCCCTGTAGTAGTTTTCTTGTTTAAAAACTCTGTCTCTCTGGATGTCTGTCTGTCTTTCTCTCATGATGTGTGTGTCCATGATTGTATGACGCTTGTTTATGTGTGTAAGTGAAAGTCCACATGTGCCATGTTGCTGTGGAGGTCAATGCTCCCCATGTTGTTTGTTTTAAGTTGTGCAAGCTGGCCCACAGGTTTCTGGGTATTTTTCTGTCTCTGCCACTTGCACACTAGCACTGAGACTGCATATGCACACTACAGCATGAGCTTTCACATGGATTCTGGGGATTCAAACTCAGGCACTCAGGCTTGAATGGCAAGGGCTTTACAGACTGAGCCATGTTTCCACACCGCAGTGGACATTTGTGGAACATATTTAGAAACCACATTTTCCCACTGGCAATATCTATGTTTCACAGTCTAGAACAGCTTCTTTTCATGGCCAGTGGTTTTGGCTGGGAACTTCACCAAAGCCTCACAACGGTCAATGTGTCCCTTCAATGTCTGCTGTCTCCACTACCCTCCATGGTGCATGTCTCCACAGGGCTTCCAAAATCAGGGGAGCTGTGTTATTTTCAACTGTCCGTGTTTTCCCACAGCCTTCTTGTTACTTATCATTAAAACAGCCACTGGAAAAACATAGTAAAAAGGCAAGCTCAGAAGCTTATTATTTTAAGACACAACCTGAAAATTCTTGATAAAAAAGGTTGTACTAGTGTTTATAAAATCTCCTGACATAACTTAGGAGGGTGTGGGGGCATAAATAAGAATATAAAAATTAGAAGAGACCTAAACAATGGAAGAAGAGAAACAGCAAAGGAAGAAGAACCAGGCCCTAAAATATTCTGTGAACAAGGGGATTGGGACACTCAGGACGCCAGGAATAAGATGGAGCAAAAGGTTGAGTGTACTCTCAGGACATGTACGTCAAGGATGTTCTGTCTTTGCTGTTTATTGTGTTTGGTTTCCTATAGATGAGGGATGCTGGGGAAATACACAAGGGCTAGATCCCTACTCATGAGGGATGCTGGGGGAATATACAGAGGTAATGATCTAGACGCCAAAATGAGACCCCTGTTCTGACTTGTTAGCAATGTGGAGTAAAGTCTTACAACTGATGATGGCTGCCATCCCACCTTGCAGGTAAACCACCTCTGTGCTTCTGAGTCTGCAATCATTTTCTATGTCTCTTTGATCATCTTCTCTACAGGCTCATAAATAGAAAATTCAGAACACTCTGTGAGGGTAGCTGAGATTACATTGTGAAGCTCATCAGGCTCATTGAAAATTGTAGCACTTTCTTTTTGTTTTAAAAAATACTTTTATTGAAAACTTTTTTTCCATACAGTATATTCTGATCAAGCTTTCCTGTCCCCCAATTCCTCCCAGCTTCTGCCCATCTCCCCACCCACAAACCCATGACTTTTCTTCCTGTTTTTAGAAAACAAACAAAAGCAAGCAAACAAACAAAACCATAATAAACACACACACACACACACACACACACACACACACACACACACACACACTCTATAAAAACACAAAATCAGAAGCCATAATAAACAAAAAGTCCAGTCAGTTAAAAAAGGCTCACACAAAGCAATATCAGACAAAAAGCACAAAGACACCATTGCGTTTGTTTGTGTTGACCATCCACTTCTGAGCATGGGACCTACCCCTAAGTGTGGTTTGTATCCACTGGAGAAAACTGATTTTTCCTTTGCAAGTGGGTGTCAATTGCAGATAGCTTCTTGGTGGAGGTGGGGACCAGTGTCCACTGCCCCCTCTCAGTACTGTGACCCTGTCTGGCTTGAACCTGTGCAGGCCTTGTTAGTGCTGCCATGGTCTCTGTGAGTTTTTATGTGTGTCACTCCTGCTGAGTCTGGAGGATACTGAGTCCTTAGAGTCATCCATCATCTCTGGGTCTTACACTTTTCCCGCTTCTTCTTCCACATAGCTCCCTGAACCCTGAGGGGATGGGTTTGATGAAGACATCCATTTAGTACTGAGTGTTCCAAAGTATCTCACTCTGCATATTGTCCAGTTGTGGGACTCTGTGTCAGTTTCCATTTACTGTAAGAGAAAGCTTCTCTTATGTGGACTGAACAAAGCCCCGGACCATGGGTATTGCAATATGTCATAAGGAACCATCTTATTGCTACATTCGTTTGGCAGAGTGGTAGTATCTGGTTTTTCCCCAGGGCCATGGCATAATAAGTCAGATTCTTCATCACTTTAGTAATGTCATGTATGGGTTCTATCTCATGGAGTAGGTGTTACATCCAGTGAAAAAGTGATTGGTTACTCCTAAGTGTACAGCCCACAGTATTTCAATCATAGTTGATACTATTAACTCATCATGGATATGGAAAAACCTGGTGCTGGATGCCAAATAGATTGCTTCTTCCTTCTCAGATGGGAGTTAGCACTCTATAAGAAGTAAGGATAATGGTCCATGGTGAATTATAAGTCAGTAATGTAGCCACAAACAAAAGGGGAAGTGACTCAATATCCTACAAAAAAGTAAAATCAGGTGTGGTGATATTGTGTACCCCAATATATTGTGCACCCTAATAAACTTATCTGATGTCAGAGAACAGAACAGCCACTATATTAAACATAGGTTTAGGCAGTGGTAGCACACGCCTTTAATCCTAGCATTCAGGAGACAGAGATCTGTCTGGATCTCTGTGAGTTCAAAGCCACAATGGAAACAGCCAGGCATGGTGACACACATCTTTAATCCCAGGGAGTGATGGCAGGAAACAGAAAGGTATATAAGGCGTGAGGACCAGGAACTAGAGCCTTTTTGTTAAGCTTGAGGCTTTTGAGCAGCAGTACAGCATACAGTCCATTCAGATAAGAACTCAGAGGCTTTTAGTCTGAGGATACAAGATCAGCTGAGAACTTGGCAAGGTGAGGTTAGCTGTGGCTTGTTCTACTTTTCTGATCTTTCAGTGTTCACCCTAATAACTGGCACTGGGTTTGTTTTCATTAATAAGACCTTTTAAGAGTCGTGTTATAATCAGGAGAGAGAGCATGCTAACCCATCACCAAATTGCAGCTACATGCCTGAGCCAGACGAGCAGAAAAATCACTCCACTGACACCCTCACCTCAGAACTGTAAGATAAGGAAATAACTGTTACCTTAAGTCACTAAGTTTAATGGCCCATTTTGAAGCAAAAGTAACTGATATAATAGTTATTGATTAGCTAATCATCTTAGGTCTTAGCACTGCTTGAGCATCTATACAGTAAGATACTTGAGAATATATAGCATCTTCTCTAAAATCTTCAGGACTTTAGATAGTAACAGGAACATAATTGAATTTGTATAGAGATCCATCTCTCTCTGCCTCCACAGTGCTGGGATTAAAGGTGTGTGCCCCTATGCCTGGTGTATGAAAAAGTGGTGTTGTGAAAATCGCTGTTCCAGAAGAAAATGTCTATAGGTTCAATATAATCTCCACTAAAATTCCACTATTCTTCACAGAAATAGAAAAAAATATTAGAATTATGCTACAGGTATCATCATGCTTGACTTCAAGATATTCAAGGGAGCCGTAGTATTAGAAACGGTACAGTACTGGCACAGATATAGAAATGCCAATCAATGGAATAGAACTGGGGACCAGGATATACTCACTTATATGGTAGTTCTATTTTTAGTCCCGGAGAAATTCCCTCCCTGATTTCAACAGCACCTGTGTTGGTTTACACAGCCACCACGAGGGAGGGAGGGCTTCCCCTCCCCCACATCCCCACCTTCTTTGGTGCCAATAGTTTTCTCAATGGTATCCATTTTGATTGGAGTGAGATAGACCTCAAATCGTGTAAGTTACAAATCCCCAATGGGTAAGGATTTGAGCACTTTAAAAAATACTTATTATCCATTGGGTTTTGTTTCTTTTTTCTTTTTTCTTTTTTTTTTTTTTTTTTTTGGTGTGTGCATTTCTTCTGTTGAGAACTCTGTTTATTTCCATAGCCTATTCTTTATTGTATCATTTGCTTTCTTGATGTTTTCAGGTTGTTGTGTATTCTGGCTATTATTCCTCTGTCAAGGGTGCAGCTGGTGAGGATTTTCTCCCCCCACATAATCCAAAGGACTCTGTCTCCTCTTACAGAGATACTTGCCCCTCTGTGTCCATTGCTGCTCTAGACATACTAGAGGAAATGGAGATAGCCTAGCTGTCCAGTGCTGAGATGGCAGGGGTGAGGAACGTAATGGAAATGGGGCACTGAAATAATCCATGAGAGGAAGATACAGACCACCACACTAATGTAGACAATTAAGCTTCTAAAAGTCCTTTTGTTTTGGCCATTGACCAAGAGTGGGCACATACCTCAAAGTCTCCTGGTGCAGAAGGTCAGAGGTACAGCATTTTGAAGGCAAAACCTATAATTTCATTGATGCTGAATGAGAGAGATTATAAGCTTGCATCATTTGTTTTGACAGAACATGGATATTTCAGATACAATATAACACTTAATTTTGACTTATACCTTCTTTGGTTATTTTAGTTTAAGTTCATATATCACTAATTACTTTGGTTAATAAATCTGGACCATGGTGGTCATGGGAATCCCAAATGTGTTTCCATGGCAGCCATCACTGTTGGGGGTGGAGGGCTGAGAAGTATCTGAGGAGACCAAAATGGAGTCAGGACAGGATGGCTTTGCCTTAGTCACTTCAGTACAAGTGTGCAATAGAATTGTATTCAGTTGTAAAGAAAATGAAATTTGCTGGAAAATTGATGGAATTAGAAAATATTATGTAGAGTGAGGTAATCCAAGCCTGGGAAAACAAATTTCACTCACAAAAGTTGGTCTGTCTTTGAAATTTTTAGATTTCTGTGTTTAACTTGGATGCCTGTAGAGGCCAGGATGTGTGAAAAGGGTCATTACTAGGGAGGGCACTAAAATGTGTGTTATATGAAAATATAGAGGGAACTCTGGCATAAGAAGGTTTATTTGGGGGTAACAGAGGAGAAAGGAGGTGAGGGGGTGGAAGGAAGTTCATCTGAAACTGGATCTGTGTGAAAAAGCCATATGGAAATCTAGAATTTTGTAACCCAATTAAACAAAAATAATTTAAAAACTGAGTTTGAAGGGTGGTGACCTGTATGAGTGGAAAATGCTGCTTCTAGAGTCATAGGTTCTCAAACAAAAATTCTCATACCTTCTGAGGAGTTGTTGACCCAGGAAGCTCCAGATGCCACAGAACTGTAAGGCAGGTGTCCCAGATCCACTTGGGTTTAGAGAAAGGCCAGGTTAGGTCTAGGGGATGAAGAGAATCACCCAGAAAGTTGATCACATAGTTACCAAATCCTCGGAGTTGGGGATGTAACTCTGGCATACCTGGGGCAGGCCTGGAGCCCTGGGTTAGGTACCAGCACTACTGCACAATAGAAGTAAAAACTAACTAGAAGTAGACAACAAACGCACAGAAGGAAGAACACGGTGACCTTTGGAAAGGGCGGCCATGATGGAGCTTGAGGGAAGCCCTGTGGTCCTCTGTCTTTCCTGTGTGTCTCACTGCTGCTCTCTCCCCTCCCCCACCTCTGTCCTTCTCCATTCCTCCCTCTTCTCTTTTCTTTCTGCTCTTTTGTTTTCAAGGTAGAGAGCAGAAGCAGTTATACTCTGTAGCCCAAGCTGGCCAGCAACCTCTATGTAGCACAGGATGTCCTTCAACTTACAAACCTTGGGCCTCAGGCTGAGTCCTGAGATTATAGGTGTGTGCTCCTGTTCCTCCTTCTGAAGTACTCGAAATGTTCTATAAAAAATCTGAGTTTCACAAATACAAATATGTCACATTGTGAATATACATCAAGCTGTCTAGTCAGATTTTCTATAATGTTGTATGTATGTGCATGTGTGGTTGTATGTGGGTGTGCATCCCTGTGGAGGTCAACAATAGTGTTATCCTCACTCTCGCCCTGAACCTGAGGAATGAACCAGGGATTTCTGATTTAGCCAGAATAACTGGTCAGCAAGTGCCAGGGATCCCCCTGCTCCCCCTCCCACTACCAGGCTTTTCACCTGGTGCTGGGGATCTAAACTCAAGTCCTCATGCTTACAGAGTCGGGACACTGCCCAGTCTGCACTTTCTCTGTATACCTTGTAACTCTGATAAAAGTTAACTTTATTAACAACTTTATTCTTTAACAATTTTGAGAACTTAATACATACGATGTATTTTAATCATACTGGGCCTCACTCACCCTCCACTGCTACCTTACAACAGAATTCCCTCCAAATTCCCCCTCCCAAAAACTTCTTCCCCATCCCCTTTTCCCCTTCTTCTTCCTCTCCCTCCTTTCCCCTTCCTCTCCCTCCCCATCCCTCTCCCTCCCCTTCTTCAATGACCACCGAGTCCAGTCAGTGCTGCCCATGTACACATGGAGTAGAATCATCCCCTGGATAGTCAGCACACCAAGGACCACACTACTGAAGAAAACCGACTTTCCCTCTCCTGGCAGTCATCAACTGTCCATAGCTCCTCAGCTGGAGGGGGGGTCGTGTGACCCTCCCCCATTCACGCTGGAATGTTACAGAGACTATTACAGGATGAAACTGACTTGTTTTCAATATTGAACTTTGTGGTCTATGAAGTGTCCTGTACTGCACACACTGCACCATCTGACTGCAGGTTCACAGTCTACACTGAGTGCCCTCTCCTCTTCTTGTTCTTTAGGGATAGAATTCAATATTTAGCTCAGGCACCTAAACCCCAAATCCTCCTACCTCAACCTCAGGGTTATAGGGATTACAATCGTGAACAGTGAATTAACTGGTCTCTTGAGATATAAAATGAAACTATAAATCAATTTATATTGACAATCTGGACGCTTAACAAGCCATATCCTGGGCTGTCCAGACCCCGTGTTTGTCCCTTTCTGTGGTAAGCAGATATTCGCCTCCTGCTTCTTTTCCCCGGTCTGCTAAACACCCCCTCCCCTGCTCTCCAGAAACAGTTACTTTCGTTTTGTCTCTTCTGGATTCTGGATGCTGATTTCTCATCCTCCTGCACTGGTGTGGGCCTGACCCTCGGTGCTGTGCAGACTGCCCAGCTCTCTGGAAGCTCGCCCTGAGCTGGGGTGCACCAATCCCAGGGCCCCACAGGGCCCCTCCCCCACGGTGTCCCTTTCCCACCCCCCTGCTCCCACCCCATGCTGTCCCGGCAGGCTACTTCCTTTCCTCTTTGGGAGCCACCCAGGTCGCGGCCCCTGAAGGAGGACAGCAAAGGTGGCCCGGAAGCAGAGGCTCCAGGACGCTGAGGGGCAGAAACCAGAGCCCCGGGGAGAAGTTGCAGCTCTCCTCCCATCCTGTTCACAAGGAGACTGGGCTCCTGTGTCTGACCCTGGTGAGTGTGGGCAGGCAGGGCTGGGAAATCCTTTGCAGCTTCATTTGCAAGTGTGAAATGCAGACTACTGGCCATGTCATCTGTCTGTAGAGGGTATAGTGTTCACAGTGGTGCGTTGAGGATGTACAACCTCTGATCTCCAAATGTGTGAAGGTAAATAAAATTGATGTTAGGTGGGTAAAGTTTTATCAAGCAGTGAGGTTACCACAAGTGCAAAAGGAATTTGTTAACACTGGTACTTAAGGAACCGGAACAATTTATTCTTTTTCTTTATCTCACGATTTAAAAATTTTCCAAAAATCTCTGGTTTGCTATATAGATATTCACCAACTTCTTACAACTCTTACTCAGATAGTGTGGAAAAAGTTTGAACAGACAGAAAAATTAAAGGCCAAAATAACCAGATTGTAAACCTTTCAGTGACTGTGTATCTGCAATGCTGTCTTCTTTTCTTGTGTAATACTAGAGATATAATTGCTCGTCTGGTTTTAGAAACACAGAAAGTTTAATGGTGACACATATTTATTGAGCACCATGTGTCCAGGCCTGGGCATTTGCACAGAAGAGCCTTTCCTATGGTACTAACACAGGCCTCTCCAACAGTGCATTCTCTTTAATAAACCTGTGTTAAAATGCACACACATGCAGAACCTTTTCTGAACATAACTGTGTCTAAGGATCTGTAAATGGCCCTCAAAGCTGAATTGAGTTACATTTTAAGTGATTTATTCATTTTTATTTACTGTGTATGAGTGTTTTGCTTGCATGTATGTAAGTGCACTGCTTGCATACCTGGTGCCCCTGGAGGCCAGAGAGGGCACTGGATCCCCTGGAACTGGAGTGGCAGACAGTTGGAAGTCCCCATGTGGAAGCTGGGAATGGAACCCAGCTCTTCTGCAGGAGCAGGACCTAAGTTGAATTCTTGAGACCATAACAAGAGGGGGTTTGTCAGTCTCACAGCTCAGGAACAAGAAGGGGAAACATAGTGGCCTTTCAGAGAAGCTTCTCCTGCCTTTGCCTTTGAGGGACCATCTCTTGTGTGTGTTAATCTGGGATGTTGAGGAGACTCAAAGGAAGGCTGTGCCTAGAACCATCCCATAATGCCAGCAGCAGAGCCTGTGCTAAGGGAAACTGTCGATGTCATGTTCCTTACCCTGTCACAGACACCCTTGATGAACAGGTCTTACTTAAAGACAAACCAAGATTTTATATGGGTTATGTGAATTTCATGTTAAGTGTTTGGTAAATACCTTATAGCCACATCGCATATATTTTGGGAGCACCATGTGACGTTTCAGTGCATTTGAACACGGTGTATGATCAGCTCAGTGCAGTTTTCCAGACACCCTGGACATTCTGTTGACTATTTTCATTTAAGTTTGGTTGTATTTGAAAACCTTATAAAGTAGGAAGTCTCAGAATCAGCTGCTTGAGGAAATTCATTAGGATTAAGATGTATTATGAAAATTAGAGAACTGGAGAGTCTACCTTACACATGCACACACACACAAACACACACACACACACACACACACACACACACACACACACACAAGCTATGTTGGTACATAGAAAATTAAAATTTCTTTTCCACAAAATTATTGCCCAGCTCCCTTCAGGATGTGAAACAAAAATTAATAGTCTAGACGACTTTGGCTTCACACGTTTTCTCTTCAGGAATGGCTTTATTGTAATATAACTAACATCATATACCTCACCAATTTACAGTGCACAATTCTGTGGCTATGGGTATATTCAGAGGTGTGCAAACATATTTTCATAATCTGCCCTGTTTATTTAAATCCAGAGATGCTTTACCACAGCTTCTCTTGGTGTGTGTGTGTGTGTGTGTGTGTGTGTGTGTGTGTGTGTGTGTGTTATACTGTGTGTGGAGATCACAGGATAACTTTCGAGAGTCAGTTCTTTTCTTCCAACTTGTTGAGGCAATCTCTCCTGTACTTTTTTCCATGCTGGGAACTGTAGCTGAAGTTTTTTCTAGTCCTGCCTGGGCCTGCAGCCATTCAGACCCAAGTAAACACAGAGAGGCTTATATTACTTACAAACTGTATGGCCACGGCAGGCTTCTTGCTATCTAGTTCTTATATCTTAAATTAACCCATTTCTGTTAATCTATACCTTGCCGTGTGGCTCATGGTTAACCAGTACTTTTACATCTTGCTTCTTTTACATGGCAGCGTCTCCTGACACAGTCTTCCACTTTCCAGAATTCTCCTCTCTGTTTATCCTGCCTATACTATACTTCCTGCCTGGCTACTGGCCAATCAGCATTTTATTTATCAATCAATCAGAGCAACATTCACAGTATACAGAAAGAAATCCCCAGCAGGTACTCCAGGTTAGCTGGCCCTTCAGCTTCCAGGTGATTCCCCTGTGTTGGGATTTCAAAGGCATGCCACTGTGTTCCCCTTTTCATGGTGTTCTTGGATTGAACTCAGATCTCCAGTCTTGTGCAGACAGCCTTGTAGCATGAACCTTAAAAGGTCTTATTAATAAAAACAAACCCAGTGCCAGTTTTTGGGGTGTGGTGATATTGTGTTCCCCAAAATACTGTGCACCCTAATAAACTTATCTGGAGTTAGAGACCAGAACAGCCACAATATTAAACATAGAGGTTAGGCAGTGGTAGCATATGCCTTTAATCCTAGCATTCCAGAGACAAAGATCCATCTGGATCTCTGTGAGTTCAAAGCCACACTAGAAACAGCCAGGCATGGTGACTCACTCCTTTAATTCCAGGAAGTGATGGCAGAAAGCAGAAAGGTATATAAGGTGTGAGGACCAGAAACTAGAGCCTGGTTAAGCTTTTAGACTTTTGAGCAGCAGTTCAGCTGAGATCCATTTAGATGAGGACACAGAGGCTTCCAGTCTGAAGAAACAAAATCAGCTGAAGAATTGGCAAGGTGAGGTAGCTGTGGCTTGTTCTGCTTCTCTCATCCACCAGTGTTCACCCCAATACCTGGCTCCAGGTTTGTTTTTATTAATAAGACCTTCTAAGATTCGTGCTACATTGGGGTGATTGCTGGAAAATCAGAGAAGCAGAACAAGCCACAGCCACCTCTCCTTGCCAATTCCTCAGCTGATCTCCTTTCCTCACACTGGAAGCCTCTGAGTCTTCATCCAGAATGAATCTCAGCTGAACTGCTGCTCAAAAGCCTAAAAGCTTAACAGCCTAAAAACTTCTAGTTTCTGGTCCTCACGCCTTATATACCTTTCTGCTTTCTGCCATCACTTCCTGGGATTAAAGGCGTGAGTCACTGTGCCTGGCTGTTTCTAGTGTGGCTTTGAACTCACAGAGATCCAGATGGATCTCTGCCTCCGGGATGCTAGGATTAAAGGTGTTAGTGCCACCATTTTCTGGCCTCTATGTCTGTTTAGTGGCTGTTCTGTTCTCTGACCCCAGATAAGTTTATTAGGGTGCATAATATATTGGGGAACACAATATCACCACACAGCCTATTTACCTGCAGAGACATCTTGCTAGACCCTGGATGGTTTTCAGAGCCTTTTTCTTGGTATGTGGTTCAGAGGATCAAATCTAGAGCCTTCCATATGCCAGGCAAGTGCTCTGTAAGCCCCGTGGGATTTTAAACATAGAAACATTTCATCTGCAATTGGAGTAATTTGACTTCTTCCTTTCCTGATGGTTTGTATCTCTCTCTCTCTCACCTTATTTCTCTGAGGATTCAAGCCCTGTATTAAATAATAGTTGAGGGAATGGCCACTCTTGGCTCTATCCTGTATTTAGAGGAACTAACTTAAGTTAGTCCCTATCCAGTACAATGCTGTTGGTAGGATTATCACAGTACACTGTATTGTGTGCAGGTGTGAGCTTTCTTTTCCTGATTTGTTCAGGGCTTTAATCAAGAATGAATTTATTTTTTCAAAGACTTCTTCATCTATTGAGATTATGATCTGATAGGATACAAAAATTACCTTTTTATTTGTTAAACCTTGCTTTACATCTTAAAATGTGCTCTGTCTTGGCAAAAGACTCATGAGCTGCTGAGGAGGATGTGACTTCAGTGATTGTATAGAACATTCTGTAGAAGTCTTGTGAGTCCATTTGATCTATGGCACATTTTAACTTGAAGTTTGTTGACTTGCTATTGATGGGAGTGGGGTATTAAACTCAACCCCTTGCTCGCTTTGGCAGCACATATACTAAACCTGGAGTGACACAGAGAAGATTAGCATGGCCCCTGTGCAAGGATGACACACACAGATTGGTGAAGCATTCCATAGTTTTAGGATTAAATTGATTTGATAGGAGGAAAGGGTTTTCCTTAGGAAAGGGGGAGGGAGGTAAATACAGGAGAAGGAGAGAAGCACATAAAATAACAATGTGGATGGATGAAAAAGCCTCAAGGATTCACACTATTAACTATTTGCTTAAAACAATAAAACCTTTAGTGCCCACAATTCAGTGTATACATATACATATATAATCTTTTTTAAAAAATCTTATAATTAACTTAATTTTACATATTGGCCACAGATCCCCCATCCTCCCTCCTCCCACCCCCCCAGCCCTTCCCCCAACCTACCTCCCATTCCCACCTCCTCCAAGGCAAGGTCTCCCCTGGGGAGTCAGTCTAGTGCTGTGGGATGGTCTGTATGTCAAATGTGTTGCTGATTGGTCAATAAATAAATCACTGATTGGCCCATGGCCAGGCAGGAAGTATAGGCGGGACAAGGAGGAGAATAGAGCTGGAAAGTGAAAGGCTAAGTGAGAGAGACACTGCCAGCTGCCATGATGACAAACAGCATGTGAAGATGCCGGTAAGCCATGAGCCATGTGGCAAGGTATAGATTAATAGAAATGGATTGATTTAAGCTATAAGAACAGTTAACAAAAAGCCTGCCACGGCCATACAGTTTGTAACCAATATAAGTCTCTGTGTTTACTTGGTCGGGTTTGAGCTGCTGTGGGGCTGGCGGGTGAGAGAGATTTGTCCTGACTGTGGGCCAGGCAGGAAAACTCTAGCTACAGTCTAGCCTGGTACATTCAGTTGAGGCAGGTCCAGTTCCCTCCTCCCTACACCAAAGCTGAGCAAAGTGTCCCAGCATAGGCCCCAGGCTCCAGAAAGCCAGCTCATGCACCAAAGACAGGTCCCGGCTCCACTGCCTGGGGGCCTCCCAAACAGTTCAAGCTAATCAACTGTCTCACCTATCCAGAGGACCTGGTCCAGTTCCATAGGGGCTCCTCAGCCACTGGTTCACAGTTCGTGCATTTCCACTAGTTTGGCTATTTGTCCCTGTGCTTTTTCCAATCATGGTCTCAATATCTCTAGCTCATACAATCCCTCCTCTCTCTCACTGACTGGATTTCCCGGAGGGCCACCTGGGGCCTGGCTGTGGATCTCTGCATCCGCTTCTATCAGACACTGGATGAGAGTTCTATCATGACAGTTAGGGTGTTTCAGCCATCTGGTCACCAGAGCAGGTCAGCTCAGGCACTCTCTCAACCATTGCCAGTAGTCTATAGTGGAGGTATCTTTGTGGATTTCTGGGGACCTCTCTAGCACTCTGCTTCTTCCTATTTCCCTGGGGTCTTCATTCATCATGGTATCTCCCTCCCTGTTCTCCTACTCTGCTCCTGATCCATCTGGGACCTCCCACTCCCCTAAGCTCTGTTTCCCCTGTCCCTTGCCCTCCATTACCTTCCCCCCATTCCCAGTTTGCTCATGTAGATCCCCTCCATTTCTTTGTCATTGGGCAATCCCATGTCTTTCTCAGGGTCCTCTTTACAAGGTAGCCTTCCTGGAGTTGTGAGTTGCAGTCTGGTTATTCTTTGCTTTACATCTAGTATCCACTTATGAGTGAGTATATACCATGTTTGTCTTTCTGAGTCTGGGTTAGCTCACTCCAGATGATTTTTTCTAGTTCCATCCATTTGCCTGCAAACTTCATGATGTCATTGTTTTTCTCTGCTGAGTAGTACTCCATTGTGTATATGTACCACATTTTCTTTATCCATTCTTCAGTTGAAGGGCATCTAGGTTGTTTCCAGATTCTGGCTATTACAAATAATGCTGCTATGAACATAGTTGAGCATGTGTCCTTGTGGTATGATTGAGCATTCCTTGGGTATATGCCCAAGAGTGGTATAGCTGGATCTTGAGGGAGGTTGATTCCCAATTTTCTAAGAAAGCACCATATTGAATTCCAAAGTGGCTGTAAAATACACAGTTGCATAAACATATATTAATCCATCTACACTGAACACTTAAAGATGCAAAGCACGTGAATTCTTTCAGGACTAAATCATGTCTAGAAATAATAGAATCTAAACTTGTATTGCTTAGCCATGAAATCACCATGGCAGAGACTACCTCTAGTCTCACAAATAAAATTACAGAATTTATCCACACAAGATGGGAAAGAGTCTCTAACATGACATGTCTATGAACCGTACCTTGAAGGAATGACAGACAGATGTCAATCATGATTACACAGTAAGCCTGAAGGAATGACTGTCACAGTGTCTGCACAGGATCCCCACACACTCCTCCAGAGAATCAAAAACTACACTGTCAGCCCAGGTACAGCTAGGAAGCTTTACTCCAAAGCATTGGAAGTCACACAGGCTGCTTTCCTGGCTTTGAAAACTGACGCATTACTAGGAATCCTAGAAAAACAGTCATCACAACACTTCCCCCATTCACAGCTCTCTCTGGAACCCTGGCTCCTCAGCAAAGGCTCTCCAGAAACTGTCCCTGTTTCTGAGGGTGGAAGTCAAATGCCCAGGGGAGCGCTGGCTTCATTTTTTGCAGGTAAACACCAATGATGACATCATAGACACACATCAACAAAACATTAAATTCTATGCAAACAAAACTACCTTATGTTTCTTTTGGAACTGAAAAGAAAGATAATTGATTTTTAAAATAGAAGATAGTTCAATGGCTATGTTAGGGACTTTGTATTTTTTCCTTTATGTCTTATTTATCTTAACATATTGTCTCATGAACTAGGTACAGAATAATAACTCTCTTTGAACTGTCTGTATCTTGAGGATCTTGACCTTTCTTTTTGTTTTATTTCAAAGTGTAAAGCTATAACTAACCACCCTAAGAGTACCAAGGGCTTCTCTGCACTTAACAACTTCAGATTTAATATTTAAAAAAGCAGTTTTTCTCCAGTCCACTTCTTGGGTAGGACAGCCACAGAACTCTTTTGGTACAGGCTGCTGGCTTAGTATTCACTTCTAACCTAAGGCTGATGTGCACACAGGGGAAGTGCACTTGAAGATGCTTGCAGTGTTTTCCTTTGGGTAGGAGGCTGTCGACAGCAGAAGGTCCACAGGCACACTGGAGTGCCGTGCCAGGGGAGGAAAGGACATACCAAGAATGAGTAACTGCACCCAGGCACACATTCCACAGGTATCTAGGGTTTTAGCTGTTCAACTCTGACCTCTGACGATGATTAAACAAAGCAGCACACTAAGGCAAAGGCTGATTAGAAACGCCTGCAGGAGAGCTCCTGTCCTCTCCAGCCTGTGTGCTCTTACCTGCCACCTGAGGACTGAGGTACCAGTCTACACCACAAGTCCCTACATGCAGGAGCCAAGGTTTATTAGCCATAGAATGCCATGTGATTCAATTACCAAAGCCTGTGACTTTTACGACCATTCTTTCTATTACCTATTGCAAAGAAACAGAAGAAAAGCAAAAGAGCACATTTCTTAATAAAAAGTAGAGGAATTAAATCTTTTTTAAAAAATTTATTTTACATAACATTTAGTTTCCTCTCCCTCCTTTCCTCTCATTCCCTTCCCTCCACCTCCTTTCTACCAGCACCCTCATTCACTCCTCAGAAAGGGTAAGGCCTCCCATGAGGAGTCAACAAAGTCTGGCATATCAAGTGGAGGCAGGACCAAGCTCCTCCTCCCTGCCTCAAGGCTGAACAAGGCATCCCATCATAGGGAATGGGTTCTAAAAAGCCAGCTCTTGGCCCAGGGACAGATCCTGGTCCCACTGCTAGGGGCCCTACAAATAGACCAAGGTACACAACTGTCACCTCATGCAGAGGGCCTAGGTTGGTCCCATGCAGGCTCCCTAGCTGTCGGTCTAGATTCCATGAGCTCACAGTATCTTGGGTCAGCTGTCTCTGTGGGTTTCCCCATCATCTTGACCCTCTTTGCTCATATAATCCCTCCTCCCCCTCTTCCACTGGATTCCTTGGAACTTGGCCCAGGGTTTGGCTGTGGATCTCTGCATCTGCTTACCTCAGTTACTGGATGAAGGTTCTGTGATGACAATTAGGGTAGTCACCAATCTGATTACAGCAGAAGGCCAGTTCAGGCACCTTCTCCACTATTGCTAGGAGTCATCTTTGTGGACTCCTGGGAGTTTCTCTGGCACCAGGTTTCTCCCTAACTCCATAATGGCTCCCTCTACCAAGATTTCTCTTTCATTGCTCTCCCACTCTGTCTCTCCCCCAGCTGGACCATCCCCTACCCTCTACCCTCCCCCATCTCCAGTTTACACAGGAGATCTCATCTATTTCCCCTTCCCAGGGCAATCCATGCATCCCTCTTAAAGTCTTCCTTGTTACCTAGTTTCTCTGGGGCTGTAAATTTATCCTAGTTATCCTTTGCTTTACATCTAATATCCACTTATGAGTGAATTCATACCATGTTTGTCTTTCTTGGTTTGGGTTACCTCACTCAGGATGATTTTTTTCTAGTTCCATCCATTTGCCTGCAAATTTCATGATGTCATTGTTTTTTTTACTGCTGAGTAATACTCTATTGTGTTAATGTACCATATTTTCTTTATCCATTCTTTGGTTGAGGGACATCTAAGTTGTTTCCAGGTTCTGGCTATTACAAATAATGCTGCTATGAACATAGTTGAGGAAGTGTCCTTGTGGTATGATTGAGCATTCTTTGGGTATATACCCAAGAATGGTATCACTGGGTCTTGAGGTAGATTGACTCTCAGTTTTCAGAGAAACCACCATACTGATTTCCAAAGTGTCTGTACAAGTTTGCACTCCCACCAGTAGTGAAGGAGTATTCCCCTTACTCCACATCCTCTCCAAAATAAGCTGTCATCACTGTTTTTTGATCTTAGCCATTCTGACAGGTGTAAGATGGTATCTAGAGCCATTTTGATTTGCATTTCTGTGATGACTAAGGATGTTGAGCAATTCCTTAAAAGTCTTTCAGCCATTTGAGATTCTTTTGTTGAGAATTCCCTGTTTAGATCTGTACCCCATTTTTAAAATATGGATTATTTGGTATTTTGATGTCTAGTTTCTTGAGTTCTTTATATATTTTGGAGACCAGCCCAGCCCTCTGTCAGATGTGGAGTTGGTAAAGATCTTTTCCCATTCTGTAAACTGCTATTTTGTCTTATTGATCATGTACTTTGCCTTATAGAAGCATTTTAGTTTCAGGAGGTCCCATTTATTAGTTGTTGATCTCAGTGTCTGCTACTGATACTATATTTAGGAAGCAGTCTCCTGTACCAATGCATTCAAGGCTACTTCCCACTTTCTCTCCTATCAGGTTCAGTGTAACTGGATTTATGTTGAGGTCTTTGATCCATCTGGACTTGAGTTTTTTGCATGGCAATGGATATGGATCTATTTGCATTCTTCTACACATTGACATCCAGTTATGCCAGCACCATTTGTTGAAGAAGCTTTCTTTACTTCATTGGAAAATTTTGGCTTCTTTGTCAAAAATCAGGTGTTTATAGGTGTGCTGATTAATGTCAGGGTCTTTGATTTGATTCCATTGATCTACCCATCTGTTTTTATGCCAATACCATGCTGTTTTTATTACTATAGCTCTATAGTAGAACTTGAAGTCAGATATGGTGATGCCTCTAGAAGTTCTGTTACTGCATAGGACTGTTTTAGCTATCCTGAGTTTTTTGTTTTTCCATATGAAGTTGAGTATTGTTCTTTTGAGGTCTGTGAAGAATTGTGTTAGGATTTGATGGGGATTGCATTGAATCTGTAGATTGCTTTTTGTAAAATTGACATTTTTTACTATGTTAATCCTACCTATCCAAGAGCATGGAAGATCTTTCTATTTTATGATACCTTCTTCAGTTTCTTTCTTCAAAGACTTAATGTTCTTGCCATAAAGGTCTTTCACTTGTTTGGTTAGAGTTACCCCAAGATATTTTATATTATTTGTGGCTATTGTAAAGGGTGATGTTTCTCTGATTTCTTTCTCAGCCCTGATTATTATTTGTATATAGGAGGGCTACTGATTTTTCTGAGTTAATCTTGTATCCTGCCACATTACTGAAGGTGTTTACCAGCTGTTGGAGTTCCCTGGTAGAATTTTTGGGGTCACTTATATATACTATCATATCATCTGCAAATAGCAAAAGTTTGACTTCTTCCTTTCCAGTTTGTATTCCCTTGATCTCATTTTGTGGTCTTATTGTTCTAGATAGACGTTTTGGTACTATATTGAATAGATATGGAAAGAGTGGACAGCCTTGTCTCTTGTTCCTGATTTTAGTCAAATTGCTTTGAGTTTCTCTCTATTTAGTTTGATGTTGGCTGTTGGCTTACTGTATATTGCCTTTATTATGTTTAGATATGTCCCTTGTATCCTTGATGTCTCCAAGACTTTTTATCATGAAGGGGTGTTGGATTTCATCAAAGGCTTTTTCAGCATCTAATGAGCTGATCATGTGTTTTTTTTTCTTTCAGTTCATTTATATGGTGTATTACATGAACAGATTTTTGTATGTTGAGCCATCCCTGCATCACTGGGATGAAGCCTACTTGATCATGGTGGATGATATTTTTGATGTGTTCTTGGATTAGGTTTGCCAGTATTTTATTGAGCATTTTTGCGTCAATGTTCATGAAGGAGATTGGTCTGCAATTCTCTTTCTTTGTTGCATCTCTTTGTGGTTTGGGTATCAGAGTAACTGTAGCCTCATAAAAGGAATTTGGCAATGTTACTTCTGTTTCTATTGTGTGGAACAATTTGAGGAGTATTGGTATTAGAATCCTTGGAATTCTGGTAGAATTCTGCACTGAATCTATCTTGCCCCGGGCTTTTTTTGGTTGGGAGACTTTTAATGACTGCTTCTATTAAGGGTAATAGGTCTATTAAATAGTTTATCTAGTGTTGATTTAATTTGAGTATGTGGTACCTATCCAGAAAATTGTCCATTTCTTTTAGATTTTCCAATTTTGTGGAGTACATGTGTAGTTGGAGTTTTCCTGCCTGGCCCACAGTCAGGACAAATCTCTGTCACCCACCAGTCCCACAGCCACTCAGACCCGACCAAGTAAACACAGAGACTTATACTGGTTACAAACTGTATGGCCGTGGCAGGCTTCTTGCTAACTGTTCTTACAGCTTAAATTAATCCATTTCCATTAATCTATACCTTGCCACATGGCTCGTGGCTTACCGGTATCTTCACATTCTGTTTCTCATCATGGCGGCTGGCAGCGTCTCTCTGACTCAGCCTTCCACTTCCCAGCTTTATTCTCCTCCTTGTCCCGCCTACACTTCCTGCCTAGCCAATGGCCAATCAGTGTTTTATTTATTAACTAATTAGCAACACATTTGCCATACAGAACATTCCACAGCATACATGTTTTTGAAGTATAACCTGATGATTCTCTGGATTTCCTTGGTGTCTGTTGTTAAGTCTCCCTTTTTATTTGTGATTTTGTTAATTTGGATATTATCTCTCTGCCTTTTGGTTAGTTTGGATAAAGGTTTGTCTGTATGTTGATTTTCTCAAAGAATCAACTCTTTGTTTCATTGATTCTTTGTACTGTTCTCTGTTTCTATTTCATTGATTTCAGCCCTCAGTTTGATTTTTTCCTGGCATCTACTCCTCCTGTGTGAGTTTGCTTCTTTTTCTTCTAGAGCTTTCAGGTGTGCTGTAAGTAGCTAGTGTGAGATTTCTCCAACTTCTTTAAGTGAGCACTTAGTGCTATGAACTTTCCTCTTAGTACTGCTTTCATAGTGTTTGGTTATGATGTGTCTTCATTTTCATTACATTCTAGGAAGTCTTTAATTTCTTTCTTTATTTCTTCCTTGACCCAGTGGTGATTCAGTTGAGCATTATTCAGTTTCCATGATATTGTAGGCTTTCTGTAATTTGTGTTGTTGTTGAATTCTAATTTTAAGCCATGGTAGTCCAATAAGATACACTAGGTTATTCTAATTTTTTTGAATCTGTTGAGATTTGTTTTGTAATTGGCGTAATTATAGGTACAGGTGTTGATTTTTGTGATGTCTTTGTTGGATGGGTTTTTTGTTCCTTTATTGTCTGTTTCCTTTATTGTCTTTTGGCCTGAATGGCCAAAGGTTCTGGTGATTATCTGGTTGTCAGGTCCAGTAGGGTTGACTCAGCTGATGTTTGTGTGTTTGTGTGCCTAGATTCAGCTGTCGACCAGTTCTTCTGGCTGGTGTGGGTTTTCCTTGTGCCTATGGAGTCTGTTATTTCAAGTGGTGTAGGTTTTGCCTGTGCCCGCTCTTCCAACTGATATGGGTGGTGCATGTTCCTCCAGGGGCTGCTCTTCTTCCCATTGGGGCAGTGGTGCCCGTGCCTCCAGGCGCCATGCTAACCTGCTGCTCTTCTTCCCATTGGTGCAGTGGTGCCTGTGCCTCCAGGCGCCACGCTGACCTGCTGCTGGGCCTCTTCCTTTGATTGGTGCAGTGGTGTCTGTGCCTGTGGGGATCACTGATGCCACAGGGGATGTTTGGCCAGAGGGAGGACGGTGGGTTAGGTAGTGTGGGGAAGATGAGGTGTGTCTTGTAGGTTACAGAGTCCAATGGGTGGTGGCATTGGTGGAGTGGGCTGACTGTAGGAGTCCTGCCTGCTGAGCAGCTGCTGGGGCTGAGATGGAAGGGGGAGGCACATGGGACATGCCCTGAGGCCTGGGGCCTGGAGACCGGGGCACTCTGGCCAAGAGACCAGTCACTCAGGTTATTTAAGAGCACTTTTCTTAGTAAAATGCTGAGGCATCAAATCTTTTCTTTTTTTTTTTTTTTTTTTTGTAGACCAGGCTGGCCTCAAACTCACAAAGATCCGCCTGCCTCTGCCTCCCAAATGCTGGGATTAAAGGCATGCACCACCACCGCCCAGCGGATCATATCTTAATTCATAGAAAAATATCAAAATAGATGTCACTGGACTTGGAATATGTTCCTATTAACTATGAGAATCTGAAAGTTCTAGAAGATTTTATGCCAAAACTGTCAGGGGTGGGGACTACCAAGGCACAAACAGGAAAAAGGAAACAGTAAGCTTCACTACAGCCATTCCCTTCTCATGAGCTCCAAGTTTGTGCTACTTCACAGGGCCCCAGGGTCAGAGTCCTCAGCCTGATAACCTTAGTCTTCCTAATCCCACCATAATTCTGGCAGTGTAGGAAGCATGATTTCAGCAGTCACTCAGACAAGTAGCAGAACCCAGGTGTGCACGGTCCCCTAAGCTTCCAGAAGGTTTCTCTCACTGAAGGGGGAGCATACTCAAGCAGTGTCACATGTGCCGAACAACTCTAAATGGACAGTACACATCAATGCATATCTAGGATTCCCACACTAGGGTACAGAGCAAAATGTGGAAATTTCATCACTCAACTATCATGAGTGAGTCAGAGTAACTTCATAAGCAACTACCTGCCTCCTAAATTTACTAAGTACTGTTTTCCAAAACTACAGATTACAGAATATATACATTACTAACAAGAAGAAAGAAACTCCAGGAGCTAGAGAGACGGGTCAGTGTCTGGCTGCATTTCCAGAGGACCAAGGTTCAATTCTCAGCACCCACATGGCAAGTCACAACTGTTGTGACTCTGGTTCTGGAGGATCTGACATTCTTTTTTTGGTCTCCACGAGCACCAGAGGTGCATGTGATATGCCCACAGATATGCAGGCAAACATTTATACACATAAAATAATAAAAAAAATTTAAAAAGAAATAAACTCCAACACCATTGAAATAACTACACTAGAGATAACCGCTCTTACCATAACTAGATAAGAGTGAAAAGGAAAGAGATTGTAAAAGCAAAGCAAATAATAACACACACACCCATACACACACACAGACACACAGAACACATACACACACAGATATACACACACACTCCTACACAGACACACAGACATAGACACATACACACACACACACACACACACACACACACACAGATACACACACAGTTACCCAGAATCACACACACACTCATACACAGACACACACACACAGAACACATACACACACACAGACACACAGAACACATACACACACAGATACACACACACTCCTACACAAACACACAGACATAAACACATACATACACACACACACACACACACACACACACACACACACACACAGATACACACACAGATACACACACAGATACACACACAGTCACCCAGAATCACACACACACTCATACACGGACACTCACACACACACAGACACACACACTCACATACACAGACACACAAAGACCCAAATGCACACACACACACACTTCCTCTCTGATGGCAAATCAAAGTCTAGACCAAGTTCCCTGGATCAGAGACAGACTATTGAGTACTCTTTACACACTGAAGAGAAAGCATCAATGCTTATAGCACAGAACAGCAAATATTCATCCACAGATATGATATCCCTCAATAAATGTATACAATTAAAGAATATTAAACTACAAATAAGAAACCAAAGTCACCCACCATTATTTTATCCAGCTGTGTTTGTCTAGTAGGGTTTGTTTTATGGAGTCTGCGATACTGATTTTCATTACATATATATTTATAGTCATTTGTGGTGGATTGCTCCAATTATTAATATGTAGTTATCTTTATTTTTCCTGACTTTGGCTGGATATCTGATTTTTCCATCCTTGCACTTTCAGTCTCCACATACGTTGCCAGCTGGTTGAGTTTCCTGCTGCAATAAACAGTTGGTTATTGTTTTCTGCTTTCAATTTAACCTGGCAGGTGCATCTTTTACTCCAGAATTGAGACCATTTAGATTTAGGTTAGTGTTGAAATGTTTGTACTGGATAAAATCCTGTAATTTAGCAGACTTCTGTTCATCTTTTTCGATTTTCCATTTTGGCTTTAATTGCTATGTGTTTATTTCTTTTTCTCTCATCTTAGAAGTTTGCCGACTCACAGTTTGCTTTCTACTGATGTGATAAAACATCATAACCAAAAGCTACTTGGGGAGGAAAAGGTTTATTTAGCTTAAACTTCCACATCACAGTCATCACTGAAAGAAGCCAGGTAGGAACTCAGGCAGGAACTGAATCAGAGACACTGGAGGAACACGGCTTACTAGTTGCTCCTCATGGCTTGCTCAGCCTGTTATCTTAAACATTCCAGGACCCCAAAGTGGTCTTGGCCATCTCATATCAATCATCATTCACGAAAATGCCCCACAGACTTGCCAATCTGATGGAGGCAATTCCTCAGCTGAGGATTCTTCCCAGATGACTCCAGCATGTGTCAAGTTGACAAAAAGCTAACCAGCACACTTACTGAGTCAGCACTGTTGATTCCTGAGAACTACAGGAGTTATTTTCTCCTGAGCTCTTGGGATTGTAGCTTTCTGTCTTCTTCCTTTGTGATTTTATTTTCCTGGGAGTGTCTTCCTCACGGCAGCCTCAGTGGTCAGCATTGCTTTAGTTATGTTCATCCTGAAGGTCTTTACAAAGGACAGATTTGCTGTAGACACATTGGTTGTCAGTTCTTTTCTTTGAGTGCTCAGAATACATAGGTCCACGCTCTGGCCGTTAACATTTCTGTCAAGGACTGTGCTGTTGTTCTGACTGGTTTGCCAATCAGGTACGTTGTTAGAAACTTGGCTCTTCTCTTAGCAGCTTCCAGCATTCTTTTCTTGTTCTGAACTCTCTGCATTTTACCTTGAGTGTGATATGACAAGATTATTTTCTCAGCATATCTATGTGGTGGTCTAAATTACCTCTGTACCTGGACGTCCTAATCTTTCAATAGATACAGAACATTTTGTGGTATTGCTTAAGTGAATATGTTTTCTATATCTTTAGTCTGTAATTTAGCATTCTATTCTAATAAAATAATGTTTTTGTTTGGTTTGTCTGTTATGTCCTGGAGGTCATCATATTTTTTCCTTATTCCTCTCAGAAAACAATAACTCATTAAACTTGTCTTTGATGCCCTGATATTTTATCTTTCAGTTAATTTAGTCTGTTGGTGATACTTTCTCCTGAATTTTAAAAATGTATTTGCAGTTTTCCAAAATTTTCATTTTTAAAAATTCTCTATTATCACTCATATCCTATATTGTTTTGCTCATTTCCTTCAGCTGTCTATCTTTTTGAAATTTCAATCCTTTTAATGTTAACTCTTGAAAGATTTCTTCAGCACTTACCTAATTTAAATATGTAAACATTCAGTTGCTGTCGTGTTATGATCTTTTGAGGAAGTTTTGTTTCCTCACATTCTTGTGTTTTGTTGTTGTAGGTTGTTCACCTGTAGGAGCAAATCTATTTTACACATTAATGTGAGGATTTATGTATTAAGCTTCCTTCTACTGAGGACTTAATCCCCAGCACTGGTCATAGTGCAGAAAATAAACCACAGTAACAATACCAGCACAAACCTCCCACAATAATCATAATGGGAATAATGAAATAATGGACAGGAGGTGGTGATGCACACTTTTAATCCCTGTACTCAGGAGGCAGAGGCAAGTGGATCTCTGAGTTCAAGGCCAGCCTAGTATACAGAGTGAGTTTTGGACAGTTAGGGCTTCCAAGAGAAACTCTATCTCAAATAAACTACAACAACAAAAAGATGTAGAAGGTAAGATTAAAACAAAGAAAATAAAAGAAAAGAGAAAAGAGCAAGAGATTAAAAACAAGATAGCACCAGAACATCATTTACTCTAAGACCGACTGTCTTTGTATATTCTTTGCCACCACTAGTCCCAGAGGTCATGTGGCCTGTGGTCCAGGTAGACACTTCTGTTTGTGGGTTTGTCTAAACAAAGCCTTGTCTACCGGATGCTCTGGGGGAAGAGGGGTTGAAAACAGAGCATGGAATTCTGCAATGGAGAGAAGACCTGGGAGCTGAGCTGTGTGCCCAAGCATTTTCAGATCGTACCAGCAGCAAACCACCATGCAATAAGCAAGAAGCTGTGGAAATGGAGCCATCCTTTCACTTGGGTTCTGAGTTCTCAGCCCCTGTCTGCTAGACACACAAATTGCAGCATGAGGCAGTTTCAGAAACCAAAGAATCTTCCAGCCACCTGCTCAGAACTCTCAGGCTCAGCAGTCATCCACAGGAGCCATGTCATTCCTGGTAAAGGAGGCAGGGCTGCCTGTCCTCATGCCTCCACAGCCTGAGCCAGGAGTGCGTCTGTCAGTCACTCCCACCTGCACTACTGTCCCTCATGGCTGCCCATCACCCAGCGTATCCCAGGGCACCACGACATGTGCTTGATGATTTTGGATCCCCACCACAGCTCAAACTCAGAGAACAGAAGCTCCTGGTTCTAGCACTGTGAGAGACCGAGTGTGCAGAGCTCAGGCTGTGCCCATCTGTGTTCCTTTGCATTGTATAGGACAGTAGTTTTCAGAGTGTGCCTTGTCCTGGGTGACTCCATTTTATACAGCAGTGGTTTGCTTCATTTTGAAAGCAAATGCTGAGGCAAAATGATTCAATACCTTATATGTGCAAATGTTTAGCAAGTCAGTAATACATAGATTGATAAATAACTTATCATTTCAAATAAATTATTCCTACATATAAGCATATTGAGCTAGAAACATCTAGACCCATGATATTTGAAAACCTTGCCTAAGAAACCAAGCTTGTGTGCTTGTCCAGAACACAGAGCAATGAGCGCTGTCATGCCCTCACTTGGATCACACCCACTGAGCCATCATCAGGCCACCTGATGTGTGCATCACTAGACACAAGGAAACAGACTCTCAACTCTGACCCCAGGACTTCTGCTCACCACGACCACATAAGTGAAGTGGCTCACTTGAGCTCCCATTTGTTCAGACCCTTGTGCCTGGAGTCAGCTCTGTGCTTTGGAGCAATCTGTCCTTGAACAATATCTGTATCTTGAACTGACACTGTGTCTTGAACCAACTGAGTATTTATTGGCCACCCTGTTCCAGAATAGCTCTCTCTGCTGCACGTGTGTCAACTCTGCTTTTCCTTCCACAACTCTGCTTTAAACCTTGCACCACTGTAACCTTTCTTGATACTGTGTTCAATACACTCTGTGATCTGAGAGACAATATTGGTCACTTAGATGGGAAGGAACCAGTTTAAACTTGCCAAAAGCAGAAGCCTCAGAAAAAACAAAAGTGCCTGAGAAATGAAAGGCAAGAAAGTTGATGCAGCTTGTGAAAGCATTGTTCTTCAATAATCTGACATGTGGACGACATAAGTGTATCCATGCATGTTTTTCCCATGGCATCCCCATGACAGTGATTGGTTCAATGATTTATTCCCAGTACTGCTCTGCCAAGCAGGAGGAGACAGTGTCAGGAGGAATATACCCGAGCTGGATTTAAGGCTCATGAGAGTGATGGGTTCCTCCTGACAGCGTGTTGTCACCAGGGCAGCCTGTTTGACCTTGGAGTTGCTGCCCTGGCCTCCCACAGGCTGAACATGCACTGACCTGTCCTCTCAGGCCCAGGCCAGTGTTTCTCTATGTGCTAGTTGTCTTCTGCAGGTTCCCCCTCACAGGCGATCTTGTTCAGGTACTTCAGACCCTGTTGTCAAGTCTTCTTCTTACGCTCTCATGTAGCTCTGTCTTTCCAACTTGCAGCTTTTTTTTCCTGTGATAATTCTCATTCAGGATGGATTTCATTTCAATATCAATTGTGTATTTTTCCAGTTCTCCTTCCTAATCTATCAGTGTTTAGGTGGTTGCTAAATGCATTTCTGAAATCTTAATTATGATGGTTTTTAAAATAGATTTTGTGTCTTGTGATAAGAAATCTGTAATCTCTTTCTTTCTATCTTTGAGTGTAGCAATCAATTGTCATATTATTAATGATTGCTAATCGAAGTCTGGATTACTTGTGAACTTCTTTCTATGTCTCACTTTAGGGATATTTAATCATGTTTACTGACATGCTAGAAATTTGCAATTGAAATTTTGGATAACATTTTTTGAGCAGGAGAAGTTTAATATTCTTCCAGCAATGTCTGAGCAAAGCACACTGATGTGGTAGAGGCTTAGCCCCATAGTTTGGTTTGTCTGAATTTCCAAAGCCTCATCCCTCTGGACCTCAAGGCACAGGGTTTAGAGCATGCCATTGTTCTGAGGATCCAGGTTTGCCTAGTGACAGATTGCTAATGGTTTCCCCAGGAGTAACAGGGCTTCTGGCAGATGTGTTTAGCAGGTTTTGTTTTCCTGCCTTTCCTGGAGTTGCCCTGCACTTTTGAGGTTTTATGTGCCCATGGCAGGAGGGAAGGCAGGAGGGGGCTGGGCTGGCTCCAGTGCTGCTGTCCCTCAGCCCTGGCTGCTCTGGTTGGTGTTATCAGCTCTTCACACAGCTGCCTCCCACCCTGTCTGCTTTAAGGTTGCTCCTGGAGGAGGCTTGCCTAAGCGGCTGGTCCCTCACAGGCAGGAGCTTCCCACCAAGATGTCAGCTCTTAGAAATAAAACCAGCTGTGTTGAAGATGGTATTTTAAACTGTTTGACAAGCTCTGTTCACTAAAGGTCTTACTTTAAAGCAGACATTAATAACTTGTGAAAAGAGACATTTGTATTTCATTTGTATTGTTTTTCTTTGAAAGTCCTAAGCTGCTTAGCTACTGATTTGGTGTCCCTAATCATTATCATTTTAAAATCTAAGTCTTGCTGGAATTTCAACATTCCCATTCCATCAGTGATGATGTCATTGTCAGCAGTTCATCTTCTTGGCGTCTGAAGATGCCTGATGACCAGAGGTACAGTCTGAGTCTGGAAATAGCAGAAATTTCTCCTGATCGCTATGCAAGTCCAACTTATTATTATGTTATACCCCATAACCAGACAGACAGACACACACACACACACGTACACACAGGGCATGTAGTAATGATGGTCATGTATCTGCCTCTGAACTTATATTGTTTCACAATGTGCTTTTGAAGTAAGACAAATCTGCCCCCTCATCTGTCCCCTTCTTCCTTTATGAATTATGAATCACATTTATACTCTGCTCATTAGGGCTCATTTGTTTCTTAGGAATTTGGTGTCTAAGAGGAGTCTATGTACTCAGTTCTGTCTGCTTCTCATTGGGTCCTTAGGTAAGCACAGTCATATGAATTTGTACAGCAAGAAGGAATCTGCCTATGACTGTGCAGTTTAAAACAATCCTGGAATGTGCTGTTCTGTGTAATAATGTTGTGTGTGTGGACCATCAACTCACTATTGCTGTTCCTTCTACAGGAAGGAAGAACCTCTGAAGATGTCTTCCAATAATGACCCTGTTGCAATCCCGATGATAGAAAGAAATCCCAGTGACCTTCCTGGAATGGACACCAGTGACCCGGACACATTGACTGGAGAGGCTGTGTTGAGTTTTCATAACATCAGCTATAGAGAGATGGTGCAGAGTGGCTTTCCATTTCGTAAAAAAACACGTGTAATAGAAAGACTATCTAATATCAAGTATGTTCATGAACTAAAGGGACCACAACATTGAACAACTTTTCAACCAACACAGACTTTCTCTTTATCAATTATCTGTGTGTGTGTATGTATGTGTTTGTGTGTATTCAGTGTATATATCTGTTTAGTGTGTGTTTAAGTGTATGTGTGTTCATGTATAGATATGTTTATATGTGTGTATAAGTGTATGTGTGTGTACAAGTTCACATGTGCACATGTGTGCATGCTATGACACACCCATGGCACAAGGCCATCACAGGACAACCTTGAGAACTGGTCTTCACCTTCTACCATGTTGCAGACAGAGTCTCTCACTGTTCACTGCTGGGTATGCCAGGCTAGCAGCCTGCAAGTGTCCTGGGATTCTCCTGTCTGTTTCCCATCTCTCCATAGAGCATGGAGTTATAGGTGCCCACTACTGCACCCAATGTCATGTGAATTCTGGATGTTTAACTTAGGTCCTCCCCTCACACAGCAATTGATTCATCCAATGAACCATCCCCCAGCCTCACCTTGTCATATATACAGATAGATTCATGATCACAGTGAAATTAATGAGATGGAGACTAAAAGAACAGCTTAATGGATTAATGACACAAAAAGTTGGTTCTTTGAAAACACAAACAAGCTTGACAATCCCTTAGACATATTACACACAAAAAACACCCTGAAAAATGATTTTAGTTCATTAAAATTAGGGATGAAAACATAATACCAAAGATACACTATTAAAATCAACATATGATGAGGGAATATTGAAGATTTAATACCTAGAAATTTGAATATATAAAAGAACTGTATATGTGTCTGTACGCACATGCACTCTCATAACTGAACTGAGAGTTTCTAACAGGCTGTCTGGGTCAGTTACAAGTGATGAGATGGAAGCAATGAGGAAGTCCCAACAGCAGAAAGTCCCGGTCCTCGTGTATTTGCTCAAAATTCATTAAGAGCTAAGAAGAGCTAAAACCAATATTCCACACATTGTTCCATAACACAGAGAAGGCTTGCTTCTGACCAAATTCTGAGGACAGAGCACACATACCAAGATTTCCCAGCTCTGTCTGTATAGACTCTTCCTCCCAACCCCAACCATGGCCTCTGTTGTTGGGCACTGGTCATTTCTGCTCCTCCACCAGAACTTCCATCATTTTCTTACAAAGAGGAGAATGGGCAGGGCAAAGGATTGACATATTGTCTGGACTGAAATAAGAAGTGGGAATATACCTGAGTTTTCTATACAATATGCCCTTTTCAATCTGGATATTCACTACTCTGAATCAATCAGTTTTCTGACATACCTTGTGTTTGTGCTGTACTTATACATCAATGAAGAATGTCCTCTACTTGAGGGATGTCTCCCAGTTCTGAACTGATTGTATTCTAATCTCTTTCTCAGGGAGGGAAATCATCATTTTGTGGATGTGTGTTTAGCTTTTCTATTTTGATTAAGGAAATGTTTTATTTTAGTTTGTTTTGAGTGTTAAACTTGGCCGCGATCCTGTCCTCTGTAGAGTTTCTTCCTAGACTTTGGATTTCTACTTAATATGCTTTGATCCTATTTTAATAGTAATGACACTGATACTGATATTCCATAAGTCATTGGTTTCTTGTGATGAGGTTTATGAGGGCTGTATGAAGATATCGATCATCAAACATGTGCAAGAAGTTGTATACTTGACACATAAAGCCCATATATATATATATATATATATATAATAGAGTCTTCATGAGAACCTGCTACTTGCTTAAAAGAAACTTAACTTAGATGTACCATGTTTCAAAAAAGACAAATAATTTAAATAATAAACAAAAGTGCTTTTGTGATATCTGTGGTGTTTTTCTGTCCCCACTAGCAATTGACATCTTTTGTAAATAATAGGCTTCTATTATTATTTTAATTTTATGAATTTATACTTATATTCTGTATCAAATTTCAAACACATTCAACAGCATACTCATTGTAGACACTAAATGAATATAACTTCTTTTAAATAGACAAATCAACCAGTATGATTTTGTGTTAACAGTGGGATCATGAAACCTGGCCTCAATGCCATCATGGGACCTCAAGATGGGAGCCGATCTTGGTGAGTATAATGGAAAGCATATGCAAGCCCTTTGTATCCAGTTTCTGTGCTATAAAAATCACGTCTATAGGAGTTATTTAAGTATTTTGTAAGTATATCTAGTCTGGTCCCATGTGCTGTGGATAATGTGCAGAAGGGTACATTTTAATTTTCTATCAAAAACAGAAAGTCTTACTAGGTCCACTTTACTGATAGGAAATGATAAAGTGATTGGCATATGTTGTTGGGTCATATTATTATCTAATGTGGGGGAGATAGTATTAAAATTGGGAAGATGAAGCAGAAGTTTTCTGGAGACAGGAAATCATCACGAGGGCTAATTCTGAAAATACAGCTGCACATTACCAGTTTGAGTCCCAAGGTAAGATAGCAGGGAGGGATGGTCATGTGCATCGTGTTTTGCATTCATAATTCTGGGCTGTATTAGAGAACATACTGAACAGGAATGAGTGTGTGTGCTTGTGTGTATGTGTGTGATCTCAGTTAAACTTTTGACTTGTTTATTACTTAATTTTATGCTTACTTTATATGCAGGATTTTTATTCTGAGTAGCTAAAAGGTGATAGCTTTTATTGAAGGGAGAAAGTCAATTATACAATATATGTAACTCTTTGTAGGTTACTAGATGTCTTAGCTGCAAGGAAAGATCCACGTGGATTATCAGGAGATATTTGGATAAATGGAAAACCTCGACCTGCTAATTTCAAATGTACTTCTGGTTATGTACCACAGGTAAGTGTTGGTGGGTTTGTAACTTTATATTTCTCCTGGTTCTGTATGGTTAGATGCTCAGCTTATAGATTTGTGTGTTTCCAATTAATTATATGACACATTTATGGTCCCAACTTTCTCTGTACCAGCTTTTCCTAGTGACTCATTAGCCTGAGGCTGGCATTATTAAATAGGAAGATGGGGAGTATTGGAGTCTGACAGCTGTGGTACAGCATTAGTAACTGCAGCTGGGATTTAATTCTACAAATACTAAACTGTTGTCCGATTTTGCCCTTCCTTCATCTTTCTCCACTGCTTAGAAGATGTTTTCTGCAAATAATTGCAGGTAGCAGTCACCTAAGTCCCTGTGCTCTACTTGAAAGGCAAATGGAAAGGGGTGCAAATGAATTCATCAGGCTCTCTACTTGAAATTAGTAAAATTGAAAGAATATTTTAAAGTAGAGCATTACATTGGGAATGCTGTATGTGTGACTAGGTTACATATATTACAGTGATAGTCTTACTGATATCTGTTTGTAATTAAATTTAAAATTCCATTTAACCTTAAGAATGACGTGGTGATACACACAGTGACTGTGAGAGACAACATAGAGTTCTCAGCAGCTCTTCGACTCCCCATGACTGTAACAAGAGATGAAAGAAGAAGGCGAATTGATGAGATTATTGAACTTCTGGATCTGGATAAAGTGGCAAATGTCAAGGTAATGTGAAGAAAAATCTTGACTCAGTCAAAGAGAGAGAGAGAGAGAGAGAGAGAGAGAGAGAGAGAGAGAGAGAGAGAGAGAGAGAGACAGAGAGAGAGACAGAGAGAGACAGAGACAGAGACAGAGAGAGATCGATCCCTGTGTGGGTTATATGACCCTCCATTATCAGTTTCCTCTAATGTGTGTGGTCCAGGCGGCTGCTCTCTGTATTAATGAGTAAGTGACTGGTTACATGATGCAAAGTGGAGATTGAGCTGGGAAGCCTTCTTACAATGGTTAAACCTGGGAATGGAGTGTGATCCAGAAGGGAAAAGTGCTCCTCACATGGCCATTTCCAAGTTTCCTCACATGAGCCTCCTCTTCCTCAGCCTTAAACTCTTGACTCATGGAGAATCTGACAAGGGCTTTCCTATGTTTATTGTCTCTTCCCTGAGGACTTGGCCCTTTGCTGTTTCAGAATGTTTTCTGGACTGACATATGACGTGGGATTGAGGACTCTGGCTCTGTGTTTCACTCTGCATTTATTTCCTCCAGGGTTGTACCTGGTCTCTTTAGCATTTACTTCTGACTTGTTCAGGGCTTGTGATTTTCTGTAGCCTTTCTGTGTTTTTATCCCATCCTGTCTGTGGTGGCTAGTGTTAACTGTCACCTTGACACAGTCTGGAGCCACCTGGAATCACCTAGAAGAGAGTCTCAATGGGGAATTGTAGTCAGTTGTCTTGTGGGCATTTCTGAGGTGACTGTCCTGATTGAGTTAAGCGATGTGGAAAGACCTAGCCCACTCAGGCAGCACCATTCTTTGTGTTTGGGTCCTGGGTGTCATGAGAATGGAGAAAGTAAGTTGAACACTGACAGGCTTGCATGCATTCATCCTCTCTGTGCTCTTGACTGGATGCAACCAGCTGCATCAGCTTCCTGCCTGGACTTCCCTGCAATGGTTAACTGTACTTTGAAATGAGTGCCAAAATAAAACCTTTTGTTCCTTGTTTACCTTTTATCTTAGCAACTGGCCCTAAAACCAGGATACACTTTTACCCTCACTCCCCATTTCCTTATCTTCTGTTAATATTTATTCCCAGACCCTGTGTAAGGTTTTATAGATACAACCTTGGGCAAGTGTAACAATGAGTGGACCAGTGATGCCTCCTGTTGAGACTTGTGCAGGACCAGGAAAGGTAATAGATGAGCAGTGAACTTCACAGCTGACTATTGTAATAGATCGTTTGTTTCTTACTGACATATTAAAAAGAATATTATATAGTATTCTATCCCTTTATACCTATTCTCTATCCATGAAAAATAAGGACATTTGTTTATCTTAATAATTCCATTTTTAACTATCAAAATGAAATAAATCTTGATATACTCAGGCCTGTCAGGCTACAACCATTCACATTCCCCAAATATTTTTTTATTATTAAATTGTTTATAAAACCTGACTAAGTACTGTGTTTATTATATACTTAGAGATTATACTATCAAGATTGCTTTCCTTTTCTTGTGTCCTCCAAACCATCCTGTCTCTCACAATGACATCAACTCATTGAGAAGTTTATATGTAGATGTCTTCTGAGCAGACATTTGGTGGTACGGATGAAAATGTGCTCCCCAGAATATGATTCTCATGGATTAACTCCTATAGAAGCTCCTCCTTAGAGGCAGTGAGGAACAGGAAGGTACTGACTGTTGATTCTCATGATACTTCTCCACAGTCGTTTATGAGATGTTTGTCTTGTTGGGAAGAATAGAAAAGCTGATGTTTACCATGCTTTCTTTTTTCCTGAGCGATGGAATTTTGTTTCCTTTGGCTCTGTTTATTTACATGGTTTTATGTCTACAATAAGGTATATTTTTTAGTTTTGTTTTTACCAATAATTAGTCATTGCCCTAAGTCCCTTACTTGTATTGTAAGGGGCAACATATAAAGATATCAATTAATTTCTTGAAAGTCATGAAATGTAATACGTTACAAGAATTTTCATATAATTTTTTAATGATAGCTTTCAAAAAAGGTGTGTGTGTGTGTGTGTGTGTGTGTGTGTGTGTGTGTGTGTGTGTGTGTCTGCCTGAATGCCATAGTATACACATGGAGGTCATAGGACATCTTTGTCAAGGGTCCATTCTCTCTCCCCACCTTGATTTTAAGTCAGCCTCTGTCTTATTCTGCTGATGCCCTACACACATGCCTGATGCTCCTGATCTACCTCCCATCTCACTGTAATTACATCTTGATGGAATTATGGATGCATTCCACTGCATGTGGCTTTTTATGTTAGTTCCAGGGATTGAACCTAGGCTTCAGGCTTGTGTGGCAAGTGCATTTCCCTACTAAAACTTCTCTTCAGCCTTTCATAAGATTTTGATTTAAGAAATGTAGAGGCTGTAGGTGGTTTCTGTAAAGTTGGACTGATATATAGCCAGCACATTAGTACACTTGCTAATACCAGCCTCCCGGGCTTCTGAATATTTACAACATCACACTCACTAAAGCTGTTTCTCACTGCGGCATTTTAAAAGAACATTAGGTAGTATCTTACTCCTGAGTACTTAATTACTTTTCATCCATAAAAATAAGGACATCTACTTACCTAGAAACTCTATTCTTAACTATCAAAATGAATAATTCCTTTATATCCTCAGCCTTTTCTTGACCACACTCATCCACATTCCCCAGACATCTTTTGTTGTATATTGTCCGTAGGGCTTGGTTGTGGTTTTGATTATCATGTTTGGGAAGAATTGTTCCCCATTTCTGTGACCCCCCCTAAACCTTTTAACCCCTCTCACTTTACACAATGACATTGACTGGTGCAAAGATCAGAACAGTTTGACCTGTAGACTATACCACTTTTTGGATTTGCCTTTAAGGATGAGTAATGAATTCTGTAATGCTGTACCAAATAAATATGTCAATTCATGAACTCTTAAGGAAGTTGAAAGGCCCTAATAAGGCAATGTCAAATTTTTGATAAAAAGCAGTGTGTGTGTGTGTGTGTGTGTGTTGTGTAGTGTGTGTTTTGTTGTGTGTCTGTTGTGTGTATCTGTGTGAGTGTGCATGTGTTGGGAGGGTGTTAAATGATAACTAAATTACTAGAGATACTTCATCTTCTCCTGTCCCGTCTTCCTCCTTCCTTAGACAGAGATCTCACTGTGCCAGTCTTCGAGTGTGATAACTCATTACCCTAGAACATGTGACTTGATAAAGAATGAACAGTAACTGTCATTAGCATGGGCTTCATGTCAAGTCTGACCTGAGCCTCTTTCTACTCACATGGAAAAAAGAAATGTCCTTCTTCTCCCAGGTGCTCATACTCTGCTCCTGGGGATAAAGACATAACAAAATCTATTCTTGCCTAGACAGTCTAGTTCACCAAATGACAATGACTGTGGGTGTTTTTGTTGATAATGGTGGTCATTGGTGCTCTAGCCTAGATCAAAAGCACTCAGGAAAAGGACCAGTATAGCAATGGAGCTGGTCACAGAGCATCCCATTCTGTTCTTGGATGATCCCACCACTGGCTTAGACTTGAGGACTACAACAGATGTCATCTTGATCCTGAGAAGGTAAGTGCTGAAGGAACATTAAGTTTTATTCACTTAATACCTGGTCACTTGTGTGTATTTTTGGTGCAGGAGATTCAGAAGTAAGCAACAGAATTTCTTCCTTGTTTATTAGAGGGAAACTTCAATTAACAAGGAACACACATCAAGAACAATGAGACAAGAGCATAGGGAAAGATGGCTGTGGGGAAGGTGGAGCACTGCTTTAAATAAATGTTCCCATAACCCGCAAGCATGTGAAAAATGAGCTGGGGATGAGTGTGTGTGGTCTGAACAGAGTGCTGAGAAGACAGAAAGCTAATTTTCTGAGGCAAAGCATGTTTAATGTGTCTTCCGAGGCCTGTCTCACTGAGCTGTGGATGGTATCTCCTTCCTTTTTATGTGTCTATGCCCTGATCTTAAATGGACACCAGTTACATTAGGACATACTAGTAATGAGGACCTATAGGTGACAGCCCTAAAGGCCTCTTTCAGGGTCCAAAAAAGAAGCTTCAACAAGTGAGGAAAAAATCTAATGATCTTAGGGTGAAGAAATGAGTCCGCTCACACTGTGCTCTTTCTATGCGTGTTTCTTGTTCTCTGGTCTCTGTTTGTTCTCCAAAGTTTCCAGTTTATATACACATACAATCAGTAATTCTCTGGCCAAAACAAGGTCACAAGGCTTGAGTCTTTCAGGGTCTTAAAGGCAGATAGGGAATGCACCAAGGAGTGACTATCAGGCTTTCTTTATGACTCACAGTGGGAGTGACTTGTAAAAGCCTCAGTGAACTCTTAAAATGAATGGGGTCAAATGAAAAGGAGAGAGATCTTAAATCAGTAGAGAAGTCTACAATGGGAAGAGGGAAATTCGTGTGTGTTATTACATTCCTAAGTGCGGCTAGGAAATAAGCTAATCAAAGAATGGATGTGAAAATATGTGTAAGGAGTTAAGAACTTGTTTAAGATTAGTGTGAGGTTAGCTTAAGACAATACTTTCCTATCTACTGGCAGGGTGAGTCCAGCGCACTCTTGTTCCCTATCTATGTGAGGGCTGTGAATCAACAAATTCAAGCATGTCATAATTCTATGTCCTTGGGCATCTGTGAATGTCTCAAATGAGAATCTTTTTCCTGGACACTAACATTGACCAACTGCCTGTCAAAGATAATTGAAGGAAAGCAGACTTCTAAGTTTCTACTGGGAAATGGAACACAGGTTTGACTGTATGACTTACTTTCACACATTGCTGGAAAAGTCATCCAGTGTACCAGTGCATAGGAGAAATTGTGCCCAATAAGTGATCAATACACTGCTAAGCTGTGGGAAGAAATCTCAAAGTTGTAATACGAGGGAAGGAGCTATGGGTTCACATAAGAAATCTACAATAAAAAATCAGCCAATTCATTCGAAAGGCAATAATTCCAATATTTAATCCTCCATCAAAATATCCATGTTTCTAGTAGGTTCATGTTCTAAATAAGAGCTGAGATCTCACTGCATAATCTTGTGGCCTGCAATAGCTCATGTTAATGGCTCCTGACACACTAGTATTCTCATTTAAACTCAATTACCTTTTAAAAGACTGTCTCCAATTATAACCACATTCTAAGATCTTAGATGTGAGGACTTCAACAAATGAGTCTTTGGAAGGACAGAATTCAGCCCTCCACATTCACAGTTGAAGAGAGGGGGTTGGTTGGGTTGGGTGTAGATTGCCTGGACCACCTGGGCCACTGTAAGGACTAAGGTTTCCATGGCAGGGGATGTGAGAAGGTTTCTGAGTTTAGAGCAGAGCATGCATCATGGAGAAGGTTATACACTTGCATCATGGGGATGTAAAAATGTCAGCAGGAGGCTGAGATATGCGGGTTCCTTAGCTAGGGAATGGTATGTTTTGGGTGTGCTTTGAAGATAGAATAAATAGGGTTATCTCTGGGGTTAGCTCTGGATGTGATGACTGAGGGAATGATTCCCAAGGTCTAAGTCCTTCACCTGGGGAAGAATAAACTAAAAGAAGTGATATTTCCTTCTTTCAAGAAAGGTGTCTGGGGCTGAAATATTTATAGGGAAAAGTGTAAGAGGTAGGTTTTTACATTTTAAAATATAATAAGAGTTTCACACTGACTGAATAACTCCAAGAACCATATAAGGACTGTCCCATTCCCATGACCTGGGCTCCTGGCTGTTGAACTTTACTGCACTCTCTGTCTGTCCTTCCTTCCCCTTGTTCTTTGTTTTGTTCTGACATCACGGTCCATCACCCTAACCACTCCTGCCTGTCTCTCCAAGAACCACATCATCCACCATTGCACCTTCCCGGTGAGGAAGTCAACACCTGGGGCCTTGTCACCTTCTAGTCTGTAGACTCCTCAGGTGTCACACCTTCCCTTTCTGTCCCCTCTCTTGTCTGCTTCAGGACACTCTAAGATCAAGTTCTTGCTCATATTCCAGTATGGAAAGCTTCTCTCTGTCCTGTGTCTCACACCATGGCTAGTCTTAGTGCATTGCATGGGGCCATCCTAAGTGTGGCTTCTCCCAGTGTTCTTGGAGTAGACTCAGGCCCTGATATGCTGTGTTCTCCTTGGTCTCCAACAGTCCTGGAAGTGCATCCTAGTGATAGAATCATTTCAATTTTTTAAATTTTATTTATGTATTTATTTATTTATTTAATGCGTGTGTGTGTGTGTGTGTGTGTGTGTGTGTGTGTGTGGCTAGCATGCATGTAGAGGTCATAAGAAAACTCAAGAAACTTGCTTTTCTCCTTCCTCCAAGTGAAGTCAGGTCTTGAGACTTGGGATCAAACGCCTTTGTCCATTGAGCCATCTTGCCTGCCTGGCTTGAATCTTGGTCATCTAACCATGCTGGTGGTTGCTGGTTATATTATATGAAACTGAAGCTTTTCCTCTGTGGTTTATGAATAGTCTTTCTGGGAAAACAGTCGGCTATTATGTCATTAGTCTGCCCCATCTCGTCTCTACCAACCAGTTGTCCTGCTGGAGTTCAAGAAGTACCCTATCATGCCCCACTCTTTTACTCCCTTTTTTCTATCTCTCCTTTCCTCCCTCACTCTCTTTCTTTCGTTCTGTTTGTCTTTTTTTTTTTTTTTTAGTTTTTCAAGACAGGGTTTCTCTGTGTATCCTTGGCTGTCCTGGAACTCACTCTGTAGACCAGGCTGGCCTCAAACTCACAGAGATTTGTAGCTAGAGTTTTCCTGCCTGGCCCACAGTCAGGACAAATCTTTGTCACCCGCCAGTCCCACAGCCGCTCGGACCCAACCAAGTAAACACAGAGACTTATATTGCTTACAAACTATATGGCCATGGCAGGCTTCTTGCTAACTGTTCTTACAGCTTAAATTAATCCATTTCTATAAATCTATACCTTGCCACATGGCTCGTGGCTTACTGGCATCTTCACATGCTGTTTCTCATCGTGGCGGCTGGCAGTGTCTCTCTCTCTCAGCCTTCCACTTCCCAGCTTTATTCTCCTCCTTGTCCCGCCTACACTTCCTGCCTAGCCAATGGCCAATCAGTGTTTATTTATTGACTAATCAGCAACACATTTGCCATACAGAACATCCCACAGCAGAGATCCACCTGCCTTTGCCTCCCAAGTGTTGGGATTTAAGGCATGTGCCACCATTGCCCTAGCCTTTCTGTTTGTCTGAATGAAACAGAGTCTCATGTAACCTAGGTGGGCCTTGAACTCCTGATTCTCCCAAGTGCTGGGGCATTACAGATTTGCCACAATACCCAGCTTTTACAAGAAACGTAATTCGTTATTGGTTCTTTGGGAGTTTTACATCATGCACCCCAATCCCACCCAACTCCCTGTCTGTCCCCCTATATCCACACTTCACCCTCATAGCACCCCATAAAGAAAAACTTAAAAAGAAAGAAAAATAAGAAAATAAAAATATTAATTAAAAATTAAACAAAACAATACAAAAGAGAGACAGCAACAACTGAAACAACAGAACAAAAGAAAAACAAACACTTCACTTCTATCAACTGCAGGATCAGTCCCTACATGTGCTACAGCAGGTCACAGATGGGGTAGATGTTGGGTTGGGCAAACTCAAAGCCCTGGATGTATGCCTGGGTGGTAGCTGTGCTGGTCAGTCCAGGACACATATGCTACCATACCCAGCTTTTATAAACGTATTTTCAAAGAGTTTTAAACAGTGTTTTGAGTTATCGGTTCTCCTAACAGAAGATATGACTCCCTGAAATGGTAGTTCAGCTTATTTTTTCCTATCTTGGAATTAAACCAACAATCAAATCCCAGGTTTGCCCCTCACTAACTATGACCCCTTGGCCTGCTGCTTGATCTTTTAAGCCTTATTAACAAGAAGTGGGAAATTGTATTGACATGCCTTATGCCGATATTGTGAAATTTGAGATGAGGTTCTTGCTGAAGGGTTTAGAAGGGAGAACAAGTGGTTAGTAATATGAATAACATTATGAGAACAATGAAAACCAATTCCTGAAGAGGCAGAAAGTGAAAGGGATGGAAGGGAATTACAATCATAGTTGTAATCTTTGCTCTGTCGTGGGTTCTCAGGCTTGAGTGAACCTGCTGATCACTGGGCTGCCTGTTCATGATATGGATTCTTTACACTGACTCCCAGATATTCTGATCCAGTGTCTAAAAGACTATGCAGGGATCTATATACTAACAATCGAGTGGACCCCAGACTACTGCTGTCCCACATTTTAGAAGTCCTAATCTTTTAAATAAAAGCTTGGAGCTTGTTTTCTCTATCAGGTGCATAATATAGTGAGAGGAGATGTTTTTAAGAAAAACTCAAGCTGAAATGGGAACAAAGAGTGTACCTTCAGGAATAAAGTATTTTCTTGAGAATTTCAAGTTTTTAATGTCCAGTGACTTATGATTTTTCCCTCTTTGAACTTAGGATGTCTATGAGGGGACGGACCATCATCTTCTCCATTAATCAGGCTCAGTACTCCATCTTCAGATTTTTTGATAGCCTCACCTTAGTGGCCTCAGGAAAAGTCATGTATCACGGGCCTGCACAAGAGGCGCTGGAGTACTTCACATCCGCAGGTATGGCTGGCTTTTGCTGTGAGAGCTCCTTCATTCTCAGGATCTAGGAAGAGAACAGGGTTTCCCAGGAGTACTGCTTGACCCTCATGCAGACTTACTGTGTGTTTGTTTCTCCATTTTAAATACCTTTGGTTAATTTGGTGACAGGATTCTGTTAGTTGTGTAGCACGGCTTGTTGTTCTGATCTCTTTTCTTTCTGCTGTCCTGTCTCATGCCTGTGTTACAGTATTTTTCCTGAGCTTCTTGTTCTGTTTCCCAGTTGTGGTGACCCTCTTAATTAACATACTGGCTCAGGCCCAGTTATCTGTCACTGGAACAGCTTTGGAAAGCCCAGCATCATCCTGTTCTTGTTCAGGTAGCAGATGGTGGTTTTCAGTTTTCTCCTGGTGTGGTCTGACTCTGAGGAGCTGTGGAGATGATACTTAAGTCAGTAGTAATTTTGCATTTCCGGTTTAGGCAATGATTGGGGGATAGAGTGGCTTAAGTCTGGCTTCTGTGGACTCATGTTTTTCATCTACCTGGTTTTTTCAGAGTCAGATGGGATGAAAACATATTTTGTAATGGTTCATGCTGTCAGTTTCATCTTAGAGAAATATGAATATAGTTATGGAAGATTCTCTGTGACTACAAATATAGGTTTAAAATATTTGCTGTACAATACTCTTTGTTTTTGATTAATCTTGGTCATTTAAAAAGGTGCAAACATTTGTGAGTCTATGGAGTCCAATAAAAATTTAGGCCAAATTCAAATGATTCTTTCACAGGAAGAGTTCACATATCTATGTCTATGTCCAGCCTATGTCTAGTTCATGTCTATGTCTATGTATAGCCTATGCCCATGTCATGTCTATGTCTAGTCTAGGTCTATTCTGTGTCCATGTCTAGATTTGTCTATGACCATATCTGTGTCTAGTCTATTCCTATGTTTAGTCTATGTGTATGTCTAGTTGTCTTTGTCTATGTCCTAGGTTATGTCTACTCTATGTCTATGTATTGTATATGTTTATGTGTATATGTATGTATAGCACCAACATACACATGTATACAATAGGCAGTGAAGCAGAGATTGCTGAACAATTATGGGTATATATATATTAGGAAAGGGCAAATTAGTGGGGGAGGGACAAAATAGTAATAAATTTGTTGTAGAATATTATTTCAAGCTTTGTTACTTTTTTTTGTTTTTTAATGTTTATTTAATGATGCGAAGATGTGCTTGATTAAATAAAATTCACCTGCGGTCAGAAGGCTGAGTCAGCAACTAGCTGAAAGGAAGTGGCAGAGAGGAGCCAGGTGAAAAAGGATTTATAAGGACGGGCGAGAAGCATGAAGGCTTTTTGGAAGATGCCAGCAATGAAGAGGTGAGGTAATTGCTATTCAGCCTCTGAAGAGCAGAATTCCACCCTAACCTTTGAATCTTGAGTTTTTTAGAGGGACAAAGGTTTAGTTAAGTTCCCTTCCTACCTTTGCAAGAGTTGGAGCCGGAGGGAACAGAATTCCCTCTGGCTCAGGCCCTTGGAGTCTCACTGCTACTCGTGGTGGAGTTGCAGTTGCTGATTTGGTTAGCTGTGGCTTAAAAGGCAGCAACAATTTAAAAAAGGACAACAAGAAAACCTTTAGACTACATTCCTAAAGGTAGCCACCAAGGTCTGTTCCCTTATTTGGCCACTTCTTCCTCCTGAAGTTGACTATCAAGGCCCAGTTATCAAAATATTGAAGTCTAGCAATCAAAAGTCCCCTTTGGCTCACTTAATTAACATTCTCGGTTAAAATTAAACTCCTCACCCTAACAGGAGGGTCCCCTTTTGCCTTTATAACCCACCTTTGCCCACGAGCCATGCCTGCCTCCTCCTCTGTCCTTTGTTCTCTGGGACAAATAACCTTTCGCCCTCTCTCTTACCCCTTTCTCCTCTCCCTTGTTACCTTCCTTTTTCTGGGGCAAATGAATCTCCTTTGTGCTGAGAACTTGATCTTGGGGGTCCTGAGCAGATATTGATCTCTTACAGCCATCTTATAGTAAAAGCAAATGAGGTTCATTCCTGTTTATGATTAACCCTGTTTCTCAAAATTGGGCTATGCTTCATTTTGGGTGCCATATTGTTGCTGTGTGTCTTGACACGAGTGTGTGGGTTCACTCAGGTCCGTGGAATGAAGACTCAGAAGCATCTTAAGAATGAATCTAGCCTTTCATGACTGCAGGGGGGGTCCAGCCTCGAAGGACTGAAACACTTTCCCTCCAACCTAGGGCATTTTTGTTTCTCTCTAATTACAGATTACCCAGTTAATTTCCATACCTTCAAAGCAACCTGAAAGGAGCTCCTAGAGATAAAATGCCAAGTGCAAATTACTTGATTTCTCAGGTACCACGATTTTCCTGGTTTCCTGAATCAAGTTTTGCATAGGCCTTTGATCCTTGGAGGACTCTCTGATCCTTGACTCTCAGACAAGATTCACATAGGGTGATCAGAGAAACAAAAGATGTGGCTAAAAAAGGAAGGATTAGGACCAGGTGCTACTCTTTGGAGCCAGGCCAGGGGCTCAACAGGATTGCAGCCACAAATTGTTGTTCTTTGTTTTTGTTCTTTTGGGAGGCCTGCCACCCAGCTCCCAAATAAATCACAGAGGGAGGCTTCTTCTTAATTATGAATGCCCAGCCATAGCTTGGCTAGGTTTCTAGCCAGCTTTTCTTAATTTAAATTATCCCATCTACCTTTTCCCTCTGGGCTTCTCCTGTTCTCTTACTTCTGTAAATCTTACTCTTACTCTGTAGTTGACCATGCAGCTGGGTGCCTGGCCCCTGGAGTCCTCCTCCTTCTCTGGCTCCTAGCTCTCTTCTCCCCCTTTCATTTTTTCTTCCCACTATACACACTCTGCCTGCCAGCCCCGTCTACTTCTCTCTCCTGCCTTACTGTTGACCATTCAACTCTTTATTAGACCATCAGGTGTTTTACACGGGCACACTAACACGGCTTCACAGAGTTAAACAAATGCAACACAAACAAAAGTAACACACCTTAAAATAACATCCCCCGACAGAAGTTGGTAGATTCTGTCTCTCTTTCCCATCCCACTCTCTAAAAGAGGGTCCTCAGGTTTGTGTTCTTGCCTACCTTTGTAGATTACCAATATGATTCCCACAACAACCCTGAGTACTTCTTTCTGGACATCATTAATGGAGGTTTCTCTGCTATATTAGACACAGAGGAAGATGGCCATGAAGGTATGTGAGTCTTCTAGAGTCACAGGTTTTCGACTGATTTCATTAAAACACATCCATAAGTCTTATTAGAATATAACTGTGTATGCTAATTAACTGTCCTGAAATTAGCTAATTGCCATTGCTGTTACTTAGTACTGGGTGTTTTTTTATTTAATTTATAAAAGAACATTTATATGATATTGTCACAAGGGAAATTTCTGTTAAAAAGTAAATGTAATTATTTGTCATATTATTCTTGTTATTATTTTGGATAGAGTTTGCTCATGTAGCCAGGCTAGATTTGAATGTGTGCTCTTTCTACCTCACCTCCCAAGTGTAGGTACTACAGGGCTATGTCACCATGCCTGACTTTGTTTATCACATTTTAAAAACAAGGTACTTGGCAGTTTATACATTTGCATATACATTCTCATGTGTCAAAAAGCAAGGACCAGACTTTTATGTTAAGAAGTATAGATCTATAGGGAAGGAAGACTTTGTTAAGACATGGGGTTTGGATAGGAAAAGGCCATTCAGTTTTCTGTATCCAGTAGTCAAGTCAGTTAGGGACACTTTTCTAATCTGTAAAGGAATTACACAGGAGTAATTTTATTATGCTCAAACTGTGGTGGGCTGAAGATGAAGGTCAGCTGGTAGAATGTTTGCCTAGCATGCACAAAGCCTGGAGTTTGGTTCCCAGCAGCACATAGCTGTGTGTGCAGTGCATACCTGTCATCACAGCACCTGAGACAGACACAGGAGGGCCTGCAGAAGTTTAAGGTCACCCTTGGCTTCATATCAGCTTTGAGGTCAGTGTAGGGCACATGAGACTGTCTCAAAGAAAAACTGACACATAATTTATGTTATTCATGAAAAGTGTCTCAGAAAAATCAGTTAAATTATTGTCTGTTTCTTGTCTTTATCCACTTTTATCCCAAAGCTGACAAATATACAGAACTTTCTAGGAGACGGCACCAAGTCACAGAAAAATTAGTCAATATGTATGTACAGTCCTCCTTATACAGAGAAATGAGAACTGAGCTGGATCCACTCTTGGGGGAACAGAGGGCAGGGAGGAGCTCGGCCTTGGAGGAGATCACGTATGTCACCCCTTTCTAGCATCAGCTTGGGTGGATTATCTGTCGTTCATTCAAACATTTAAAGGATTTTCGACAGGACACTATGACTCAGGTAACCTGATGAATTATTTTAGTTGCATTGTGAAAAACTCAAGCGGAAACAATTTGTTTCTGAGTCGGTGTACTTCAGGGTCACATTTATCTTCTACTCTGTTCCATGTGTTTGTCCTCTCCACTCGGCATATGGAAATATTCAATAAAACACAATTAACTTTTCACTTAGGAAAACATTTTTAGTGGTTGTTTTTTATTTAGAGGAACTATAATGACTAATCCCAGTAGGAAATTGAATTCAGGGAAGGCAACAAGAAATTCAGCACACCTGGGAGTTCCTCATACCTGTCTATTTTAATTCACCAGTGCATCCTACAAGTTCAAAGTCCAGGAATGAGGAAGGGAGTCAAAGGCTTCTGTCCTGATGTAACTTTTAATAGAGGTGGATGGATGGTAACTAATAAACAGATAAAATTGTAGCATGTCAGATGACAGAATGGACTCTGGAGAAAGTTTCAGTAGGAAGGGTGGAGGTGACTGGGGAGGGAAAGGGGGTTGGTCTGTGGTTGAAATCATGGGATGAGGAAACAGGGCCATTGATCCCCTCTGAGGGAGCCTGTGCATGCACTGCCTGAGAGATGAGCCCATTGCAGAGTGCTGTTCCTTATTGGAGTCCAGTGTGAGAGCAGAAGCCACTCAGAGTGCAGTTCACACACAGATAGTGACTGGACTGAACAGTGCTCTTCCCTGTCAGCTGACTGGGAACTGGGAGGAAGTGAGGTTCTACTTTTCTTTAAACCGGCTCTGTAACAAGGATCATCATGCCTGAAGATTTTCTGTTATTTTAACACAGAAATGTGGTTCTTCCAGCTCATTTGGGCCATCACTTATTCATTCATATTTATTTCATGATGTTGAGGATTCTGTTGTGTTAGTGTTTGATCCTGGGGCCTCAGCCATGAGAGGGCAATCACTCTACCATGGACCTACATCCCTGTAAACCAGAACTTATAGTCAGTTCTGCTGTTAGTGTGTTGTTATTTTATTCTCAGGAATTTAGTTTCTGTTGAACATTGAAAGGTCGTGTGTTGTTGGCTGTAATGAAACACCACTTACTTCTTAACACGTGTGCTGCCCTTTTCATATTTCAATGCTGCTTCCTTCCCTGCATGTATGTGAATATTCTTACCATTTGAGTTGTACTGTCATTTGCTCCAGACACTTTGGCCATTTACCTGGGCATTTATGTCATAAAAGAGGCATTTTTGTGTCCATTTTTTTGGGGGGTGGGGAGTTTCAATATGATTGGAAAAAAGTGAGTTAAATTCATCAAATTGGGTTACTCATTGTTCAACAGTGAGGCAATATCATGAGATGAGAAGTGTGTGTGTGTGTGTGTGTGTGTGTGTGTGTGTGTGTGTGTGTGTGTGTGTGTGTTAGCAATGCTAGGAATTGAGTGCTAAATTTTTAAATTATTTACTTTTTTATGTATGGGTATATTGCCTACATGTATATCTGTACATCATAGACATGCCCATGGAGGCCAGGAGAAGGCATCAGATCCTGTAGAACTCGGAATTACAGAAGGTTGTTAGGGGCCATCTGGGAGCTGGGAACTGAATCCTGGGTCCTCTGCAAGAGCAGCAAGTGCTCTTAACTGCTGAGCCTTATCTCCAATCTCTAGGATTTTGGTTTCTAATTTATCAGGTTACATGGAAGGATGCTTTCCCTTAGAACATAATAGTCTACTTTTAAAACATCATCAGAGGAATAATAGTTAGATTTTTTTCAAATAACTTACAGCATTATGTAGCCTCAGACCTTTGTTAAGTGAAGCACTTTTTAAAGCCATTTTAACCCAAACCAAAGCAGTGCAGGTCCTTGTGACTGTCTGCACAGACCGAGTGGATGGAGGTAGATGAGGGTCTGCAGGAGTTGGCAGCTTAGATGAGACTTGAGCACAGGCCGCTCTGGCTGACGTTGATGGAGCAGCAGTGACAGAGATGAGGGGCAATGGGGCATCAGGTGACCCAGAGGACGCTGTCTGAACACTGTGGTGACAGCAATAGTGCTCGTTCCCACACAGGCACAGACTTCCCAGAGGTGACACAGGTGAGGACCAGCTCCCCCCTTCTTAGCACACAAGATCCCACTGCTAGGAACTGGGTTGTGAGTCATTTTCAGTTTTGTTATTTGGTCTGCAGTTGAGGGGATCAGGGCTAGGTCTAGTGTATGTTGTGCAGGGCTCTGCCACTGAGCTGTCCCCTGTGAACTTGTTTCTAACTAGAGTAAAGAAAACCCAAGTTCTTTAAACCACTTGAAGTAGAAACTGCACATGTTCGCTGCACCAGAGCTGAGGTCTCAGTTCAGGTGAACACTTTGTCACTTACTTTGGTTCGTCCCCAACCTCCCCAGGCACCTGCATTCTCTCCACCTGTGTCATCCATGTTTCAGAACCTGAACTGAGCCCTTCACTGGCCGTTCCTGGTGGAGCACTGGGAGAGGTCTTAGCTTTTCCAGGGTCTGTACTGTCAGAGCCTCAGACTACAGAGACCTTAATTTTCAGTTTTACTTACAAGCAGTCTATTAACATGTGTGTTTTACGCATGAACTGTGAACCAATAGCTGAGGAGCCCCCATGGTACTGGACTAGACCCTCTGGATAGGTGAGACAGTTGTTTAGCTTGAACTGTTTAGTGGGACCCCAGGCAATGGAATCGGGTCCTGTCCTTGATGCATGAACCGGCTTTTTAGAGCCTAGTGCCTATGGTGGGATACCTTTCACAGCCTTGGTGCACGGGGGAGGGGCTTGGACCTGCCTCAGCTGAATGTACCAGGCTCTGCTGACTCCTCATGGGAGACCTTGCCTTGGAGGAGGTGGGATTGGGGGTTGGGTTTGGGGGAAGACTGGGGGTGGGTGGGAGGAGGGAGGAGAGTGAAATCTGTGGTTGTTATGTCAAATGAATAGAAAATCTCTTAATAAAACAAATGTGTGTTTATATTCTTCCAGGGACTTTGGCCAAAATATAGTGTTTATCTCACTGGAGACATCTAATTAGGAAGTCATATATCTTAAAATAATGGACAGTGTGCAGAGTACTTACTACTCCTAATGGAAGTTTGTTCTTTTCCCCATTTTCCTTTTGAAAGGCAATGATCGGAGTCATACTGGCCGTGCTTGTGGGCATCGCTTTCCGTTTCCTACGAAATGATTGTACGGAAGTCCAGGGCAGGTAAGCAAACTTGGATCCTGATTTTCAGAAACTGCTGTCACCTTTTTAGAGCTTATAAAAATCCATTAAGAATTAGAATTCGTGACAAGAACAGAATAACCATTTTATCATGTGATAGAGTATGGTGTTACATTGAAGGCTGAGTGGAAGAACTCACTTTTCACATGTGTTTGTGTGTAGATATCGTGAAACTGTACACACCACACATTTAACATTTTAGCAGTTTTAGTGTATGGAGTAGCTTCATGGTTTGCAACTATCACCACACTCTAAATATATAGTGCATTTTTTTTTATCTTCTGGAATGGAATCTCATAGCTCTGAAAGACGACTCCCCATACTACCCATTCTCAATTCCTGACATCAGCCATTCTACTTTCTGTCATTGAATATGACTAACGTGGGAATCTTGATTTAGAGTCATAAAGTATCTGTGTTTTGCTGTTGTTTTGTTTTTGTTTTTGTTTGTTTTGGCTGGCTTGTTTTCTTGGTGTAATGTCCTCAAGACTCATCAAAGTGTGGCATGTGTGTGGATTTCTTGGGCTCTGTAAGGTGTGGTGATATATTGTGTACCCTAATAAACTTGGCTGAAGATCAGAGGACAGAGCTAGTCACTAGACTAGACTAGGTCAGGCAGTGTGGCACACAGCTTCAATCCCAGCACTTGAGATCTCATGCCTTTGCTTGGGAAGCACACACCTAGGAGGTGATGTCAGGGCAGAGAAAAGTATATAAGGCATGAGGAAACAGGAACTCTCTCTATTTAGGCTGAGGATTTGGTAGAACTCACGGCTGGCTGCTCTGCCTCTCTGATCTTTCAGCTTTCACCCTGATATCTGGCTCTGGGTTTTTAATGAAAGACCATCCAAGATTCGAACAACATCTAGTGTCCAACTTGTAGGGCACAAAGTCACAATAAAGCCACTTGCCTGTGGCCTTTTAGGCTCTGGCTCAGACCTGAGCTGCGTGTGGCTGGCGTCTGCACCCCACATAGGCAGGAGTCTCTAACCCACTGGCTAAGTTTTTGTTGCAGCCTCTCTGCAAACAAACTCGATTAGTTTTTTGGGCTCCAAAAACCATAGGTGTTAGCTGCCTTTTTCCAGTTCCCTCAAGCAGATGGCTGGATCTTTGGCTTCTTCTCTCATGGTGAGTTGTGGGCTCTCCCTGGATCTCCAACTTGGGCTGCTACCACACTAGGTAGCTCCTTGAAACCTGCTCGGGCTTCTACTGTTCTACACAGAAGCAATCAGCCTCACATCTGAATCATCATTGTCAGCAGATTTGGTGAGACAATTGGGGTTTCTTAAAGGGAGAAATTAATTAAAAAAGAATTTCTTTCCCACATTAAAAATGGGAAACCTTTTTACAATGGAGGGTGTTTGGTCTCTGTTTGACTATACATTAGCAGTCTGAAAATGGAACAATTAAATGAGAGGATAATTAATGTAGATGGGATTTATGTAATGTCAAATATAAATATTATTTGTTTGATCATTTTTGTTTTATCATTAAAAAAGTTGGTTAATGTGAGTGCAAATATAAAAGTTTTAGAAAAACTTGTTAAAACAGATCATAGAGAAATTCAGACCCAGACAGAAGAATTTAAAGGAGAACCAATCTCAGCATTGCATTATATGGTTACAGAGAAACAGCCTAAGGCTTTCAAACAGCCAACCTTAATCTATCCAGTAACCTTACAGGAACTGCCAAATGTTCAAGGCTGTGTACAAGCTGACTGGACTCCTGTGCAAATGTTAGATTTGAGGAGATTCAAAGAACCTATAGTGTTATGGTATGTATTCCCTGTTTGTGAAGCAGATGCTAAACTTGTAGTCAACGTGTAATAGAATTATCCCTGAAGACTGAAGATGTGGTTACAGTACTCTTAGAGGCTGTTCCTCAATTCCAGTGGTGGAAGGATGAAGCTAAGAACATTGAATAATGAAGTAGGGCTAGAGGTATGGAAATCTCCCAAGATCAACTTCTTGGAGAGGGAGATTATGGTAATATAGAAGGACAATCTCTGTATGATGACCATACCCTAGCTTTATGGCAAATGGCAGCCTTAAATGCTTGGGACAGAATTGAAGAACTGGAAAGAAAATTGAGTCATTTACAAAAGTTATGCAGGGCCCAAAAGAAACCTTCACTAATTTCTTACAAAGGCTGTCTTCAGGAATAAATAGAATGATAGCAAATTCAGAAGCTAGACAGATAATAATTGAGTCTCGGGCTTTTAAAAATGCTAATGCACAATGCAAAAGGGTAATTAGGTTGTTAAAGGCAAGATCAGCACCTTTGGAAGAATGGATCCAAGATATAATGAATATTGAATTTCATGACCATGATGACACTTGGATAGGAGAGTGATTTCCAGAGATTTAAGGAAAATAATAATGTCAGGTAATTGTGGTAAACAATGTAACTTAAAAAGAGACTGTAAACAGGGCATTCTTAGAAACAATGTTTTCTCAAGGGATAATCCCAACAGAATGCCTCTCCCTTCTGGGTTATGAAGAAGATGTGGCAAAGGTAAACATTGGACTGACAAATGTAGATCAATAAGGGACAGACAAGATAATCCCTTTGCCACTGGGAAACTTCTTGCAGGCCTCCATGACAAATTCAGTTCAGTCCTTTCCTGCCATCATGGAAGAAACCCCTTCCCAGAGCAATTAAATAACCTAATGCCTATTGTAAAAAAAAAACAAAAAACAAAAAAAAAACATACTCCTCAGGGTGATAATATAGCAATAGAAGAGAGAACAAAAAATTCAGCAGAAACTATAATCAAAAGTGATAAAGATTAGAAAGGGACCCTCCCCAAAGTTAGGGTTGGGGAAGGGTTTAGTTTTTGTCTTTCAGGAAAATGAAGGCTAAAGAATCTCAAGAACACTGGACAAATGAGACATCTGAAGAAAAAGGACAAATCATCCAGAAAAATGGTCTTAGTTTGGACTACAAACTGCTCAGGACAGTTTCAAGATGGTCACAGTCTACTCGAGCAAGGACGTGAGATAAGCCCTGCACTTCCCCGTGATGCAGAGACTGGACAAATGAAATAGCTGCCTCTCCCAGGACTTGACATTTAACCCCCAAATTTTCTTTTCAGGATCCCCTTAAGATACCATTTTCCCCAGACAGCAGAAAGCAATTTTAAGAACACGACACCCACATTCCCAAGAGGTGGGGTGGGTGATTTTTGGTTGTTCAATGGGTTATGGATAATTGTCATTATTTAGGATGGTTGCAAGTTGTTACTGTTAATGGTCAGGAAAAAGGCTAAACAAAGGAGATTGGATTTAGGGTTCTTGTTTGAAAAAAAGAGAAAAAGAAAAAAGAGGATATAGATATGATAAGATAAAAGGTAGATTATTGAATCTACTCTGAGAAAAAGATATAGAAATGATGGATAAAGGGTAGATTATTGAATCTACTCTGAAAATAAAAGAGAGAATATGGATATGATAAGATATAAAGGTAGATTAAGTTCTTGCCTAGCAAGCACAAGGCTCTGGGTTCAGTCCTCAGCTATGAAGAGAAAACAAAACAAAAGAAACCAAAAAAGGTAGATTATTGAATCTACTTTAAAAAAGCAACTACTAGTTTTAAATATTTTATATTGGATTGGATTTTTTTATATTGTATACAAATTATGTATAGTGATACAAATTTGAGATTGATTTTGTTAGAAAATACTGTATATTTCTAATCTTGTTCAAGGTATTGTACCTATACAGTTCATTTAACAATGTAATGCAAATTGCGAGTCATTGAAAACTATTATTACTAATAAATTAATATATAAAGAAATGCAAGTTAGTAGTTAGTCATTACAATCGAACTTGTAGTCATATTAGGTATGTTTTCAAGGTCAAACAAAAATATATTTTAGATAAACAGGTCGTCTTCAAACACTTCAGAGATTAACAGGATATGGAATTTAAAATGTTTTAATAACATAGATTATTTTTCTTATGACAATGAGACATGTCTGCTGCTGGCAGCACCAATCCACTTCAGAGATGAAGGGCATTTAAGAACCTCTCCTTATGGAGTTTACTTTCATTGCGGCAAGTTAGCCATTGGGCAAGAAAGTGCCCTTACCTTGACTGCTGACAGTATGCTGTCCAAAATGGACAAGCAGAACACAAAAGAAAGGTTTGCCAAACCTTGCCAAAACAAGGTAGGAAAGCCCTTTAGTAAACCCTGCTTCACAGATGAGTCTGTCAGATATGCTAGGCCTTAGGCCAAAGATGGGTGCCCCAACATTGCTGAGAAATTTTGGGTGACTGTCCAGGCAGCCAGCTGTTTCTGTCATTTCTAATATTTTTTGGAAGTTGCTTGTTTGCACTTCCTGCTTACTTAGGTAATATTATTTCCTTCCCTGGTATCTGAGGGAGTTGAAGAATAGATAATTATAGTTTTGTTTGTTAACAGATTCAGAAAAGAAACTCACTAAAGTTGTATAAAGTGTGTAAGTTTGAAAGACATCAAAAGATAGTTTTGGGTTAGTAATACAAGTTAGGATAGAATGTGAATTAGGTACAACATTTAGACTCACCAAGATAGGATAAATAATGGAGTATTTTCTCTGACTCTGTCAAATGTTAATGGATTGGATATTGTTAATGTAATTCTTGACTGTATATATTGTATATACTTGTAGTTATTGTATATAATTTTTTTATATTAGTTATAACTTTTATTAGACAAAAAAGGGGAAATGTGGTAATATATTCTATACCCTAATAAACTTGCCTGAGGATCAGAGGACAGAGCCAGCCATTAGATTAGACATAGAGGTCAGGCAGTGGTGGCACACACCTTTAATCCCAGCACTTGAAACCTCATGCCTTTGCTTGGGAAGCATGCATTACTTTAATCCCAGGAAGTAATATGGCATCAGGAAACAGGAACTCTCTCTCTCTCTTTAGGCTGAGGATTTGGTAAAGGTAAGAACTAGTGGCTGGCTGTTCTGCTTCTCTGATCTTTCAGCTTTCACCCTGATATTTGCCTCTTGGTTTTTTGTTAAAAGATGATCTCGGATTTGAACAGCAGTAAGGCAGAGCAATAGTCCATTGTGTGTGTATACTGTGTTGCTTCCCATTCATTTGTGGCTGGAAATGTGGTTTGCTCTCACCTTTGGCTACTATGAATGATGCTGCTGAGTGTGCAAGTACATCTGTTTGAGCCCCGGACTTTTGTTCTTTAAGGTAGAAAGCTTGAGTTGCCAAATTACGGGCCATTGTGTTGTTTGAGGAACTGCTACCCTGTCTCCAACCCACTATACTATTTTATATCCTTACCAGAATAATACAAGGGCTCCAATACATCCACATCCTCACCCAAACTTATGTTATTTCTTGTTTTGAATAAGATATCTAAGAAAAAATAAATCATAATTCATTGGATAGTTTATGAAGTGTCTGTAGAACCTATTTTCCCATTTTAAATTTGAATGTTTTCTTTCCACTCCAAAATTATTTATTTCTTTACTTAGTGTGTATTTGTGTGAGGGTATGCATGTCCCACAGCATGTACATGGAGGCCAGAGGACAATTTATAAGAGCTGATCCCTCCACCACATGGGTTTCAGGATTGTACTCAAGATCATCAAGCTTGGTGGCAGTCATCTTACCTGCTGAACCATCTCACAGTCAGCCCTTAATTTTTCCCTTCTATTGAGTTATAGTTATTTTTGTTTTTGAGATATGAATCCCCCAGAAGATACATGATCCACATACATTTTTTCCCTTCTGTGTGTTGCCTTTTTATTCTTTTGTTAATGCCTTTTGTACATAAATGTTCTTAGTTTACCTATTTATTCTTTTGTTGCTTTGGTGCCAATTTTCTTGAATATATTAGGTTTCTTTGAATGTGAACATGGGGTAATAGGATGGGATTCAGTTTTTCCTGACTTGTCTTATAGATGTCACCTTTGTGGTCCTTGTCTAGTTTAAGCTATAATGTGGCTTTAAAGATATGCTTTCATGGTAAAACTTTTTAATGACTATAGCATGTGCCAAAAATTGTTTCTCATCAGGATCACAATTTTCAGAATTTTCATTCTAATTTATGTGTGGCACACCACTCTTTGTTCAACTGGATTCTGTGCTTGACACCTACAGCTTTAAGGTACCTCCAAATGGCCAGAGAGGCTTGACTATGGAAGTTCTGCTGACTTGGTGTTTGTGTGTGTATGTGTATGTGGTTTTGTGTGTTATATGTCCAGGTTTGTGTGGGGTGCACTCATGTTTATGTGGGTGTGTGCACATGTGCATGTTGGTGAGCATACGTGTATCTGCATGTGGAGGTCAGAGGTTGATGCCAGGTTTTCCTCGTGACCTTCCACTTTCTTTTTCAAGGCAGGTCCCTCACTGGATCTAGAGCTCATTGACTTGGCTAGGCTGGCTGGTCAATGAGCTCCAATCATATACTCTGCATCCTTCATCACTGGAATTACAGAAGAGAACTGTACCTGGGTACTTTTACATGGATCTTAGGGATCTGAACTCAGACCCTTATGGCTGCATGGCAGACACTTTGCTGAAAGGGCCACCTTCCCAGCTCCACAAATCTGTTTTGATGTGTGGGAACACTGACTAGTTTTGAAGGAAAGAATAAACATAAAAATCAGTTCTTCTATGAATTGCCTTCTGTGTGGATCAGAAGTTAGTCTGCAGTGAGATGACTGTTACAGATGATCCCAGGATGGAACATATTAGTGTTATACCTTAAATGTGTAGCTATAGATTGTCATTCTATAATTATTTATCTAAAAAATCAGATGAGAAAGCAGATGTGGTGTATTGGTTAAGTATAGCCAGGGCAATAAGGTTCCCTTTCTAAGTACTTGGCTTTGTTGATTAAAAACATGAAAGTAAACACAGATGTAACTCAAGGACAATTTATTGGAGACAGAGAGAGGGAGAATTCCCTGAGCACCAGGGAACAGATATGTGTGAGAATGGAAGAGTGGAGAGAGAAAAAGTTGTGCATTTATTAGAGTAAAGTTAAACAGATAAGCCTTGAAAGCAGGATTGGCTCTGTTTGGTCATGGGGCGCCCAGGTCCTGTGCTCTTTGTTTGGTCACTGGGTGCCCAGATACTCTACTCTGTTTGGACCTTAGAGGCTGGGCCACAGTTGTTACCTTACAGGCCCAGAACTTGTCATGTAGCTCAGGATGTTCAAAATCTGCAACAGTTCGCCTGTCTGCCTCCCAAGTTCCTATAGTCTTGGAGGTCAGACTTCCTGCTCTTCTCAGAGACTTGTTCACATTTTTTTCAACCCTTTTCTTTAATCTGTTCTTTGGTAGATTATGAAATGGAATTTTTCTTTAATGTAGGAGGAACTAGTGTCCAACAAGGTCCCCCCTCCTCTGATCTAGATATCTAACCACCACTGTGTACTTAGATAAAGAGAGTCACTGACCTCTGACTGTCAGATGAGAAGGTGTTATGTAGCTGGCTGTTAGGACACAATCATGCCATCTGTCTAGAGGAACCTGACATGTGTGTCCAGGAAACAGATAACTGCAGAGGGCTTTTTATTCCCCTCCTCCTGCTTACTATCCCCTATCACAGGAACACAAATTACATCTTCATAAATAAGCATGACTGAGTTTATTTTTTGAGCTCTTTGGAAACCATGCAGGAAGTTGTTGGCCTATTTTATGGATAATCATCAAGCTTTTAAAGATGTTTCTACAGTCCATGTCTGCAGTAAACTGTTGAGTAGAGATCCCCTCCACTGTTTCATGTTTTCATTCTTACTCTTCTGTAAATCAACACAGCCAACTGAATATGAAAACTCCTTGGAGTTTTATTAATCTTTATGTTTTTCTCTTTATACATTAGAAATGATTCTTGCCCATTTTGTTAGTTAAATTGAAGTGATGGCTTAGGCTGCCATGACTAATATCACAGGCTCAGTGGATTTAAAAGCAAATGTGTCTCCACACTGCAGTGGGAGAGTGTGAGGTGAGGATTCTTTCCCAGGCTCTTCCTGTCTGGCCACCTTCTCTCAACCCTCTCCTGGCAGACACTGCAATGCTGTTTTTTCCTATGATGAGGACACAGATGACATTGTGGGGCCCTATTCTCATGATTTCATCTAAAAACCAATTAACTTCTAAATTACATATTCTAGGATTATTACATTAAGGGTCATTATCCAATTGTTGGATTTTAGAGGGCACACTTTAATTAATAGATACTGCGGTGGAGACAAAGAGGAAAATACCTCATGGGACTCACACTTCCTGACCTTTTTAACAAGAACAGTTCTACATTTTCCTTCTTTTTTTAAAAAATACTTATTTTATTTTTATGTATATGAGTGTTGCCTTTGTGGTTGTATATGTACCATGTATGTGCCTTGAGACCTATGGAGATCAGAAGAGGGCAACATGTCCACTGGAACTGGAGTGACAGATAGTTGTGATCCACCATGTGGATGCTGGCAGCTAAACCTGGGTTCTTTGCAATAGCAACAACCTGTATATATATATATATATATATATATATATATATATATATATATATATATATATATATATATATATATATTTTTTTATTAAGGGGTTCTATGGGGAAAACACACTCACTGATGCAGGATAAGGTAAATCCAGTCGCATAGTCCTTGGAAAGCTGGGGACTGATCATAGACTGCTTCACACTGCCTGAACCATGCACCAGGACCATGCACCAAGAAACCGTTCAGTTCAATAGAGAGCTCAGGACCCCCTCCCACTTCCCTTTTACGAGGCCACATAGACAGGCAAGAAGCACCGCCTCTATCAGGCCAGTTAGCCCAAGGTCATGAGTGGAGCAAATTCCAACTGCAACAAGCACTCTTTACTGCTGAGCCATCTCTCCAGTCCTGCCCTTTTTTTTTTTTTTGGAAAATTCTATGCTATGTTATTTAATCTATGGAACAAGCTCCGTCGGGGGAAAAAAATCATTCTAATTCTAATGTTGAATCTGCTGTTTGCTTTTGCTTCTGTTCTCTCCCCGCAGAGCCATCCTGTTCCTCCTGGTCACAGGCTTTGAATGTATCACAAGCTTGACCACCTGGGAGCTCTTTATGATCAACTGGAATCGCTTTCTGTGAGTAGCCCCTTCACCAGAAGCAGGCATCAGGGGCTGGTGATCAAAATGATTACATTCATAGTTGGGCCTAGGATGTTATCTCATGAAATATCAGTATTTTTCCTTTTTTTCTTATTTGTTTAGTTGAAAAGTAAACAAATTATGAAAGTTTGTGTTCATCATTGTTGTGGATCCAGGTTTTGAAGTATGTAAAGAGATTACTAATATTAATGAAAAATGGATGGGAAATCTAGAGTAGAGATGACTCCTGCTCAGAGAAAGCTTCAGATTTGGGGTGTAGTCACCAGATCTCAGTGCTGCAGACCACACAGTAGTAGCTGTCTGCACAGGAAATACATCTGTCCTACAGAGAGTAGCAGAAGAGAAGGGTGTAGTGTCCTGAAGCTGCACTATGACCTCAGAGTGACAGTGTCACCTTCATAAGAACTGGAGAGAAGTCTCCATGACCACTGTCTGAGATGAGGTAGGAATGAGCTGCTTCTCAAGGAGCCAGCTTCAGAGGGGCAGAGAATCTGAGGAGAGTGGACACATTGGGCTGTTTCCCTGGAGGAGCTGTTGTATGACCAGAGTGGACAAAACAGGGGAGAGTTCTCTGATGGGGAGAATCCCAGTGAGAATGTCATCAGGATGCTGGCCTAGGGATGCTGATCCCTAAGATGGGGACGTGTATGGGAGTCAGCCTGGAGCATAGGGGACACTGTCCTGTGATGCTCCCTGTGTTATAAGTCAGCTTAGCCAGCATCTCACCGGTACCTTCTGACATAATCTAAGGGTGTATAATGTGATCTTTTTCTCTGTAGACATGAGCATACCAGTGGATACTACAGAGTGCCACCATATTTCCTTGGGAAATTGCTGGCTGAGCTGGTACCCGGGAGGTTATTACCAAGTACTATATTTACTGTTATAGTATTCAGCATAGCAGGTAAGTGACTCTGGAGGGGCATCCCACCCCCACTTTTCCCCAGGGTACTCCTGAGCAGGAGCAGTAGGAAATATTAGATAGAAATATAGCTAGAGAGAGACAGACAGAAACATAAAATAGTCTCAAGAGGGCCTGGATCCTTATCCATCAAGCCCCAACTATCTCTGCCAAAGGGCTTTTAAAGGAATGCCAAGGGGAGAAGCAAAAGGACTCCCCCCAGGCACAGCCAAGTGCAGACCATCCCAGACACCCGGCAACCTTACCTGTGGTCACATCATCTCCTTATGCAGCTCTGCTGTGTCAGGCAAACTCAGATCTTACAAGGAAACTTCTGTGGGTTCCCACAGGTCCCCCCTCTTAATTTTTTTAAAGAGCCCCTCAGGCCCTTCAGGTAGACTGAGATCTGTCTTTCTGAGTACTCAGCCTCTGGCAGGAGGGGATACTAAGCTTATCTCAGTTCTGCCCACATTTCCACTAAGCTTACAAACATCCACAGCAATCTCCATAGCTGCCACACCTCCCAGTACAGGGATAGAGGATGATAGAGATGGCATATCTTTTTTGGAATGGGTCTTAAGATGTCCATAACAATTTTAGCTGTGCCAAGCCCCTTTTCAACTTGAACTCCGATGCAAACTGCATCCAATAAACTACATCAAACTAAAAGATTCCCTTAGCTTTTTACCAAACTTTGGTTCATTAACCTCAACATAATTCTGGTATAAACATCATTATACATATTTAAAACTCCATTAATTGAACTATTATCACTATACATATTTACACTTTTTTTGCTAACTTACATTAAGCATTTCGACTTACATTTTACATGTGCACTTCTTACAAACTCACATTCAACACCAGCACTTATCTACAAGAGATCTCTTAGAAGTACTATATTTAACAAGGAAATGCTATAGAAGTATTAGAATTTCTTAAGAGAATTTATTTACACTAGAAAGAGCTTCTTAGCAGAACTAACTTTTTCCAACCAACACCTAAGAGGAATTTCTTAACTGAACTATTTACAGTATCTTCCAACAAGACACAGAGTAATTTTCTTTGGACTTCATTTAGGAAATAGAAATAAGAGTAAACTGTTAATTATCAAACCCAAAAAGGAAGAAAAGAGGATGAGAAGAAAAACCCCCTAAGGGCATTCTGTTTCTGGATTGCTCAGGTAGTAGTTCTACAACAGTCATTTTCCCACGCTGGTCTAGTTGGAGTGAGGTTCCAAATCTGCATCATTCAGCAGGTTCTCCTGCTCGAATATATTTCTAAGTGACTTCACTGTCCTTATAGGTAGCTCTTTGTACGACATAGTATCATTGTTAAGGCCGTAATCCTTGGGGTAAAGCTATTTTTCCCCACTCGGCTTTCCTGCCAGGTTCTGTCAACCGGTTCTGTTTTAGAACCGCCAGCGAGGTACCCTGCAGTAGATGGCTTTTAGGGACTGTCATTTTTCCCAAGCTTATCACAACTCCCCAGTCGATGCAATTCAGACCGCCATTGCTATCTTAACCCAGCTACTGTTAAAAACAAACAAACAAACAAACAAACAAAAAAACCTGCTTTAGGGCAAGGGTGAGACTACTGGTTTTTTTGTTTGTTTTTGTTTTTGTTTTCAAACAAAAAAATGCTGCGTGGCTATTAAGCAATATAAGGCACTTTCTCAAAGGAGCCTGTATTGATCTGCCACTGGTCAAAAGTGGTGCAGCTCCAAGCTCCGTTTCTTTTCAGTTTGTATTAACCAGAGATGAAACCTCTGTCCCTAACTCCTCAGCAGTCTGAGGGTCCCCTAAGTCTCCTGCCTTCTCCAGACTGCAGGAGGGAACCTCAAATATCAGGAATATTGGTTTAGCTACTTTCATTCCCGTTTCTCTAGAGGAGCGTCATTGGAGCTGACCTTCCTCTGTTCCATGTTCCTTACCAAGTGCTCAATTTCCCCCCTTCTTAATATTTTAAAACTGTTTTAAGTTTACTATGAGCATTTTTAATGATGTCAGTGTTTCTCTCTTGAATCTTAAGCACAACTCAATCTCATAAGCTCCCCCCCCCCAGCACCTGAACCCATCTTCCAGTGTGAGGACCAGTTTCCCCTGTTTTCTAAAGGATTTTAAATGACTTGTTGATGAACAGTATTAGCATTTTAATTATCTCCTGTGAGGCAAGCTGTTTGTTCACTCTCAGCTTTTTGGGAAGTAAATCTAAGCTTTCTAGCAGTGCTTAGGGAAGAAACTTCATTTCGAGCTGAAAAAAGAGTTTTGGGCAGTACTGCCATTTTTAGCAAAACAAAACAAAACAAAACAAAACAAAACAAAACAAAACAAAAAACCCAACCAACCACATTTCCCATAATTCCTTTCGGGTCCAGGAGCCAACTTCCAGTTCCCTTTACCAGGTTTGTTTTCCTATTAAAAATCAAGAGCAAATGAGCTTTTTTTCTTCACTATGGGAGTTTTCTTGAGTCAAAATATTTCTGTTCAAGCAAGACATGAGATCTCAAGCCCTGGGATTAAAGGTGTGTGCCACCATACCTGGCTCAGTTTCCAGTGTGGCCTTGAAATCACAGAGATCCAGATGGATCTCTGCCTCCTGAATGCTAGGATTAAAGGTGTATGCTTCCACTGCCTATGTTTAATAATGTGATTGTTCTAGTCTCTGACCCCCAGATAAGTTTATTGGAGTGCACAATATATCAACCACATTTCCCTTTTTATTGTTTAAAATAAAAAAGGTTACAACTAATATAAGAAGTATATACAATAAGTATATAGAATATATACAGTCAAGAATTACATTAACAATGTCTAGTCCATTCACATTTGACAGATTCAGGCAAAAAAATCTATTATATACATTAACAATGTCCAGTCCATTAACATTTGACAAATTCAGACAAAAATTTTTATTTCTTATCCTATTTAAAACAAGTGGTTCCATTTAAAAAGTAGATTCAGTAATCTACCTTTTATCTTATCATATCCATATTCTCTCTCTTTTCTGAGTAGATTCAAAAGTCTGCCTTTTATCCTATTATTTCTATATCTTTTTATTAAAGTAGATTCAATGATCTACCTCATATCTATATCCTCTTTTTTCTTTTTCTTTTTTTTAAACAAAAACCCTGAGTCTAATCTCCTTGTTTAGCTTTTTTCCTGATCATTAACAATAACTTGTAACCAACCATCATAAACAATGACAATATCCATAACTCATTAAACAACCAAAAAAACACCCACCCCACCTCTTGAGAATGTGGGCATCGTGTCCTTAAAAATTACTTCCTGCTTTCTAGGGGTGAAGACATCTTTAGGGAATCCTGAAAAGAAAATTTTTGGATTAATTGTCAAGTCCTGAGAGAGTTAGTTGTATCATTTGTTCAGTATCTGCATAATGGGAAAGTGCAGGGCTTGTCTCAAGTCCATGTTTGAGTAGTCTATGAATCTGGATCATCCTAGCTAGCCATCTCAAAATTGTCCTGAGCAGTTTGTAGACCAAAGCCAAACTTTGGGTGATGTTTGCCAGCTTAGTGGTATTATTATTGTCCACATGGAATCATTGTTGTGGGGCCCACATCTTTCTGGAGACTTCAGATTCACTGTTAGTCCTGGTCATGGTTCCCTGCACAAAACTAATAGAGACTCAAACACAAAAACGTGCACAGGCAACTAGATGAAGCCTTCTTTCTAGAATTAATTAGTACTCTATATGACCTTAATGTCATGACAAAAGTTTTATATATATATATAAATCTTATAAATTTTGATATAAAATTCATTTCTTAAGAAAAGTTTAAAGAATCAAAATAGAACCAAAGAATTGAGATTAGTGGCAATAGAATAGTCCCTTAATTTTTTTGGTTTTCTTCTGTCCCATATCAGAAGATGGCTTTTTCTTTTGACATGATACAGAGATTTTCCATTTTTCTTTCCAACAACATGCTTGGGTCTAGAGAAGAGAGCCATTCTCCAACTCCAAAGCCAGCTTTAATCTTTAATTGAACTGGGACTACAAAAAGACTATTTGTGTTAAGTGTCTGTAGAGAACAACAGAAACAAACCTTTAGGAAGACTTACAAAATTTTATATGTGATATACCAATAGGCCTGTTTACTCTCTTTCTTGGGATATTTTTTTCTAGATGATTTGTCCTTTTTTCTTCAGATGTCTCATTTGTCCAGTGTCCTTAGCCTTCATTCTCCTAAAAGACAAACAAAAACCCTTCCCCAAGCCTAACTTTGGGCACGTTCCCTTTTGGCAGGTTATATCTGATTAAATGAAAAGAATTTGTTAGTGGTGTAAGTTAGTTTAAATTGGATGGTCATGCTGGTTGATGAACTACCACCTCCTCTAATTAAGAGGTCTCTCTTGTTCAAATCGAACCTTTATCAATTTTGATGGTATACACAGCTTATCTTCTACTGTAGAAACAAAAGCAAAACCTCGTCCTCAATGTAACACATATCCTGGTTTCCATTCTGAGGTCAGCACATCCTTAAAGTATATAGGTTGATTTAATTCTGTAGTTTTTTCTATTATCCAATGTCTCTTCACAGCTGTTGTTCCTTTCTCATTAGCACTGAGAAAATTCAAAGTTAATAGAGCATTATGTACTCTATTTCTGGGGATTTTTTTACCCCTTTTTGTTTATTTAGCATCTCCTTTAGAGTTCTGTTTGCTCTTTCTATAACTGCTTGGCCTGTAGGATTATGTAGTATACCTGTAATATGCTTTATATTGTAATAAGCAAAAAACTATTTCATTTTAACAGAGACATATGCTGGAGCATTGTCAGTTTTAATTTGTGCAGGTATACCCATGATGGCCATAACTTCTAGCAAATGCGTGATTACAGAATCAGCCTTTTCAGAACTCAGACCAGTTGCCCATTGAAATCCGGAATAAGTATCAATGGTGTAGTGTACATATTTCAATTTTCCAAATTTTGTAGAGTGAAACACATTCATCTGCCAGATTTCATTCCTCTGAATACCCTTTGGATTACATTCTGCTGGTAGTAGAATCTGATTATAAAAAGAACAAGTAGGACAGTTCCTTACAATTTCCTTGGCTTGTTGCCAGGTTATGGAAAAATCCTTTTTTAAACCTTTACTATTGACATGATTTTTTTTAAATGAAATTCTGAGGTCTTCAGCACATTTCCTATCAATAATTTATCAATCTCATCATTACCTTGTGCTAGAGGGCCTGGCAGACCAGTATGGGATCGGATGTGAGTTATATATAAGGAATGATTCCTCTTCCTGATTATATCTTGTAACTGAAGAAACAGTGAAGTTAATTCTGACTCATCAGGGATAAATTCTGCAGTCTCAATATGTAATTCCACTCTTCCAGCATACTGAGAGTCAGTAACTATATTGAGAGGTTCCGAAAAATCCATTAACACCAACAGAATAGCATACAGTTCTGATTTTTGAACCAAATTACAAGGGCTTTGAACTACTTTACTTAAATTTTCTGATTTGTAACCTGCCTTTCCTTGTATGTTTCCATTTGTATAAAATGTACAAGCTCCAGATATGGGTGTTTCTCATACAGTGCAAGGCAAAATCCAATCAGCTTTCTTTATAAGTTGAATTCTATTGCTTTTGGGATATTTGCTGTTAACCTTTCCCCAAAATTACTGCAAGCTCTTTGCCAAGGTTCACATTCTGCCCATAATTTTTCAATGTCCTCCTTAGTTAAAGGTATGACAATTTCTGCTGGGTCTATTCCTGCTAATTGACAAAGTCTCAATTTTCCTTTTAAAATCAAGTCAGAGATCTTTTCCACATAAGTCTTTAATATTTTACTCTGTTAGAAATATCTATTCCAATATAATATCTTCCCTCTGCATTAAAATTCCTGTAGGAGAATGCCTAGAGGATAAAATATGCGATCAAGCTTTAGATCTACATGATCCATGTGTCCATCTTGTACTTTCTTTTCCACCAAGGCCAATTCTCTCTCAGCTTCAGGTGATAATTCTCTTGGACTATTTAAGTCCTTGTTACCTTCTTAGCATTTTTGCTGTCCCCAGGCCAAAAGTTTCCACTGGAATTTTTTTTTGTTAATTTTTCCCCTCTTTGATAGATTTTTTTCCCCCTAGTTTGCATTCTTAGCCCCATAGTTAGAAAATTAAGGACATAGTTTCTGTGTCTTGTTGCTTATCATATTCTAAGTTTTCTTTATGCTATATTCCTACATTCTGCTTTTCTAAGTTTTTTTCTACACTATATTACTGCACTCTGCCTTGCTTAATTTTCATAGATAGAATGTTAAGGGAGAGAGAGAAACCTTGATAGAGAGGACTCTACACTGCAGCCTTCTTCAGACATCCTTTCAGTCCCCTTTTTCTGTTTTTCTCCTGAGGATAAAACTCCCTGACACATTTTTCTTTTTTCACTACAAAATTAGACCAGTCCAACTGCTTTCTTGCAGGACCTAACTCCCACTTTTGCCAAGTCCCTCGATTTTTTTTGTCTTTTTTGTCTTTGTCTATGTTCCTGTTCACTGGAGCCATCTGTGGGGGGCAATCCCACCTCCCCCTTTCCCCAGGGTACTCTTGAGCAATTGCAGCAGGAAATATTAGATGGAAATATAGCTGGAAAGAGAGGCAGACAGAAACATAGAAAAGCCTCGGGAGGGCCTGGATCCTTATCCATCAGGCCCTGTCTGTCTCCACCAAAGGGCTTTTAAAGGAATGCCAAGGGGAGGAGTGAAAGACCTCCACCCAGGCACAGCCAAGAGCAGATCCTTCCAACCACCCGACAACCTTGTCCCTGGTCACATCATCCCCTTATGCAGCTCTGCCCTGTCAGGCAAACTCAGATCTCACAGGGAAACTTCTGTGGGTTCCCACAAGTGACAAAGCAGAGAATGTGTCTTTACTCTTGGGGGAGTGTGTTTTGGTTTGTACAACTGTGGCAAGTCCAAAGTAGAAAAGCATGAGTAGAAAAGCACGTCTCCACTGTGTGCCATCTAAAACAGGTGTTCAGTGTGAGGAAAGTCTCCAAGACTTGTTCACAAAATACTACAAAAGCTTTTTATGAAGCTGTGATTTTACTAAGAGATTCTGTGTATTATAATGAATTAATAAATAACTTATACATTTGAGACAGTGTCAATGGAACAAAATCAATTATTAGATATCTGTCCATAGGTATTGTAAAAGATTTATTTTTTGTTTTATTTGTGTGTGTGTGTGTGTGTGTGTGTACGCACACACTAAGTGCATGCAGTGCCTGGTGAGGTCAGAAGAGAACATCAGACCCCCTTGAACTGGAGTTTCAGAATGTGAGCCACCATGTGGAAGCTGGGAATGGAATCCAGGGCTTTTGCAATAATAGCACATGCTTTTAATCAGTGAGCCATCTCTCTAGCCCAGCTGTATATTTTTCTCTGTGTTTCTGTGTAAGTGTCTCTATATGTAAATAAAATACAGAAAAGTGGATAATATCTCATACATATTTACAAGTGTGTAAAATTTTTAAATGTATACATTGTCTTTTTCTACCATCTTACAAAGAGAGGACAGTGAATTTGGGGTTTGTAGAAATTATATTATATAAATATTATTTAAAATATGTGCACAGACTCATCTGTGCATATGGTTAGGCTTCATCCTAGACTGTTTAGATTCCATAATTTTCATACATACAGAAACACATATGCATGCACATACATACAAACACATACATACACATAGGTACACAAACATAGACACAACAAACACACACATTCATACACAGACACATGAACACATTCTTACGCAGACACACAGACATATATACACACATACAGACACACAGACACACACTCACACTTTCAAGGATAAGCACTGATACAGCTTAGACTTTGTTTTATAAGAGACTTATCATTCAGAACCAGTCATTTAGGCCATGGGATGATTATGAGAAATGTGCTTGTCCTGCAAGCCTGACAACCTGAATTTGATCCTCAGAATCCACAGTGAAGAGAGAATCACTTCAGAAAGATGTCCTTCCTTCAACTCCACATATATACCATGACACATACACATGATGGCATGCAAACACCATGGCATATGCACATCATGATACATGCACAGCTATACTCACACATGTACTATACACACCATGGTAATCATAACAATAACTAAGAAAACAATTAGGCATTGATCTCAGCTTCCCCCAGACTCTAACTGTCCTTGTGACTATTATAAAAACACAGGACTGTGTATGACTCATAGCATTAGCTCCTTAAGATTACACATCAGCTTGTGGAACCCATTGTCTTCCTGCATAGCAGTTACATGGTGATTTCCTAGGGAAAACTGAAGTTGGAGGCACCTCCTGTCCTCTAGATATTAAAACCACTGCAAGGTTGTTTAATCCATGCCTTAGTTAGGTTTCTAGCCTTGCGATGAACATGATGATCAGAACCAACTGTGATAGGAAAGGGTTTATTTTGTCTTACAGTTCAATGTACTTCTAGAAGGGAAATCAGGGCAGGAACTCAGGACAGGAACCTGGAGCAGGGAGTGAAGCAGAGGCCATGGAGGAGTCATGCTTACTGGCTTGCTCCTAATGGCTTCCTCAGCCTGCTTTCTCATAGAACCCAGGACCACCTGCCAAGGAATGGCACCACCCACAGTTGTCTAAGACCTCCCACATAAATCATTCATCCAGAAAATACCTCCACAGGATTGCCTACAGGCCAGTCTATGGAAGCATTTTCTTTCTTTTTTTGTTATTTTTTATTATTAAGAATTTTTTATTCATTTTACATACCAACCACAGATCCCTCTCTCCTCTCTTCTGCACCCCAGTCTTCCCCCCAAACCACCCCCCATTCCTACCTCCTCCAAGGCAAGGCCTCCTACGGGAGGCCAGCAGAGTCTGGTAGATTCAGTTGAGGCAGGTCCAAGCCCCTCCCCGAAAGAAAGCCTGTGTAAGGTGTCCCACCATAGGCACTGGGCTCCAAAAGGCCCACACATTCACCAGGGGTGGATTCTGATCCCACTGCCAGGGACCCCTGAAACAGACCAAGCTAAACAACTGTCTTGTTTATGCAGAGGGCCTACTCCAGTCCCCATGGAGGTTCTACAGCTATTGGTTCACAGTTCATGAGTTCCCATTAATTTGGTTCAGTTGTTTGTAAGTTTTCCCATCATGATCTTGACCCCTGTTGCTCATGTAATCCCTCTTCTCTCTCTTCAGCTAGATTCTCAGAGCTCAGCCTGGTGCTTGGCTGTAGACCTCTGCATCTGCTTCCATCAGTTACTGGATGAAAGCTCTATGATGACAGAGTATTCACCAATCTGATTACTGGGGTAGACCAATTCAGGCACCCTCTCCACTACTGCTAGTAGTCTAAGCATTTTCTTAATGAGGTTCCTTCTTTCCATAAGACCCTAGCTTATGTTAAGTTGACAAAAAAACTAACCGGGACAGTCCTGGTCCTAATTTTTTTTTAACTAATGCAATTATAATAAACACAGGGAAATGTGGATGTGAACGTGTTCTATTGTTGATTCTCATGTGAGGGAATGCAGTAGAGTTTTGGCCAGTTGTACATGTCAGGATGTCATAATTGGTCATAATTATGTAGAAAAGAGAATAGACATTATACAGAAAGGTATTTCATGGCAAGTATAAAAATAAAGCCATATGATGAGGCTGGAGAGATGGTTCATTGGTTAAGAGCACAAGCTGCTCCTCCAAAGTCCCCAAATTTGGTTCCAAGCACCCACATCATCAGACAACTTTCATTTGCCTGTAACTGCACACCTTGGAGATCTGGTTCCCTCTTCTGGTCTCCAAAGGCAGCTACACACATATGGCATACATTCCCACAACACACAAGATACACATAAATAAAAATCAAATAAATCTTTAAATAAAATTAAGATAATTTTGTGTAGTCACATGGAAGGAAGCAATTAAATTAGAGACCCAGAACAGTAGGGTAGCTGTAAAATTGTTACTAGATGTTTTGGTGATTGAAGTATTATTTGAAAACTGTACAATGGTCTGGACTTTGGTAGCTGAACTGACCCCACTTGTTTTCTTTCTAAGGAGTAAAAACAGATGTGAATGGTTTCTTCGCTATGATATTTACTGTCATGATGTTGGTTTGTTCTGCCAGTTCCCTGTCACTGTCTTTAGGAGCAGTGATGAATGCAGCATTTGTACAAACACAACTCATAACCATCTATTTTATGATCATGCTGGTGAGTGTAAATTATGTTTTTCTGAGAAGAAAATTTTCCTTGTGTTCCTTCTTGCACATGTACATGCTTGACATATCAGTACTTGGGACATGAGGCCTTATGCTGAAGCTTATTATGGTCTGTAGGCGAGAGGGAGCCGCCTTTCCTCCTAGGCTTTGTGCCTATTGCTCTGATGTCAGTACTATGATGTAGTTAACATGCCCTTTCCAGTGAGCTCTTACCAGACATTTCTTGCAATCATATTGCAAAACCATAGTAAATTGGGACTTCAAGAAAGTGGTATGATTGGCTAATTTCTCCACGACAAGACAGATTGCAGCCTTCCTTTCATGCTGATGTGAGAGACTCACCTGCTGTTTTAACTACAGCAGATGTGATTTGGTTTATTCAGTAGCCTTCAATGGGAAAGTAGAGGTTGCATACAGCAGGAGGAGTCTATCTCAGGGCTCACTTGTGTTCTGAAAAGTGTTAGAAATAGTGGAAGATTCTATTCTCCTAAGTAGTAGTCTCCTGAATTAGCATACTTCTGCTCTTCTCTCTGTAATTGGTTACATCGTTTTAGTCTTTTATGCCCATGAATTACACATTTAATGTATATGAGTCAACCAATTAATGGAACCAGATGCCCCATTTCCCAAAAAGCATATCAAGTAAATCTATTTAGTATCTTAATATTCATATTCTTTCTGCTAGTGTAAGAGCATACTGTAGGTTGTCAATGGCAGATGCATCTGCCTGGCTACTGACCAATCAGTGTTTTATTTATCAACCAATCAGAGCAACACATATTCACAGCATGCAGAAAGATATCCCACAGCATTTCCCCTTTTCTGTCTAATCAAAAAGGAAGATTTTAACTTTAATGTAAAATTATATATAACAAAAACATTTATTAAGCAAGAATTATAGTTATAATATCTAGTCTATTTATATTTGGCAAAATTAAAGAAAATATTCTATCCTATATTTGTGAGTCTAAAGATTTATATCTAATTTATCTTTTATCATAACCAAGGAAAATTATAATTGTAGCTATCTAGTCTTCAACTACATCAAAGACCCCAGAAGGATATAATATTACCTAAGTAAACAGGAAGAGCATTTTAAGCAATTTCCAAAAATCTAAAATGACAGAGACAGCTGGCTACCTGGACAGTTACCCAAAGTTCCTCTGCAGCATTGGGGCATCCTTCTTCAGCCTATAGGCCTGGAGTCCCTCAGTCACTTCTCTCTGTGTCTTGTAGAATGTCTGGTAGTTTCTTCTGCAAAGCAGAAAACTGAAGGACCATCTCACCTTGCAAAAGTTCATTGGTCACCTTCCTATGAGTCCTACATGTCCAGTTTATACAACATATTGTCAATCAGTTGATGCAAGGGCACTTTTTTGCCCAGTGGCTAATTTTTGCCACAAAGAAAGCAAACTCTATAATGAGTTATTCAGTGCCCATCATTCTCCTTGAATTAATTGGTGCTGCCAGGAGCAGACATGTCTAATTGCCTGGAAAAGTCTAAGTTTTTAAAACATTTTAAATGCCATATTCTGTAGGTCTTTGAAGTATTTGAAGATTACCTACCTAATTGAATTATATCTTTGTATACTTCAAACAATTAACTAACATGACTATAAGTTTGATTATCCTAGATGACTAATTATTAATCCGTATTTCTTAATTATACATTACAATTTTAAATGAGCTGCACAAACATGATACCTTAAACAAGAGTGGAAATATACATACAGTATGGCACATGCCCTTAATCCTATCACTTGGGAGGCAGGGATCTGTCTGGATCTCTGTGAGTCCAAGGCCACAATGGGAACAGAGCCAGGCGTGGTGGCACACGCCTTAAATTCCAACACTAGTTAACCATGGAGGTCTGGAGGTCTGTACAGACAGACAAGTGACAGAGCTGGGCAGGTAGAGGATGTGATGTAGCTGGACAGAGAGAGCGAATCAGATGGCAGAACAGCAAGGCATATAGGTGTGGGTAGACAGGAAGTTGCTCTCTTTGGAAGCTGTCCAGTTGGGGAGGTGAGGTCAGCTCGTGGTTTGTCCTAATCCTCCGATCTCTCTCAGGCTTTAACCCCAATTTCTGGCTCCACGTTTTTTATTTAATAAGACTGTTTAGAAATTCATCTACAGGAAAGTCTGTCCCTGGGTGGGGAGGGTCTTGGGTGTTTATAGTCCTGTCCCCCTTCCTCTTCCTTCTCTGCTTTGCACTGTCACATGAGGATGTGAGCATTCAGCTTCCTCTCCCACTTCCTAGCCCGCTGCCTGCTGCCATGCCTCTCTGCCGGGATGGCCTCTTGTCACTCTGGAAAACTTAGACCAAAGGAACTCTCCTCTACAGGTTCCCTGACCATGGTGTTGTGTCACAACAGGAAAGTGACAGCTGCATTTCCTGTTACTCTCTCCATTCTCCCCTCCCTGACTCATGCTTTGTTCTGCTTTCTGTAAACCCTGGGTCTACCTAGCACTGCCCATGTGTGCCGGTGTTTAGGGCCATCTACTGCAGCATGGGTAGGCTCTCAGGGGCCACATCCTTAAAGAAAACTAGTACCCCTCCCAGCAGCCATCAACTGCCAGTAGCTCCTCAGGTGGGTGTCAGAGGTCATGTCTGCCTCTCCCCTCCATGCAGGGATCTTCTCTGTCTTGTTCTTGTACAGGTGTTCCCATGTTGTCACACTGCACAGCATTCCTGTGTGTCACTGCCCAATAGTGACAGGAGAACCCTGTTTTGTTGTAGTTGTCCACAGCCTCTGGCTCTTACAATCCCTCTACCCTCTTACATCCTGATCCATTATCCTTGGGAGGAGGAGTGTGATACACAGATGTCCCATTCAGGGCTGGATCCTCTGTAGTCTCTCTTTTCTGTATGTTGACCTGTGGTTAATCTGCATTAATCACCATCTCCTGCAAAATGAAGCTTCTCTGATGAAGGCCTGAGATATTCTAATCTGTGAATATCAGTACAACTCATTAGAAGTCAGTTTAATACCACATCCATTCAGAAGAACAACAGTAGATTCTCCTCTGTGACCTGGGACCCCACTAGCCACAGTGTCAGACATGATTTCCATCTCATAGAGCAGGCCATAAATACAATCAGAAATGAATGGTCGGTCACTGCCATTGTAGTTGTCTGTCCAGTGTCCCCTGTGTACTTCCTTCCCCCAAAGAAAGAAAAGCAGAAAAGAGCCAGCTGGTGTGGTCACTGTCCTTGAGCATACTTGTAACTTCACCCCATGTCTCCTGGGACCCTTCCCCCATATTTCAGCATATCTAACTCACTGCCCACAGTGACAACACCCTATCAAGATGAAAGTCACCACAGACAGGAGACAAAGAAAAACGGATGAAGAGTTCTGCCCCATCATATTTGGATTGAACTCAGAGTCCACTTCTGTGGCTGATGCCCTGGACTGTAGACTAGTTTCTATAAAGGAAACCTTGGTGTTTTGGTTCTTAGAACTAAAAGTCTGAAACATTTTTGGATGCTCCTGTTGGGGTATGGTGATGGAATTTTCACAGTACATGGGATATTATGATGTTAAACAATCCTGGAAGTCTCCCTACGTTCTGTGAAATAGATTGGCCTTTGTTGGGTTAGGAATCCAGATGAAATTCCACAAATACAAAATAAACAAATAAACAAACTAAAAGAAAACTTTAATATACACTGGTAAGAATACATACCTCTTCAGATAGAGGCCTCCTTCCTTTCCCATGCTGCTGCTGATATGATGAAGACTATCTTAGAGTAACTCAGAACTAAATAGATTTGTTTCAGATTAAAAAAGCTTTCAGAAAGGGCTGGGGGCCTCTCTCCACATGAATGTTACATGTGTCTCCTGTCTTAGGGAGTCTACAGGCATTCCCACCAGGGAAACTAAAATCTGTTTCTCATCAATTGTGTTGAGGATCTCTCTTCCACTTTGCTTTCTCTTAGGTTACAAAGTTTTCACCCAGACTCCTCTGCTAAAATTTACAGCCCATGGGTTATTTGCTTGGGGACCAAATACTGCTAAAAGGCTGAAAAACAAAACAAAACAGAAAACAAATTGAAAGAGACCTGGGAGGCCCCTTTCCTGTGACGTTAACTGAGAGCACAGTCCAGAAGGTTGAAGAGGTGGGACACTTTACACCCAAGAGAAAGGCTGCTGACATCATTGTCCAGGGGAAAGGCACAATCTCAGTACAAGGAAAATCACTGAAGTTAAGATTGAAAAAATCCTGCTTATTTTTTAAACTATAATAGAAACTTGTCAATGTAACTGAAACAGTTTATCTACTAACAGTTCAATTTGATGAGTGTCTAGTCTTACACTTACTTAAAAAAAACATAATCAGGAAGCTTTCTTGGATGGATAAGTACATATGTCCCAAATTGTCCTCTTTGGATCATCCAGACATTGTTTAAAATTAATTCTTAAATTGTATCTAACAATACCTCATTACCTAAAGTACATGTTAGTAGAGTTCACTTTGTTTTTACTTTTGATAATGTGCTTATAAAGCTGATGTAGAGAATTGAATACTTGGGTAAACTGTGTTCACTGCACAGTGCATGTGCCCAAGGAGGGATTGCTGCACTTGTGTGGCAGGACATCGCCAGGCTCAAGTGTCCTTTTCCTTTGAATGGGACCCTGGTTCTACCAGAGCAAATGGCATATTGTCCTCTTTATGAGAGAGGGACACATGGGGTCATGAAGTTTGCCAGAGTCTGTTGCTCATGTTCCCAGATATGCAGACAGGTCCACTGGAAGCCTCTCATCACTAGAGAAGATGAATTATTCCTCACACAAAAGGGGGATGGATTCTTTCACCAATGGGTGATGATACCTCTGACAGTTTTGTTGTTCAGGCTTGTTTTGCTATTGTGGGACTTTTGTATTTCCATGTGAAATTTAGTATTGTTTGTTCAATTTATTTGAATTATATTATAATTTTGATGAGATTGCATTGAATCTGTTGATTGCTTTTGATAGGATGGATATTTTCATGCTGTGGGATGTTCTGTATGGCAAATGTGTTGCTCTGATTGGTCAATAAATAAATCACTGATTGGCCAGTGGATAGGCAGGAAGTATAGGCGGAACAAGGAGGAGAATAAAGCTGGGAAGTGGAAGGCTGAGTCAAAGAGACACTGCCAGTCGCCATGATGACAAACAGCATGTGAAGATGCTGGTAAGCCACAAGCCATGTGGTAAGGTATAGGTTAATGGAAATGGATTAATTTAAGCTGTAAGAACAGTTAGCAAGAAGCCTGCCACAGCCATACAGTTTGTAAGCAATATAAGTCTCTGTGTTTACTTGGTTGGGTCTGAGCAGCTGTGGGACTGGCAGGTGAGAGAGATTTGTCCTGACTGTGGGCCAGGCAGGAAAACTCTGGCTACATTTTCATATTTATTGTACCCATCTTTAAGCACGGGTAGTCTGTCTGTTGTCTAGTAACTTCAGTTTTCTTTTCAATGTGTTAAAGTTTTTATTGTACAAGTATTTCATTTGGTTAGATTTATTCCAAGATTCCCCTCCCATCCACTCACCCCCTTTTTTGAGGTTTTTGTGAAGGAGACTATTTCCCTTATTTCTTTCCCATTATTTTTGTAATTTGTACTTTGAAAAGCTCCCAACTTGTCTGTTCATCATGGTGTTTTATCACAGCCACAGGAAAGGAACTGAGACAACTGATTATTGTATAAAGTTTCTAAATGGGACCTTAAAAACTAGTTATGATGCCAATTGTTATATTTTCTGTAGAAGCATTTGGTCAGGTGCAGTCTGCATGCATGCACACACAGTTATTGTTTTGCATATTCTACTGTACTTGAGAGTAGATAGGACAAGGTTTATGTGAACTTCAGAGCTGTCCCTGGCTCATCCTTGTTCATCATTTATAATATCTATATAAGTTAGATATTATAATGAACCTAAATAATCTTTTAAATATGTAGGATGGATATATTTAAAGTTTAAAGGGTGTGCATAGGTTACATGCCCTTTTAAAGAGCATAAGCATCTGAGGGTTTGGCTCCTGCGGAGTAGGGTGGCAGGTCCTTCTTTTTAAAACCACTAAGAGCCTTAGCTTTGTGAACAGTGAAGAATTCTGTTTGGACTTTATTGAAAGAATGTTTTAAAGAGCTGGTCTGAGCAGAAAAAGTCAGAAGGACGAAGGGGTCTTGAAGAGGGAGGATCTTGTTTAGAATTCTTAGTCACTGGACTCATTCTAACTGGTGTTTCTGTTCTTTGTAGTTTATTTCAGTTCTATCACTATTTTACACGATCTTCTTGCAGAACATCTCATGGATTCAGTACTTCAGCATTCTTCATTATGGATTTACAGTAAGTTGTCCTGTCTGTCACTGTCCTTGGGGTCTCCAGCCGTAGCAACTGAAATGAATCCCAACCAAGTCCTTTCCCCAGCTGTAATCTCTAACCAGCAGCTGCCCAGGATTTTCCTTCCAGGAACAAAAGATGAGAACCTTCCTGTTAATTCTGGCCAAAGGTCAGTGAGTCATCTGGGGTTTTCCCCAGTCATGTGTTATTTGAGAGACATAAAGGGTGAGAAAAATCTCAGGGTAAAGAGAGAAGATAGATGGTATGATGAAAAGCATACAGTTGTGATTCTACCCAATAAGGAATAATGAAAGGATCAGGGACTAAGATATATAGTTTATATCAGGAAATTAAAAGAATAGAAACCATGTGATAGCCATAGACATATTGGCTTTGCCAAACTTTCTCTGCAGTAAAGTGTGTCTTAATAGACTTTCTTACTCCCATAATCACAACTGGTTTTGATGAAAAGAAACAAGAACTATTATTACTAGAAATCAATAGTATTGTTTTAATTACAGTGTTTACATGGTTATGGACTGGGCAGAGAAGGAGGTGCCTGAGGTAATCTAGTTAGAGAGTTCACCTCTTAATAGTTGGGAAGCATCATTTCAATCCTAAACCTCCTGAGTGTGAGGGAGGGGCACTGCTTTGCTGGGCAGACTGAACTCGGTGAGGGTTTTTTCATTTAAAAATATATTTGGAAATTACAGTCCAGATTGATCTTGAATTTATAGCTGTATTTATTCTTTAGAAACTTAGGTAAATATTAAACTATTTGCCTTTCTCTGTTCCTGTTTGTGTTACAGGCTTTGCAGCACAATGAATTCCTGGGACAAAACTTCTGTCCAGAACATAACACAGCAGAAGTCAGTAGATGTCAGAACTATGTAATGTAAGCTTGAGTTCAGTGTCATAATGGGGATATACAATGCTGTTAGACTTAGAGGGGAAACTATCCTTTCAGGATTAACACTGTCCTCTCCCAGTTCCCCAGAGTGAGTCATTGTAATCAATGCACACAGGAATGTGTTTTGATCCTACTGCTCCATGGTGTAGATGATGTGCAGAAAGGGTTCTTTGGGGCATTTAAAAATGGTTTTGGTGTCTTGATTGTGGATTTGAGTTCTTTGTTTCAGAACATTTGAGTTTGACCTAGGTTGCTCTGATAGTTAACAAGGGCGTACAGTTTCCACATGTATAGATCATGGTACCTGTGAGCAGAGCCCAAGAACATCAGGGCAGCAAGGACTAAAGTGAGTGACCTTTGCCTGCAGATTTCAGGGCCTTCCCTCTGCCTTACATTCTAGAAGACTTGAAGAAATCAAAGACTGTGGTGTGTTTGTGTGTGTGTGTGTGTGTGTGTGTGTGTGTGTGTGTGTGTGTATAAAATGTCCTACCAGAGGATATGTCCTACAATGAAAGAAACACATATTTCAGTATATTGAGAAGGAAATATAATTTTTGTCTAATACTATGAAAATAGAAACAATTTTTTAAATAAAATTAAAGTGTATTGTTTTAAAGTTTCAATATCTTCCCTTTCTACAGTTGCTATCATTGATTTGATTTTGATTTATAAATGAGGGAGGGACATGCTGATATGCTAAATCTCTCATGATATTCAAAATAATACTGAATAATAGTAACCCAAGTTATGTTTGAACTACTGATAAGAAAACAAGTATGAAGGAGTGTTTTACTTCCCATATCTCCTGGTGCGGTCTGTATCCTAACAGAAGTTCCTTATTAGTTATTGTCAGAAGGATGCAGATGGTGTTGTTGGTTGTTTTTGCTCTTTTAGGGGGCTCCAACCCAGCTCCCAAATAAATCACACTCAGAGGCTTATACTTAATTATAAATGCCCAGCATTAGCTTGGCTTGTTTCTTGCCAGCTTTTCTTAACTTTAAATTATCCCATCTACCTTTTTGCCTCTGGGCTTTTTCCTTTTCTTATTTTGTATATCTTACTTTCACTCTTACTCTGTGGCTGGCTGTGTGGCTGTGTGGCCGGCCCCTAGCATCCTCCTCTCCTTGTTCTCTTGCACTTTCTTCTTTTTTCCCCATATTTCTCCTATTTATTCTCTCTGCATGTCAGGCCTACCTATCCTTTCCCCTGCCTCACTATTGGCTGTTCAGCTCTTTATTAGACCATCAGGTGTTTTAGAAAAGGCAAAATAACACAGTTTCACAAAGTTAAACAAATGCAGCATAAAAGAATGCATCACATCTTTGCATCATTAAACAGATGTTCCACATCACAAACAAAGGTAACACATGTTAAAATAATATTCCACAAACAGATGGGTAAATTGAAACCAGAGGTGGGTCATATATAGACCTCACAAGAGGAAGAAATCTGCCCTTTCAGTGGATGTGAAAACTGTAAAATCCTAAGAGATACAGGGGATGGAGACACACAGGGATGGAGACACACAGGGATGGAGACACACAGGGATGGGGACACACAGGGATGGAGACACACAGGGATGGAGACACACAGAGATGGAGATACACAGGGATGGAGACACACAGGGATAGAGACACACAGAGATGGAGACACACAGGGATGGAGACACACAGAGAATGAGACACACAGGAATGGAGACACATAGGGATGGAGACACACAGGTGGTGATTGTAGTGTATCCAGAACTTTTAGCAGCAGCTACTTTTCTAACGTGTGTCTGAACCCCTGAATCCTGCTGTGTTCCACCTGCTACCCAGGTTGTGTGTAGCCATGGGCTGCTGGGGATGTTCCATAGCTGGGCATCCCTGGTTGTCACTGCTCTTTTAGTACAGGAGCTGACAGGAATTGACTGACTCCTGCCAGAAATCCCTGGTCTCCTCTGATCCTGGTTCTAGCATTTGATGCTGTGTTTTTTGCATGATTATTTACTGAGTCAGCAGAACTGCACAAAGCTTTGATCTCTTAGAGTGTCTGTGTGTCGTTAGGAAGCTGAGGTTTTCCACTTCAGGAGAAATAAGTCTTTCATCCATGCCTTTGCCCTTTGAAGAGAGGGCAGCATTGCAGATTTGGAAATGAATGACACCTTGAAGACTACAAAGTTGGATCTTAGTGTGACTCTCTAAACTCGGCCTAGTTTACTGAGCCTACTTCCTCTATGCTTTTAAATAGATGTGATAGCTAAGCCTCTTTGGATGGTTTTTGAAATTAACAGAGGGAACTAATTCAAGTAGTTTAGATTGATATTAGTAATGATGTACTTACAATTTGTTTACATATTATGTCAATTAAATATAAAAAAGAAAATTTTAATGATGTGTAGAAACTGAGTTTTTAAAAGGAAGCAACAGTGAATGTACTGAATAATCTTTGACATTATTTTTATGTGTGTTGAATTACAGATGTACTGGTGAAGAATTCTTGACGATCCAGGGCATTGATCTCTCATCATGGGGCTTCTGGAAGAATCACGTGGCCTTAGCTTGTATAATGATTATCTGCTTATCAATTACCTATGTGCAATTATTAGTTCTTAAGAAAAAGAGACATTTTTAAAATCACTCTTCCACTTTCTTTGAATTCATCTGACATTGAAAATAAATTAAAACTTTACCTGTGTGTGGCTGTGTCAGAGGAGCAAAAGGTGGCACTTAAGCTTCAGGAAAGTCACCAGAGTGCAAGGCGCTGATGGGTGAATCTCTGATAGACAAGGCCAAAGGGGCTTCAGCTTCTGAATGTCTCTTGCTACTGCTGTGTCTTCACATGTTTGCTGCTGCCATTTTTTTTTTCTGGAATGATTTGTGTGAATGGGGGTCGGGGGAATCCCCACTGCCTTTAATGTTTATGCTTATCTTGTGGAAATATCCCATTCTACTGGGCATTTTTCCTGTAGATTATTTTGAAGATGATTTCCTCTTAAGCTGCATTGTTTAACTGAAGTAATGGTTTTATACAATAATACTGGTAGTTTAAATAGAATTTTGATGATTAAGGGTTTTTAACACATGTAGTAAGGGATTATGATAGAGGTTAGTTTAGTGGGAAAATTAATATAGGTAGACATAAGATATAGTGTTGTCCCCCCTACTCCCCCAATGAAGCAGGGGCTGCATTGGAAGTGTCATGCAGCTAAGACTTATGAGTTTCTCTTGAGGAGTCCTATAGACTATGGTTTAGTTTAGTGATTAAGGAAAACAGTCAAGACCCAGGAATTAGCTTAAGTTATTTTTGATATTGGGAAATGTGTTTACAGATTTTGGAGTGCATAATAGCTAAAACAAAGCTTTAAATGATACTTCATGTAACTAGAAAAAAAAAGAGTTGTATAGTTAAGATAATTGGGCAGAACTCTTAAAATTTAAACTAGTAACCCATTTTTCTGGCAATTATAAAAACTACTGCCTTTATAACAGTTATGGCTAAAAGGCTCCTGATCTATGAGAATTCTAAAAGATAAATGGTTAACTGTATGTGAGTACTTTGGGACAATTTGTTTTTCACCTGTAATATGTAAAATGTTTACTCATATAGAAAGAAATGGGAAACATGTTTTTCTTTCTTTTTTTTTTTTTTTTACTGGTATTCATTGTAATCATTTACTTAAAAATAGAATGTAACGACATTGTAATTTTTATATTGCTTGAAAGATTCCACTGGGGTATATAAGCTGTAAGGGAAAAAATAAAGAAGTTTGAAGGAAGTCATCAGGAAGGAGTGAGAAGGAAGACATCAGTAAGCAGTGAGAAGGAAGTCATCAGGAAGGAGTGAGAAGGAAGTCATCAGTAAGCAGTGAGAAGGAAGTCATCAGGAAGAAGTGAGAAGAAAGTCATCAGGAAGTAGTGAGAAGGAAGTCATCAGGAAGCTGTGAGAAGGAAGTCATCAGGAAGTAGTGAGAAGGAAGTCATAGGAAGTCATCAGGAAGTAGTGAGAAGGAAGTCATTAGGAAGTAGTGAGAGGGAAGTCATCAGGAAGTAGTGAGAAGGAAGTCATTAGGAAGTAGTGAGAAGGAAGTTATCAGGAAGTAGTGAGAAGGAAGTCATCAGGAAGTAGTGAGAAGGAAGTCATCAGGAAGTAGTGAGAAGGAAGTCATCAGGAAGTAGTGAGAAGGAAGTCATCAGGAAGTAGTGAGAAGGAAGACATCAGGGAAAAGAAAGAAGGGAAACGTCAGGGTAGAAGAACAGAACAGAAAAAGGATAGAGTAGAACAAGCAATGGAAACAATAATAAAATGAAAAACTAAGCTTTGACCCTCAGAAAAGTCCTAATGTGTCTGTTTGTCTGTCTGTTAGTTCACCTGCTCTGCATCTCCTCTTCAGTTTCTCTGTCCTGCTGAAGGCTTGCCATCCATCAACACCCTAGGTGAGAACCTGACATGTTGGAGGTGTGTGTGTGTGTGTGTGTGTGTGTGTGTGTGTGTGTGTGTGTGTTAGTTTCCCCTTTTTTTTTTTTTGGCCCCAGAGAAATAAGTTTTACTCCCTCAGATAGAAAAGTTAATGGAGTGATTAGTCCACAGACTCTGTGGCTCCCCTTCAAATCCTGGGGTGCTGAAGGCTGGTCTCTACACCAGCAAAACTTAATTTGCTGTTTTTGCTGTGTAAATCCAGCCTAAAAACCAACAATTGGGGTCTTAGATTCTTTGGTAGAAATTTTTTTACAGTTATTTAAAGAAGTGTGATTGTAAACTGCCTTCAAATATTTATACTTATATGGTGATATTTTATTTGTACTGAAAAGTGATTTTATTTGTATGTTAATAAATAAAGTTGCCTGGGGGTCAGAGCTAATAGCAAGCCATAGCAGAAGCTGGGCGGTGGTGTTGCATGCCTTTAATCCCAGCACATGGGAGGCAGAGCTAGGCAGATCTCTGTGTGTTCAAGGATACAGACAGCATGGAGACACATGCCTTTAATCTCAATACCAACCATAGAAGACCTGGATGTCTGTATAGATGGGCAGTGACTAGGAGGTCATGTGGTTGGGTTTACAACCAATGAGAAGGCAGAATAGAAAGTCAATAAAAAGGACAAACACACAGGAAGTAGGTCTCTTGCTGAGGAGGACAGCAGTGGCAGTGAAGGGTAAGGTTTTTAGCCCTTAGCTATTGCTCTGACATCTTGGGCTTTCATCTCTGCATTGGCTCTGTGTTTCTTATTTAACAAGACGGTTACATCTACATCTGGCACCCAGCGTTCATGGTACGTACAGCTGCTTGCCTGTGGCCTGCCAGGCCTGAGCTACACAAAGCCGGTTTTGGTGGCTTGGTGGCCCGCTGACTCCCCGGCTCCCCAGCTCAGGCCTAGCTCTGTCTAGGCTGCAGGCCTGACAGACTATAGCTACAAGCAGTTACCCACAGCTGGAACTACTTGCTTAAAGCCAGTGCTACAAACAACTCAGGCCTGCCCTGCCAGAGCTACCGCTAATTGCAGTAGCTACACGAAGCTTGGATAAAAGACCAAGTGGACCCACGATAGCTCCCAGAGCTGGCGGTAAGCATACTGCCACCATGTTGGGAAGCTGAGGTGGGCGGAGCCAGCAGCCACAGCTGCTGCAGCTTAAAGCAATAGATTCACAATAAGACAGATTCAGTTGTAATAGTTTACAATGTGTGTAAAATATACGTAGGCTTGAGAGAGACAAAAAAGGTGATATATACAGTTATAGAAACAAATACATAGTTTTAAAAAATAAAGTCTTTAAAGAGACAGTAAAATTAATATAAAAAATAAGCCACGTAAAGATGAATATTACACAGAGAATCTGGATTGTGTTGTCTTTGGGATTTTTAACTGCAGAAAAACATTTGATCGTAAAAGATATTGAGTTAAACCAATATGTATATTTTAAAGATACCTTGACTTCAAAATTTGGATGTAAGGATGTGTTGCTTTGGAAAGGAGACTCTGCTTTTGTTCCCACAGAAAGCCAAAGGCTATGAATTTGTTCCAGATTAAGATACATCAGGTTTGACCAGCCATGACCCCCTGAAAGGTCTCCGATGACACCATGGCCCAGATGATCCAACATCCAAAATTGTTTCAAGGCAACTGGCTCAGGCGATACAGCCTCATGGACTATTCCATAATCCTAAAATTTTCTTTGTGTTCCCATAAGATACAGCGCCCCCTCCAGCAGGAAGTAGTAAGAGAAGCTACGCCCAAATTCCCAAATTACATGTAATTTTATTTTGTTAAGGTTAAAACCTTCCTTTTTGAAAAAAAAAATGAGAGAGCTCTGGTTAAACTATGGGTCACAACACAAAACCCAAAGATATGAATGTGGGAAAGGGACTTGTAAAGAGGGGCATTTGAAGGGGTTGGAAGTGAAATAATAAAGGTGGGAGGGAGTGAGAATGACTGAAATTACATGTATGTATGGAATTGTCAAAAACTTTTAAATAAAGATTACAAATTAAAAAAGAACAGTATCTAATGAAGACTTTTTAAATTTGGTTTCTGTTATACTGTAAATCAGCAATGGTTAATTTTTTTTAAGTTCACAAACTAGATTATATGTAAAAGAATCTAAGCTTCAAGGTAATGTTATTAACTATTGCATATTAGTTTGTCTCAACAATCGTGAGAGGCAATCAATCAGATTTCTTTTACCTGGAAAAGAAAAATTTTGTCCTAAAAAGTCCTACATTCTTTACATTTTTACATCTTCATCTTTACTGTGTGAACATAAGCAATCATCCACCAAATATAATGGTGAATGAATCCATCATTGGCCATTATCTGGTCCATTAAAAAAATGTATTGATTCTGTTTTAAAAGCATGGTTCTATAATACGTTATAAAAACCTATGTGACTTCTAAGGTTAAAAAAAATCAATGAACTTGATAGTGGTGCATGCATACAGTGTCTTCACTTGGGAAGTGGAAAGATTAGGAGTTCAAGGTCATCCACAGGTAGATTGGTATGTTTGAGGCTACCCTGGGCTAGAAAAGACACAACCTCAAAACAAAAACAAACTAACAAACAAACACATACACACACATAATTAGTGACCATAAAACATCTTTGATGAACTTATTAAATAAGATTTATGGATGGTGTCTTAGTTAGAGTTTCTATTGCTTTAATGAACCACAATGACCAAAAAGTAAGTTAGGGAAGAAAGAGTTTATTTGGCTCATCCTTCTACATCACTCTTCATCATTACAGGAAGTCAGGGCAGGAACTGAAACAGGGCAGGAACCTCGAGGAAGGAACTGATGCAGAGGCCAAGGAGGGGTGCTGCTTACTGGTTTACTTCACATGCTTCCTTCAGCCTTTTTGTTATAGAATCCAGGACTAGCAGCCCAGAGGTAGCCCCTCACACAATGACTGGTCTCTCCCCACTGATCACTTATTAAGAAAATGCTTTACAGCTAGATCTTATGAAGGCATTTCCTTAACTGAGGCTCTTTCTTGTCTGATGACTCTAGCTTGTTTTAACTTGTCATAAAACCAGTCAGAACAGCTGGATACTGCTCTCTGGTGATGTAATGGCTCAGGAGTCTTGACTAGGGGCTTTGGCTATATTTGCAGTAAAGACAGGGTTCTTGTGATATGAAATGGCTCTTGTGACATTTCAGGGGTACTCTGATCAGAAAGTCCTTAAGCTACAGGTTAACTCAGTGAAATTCAATTTGGCAAGAGGCTCTCCTGAGGAACATTGCTGAGACACAGATGTTGGGGCCCTGCCTTGCACATCAGTATCTGTGGAAACTGCCTCTTGGAATAATTACCCACTCCTAGATCTGCTGGTTCCCAAGATGTTTTGCATTCCTAGAGATTACAGACTATGGTTTTATAGCTGTTGTATCTGCACCTTCACAGGTCATTATTTCCCTTATGATTCTATAATCTAAATTCACAAGTCCTTCATTTAGTCTTTTTCCACAGCAGGATAATACTCATCAGTAATATGGGTGTTTTTTCAACATCTTTGCCAAATTCTCTAGGTGTCTCAGGTCTCTAGATTTCAGTTCCATTGCATTTGATATTCTAGAAATTTGTCTCTTTGGCATCTGCTCCCCCCGCCCCCACCTTGGTGTGTTTCCTGACTCTACCCACTTTCTCTGTTTTCTTTGTGAAATAGGTAGGAAGTATATTTATTCACTGAGACTGGATCCTTGACTTTCTCTTCAGATGCCTTAGTCACAGCAAAGCTTCACATAGAAGTTCCTTAAGTCCTTGTCCAGCCTCTTTCATGAGCTAGACACCTGTGCCAACTTCTCCCAGACATCCTCAGGTGCACAGCAAGGGCCTAGTTTGCTGTTCTAATGGCCATGTGAGATGTAAACAACAGGAAACAGAGGCCTTGCTCAGTCTGCTGCTGTTGTCTCTGCCCTGAGAACAGCTCTTGTCATGACATGGGCATGCTTCCTGCATAATAAAACAGAAATTGCTGTGCTGGGGGTAGGGCTCAGTGAGAAAGGGAAGATATAATCCCCTTCTTTCCTTAATAGGTAAATACATAGCATAAAATTTACTACTTTCCCAATTTTATTTTATTTGTGTGTGTGTATGTGTGTGTGTGTGTGTGTGTGTGTGTGTGTGTGTGTGTGTGTGTGTGTGTATGTGTGCTATACACTGAGTGAGGTGCATGTGTGCCTCTGTGTGTGCAGGTGTGTGCCCTATGGTGGCCAGATGTCAAATGTCAGCATTATATTATTTTTTTCCGTTGAGAAACCAAAGGGTCTGTGGCACACTGAGATATTGTTGTGGACAGCTGGTCCATGGCCCTGTTAAGTTGGATAAATTTGGAAAGCTGTAAGAAAGGGAAGACTAGTAGATGAATGGACGATACAGTATGGTGATACCATGTAATAGAATATTATTTCACCCTAAAAAGATATAAATATCTTACATATGTGGTATGGCAAGAACTTTGAAAACATTATATCAAGTGAAGCGATTATGGCACAAAAGGACAAATAGTATGATTTTACTTACATGCTGCATTTAGACTTGTCATTGGTGGACAAAGTGGAGTTGAGAGTACCACAGACTTAGACAGGGGAGGAAAGAGAATGTGATAATTAAGAATATAAGACTTCATTTAAGATTCTGGAAAACTTTAGTTAGTAATGCATCATGGTGGTATTGTGCAGCGTCGTGAGTACATCACTGACTGGTTTGTACACTTTAAAATGGAGAAAATGGGAACTTGGGAAACAGCTCCACTGGCAATGTGCCCACTGTACAGCATGAGGCCTTGAGTTCAGATCCCCAGCACCCACAGAAAAGCCAGCATGATGGTGCATGTCTGTAATGGAGCAGGGATGCTGGAGGACCCATGGAGCTCACTGGGCAGCTAGTCTAGCTGAATCAATAAGTTTCAGGATTAACAAGGGGTCCTGACTCACAGAATAAGGTGCAGTGCAATTGAGGAAAACCACCCATTTATAATAATACAATATATATAATACAAAGCACAATTATATATTATTTATCATTTTTAGTATATATTCATCTGGCATTTAATATGTTTTGTTACCCAGGTTGACGACTTCAGGACTTTCCAAGAGTATATGCAATTATAGAAAAAAATCAGTAGAAAAATATAGCCAGTGATGTCACTGCCTCCTCAAGGCTTAAATAAATATACCATCTAGTTGACCTTGAAGTGTCAAAACAGCTACTTAAAATACAATGAGGATTAGAGAGCTAACTGCATTCATAGAGTGCCTGCTGCCTCCCCGAGTGCTGGGATTACAGGCCTGTTCACCACACTAGCTTCAGGCAGTGAAGGAGACAGAATCCAGCATTTGTGACACGCCCAGATTCTTAGGTGTTGTTGATTGCTTTTGCTCTTTTGGGGGCCCTGCCACCCAGCTCCCAAATACATCACACACAGAGGCTTGTTCTTACTTATAAATGCCCAGCCTTAGCTTTGCTTATTTATAGGCATATTTTCTTAACTTTAAATTATCCCATCTACCTTTTCCTTTGGGCTTTTTCCTTTTCTATTCCTGTATACCTTTCTTTGTTTCTTACTCCATGGCTTGCTCTGTAGCTGGGTGGCTGGCCCGTGGGTCGTCCTCCTTATCTGGCTACTTCTTTTCTCTCAGTCCTCGATCTCTCTTCTTCCTCCTCCCAGATTTCTCCTTCTGTATATTCTCTCTGCCTGCCAGCCCTGCCTATCCTTTCTCCTGCCTTGCTATTGGTAGTTCAGTTCTTTATTAGACCATCAGGTGTTTTAGACAGGCAAAGAATCACAACTTCACAGTGTTAAACAAATGCAACATAAACAAAAGTAACACACCTTAAAATAACATTCTACAACACTTAGGTGAATGCTGGGATCCAAGCTCAGATCCTCATGCATGCACACCAGGCCATTACCAAATGAGCCTTCTCCCCAGACCAGTGTTAAGTGGAGAGCAAAATGCAAACAGAGATGCAGGATTGCTCGAAATGAAGCTCCAATTCCAGCTTCAAAGGTTTCTTTTTCTTGTTTGTTTTTTTTCTTTTGCTTGTTTTATTTTGAGACATGCTCTCAGTAGTTGGGCATGTTCCAGCATGTCAACTTCATGCAGGTGCTCAGAACTGAACCTACAGTTGCCTTCAAGGTAGACAAGCAGTACCACCCCTGGGCTGGTGGCCCTGGGTGCTGTAAGAGAGCAGGCCGAGCAAGCCATGGAGAGCAAGTCAGTAAGCAGCACTCCTCTATGGCTTCTGCATCAGTTACTGCCTCCAGGTTCCTGCCTTGAGTTCCTGCCCTGACTTCCCTGGATGGTAGACTACCACCTTTAAGATGAAATGAACCCTTTCTTCCTCAACTTGTTTTTGGTCATGGTGTTTTATCAAAATAGAAAACCTAACATGCCTTGATATTAACAAAGTATTAGGACACACAGTAAATTATAATGATACCAATGTCATGAGGGAAAAACCCTTTCCCATAAAGTTCAAAGATTAAAGTGTATAGTAATCTCTTCTAGACTTTCGTTGAAACAATGCTACAGAGCATCCACTGTGTGCTGAATGATACTCAGAATCCAGTCACAAGGGGCTAAATTCAGTGATCTTCTAGGCCTCTTTTGTGGTGATATTTTATTTGTGCTGAAATGTGGTAATATTTTATTTGTATGTTAATAAATAAAACATGCCTGGAGATCAAGGAGAAAAAGGCCAGACATTTTTAAGTAAACATAGAAGTCAGGGAGTAGTAGCACACACCCTTAATTCGATCACATGGCAGGCAGAGTCTCTGTGTGTTCAAGGAGACAGTCAAGCATGGTGACATATGCCTTTAATCCCAGTGCCAACCATAGAGACCTGGAGGTCTGTACAGACAGGCAGTGACAAGGAAGTGAGGTAGCTGGGCTAAGAGCCAATGAGAAGGCAGAACAGCAAGGCAATAAAGGCACAGGTTAGACAGGAAGTAACTCCCTTTTGGTAGCTGCAGAGCTGGAGAGGAAAGGTTTGGGGCTATCACTATTTCCCTGATCTCTAAGGCTTTCATGCCTATATTTGGCTCTGTGTTTCTTATTTAATAAGACTGTTTAGGAATTTGTCTACACCCTGTATTTCTAACAGTTTACTTTTTAATGAGGGAGCTTGATGCAATGTAGATCCCAAATTAGATCCCTAAACAAGAAAGGAGTATTAATAGGAAAATCGTAGAATTTGAAAATAATGTTCAGTTTAATGAACAGCAACGTTAATATGAGCTTTAACCAAAGTATCTTGGCAAAGGAAATTTTTACATTAACAAAATATGGGCAAACAGGAGACAGTCAGGAGGACATGGATTTCAAGCAAGTATGTCCTAAAGGCATAAAGAATCTGTCTCAATAAACTAAGAAAAAAATAAATTAGCTTAAGAAGTAGATGGGAAACTTGAATCCATGCCTACAAATACTAGAAGACAAAACTGAGCTGTAACAGTGCTCTGATGGCAAACAGAGATGTGTATATAATGTCATTTCAGAAGCAACACATGGAGATGTTGGGGGAATTCTGCCATTTGGTCCAATGGCCAATTGGAGAAATTAGGCCCAATGGGTATGGTCTTCTCTGAAGATACAGGACCCTTTGGAGATGTTGGGGGAATTCTGCCATTTGGTCCAATGGCCAATTGGAGAAATTAGGCCCAATGGGTATGGTCTTCTCTGAAGATACAGGACCCTTTAAGAATTGGAGGGGAAGGGTCATGCTCTCTCTTTGGCTGGTCAGAGCAGGCAGCAAGCAGTGGAGAAGCATGGCTTGCAGTTTGCTTCCCACCCCCCACCCCCCTTTGTGGTAAGTGTGGAAAGTGTGCCACAGCAGCCACAGAGGAGGCTGAAGGTGGAAGCCACCCAGGCCTTTGGAATTTGCCTCACATAAGCGCCAGATATTGGTGGAAGTATTAAGGCAACTCTACATGGTTAAAAGGAAGGTTTATTTTGTGGGGTAACTTACAAGCAAAGGGATAGGTTACAGGGTCCAGGAAAGGTGTAGTGCAGTCCAGCGGTGTTCTCTGGAAAATTCTGCTTGGTCTACCTCCAGCATCCAGGATCCAGAAAGCAGCAAGAGGCTATGGATTTGTTCCAGATTAAGATACATCAGGTTTGACCAGCCAAGACTCCCTGAATGGTCTCCAATGACACCATGGCCCAGATGATCCAACATCCAGAACGGTTTCAAGGCAACTGGCTCAGACAAAATAGCCTCACAGACTACTCCATAATCCTAAAATTTTCTTTATGTCCCCATAAGAATACAGCCCCCTCATCCAGCAGGAAGTAGTATGAGAAGCTATGCCCCAAATCCCAAATATACCAAGCTGGCTTTGGAGATGGAATTGGCTCACTCCTCAAAACCCAAGCATATTGTTAAAAAAAATGTTGAGAGATTTTGAGAGATTTTCTGTCCCATATCAGAAGAGTCCTCTGGTGTGAGACAGAGAAAAACCAATATTTTTTTTAAAAGCAGGTTAATTATAAATACAATCTCTTTCTAAAGAAGAAAAAGGGGATAGTATGGCTATAATAGGATGAAAGGGTAAATTAATGAACCTGTTTTAAAAGAGTAATAACTTGTTTAGAAATACTTTACATTGCTATGGATTTTAGTTTATTGATACAAGTTTAAACTTAATTTTGTTATACTGTATATATATTTCTACTCTCGTTTGAGGTATTATGTTTATGTAACTCATTTAGATTGTAATGGATTGCTGTGGGATGTTCTGTATGGCAAATGTGTTGCTAATTAGTCAATAAATAAAACACTGATTGGCCATTGGCTAGGCAGGAAGTGTAGGCAGGACAAGGAGGAGAATAAAGCTAGGAAGTGGAAGGCTGAGTCAGAGAGACACTGCCTGCCGCCACGATGACAAACAGCATGTGAAGATGCCGGTAAGCCATGAGCCACGTGGCAAGGTATAGATTAATAGAAATGGATTAATTTAAGCTGTAAGAACAGTTAGCAAGAAGCCTGCCACGGCCATACAGTTTGTAACCAATATAAGTCTCTGTGTTTACTTGGTCGGATCTGAGCAGCTGTGGGACTGGCAGATGAGAGAGATTTGCCCTGACTGTGGGCCAGGCATAAAACTCAAGCTACAATGGATAATTAAAAAATACAGATTAATAATTAGTCTTCTATGATAGTCAAACATAGTCATGTTAAGTTTTCTAGGTATTCATAGATATAATTGAATTAAGTAGGTAATCTTCAAACACTTCAAAGACATACAGAATATGGCATTTAAAATGATTTAAAAATTTAGACTTTCTGGACAGTGAGATATGTCTGCTCTTGGCAGTACCGATTTAATTCAGAGAGGAGGATGGGCATTGAGGACATTCTATATGGAGATTATCTTCTTCTTGGCAAAAATAGATATTTGGGCAAGAAACTGTTCTTGCCTGGACTGCTTGATTGACTGGACATGCAGGATCCATAGGAAGGTGACCACTGAACTTTGCTTGGCAAAATTGTCCTTCAGGTTCCTGCTTTGTAGAGGAAACTGCCAGACATTCTACAGGACACTGAGAAAAGTGACTGAGAGACTCTAGGCCTGTGGGCTGAAGACAGATGCCTCAACTTTACAAAGGAACTTTGTATGACTGTCCAGGCTGCCAGGTGTCTCTGTCTACTCTCGCAAGACTCCTGAAAGTTGCTTGTGTCCTTCTCCCATTTCTCAGGTAATATTATATCCTTCTGAGGTCTTTGATGTAGTTGAAGACTAGATAGTTATAATTTCCTTAGTTATGATAAAAGATAAGTTAAATATAAAACATTACACTCACAAATATAAGATAGATAGGCTATCTTCTTTAATTTTGCCAAATACAAATAGACTATTATAACTATAATTCTTGCTTGATAATTGTTTTGTTATATGTAATTTTATTATGTTAAAGTTAAAACCTTCCTTTTGAAAAAAGAAAAGGGGAAGTGATGGGGATGTCTTTCTGTATGCTGTGAATGTGTTGCTCTGATTGATTGATAAATAAAATGCTGATTGGCCAGTAACCAGGCAGGAAGTATAGTATAGGCGGGATAAGGAGAGAGGAGAATTCTGGGAGGTGAAAGGCTGAGTCATGAGACGCTGCCAGCCGCTGCCTTCATGAGAAGCAAGATGTAAGGTACCGGTAAGCCACAAGCCATGTGGCAACTTATAGATTTATAGAAATGGGTTAATTTAAGATATAAGAACTAGATAGAAAGAAGCCTGCCTAGGCCATATAGTTTTTAAGTGTGTTTACTTGGGTCTGAGTGGTTATGGGCCAAGCGGTACTGGAGAAAACTCCAGCTACACCCCTTAGGCAGAACCACAGGGCAGAGAAGGCAGAATCAGCAGCAGAGTCAGCCTTGTTCAGTGTCCTGAATGAACCTTATTGAATTCATTCCTTAATAAAACTTACTTGGTCCTACACTTCCTTGTTCCACTTTATGGAGACAGGAAGTCTTGATTAAAGAGAGGCATGCCTGCCTTACATGTGTTGGTCACAATCCATTTCCTAACCTAGAGTGGTGTTTGTAATGTATCTTGTTTTAAAGTAATTCACCAAACTCTACCTAAATTTTTATTTAAACAGATTTTTCATGCAATGTATTTTGATCATATTCTTTCCCTTTCCCAACTCTTTCCAGATCCTTCCCACCTACCTACCTACCAAACTTCATAATAGTTCTCTCTGCCTCAAAAAAAATTTAAAAAATCAAAAACAGACTAAAGAAAAATCAGTAAGACAATAAATACCAAAACAAAACAAAAATCACACAAAAAACACAAGGATTCTCTTTCATGTTGGCCAATTAACAGCACAAAATTTTGAGCACACAGTTATCCCTGGGCACGGGTCTTGCCCTGGAGTGTAGTTGATATTCCCAGTGACACTTTATTGGAGAAAACTGATTTTCCTTTTCCCAGCAGATACCAATTACACATAGCTCTGGGTTAGGGGTGGGATTTGTGTCCACTCCCCGTTTTCAGTGCTAGGATTCTGCCTGGCTTGAGGTGTGCAGGTCTTGTGCATGCTGCCACAATCTCTGTGAGTTCCTGTGTGTGTTAGTCCTATAGTTTCTGAAAGATGCTGCTTCCTTGGAGGCATCCACCACCTTCGGCTCTTAAAACCTTTTTACCTCCCCTTCTTCATAGATCTCTGAGTGTCAATGGGAGGTTTGATGAAGACAACCCAGGTAGGGCTGTGTGCTACAAAGTATCTCAGTCTCTATACATTGTCCAGTTGTGGACCTCTTTGTAAATTACCATCTACTGCAAAGAGAAGCTTCTCCTAAGAGGGTTGAGCAATGTTCTGGTCTATGGGTATAGCAGTATGTCATCAGAAATCACTGTATGCTACGTTCCTTTGGACAAATAATAGCAGTAGGTTTTCCCCTAAGCCCAGGACCTGTCTGTCTAGTCTCAGGGTCTTGTCCACTTCACAGTGTCAGAGAAAAGCTTCATCTCATGTAGTGACCTTCAACCTGTTTTTAAGGTGGTTGGTTACAACCGTCACATCTGTGCCACTATTGTACCTGTCAATCTTGCAGGCATGTTTCTGCTTGGGACACAGAGTTTGTAGCTGGTGACACTGGTTACTCTTCTCCTCTAGGAGCATGCAAAGTGCCTTCAGGTACCATGGATGTTAGCAGTGGGGATGAAGATTCTCACTGGGTACCTGCTTGATTTCTCTGTGTTCAATGACATAAGCAAGTGGGATTTTTCAGCAGCAGGGTCCTATTATTGGTTTATGGATAGCAACCAATAGCCTTTGAAATAATCTGTGATGTTTGAGGAGATCTATAGGAATTGCTTTGACCAATGACTCACCATGATGTCATCCATTCCTGGCCCTCAAGGTGACATGTTACTTGGTGACATAAAATGTTTTGTTGGGGCATTGTCTCCTCCATTTTATTGTGACTTCATTTAAATCCTTTTAATATGTGTATATATTTTAGGGTGCTTTTATGATAGTAACTTTGCATATAGCTTTTCAAATGGCCTTTAGTGTTAGTTGTCCCTTTCCTATTCCCTCCCGTACCTTGTCTTCCTATACCCCTCAACATTAAATTCTAATATGGTGATATATTATTTGTACTAAAATGTGACATGTATGTTAATAAATAAAGTTGCCTGGGGGTCAGAGCTATTAGCAAGCCATAGCAAAAGCTGGGCGGTGGTGGTGCATGCCTTTAATCCCAGCACTTGGTAGGCAGAGCTAGGTAGATCTCTGTGTGTTCAAGGATACAGCCAGCATTGGAGACACACACCTTTAATCTCAATACCAACCATAGAAGACCTGGAGGTTTGTACAGACATGCAGTGACTAGGAGGTCATGTGGTTGGGTTTACAACCAATGAGAAGGCAGAACAGAAACTCTATAAAAAAGACAGACACACAGGAAGTAGGTCTCTTTTGGAGAGGTAGGACAACAGTGAGTGAAGGGTAAGGTTTTTAGCTCTTAGCTATTGCTCTGACCTCTTGGCTTTCTTCTTTGCATTGGTTCTGTGTTTCTTATTTAATAAGACGGTTACAGCTACATTTGGTGCCCAACGTGGGGCTCGAACCCACGACCCTGAGATTAAGAGTCTCATGCTCTACCAACTGAGCTAGTCAGTGTAGCATGTGTGCAGCCCCGGACATCTAAGGGCATCACAGATTTGTTATTGCTCAATCTCGGGTGGCTGAACACTACTTGTCCCTCTAAAAAGTTGGGGGATGCCGACTACTTGGGGGTCGTGTAACTATTAGCATGCCAGAGTCTCATTCGTTATCAGAATTAACCAGACAAATCACTCCACCAATTAAGAACGGCCATGCACCACCACCCACGGAATCGAGAAAGAGCTATCAATCTGTCAATCCTGTCTGTTTCCGGACCGGGTGACCACGTGGCAAGAATCCATTAAAAACCACTTGGCTTGGCTTGGCAGCAGGTCTGGTTTCCCACCTGAGTGGCCCGGCTACCTAACTTGGGCCCAACTCGGCTTAGGTTTCAGGCCGGACTGACCTTAGCCCCAAGTGGTTACCCACAGCTGGAGCTACTTGCTTAAAGCCAGTGCTACAAACAACTCAGGCCTGCCCTGCTGAACAGGGCCCCTGCCTGTAAAGCCAACGCACGTGGCTGGAGCTTAAGGAAGCCAGAGCCCAGGCTTGACTAGGCTCAATCGGGAACACGTGGCTGGATGCTGGATTTAAGCCTTTAGCCAGAACTTGTGGCTATGCTTTCTCTCTCTCTCTCTCTCTCTCTCTCTCTCTCTCTCTCTCTCTCTCTCTGCATTCACACCTTGGACACTAGGTGGCTGTTTTGAAATTCCCTCAGATTTTCTACTGTTCTACACAGACTTGGTAAGTCAATTAAGATATCAGATATTTTAAAGGAAACTATTTAAAGGAGAATTTTTTTTTTTTTGGTTCTTCGAGACAGGGTTTCTCTGTGTAGCTTTGCACCTTTCCTGGAACTTGCTTGGTAGCCCAGGCTGGCCTCGAACTCACAGAGATCCACCTGGCTCTGCCTCCTGAGTGCTGGGATTAAAGGGGTGCACCACCACTGCCCGGCATTTTTTTAATGTGGAATTTTCCACATTAAAAGAATGGATTTTATGTGTACATTGGAAGAAAATTGGGCTTTGTTTGAAATTTTAGGCAGTCTGACAATGGAACAACTACATGAGAAGATTAATATTGACCGAATTATGCACTTCATTACTTTTCTTATCCATATTTTGCTATTTAAAAAGATGGTCAATTTAAGTGCCAGGATAAAAGTTTTAGAAAAAAGTTTTAGAAAAACCTGTTAAACCTGTTAAAATGAGTTATAGAGAAATTCAAATTCAGACAGAAGAAATTAACAGTGAAGTTGTTTCAAGATTGGATCATAAGGTTACAGAAAGAAAGCCTGTTTTCACACAATCACCCTTAATTTATCCGGTACCTGTGCAGCAGCTACCTGATCAAGAGAATGAACAAAATACTTGGGTTCCAGTTGAAATGTTAGACTTACGAAGATTTAAGGAGGCAATAGTATCTTATGGCATGCATTCCCCATTTGTAAAGCAAATGTTAAACTCCTGGTTAACATATAATAGGATTATACCATAGGACTGGCGGGAGCTGGCACATGCTGTTCTGGAACCCAGACAACAGCTGCAGTGGCAAATGTGGTTCAAGGAGGAGGCTAAAAATATAGAAAAATAATGGAGGGATAAAAAATACAAGTCTTCCAGGATCAGCTTATTGAAGAAGGTCAATATGCTTCAGTACAAACACAATGTTTATATGATGATCAAACCCTAATTCTATGTGGAATGGCAGCCTTGAATGCATGGGACAGAGTTGAGGAACCAAGAAAAAAAACTGAGTCATTTACAAAGGTTATACAGGGCCCCAAAGAATCTTTCACAGATTTCTTACAAAGATTGTAAGTACTGTACAGAGAATGGTCCCGAATTCAGAAGCTAGTCAGATAACAATTGAATCTTTGGCCTTTGAGAATGTGAATGCAGCATGCAAAAGAATAATCAGGCCATTAAAGGCAAGATCTGCACCTTTGGAAGATTGGATTAGAGACACAGTTAATATTGAGGCTTATGTCCATAATAATATGTGGGTAGGAGAAGCAATTTCAAAAGGTTTGAGGAATGTTAGATGTTTTGGATATGGAAAGCAAGGACATTTGAAAAGGGACTGTAAACAGGTCATTCCTAGAAACAATGTTTCTTCAAGGAACAATGGCAATGAACGCCCCTTCCTTCTGGAATATGCAGAAGGTGTGGTAAGGGAAAACACTGGACCAACGAATGTAGATCAACAGGGGACAGGCAAGGTAACCCTCTGCCTCGAGCTTTGGGAAACTCCCAGAGGGGCCTCAGGCAGGCCCCAAAGTGAATCCAGTTCAGACCTTTTCTGCAGTCATAGAGGATACCCCTATTCAGAGCAATTAAATAACCAAATGCCTATTGGAATAAACAAGGCTACTCAGAGTAATGGAACAACTGAGACAGAAAGAACAGATTCAGGAGAAAACATAAAGAAAATTTTTTGCCAAACTTCTATAAATGAACAAAGACCAAAAATAACAATAAAAATAAATGGTGTTTTGTTTTCTGGTCTGGTAGACACAGGTGCTGATGTTACCATAATTGCACCAGAATTTTGGCATCCAACTTGGCCTCTTCAGGAGGTAAATGTTCAACTGTTAGAAATTGAAACATTATCTCAAGTGAAACAAAGTGCAAGATGGCTCGAATGTATAGGTCCAGGAGGACAGAGAAGAAAATTAAAACCATATGTGGCTAACATAGCTATGAACCTGTGGGGTCAAGAATTGTTGCAACAATGGAATACTCAGATTAACATCCCTCCAACCTCAGAAACAAATCATAAACTAGCACATGTTTCTGAGAGAAATATTAGAAGATATTATTCTAATGAGTGGTCCATCCATATTATACAAGAACAGGGCACAACAGCTGATGATCTTCCAAAGACATCAACAGCTCTACCTTTAAAATGGTTAACAGACAAGCCTGGATATTATATACAAGAGTTACCCTTTTATATTTCCAATTTTTATTTTAAAAATTTGAGAATTCCATGTATGTATCTAACACATTTCAGCCATTCTCATTCTCTCCCACCTTTCTTATATCCCTTCCAACCCCTTCAAATACCCCTCTTTACAATTCCCTTTTTCACATTCATATATTTGGATTTTGTCTTGTGACCCACGAAGTTTAACCAGAGCTGTCTATGTGACCCTGGGTTTTAGAATATCCTCTGGAGCCTAGTTGGCTCTTCTATGAGTATGTATGTGAAATCAATGACTGCCTCTCTCCCATAATCTACCAGTACCAATAGTTCAGCAGAATGGAGTATGGTCCTGTTGAGTCTCTCTCTGAACCTTGCTGTGCTGATGAGGGACCCAGTCTAGTGCAGGCAGCTGTAGATGTTGTGAGACAGACCATGGTTGCAATGGCTGTGTGTGTCCTGCCCACAATATAGCATTTCCAACCTTTCTTCTCATCTTCTGGCTTCTATACTCTTTTCACCCTTCTTTCATAGTGTTCTAAGCTTTAGAGGGGGTGGAAAGGTGTCCCGTTTAGGGTTAAGTGCTCAAGTGTCACTTACTCTGGTATCTTGAGCAGCCATGAGTCTCTGCATTCACCACAGTTCATTACATGGGAATCTTTTCTGAGTAATGCTGGCTGTAGCATTTGTCCATGAGTATAAGTATAAATATTTGAAGACAGCTTGCAATCACATTTCTTTAAATGACTGTAGAAAATTTTCACCAAAGAACCTAAGACCCCAGTTGCTGTTTCTTTGGCTGGATTTACATGAGTATTGAAATCCCCTCCAGTGCCTGCCCTGAGGAGATTTCTCCCAGATTTCTGGGGAAGACACTCCAAGTGGTAGGGATACTAATCTGGGGGATATCAAATGAATCTACTAACATGAGACTCTTTAGTCCATTCACTTTATTCCTCTGAGACAAAATTCTATCTACACAGCTTCAATTCTATTCTCATACTTAGCTCATCTCTGTCCCTTCTCCTGTCCTCTCATCGTTCTAAGTTCTTTCCATCTCGTTCCATACGTCTTTGTTCCTCTTCATTCCTTCCCTTCCTCTTCCTGTGACCCATCTCCATACACCTACAATCAGCAATACACTGGCTCTGTCACTTTCTGGTCAGGTGGGCTAAGTCTGCTCAGTAGCTAGGAAACCTGCATCATAGCTTGAATGCATCTAGTATGAAAAAGCCCTTTATTTTCTGAGTTAATTGTTGGAGGGAAAGTCTAGTGGTGCCATTTGGATTGAAGAAGAAAAGAGGGTCTGAGCTTAATGCACAAGAAACAAAGCTATGTACCTAATATCTACCTAGCCTAGGCAGTGTCTCCATATAGATACTTACCTTAATTCAGGAGACTAGCAGGTAGTCTGGAATAATTGTCTATTTGCATTTTGTCCTTGGATGTTAAGAGGATTCTCAGATAAAATTAACTGTTAGAAATTCTTAGAAGAAAAATTAATTAGGAAAGCTACCATAGCATACAAGAGAATCATTGCAGGAACCGGCTAATATATATATTAGCTAATATCACCAAGCTAATATCACCAAGACTCCTTGAGGCTTGACTTTATCCTCTGGAAGAACTCTGCTTCTTCAGGTATTAGCCTTTGCTATAGTTAGTTGAATTCCTCCTTCATAGTTCTGTGGCCCGCAGCACAGGGGTTAAAAAGTTTTGCTGCTGTAGAAACCAGCCTTCAGTGCCTCAGGTATTGAGGGGAGCCATGGAGTTGTAGGACTAATCATTCCATTGACTTTTCTATCTGAGGGAGTAAAACTTATTTCTCTCAGGCCAGCAAAAAGGGAAAACACACACACACACACACACACACACACACACACACACACACACACACACACATCTCCAACATGTCATATCTCATATATGGTGTTGATGGGTAGCAAGTCTTCAGCAGGTCAGAGAAACTGAAGAGGAGATGCAGAGTAGGTGAATACTGGACAGACAAACAGACACATTAGGACTTTCCCGAGGGTCAAAGCTTAGATCTTCATTTTATTATTGTTTCCATTGCTTGTTTTACTCTATCCTTTTTCTGTTCTGTTCTTCTACCCTGATGTTTCTCTTCTTTCTCTTTCCTCATGACTTCCTTCTCATTACTTCCTAATGACTTCCTTCTCACTATTTCCTGATATCTTCCTTCTCACTACTTTCTGATGTCTTCCTTCTCACTACTTCCTGATGTCCTCATTCTCAATACTTGCTGAGGACTTCCTTCTCACTACTTCCTGATGTCCTCATTCTCAATACTTGCTGAGGACTTCCTTCTCACTACTTCCTTATGACTTCCTTCTCACTACTTCCTGATGTCTTCCTTCTCACTACTTCCTGATGACTTCCTTCTCACTACTTCCTGATGTCCTCATTCTCAATACTTGCTGAGGACTTCCTTCTCACTACTTCCTGATGACTTCCTTCTCTCTACTTCCTGATGACTCCCTTTTATACTACTTCCTGATGTCCTCCTTCTAACTTCTTTATTTTTTCCCTTACAGTTTATATGTCCCAGTAGAATCTTTTAAGCAGTACAAAAATGACAGTGTAGTTATGTTCTATTTTTAAGTGAATGTTTACAATGAATACAAGTAAAAAAAAATAACATGTTTCCCATTTCCCTTATATGATTAAACATTTTACACATTACAGGTTAAAAACAAATTGTCTCCAAGTACCCATATACTGGTCAACATTTATCATTTAGGATTCTCAGAGATCAGGAGCCTTTCAGTCATAATTGCTAACACAGACAGTAGTTTTTATAATTGCCAGGAAAACAGATAACTAGTTTCACTTTTCATATTTTAGAGTTCTACCCAATTATCATAACTTACCATACAATTCTTTGTTTTCTAGTTACATGAAGTATTATTTAAAGCTTTGTTTTATCTATGATGCACTCCAAAATCCATGAACACATATCTCAAAACCCAAAAGATCATGAGCCAATTCCTCGGACACAATTGTTTTCTTTAATCATTCACCTAAACCACAGTCTATAGGCTCCTCAAGAGAAACTCCTAAGTCCCAGCTGATGACACTCCCTTGGTCCTATTTTCTATCCTATGCAGCCCCTGCTTTATCAGGGGTGGGGACAACACTATATCCTACTTTACCTATAATAATTTTCCCACTAAAGTATCCTCTATCGTAATACCTTACTACATTTGTTAAAAACCCTTCATCATCAAAATTCTATTTAAACTACCACTATTATTGTATAAAATCATTACTTCAGTTAAACAGTACAGGTCAAGAGGAAATCATTTTCATAATAATCCATAGGAAAAATGCCCAGTAGGATGGGATATTTCCATAAGATAAACATAAACATTAAAGGCAGTAGGCATTCCCCCACCCCCATTCACAAAATTCATTCCAGAGAAAAGAATGGCAGCAGCAAACCCATGAAGGCACAGCACTAGCAAGAGACATTCAGAAGCCAAAGCCCCCAGGGCTTTGCCTATCCAAGATTCACCCATCAGTACCTGGCATTCTGGTGGGCCAAACTTCTGAATTCAAGTCCTACCTGCTGCTCCTATGACATGACCACCAGCAGAGTTTTGATTTTTTTTTAAATGTCAGATTAATTCAAAGAAAGTGGAAGAGTGACTTAAAAATGTCTCTTTTTCTTAAGAGCTAATAGCTTCACATAGGTAATTGATAAAAAGATAATCATTATGCAAGATAAGGCCACGTGATTCTTCCAGAAGCCCCATGATGAGAGATCGATGCCCTGGATCGTCAAGAATTCTTCACCAGTACATCTGTAATTCAACACACACACAAATATGTCAAAGTTTATTCAGTACATTCACTGATTCTTCCTTTTAAAAATTCATAGTTTCAACACATTATTAAAAGTTTCTTCTTTATATTTAATTGGTAGTAGTAACGTTATACTTACAAATTTGGTATATATTATGTCAATCTAACCTACTTATATTAGGTCACTTTGTTAATTTCAAAAATCATCCAAAGAGGCATAGTTATCACATCTATTTAAAAGCATAGAATGCTGTGGGATGGTCTTTTTGTCAAATGTGTTGCTGATTAGTCATTAAATAAAACACTGATTGGCCATTGGCTAGGCAGGAAGTGTAGGCGGGACAAGGAGGAGAATAAAGCTGGGAAATGGAAGGCTGAGTCAGAGAGACACTGCCAGCCGCCACGATGACAAACAGCATGTGAAGATGCCGGTAAGCCACGAGCCATGTGGCAAGGTATAGATTTATGGAAATGGATTAATTTAAGCAGTAAGAACAGTTAGCAAGAAGCCTGCCACGGCCATACAGTTTGAAACCAATATAAGTCTCTGTGTTTACTTGGTCGGGTTTGAGAGGCTGTGGGACTGGCAGGTGAGAGAGATTTGTTCTGACTGTGGGCCAGGCAGGAAAACTTAAGCTACAAATGGCGTCCAACGTGGTGGCAAGAGTTTCCACCTAAAAACTGAGAAAAAAGATTCTAAAACGGAGCTAAAAATAGTTCCTAATTGTCTCTCTCAAATGAGCGGCAGCTGCTGGTTTGAGCTACTGGTGGGTTCCTTGCATGCGAGCTCAACCTGCCATATGGCGGGAGTGGGGCCTTTGCAAGTGGCACTTTGAGCTGCGTGGTGGATTTAGCCTTTGCTGGTGCAGAGCAAAAGGGGAGGTTTCTGGACTACACGCTCTTTGGATAAAAGCATAGACCCACATAGCTCCCAGAGCTGGTGGTAAACGTAGCCATGTTGGGAAGCTGAGGTGGGCGGAGCCAGCAGCCACAGCTGCTGCAGTTTAAAGCAACAGATTCACAATAAGACAGATTCAGATGTAATAGTTTACAGTGTGTGTAAAATATACGTAGGCTTGAAAGAGACAAAAAAGGTGATATATAAAGTTATATAAACAAATACATAGTTTTAAAAATAAAGTCTTTAAACAGACAGTAATATTAATATAAAAAATAAGCCACGTAAAGATGAGTATTACACAGAGAATCTGGATTGTGTTGTCTTTGGGACTTTTAACTGCAGAAAAACATTTGATTGTAAAAGCTGTTGAGTTATGTCAAAATGTATACTTTAAAGGTACCTTGACTTCAAAATTTGGATATAAGGATATGTTGCTTTGGAAAAGAGTCTCTTTTGTTTCCACAGAAAGCCAGAGGCTATGGATTTGTTCAAGATTAAGATACATCAGGTTTGACCAGCCAAGACCCCCTGAAACGTGACACCAAGGCCCAGATGATCCAACATCCAGAATGGTTTCAAGGCATCTGGCTCAGATGATACAGCCTCATGGACTATTCCATAATCCTAAAATTTTCTTTGTGTTCCCATAAGATACAGCGCCCCCCTCCAGCAGGAAGTAGTAAGAGAAGCTACGCCCAAATTCCCAAATTATATGTAATTCTACTTTGTTAAGGTTAAAACCTTCCTTTTTGAAAAAAAAAAGGGGAAGTGCTGTGGAATGGTCTTTTTGTCAAATGTGTTGCTGATTAGTCATTAAATAAAACACTGATTGGCCATTGGCTAGGCAGGAAGTGTAGGCGGGACAAGGAGGAGAATAAAGCTGGGAAGTGGAAGGCTGAGTCAGAGAGACACTGCCAGCCGCCACGATGACAAACAGCATGTGAAGATGCCGGTAAGCCACGAGCCATGTGGCAAGGTATAGATTTATGGAAATGGATTAATTTAAGCAGTAAGAACAGTTAGCAAGAAGCCTGCCACGGCCATACAGTTTGAAACCAATATAAGTCTCTGTGTTTACTTGGTCGGGTTTGAGAGGCTGTGGGACTGGCAGGTGAGAGAGATTTGTTCTGACTGTGGGCCAGGCAGGAAAACTTAAGCTACAATAGAGGAAGTAGGCTCAGTAAACAAGTCCGAGTTTAGAGAGTCACATTAATGTCCAACTTTGTAGTCTTCATTGTGTCTTTCATTTCTAAATCTACAATGCTGCCTTCTCCTCAAAGGGCAAAGGCATGGATGAAGGACTTGTTTCTCCCGAAGTGGAAAGCCTCAGCTTCCTAACAACACACAGACACTCTAAGAGATCAAAGTTTTGTGCAATTCTGCTGACTCAGTAGACAGTCATGCAATAAACACAGCATCGAATTCTAGACGGAGGACCAGAGGAGACTAAGGGTTTCTGCCAGGAGTCAGTCCATTGCTGTCAGCTCTTCTACTAAGGGAGCATGACAACCACAGATGCTCAGCTATGGAACATCCCCAGCAGCCCATGGCTACAGACAGAGCCTGGGTAGCAGTTGGAGTACAACAGGATGCAAGGCCCTGACACAGGTTAGAAAAGCAGCTGCTGCTAAAAATTCTGGATGTACTACAATCACTACCTGTGTGTCTCTATCTCTGTGTCTCCATCTCTGTCAGTCTCCATCCCTGTGTGTTTGTATCCCTGTGTGTCTCCATCTCTGTGTGTCTCCATCCCTGTGTGTCTCCATCCCTGTGTGTCTCCATCTCTGTGTGTCTCCATCCCTGTGTGTCTCCATCCCTGTGTGTCTCCATCTCTGTGTGTCTCCATCTCTGTGTATATCCATTCCCTTGTATTTCTTAGGATTTAACAGTTCTCAAATCTACTGAAAGGGCAGATTTCTTCTTCCTCTTGTGAAGATAATCCTTTTGTGAGTTTGAGGTCTGTGGATGGCCTGTCTCTGGTTTCACTTTACCCATCTCCATCCTTCTGACAAGAAACTGGTAAGAAATTTGTATTAGAAGGATGCCAAACCACACCAGGAGAGAGGAGATTTTTGGAAACAAGATATCCCCCATACTTGTTTTCTTATCAGTAATTCAAACACAATTTGGGTTACTACTATTCATTATTATTTTGAAAATCCATGAGAGATTTAGCATATCAGCATGTTCCTATCTCGTTTATCTATCAAAATCAAATCAATGAGAGCAATTGTAAAAAGGGAAGGTTTTGAAACTTTAAAATAATACACTTTAATTTTATTAAAAATATTTTGTTTCATGGCTGGGCGGTGGTGGCGCACGCCTTTAATCCCAGCACTCGGGAGGCAGAGCCTCTGTGAGTTCAAGGCCAGCCTGGACTACCAAGTGAGTTCCAGGAAAGGCGCAAAGCTACACAGAGAAACCCTGTCTCGAAAAACCAAAAAAAAAAAAATTTGTTTCTATTTTAATGGTATTAGACAAAAATGATTTTTCCTTCTCAACATACTGAACTACATGTTTCTTTCATTGCAGGTCATATCCTCTGATAGGACATTTTCACACACAAACACACACACACACACACACACACACACACACACACACACACACACACCCCTTTAATTTTTTTGAGGTCTTCTAGAGTGTGAGGCAGAGGGAAGACCCTGAATGCTTGCAGGCAAAGCTCTGTCCTTTTGGTCCTTGCTGCCCTGATGTTCTTGGGCTCTGCTCACAGGTACCATAGTCTATACATGTAGAAACTGTATGCCCTTCTTAACTATCAGAGCAGCCTAGGTCAAACTCAAATGTTCTGAAACAAGGAACTCAAATCCACAATCAAGACACCAAAACCATTTTTCAAAGGCCCCAAAGAACCCTTTCTGCACATTCTACATCATAGAGCAGTAGGATCAAAACACATCCATATGTACATTGGTTACAATGATTCTTTCTGTGGAACCAGGAGAGGACAGAGTGCTAATCCTGAAAGTATGGGTTTTCCTTCTGAGTCTAGGAGCATTCTATGTCCCCATTATGACACTGAACTCAAGCTTACATTACATAGTTCTGACATCTACTGACTTCTGCTGTGTTATGTTCTGTACAGAAGTTTTGTCCCAGGAATTCATTGTGCAGCAAAGCCTGTAACACAAACAGGAACAGGGAAAGGCAAATAGTTTAACATTTCCAAAAGTTTCCAAAAAAAAAAATACAACTATAAATTGAAATTCAATCTTGACTGTAATTTGCAAAAAAAAAAAAAAAAAAAAAAAAAATTAAATGAACAAACCCTTACCAAGTTCAGTCTGCCCAGCAAAGCAGTGCCCCTCCCTCACACTCAGGAGGTTTAGGATTGAAATGATGGTTCTTCCCAACTACTAAGAGGTGGACTCTCTAACCAGATTACCTCAGGCACCTCCTTCTCTTATAGATAACCATGTAAACACTGTAATTAAAACAATACTATGATTTATACTAACAATATTTCTTGCTTCTTTTTATCAAAACCAGTTGTGATTATGGGAGTAAGAAAGTCTGTTAAGACACACTTTACTGCAGAGAAAGCTTGGCAAAGCCAATATGGCTATGAGTATCACATGGTTTCTATTTCTTTTAATTTCTTGATATAAACTATATATCTTAGTTCCTGATCCTTTCATTATTTCCTTATTGGGTATAATCACAACTGTATGCTTTTCATCATATCATCTATGTTTCCTCTTTACTTTGGGATTTTTCTCACTCTTTATTTCCCTTAAATAACACATGACTGGGGAAAACCCCAGATGACTCACTGACCTTTGGCTAGAATTACAGGAAAGTTCTCATCTTTTGCTCCTGGAAGGAAAATCCTGGGCAGCTGCTGGTTAGAGATTACAGCTGGGGAAAGGACTTGGTTGGGATTCATTTCAGTTGCTACAGTTGGAGACCCCAAGGACAGTGACAGACAGGACAACTTACTGTAAATCCATAATGAGGAATGTTGAGGTACTGAATCCACGAAAGTTCAGGTAGTGAGATTCCTGAATATAGTGACATACCTGAGAAAAACTATGAAGAACAAAAGCATGAATTAGAACCAGTCTATTGACTAAGAATTCTAGACAAGTTCCTCACTCTTCAAGACCCCTTCATCCTTCTGACCGTTTCTGCTCAGACCAGCTTTTATTTATTTTTTTTATTAAGAAATTTTCTACTCACTCTACATACCACCCACAGATCCCACTTTCTCCTTCCTCCCACCCCCCCAGCCCTCTCTCCCAAGCCACCCCACATCCCCACATCCACCAAATCAAGGTCTCCCATGGGAAGTCAGCAGAGCCTTGCACACTGAGCCTAGGCAGGTCCAAGCCCCTTCCCACTGCACCAAGGCTGTGCAAGGCATCACACTACACGTACCGGATTCCCAAAAGCCTACCCATGCACTAGGGATGAAACAGATCCCGATCCCCCTGCCTGGGTGCCCCCCAAACAGTTCGAGCCAAACAATGGTCTTTCATATCTAGAGGGCCTAGTCTAGTCACATGGGGGCTCCACAGCTACTAGTTTACAGTTCATGGGCTTCCATTAGTGTGGCCGGCTCAGACCAGCTTTTTAAAACATTCTTTCATTTAACTCTATACAGAATTCTTCTTCTTCTTCTTCTTCTTCTTCTTCTTCTTCTTCTTCTTCTTCTTCTTCTTCTTCTTTTCCAAATCCAAGGCTCTTTGTGGTTTTTAAACAAGGACCTGCCACCCCACTCTGCAGGAGCCAAATCTACATATATTTGTTATGAGCATTCTTTAAACTTTAAATACTCCCATCCTACATATTTAAAATCCTCTTTAGATTCCTTATAATATCAAATTTATTTAGTTATATAGTTTATACTGCATAATTCATGGGATGGCAACATTCAGAGCACAAGAATCATTTGTTTCATATATTTTCAATATATGATTGGTTGAATCTTTGACAATATGACAGGCCAACTGTAGTGAATATTCTAATAAAATTGCAGCTATCTAAGAACACATGCTAGAAGAACACTGTCTTGGCTCATTTTATATCAACTTGACATAAGCTAAATTCACTGGGGAGTGGGGACCCTTAAGACAAAAGAAATGTCTGTAGGGAAGAGCTTGGTCCTACCTCAACTTGGTGTCCCATGCTTTCTTCAAGCCCATGGGAGGCCTGCCCCTTTCTGAATGGAGAAGGAGGTAGAATGGATGGGGATGGGGTAGGCATGAGTCAGGGGGAGGGAACAGGAGGAGAGAAAGGAGGGGACACTGTGGTTGTTATGTAAAATAAACAAAAATGTTAATAAAATAAAATAAAATTACAAAACAAAATGTCTCTATAAAATCATCTATAGGCAAGCTAGTAAGACATTTTCTTAACTAGCGATTGATATGACAGGGTCCAGACCATTTGTGGGTGTAACCATCCCTGGTCTGGACACCCTAGGTTCTAAAAGAAAGCAGACTGAGTGAGCCATTAGAACAAGCCAGTAAGCAGCACCCCTCCATGGTCTCTGCCTCAGCTCCTGCCTCCAGGATCCTACCTGCTTAAGTTCCTATTCTGATTTCCTTCAGTGATGAACAGTGATATGTAAGTGTAAATAAAAAGTAAGCTAAATAAATCATTTTCTCCCAACTTGCTTTTTAGTCATGGTGTTTCCTCACAGCAATAAAAACTCTAACTAGGACAAATACTGAACATTATATACCCACTTCTACTTCCAAGAATCAATAAATCTTGTTATTTATGTGTTTTGACTCTCTATTCATGACTTTAGGAATAATTTTGGATTCTATGCAATCCTCATCAAAATTCCAATATAATTCCAAGAAATTGAAAAACAATATGCTGTGGGATGGTCTGTATGTCAAATGTGTTGCTGATTGGTCAATAAATAAATAACTGATTGGCCAGTGGCTAGGCAGGAAGTATAGGCGGGACAAGGAGGAGAATAAAGCTGGGAAGTGGAAGGCTGAGTCAGAGAGACACTGCCAGCCGTCATGATGAGAAACAGCATGTGAAGGTGCCGGTAAGCCAGGAGCCATGTGGCAAGGTATAGCTTTATGGAAATGGATTAGTTTAAGCTGTAAGAACAGTTAGCAAGAAGCCTGCCACGGCCATACAGTTTGTAACCAATACAAGTCTCTGTGTTTACTTGGTTGGGTCTGAGCAGTTGTGGGACTGGCAAGTGAGAGAGATTTGTCTTGACTGTGGGCCAGGCAGGAAAACTCTAGCTACAACAATACTAAATTTCACATGGAAATACAAAAGACTCAGATTAGCAGAACGATCCTGAATAAGGAAACTGCTAGAGGTATCATCAACCACTGGGGGTATCCCTACCCATTTTTTGAAAGAATCCATCCCAATGTTGTGTGATGAACAATTCATCTTCTCTATGGATAAGAGGCTTTCAGTGGGCCTACCTGCATGTCTTGGAATAAGAGCAACAGACTCTGGAAAATTTTACCACCCCATGTGTCCTTGTCTCATAAAGAGGGTAACATGCCATTCCCTCTGCTAGGACCAGGGTCCCATTCAAAGGAAAAGGACACTTGAGCCTGGGGATGTCCTTCCATGCAAGTGTAACAATTGCTCCTTGGGCACATGCACTGTATAGTTAACACAGTTTACCCAAGTATTCAATTCACTACATTAGTTTTATAAGTACATTATCAAAAGAAAAAATAAAGTGAACGCTAATAGCACTATGTCCTTTAGGTAATGAGGTATTGTTAGGTTCCTTTTGAGGATTAATTTTAAAGACTGCATGTAGCCAGTAAGACTCCTGTGGACAAGCCTGCCCACCACCAACACCCATTGGACTCTGTAATCTATAAACCCCACTCACTCTACCAAACCTGCCCATCCTCTGAGACTGCAGTTGCTTCCTGAGACATAGACTCTGCCAGCCCAGATTGGACCGAGAGGTGAGTGACTGTTTTCCTAGCTGGTCATCCCAGTCTCTAGGCCCTAGGTCCAGGGACATAACCTATGCTCCCTTAACCCCACCCAATGCAGCCTCAGTTGCAGGCCAGCAAACAAGACTCCTGCAGACAGGCCTGCCCACCACCACCCCCCCTTTGGACCCTGTAATCTATAAGCCACACTCCATTCCCCAAAACTACCCATCTCCTGAAACTTCAAGGGCTCCCTGAGACAAAGACTTCACCAGCTCCAGTTGGACCAAGAGGTAAGTGATAGTTCACTTAGACAGTCACCCAAGTCCCTAGGTCATAGACTGGAGCACAACCCCTGTCTTCTTAACCCACTCATTGCAGTCCCAGTTGCTGGCCAATAGGTAAGACTCCTGCTGTCAGGGACTCTGTAATCTATAAGCCCTACTCCATTCCCCAAATCTACCTATCCCCTGAGACTTCAGTGGCTCACTAAGACACAGACTCCACCAGCTCTAATTGGACCAAGAGTGCCAATTGGACCAAGAGAGGCTCCCTGAGAAACAGACACTGCTTGCACCGACTGGAGGAAGTGATGGGTAAATGCCAGTGCAAGAATACATTCAACAACATAAAGAACAATATGGCACCACCAGAACCTAGCAGCTCTACAACAGAAAGACATGAGCATCCCAATGTAGAAGAAAACAACATTAAAAAAATAACTTTATGATATAACACCAGTAGCACAGACACTGAGAGAAACAATCAATCAATGGGACCTCTTGAAACTAAGAAGCCTTTGTAGGGCAAAGGACATGGTCAACAAGAAAAAACGACAGTCTACAGAATGGAAAAAGATTTTCACCAACCCCACATCTGACAGAGGACTGATATCCATAACATATAAAGAACTCAAGAAATTAGACATCAAAATACCCAACAGTCCAATTAAAAAATGGGCTATAGAGCTAAATAGAGAATTCTCAACAGAAGAAGCTCAAATGGCTGAAAGACATTTAAGGAATTGCTCAACATCATTAGTCATCAGGGAAATGCAAATCAAAATGACTCTGAGATACCATCTTACATCTGTCAGAATGGCTAAGATCAAAAACACTGAAGACAGCTTATGTTGGAGAGGATGTGGTGCAAGGGAAACATTCCTACATTGTTGGTGGGAATGCAAATTTGTACAGCCACTTTGGAAATCAATATGGCACTTTCTTAGAAAATTGGGAATCAATCTCCCTCAAGATCCAGCTATACCACTCTTGGGCATATACCCAAGGAATGCTCAATCATAACACAAGGACACATGCCCTTCAACTGAAGAATGGATAAATAAAATGTGGTACATATACACAATGGAGTACTACTCAGCAGAGAAAAACAATGACATCATGAGGTTTGCAGGCAAATGGATGGAACTAGAAAAAAAAATCATCCTGAGTGAGGTAACCCAGACTCAGAAAGACAAACATGGTATGTACTCACTCATAAGTGGATACTAGATGTAAAGCAAAGGATAACCAGACCGCAACTCACAACTCCAGGGCGGCTACCTAGTAAGGAGAACCCTGAGAAAGACACAGGCATCGCCCAATGACAGAGAAATGGGTGAGATCTACATGAGCAAACTGGGTGTGGGGGTGCTAATGGAGGGCAAGGGTCGGGGGAAAGTGAGCTTAGGGGATCAGCAGGTCCCAGCTGGATCAGGAACAGAGTAGGAGAACAAGGAAAGAGATACTATGATAAATGAAGACCCCATGGGAATGGGAAGAAGCAGAGTGCTAGAGAGGTCCCCAGAAAGCAACAAATATACCTCCACTGTAGACTACTGACAATGGTCGAGAGAGTGCCTGAGTTGATCTACTCTGATGATTGTATGGCCAAACACTCTAACAGTCATGATAGAACTCTCATCCAGTGACTGATGGAAGCAGATGCAGAGATCCATGACCAAACCCCAGGTGGAGCTCCATTAGTCCAACTGGCGAGAGAGAGGAGGGGTGTAGCCTTGGTGTAGGGAGGAGGGGACTGGACCTGCCTCAACTGAATCCACCAGGTTGGGTTGACTCCCCAGGGGAGACCTTGCCCTGAAGTATGTGGGAATGGGGGGTGGGTTGGGTGGGAAGGCTGGGGGTGGGCGGAGGGAGGACAGAGGAATCCGCGGCTGATATGTAAAATTAAATTAATTATATAATAAAAATATTAAAAAAATAAAAAATAACTTTATGAAGATGATAGAGACCTTTAAAGAGAGAATGAAAAATTCCCTTAAAGAAATCAAGGAAAACACAAACAAAAATTGGAAGAAATCACTAAATTCCTTAAAGCAAGCCAAGAAAACCAAGAAAAAGCAATCAAACAGGTGAAGGAAACAGTTCAAGACTTGAAATAGAGGCAATAAAGAAGACGCAAACTGAGGGAATGCTGGAAACAGAAATCTGAGTAAACGAACAGGAACTACAGATGCAAGCATAGCCAACAGAACACAAGAGAATTTCTGGCATTGAAGATATGATAGAAGAAATAGATTCATTGGTCAAAGAAAACATTAAAGCCAACAAAGTCATAACACAAAACATCAGAAAATCTAGGACACCATGAAAAGACCAAACCTGAAAATAATAGGGATTGAAGAAGGAGAAGTATGCCAGTTGAAAGGCACAGAAAATATATTCAACAAAATCATAGAAGAAAAATTCCCCAACCTAAAGCAGAAAATGACTATGAAGATACAAAAAGTATACAGAAAACCAAATAGACTGGACCCAAAGAAAAAGTCCTCTCACCACATAATAATCAAACCACTAAACGTACAGAATAAAGAAAGAATATTAAGATCTGCAAAAGAAAAAAGGCCAAGTAACATATAAAGTACAGACCTATCAGAATAACACCCAACTTCTCAATGGAGACTCTGAAAGCCAGAAGGCCCTGGACAGACATTATGAAGACACTAAGAGACTGCAGATGCAAGCCCAGACTACTATACCCAGCAAAACTTTCTATCATCAAAGATGGAGTAAACAAGATATTCCATGACAAACAAATCCAGCCCTATAGAAAGCACTAGAAGGAAAATACAACCTAAGGAAGTTAGATGCATCCATGAAAACACAGGCAAGAGAAAATCCCACACCAACAAATCCCAAAGAAGAGAAACACACACACTACCATCCCAAAAATCACATGAATTAACAATCACCAGTCATTAATATCCCTTAATATCAATGGAATCAATTCACCTATAAAAAGACACAGGCTAACAGAATGGATATGAAAACAGGATCCACCCTTCTGCTGCATACAAGAAACACACTTCAACTTCAAAGACAGATACTACCTCAGAGTAAAGGGTTGGGAAAAGACTTTCCAATCAAATAGACTTAAGAAGCAATCTGGTGTAGCTATCCTAATATCTAACAAAATAGACTTCAAAATAAATTAATCAAAAGAGATCAAGAGAGACATTGCATATTCATCACAGGAAAAATCCATCAAGATGAAATTTCAATTCTGAATCTTTATGCCCCAAATACCCACATATATAAAAGAAACATTACTAAAGCTTAAATTGTACATCAAACCCCACACACTAATAGTGAGAGACTTCAACACTCCACTCTTACCAATGGACAGGTCTGCCAGTGTGGAGGCCAAAACTACTCAGAGCCAGATAATCTGAGCTTCCTTTATCCAGTATGGCAGCATAAGGGGATGATTTGACCACAGGTGTGGTTACCAGGTATTTGGAAGGGTCTACACTTGGCTGTACAGTATGCTTTGTTCTTGCAAGGGGAAGGTCTTTTGCCTCTCCCCTTGGCATGTTATAAAAAGCCTTTTGAATAAACAAAAAAGGCCATTGGATACTGACCCAGGTCCTCCTGAAGCTATTCCATGTTTCTGTCTTTTTTTCTTTGTTGAGGTCTCTCTTTCCATCTGATATTTTCTTACCCCTCTCTCCTCCTAAGAACTATAGAATAGGTGGAAAAGGTGGGAGCTGGACTCCCATAGACTCCCACATGCCAGACAGAAACTTAACAGAGAAATAAAGGAACTAACAGATGTTATGACTCAAATGGACTTAATAGATATCTACAGAACATTCCACACTAACACAAAAGAATATACGTTCTTCTCAGGACCCCATGGAACCTTCTCTAAAATCGACTACATACTCAGTCACAAAGCAAATCTCAACAGATACAAAAAAATTGGAACAACCTCCTGTATTTTATCAGACTACTATGACTTAAAGTTAGAATTCAACAACAACACAAATTACAGAAAGCCTACAATCTCATTGAAATTGATTAATGCTCAACTGAATCACCAATGGGTCAAGGAAGAAACAAAGAAAGAAATTAAATACTTCCAGGAATTCAATGAAAATGAATGTACAACATACCCAAACTTACAGGACATATGAAAGCAGTGCTAAGAGGAAAATTCATAGCTCTAAATGCCTACATAAAGAATTTGGAGTAATCTCACACCAGTGACTTAATAGTACACCTGAAAGCTCTAGAACAAAAAGAAGCAAACTCACCCAGGAGAAATAAATGCTAGGAAATAATCAAATTGAGGACTAAAATCAATAAAATAGAAACAAAGAGAACAATACAAAGAATCAATGAAATTAAAAGTTGGTTCTTTGAGAAAATCAATATGATAGACAAATCCTTAGCCAAACTAACCAAAAGGCAGAAAGAGAGCATCCAAATTAACAAAGTCAGAAACAAAAAGGGAGACACAGCAATAGACGCTGATGAAATCCAGAGAATCATCAGGTCATACTTCAAAAACATGTACTCCACAAAATTGGAAAATCTAAAGGAAATGGACAATTTTCTGGATAGGTACCACATACTCAAATTAAATCAAGACCAGATAAACAATTTTTTTTTTTTTTGGTTTTTTTCGAGACAGGGTTTCTCTGTGTAGCTTTGCGCTTTTCCTGGAACTCGCTTTGGAGATCAGGCTGGCCTCGAACTCACAAAGATCCGCCTGCCTCTGCCTCCCGAGTGCTGGGATTAAAGGCATGCGCCACCACCGCCCGGCTCAGATAAACAATTTAAATAGACCTAACATCCCTAAGGAAATAGAAGCAATCATTAAAATCTCCCAACCAAAAAGAGCCTAGAGCCAGATGGTTTCAGCACGGAATTCTACCAGAATTTCAAAGAAGAGCTAATACCAATACTCCTCAAATTGTTACACAGAATAGAAACAAAAGGAGCATTCTCAATCTCTTTTTATGAGGCTACAGTTACCCTGATACCCAAACCACACAAAGATGCAACAAACAAAGAGATGTACAAACCAATCTCCCTCATGAACATTGATGCAAAAATACTCGGGAGGCAGAGGCAGGCGGATCTCTGTGAGTTCGAGGCCAGCCTGGGCTACCAAGTGAGTTCCAGGAAAGGCACAAAGCTACTCAGAGAAACCCTGTCTCGAAAAACAAACAAAAAAAAAAAATACTCAGTAAAATATTGGCAAACCAAATCCAAGAACACATAAAAAAAAACATGTACCATGACCAAGTAGGCTTCATTCCAGAAATGCAGTGATGGTTGAACATACAAAAGTCTGTTAATATAATCCATTATATAAACAAACTGAAAGAAAAAAACACATGATCATCTCATTAGTTGCTGAAAAAGCCTTTGACAAAATCTAACACCCCTTCATGATAAAGGTCTTGGAGAGATCAGGAATACAAGGAATATATCTAAACATAATAAAGGCAATATACAGCAAACCAACAGTCAAAATCAAGTTAAATGAAGAGAAACTCAAACTGATTCCACTAAAACCAGGAACAAGACAAGGCTATCCATTGTCTTCATATCTATTCAATATAGTACTTGAAGTTCTAGCTAGAGCAATAAGACAATGAAAGGAGATCAAGGGGATACAAATTGGAAAGGAAGAAGTCAAACATTTGTTATCTGTAGATGATATGCTCGTATACATAAGTGACTCCAAAAATTCTACCAGGGAACTCCTACAACTGATAAACACCTTCAGTAAAGTGGCAGGATACAAGGTTAACTAAAAAAAAAAAAAAAATAGCTCTCCTATATAGAAATGATAAACAGGCCGAGAAAGAAATCAGAGAAACATCACCCTTTACAACAACCACAAATAATATAAAATACCTTGGGGTAACTCTGACTAAGCAAGTGAAACACCTGTATGACACAAACTTTAAGTCTTTGGAGAAAGAAATTGAAGATATCAGAAAATGGGAAGCTCTCCCATGCTAATGGATAGATAGAACCAACATAATAGAAATGACAATCTTACCAAAAGCAATCTACAGATTCAATGCAATCCCTATCAAAATCCCAACACAATTCTTCACAGACCTGGAAAGAGCAATACTCAACTTCATATGGAAAAACAAAAAACCCAGGATAGCTAAAACAATCCTTTACAATAAAGCAACTTCAGGAGGCATCACCACACCTGACATCAAGCTTTACTATAGAGCTATAGTAATAAAAGCAGCTTGGTATTGGCATAAAAACCAACATGTGGACCAATGGAATGAAATTAAAAACCATGACATTAATCCATACACCTATGAACACCTGATTTTTGACAAAGAAGCCAAAACTGTACAATGGAAAAAAGAAAGCGTCTTCAACACATGGTGCTGACATAATTGGATGTCAACATGTAGAAAATTGCAAACAGATCCATATCCAGTAGTGGATAGGGTGCCTGAACTGGCCTATCTAGGTAGTCAGATTGGTAAATACCCTAACTATCATCATAGAGCCTTTATCCAGTAACTGAGATGGAAACAGCCAAGCACCAGGCTGAGCTTTGGGAGTCCAGTCGAAGAGAGGGAAGTGAGATTCTATGAGTAAAGGGGGTCAAGACCATGATGCAACTGCAAACCAAGTGTTCAAGTCCCTGAGCCTTAGGGGACAATTCTCCTTCAAACTTCCACAGGGAAGGATTTGGGAGGAAGAAAATGACATGGACTTTATCAAGACACTTTGTGTGTATTTAAGAATCTCTAAAACAAAAGTTAATTAATAACATTTATTGAAAATTTACATTACTGAATGGCCATATACATATGGCCATATTATATAGGAAATATAAACAAAACTTAGTACTTTCTCAAAGACATGCATCTGCTATTGCCAAGCTACAGTATGCTCTTACAATAGCAGAAAGGATATGAATGTTAACACACTAAATTAATTGTTCTATTTACTTGATATGCTTCTTGGGAAAATGTGGAATCTGGTTCCATTTATCAGTTGATTTATTAACATTAAGTGTGTAATTTACATGTATGAAAGACTAAGACTGGGTAACCAATTACAGACAGATGAGCAGAAGTAGCTAATTCAGGAGACTGATTACTATTTAGGAGTCTGGAATCTTCTACTATTTCTAACACTTTTCAGATTACAAGTGAGTCCTAAGATAGTTTCCTCATGCTGAACACTTACATTGATCATTGTTGTAGAATATTACTCTAAGATGTATTACATTTGTTTATGCTGTGGAACATTTGCTTAATGATGCAAAGATGTGTTGCATTCTTTTACATTGCATTTGTTTAACTCTGTGAAGCTGTGTTACTTTGCCTGTCTAAAACATCTATTTGGTCTAATATAGAATTGAATGGCCAATAGCTTGTCAGGGAAGGATAGGTGGAACTGGCAGGCAGAGAGAATAAATAGGAGGACAAATCTGAGATGATAGAGGAGCAAGAAAAGAAGAAGAGGACAGTATGGGCAAGCCAACCTGCCACCCAGTCACCCAGCCAGCCATAGAGTAAGAGTAAAAGTAAGATACACATAAGTAAGAAAAGGAAAAAGTCCAGAGGCAAAAGGTAGATGGGATAATTTATGTTAAGAGAAGTTGGCTAGAAACAAGCCAAGCTAAGGCCAGGAATTTATAAGTAATAATAAGATTCAGTGTGATTTATTTGGGAGCTGCATGGCAAGCCACCAAAAGAGCAAAGAGTAAAGAGTGAAAAACAACCAACTACAGATCATGACCTTTGCTTTCCCATTAGAGATGACTGAATAAACCAAATCACCTCTGCTGTGATTAAAACAGCAGGCAAAACTCTCACACCAGCATGAAAGGAAGGCTGCAATCTGTCTTCTTGTGGGAGGAAATCAACCAATCATACCACTTTCTTGAAGTTACAATTTCTTATGGTTTTGTAAAATGATCCCAATAAATGTCTGGTAAGAGCTCACAAGAAAGAACATTTTAACCATATCATAGTACTTACATCAGAGAGTAGCCACAAAGCCTAGGAGGAAAGGTTGCTCCTTTTCTCCTACAGATCATAATAAACTTTAGCATGAGGCCTCATGTCCTAAGTACTGATGTGTCAAGCACGTACATGTTCCAGAAGGAACACAAGGAAAATTTTCCTCTTAGAAAAACACAATTCATACTCACCAGCATGAACATAAAGTAGATGCCCACAGATGCTGTTGGTATAGCTACTGTATTCTCCCCTGCCCCTGTAGACAGTGATAGGGAAGTGGCAGAATAAGCCAACATCATGATGGTAAATAACATAGTGAAGAAACCCTTCACATCTGTTTTCACTCCTTAGAAAGAAAAAAGCAGGGTCAGTTCATCTACTAAGTCAAGAGAATTGTACATATTTCAAATAATACTTTAATAATCAATGACACTAGCAACAGTTTCACAGCCACCCAACTAATCTGGGTCTCCAACTGCTACCAAATGATGTGTATGCTGAGAACCAAACTTGGGGACTTTGGAGGAACAGCGAGTGCTCTTAACCAATGAATGTGTCTACAATCCCATCATATGGTTTTATTTTTATATTTGCCACAAAATACCTTTCCATGTAATACCTGTTCTCCTTTATACATAATTATGGTCAAATTATAAGATCCTGACATGGAGACCTACAGGCAATACTACTGGCCAAAATATTACTGCATTCTCTTACAGGAGAATCAGCAATAGAACATACTCATGTCCACATTTCCCTGTGCTTATTATAATTGCATTATTAATAAAATTGGGATCTGTAGCTAGAGTTTTCCTGCCTGGCCCACAGTCAGGACAAATCTCTATCACCTGCCAGTCCCACAGCCACTCAGACCCAACCAAGTAAACACAGAGACTTATATTGGTTACAAACTGTATGGCCGTGGCAGGCTTCTTGCTAACTGTTCTTACAGCTTAAATTAATCCATTTCTATACCTTGCCACATGGCTCGTGGCTTACTGGCATCTTCACAAGCTATTTCTCATTGTGGCAGCTGGCAGTGTCTCTCTGACTCAGCCTTCCACTTCCCAGCTTTATTCTCCTCCTTGTCCTGCCTACACTTCCTGCCTAGCCAATGGCCAATCAGTGTTTTATTTATTGACTAATCAGCAACACATTTGCCATATAGACCATCCCACAGCACTTCCCCCTTTTTTTCCAAAAAGAAAGGTTTTAACCTTAACAAAGTAAAATTACATATAATTTGGGAATTTGGGCGTAGCTTCTCTTACTACTTCCTGCTGGAGGGGGGCGCTGTATCTTATGGGGACACAAAGAAAATTTTAGGATCATGGAGTAGTCTGTGAGGCTGTATCATCTGAGCCAGTTGCCTTGAAACCATTCTGGATGTTGGATCATCTGGGCCTTGGTGTCATTGGAGACCTCTCAGGGGGTCTTGGCTGGTCAAACCTGATGTATCTTAATCTGGAACAAATCCATAGCCTCTGGCTTTCTGTGGGAACAAAAGCAGAGTCTCCTTTCCAAAGCAACATATCCTTATATCCAAATTTTGAAGTCAGGGTATCTTTAAAATATACATTTTGGCATAACTCAACAGCTTTTACAATCAAATGTTTTTCTGCAGTTAAAAATCCCAAAGACAACACAATCCAGATTCACTGTGTAATATTCATCTTTACATGGCTTATTTTTTATATTACTTTTACTGTCTTTTTAAAGACTTTATTTTTTAAAACTATGTATTTGTTTCTATAACTGTATATATCACCTTTTCTGTCTCTTTTAAGCCTACGTATATTTTACACACATTGTAAACTATTACATCTGAATCTGTCTTATTGTGAATCTATTGCTTAAACTGCAGCAGCTGTGGCTGCTGGCTCTGCCCACCTCAGCTTCCCAACATGGTGGTGGTTTACCACCAGCTCTGGGAGCTATCATGGGTCTATGCTTTTATCCAAGCAGCGTGTAGTCCAGAAACCTCATTTTTTGTTTTGTACTAGCAAAGGCTAAATCCACCACGCAGCTTAATGTACCACTTGCAGAGGCCTCATTCCCGCCATAGGCAGTTCGAGCACGCTAGGAACCCACCAGTAGCTCAAACCGGCAGCTGCCACTCATTTGAGAGAGACAATTAGGAAGCTGTTTTTAGCTCCGTTTTAGAATCTTTTTTCTCACTTTTTAGGTGGAAACTCTTGCCACCACATTGAACGCCATTTGTAGCTAGAGTTTTCCTGCCTGGCCCACAGTCAGGACAAATCTCTCTCATCTGCCAGTCCCACAGCCTCTCAGACCCAACCAAGTAAACACAGAGACTTATATTGGTTACAAACTGTATGGCCGTGGCAGGCTTCTTGCTAACTGTTCTTACAGCTTAAATTAATCCATTTCTATACCTTGCCACATGGCTCGTGGCTTACTGGCATCTTCACATGCTATTTCTCATTGTGGCAGCTGGCAGTGTCTCTCTGACTCAGACTTCCACCTCCCAGCTTTATTCTCCTCCTTGTCCCGCCTACACTTCCTGCCTAGCCAATGGCCAATCAGTGTTTTATTTATTGACTAATCAGCAACATATTTGCCATATAGACCATCCCACAGCAGGGATCAGGATGTGCTGGTTAGTATTTTGTAAATTTAACACAAGCTAGGTCATATTAGAAGAGGTAACCTCAACTAAGAAAATGCAACCATTAGATTGGTCTGTAGGCAAGCCTGTGGGGCATTTTCTTGATGAATGATTTCTGTGGGAGGTCTTAGACAACTGTGGATGATGCCATCCCTAGGCAGGGGGTCATAGGTTCTATGAGAAAACAGGCTGAGGAAGCCATTAGGAGAAAGCCAGTAAGCAGCACTCCTCCATAGCCTCATTTCCTGCCTCCAGATTCCTGCCCAGATTTCCTGCCCTGAACTCTTACTAGTGGCCATGTAAGAGGAGCAGCAGGTGGCAATTGAAGTTCAAGGTGTCAGCCCCCAAGGAAGCAACACCCTGATGGGTGAATCTTGGACAGGCAAGTCTCCAAGACCAAAGACCCCACAATGTCTTTGCTTCTGCTGTGCCTTTACATGTTTGCTGCTGCCATCTTTTTCTGGTATCTTGCATGATGTGAATGGGTGTGGGGAGATCCCCACTGCCTATAATATATTATATTTATCTCATGAAAACATCCTGTTCTACTGGGCATTCTAACCTGTGGATTATTATGAAGATGATTCTTACCTAATCTCTACTGTCTAATTGATAATAATAATGTTAGTTTATGCAGAGTTTTGATGAATAAAAATAAATACAAGAACATGTTACACTGCTAGGGCCTATGCATTTCACCTAAGGAGCTGCATAGATCACAGTTCAGGTTAATGATTAAGGAAAACTATTGAGTCCCCAGAAGCCAGGCTAGCTCTAATTCTCTTAAGGCTAAACAATGGAGTCACAGGTTTTGGTGTGCATCATTAGCTGAAACAAAGCCTTAAAATAACTTCAGGTTAGATCCAGATGTTTTGATAATAGCTTTAAGATGAAAAATCCCAGAAAACAATCTAAAATTTAGAAGGATACATAGCTGAGTTATAGATTCATTGGCTTAGGGTCAAAAATACGAAGCAGCCTGATTATTATTAGCTGACATACTTTCCTTGCTAAGTTTAGTTGGTGATCAAAAGTGATGATTAATTCCTTGTGCTGATTTTTGCCCTCAACCTCCTGATATAAGAAACTGTTGATGAATGGGTATGCACACCAAATATTTAAATTAGAGCTGACTGATTCTTTTTCATTCATAAAAGTTTAGATTTGTAATTCTTTTAAGATTATTTATAAGATTATCTTTTAAGATAAGTAATAAAGGAATTGGCCCTTTCTTTGTAACTGCAAAATGTAACCTATCATCAAAAGACCTGACTGAGAAAAATATCTTGCTTACCTACATAGTTAATCTATAAAAAGTTGCTTGAGTATGAATGCACATAGATTCTTGGGATAATTTGTTTTCACCTAAAGTATTTAAAATGTTTAAACATATAAGGAATATGGAAAATACGCTGTCTTTTACTGTTTTGTATTCATTGTAATCATTCACTTAAACAGAATGTAACCACATTGTAATCTTTATATTGCCTGAAAGATTTTGCTGCAGTATGTAAGATGTAAGAAAAAGAATAAAGTTAGAGTTAAATGTCCTAGAAGGAAAACATCAAGAATGAGAAAGTTAGAAGGAACTAGATGGGAAATATCAAGAATATAGGTAGAGTTAGAAGGAAATCATCAAGAATGAGAGAAGGAAATCACCAGGCTGGGGGATGGGCTGGGGTGGAAGGCTCGGGGGAATGGGAAGAGGGATGAGGCGGGGGAGGGGGGGGATCTGTGGTTGGTATGTAAAATGAATAAAAAATTTCTTATTGAAAAAAGAAAAAGAAAAAAGATAGAGCTAAATGGGCTAGAAGGAAAACCATTAAGAATGATGTTTGTCTTTTCCTCCATTTCTTTAAGGGAATTTTTAATTACCTATTTAAGGGCCTCTATCAACCTCATAAATTTAATTTTAAGGTCATTTTCTTCTGTTTCATCTGTGTTAGTATATTCAGGTCTTGATGTTGCAGAACCACTAGATTCTGGTGGTGCCATATTGCTCTTCATGTTGTTGAATGTATTTTACACTGCCATCTACCCAACTGAGTTTGGGTAATTATAGGTACAAGTGTTATACCTCCTTCAATGTCTTCCTCGAATATGTTCAGGTAGAGCCTGTGCCTCCAGGGGGCCTCTGATGCCTCTGGTGGAGTGGCCTAGCCACAGTAGTCTTGCCTGCTGACCAACTATTGGGTCTCTTCCTCCAATCGATGTGGAAATCAAGGAAAAGGCAAACAAAAGATAAGAAGAAATCAATAAATCCCTGAAAGAAATCCAGGGGGAAAAACAATCAAATAGGTGAAGGAAACAGTTCAAGAAAATTGAAAAAGAGGCAATAAAGAAAACACAAACCAAGGGAATTCTGGAAACAGAAAATCTGCGTAAACCAACAGAAACCACAGATGCAAGCATAGCCAACAGAATAAATGATTGAAGAGAGAATCTCAGGTGTTGAAGATAGGATAGAGGAAATAGATTCATCAGTCAAAGAAAAATGCAAATCCAACAAATTAACAAAAAACATTCAGGAAATCTGGGACACTGTGAAAAGGCCCAACCTAAGAATTAATAGGGATGGAAGAAGGAGAATTCTAGCTCAAATGCAAAGAAAATATATTCAACAAAATTATAGAAGAAAACTTTCCCAACCTAAAGAAAGACATGCCTATGAAGGTATAAGAAGCTTACAGAACTCCAAATAGACTGGATTTTTGTAGTTTCTCCTTTACTGTGTCCAAAGTTGAATCCTCAAGTGCAGCTTAGTACTATAGTCCTGAGAACCAGCCAGGGCTACATGGCAAGAGACTGTCTCCAACAAACAAAACAAAATAACAAGTATGAGAGAGTTAAAGTGAGTTAGAAGGAAGACATCAAGAATGAGAGAGTTAGAAGGAAGGAGAAGAGAAACATCAAGAATAAAGATAGAGTTAGAAGGAAAACATCAAGAATGAGAGAAGGAAATCAGGAAAATGAAGAATAGAGAATGCAAAAGAAGAATAAAGAAAAGGTCTGAAGGACACCACCAAGAAAGTGTGTGAATGTCCTCACAGAATCTCTAGTAAAAACAGGTGGCGCACATCTTTAATCCCAGCACTTGGGAGGCAGAGGCAGGTGGATCTCTGTGAGTTCAAGGCCAGCCTGGTCTACAGAGTGAGTTTCAGGACAGGCTCCAAAGCTACATAGAGAAACCCTATCTCGAAACAAAACAAACAAACAAAATCCAAAAAAACAAAAAAAAGTTTCATAAACAGCTTTTTTAGTATTTTGTGAAGAAGTCTTGGAGACTTTCCTCACACTGAACACCTGTTTTAGATGGCACACACTGGAGACGTGCTTTTCTACTCATGCTTTCCTACTTTAGACTTGCCACAGTTGTACAAAGCAAAACACGCTCCCCAAAGAGTAAAGACACACTCTCTTGCTTTGTCACTTACCTGCTATGCTGAATACTATAACAGTAAATATAGTACTTGGCAATAACCTCCTGGGTACCAGCTCACCCAGCAATTTCCCAAGGAAATATGGTGACACTCTGTAGTATCCACTGGTATGCTCATGTCTGCAGAGACAAAGATCATGTTAAACATCCTTAGATTAGTCCAGAAGACACAGGTGAGATACTGGCTACACTGACTTCTCCCACCACAGGGAGCCTAACAGGACAGTGTCCCCTGTGTTCCAGGCTGACTCCCATGCACATCCTCATCTTAGGGACTAGCATCTCTAGGTCATCATCCTTATGACATTCTCACTAGGATTCTCCCCATCAGAGAATTCTCCCCTGTTTTGTCCACTCTGGCCACATAACAGCTCCTCCAGGGAAGCAGCCCAATGTGCCCACTCCACTCAGAGTCCCTGAGGAGCAGCTCATTCCTACCTCACCTCAGACAGTAGTCATGGAGACTTCTCTCCTACTTGTCATGAAGAAGGTGACACTGTCACTCTGAGGTCACAGTGCAGCTTCAGGACACTACATCCTTCTCTCCAGCTACCCACACTTAGAACAGATGCATTTCTTCAATAATCTCACTTTACAACTGTGAATCTTTACTAGATACCAAATCTAATCCTTTCCATTCCTCACCCTTCCAAATCCTAAGCTCTTCTTCTCCAATTATCTTCTTTCATTTCTGTTTTTTGTTTATTTGTTTGTTTGAGACAGGATCACCAATGTAGGCTGAGCTTAAACTCCATATGTAGCCAGGAATGACCATCCTCCTGTCTCTACCCTGGCCCCAAGTGCTGGGATTACAGGAATATAGGCACACTCAGGGTTCTGTGGTACTGTGAATCTAACACAGGGTTTCAGGCACACAAAGCACTCTACCAACTGAGTGAGGCCCTCAGCTCCTCTCTCCTGGGCATGTACTTGGAGACAAATCTTGGTCATCTCTGAGAGCAGTGAATCCTAAGCATAAGCCACCAGGAAAAGTTTCTTCCATGTTTGAAAAACACAGGAGATAAACAGCCCTTTTCTACACAGCTGCTGTCTGGTTCTTTCCAGCCCTCCATCAAGAGGAGACTCTCATTCTTGTGCAGCTGTACCTCTCCAACTCCAATGTGCTGCTGAACCCACCACACTTTAGCTCTGTGAAACCCCTGACATTCTTCTTTGGGGGTGTCATGAATTTTCTGTTATTTTCAGCCCCCTACTACTGTATTGTCTACAGCACTGAGATCTGATGATCTCACCCCAATATTGAAACTTTCTCTGAGCAGCAGACTCCTCTGCTCTTGATTTCCCATACATTTCAGTTAATATTATTAATCTCTTTACATACTTCAAAAATTATGATACCACATGATAAACAAAAATTTCATAATTTGTTTATTTTCAACTAAATAAATAGGTAAAAGGGGGAATTATTGGTAATTCATGAGATAAGATTCTAGGCACAACAATGAATATAATTAACTTGATCATCAGCCCCTGACACCTGCTTCTGGAGCAGGGGTTACTCACAGAAAGCGAGTCCTGTCAATTATGAAGAGCTCCCCAGTAGACACACTTATGATACACTCGAATACTGTGAGCAAGAAGAGCAGGTTGGCTCTGCCAGGAGAGAATGGAGGCACAAACAACAATAAATCCAACATTAGGATGGTTTCTTTCTAATACACCTTGTTCTGTAGATTAAATAACATACACAGATCCAGTCTTTTTTTTTTTTTTTAAAGCAGTATTAGAAATATGGCTCAGCAGTAAAGAGTGCTTGTTGCTCTTGCAAAGGAACCAGGTTTGGTTGGCAGCACCCACATGGTGGATCACAACCATCTGTCAGTCAAATTGAAGGGGAGCCCGTGCTAGCTAGTTTTATGTCATGTTGACACAAGCTAGGGTTATCTGAAAGGAGGAAACCTCCACTGAGAAAATGCCTCCATAAGATCCAGTTGTAAGGCATTTTCTTAATTAATGATGGATGAGGAGAGCCCAGCCCATTGTGGGTGGTGCATCCCTGAGCTGGGCATCCTGAGTTCTCTAAGAAAGGAGGCTAAGCAAGCCATGGGGAGCAAGCCTATAAGCAGCACCCACCCATGGCATCTGCAGATTCCTACCTGGTTTGAGTTCCGGTCCTGACTGCCTTCAGTAATGGAATACAATGTGGAAAGGTAAGCTGAATAAACCCTTTCCTCCCCAACTTGACCTATGGTCATGTGCTTAATCAGAGCAATAGTAACCCAAACTAAGACAGAAAACAATGTCTCTTTGTGATAGTCAGAGGTCTCAGGGAAAACACATGGTACACAGACATATATGTAGGCAAACACTCATACACATACAAATAAAATACGTATTTAAAAAAGGGAAGATGGAAAATGTAGAACTGTTCTGGTTAAAAAGGTCAGGAAGTGTGAGTCCCATGAGGTATTTTCCTTCTGTCTCTACAGCGGCATCGATTAATTGAAGTGTGTCTTCTAAAATTTAACAATTGGATAATGTAATGTAATGATTCTAGAGTATGTAATATAGAAGTTAATTTAGATGAAATGATGAGAGTGGAGCCCCCATAACGCCATCTGTGTCCTCATCATGAGAAGAAACAGCATTGCAGTGTCTGCCAGGAGAGGGCTGAGAGAAGGTGGCCAGACAGGAAGAGCCTGGGAGAGAATCCTCACCTCAGACTCTCACACTGCAGTGTGGAGACACATTTACATTTAAATTTACTGAGTCTGTGATATTTAGTCATGGCATCCCAACCCACCACTTTAATTTAACTAACAAAATAGATAATCATCATTCCTACTTTATAAATAGAGGAACATAAAGATTAATAAAACTCTCAGGGATTTTCACATTCATTTGGCTGTGTTGATTTACAGAAGAGTAAGAATTAAAACATGAAACAGTAGAGGAATCTCTACTCAACAGTTTACTGGAGACATGGACTGTAGAGACATCTTTAAAGCTTTGATGGTTATCCATAAAATAGGCCAACAACTTCCTGTGTGGACAGGCCCCCAAAGAGCTTGACCACACAGTTGCCATGACTGAAAGGTTTACAACACACCCCCGCGGTCGGGCGTGTTCGCATATGCCTGGCGGACACTTCCGCCTAGCCAGGTCCAGGTCAGGATAGCCATTTCTGGGTCAGGGCATCTCGTGTGACCAGCATGCCTGGCGGACCTGGACACTTCCGCCTAGCTAGTTCCAGGTCAGGATAGCCATTTCCAGGTCAGGGCATCTGGCGTGACCAAGATCCATGACGTTCCATTGGCTACGTAGGCACGCAATGTGGCCATGTGATCTACGCGCTTGCGTGTAGTAGTGACGCAGATCTGTCCCTGCCCAGCCTTTAAAATCCAGCGCCATGTTCCTGGTTCCTTCTTCTTCTCCACACACGTGCTTCCCGCAGGCCTGTTCACTCTCTGTCCCTTTACCTTTAATAAAACTCTTATTAGCAGATCCTGTCGTGTTTCGTGACATTTCCTTGCAGGGTAAGAACACAGTGCAGCCGAAAAACTAACAATGACAAACTTAGAAGCCCAGACAGATTCTGGTAGGCAACACCTGGACCTGAAAAAGCCGTAAGCTAACCCCACCAGTGGGGCCTGCATCTAAGAGGAAATACCTGACATTCCAAACATTCCCTATACCCCTAGACAAATGTCAGCCAATCGGGGCCCTGAATCCTGGAAATCCCCTCACCCCAACCTCTGCCGTGATAAAAACCCCACCTGCTTGTGCTCTGGGCTCTCTGCTCTCACTGCTATGTCAGACAGAGAGCCCAAGCTCCCAGGCTGAAAATAAAGACTCTTTACTTTTGGGATTTGGTCTCTGTGGTGGTCTTGGGAGTCCCCAAGATCTGGGAATAACACCTACATGGTTTTCAAAGAGCTCATAAAATGAATTCAGTCATGCTTATTTATGATAATTTGTATTAGTGTGATAGGGGATGGTAAGCAGGAGGAGGGGGAAAATAAGGCCCTCTGCAGTTATCTTTTTCCTGGACACACATGTTAGGTTCCTCTAGACAGATGCATGATTGGGTCCTAACAGCCTGCCACATAACACCTTCTCAACTGACAATCAGAGGTCAATGACTCTCTTTATCTAGGTACACAGTGGTGGTTAGATGTTCAGATCAGATGAGGGGGACCTTGTTGGAGACTAGGTTTCCTTCTACATTAAAGAAAAATTCCGTTTTATAATCTACCAAAGGCCAGATTAAAGAAGGAAGGAAAAGAAAAAGACAGCCTAAGAATGAGTAAGACTCTGAGAAGAGCAGAAAGACCTCCAAACTCCTGGACTTAGGAGACAGAGGCATGAGGACTACTGCAGACTGAGGCCAGCCTGGGCTACATGGCAAGTTCTGGGCCTATCAGGTCAACTGTGGCCCTGCCTCAAAGGAACAAACATACCTGAGCACCCCATTACCAAACATAGAGCAGAGGACATGGGATTCTCCTCTTCTTCTAATGAGCCAGACCTGCTTTCAAGGCTCATCTGTCTAACTTTACTCTACTAAATGCACAACTTTCTCTCTCCACTCTTCTATTCCCACACACAACCATTCTCTGGTGCTCAGGGCATTCTCACTTCCTTTGTCTCCAATAAATTGTCTACAAGTTCCATCTGTGCTTACTTTCATATGTTTTTATCAACAAAGCCAAGTACTTAGAAAGGGAACCTAATGGTCCTGGCTATACTTAACCTTATATACCACATCTAGTTTCTAATCTGATTTTTTAGATATTATAATTGTATAATAACAACCTATAGCTACACATTTAAGGTATAAAACTAACATAATTCATGAACATTTTTTTAAAATAACTATACCAAACTAAATTAGGTGATGTCCATAACTACAAATATACATAATTTTTATGGTAACTCATTAGAAATATATTCTCAGAAACTTTAAAATGTGTATTAATATTTGCTGGATTGAATGTGCTGTACAATTTATCTCAAAGGGGAAAACTCTTACTTCTTCTATTTAACAGATTTTATACTCTCAGCCCATATGTGTCTCCTCACTCCCCACTGCCCTGGCAAAGTATACACTATGCTGCCTGGAGTCAATTACTTTATAATCCACATGTAAGTGAAACATGTTTGTCTTTCTGGGTTTGGATTATTTTACTTGACATGATATTCCTCAGATCTTCAATTCTATCCAAATTGTTAAAAATTCCCATTTTAAAGATAAGCAGCATTCTGAGTCACATTTTCTTTACCATTTATGTGTTGGTAGACACTTAAATTCCTTAACTTTTTTACTGCGCACAATGTTCCAATGAACATCAGACTTCACGTGCATTTTGGGTAAATGATTTTAAATAGGCATATAAGTCTGCACAGAATAAATGTCTGTGTTCAATTATTTCTTTCAATGCCTTCTCCTAATGTTTGGCTGCCACCTCAACCCTATAATGTTGTTGAGCCAAAGGAGCTCATATGCCACAAAATTCAAACCTAGTTTTTACTTGGACAAAATAAAGGCTTTGCTGGATCTAAACATGAAAAGCATCTCTGACCTCTTGAACATTACTAATGAAATAAATATTGACATTGACCCTGAGATTAATTTAATAGCTTTATTCCATAGATTATGTTAAGGAAGTGTTTCAGACTATCCCTCTTAGGTTTCTGTGGCTGCCATGAACACCCTGACCAAAAGCAACTTAGGGAGAATGGGATTTATCTGGCTTACATATCCCAGGTCACAGTCCATCCCCGAGGAAAGTCAGACAGGAATTCAAGGCAGGATCTTGGAGGAGGGGATGGAAGCTGAGGCCACAGAGAGGTGATCCTTACTGGCTGGCTCCTCATGACTCACTCAGCGTGCTTCCTTATACAACTCAGAACCACCTGCCCAGAGGGGGCACTTCTCCCATTGGGCTGGCCTCTCCCACATCCATCATTAATCAAGAAAATGTCCCACAGACTTGCCTACAAGTCAACCTGATAGATGAATTATTTTAATTGAGGTTCCTTCTTCCCACAAGACTCTGGCTGGTGCCAAGTTGACAAAAAAAAAAAAAAATTAATCAGCACACCAACCAAAAGAATTAACAACTAATCAGGACTACTGAAATAAGCCATACCTAAAAGCCAATGTCACATAATCCAATTTCTTATAAAATACTGGTAGTAGATGAAGTGAAAAATACAAATTGAGAGCATTTCACAGTTTCTAAAAAGAATATGAAGAAACACCTAAGAAAGCTCTTCTTTGTGTCTGCATTTTCCAAGAACATTTGCACATCAGGTTTTTTTTAGAATTTATGTCTGAAAGCTTCCTGTGACAGTGTCTACACTGCCTGTCTTGTTGTCTCTGCTCTGCTGGGTTAAGATGTGCCATCTACACAGGGCATAAACCAAGAACTCGCAGATTTGGAAAGCATCCAGACCTTGGTCGTCAGGAAGGTGAAAAGAGGACAGATGGAAACAGATGGTCCAGTCACCTCACTGCAGACTAACGTCTGATCCACACAGAAGGCAATTCATAGAAGAACTGATTTTTATGTTTATTTTTTTTTCTTTAAAATTAATCTGTGTTTTCCACACATCAAAACAGATTTGTAGGGCTGAGGAGCTGACCCATTCAGCAACAAGTCTGCCATGCAGCTGTGAGGACCTGATTTCAAATGCCTAAAACACATGTAAAAGTACCCAGGCACAGTACTTCTCATCTGTAACTCCAGTGATGACGGGTACAGAGGTGGACACTTGGAGCTCATTGGCCAGTCTGGCCAAGTCAATGAGCTCTACTGGATAGTGAGGGACCTGCCTTGAAAAAGAAAGTGGAGGGTCATCAAGGAAAGCCTGGCATCAACCTCTGACCTTAATATGCTCACCAACATGCACATGCCCACACAACCACATAAACATGTGTTCACCCCACACAAACCTGTACCTATAATACCTCTCTCTCTCTCTCTCTCTCTCTCTCTCTCTCTCTCTCTCTCTCTCTCTCTCTCTCTCTCTCTCAAGAAAGGCTTCCTAAAGTTCTTAATCATCTTTCCTTAATAGTCAAGCCTCTCTGGCCATTAGGATGTACCCTGAGGCTGTGGGTGTCAAGCAGGCAGCCTAGTTGAGCAAACGGTGGTATGTACCCATAAATTACAGTAAAAATTCTGAAAATTGTGATGCTGATGAGTCAATATGTTTGAAAAATGCTACAGTCACTAAAAAGATTTAACATAAGAGGATATCTTTAAAGCCACATTATAGTTCCAATTAGACAAGGACCATAAAAGTGACATCTTAAGACAAGTCAGGAAAAACTGAGTCCCATCCTATTACCCCACACTCACATTCAAACAAACCAAATATTTCCAAGAAAATTGGCACCGAAGAAACAAAAGAAGAATAAATAGTAAAACTAAAACATTTATGTACCAAGGGTATTATCAACAGAATAAAAAGGCAACACACAGAAGGGAAGAAATGTCTACATATCATGTATCTTGTTTGGGATTCACATCTCAAAAACAAAAATAACTAACTCAATAGCAAGGAAAAATTAAGAGCCAGTGAGATGGTTCATCAGCTAAGATGACTGTGGCCATTATTGATAACATTGAGTACAATCCTGAAACCTATGTGGTGGAGGGATCAGCTCTTATAAATTGTCCTCTGACCTCCATCTGCATGCTGTAGGACACATATTCCCACATATATACACACACTAAAGAAATAAATAATTTTGGAATGAAAAGAAAACATTCCAATATAAAATGGGAAAATAGGTTCTACAGACACTTCATAAACTATCCAATGAATTGTGATTTATTTTTCTTAGATATCTTACTCAAAACAAGAAAGAATATAAGTTTGGGTGATATGGACACATTGAAGTCCTTGGGTTGTGCTGGTGAGGATATAAAATAGTTCAGTGAAGCTGGAGACAGGACAGCAGTTCCTCAAACAATTAACCCAATGGCCTATGATTTGGCAACTCTAGCTTTCTACCTTAAAGAACAGAAGTCTGGGGTTCAAACCGATGTACTTGCACACTCAACAGCACGGTTCATAGCAGCCAAAGGTGAGAGCAAACCACATTTCCAGACACAGATGAATGGGAAGCAACACAGCACACACACACAATGGACTATTATTCTGCCTTACAGAGCCCAAGAAATCCACACACATGCCACACTTTGATGAGCCTGAGGACGTCACACTAATGGAAACAAGCCACCCAAAACAAACAAAAACAAAACCCAAAGAACACCAAAAACAGATACTTGTGAGACTCCAATTCGTGGTTCCTACATTAGTCATATTCAATGACAGAAAGTAGAATGGTTGATGCCAGGAATTGGGACTGGGTAGTATGAAGAGTCTTCTCTCAGAGCTATCAGATTCCATTTGGGAAGATAAAAGATGCCATACATTTAGAGTGTGGTGATAGTCACATAACTTGAAGCTACTCAATACCCTAAAACTGGTAAAATATGAAATGTGCGCTGTGTATAGTTCCATACTATCTACACACAAACACATGTGAAAAGTGAGTTGTTCCACTCAGCTTTCAATGTAACAACGCACTCTATCACATGATAGAATGTTTATGCTGTTCTTGTCACAAATTTTAATTCTTAATGGATTTTATAAGCTCTAAAAAATTGACAGCATTTTCTCAAAATCAGGATCCAAGTTTGCTTACCTGGTCTGGACTTCAGTACAATCATTTCTTAGGAAATGGAAAGCGATGCCCATAAGCACAGCCAGTATGAATATGATCACTGCCTTTCAAAAAGATAATGGGGAAAAGAACTAATTTCCATTATGAGTCAAAAGTATTCTACACATTGTCCATTATTTTAAGATATGTGGTTTCCTAATCAGATCTTTCCAGTGAGATAAACACTATACTTTGGCCAGAGTCCATAGAAGAATATAAAACAGACAAGTTAATAGACTGCTTGTGTGTTAAACTGAAAGTTAAGGTCTCTGCAGTCTGAGGCTCTGACAGCACAGACCCTGGAAAAGCTAAGACCTCTCCCAGTGCTCCACCAGGGAAGGCCAGTGAAGGGCTCAGTTCAGGTTCTGAAACATGGATGACACAGGGGGAGAGAATGCAGGTGCCTGGGGAGGTTGGGGACGAACCAAAGTAAGTGACAAAGTGTTCACTAAACTGAGACCTCAGCTCTGGTGCAGCGAACATGTGCAGTTTCTACTTCAAGTGGTTTAACGAACTCAGGCTTTCTTTACTCTAGTTAGAAACAAGTTCACCCCAGGCCAGGGGACAGCTCAGTGGCAGAGCCCTGCACAGCATACACTAGACCTAGCCCTGATCCCCTCAACTGCAAACCAAATAACAAAACTGAAAGTGACTCACAACCCAGTTCCTAGCAGTGGGATCTTGTGTGCTAAGAAGGGGGGAGCTGGTCCTCACCTGTGTCACCTCTGGGAAGTCTGTGCCTGTGTGGGAACGAGCACTATTGCTGTCACCACAGTGTTCAGACAGCGTCCTCTGGGTCACCTGATGCCCCACTGCCCCTCATCTCTGTCACTGCTGCTCCATCAACCTCAGCCAGAGTGACCTGTGCTCAAGTCTCATCTAAGCTGCCAACTCCTCCAGACCCTCATCTACCTCCATCCACTCGGTCTGTGCAGACAGTCACAAGGACCTGCACTGCTTTGGTTTGGGTTAAAATGGCTTTAGAAGGTGCTTCACTTAACAAAGGAGTGAGGCTACATGATGCTGTAAGTTATTTGAAGGAGTCTAACTGTTATTCCTATGATGATGTTTTAAAAGGAGACTATGATGATCTAAGGAAAGCATCCTCCCATGTAATTTGGTAAGTTAGAAACCAATATCCCATGGTTTGGAGATAAGGCTCAGCAGTTAAGAGCACTTGCTGCTCTTGCAGAGGACCCAGGATTCAGTTCCCAGCATCCAAATGGACCCTAACAACCTTCTGTAACTCCAGTTCCAGAGGATCTGATGCCTTCTTCTGATGCACAAGATGCACAAATATTCATGCAGGCAAAACACCCATACATAAAAAAAAATAAATAAATAATTTGAAAAATTGGTCCTCAATTCCTAGCATTGTTAACACACACACACACAGACACAGACACACACACAGACACACACACACACACACACACACACACACACACACACACACACACACCACTTATTTCTTACCTCATGATATTGCCTCACTGTTGAACAGTGAGTAACCCAATTTGTTGAATGTATCTCACTTTTTTCTAGTCATATTAAATCCTTTTTTTCCCAAAAAAGAATGGACATAAAAATGCCTCTTTTATGACTAAATACCCAATAAGCAAATACCAGTTGTTTCAGCTTGAAGCAACTGACAACAGTATAACTCCAATGGTAAGAATATTCACATACATACAGGTAAGGAAGCAACATTCAAATATGAAAAGGGCAGCACACATGTTAGGAAGTAAGTGGTGTTTCATTGTGGTCAACAACAGGAACTTTCAGTGATCAACAGAAACTAAATTCCTGAGAGTAAATAACAACACACTAACAACAGAACTGACTATAAGTTCTGGTTTACAGGGACAGGGATGTAGGTCCATGGTAGAGCGATTGTCCTCTCATGGCTGAGGCCCCAGGATCAAACACTAACACAACAGAATCCTCAACATCATGAAATAAATATGAATGAATAAGTGATGGCCCATTGAACGGGAAGAACCACATTTCTGTGTGAGATTCATGTTAAAATAACAGAAAATCTTCAGGCATGATGATCCTTGTTACAGAGCCGGTTTAAAGAAAAGTAGAACCTCACTTCCTCCCAGTTCCCAGTCAGCTGACAGGGAAGAGCACTGTTCAGTCCAGTCACTATCTGTGTGTGAACTGCACTCTGAGTGGCTTCTGCTCTCACCCTGGACTCCAATAAGGAACAGCACTCTGCAATGGGCTCATCTCTCAGGCAGTGCATGCACAGGCTCCCTCAGAGGGGATCAATGGCCCTGTTTCCTCATCCCATGATTTCAAGTACAGATCAACCCCCTTTCCCTCCCCAGTCACCTCCACCCTTCCTACTTAAACTTTCTCTGAAGTCCATTCTGTCATCTGACATGCTACGATTTTATCTGTTTATTCAGTCACCATCCATCCATCAACATGAAAAGTTACATCAGGACAGAAGCCTTTGACTCCCTTCCTCATTCCTGAACTTTGAACTTGTAGTATGCACTGGTGAATTAAAGTAGACAGGTATGAGGAACTCCCAGGTGTGCTGAAGTTCTTGTTGCCTTCCTTGAATTATTTCCTACTGGGATTAGTCATTATAGTTAATCTAAATAAAAAATATCACTGCTAAAAATGTTGTCTGTAAGTAAAATTTAATTGTGTTCTACTTGCTTTATTGAATATTTCTATATGACAATTAGAGAGGACAAACACATGGAACAGAGTAGAAGATAAATGTGACCTGAAGCAGACTGAGCCAGAAACAAATTGTTCCCTCTTGAGTTTTTCACAATACAATTAAAATAATTTATCAGATTACCTGAATCATAGTGACCTGTCGAAAATCCTTTAAATGTTTGAATGAACGACAGATAATCCACCCAAGCTGATGCCAGAAAGGGGTGACACACGTTATCTCCTCCAAGGCTGAGATCCTCCCTGCCCTCTGTTCCCCCAAGAGTGGATCCAGTTCAGTTCTCATTTCTCTGTATAAGGAGGACTGGACATACATATTGGCTAATTTTTCTGTGACTTGGTGCTGTCTCTCAGAAAGCTCTGTATATTTGTCGGCTTTGGGATGAAAGTGGATATAGACAAGAAACAGACAATAATTTAACTGATTTTTCTGAGACACTTTTCATGAGTAACATAAAATATATACCAGGGTTTTTTTGTTTGTTTGTTTTTGTTTTTGTTTTGTTTTGTTTTGTTTTCTTTTTGAGACAGTTTCATGTACCCTAGACTGACCTCAAAGTTGCTATGAAGCCAAGGGTGACCTTAAACTTCTCTTGCTCCTCCTGTGTCTGTCTCAGGTGCTGTGGTGACAGGCAGGCACTTCACACATGGTTATGCTGTGCTAAGAACCAAACTCAAGGCTTTGTGTGAATGAGGCAAAGACTCTACCAGCTGACCTTCATCGTCAGCCCACCACAGTTTGAGCATAATAAAATTACTCCTGTGTAATTCCTTAACAGATTAGAAAAGTGTCCCTAACAGACCTGACTACTGTCATTATCCTATGATACAGCAAACTGAATGGTCTTTTCCCATCTGGATCCCAATTCTTAGCAAAGTCTTCCTTCCCTTATGGATCTATACTTTGTAACAAAAAAGTCTGGTCCCTGTTTTGTGACACATGAGAACATATATACAAATGTGCAGGAAAATGTATAAACTGCCAAGTATCTTGTTTTTAAAATGTTATAAACAAAGTCAGGCATGGTGACATATCCCTACAATAATACCTTCACTTGAGACATGAGACATAAGGAGCACACATTCAAACCTAGTCTGGCTGTATGAGCAAACTATATCTAAAACAATAACAATATGAGAAACAATAAGTACATTTTCTTTTTAACAGAAATTTCCCTTTTGACAATATCACATAAATGTTATTTTATAAATTAAATAAAAAATGCTCAGCACTAACTTACAGCAACTGCTATTAGCAAATTTTAGGACAGTTAATTAACATAAAAAGTTATATTCTAATGAGACTCATGGTTGTATTTTAATGAAATCAGTCAAAAACCTGTGACTCTAGAAGATTCACATACCATCATGGCCATCTTCCTCTGTGTCTAATATAGCCGAGAAACCTCCATTAATGATGTCCAGGAAGAAGTCTGCAGGGTTGTTGTGGGAATCATATTTGTAACCTACAAAGAAGGCAGGCCAAGAACACAAACCTGAGGACTCTCTTTCAGAGAGTGGGATGGGGAAAGGGAGACAGAATCTAAAACTTCTTCCTTTTCTTGCCCCTCCACACTAATTTATCTTTCTTATTATATATACACTCATAATATTTCAGCAATCTCTGCTTCACATCCTATTGTATACATGTATGTGTTTATGTTGGTGGTATACATACACAATACATAGACATAGAATAGACATAGTCTAGACATAGACAAAGACAACTAGACAGATACATAGACTAAACATAGGAATAGACTAGACACAGATATGGTCATAGAAATATCTAGACATGGACACAGAATAGACCTAGACTAGACATAGACATGACATGGGCATAGGCTATACATAGACACTGACATGAACTAGACATAGGCTGGACACAGACATAGATATGTGAACTCTTCCTGTGAAAGAATCATTTGAATTTGGCCTAAATTTTTATTGGACTCCATAGACTCACAAATGTTCGCACCTTTTTAAATGGCTAAGATTAATCAAAACAAAGAAAGAGTATTGTACAGCAAATATTAAAACATATATTTATAGTCAAAGAGAATCTTCCATAACTATATTCATATTTCTCTAAGATGAAACTGACAGCATGAACCATTACAAAATATGTCATCATCCAATCTGACTCTGAAAAAAACAGGTAGATGAAACACACAAGTCCACAGAAGCCAGACTTAAGCCACTCTATCCCCCAAGCATTGCCTAAACCTGAAATGCAAAGTTACTACTAAGTTAAGTATCATCTCCACAGCTCCTCAGAGTCAGACCACACCAGGAGAAAACTGAAAACCACCCTCTGTTAAGTGAGCAAGAACAGGATGATGCTGGGCTTTCCAAAGCTTTTCCAGTAACAGATAACTGGGCCTGAGGCCAGCATGTTAATTAAGAGGTCACCACAACTGGAATGCAGGACAAGAGGCTCAGGAAAAATACTGTAACACAGGCATGACACAGGACAGCAGAAAGAAAAGAGATCTGAACAACAAGCCTGTACTGCACAGCTAACAGAATCCTGTCACCAAATTAACCAAATTAAAATGGAGAAACTCACACACAGTAAGTCTGCACCAGGGTCAAGCAGCATTCCTGGAAAGCCCTGTTCTCTTTCCAGATTCCGTGAAAGAAGGAACTCTCACAGCAAAAGCCAGCCATACTGTGGGAGCCCGTATTCAGGTTCCTCATGGCTTTACCCAGCAGGTCCACAGAGAGGATGATTAGGACCTCAGGCCTGAGTGCAGATGTTTGAGATGGTCTGCACTTGGCTTGCTCCACTCCTTGGTGTCTCTATAAATACCCTGGGGCATAGACAGTCAGGGCCCATTGGAATAGGTTCCAGGCCCTCTTGAGGCTATCCTGTATTTACTATCTATCTCTGCAATAGTCTCCGCAATAAATCCTTCTATCTAATATTTCCTGCTGCTCGCACTCAAGAAAACTCTGGGGAACTGTGGGGTTGGTGGGTAAACGCCCCGCACCATACCTGTGGATGTGAAGTACTTCAATGCCTCTTGTGCAGGGCCGTGAAACATGACTTTTCCTGAGGCCACTAAGGTGAGGCTATCAAAAAATCTGAAGATGGAGTACTGAGCCTGATTAATGGAGAAGATGATTGTCCGTCCCCTCATGGACATCCTAAGTTCAAAGAGGGAAAAGTCACTGGACATAGGAATCTTGAGATTCTCGACCAAGTATTTTATTCCTAAAGTTTTACACATGACTCTCATTTCAGCTTGAATTTTCCTTAAAAACACTTCATCTCCCTTGTATTATGAACTTGATAGAGAAATCAAGCTCTAAACTTTTATTTAAAATATTAGGACTTCTTTTAGTGTGGGACTTCAGTAGTCCAGGGTTCACTGGAGTGTTACTGACAATGTAGATCCCTGGCGGTCTCCTAGACACTGAATCAGAATATCTGGGAGTCAGTGTAAAGAATCCATATCATGAACAGGCAGCCCAGGTGATGGGCATGTTCACTCAAGCCTGAGAACCCATGACAGAGCAAATATTACAACTATGATTATATGCACAATTCTCTTCAATCATTTACACTTTCTGCCTCTTCGGGAATTGGTTTTCATTGTTCTGATACTGTGATCCACATTACTAACCACTTGTTCTCCTTGTTAAACACTTCAGCAAGAACCTCATCTCAATTTTCACAATATTGGCATAAGGCACTTCTAATATAATTTTCCCCTTACTGTTGATAAGGCTTAGAAAGTTCCACAGCAGGCCAAGGGGTCACAGTGAGGGCCAAAGCTGGGATTTGATTTAATTCCATGATAGGAAAAAATAAGCTGAACTACCATTTAAGGGAGTCATATCTCCTGTTAGGAAAAACAATAACCAAAAACACTGTTTAAAACTCTTTGAAAATACATTTATAAAAGCTGGGTGTGGTGGCACATCTGGCCTGGACTGACCAGCCCAGCTACCACCCAGGCATACATCCAGGGCTTTGAGTTTGCCCAACCCAACATCTACCCCATCTGTGACCTGCTGTAGCACATGTAGGGACTGATCCTGCAGAACCATAGCTGCAGGATCTCCATGACTCAGAGTAGCAGCAGGACATCCCAGAGGAGTTTCACTGAGGGTCCTGCATTGATGGTGTACCAGAAGCCAGAGGCCTTGAACCTCACCAACAACTGGTTATACACGTAAAGCTGTTTGGACAGAAGGGTCTACTCCATGACGTGCTGCAGCTTCCAATGCCACTAATACAAATGAAGAGGAGATGGGGAGGGGGAGAGACAGAGGAGTGAAGTGTTTGTTTTTCTTTTGTTCTGTTGTTTCAGTTGTTGCTGTCTCTCTTTGTATTGTTTTGTTTAATTTTTAATTAATATTTTTATTTTCTTATTTTTCTTTATTTTTAAGTTTTTCTTTATAGGGTGCTATGAGGGTGAAGTGTGGATATGGGGGGACAGACTGGGAGTTGGATGGGATTGGGGTGCATGATGTGAAATTCCCAAAGAATCAACAAAGAACTATGATTTTTTTTAAAGCTGGGTATTGTGACCTATCTGTAATGTCCCAGCACTTGGGAGGATCAGGAGTTCAAGGCCCACCTAGGTTACATGAGACCCTGTTTTATTAAGACAAACAGAAAGAAGAAAAGAAAGAGAGTGAGTGAAAGAGTGAGGGAGAGAGAAAGAGAGGGAGGGAGGGAGGGGAGGACAGACGCAGGGAGGGAAGAAGGGAAGGAGGGAGGCAGGGAAAGAAAAAAAGGGAGTGAAAGAGCTGGGCACACCTTGACCTCATGCAGGACAACTGGTTGGTAGAGACGAGATGGGGCAGAATAATGGCATAATAGACGACTGTTTTCCCTGACAGACTATTCATAAGCCACAGAGGAAAAGCTACAATTTCATATAATATAATCAGCAACCACCAGCATGGTTAGATGACCAAGATTCAAGCCAGCCAGGCAAGATGGCTCAGTAGATATGGCACTTGAGGCCAAGTCTAAAGACCTGAGTTCCATCCCCAGAACCCACTTGGTGGAAGGAGAATACCAAGTCTATCGAGTATGCCTATGACCTGTACATGCATGTTATACGCCACCCCCCACACACACTAAATAAATAAATAAAATTTTAAAAAATTAAAATGATTGTACCACTAAGATGCACTTCCAGGAGTGTTGGAGACCAAGGAGAACACAGCATATCAGGGCCTGAGTCTGCTCCCAGAACCCTGGGAGAAACCACACTTAGGATGGCCCCATGCAATGCACTAAGACTAGCCATGGCATGAGACACAGGACAGAGAGAAGCGTTCCATACTGAAAATGAATAAGAACTTGATCTTAGAGTGTCCTGAAGCAGACAGGAGAGGGGACAGACAGGGAAGGTGTGACACCTGAGGAGTCTACAGACTAGAAAGTGACAAGGCCCCAGGTGTTGACTTCCTCACCGGGAAGGTGCAAGGGTGGATGATGTAGTTCTTGGAGGGACAGGCAGGAGTGGTTAGGGTGATGGACCGTGATGTCAGAACAAAACAAAGAACAAAGGGAAGGAAGGACAGACAGAGAGTGCAGTAAAGTTCAACAGCCAGGAGCCCAGGTCATGGGAATGGGACAGTTCTTATACGGTTCTTGGGGTTATTCAGTCAGTGTGAAACTCTTACTAATTTTTAAAATGTAAAAACCTAACCCTTACACTTTTTTCTATAACTATTTCAGCTGCAGACTTCTTTCTGGAGAGAGGGAAATACCATTTCTTTTATTTCATTCTTTCTTAGGTTGAGGACCCAGACCTTAGGAATCATTCCCTCAGCCATCACATCCAGGGCCAGTCCCTGAGATAATTCTATTTATTCCATCTTTAAAGCACCCCAGCACATACCATTTCCTAGCTAAGGAACCCCCACACCTCAGCCTCCTGCTGACATTTTTACATCTCCGTGATGCAACTACACAACCTTCTCCATGGTGCATGCTCTGCTCTAAACTCAGAAGCTTTCCCACATCCCCTGCCATGGAAACCTTAGTCCTTACAATGGCCCAGGTGGTCCAGGTAATCTACATCCATCCCAACCAATGCCCCTCATTTCAACTGTGAATGTGGAGGGCTGAATTGTGTCCTTCTAAAGACTTATTTGTTGAAGACTTCACATCTAAGAACTTAGAATGTAGTTATAATTGGGGATAAATTCTTTTTTAAAAGGTAATTAAGTTTAAATGAGAATACTAGTGTTTCAGGATCCATTATTATGTGCTATTGCAGGCTGAAAGATTATGCAGTGAGATCTCAGCTGTTATTTAGAACATCAACCTAGTAGAAACATGAATATTTTGATGGAGGATTAAACCAACTCTCAAGGCATATTGGAATTACTGCCTTTTGAATGAATTGGCTGCTTTCTTACTGCAGATTTCTTGGGTGAAGCCATAGCTCCTTCCCTTCTATTACAACTTAAGATTTCTTCCCACAGCTTAGCAGTGTAGTGATCACTTATTGGGCACAATTTCCCCTATGCACTGGTATATTGGATGACTTCCTCCAGCAATGTGTGAAAGTAAGTCATACATACAGTCAAACCTTTGTTCCATTTCCCAATATAAACTTAGAAGTCTGCTTTCCTGCAATTATCTTTATTGGCAGACAGTTGGTCAGTGTTAGTATCCAGGGAAAAGGATCTCATCTGAGACATTCACAGATGCCCAAGGACATAGAATTACAACATGTCTGAATTTGTTGATTCACAGCCCTTAGATAGTTGGCAACAAGCATGCTCTGATCTTACCCCACCAGTAGATAGGAAAGCACTGCCTTGAGCTCACCCTGCACTAATCTTAAATAAGTTCTTAACTCCTTACACTTACTTTCACCTCGGTTTATTGATTAGCTTATTATCGAGCCACACTTAGGAATGTAGTAATACACTCGAATTTCCCTCTTCCCTTCCTAGACTTCCCTATTGATTTAAGACCTCTCTCCCTTTCATTTGAGCCCGTTCCCTTTAAGAGTTCACTGAGGTTTTTTACGAGTCACTTCCACCTGAGTCATAAAGAAAGCCTGACAGTCACTGCCTGGTACATTTCTCATTGGCCTTTAAGACCCTGAAAGAATCAAGCCTTGTGACCTTACTTTTGCAGATTGTATGTGTATTTAAACTGGAGACTTTGGCAAACAGAGAGAACAGAGAACAAGAAAGAAACTTGCCTAGAAAGAGTACAGTGGGAACTGATTCATTCCTTCACCCTGAGATCATTAGAAATTCCTCACTTGTTGTAGCAACTTTTTTGGACCCTGAAAGAGGCCTTTAGGGCTGGCACCTATAGGTCCTCAGCTGGTGTGTCCTAATGTAACTGGTGTCCGTTTAAGATCAGGGTATAGGGGCATAAAGAGGAAGGAGACACCATCCACAACTCAGTGAGACAGGCCTCAGCAGACACATTAAACATGCTTTGCCTCAGAACAAATGCATTTCCCCTCTGTACAGCACTCTGTTCAGATCTCACCCACTCACACAGCTCACTTGTCACATGCTTGAGGGTTATGGGGACACTTATTTAAAGCAGTGCTCCACCTTCTCCACAGCCATCTTTCCCTATGCTCTTGTCTCATTGTTCTTGATGTGTGTTCCTTGTTAACTGAAGTTTCCCTCTAATAAACATGGAAGAAATTCTATGGCTTACTTCTGAATCTCCTGCACCAAAAATACACACAAGTGACTGGGTGTTAAGTGAATAAAACTTAATGTTCCTTCATCACTCACCTTCTCAGGACCGAGATGACATCTATTGTAGTGCTCAAGTCTAAGCCAGTGGTGGGATCATCCAAGAACAGAATGGGATGCTTGGTGACCAGCTCCATTGCTATACTGGTCCTTTTCCTGAGCTCCTTAGATCTAGGCTAGAGCACCAACGACCATCATTATCAAGAAGAACAACCACAGTCATTGTCATTTGGTGAACTACACTGTTCCAGAAATAAAAGATTTTGCTATGTCTTTATCCTGAAGAGCAGAGTATGGGCACCTGGGAGAAGAAGGACATCTCTCTTTTCCAAGTGAATAGAAAGAGGCTCAGGTCAGACTTGACATGAAGCCCATGCTAATGACAGTTACTGTTTGTTCTTTATCAAGTCCCATGTTCTAGGGAAATGAGTTATTATACTCTAAGACTAGCAAAATGTAATCTCTGTCAAGGAGTTAAGGAAGACATGACAGGAGAAGACTAAGTATCTCTAGTAATTTAGTTTAAATTTAACACACTCCCAACACACACATATACACAGAGACACACACAGATACAAATACAACTAACACACACAAACACACACATACACACACACACACACACACACACACAAGCACATACATGCACACATACCATTTTTGAAAGCTATCATTAAAAAACTATATTAAAATTCTTATAACCTATTATATTTCATAACTTTTAAGAAGTTAATAAATATCTTTATATGTTGTCCCTTAAAAAAGTAAGGAACTTAGAGAAATGACTAATTATTGTTAAAAACAAAACTAAAGAAAATAGCTATTGTAAACATAAAACCATGTAAATAAACAGAGCCAAAGCACACAAAATCCCCTCACTCAGGAAAAAATAAAGTGTGGTAAATACTAGCTTGTCTACTATTCTTCACAATAAGACACACATCTCATCAACGACTGTGGAGAAGTATCATGGGAATCAACAGTCAGTACCTTCCTGTTCCTCACTGCCTGGAAGGAGGGGCCCCCACAAGAGCTGGTCCATGAGAATCATATTCTGGGGAGCACATTTCCATCCATACCACCAAATGCCTGATCAGCAGACATCTATATATAATCTTATCAATGAGTCCATGTCATTGTGAGAGGGAGGACGGTTTGGATGACACAAGAAGAGGGAAATAACCCTAACGTTGCAAAAACTCTAGGCATATAATAAATTAAATGCCTGATCAGGTTCTATAAACAATGTAATCATAAAATTTGGGGATTACAAATGGTTATAGACCTGACAGGCTGAGGATATCAAGATTAATTTCATTTTGATAATTAAAAATGGAATTATTAAGATGAACTAATGTCCTTATTTTTCATGGATAAAGAATAAGTATAAAGGGAAGAAATACTACACAATATTCTTTTTCATATGTCAGTAAGAAACAAACAATCTATTTCAATAGTCAGCTGTGAAGTTCACCACTCATCTATTTATTACCTTTCCTGGTCCTGCACAAGTCTCAAAAGGAGGCATCACTGGTCTACTCACTGCTACACTTGCCCAAGGTTGTGTCTATAAAACCTTACACAGGGTCTGGGAATAAATATTAACAGAAGATAAGGAAATGGGGAGTGAGGGCAAAGTGTACCCTAGTTTTATGGCCAGTTGCTAAGATAAAAGGTAAACAAGGAGCAAAAGGTTTTATTTCAACATACAGTTCAAAGTACAATCAACGATTGCAGGGAAGTCCAGGCAGGAAGCTGATGCAGCTGGTTACATCCAGTCAAGAGAACAGAGAGGATGAATGCATGCAAGCCTGTCAGTGTTCAACCCACTTTCCCCATTCTCATGACATCTGGGACCAAAACCCAAAGAATGGTGCTGCCTGAGTGGGCTGGGTCTTTCCACATTGCTTAACTCAATCAAGACAGTCACCTCAGAAATGCCCACAAGACAACTGACTACAATTCCTCATTGAGACTCTCTTCTAGATGATTCCAGGTGGATCCAGACTGTGTCAAGGTGACAGTTGACACTAGCCACCACAGACAGGATGGGATAAAAACACAGAAAGGCTACAGAAAATAACAAGCACTGAACAAGTCAGAAGTAAATGCTAAAGAGACCAGGTACAACCCTGGAGGAAATAAATGCAGAGTGAAACACAGAGCCAGAGTCCTCAATCCCACGCCATATGTCAGTCCAGAAAACATTCTGAAACAGCAAAGGGCCAAGTCCTCAGGGAAGAGACAATAAACAGAAGAATACACTTGTCAGATTCTCCATGAGTCAAGAGTTTAAGTCTGAGGAAGAGGAGGCTCATGTGAGGAAACTTGGAAATGGCCATGTGAGGAGCACTTTTCCCTTCTGGATCACACTCCATTCCCAGGTTTAACCATTGTAAGAAGGCTTCCCAGCTCAATCTCCACTTTACATCATGTAACCAGTCACTTACTCATTAATACAGAGAGCAGCCACCTGGACCACACACATTAGAGGAAACTGATAATGGAGGGTCATATAATCCACACAGGGATCTCTCTCTGTCTCTGTCTCTGTCTCTCTCTTGCTCTCTGAATCTCTCTCTCTCTCTCTCTCTCTCTCTCTCTCTCTCTCTCTCTCTCTCTCTCTGAGTTTTCCAAGATGTCTCTTCACATTACCTGGACATTTGCCACTTTATCCAGATGCAGAAGTTCAAGGACTTCATCAATTCGCCTTCTTCTTTCATCTCTTGTTACAGTCATTGGGAGTCGAAGAGCCGCTGAGAACTCTATATTGTCTCTCACAGTCACCGTGTGCTTCACCATGTCACTCTTAAGGTTAAATGGAATTTTAAATTTAATCATAAAGAGTTATCAGTAAGACCATCACTCTAATATGTATAACCTAGTCACATATACAGCATATCCAATCTAATGGTGTACTTAAAATATTCTTTCAATTTTACTAATTTCAGGTACAGAGCCTGATGCAATCATTTTCACCTTCCTCCCATTTGCCTTTCAAGTAGAGCACAAGGATTTTGATGACTGCTACCTGTGGTTGATATCTGGGGGTCAGAGAACAGAATAGCCACTAGATTAGACATAGAGGCCAGACAGTGTTGGCACACATGCCTTTAATCCTATCACTCAGGAGGCAGAGATCCATCTGGATCTCTGTGAGTTCAAGGCCACACTGGGAACAGAGCCAGGCATGGTGGCACACACTTTTAATCTAAGAGTTTGAGATCTCATGTCTTTGCTTGGGAAGGACACATGCGTTTAAATCCAGGAAGTGATGGCAGGAAGCAGAAAGGTACAGAAGGCACGAGGACCAGGAACTAGAAGCTTTTAAGTAGCAGTTCAACTGAGACTCTCAGGGGTGAAGACTCAGAGGCTTTCAGTCTGAGGATTCCTGGAAACAGGATCGGCTGAGGAGTTGGTGAAGTGAGGCTGGCTGTGGATTGTTCTGCTTCTCTGATCTGTCAGTTTTTATCCCAATATCTGGCTCTGGGTTATTATTATTTATTATTATTATTATTATTATTATTATTATTATTATTATTAAAGACCTTGTAAGATTCGTGTTACAACTACCTGCAATTATGGCAAAATCAGACAACATTAGTCCTTTGTAGAATTAAATTACAGCTGAAATTATGAATACTATGTTGCAGATGTCATATGCCAATGCCTCTCCATCTTCTTATTTAATATTGCCAGCTTCAGGATAATGAGTCATCAGAAAAGCTGGTGTACAGAAAATTGGGCCTATAAATGTGTCATATAATTACTTGGAAACACACATATCTACAAGCTGAGCATCTAACCGTAGAGAAGCAGGGGAAATATAAAATTACAAACCCACCAACACTTACCTGTGGTACATAACCAGAAGTACATTTGAAATTAGCAGGTCGAGGTTTCCCATTTATCAAAATATCTCCTGATAATCCATGTGGAACTTTCCTTGCAGCTAAGACATCTAATAACCTACAAAGTATATTATGTTTTGTAGTTTATTTTCTTCCTTCAGTAAAAACCTTTTGGCTACTCAGAATAAAAAATTCTGCATTAAAAGTAAAACAGCGAATTAAGCAGTGAACAAGTCGAAAGAAGTTTTACTGAGATCACACACACACACACACATTCCTTTCTGTTCAATATATGCTCTAATATAGGCCAGAATTATGAATGCAAGAATGATTCACATGACTGCCCCCCTCCCTGACCTTGGGGACTCAAAGAGTTAATGTGATGCTGCATTTTGAGAATTAGTCCTGGTAATGATTCCTTGTCCCCAGAAAACTTCTGCTTTATCTTCCCAATTTTAATATTATCTCTTTCATATTAAATAATAATATGACCCAACACCATATATCAATCACTCTATCATTTCCTATCAGTAAAGTGGATCTAGTTAGACTTTCTGCTCTTGGTAGAAAATTAGAATGCATCCCCTGCACATTATCCACAGCACATGGGTCCAGACTCATACATATATACTCACAGGTATACTCACACAATACTTACAGACTCACACACATACAATCACACAATACATAAATAACCCCTGTGGAAGTGATTTTACAGCACAGAAACTGGATATTAAGGGCTCACATGTGCTTTCCGTTATACTCACCAAGATCTGCTCCCATCTTCAGGTCCCATGATGGCATTGAGGCCAGGTCTCATGATGCCACTGTAAGCACAAAGTCATACTGGTTGATTTTCTATTTTAAAGAAGTTTTATTTACTTAGGGTCTACAGTGAACATGCTGTTGAAGTTGGATGAAATTTTATACAGAATATAAGTACAAATTCATAAGATTGAAATATTAATAGAAACCTATTATTTACAAAAGATGTCAAATGCTAGTGGGGACTCATCAGATAAATGCCTCATATCACAATACCTCTTTGTTTACTATTTAAGGACTTGTTTTTTTTTTGTTTTTTTTTTGAAGCACAGTGCACCTAAGTTCAGTGTTCCTTGAAGCAATTAGCAGGTTCTCAGGAAGACTTCATTACACATATGGGATTTATGTGTCAGATATATAACAGTTTTTTGCTAATGTTTGATGATCAGTATCTTCATATAGCCCTGCTTGCTGCCTCCTAAAGCTTGTCACAAAAAACCAGTGATCCATGGGATATCAGTAGCAGTGTCATTATTATTTAAATAGGATCAAACTAAAATCAATGCCTCTTAAGAGGAAATCCAAGATTAGAAAGAAGCACTCCAGAAGACAGGAGAGTTTTGCCAAGTTTAACACTCAAAACAAATTATACAAAACAAAACACATTTTAATCAAAATAGAAAAGCTAACTACATACCCACAAAATGATGATTTCCTTCCTTGATAAAGAGATTAGCATATGCTCAGTTTAGAATTGGGACACATCCTTCAGGTAGAGAACATTCTTTATTGATGTATAGGTACAGCACAAACACAAATTATGAAAAAAAAACTGATTGATTCAGAGTAGTGAGTATCCAGATTGAAAAAGGCATATTCTTATAGAAAACTTAGCTATGTTCCCATTTGTTATTTCATATCCAGACAGTGTGTCAATCCTTTGCCCTGCCCATTCCCCTCTTAGTAAGAAAATGATGGAAGTTCTGGTGGAGGAGCAGAAATGACCAGTGCCCAACAACAGAGGCCATGGTTGGGGTTGGGAGGAAGAATCTAAACAGACTGAGTGGGGAAATCTTGGTGTGTGTGCTCTGTCCTCAGAATTTGGTCAGAAGCAAGCCTTCTCTGTGGAACAATATGTAGAATGTTGGTTTTAGTTCTTTTTAGCTCTTAATGAGTTTTGAGCAAATGTAGGAGGACCGGGACTTTCTGCTGTTGGGACTTCCTCATTGCTTCCATCTCATCACTTGTAACTGACCCAGACAGCCTGTTAGAAACTCTCAGTTCAGTTATGAGAGTGCATTGCATACAGACACGTATACAGTTCTTTTATATATTCAAATTTCTAGGTATTAAATCTTCAATATTTCCTCCTCATACTTTGATTTTAATAGTGTGTCTTTGATATTATGTTTTAATTCCTAATTTTATTGAATTAAAATAATTTCTCAGGGTTTTTTGGGCATAATATGTCTAAGGGGTTGTCCAACTTGTTTGTGTTTTCAAAGAACCAACTTTTGGTGCCATTAATCCAATACATTGTTCTTTTAGTCTCCATCTCATTAATTTCACTGTCATTGTGAACCTATCTGCATATGACAAGGTGAGGCTGGGGGATGGTTCATTGGATGAATCACTTGCTGTGTGAGGGGAGGACCTAAGTTAAACATCCAGAATTCACATGACCTTGGGTGCAGAAGTGGGCACCTGTAACTCCATGCTCTATGGAGAGATGGAGACAGAGGCAGGAGAATCCCAGGACTCTTGCAGGCTGCTAGTCTGGCATACCCAGCAGTGAACAGTGAGAGACTCTGTCTGCAACATGGTAGAAGGTGAAGACCAGTGCTCAAGGTTGTCCTGTGATGGCCTTGTGCCATGGGTGTGTCATAGCATTCACACATCTGCACATGTGAACACATACTCACACATAAAGAGATATATACACTGAACACACACAAACACATACACACACAGCTTATTGATGATGGACAATTTGTTGAAAAAGTTGTTCAAAGTTGTGGTCTCTTTAGTTCATGCACATACTTGATATTTGACAGTCTTTCTATCACAAATGTTTTTTTACGAAATGGAAATCCACTCTGCACCGTCTCTCGATAGCTGATGTTATGAAAACTCAACACAGCCTCTCCAGTCAATGTGTCTGGGTCACCGGTGTCCATTCCAGGAAGGTCACTGGGATTTCTTTCTATCATTGGGATTGTAACAGGGTCATTATTGGAAGACATCTCCAGAGGTTCTTCCTTTCTGTAGAAGGAACAGCAATAGTGAGTTGATGGTACATACACACATCCTTATTACACAATAGAGCACACTTCAGGATTGTTCTAAATTGTGCAGTAATAGGCAGATTCCTTCCTGATGAATGGTCCAGAGGGCTGTGATTACCTAAGGACCCAAGGAGAAGCAGACAGAACTGAGTACATAGACTCCCCTTAGACACCAAATTCCTAATAAACAAATGAGCCCTAATGAGTATAGCATAAATGTGATTCATAATTCATAACATAAGAAGGGGACAGATGAGGGGGCAGATTTGTCTTACTTCAAAAGCACACTGTGATACAATATAAGTTCAGAGGCAGATACATGACCATCATTACCACATGTCCTGTGTGTGCATGTGTGTGTGTGTGTGTGTGTGTGTATGTGTGTGTGCATGTGTGTGTCTGATTATGGGGTATAACATAATAATAAGTTGGCCTTGCATGCGATCAGGAGAAATTTCTGATATTTCCAGACTCAGACTGTACCTCTGGTCATCAGGCATCTTCAGATGCCAAGAAGATGAACTGCTGACAATGACATCATCATTGCTGGAATGGGAATGTTGAAATTCCATCAAGACTTAGATTTTAAAATGATAATGATTAGGGACACCAAATCAGTAGCTATGCAACTTAGGACTTTTTAGGAAAAACAATATAAATGGAATTTAAATGTCCATTTCACAAATTATTAATGTCTGCTTTAAAGTAAGACCTTTACTGAACTGAGCTTGTAAAACAGTTTAAAATACCATCTTCAACACAGATAGTTTTTCCTTTCTAAGAGCTGACATCTTGGCAGGTGAGCTCCTGCCTCTGAGGGACCAGCTGGGCTGGGGGACAGCAGCACTGGAGCCAGCCCAGCCCCCTCCTGCCTTCCCTCCTGCCATGAGCACATAAAACCTCAAAAGTACAGGGCAACTCCAGGAAAGGCAGGAAAACAAAACCTGCTAAACACATCTGCCAGAAGCCCTGTTACTCCTGGGAAAACCATTAGCAATCTGTCACCAGGCAAACCTGGATCCTCAGAACAATGGCATGTTCTAAACCCTGTGCCCTGAGGTCCAGAGGGCTGAGGCTTTGGGAATTCAGACAAACCAAACTATGGGGCCAAGCCTCTGACACATCAGTGTGCTCTACTCAGACATTGCTGGAAGAATGTTAAAACCCTCCTGGTCAAAAGAATGTATCCAAACTTTCAATTGCAAATTTCTAGCATGCCAGTAAACATGATCAAATATTCCTAAAGTGAGAACATAGAAAGAGGTTCACAAGTAATCCAGACTGCGATTAGCAATCATTAATAATAGGGTAATTGATTGCTACATTCAAAGACAGAAAGAAAGCAATTACAGATTTCCTATCACAAGACACAAAACCTATTTTAAAAACCATCATAATTAAGATTTCAGAAATGCATTTAGCAACCACTTAAACACTGATAGATTAAGAAGGAGAACTGGAGAAATACATGACTGATATTGAAATGAAATCCATCCTGAATGAGAATTACCACATGAAAAAAGAAGCTCCAAGTTAAAAAGACAGAGAGCTACATGATAGTGTAAGAAGTCTGCAGGACTTGACAACAGGGTCTGAAGTACCTGAACAAGATCGCCTGTGAGGGGGAACCTGCAGAAGACAACTAGCACCTAGAGAATCAATGGCCTGGCCCTGAGAGGACAGGTCAGTGCATGTTCAGCATGTGTGAGGCCAGGGTAGCAACTCCAAGGTCAAGCAGGCTGCCCTGGTGATAGCAGACTGTTAGGAGGAACCCATCATTCTCTGGAGCCTTAAATCCAGGTTGGGTATTCCACCTGACACTGTCTCCTCCTGCATGGCAGAGCAGTACTGGGATAAACTCATTGAATCAATCACCTTCTGTTGCTGGATTATAAGCCTCCCTTGGGGGAGGGGGTGAGAAAGTGTGTTGTCAATGGCACAGACACCAGGTCAGTTGAAGGCAAATAATGAACTCTTATTCACTAAAGGGGAAGGCCTTGTATACCCTCCTCCCAGCACCCAGTCTGTGTGGTCATCCCTTATTGGCTGGGCATGATCAGGAACTCTGACAGCAACTGTTGCTAGGTCCTCTGGCAGACTCCAGGTTGGCTCATAAGGAGTACATTATGTGGTTACCTTGGCAACTGGTTTGAGCCAATTTCCTTGACCCTATGGGCCTGTGCTGTTACAATTGTTGATGGGGATGCCATGTGAAAAACATGCATGGATACACTCATGTCATCCACATGTCAGAATTACTGAAGAACAATGCATTCACAAGCTGCATCAACTTTCTTGCTTTTCATTTCTCAACTACCTTCACTTTTTCTGAGGCTTTGCCTTTTGGCAAGTGTAAACTGGTTCCTTCTAATCCTAATGACCAGTATTTCCCCTCAGATCACAGAATGCATTGAAAACAATGATATACAGTATCACCAAGAAAGGTGCAAGGTTAAAGCAGAGTTGTGGAAGGAAAAACAGAGTTAATACAGCAGCAGAGAAAGCTATTCTGGAACAGGGTGGCCAATAAATACTCAGTTGGTTCAAGGCACAGTGTCAGTTCAAGATCCAGAGAGGGCTCAAGGGGCAGATTGCTAAAGCACAGCTGACTCCAGGCACAAGGGTCTGAACAAATGGAAGCTCAAGTGAGCCACTTCACTTATGTGGTCATGGAGAGCAGAAGTCCTGGGGTCAGATTTGAGAGTCTGTTGCCTTGTGTCTAGTGATGCACACATCAGGTGGTCTGATGATGACTCAGTGGGTGTGATCCAAGTGAGGGCATGACAGCGATCATTGCTCTGGTGTTCTGGACAACACACAAGCTTTATTTCTTGGTCAATGTCTTCAAATATCATGGGTCTAGATGTTCCTGGCTTAATATGTTTATAGGTAGGGATAATTTATTTGTATTAATAAGTTATTTATCAATCTATGTCTTACTATCTGTGCTGGATACTTGTACACACAAGGTACAGAGTCATTTTGCTTCAGCATTTGTTTTCAAAATGAAGCAAACCACTGTAGTATAAAATGGAGTCACCCAGGGTAAGACACACTCTGAAAACTACTGTCCTATATAATACAAAGGAACACAGATGGGCACAGCCCAAGTTCTACACACTCTGTCTCTCACAATGCTAGAACCAGGAGCTTCTGTTCTCTGAGTTTGAGCTGTGGTGGGGATCCAAAACCATCAAGCACATGTCATGGTGCCCTGGGATGTACTGGGTGGTGGGCAGCCATAAGGGACAGTAGTGCAGGTGGGAGTGACTGACGGACACACTCCTAGCTTAGGCTGTGGAGGCATGAGGACAGGCAGCCCTGACTCCTGTACCGGAAATGACACGGTTCCTGTGGATGACTGCTGAGCCTGAGAGTTCTGAGAAAATGGCTGAAAGATTCTTTAGTTTCTGAAACTGTCTCATGCTGTGGATGATTGATTGATAAATAAAACACTGATTGGCCAGTAGCCAGGCAGGAAGTATAGGTGGGACTAGCAGAGAGAATTCTGGAAACAGGAATGCTGGAGCAGAGAAACGCTGCCAGCTGCCGCCATGACAAGCAAGATGTAAGGTACCGGTAAGCCAAAGCCACATGGCAACTTATAGACTAATAGAAATGGGTTAATTTAAGATATAAGAACTAGATAACAAGAAGCCTGTCACAGCCATACAGTTTGTAAGCAATATAAGTCTCTGTGTGTTTGTTTACTTGGTTGGGTCTGAGCAGCTGTGGGACGGGCAGGTGACGTGGGCCAGGCAGGACTGGAGAAAACTCTAGCTACAATCTCATGCTGTAATTTGTGTGCAGCAGACAGGGACTGAGAACTCAGAACCCCAGTGAAAGGATTACTCAATTTCCACAGATTCTTCCTTATAGCATGGTGGTTTGCTGCTGGATAGGATCTGAAAATGCTTAGGCACACAGCTCAGCTCCCAGGACTTCTCTCCATTGCAGAACTCCATGCTCTGTTTTCATGCCCACTTCCCCCAAAGCACCTGGGAGACAAGGCTTTGTTTAGACAAACCCACAAACAGAAGTGTCTACCTGGACTACAGGCCACATGACCTCTGGGACTAGCAGTGGCAAAGAATATACAAAGAAGGTCTTTAGCGTGAATGATGCTCTGGTGCTATCTTTTTTTTAATCTCTTGCTTTTTTCTTTTATTCTCCTTTTCTTTTTTTCTAATCTTACTTTCTAAACCTCTTTGTTGTTGTTGTTTTATTTGAGACGGAATTTCTCTTTGTAGCACTGGCTGTCCTGGAACTCACTTTGTAGACTGAAAGGACCAAGAAGATGCCATAATAGGCTGCTCAGTCTTCTCTCAGAGATCAGGCCTCAAGTTCAGTTTCCTGAGACTTGAGCAAGTAGTTTCTGGGAGGGCCGTGAACAAAAGACATAGTCCTTGCACTAGCTCCCTTTCTGCACGTACTCTGACTGCTCAAAGTTCAGCTAGTTGTTTACTGTCTGGGACCGCTCACCAACTTAGAGCTACATGCAAGAGTTAATGTGAACATGGTAGGCCAGCCAGCCCCCATGGCAGCTCAAGGACAAAGCCTGGGACTTGTCCCGAACAGCCCCCAAAATGATAATTGTAAACCCCAACCAGTAAATTCAAAGGTTACATACCCTCACCTAATTAAAAGAGAACAGAGATAAAAATAAACCAATCCGAGTTGCACCCGTGCCAAACCCCCAACCTCCCCAAATGGCCAGAAGGGCTTGTGGTTTTTGCCTTTAAAAAGCTAGCCTCACAAAGAAAGAGCAACTCCTCCCTGCCTCACTGTGTTGGGTGTAGGAACGAGTTCCCTGCCTAGGCTTGTATCTACAGAATAAACCTTGCTGTTGCATTCTGGACATCCTCAGTCTTCGGTGATCTCTTTGAGGTTGCAATCTGGGCATAACATAGACCAGGCTGGCCTTGAACTTGGAGATCCACCTGCCTCTGCCTCCCAAGTGCTGGGATTAAAGGCGTGCGCCACCGCCGCCGCCGCCGCCGCCGCCACCACCACCCAGCTAGAATAACATTTTTATTAGAATAGAAGCCTGAAATAGAGACTAAAGATATAGAAAAACCCGTTCATTGAAGCAATATCATAAAATGTCCTGTATCTACTGAAAGATTAAGACGTCCATGTTCAGAGGTAATTTAGACCACTAATAGATATGATGAGTAAATATTCGTGTCATATCACATTCATGGTAAAATGCAGAGAGTGCAGAGCAAGGAAAGAATGCTGGAAGCCACTAAGTGAAGAGCCATGTTACCAGCAACATACCTGATTGGCAAACCAGTCAGAACAACAGCACATTCCTTGACAGAAATGCTAAAGGTCAGAGCATGGACCTATGTATTCTGAGCACTCAAAGAAAAGAACTGACAACCAGTGTGACTACAGCAAATCTGTCCTTTGTAAAGACCTTCAGGATGAACATAACTAAAGCAATGCTGACCACTGAGGCTGCCGTGAGGAAGACACTCACAGGAAAATAAAATCACAAAGGAAGAAGACAGAAAGCTACAATCCCAAGAGCTCAGGAGAAAATAACTCCTGCAGTTCTCAAGGATCAACAGTGCTGACTCAGTAAGTGTGCTGGTTAGCTTTTTGTCAACTTGACCCAAGCTGGAGTCATCTGGGAGGAAGAATCCTCAGCTGAGGAATTGCCTCCATGGGATTGGCAAGTCTGTGGTGCATTTTCTTGATTGATGATTGATGTGGGAGGGTCTAGACTATCTTGGGGTCCTGGGGTGCTTAAGAAAACAGGCTGAGCAACCTGTAAGGAGCAACTAGTAAGCCGTGTGTCTCCGTGTGTCTCCAGTGTCTCTGATTCAGTTCCTGCCTGAGTTCCCACCTAGCTTCTTGCAGTGGTGACTGTGATGTGGAAGTTTATGTCAAATAAACCTTTTCCTGCCCCAGTAGCTTTTGGTCATAATGGTTTATCACTGCAATAGAAAGCAAACTGCCAGTGAGCCAGCAAACTTCTAAGATGAGAGACAAAGCAAAGAACACACAGCAATTGAAGACAAAACAGAAAACCAGGTGAAGAGAAGCCCAACAAATTATAGGATTTCATTCACTACAAACATTTTAACAATAACCTAACTAAAAATGGTCTCAATTCTGGAGTAAAAGATGCACCTGGCAGGCTGAATTGAAAAGCAGAAAGCAATAACCAACTGTTTATTGCAGCAGGAAACTCAACCAGCTGGCAACGTATGTGGAGACTGAAAGTGCAAGGATGGAAAGTTGTATTTTAAGCAAACAGACTCCAAAAGCTATGCCCCTACCTGACAAAGCAGATATCCAGCCAAAGTCAGAAAAAATAAAGATAACTACATATTAATAATTGGAGCACTCATTCACAAACTTTTAACAAATCCAAAAGGTAATTTCTTGTATTTTATCAGATCATAATGGAATTGGAATAAAATTCAACTGCAAGAGAAACAACAGAAACACATGGTGATTGAACAGTATGTGTTCTATGAAAACATGATTCAGCATATGTAAATTAATAAAGAAATTCAGCACATAACATGATCAAGGATAAGAATGATATGGAAGAAGTCTACAATAAAATAAATCCATTCTTGATTACAGCCTTGAACAAGCCAGGAAGAGAAAGCTCACACCTGCACACAATACAGTGTACTGTGATACTCCCACCAACAGCATTATACTGTACAGAGAATAACTCAAATTACTTCCTTTAAATATAGGTTAGAGCTCAGGGCGACCATTCCCTCAACTACCATTTAATACCGAGCTTGGACCCTCAGAGAAATAAGACGAGAGAAGAAAAAGAGAGATACAATCAGGAAAGGAAGAAGTCAAATTACCCTCTGAGTGGATGAAATGATTCTATGTTTCAAATCCCACAGGGCTGACAGAGCACTTGCCAGGCATATGGAAGGCTCTGGATTTGATCCTCTGAACTACATACCAAGAAAAAAGCTCTGAAAACCATCCAGGATCTAGCAAGATGTCTCTGCAGGTAAACAGGCCGTCTACACAAGACTGGAGATCTGAGTTCAACAGTGGCATGCCTTTGGAATCCCAACACAGGGGAATCACCTGGAAGCTGAAGGGCCAGCTAACCAGGAGGACCCAGCATGGAAGCAAGTACAGGGGAGATCGCCTCACAAGTTGGAAGAACTGACTTTCAAAAGTTATCCTGTGATCTCCACACACAGTGTAACACACACACACACACACACACACACACACACTGAAAAGACCAAGAGAAGCTGTGGTAAAGCATCTCTGGATTTAATAAGCAGGGTATGTTATGGAAATAAGCTTGCACACCTCTGAATATACCCATAGCCACAGAATTCCTCACTGTAAGTCGATGAGGTGCATGATGCTAATTATACTATAAGAAAGCCATTCCTGCTCACCCACACTCACTGCTGTCAGGTGCAGGGGAAGAAGAGCCTCTCAGGCTGCTGCTCAGCTTGTCCTCAGCCTCTGCCTGAATCAGGAACTTCAGGGATGGAAGGTGGGCCTGGGCGGTGCCTGAAGAGAGAAGTGGAGGTCGCGCCACCTGGTGGTTAATCAGGATTCTTGTGCTCCATGTTGAGAGGCCTGGATCAGGCAAGAACAGGAGAGCTGGGCAGTCTGCACTGAGCCCTGGGTCAGGTCCACATCAGTGCTGGATGCTGGGGAGCCAGCCCCCAGGAAGAGAAAAAAGGAAAGCAAGGGCGTCTGTCTGTCTGTCTCTCTGTTTTTCTCTGTCTCTCTCTGTCTCTGTCTCTGTCTCTCTCTCTCTCTCTCTCTCTCTCTCTCTCTCTCTCTCTCTCTCTCTCTCTCTCTCCATCCTTCCCTTCCTCTTTTCCTTCCTCCCTCTGTCCCTTCTTCCCTCTCTCTTTCTCAGTCTCTCTCTCTCTTACTCTCTCTTTCTTCCTGTCTTTCTTAATAGATTGGCAGTGGGGATAATAAACAGGAGGAGAATATCTGCTTAACACAGAGAGGGGCAAGCACGGGGTCAGGACAGCCCAGGATATGGCCTGTTAAGTGCCCAGGTTGTTAATATAAATTGACTTATTGTTTTATTTTATATCTCAAGAGACCAGTGGAGAAATAATTCACTGTTCACGATTGTAATCCCTATAACCAAGAGACTGAGGCAGGAGGATTGGGGTTTTGGTGACTGAGCTAAATCTCAAACTCTATCCCTAAAGAACAAGAAGAGGAGAGGGCACTCAGTGTAGACTGAACCTGCAGTCAGATGGTGCAGTGTGTGCAGTACAGGACACTTCACAGACCACAAAGGTCAATGTTGAAAACAAGTCAGTTTCATCCTCTAATAGTCTCTGTAACATTCCAGCGTGAATGCGGGAGGGTCACAGGAGCCCTCCCCTCCAGCTGAGGAGCTATGGACAGTTGATGACTGCCAGGAGAGGGAAAGTCGCTTTTCTTCGGGAGTGTGGTCCTTGGTGTGCTGACTATCCAGGGGATGATTCTACTCCATGTGTACATGGGCAGCACTGACTGGACTCGGTGGTCATTGAAGAAGGGGAGGGGGAAGGAGGGAGGAAAGGAGGAAGAAGTTGTTGGGAGGAATTCTGTTATAAGATAGCAGTGGAGGGCCGGGTGGTGGTGGCGCACGCCTTTAATCCCAGCACTTGGGAGGCAGAGCCAGGCGGATCTCTGTGAGTTCGAGGCCAGCCTGGGCTACCAAGTGAGTTCCAGGGAGGCGCAAAGCTACACAGAGAAACCCTGTCTCGAAAAACCAAAAAAAAAAAGATAGCAGTGGAGGGTGAGTGAGGCTGAGTATAATTAAAATACGTCCTATGTATGAAGTTCTCAAAATTCTCAAAGAATACAAATTATCAAAGTTTTGATAAGGTTAAATTTTATCAGAGTATAAATACACACAGAAAAAGTGCAAGCTGGGCAGTGGCCCGACTCTGTAAGCATGAGGACCTGAGTTCAGATCCCAGCACCAGGTGAAAAGCCTGGTAGTGGGAGGGGGAGCCAGGGGCATCATTGAGGCTTGCTGACCAGCCGTTCTGACTGAATCAGAAATCCCTGGTTCATTCCTCAGGTTCAGGGCGAGAGTGAGGATAACACTATTTTTGACCTCCACAGGGATGCACACCCACATACAACCACACATGCACATACAAACAACATTATAGAAAATCTGACTAGACAGCTTGATGTAATTTACAATGTGATGTATTTGTATTTGTGAAACTCAGATTTTTTTTATAGAACATTTCGAGTACTTCAGAAGGAGGAACAGGAGCACACACCTATAATCTCAGGACTCAGCCTGAGGCCCAAGGTTTGCAAGTTGAAGGACAGCCTGTGCTACATAGAGGGTGCTGGCCAGCCTGGGCTACAAAGTGAAACTGCTTCTACCCTCTGCATTGAAAATAAAAGAGCAGAAAGAGAAGAGGGAGGAATGGAGAAGGACAGAGGTGGGGGAGAGGGGGAAGGGGAGAGAGCAGCAGTGAGACACACAGGAAAGACAGAGGACTACAGGGCTTCCCTCAAGCTCCATCATGGCCGCCCTTTCCAAAGGTCACCATGTTCTTCCTTCTGTGCGTTTGTTGTCTACTTCTAGGTAGTTTTTACTTCTATTGTGCAGTAGTGCTGGTACCTAACCCAGGGCTCCAGGCCTGCCCCAGGTATGCCAGAGTTACATCCCCAACTCTGAGGGTTTGATAACTATGTAATCACTTTCTAGGTGATTCTCTTCACCCCCCAATCCTAACCTGGCCTTATTCTAAACCCAAGTGGATCTGGGATACCTGCCTTATACTTCTGTGGCATCTTGAGTCTTTTGGGCCAAAACTATTGAGGAAGAATCCCACATCTGTTCCAGGACTTTTGCCTAAGAACCCATGACTCCGGGAGCAGCATTGTCCACTCATACATGTCACCACCCTTCAAACTCATTTTAAAATTATTTTTGTTTTATTGGCTTGCAAAATTGTAAATTTCCATATGGCTTTTTCACACAGATCTTGTTTCAAATAAACTTCCCTCCACCCCTTCACTTCCTTCCTCCTCCCTTACCCCCATGTAAACCTTTATACTCCAGTGTTCCCTCTGTATTTTCATATAACACATGTGTACTGTCCTCCCCAGCAATGGCCCTTTTCACACTTCCTGGCCTCTACAGGCATGTGACTTAAACATACAAATCTAAAAATTTCAAGGTAGGATCAACACTTGAGAGAGAACATTTGTCTTCCTAGGCCTGGATTACCTCACTTGGCATAATATTTTCCAGTTCCATCCATTTTCAATTTCATTTTCTTTACACTCAATAAAATTCTATTGCATACATGTACTGAATTGTCAAAAGCCATCCTGTCCTGACTCCATTTTGGTCTCCTCAGACACTTCTCAGCCTTCTACCCCGACAACAGTGATATCTGACTTGGAACCACATTTGGGATTCCCATCACCATGGTCCAGCTGTATTAACCCAAATTAGTGATGTACATCTTAAACTAAAATAACCATAGAAGGTGTAAGTCAAAATTAAGTGTCATGTTGTTCTGAAATAACAATGCTCTGTCAAAACAGTGATGCAAGGTAACTTTGCCTCTCATCCAACATTAATGAAATTATAGGTTTTGCCTTCAAAATGCTGTACCTCTGACCTTCTACACCAGGAGGCTTTGAGGTATGAACTCACACTTAGTCAATGGCCAAAACTAAGGGACTTTTATAAACTTAATTGACATTAGTGTGGTGGTCTGTATCTTCCTCTCATGGATTATTACAGTGCCCCATTTCCATTACGTTCCTCCCCCTGCCATCTCAGCACTGGACAGCTAGGCTATCTCCATTTCCATTACGTTCCTCACCCCTGCCATCTCAGCACTGGACAGCTAGGCTATCTCCATTTCCATTACGTTCCTCACCCTGCCATCTCAGCACTGGACAGCTAGGCTATCTCCATTTCCATTACGTTCCTCACCCTGCCATCTCAGCACTGGACAGCTAGGCTACCTCCATTTCCTCTAGTATGTCTAGAGCAGCAATGAACACAGAGGGGCAAGTATCTCTGTAAGAGGAGACAGAGTCCTTTGGATTATGTGGGGGGGGGGGGAATCCTCAGCAGCTACAAACTTGACAGAGGAATAATAGCCAGAATACAGAAAAACCTGCAAACATCAAGAAACCAAATAACACAATAGGCTATGGAAATAAACAGAGTTCTCAACAAAAAAAACACACACACAGAAAAAGAAAAAAAACATGAATAGTAAATATTTTCAAAACTGCACAAATTCTTACCCATTTGGGGACGTGTGAATTGAATGATTTGAGGTCTATTTCACCCCAATAAAAATAGATATCATTGAGAAAACAAATGGTGGTGAAGATGTGGGGGAAGTGGAATTCTTTTTCACTGTTGGTGGAAGTATAAACTGATACAGGTGCTGTTGAAATCAGTGTAGAAATTTCTCAGAGACTCAAAATAGAACTACCTTATAAGTGAGTATATTATGGTCCCCAATTCTATTCGATTAGTTTACACATCTCTATCTGTGCCAGTACTGTACTGTTTTTAATACCATGGGTCTGTCGTATATCTTGAAATATAGCATGATACTGTCTTGAGAATTAGTTTTTCTAGTCACAGCTGCTTTGGAGTCCCTGGGTCTTTATGCTTCAATAAGGGAGGCCTTTCTTCTGGGACCTTCCTTGATTCCTTTGTCAGTGTTTTGAAGTTTTTATTGTGGGGATCATTTATTTCCTTGGTTAGGTTTCTTACAAGGTGTTTTGTTGCTTTTGTGGCTGCTGTGTTTAATATTGTCTCCTTGATTTCTTTCTCAGTCCGTTTGTCATTGATTATAGGAAAGCCACTGATTTTTATTTGTTAATTTTGTACCCTAGCACTTCACTGAAGGTGTTTATTGGCTCTAAGAATTTTCTGGTGGAGTCTTTAGTCTGTTATGTGTGGGTTCCTGTTATCTGCGCATAAGGACACTTTGACTTCTCCCTTCCTGTTTGTCTCTGTCTTTTTCTTGTCTGGCTGCTTTAGCTAAGATCTCAAGCAGTGTACTGACCAGGAGTGGAGAGTGCAGACTGCCTGGGCTTATTCCTGATCTTAGTGGAAATGCCTTGAGTTTTTGTCCACTTACCATGATGTTGGCTGCAGGTCATTCAGTCTGTATCATGTTGAGATGTGTTTCCTCCATTCATATTTTCTTCAAGGTTGTTTTCATGAAAGGGTGTTGGACTTTGTCAAGGTCCTTTCCTATGTCTACTGAAATGATCATGTGGTTTTTGTCCTTGAGTTTATTTATGTGGTGTATTACATTTTTTGATTTGTGCATGTCGAACATATCTTTGTCTCTAGAATGAAGCCACCTCAATCATGATGAAAAATCGTTTTTATATGTTCTTGAAATCAGTTTACAGATATTTTATGGAGAATGTCTGTATCTATGTTCCCCAATTTTTTTTTTACATTGCTGTGTCTTTGTCTGGTTTTGATATCAGGGTAACACTAACTTCATAAAATGACTTGGGAAGAATTCCTTCCTTTTCTACTTTAGGGAATCTATTGAAAACACTTACAGTTCTACTTTGAAGGCCTGGTAGATTTCTACACTGAATTTACCTAAGCCTGGAATTTGGGGGTTGGTATATTACCACTTTTATCCCATTTATATTTTTATTTCATCTGTATTTAACTTTGTTAGGTCATAAATGTCTAGAAATTCATTAATATTTTTTGGGTTTTCCCATTTGGTAGAATATAAGTTTATAAGGAATGCCCTTACTGTTGAAGGGTATTCACCAGAGAAGACTGCTAAGACATGGGTTTAAGACATAGAAAATCTTTATTAGTCAGAGGGTGACTATACTGGGTGTTCAGGATCCCAGTGTAGCACTAAGACATTCTCAGGATCAGCTTTTAAGCACAAAAGACATGTTGTGGGTTGGCATACTTCAGGTAACAAGAACAGTAAGCCAAAAGCAGAACTGTAGAAGCTAAAAAGCAAGGAGAGTACATTTTGAGACTTCTCAGAACTATGGAATTTGATGTATTAGGCCTTTGTTTTAGTTTTGGCAGGTGATGCTGTCTCCACACTGAGTTCTACAGCCTGAATGTTACTCCTATCATGGAGTCGGCTGTGCTAAGGGCTGGGGCCTGTTACATTCCCCACTGGTCTTACTGAATGAGTCTAATCATGGACTCATCCTGTTTTAGTTTAAGATGCAGAGCCCTGCTGTTAATCCAGTCAGAATCAGAGTAAAGGCCCAGCCAGAGCTGATAATAGAGTAGTTAGCCAGAGGTACTAAGGGAACAGAGATGGACCTAATTATTTTTCCAACCATGGCAAGATTTTTTTAATTACTGATCAATATAAACAACAGGTTTCTCCCAAAGCCATACATCGTTTCCTTTATCTCATGAGAAGCCTAAGCCTCTCCAGTTTGTGAAGGAATCTAACTATTGTTTTAATACCTGTAGGTCCTGATCAACCTATGTATTTAGTTTGGAAAGCATCAGAAGAGGCACAATTAGTCAAAACATTGGTACTGCTCACCAAGTACTTTCAGGGGCTTTTGGTAATACAGTTTTATCAAAACAGAAACTCTAATACACCTCAATATTCACAATGTATTCAGGACATACAGTAAATTATAATGATGCCAATGTCATAAGTGAATAACCTTCTTCCTTAAATTTAGAGATGAAACAGTATAGCAATGTCTTCAAGACTGATGTTGAAACAATGCTGCAGAGCATCCACTGTGTGTTAAATGATACTCAGGATCGAGTCACAGGAGTCTAAATTCAGGGATCCCCAAGACCCCTTTACTTCTAACAGTTTACTTTTTAATAAGGGGAGCTTGATGCAATGTAGATCCCAAATTAGTTCCCTAAACAAGACAGGAATATTGTCAGGAAAATTGTGGGATTTGATACAGTGTGGAATCTGATGAACAGCAATGTCCCAATGTTAATGTCAGCTTTAACCAAAGTACCTTGGCAAAGGAAATTTTCACATTAACAAAATATGGGTAAAGGACACCCAAGAACTCTCTACACTATCTTCCTAAATTAATGTATACAGAAAATGATTTGAAAATTGACCTTATTAAGCAAAATGTAGTAGGATAGTTATGTAACTCCAGCAGATCAGGAGGCAGAGGCAGGAGGACATGGATTTCAAACAAGTTTGTCCTGAGGGCATAAAAATATGTCTCAATAAATTAAGAAAAAAATGAATTGGCTAAAAAGTGGATGGGAAACTTGAGTCCATGCCTATAAATACTAGAAGACAAACCTGAGCTGTTACAGTGCTCTGATGGTAAACAGAGATGGGTCCATTGTGTCATTTCAGAAGCAACACATGGAGACAGGAAGTCTTGATTAGAGAGAGTCAAGACTGTCTTACATGTGTTAGTCACAATTCATTTCCTAACCTAGTGTGGTGTTTGTAATGTACTTGTTTTAAAATAATTCACCAAACTCTACTTAATTTTATATAAATGGATTTTCCATGTAGTATATTTTGATAATACTCTTTCCTTTTGCCCAACTCCTCCCAGATCCTTCCCACCTACCTATCTATCTAACTCCTCTGTTAAGCAAATCCACGAGAGTCTGTTAAAGGGCATCAGTGGATTTATTAAGGTATAAAATGTGGAGAAATTCACTCACGGGTAGAGAACGAAGTAAACAGCCATCCTCGTTCTCCAGTCCTACGCAGCCCTGGGGGTGAATGACCAGTCACCTGGTCTCTGACCACACCAAGAGAGCCAGTGTGAGCCCTCCTCAGTTTTAAGCACTCATGGACCCAAAGAAAACCACACTTCTACCACCTCTATAGGGCCAGATACCCCAAGGTCATTGGCAGAGCAAATTCCCACACCACTTCCCCTTTTTGTCTAAATAAGAAGGATCTAAACCTAATACAAAGTTTATCTACAATAAGAAAAAATGTCAAGTATTGTCTAGAAGAAAGAAAAGGTAATAACAAAACAAAAATGGAACTACAACCAACAAGAACAACATCAAGCAAGAAACACATACTAAATGTCCAGGCCGAAGGTAAATGGCAAGTTACAGAAATTACTCCAATAGCTGTCCTATCATGAAGAATCTAAATCTTGTTCCTGAAATGCTCTTAGCTAAAATTTGAGAGGATTGTAACTGTAACTATCTAGTCTACAACCCCATCAAAGACCTGAGAAAGAAAATAATATTACCTGAGTAAACAGGAAGTATGAGCAAGCAACTTTTTTTTAATTTTATAATTTAATTTAATTTTACATATCAGCCACAGATTCCCTTGTCTTCTCCCCTCCCTACCGCCCCCCCCCCCCGCATTTCCCCCGCCCACCCCCCATTCCCATCTCCTCCAGGGCAATGACTCCCTGGGGATTGAGTTCAACCTGATAGATTCAGTCCAGGCAGGTCCAGTCCCCTCCTCCCAGGCTGAGCCAAGTGTCCCTGCATAAGCCCCAGGTTCCAAACAGCCAGCTCATGCAATGAGCACAGGTCCTGGTCCCACTGCCTGGATGCCTCCCAAACAGTTCAAGCCAATCAACTGTCTCACCCATTCAGAGGGCCTGATCCAGTTGGGGGCTCCTCAGCCATTGGTTCATAGTTCATGTGTTTCCATTCATTTGGCTATTTGTCCCTGTGCCTTTTCCAATCTTGGTCTCAACAATTCTCGCTCATACATTCCCTCCTCTTTCTCGCCAATTGGACTCCTGGAGCTCCACCTGGGGCCTGCCCGTGGATCTCTGCATCCGGTTCCCTCAGTCATTGGATGAGATTTCTAGCACGACAATTAGGGTGTTTGGCCATCCTATCACCAGAGTAGGGCAGTTCAGGCTTTCTCTCAACCATTGCCAGTAGGCTATTGTGGGGGTATCTTTGTGGATTTCTGTGGGCCTCTCTAGCACTTTGCTTCTTCCTATTCTCATGTGGTCTTCATTTACCATGGTCTCCTATTCCTTGTTCTCCCTCTCTGTTGTTGATCCAGGTGGGATCTCCTGATCCCCTAAGCTCTCTTTCCCTCGACCCTCGCCCTTCATTACCCCCACTCATGTCCAGGCTGTTCATGTAGGTCTCATACATTTCTCTGTCATTGGGCGATCCTTGTGTCTTTCTTAGGGTCCTGTTTTCTAGGTAGCCTCCCTGGAGTTGTGAGTAGCAGTCTAGTCATCTTTGTTTTACATCTAGTATCCTGCTATGAGTGAGTACATACCATGCTTGTCTTTCTGAGTCTGAGTTACCTGACTCAGGATGATTTTTTCTAGATCCATCCATTTGCTTGAAAACCTCATGATGTCATTGTTTTTCTCTGCTGAGTAGTGTTCCAATTTGTATATATACCACATTTTATTTATTCATTCTTCAGTTGAAGGGCATCTAGGTTGTTTCCAGGTTCTGGCTATTACAGACAATGCTGATATGAACATAGCTGAGCAAGTGCCCTGGTGGTATGATTGAGCATTCCTTGGGTATATGCCCAAGAGTGGTATAGCTGGGTCTTGGGGGAGACTGATTCTCAATTTTCTAAGGAAGTGCCATATTGATTTCCAAAGTGGTTGTACAAGCTTGCATTCCCATCAGCAGTGGAGGAGAGTTCCCCTAGCTCCACATCCTCTCTAGCATAAGCTGTCTTCAGTGTTTTTGAGCTTAGCCATTCTGACAGGTGTAAGGTGGTATCTCAGAGTCATTTTGATCTGCATTTCCCTGATGATTAGGGATGTTGAGCAATTCCTTAAATGTCTTTCAGCCATTTGAACTTCCTCTGTTGAGAATTCTCTGTTTAGTTCTATAGCCCATTTCTTAATTGGACTGTTGGGCGTTTTGATGTCTACTTTCTTGAGTTCTTTATATATTCTGGATATCAGCCTTCTGTCAGATGTGGGGTTGGTGAAGATCTTTTTCCATTCTGTAGGCTGTCGCTTTGCCTTGTTGACCGTATCCTTTGCTCTACAAAAGCTTCTCAGTTTCAAGAGGTCCCATTGATTGATTGTTTCTCTCAGTGTCTGTGCTACTGGTGTTATATATAGGAAGTGATCGCCTATGCCAATGCATTCAAGACTGCTTCCTACTTTCTCTTCTATCAGGTTCAGAGTAACTGGATTTATGTTGAGGTCTTTGATCCACTTGGACTTAAGTTTTGTGCACGGTGACAGATATGGATCTATTTGCAGCCTTCTATGTGTTGATATCCAGTTATGCCAGCACCATTTGTTGAAGATGCTTTCTTTTTTCCATTGTACATTTTTAGCTTCTTTGTCAAAAATTATATGTTCATAGGTGTGCGGATTAACGTCAGGGTCTTCAATTCGATTCCATTGGTCCACATATCAGTTTTTATGCCAGTACCAAGCTGTTTTTATTACTGTAGCTCTATAGCAGAGCTTGAAGTCAGGGATCGTGATGCCTCCAGAGGTTGTTTTATTGTACAGGATTCTTTTGGCTATCCTGGGTTTTTTGTTTTTCCATATGAAGTTGAGTATTATTCTTTCCAGGTCTGTGAAGAATTGTGTTGGTATTTTGATGGGGATTGCATTGAATCTGTAGATTGCTTTTGGTAAGATTGCCATTTTTACTATGTTAATCCTGCCTATCCATGAGCATGGAAGATCTTTCCATTTTCTGACATCTTCTTCAATTTCTTTTTTTAGGGACTTAAAGTTCTTGTCATATAGGTCCTTCACTTGCTTGGTTAGTGTTACCCCAAGGTATTTTATGTCATTTGTGGCTATTGTAAAGGGTGATGTATCTCTGATTTCATTCTCAGCCTCTTTGTCAATTGTATATAGGAGGGCTACTGATTTTTTTGAGTTGATATTGTATCCTGCTATGTTGCTGAAGGTGTTTACAAGCTGTATCAGTTCCTTGGTGGAATCTTTGGGGTCACTCAAGTATACTATCATGTCATCTGCAAATAGGGAAAGCTTGACTTCTTCCTTTCCAATTTGTGTCCCCTTAATCTCCTTATGTTGTCTTATTGCTCTGGCTAGAAATTCAAGTACTATATTGAATAAGTATGGGGAGAGTGGACAGCCTTGCCTTGTTCCTGATTTTAGTGGAATCGCTTTGAGTTTCCCTCCGTTTAATTTGATGTTGGCTGTTGGCTTGCTATAAATTGCCTTTAATATGTTTAGGTATGTTCCCTGTATTCCTGATCACTCCAAGACCTTTATCATGAAGGTGTGTTGGATTTTGTCAAATGCCTTTTCTGTTTCTAGTGAGATGATCACATGGTTTTTTCTTTGAGTTTGTTTATATGGTGTATTACATTGACAGACTTTTGTATGTTGAATCACCCTTGCATCCCTGGGATAAAGCCTACTTCATCATCTATGTCATCAGAAGTCACTGTATGCTCCGTTTCTTTGGACAAATAATAATAGCAGGTTTTCCCCTAAGCCCAGGACCTGTCTGTCTAGTCTCAGGTTCTTGTCTACTTCACAGTGTCAGAGATAAGCTTCATCTCATGTAGTGACCTTCAACCTGTTTTTAAGGTGGTTGGTTACAACCGTCACATCTGTACCATTATTGTACTGTCTATCTTGCAGGCATGTTTCTTCTGGAAGTCACAGAATTTGTAGCTGGTGACACTGGTTACTCTTCTCCTCTAGAGCATGCAAAGTGCCTTCATGTACCATGGATGTTAACAGTGGGGGTGTGGATTCTAACTGGGTACCTGCTTGATTTCTCTGTGTTCAATGACATAGGCAAGTGGGATTTTCAGCAGCAGGGTCCTACTATCGGGTTATGGATAGCAACCAACAGCCTTTGAAATAATCTGTGATGTTTGAGGAGATCTATCGGAATTCTTTTGACCAATGACTCACCATGATGTCATCCATTCCTGGCACTCAAGGTGACATGTTACTTGGTGACATAAAATGTCTTGTTGGGGAATTGTCTCCCTCATTATATTGTGACTCCATTTAAATTACTCTCATGTGTGTATATATTTTAGGGTGCTTCCATGGTAGTAAGTTTGTGTATGGCTTTTCAAAAGGCCTTTAGTACTAGGTGTCCCTCCCCCTTATTCCCTCCCTTACCTTGTCCTCCTATCCACATTAAATTCTCCCACTCAGGTTTTCCATTTACCTATTTAGAACACTATACTCTGATTTCTCCTTCCTTGAAAGGTCCTCTCATCACCTCTGGTCCCTTACTAACTGCCTAATGTCTGTTGTTATTCAGATTGAGTACTCATGACTAAAGCTTAAAGCCAACATCCCCATGTAGAAGAAAGCATGCACCATCTTTTGTTGTTTGGGTTAACTCAGTCAGAATAATTGCTTCTACATGCGTTCATTTAGCTGAAAATTTATTTTTTCTTAACAACTGAATAATGTTCCATTGTAAATGTAACAAAGTTCCAGTATCTCTTTACCAGATGATGGTCATAGAGGCTGTTTTCAATTTCAGGTGTTATGAACAGAGAAGTAGTGAACGTGGGTCACCAAGTGTCTCTGTAGTAATATGTAGAGCTCTTTGGGTCTATAACCAAGAGCATTCTAGCTGGATCTTATAGTAGATCAATTTTCAGAGTTTTGTTACAGTGCCAGATTCTGGTGGAGGCAGATGTCTTGGTTGGCCGTGTTTGTATTTTCTGCACTGGGATAAGGCACATGGAATAATGATATCTGAAAAGTTTCCTAGTGTAAATATGTGGTCTTGTCTTCATTGGGTGGGTGTTCTGTTTTGTTGTTGTTGTTGTTTTGGGCTGAAGTTGCCAACTCTGGTCCTAGCCACTTGTGGCCAGTGTGTGGGCCCTGAGTTCCAGCCTACTGTGAGAGCTGTTCTGAAGGTCAGCAGATACTCACACAGGAACAGAGGTTGGCTAGAAGGAAATACTCACAGTGTGGGTGGAAAGTTCTGAGTTCTCTGGGTCATTAACAAAAGACTGGGTCCCTATGGGGTGGAGATAGGCTTGGTGAGTGGGGTGGCACATGTGACAGGCTGCAGCAGGACTGAGGGTAAGTCTAGAGAGACCGGAATGGAGGACAGGAAGGAGGATGAAGGTCCCCTACCTGAGTACTAGCCTAGTGTGGCAACTGTGGTGCCGAGGACAATTTTAAGAGCCATGCCATAATGCCAGCCTGAGTTAAGTTTCTGTTGTCCAGTATTGAGCCACTCACAAGAAACTTTTGACATGCCTGGACAAGTCCTAAGTTATTAGAAAATAACTTAACATTTCCTTATCTTTCTGCTACACTGACCATTAGTAACAATGTTTTGTGGTTAGGTTGCTTGGTTGGGTTGCTTGGCAACTCAAAAGTCCCCTGATCTTTTCCTAAAGAAAGTTTCCTGGTCTGCTTACTATAAAAACCACCTGAGAAAAATAAAATTTTGCAGCTTGATCAGAATACTGTCTTGCTGTCAATTCTTTGTGTCTCTTGTCCCTTTGATTCGCCATTCCCCCTTCTAGGGTCTCTGCTGAAGATCCAGCTGGTCGGGACACTGTGGGTCCCTGCTAGAGAGAGTGTGTGGGTCAGCAGAGTCCCAAAGGAATGAAGATGAGTTAAAAGGAACCACGGAAAAGGCCAACAGGAAGAACTAGGGCACACTGAGTCTGTACCAAGAACCAAACTGGACTTTTTGTTACATTATGCATTACTTTGTAAGATGTTTAAAAACACCCATATTGCTGATGAGTACTATCCTGTTATGAAATAAGACTAAATGAAGAACTTATGAATATAAATTATGGAAACACAATGGGAATAAAGACCTGTGATAGTGCAGATACAGCAACTACTAAACATAGCCTGTAATCTCTAGGGCTGCAAAGGATCTTGGAACCTAGCTGATCTAGGAATAGGCAAGTATTCCAAGAGGCAGTTTTTATAGATACTGGTGCACAAGGCTGGGCCCCAACATCTGTGTCTCAGCAGTGTTCCTAAGGACAGCCTCTTGCTAAATTCTATGCTATTGAGTTAACCCATAGCTTAAGTGACTTTTCAGATCAGAGTCCCCCTGAAATGTTACAAAAGTCATTTCATATCACAAGAACCCTGTTGTTTTACTGCAGTTAATATCCAACCCCTCCCCCCCCCAGTCAAGACTCCTGAGCCATTACATCACCATACAGAAGTATCCACCTGTCCTGGATGGTTTTATGACAAGTTGACACAAGCAAGAGTCATCAGACAAGAAAGAACATCAGTTGAGGAAATGCCTTCATAAGATCCAGCTGTAAGGCATTTTCTTAGTGATCAATGTGAGAGGGCCCAGGAACTAGGAGTGGGACTACCCCTGGGCTGATGATCCTGGCTTCTATAAGAAAGAGTCTGAGTAAGCTATGATGAGCAAGTCAATAAGCAGTACCCCTCGATGGCCTCTGCATCAGATCATGCCTCCAGGCTCCTGCCCTGTTTGAGTTCCTGTTCTGACTTCCTTCAGTGATCAACAGTGATGTAGAAGTACAAGCCAATTAAACACTTTCTTCCCCAACTTGCTTGTTGGTCATGGTGTTTCTTCATAGTAATAGACACCAAAAGACACTATCCATAAATCTTATTTAATGAGCTCATCAAAGATGTTTTTGTGGTCATTCATTATGTGTGTTTTTTTTGTTCATTCATTTTTCTTTTGTTTTGAGGTAGTCTTTGTAGCCCAGGGTAACCTCAAACATACTATCTACCTGATGATGACCTTGAACTACTGATGTTTCCACCTCTCAAGAGATGACACTGTAAACATGCACCACCACAACAAGTTCATTGATTTGTTTTAACCTTAGAAGTAACAAAGATTTTTATAACATATTTTAGAACCATGCTTTTAAATTAGAATCAGTACTTATCTTATGTACCAGGTTTGGCCAATGATGGATTCATTTGGTGGATGATAAGTTATGTTGTCAATGTAAATATGAAGATGTAAAAACATAAAGAATATAAGGTTTTCTAAGACAAATTCTCCTTTTTAGGTAAAAGGAATTTGATTAATTGCCTCTCATAATTATTATCGATGAGATGAACTAAGATGCAGTACTTAATAACATTACCTTGGAGCTTAGACCCTTTTACTTATAATTTGGTTTGTTACTATGTTGTGGACTTTAAAAGAAAATTAACCATTGCTTATTTACAGCAAAACAGAAACCAAATAGAAAAAAATCTTCATTAGATACTGTACACAAGAAGTTCCTTTCTTATATTTGTAATTTTATTTTTAAATGTGACAATTCTATATATGTATACAATGCATTTCAGTCATTCTCCCTCCTTCCCACTGTTCTGTTTTCCCTTCCAACCCCTTCAAATGCCCCTCTTTACAAGTCCCTTTCACATATCCATATCTTTGCATTTTGTCTTGTGACCCAAAGAGTTTTACCAGAGCTGTCTGTGTGACCCTGGGTTCTAGAATATCCTCTAGAGTCTAGCTGGCTCTCCTGTGAGTATATATGTGAAATCAATGACTGCCTCTCTCCCATAATCTACCAGTAGCAACAGTTCAGCAGAATGGAGTATGGTCCTGTCGAGTCCCTCTCTGACCCTTGCTGTGCTGATGAGGGACCCAGTCTTGTGCAGGTAGCTGTAGATGTTGTGAGATGGATCAGGGTGGCAAGGACTGTGTGTGTCCTGCCCACAATATAGCATTTACAGTGCTTCTTCTCATCTTCCAGCTCCTGTTCTCTTTCCACACTGTCCTAAGCTTCAGAGGAGATGGTATACGTGTCCTGTGTAGGGTTAGGTGCTCAAGTGTCACTCACTCTGGTACCTGGAGCAGCCGTGAGTCTCTGTATTCACCACAGTTCATTACAGTGGGAATCATTTCTGGGTAAAGCTGGTTGTAGCATTTGTCCATGAATATAAATATAAATACTTAGAAGACAGTTTGTAATCACATATCTTTAAGCAACTGTAGAATATTTCCACCATAGAACATAAAACCCTAGTTGCTGGGTTTTTGACTGGATTTACAGGGAAAAAAAGTTTTTGCTGCTATAGAAACCAGCCTTTAGCATGAGAGGAATTGAAGGCGAGCCACGGAGTAGAAGGACTAATCACCCCATTGACTTTTCTGTCTGGAGGAGTAGAAGTTAACACACACACACACACACACACACACACACACACACACACACATTTCCAACATGTCAGGTTCTCACCAAGGATGTTGATGGGTGGCAAGTCTTCAGCAGGTTAGAGAAACTGAAGAGGAAATGCAGAGCAGGTGAACTAACGGACAGACAGACAAACAGACACGTTAGGACTTTTCTGAGGGTCAAAGCTTAGTTCTTCATTTTATTATTGTTTCCATTGCTTGTTCTACTCTATCCTTTTTCTGTTCTGTTCTTCTACCCTGACGTTTCCCTTCTTTCTTTTCCCTGATGTCTTCCTTCTCACTACTTCCTGATGACTTCCTTCTCACTACTTCCTGATGACTTCCTTCTCACTGCTTCCTGATGACTTCCTTCTCACTACTTCCTGATGACTTCCTTCTCACTACTTCCTGATGACTTCCTTCTCACTGCTTCCTGATGACTTCCTTCTCACTACTTCCTGATGACTTCCTTCTCACTACTTCCTGATGACTTCCTTCTCACTACTTCCTGATGACTTCCTTCTCACTGCTTCCTGATGACTTCCTTCTCACTACTTCCTGATGACTTCCTTCTCACAGCTTTCTGATGACTTCCTTCTCACTACTTCCTGATGACTTCCTTCTCACTCCTTCCTGATGTCTTCCTTCTCACTACTTCCTGATGACTTCCTTCTCACTACTTCCTGATGACTTCCTTCTCACTCCTTCCTGATGACTTCCTTCTCACTCCTTCCTGATGACTTCCTCCTCACTACTTCCTGATGACTTCCTTTTCACTGTTTCTTGATGTCCTCCTTCTAACTTCATTATTTCTTCCCTTACAGCTTATAAACCCCGGAAGAATCTTTCAAGCAATATAAAAATTAAGATGTGGTTACATTCTATGTTTTAAGTGAATGATTACAATGAATAAAAGTAAAAAAAAAAAAGCATGTTTCCCATTTCCCTTACATGAATAAACATTTTATGTATTACAACTGAAAAGCAAATTATCCCCAAGCACCCACATACAGTTAAACATTTATCTTCTAGAATTCAGCCATAACTCTTAACAGAGACAGTAGTTTTTCTAATTGCCAGAAAAACAGATAACTAGTTTCACTTTTCACATTTTAGAGTTTACAGAATTATCTTAACTAACCATAAAATTCTTTGTTTTCTAGTTACATGAAGTATTATTTAAAGCTTTGTTTTAGCTATGATGCACACCAAAATCCATAAACACATTTCCCAATATTGAAAAGATCTTGAGCTAATTCCTCCAACTCGATTGTTTTCCTTAATCATTAATTAACCTAAACCACAGTCTATAGGCTCCTCAAGAGAAACTCCTAAGTCCCAGCTGATGACCCTTCCTCGGTCCTATTTTCTATCCTATGCAGCCCCTGCTTTATCAGGGGCGGGGACAACACTATATCCTTGTTTACCTATATTAATTTTCCCACTAAAATAACCTCTATCATAATCCCTTACTACATGTGTTAAAAACTCTTAATCATCAAAATTCTATTTAAACTACCATTATTGTTGCATAAAATCATTACTTCAGTTAAACAGTACAGCTTAATTAGAAATCAACTTCATAATAATCCACATTTGAAATGCCCAGTAGAACAGGATGTTTCCATGAGATAATCACATTACATTAAAGGCAGTGAGGATCCCGCACCCCCATTCACACCATGCCAGCTACAAGAGTAAGATGCAAAGGCACAGCAATAGCAAGATCCATGCTGGAGCCCAAGTTCTGGGGCCTTGTCTATCCAAGATTCACCCATAATTGCCTTATATTCTGGTGGGCCAAACTCCTGAATTCAAGTGCTCGCTGATGCTCCACTGACATGGCCACCAGAAAAGTTTTGACTTTTTTAAATGTCAGATTAATTCAAAGAAAGTGGAAGAGAGATTTAAAAATGCCTCTTTTTCTTAAGAGGTAATAATCGCACATAGGTAATTGATAAGAAGATAATCATTATACAAGCTAAGGCCACATGATTCTTCCAGAAGCCCCAAGATGAGCGATCGATGCCGTTGTTCATCAAGAATTCTTCACCAGTGCATCTGTAATTCAACATACACACAAATAATGTCAAAGTTTATTCAGTACATTCACTGTTGCTTCCTTTTAAAAACTCATAGTTTCAACACATCATTAAAAATTTCTTCTTTATATTTAATTGGTAGTACTAATGATGTACTTACAATTTTGTTATATATTATGTCAATCTAACTTACTTGTATCAGATCACTTTGTTAATTTCAAAAAAAAAATCATACAAAGAAGCATAGCTATCACATCTTTTTAAAAGCATAGAGGAAGTAGGCTCAGTAAAGTAGGCTAAGTTTAGAGAGTCACACTAAGATCCAACTTTGTAGTCTTCACTATGTCATCCATTTCTAAATCTACAATGCTGCCTTCTCCTCAAAGGGCAAAGGCATGGATAAAGGACTTCTTTCTCCTGAAGTGGAAAACCTCAGCTTCCTAATGACACACAGACACTCTAAGAGATCAAAGCTCTGTGCAGTTCTGCTGACTCAGTAGACAGTCATGCAAAAAACACAGCATCAAATTCTAGACCGAGGACCAGAGGAGACTAAGGGTTTCTGAAAGGAGTCAGTCAATTCCTGTCAGTTCTTCTACTAAGGGAGCATGACAACCACAGATGCTCAGCTATGGAACATCCCCAGCAGCCCATGGCTACAGACAGAGCCTGGGTAGCAGCTGGAGCACAGCAGGGGCCCTGACACAGGTTAGAAAAGCAGCTGCTGCTAAAAGTTTTGAATATACAATTACTACCTGTGTGCTTCCATCCCCGTGTGTCTCCATCCCTGTGTGTCTCCATCTCTGTGTGTCTCCATCCCTGTGTGTCTCCATCTCTGTGTGTCTCCATCCCTGTGTGTCTCCATCTCTGTGTGTCTCCATCCCTGTGTCTCCATCTCTGTGTGTCTCCATCCCTGTGTGTCTCCACCCCTGTGTGTCTCCATCCCTCTGTGTCTCCATCCCTGTGTGTCTCCATCCCTGTGTGTCTCCATCTCTGTGTGTCTCCATCCCTGTGTGTCTCCATCCCTGTGTGTCTCCATCTCTGTGTGTCTCCATCCCTGTGTGTCTCCATCCCTGTGTGTCTCCATCCCTGTGTGTCTCCATCTCTGTGTGTCTCCATCCCTGTGTGTCTCCATCCCTGTGTGTCTCCATCCCTGTGTGTCTCCATCTCTGTGTGTCTCCATCCCTGTGTGTCTCCACCCCTGTGTGTCTCCATCCCTCTGTGTCTCCATCCCTGTGTGTCTCCATCCCTGTGTGTCTCCATCTCTGTGTGTCTCCATCCCTGTGTGTCTCCATCCCTGTGTGTCTCCATCTCTGTGTGTCTCCATCCCTGTGTGTCTCCATCCCTGTGTATCTCCATCTCTGTGTGTCTCCATCCCTGTGTCTCCATCCCTGTGTGTCTCCATCCCTGTGTGTCTCCATCTCTGTGTGTCTCCATCTCTGTGTGTCTCCATCCCGGTGTATCTCCATCTCTGTGTGTCTCCATCCCTGTGTGTCTCCATCCCTGTGTGTCTCCATCTCTGTGTGTCTCCATCCCTGTGTGTCTCCATCCCTATGTGTCTCCATCCCTGTGTGTCTCCATCTCTGTGTGTCTCCATCCCTGTGTGTCTCCATCCCTGTGTGTCTCCATCCCTGTGTGTCTCCATCTCTGTGTGTCTCCATCCCTGTGTATCTCCATCTCTGTGTGTCTCCATCCCTGTGTCTCCATCCCTGTGTGTCTCCATCCCTGTGTGTCTCCATCTCTGTGTGTCTCCATCTCTGTGTGTCTCTATCCCTGTGTGTCTCCATCCCTGTGTCTCCATCTCTGTGTGTCTCCATCCCTGTGTGTCTCCATCCCTGTGTGTCTCCATCCCTGTGTGTCCATCTCTGTGTGTCTCCATCTCTGTGTGTCTCCATCTCTGTATGTCTCCATCCCTGTGTCTCCATCTCTGTGTGTCTCCATCCCTGTGTCTCCATCCCTGTGTGTCTCCATCCCTGTGTGTCTCCACCCCTGTGTGTCTCCATCTCTGTGTGTCTCCATCCCTGTGTGTCTCCACCCCTGTGTGTCTCCATCCCTGTGTGTCTCCATCTCTGTGTGTCTCCATCCCTGTGTGTCTCCACCCCTGTGTGTCTCCATCTCTGTGTGTCTCCATCTCTGTGTGCTTCCATCCCTGTGTGTCTCCATCCCTGTGTCTCCATCTCTGTGTATCTCCATCCCTGTGTGTCTCCATCCCTGTGTGTCTCCATCCCTGTGTGTCTCCACCCCTGTGTGTCTCCATCCCTGTGTGTCTCCATCCCTGTGTGTCTCCATCTCTGTGTGTCTCCATCTCTGTGTGTCTCCATCTCTGTGTGTCTCCATCCCTGTGTCTCCATCTCTGTGTGTCTCCATTCCTGTGTCTCCATCCCTGTGTGTCCCCATCCCTGTGTGTCTCCATCCCTGTGTGTCTCCATCTCTGTGTGTCTCCATCTCTGTGTGTCTCCATCCCTGTGTCTCCATCTCTGTGTGTCTCCATCCCTGTGTGTCTCCATCCCTGTGTATCTCCATCTCTGTGTGTCTCCATCCCTGTGTGTCTCCATCCCTGTGTGTCTCCATCCCTGTGTGTCTCCATCTCTGTGTGTCTCCATCTCTGTGTGTCTCCATCCCTGTGTCTCCATCTCTGTGTGTCTCCATCCCTGTGTGTCTCCATCTCTGTGTGTCTCCATCTCTGTGTGTCTCCATCCCTGTGTCTCCATCTCTGTGTGTCTCCATCCCTGTGTGTCTCCACCCCTGTGTGTCCCCATCCCTGTGTCTCCATCCCTGTGTGTCTCATTCTCTGTGTGTCTCCACCCCTGTGTGTCTCCATCCCTGTGTGTCTCCATCCCTGTGTGTCTCCATCTCTGTGTGTCTCCATCTCTGTGTGTCTCCATCTCTGTGTGTCTCCATCCCTGTGTCTCCATCTCTGTGTGTCTCCATCCCTGTGTCTCCATCCCTGTGTGTCCCCATCCCTGTGTGTCTCCATCCCTGTGTGTCTCCATCTCTGTGTGTCTCCATCTCTGTGTGTCTCCATCCCTGTGTCTCCATCTCTGTGTGTCTCCATCCCTGTGTCTCCATCCCTGTGTGTCCCCATCCCTGTGTGTCTCCATCCCTGTGTGTCTCCATCTCTGTGTGTCTCCATCTCTGTGTGTCTCCATCCCTGTGTCTCCATCTCTGTGTGTCTCCATCCCTGTGTGTCTCCATCCCTGTGTATCTCCATCTCTGTGTGTCTCCATCCCTGTGTGTCTCCATCCCTGTGTGTCTCCATCCCTGTGTGTCTCCATCTCTGTGTGTCTCCATCCCTGTGTGTCTCCATCTCTGTGTGTCTCCATCCCTGTGTGTCTCCATCTCTGTGTGTCTCCATCCCTGTGTGCCTCCATCTCTGTGTGTCTCCATCTCTGTGTGTCTCCACCCCTGTGTGTCTCCATCTCTGTGTGTCTCCATCCCTGTTTCTTCATCCCTGTGTGTCTCATTCTCTGTGTGTCTCCATCCCTGTGTCTCTATCCCTGTGTCTCCATCCCGGTGTATATCCGTTTTCTTGTATCTCTTAGGATGTAACAGGGGCAGATTTCTTCTTCCTCTTTTTGTGAAGACAATCCTTTTGTGAGTATGAGGTCCGTTTTTGGCCTGTCCCTGGTTTCATTTACCCATCCCCATCCTTCTGACAAGAAACTGGTAAGAAATTTGTTTTAGAAGGATGACACACCACACCAGGAGAGAGGAGATATGAGAAATAAGATATCCCCCCATAGTTGTTTTCTTATCAGTAATTCAAACATAATTTGGGTTACTACTATTCATTATCATTTTGTACATCCATGGGAGTTTAACACATCAGCATGTTCCTATCTCATTTATAGATCAAAATCAGATCAATGAGAGCAATCGTAGAAAGGGAAGATATTGTAACTTTAAAATAACACGCTTTAATTTTATTAAAAATTTTTTGTTTCTATTTTAATGGTATTAAACAAAAATGACATTTCCTTCTCAATATACTGAAATATGTGTTTTTTTTCATTGTAGGACATATCCTCTGGTAGGACATTTTACACATACACACACACACACACACACACACACACACACACACACACACACACACACACAAACATACACACACACACCCCTTTGATTTCTTGAAGTCCTCTAGAGTGTGAGGCATAGGGAAGGCCCTGCATGCTGGCAGGCAAAGCTCAATTCTTTTGGTCCTTGCTGCCCTGATGTTCTTGGGCTCTGCTCACAGGTACCATAGTCTATACATGTAGAAACTATATGCCCTTGTTAACTATCAGAGCAGCCTAGGTCAAACTCAGATGTTCTGAAACAAGGAACTCAAATCCACAATCAAGACACCAAAACCATTTTTAAAAGCCCCCAAAAACCCTTTCTGCACATTCTAAACCATAGAGCAGTAGGTCAAAACACATCCATGTGTGCATTGGTTACAGTGATTCTCTCTGGGGAACCAGGAGAGGACAGAGTGCTAATCCTGAAAGTATGGGTTTTCCTTCCAAGTCTAGGAGCATTCTCTGTCCCCATTATGACACTGAACTCAAGCTTACATTACGTAGTTCTGACATCTACTGACTTCTGCTGTGTTATGTTCTGTACAGAAGTTTTGTCCCAGGAATTCATTGTGCAGCAAAGCCTGTAACACAAACAGGAACAGGGAAAGGCAAATAGTTTAACATTTCCAAAAGTTTCCAAAAAAATAAATACAACTATAAATTGTAATTCAATCTTGACTGTAATTTGCAAAAAAAAAAAAAAAATTAAATGAACAAACTCTCACCGAGTTCAGTCTGCCCAGCAAAGCAGTGCCCCTCCCTCACACTCAGGAGGCTTAGGATTGAAATGATGCCTCCCAACTACTAAGAGGTGAACTCTCTAACTAGATTACCTCAGGCACCTCCTTCTCTGCCCAGTCCATAACCATATATACACTGTAATTAAAACAATACTATTGATTTATAGTAACAATATTTCTTGCTTCTTTTCATCAAAACCGGTTGAGATTATGGAGGTAAGAAAATCTGTTAAGACACACTTTACTGCAGAGAAAGCTGGACAAAGCCAATATGGCTATGGATATCACATGGCTTCTATTTCTTTTAATTTCCTGATATAAATTATATATCTTTATCCATGATCCTTCATTATTTTCTTATTGAGTAGAATCACAACTGTATGCTTTTCATCATACCATCTATCTTTCCTCTTTACTCTGGGATTTTTCTCACTCTTTATTTCCTTTAAATAACATGTGACTGGGGAAAACCCCAGATGACTCACTGACCTTTGGCCAGAATTAACAGGAAAGTTCTCATCTTTTGCTCCTGGAAGGAAAATCCTGGGCAGCTGCTGGTTAGAGATTACAGCTGGGGAAAGGACTTGGTTGGGATTCATTTCAGTTGCTACAGTTGGAGACCCCAAGGACAGTGACAGACAGGACAACTTACTGTAAATCCATAATGAGGAATGTTGAAGTACTGAATCCATGAGAGCCCAGGTAATAAGCTTTCTAAATATAGTGACATACCTGAGAAAAACTATGAAGAACAAAACCATGAATTAGAACCAGTCTATTGACTAAGAATTCTAGATAAGATCCTCACTCTTTAAGACCCCTTCATCCTTCTGACCATTTCTGCTCAGACCAGCTCTTTAAAACATTCTTTCAGTAAACTCTAAGCATAATTCTTCATTTTTTTTTGCAATCCAAGGCTTTTTAAAAGAAGGGCCTGCCACCCAACTCTGCAGGAGCCAGACCCTACAGATATTAAATTATCTTTAAAATGGCATACAACCTATGAACATAACTTCAAATACAGCCATACTACGTATTTAAAATCCTCTTTCAATTCCTTATAATATCTAATTTAGGTAACAATATAGTTTATACTGTATAATTCATGGGATGGCGACATTCAGAGCACAAGAATCATTTGTTTCATATATTTTCAATATATGATTGGTTGAATCTTTGACAATATGACAGGCCAAATGTAGTGACTATTCTAATAAAACTGCTGCCATCTAAGAACACATGCTAGAAGAACACTGTCTTGGCTCATTTTATATCAACTTGACACAAGCTAAATTCACTGGATAGTGGGGAACCTCAAGAATCAAGAAATGTCTCTAGGGAGGAGCTTGGCCCTACCTCAACTTGATATGCCATGCTTTCTTCAAGCCCATGGGAGAAGTGGATGGGGAGGGGGTAGATGGGAGTCAGGGGAAGGGGACACTCATCAAATTGAACTTTCAACAGAAAAACTGTTGTAGTTACATTAACAAGTTTTTATTATCATTAAAAAATAATAAATGAGACTTTCAAATCTTAATTTTAATGATTTTCCTTGTGCTGAGCTTGTCCATTTCCCCTGGGCAATGATGTCAGCAGCCTTTCTCTTGGGTGTAAAGTGTCCCACCTCTTCAACCTGCTGGACTGTGCTCTCATTTAATGTCACAGGAAGGGGCCTCCCAGGTCTCTTTCAATTTGCTTTCTGTTTTGTTTTGTTTTTCAGATTTTTAGCAGCATGTGTTCCCCAAGCAGGAAACCATGGGCTGGAAAATTTGGCAGAGGAGTCTGGTGAAAACTTTGTAAACTAAGAGAAAGTAAAGTGGAGGAGAGATCCTCAACACAATTGATAAGAAACTGATTTTAGTTTCCCTGGTGGGAATGCCTGTGGACTCCCTAAGACAGGAGACGCATGTAACATTCATGTGGAGAGAGGCCCCCAGCCCTTTCTGAAAGCTATTTTAATCTTAAACAAATCTCTTTAGTTCTGAGTTACTCTAAGAGAGTCTTCATCATACCAGCAGCAGCATGGGGAAGGGAGGAGGCCTTTATATGTCTGAGGAGGCATGTATTCCTACCAGTGTATATTAAAGTTTTCTTTTATTTGTTTACTTGTTTCTTTGGTATTTGTGGAATTTCATCTGGATTCCTAACCCAACAAAGGCCAATCTATTTCACAGAATGTAGGGAGACTTCCAGGAGACAGTTTATCATGATAATATCTCATGCACTCCCTTTGAAATTTCCAGCTTTATACTCTCTAGGATAAACTTACTGTGTTGTGAATGTATATTCTCCCCCTTAAATATATAATCACAGGTAAGAAGGGAAAAGGGTAAGAGTCACACAGGCTTTGTCCACCTTATTTATATTTACACATTCAATCCTCTTTAACCCTCCACCCAATGCACTGGAGTCACTGTAAACTGCATTTCATTTTCTAAAATCTTCTATAACAATGCTCAGGTAATTCTGGGCTCTGGTAGGTGACTAGACTTCCCTTCTACCCCCTGAACTAGAAGAACCAAAACCAACAATGGGCAGAACTCCTTGACATGGTTCCTTGGCCTTGTTCTTTTCTATGTGCTATGGGGTCCTTGTTCTGGGATGGCAATAGAGCCAATCTCCTACAGAATGACTTGTCCACAAGTGCCACGACTGTCTACTGCTCCTTGCCCTCAGAGTCCAGCACCCCAGCAATGAGGGAAGTGGAAATACCACCATACCCCAACAAGAGCATCCAAGAATGTTACAGGTTTTTAGGTCTAAAAACCAGATTGCTACTCAGGACAATTTCGAGATGACTAGCTGAGATGATCCAGCCTGACAGACTACTTGAACAAGGACTTGAAACAAGCCCTGCACTTTCTCATTTTGCAGCGACTGGACAGGACAAATGATACAGGACTTGACAATTAACCCAAAAATTTTCTTTTCAGGATTCCCTAAAGATGTCTTCACCCCCAGAAAGCAGGAAGTAATTTTAAGAAAAAGACACCCACATTCCCAAGAAGTGGGGTGGGAGGTTTTTGGTTGTTTAATGAGTTATGGATATTGTCATTGTTTACAATGGTTGGTTACAAGTTGTTAATTGTTAGTGGTCAGGAAAAAAGCTGAACAAGGAGATTATATTCAGAGCTTTTGTTTAAAAAAAAAAAGAAAAAAGAAAATATAGATATGAGGTAGATCACTGAATCTACCCTGAGAAAAAGATAAAGAAATAAGATAAATGGGTAGATAATTAAATCTGCTCTCAAAAGAAAAAGAGGAAGATATAAAAATTACAAAGGTAGATTATTGAATCTATTATGAAAAGAAAAAATACTTTTAAAAAGGAATTACTTGTTTTAAATAAGATAAGTAATGAAAAATTTTTTTATCTTATTTATAAAATGTTACTGGACTGGACATTGTTATATATTAATGGAGTTTTTATCTGAATCTGTCAAATGTTAATGGACTAGACATCGTTAATGTAATCTTGACTGTGTATATTGTATATACTTATAGGATACAATTTTTCTTGTATTAGTTATAAGCTTTTTTAAAAAATTTTAGACAAAAAGAGGGGAAATGTGGTGGTATTGTGTTCCCCAAAATATTGTGCACCCTAATAAACTTATCTGGGGTCAGAGAACAGGAACAGCCACTAGATACAAAGGCTAGAAAATGGTGGCACTCACACCTTTAATCCTAACATTCCAGAGGCAGAAATCCATCTGGGATCTCTGTGAGTTCAAGGTCACATTGGAAACAGCCAGGCATGGTGACACATGCCTTTAATCCCAAGAAGTCAGCCTTTAATCCCAGGGAGTGATGGCAGAAAGCAGAAAGGTGTATAAGGCGTGAGGACCAGGAACTAGAAGCATTTGGCTGGTTAAGCTTTTAGGTTTTGAGCAGCATAGTTCAGCTGAGAGCCATTGGGATATGAGGACACAGAGGCTTCCATTCTGAGGAAACAAGATCAGCTGAGAAGTTGGCCAGGTGAGGTTAGCTGTGGCTTGTTCTGTCTCTCTGCTCTTCCAGAGTTCACCCCAATAACTGGCCTCGGGTTTGATTTTATTAAGAACTTTTAAGATTCCTGCTACAGATTGCCAAAACTACTTTTAAAGAAACTCACTTACAGTCCAGGCTGTGGTGATATTGTGTTCCCCAAAATATTGTGTACCCTAATAAACTTATCTGGGGTCAGAGACAGAACAGCCACTAGATACAAAGGCTAGGAAATGGTGGCACTCACACCTTTAATCCTAGCATTCCAAAGGCAGAAATCCCTCTTGATCTCTGTGAGTTCAAAGCCACACTGGAAACAGCCAGGCATGGTGACACATGCCTTTAATCCCAAGAAGTGAGCCTTTAATCCCTTTAATCTGGCAGATAGCAGAAAGATATATAAGGCGTGAAGACCAGGAACTAGAAGCATTTGGCTGGTTAAGCATTTGGCCTGGTTAAGCATTTGGCCTGGTTAAGCATTCAGGCTTTTGAGCAGCAGTTCACCTGGGACCCATTCTGGATGAGGACTCAGAGGCCTCCAGTCTGAGGAAACAAGACCAGCTGAGGATCTGGCCAGGTGAGGTGGCTGTGGCCTGTTCTGTCTCTCTCAGCTTCACCTCAGTACTTGGCTCTGGGTTTGTTTTATTAATAAGACTCGCTAAGATTCCTGCTACATCTGGCGCCCAACATTCGTGGTACGAATTCATGAAAAGCCTCTTGCCTGTGGCCTTGCGGACCCCAGTTCAGACCCGAGCTACACTCGGCTGGTTGTGGTGGAGCACGCTGGTTGGATTTACTGAAGAAGGCAGAGGCAGGAGGATCCCGAGTTTGAGGCCAACCTAGGAGAAGCTTCAGCCGGAGCCAAGCCACAAACAGTGGTGGGACCATGGAGGCAGTGGCTGCTGCTCCGAAATGCTGGCTTCTTCTCATTGTGTTGGTGACTGCGGTGATGCTGCTACCTGGGATGAGGAGTTTACCGCTGCTTGTTCAGAGAAGAATTGCCTGGACCATTGTGATACCAGAAAGCATCTGCAAAGGTCAGTTTGGAAAAGTTTGGCAAGACAAATGGTGGGGAGAAATTGCCATAAAGATATTCTCTTCCAGGGAAAAACATTCATGGTTTCAAGAGACAGACATTTATCAGTCTGTGATTGCTCCAAACCACAGAGGAGGCACACACACACACAAAAAAAATCTTCAGGGAACCATGACCATGCCTAACAGCAACTTTGAAATCTTCAAAAGGAAGACAGGATCCCACAATGATGATTCCATATGGACTATGATAAAACCATTAAGCTAATTAACACCAAGGAAAAATCGACTTTGGACTACAAACTGGTCAGGACAATTTTGAGATGACTAGCTGAGATGATCCAGCCTGACAGACTACTTGAACAAGGACTTGAAACAAGCCCTGCACTTTCTCATTTTGCAGCGACTGGACAGGACAAATGATACAGGACTTGACAATTAACCCAAAAATTTTCTTTTCAGGATTCCCTAAAGATGTCTTCACCCCCAGAAAGCAGGAAGTAATTTTAAGAAAAAGACACCCACATTCCCAAGAAGTGGGGTGGGTAGTTTTTGGTCGTTTAATGAGTTATGGATATTGTCATTGTTTACAATGGTTGGTTACAAGTTGTTGATTGTTAGTGGTCAGAAAAAAAGCTGAACAAGGAGATTAGATTCAGAGCTTTTGTTTAAAAAAAAGAAAGAAAGAAAAAGAAAAAAGAGAATATAGCTATGAAGTAGATCATTGAATCTACTCTGAGAAAAAAGATAAAGAAATAATAGGATAAATGGGTAGATCACTGGATCTACACTGAAGAAAAAGAGGAAGATATAAAAATGACAAAAGGTAGATTACTGAATCTATTATGAGAAGAAAAAAACTTTTAAAAAGGAATTACTTGTTTTAAATAGGATAAGTAAGGAAAAATTTTTTGTCTGAGTTTATCAGATGTTACTGGACTGGACTGGACATTCTTAATATATATAATGGAGTTTTTTTCTGAATCTGTCAAATGTTAATGGACTAGACATTGTTAATGTAATCTTGACTGTGTATAATGTATATACTTATAGGATACAATTTTTCTTGTATTAGTTATAAGCTTTTTTTAAATTTTAGACAAAAAGAGAGAAGTGTGGTGGTATTGTGTTCCCCAAAATATTGTGTACCTAATAAACCTATCTGGTGTCAGAGAACAGGAACAGCCACTAGATACAAAGGCTAGAAAATGGTGGCACTCACACCTTTAATCCTAACATTCCAGAGGCAGAAATCCATCTGCGATCTCTGTGAGTTCAAGGCCACATTGGAAACAGCCAGGCATGGTGACACATCCCTTTAATCCCAAGAAGTGAGCCTTTAATCCCAGGGAGTGATGGCAGATAGCAGAAAGATATATAAGGCTTGAAGACCAGGAACTAGAAGCATTTGGTTGGTTAAGCATTTTGCCTGGTTAAGCATTCAGGCTTTTGAGCAGCAGTTCACCTGAGACCCATTCTGGATGAGGACTCAGAGGCCTCCAAGAAAGGCTGGGCATTTATAAGTAATAATTAGATTCAGTGTGATTTATATGGGAGCTGGGTTATGGGTGCCCAAAAGAGCAAAGAGTAAAGAGTAAAATACAACCAACTATAGATCATGCCCTATGCTTTCCCATTAGAGACTATTGAATAAATCAAATTAAAACAGCAGGCAAGTCTCTCGCAACAGCATGAAAGGAAGGCTGTAATCTGTCTTGTTGTGGGGGAATCAGCCAATCATACCACTTTCTTGAAGTTTCAATTTCTTATGGTTTTATAATATGATCCCAATAAATGTCTGGTAAGAGCTGACTAGAAAGGGCATGTTAATTACATCATAGTATTTACATCAGAGTAGTAGCCACAAAGCCTTGGAGAAAAGCAGGATCCTTCGCCTTTTCTCCTACAGACCATAATAAGCTTTAGTGTAAGACCTCATGTCCCAAGTACTGATGTGTCAAGCATGTACATGTTTAAGAAGGAACACAAGGAAAATTTTCCTCTTAGGAAAACACAATTCACACTCACCAGCATGAACATAAAGTAGATGATCACAAGTACTGTTGATACATCTGCTGCAATCTCCCCTGCCCCTATTGACAGTGACAGGGAACTGGCAGAATAAGCCAACATCATGATGGTAGATAACATAGTGAAGAAACCCTTCACATCTGTTTTCACTCCTTAGAAAGAAAAGAGTAGGGTCAGTTGATCTGCTAAGTCAAGAGAACTGTACATATTTCAAATAATACTTTAATAACAATTGAGACTAGTAACAGTTTCAAAACCACCCACTTCTCTGGGTCTCCAACTGCTACCTGATCATGTGGGTGCTGGGAAACAAATTTGGGGACTTTGGAGGAGAAGCAAGTGCTCTTAACAAATGAGCCTCTCTCTAACTCCATCATGTGGCTTGTCTTTTATACTTGCTACAAAAATAACTTTCCATATAATACCTATTCTCCTCTATACATAATTATGGGCAATTTATGGGATCCTGACATGGAGAGCCACAGGCAACACAAATGGCCAAAATTTTACTGCATTCTCTCACAGGAGAATCATCAACAGAACACGTTCATGTCCACATTTCCCTGTGTTTATTACAATTGCATTAGTAATGAAATTGGAATTAGGACTATGCCGGTTAGTTTTTTTGTAAATTTAACCTGAGGGTCATATGGGAAGTGGTAACCTCAACTTAGAAAATACTTCCATTAGATTGGTGTGGTGGTAATGTGTTCCCCAAAATATTGTGCACCCTAATAAATTTATCTGGGGTCAGAGACAGAACAACCACTAGATACAAAGGCTAGAAAATGGTGGCACTCACTCCTTTAATCCTAACATTCCAGAGGCAGAAATCCATCTGGGATCTCTGTGAGTTCAAGGCCACATTGGAAACAGCCAGGCATGGTGACTCACGCCTTTAATCCCAGAAAGCGAGCCTTTAATCCCAGGGAGTGGTGGTAGAAAGCAGAAAGGTATATAAGACATGAGGACCAGAAACTAGAAGCATTTGTCTGGTTAAGCTTTTGGCTGATTAAGCTTTTAGGCTTCCAGCAGCAGTTCAGCTGAGATTCATTTTGGATGAGGACTCAGAGGCTTCCAGTCTGAGGAAACAAGATCAGCTGAGAAGGGCCAGGTGAGGTTAGCTGTGGCTTGTTCTGTCTCTCTGACCTTCCAGCATTCACCCCAATAACTGGCCTCAGGTTTGATTTTATTAATAAGAACTTTTAAGATTCATGCTACAGATTAGCCTGTAGACAAGCCTGTGGGGGCATTTTCTTGATGAATGATTTATGTAGGAGGTCTTAGACAAATGTGGATCCCTAGGCAGATGGTCTTAGGTTCTACAAGAAAGCAGGCTGAGGAAGCCATTAGGAGCTAGAAGGAAAACTCCAACACAAAGAAGTTTGCTACACCCACAAAAACACAGGCAATAGGTAATCTCACACCAGCAAATCCCACACAAACACACTGCTAACATCAAAAAAAAAAAAACAAACACATTACTACCATCAACAAAATATAATAGTAATTAACAATCACTGATCATTAATACCCCTTAATATCAATGGACTCAACTTGCCCATAAAAAGACACAGGCTAACAGAATGGATACAAAAACAGGATCTGTCCTTCTGCTGCATACAAGAAATATACCTCAACTTCAAAGACAGACATTTCCTCAGAGCAAAGGGTTGGGAAAGATTTTGTAATCAAATAGACCTAAAAAACAGGCTGGTATAGCTATCCTAATATCTAACAAAATAGGCTTCAAACTAAAATTAATCAAAAGAGCTGGAGAAGGACATTTCATGTTCATCACAGGAAAAATCCATCAAGATGAAGTCTCAATTTTGAACATATATGCCCCAAATACAAAGGTACCCACATATGTAAAAGAAACATTTCTAAAGCTTAAATCACACATTCAAACTCCACACACTAATAGTGGGAGACTTCAACACCCCACTCTCACTAACGGACAGATTTGCCAGACAGAAAATTAACAGAGATATAAGGGAACTAACAGATGTTACAACTCAAATGGACTTAATAGATATCTATAGAATAGTTCACTCAAACACAAAAGAATGTACCTTCTTCTCAGCACCTCATGGAACCTTATCTAAATTGACTACATACTTGGTCACAAAGCAAATCTCAACAGATACAAAAAAATTGGAATAACCCCCTGTATCTTATCAGACCACCATGGGTTAAAGCTAGATTTCAACAACAACACAAACTATAGAAAGTCTAGAAACTCATGCAAACTGATCAATGCCCTACTGAATCACCACTGGGTCAAGGAAGAAATAAAGAAACAAATTAAAGATTTCCTACAATTCAGTGAAAATGAATGTACAACATCTCCAAACTTATGGGACACCATGAAAGCAGTGCTAAGAGGAAAATTCATAGCTCTCAATGCTCACATAAAGAAGTTGGAGAAATCTCACACTAGTGACTTAACAGCACACCTGAAAGCTCTAGAACAAGAAGCAAACTCACCCAGGAGAAACAGACACCAGGAAATAATCAAATTGAGGGCTGACATCAATAAAATAGAAACAAAGAGAATAGAATAGTACAAAGAATCAATGAAACACAGAGTTGGTTCTTTGAGAAAATCAACAAGATAGACAAACCCTTATCCAAACTAACCAAAAGGCAGAGAGAGAATATCCAAATTAACAAAATCAGAGATGAAAAAAAGGGGCATAACAAGAGACACTGAGGAAATCCAGAGAATCATTAGGTCATACTTCAAACACCTGTACTCCACAAAACTGGAAAACCTAAAAGAAATCCACAGTTAAGCACTGGACCGAGCTCCTGGAGTCCAGTTGAAGAGAGGGGGTAGGGATTATATGAGCAAAAGGGTAAAGATCATGATGGGGAAACCCACAGAGAAAGTTGACCCTAGCTAGTGGGAGATCATTTATTCTGTACTGACAGCTGGGGAACCTGCATAGGGCAGAACTAGACCCTCTGAATGTATGTGTGACAGTTGTGTGGCTTGGGAAGTTTGTGGGGCCACTGGCAGAGGGACCAGTATTATCTCTAGTGTATGAACTGGCTTTTTGGAGTCCATTCCCTATGGAGGGATACCTTGCTGAGGCTTGATACAGGGGGGAGGGGCTTGGTCCTGCCTCAATTGATATACCAGACTTGTTGACTCCCCATGGTAGGCCTAACCCTCTGTGAGGAGTTGGGTTGGGAAGGAGGAGGAGTGGAGCAGAAGGAGGGGGGGTGGGAACTGTGGTTGGTATATAAAATGAAAAAAATACTTTTAAATAAAAAAATAATGAAAAAGAAAGGAGAGAGAGAGAAAGAAAGAAAGAAAGAAAGAAAGAAAGAAAGAAAGAAAGAAAGAAAGATTTTCAAATACATGGTTTAGTGTGACCCCAACTGCACATCTCAAGCCTTGACCTTCTCTGAAAAGCAACTCAGTCCCTTTCCCACTATGTTTCTCTTGACTAACCTCACAGTTTCTCCTTTACTGTGTCCAAAGTTGAATCCTCAAGCTCAGCTTAATGGTACAGATCTGAGATGCCAGCCAGAGCTACATGGCAAGAGACAGTCTACAAACAAACAAAACAAGACAAAACAAAAGAATCAGAGGGTTAGAAGTAAGTACTCACTCCTAAGTAGATACTAGATGAAAAGCAAAGGATAACCAGACTACAAACCACAGATCCAGAGAAGCTAGGAAACAAGGAGTACCCTAAGAGGGACACATGGATTGCACTGAGAAGGTACAATAGATGAGATCTCCATGAGTAAACTGCGGGGGGGTGGGTAATAAAGGGTAGGGGATTGGAGATGAGAACATAAGGGAATAGAATGGTCGAGCTGGAACAGGGAAGGGGTGGGAGAGCAATGAAAGAGAAACCATGAGAGAGGGAGACATCATGGGGATAGGGAGAAACTGGGTGCTAGGGAAGTTCCCAGGAATCCACAAGGACAACTCCACCTTAGACTACTAGCAATAGTGGAGAGGGTGTCTGAACTAGTCTACCCAAGTAATCAGATTGGTGAATACCCTGTCATCATAGAGCCTTCATCTAGTAACTGATGGAAGCAGATGCAGAGACCCACAGCTTGGCACCAGGCCGAGTTCCAGGAGTCCAGTCGAAGAGAGATAAGAGGGATTCTATGAGCAAGAGGCATCAAGATCATGATGGAGAAACCTACAGAGACAACCAAACCAAACCAGTGGGAACTCATGAACTGTGGACGGATAGCTGTGTAGCTTCCGTGGGACTGGACTAGGCCGTCTGCATAGGCAAGACAGTTGTGAAGTTTGATCTACTTAAGGGGCCTCCTAGAAGTAGGATCAGAATCCATCTCTGGTGCATGAGTAGGTTCTTTGGAGCCCACTGCCTATGGTGGGACACCTTACACAGCCTTGGTGCAGGGGGAGGGGCTTGGTCCTGCCTCAACTGGGTATATCAGGTTCTTCTGACTCCCATGGGAGGTGTTGCCTTGGAGGGGGTGGAAATAGGGGGTGGGGGTGGGGAAGAAGGCTGGAGGCTGGGAGGAGGGAGAGAGGGGGGAATCTATGGTTGGTATGTAAAATGAATAAAAAAATTCTTAATAATTAAAATAAGAAAAAAAGAATGATATAAGGAAAACATCAAGAATAAGAGAGTTAGAAGGAACTAGAAGGGAAACATCAAGAATAAAGATAGAGTTAGAAGGAAAACATCAAGAATGAGAGACGGAAATCTCCAGGAAAATGAAGAATAGAAAACGCAAAAGTAGAACAAAGAAAAGGTCTGAAGGAAACCAGCAAGAGACTGTGTGAGTGTCTTTTCCCCTAACCCCCTCAGAGAAAAAAAGTCTAGTATGCCCTAACTCTGGGTTTCCCTTTGAGCCCTGTCCTGATGGAGGCTGGCACCACAGGCAGAGGTATCTTCCCTTCTTGAAGTACATTGAACTGTAAGATGAAATAAACCCTTTCCTCCCCAAGTTGGTTCTTGTCATGGTGTTTATCACAGCATTAGAAACCTAAGGCAAGGATTAAACAGCCAGGCAGTTGTTTTAATATCTAGAGGATGGGAGGGTTCGTCCAACTTTAGTGTCCCCTAGGAAATCACCATGTAACTGCTATGCAGGAAGGTGATGGGTTCCACAAGCTGATGTTCATAATTACATGTTCTACATGTAATTATGGAGCTAATGCTATGAGTCAGGCACAGTCCTGTGTTATAACAGTCACAAGGGCACGGTTACATCCTGGGGGAGCTGACTTCCATGCCTAACCTTTTTTAATGTTATTGTTATGATTATCATGGTATGTATAATGCATGTATAGATATGGGTGAGCATGTATCATGGTATACATGTGCCATGATGTGCAATTGCCATGGTGTGCATGTGGATTTGAAGGAAAAATTTCTCCAGTGATTCTCTCTTCCATGTGGATCCCAAGGATCAAATTCAGGTTGTCAGTCCTGCAGGAGAAGTACATTTCCCATAACCATCCCATGGCCTAATGACCGGTTCTGAATGAGAATTGTCTAAGCTTTATCAGTGCTTATCTTGTGTGTGTGTGTGTGTGTGTGTGTGTGTGTGTGCTTATCTTGTGTGTGTGTGTGTGTGTGTGCTTATCTTGTGTGTGTGTGTGTGTGTGCTTATCTTGTGTGTGTGTGTGTGTGTGTGTGTGTGTGTGTGTGTTTGAGAACTATGGGAATTCTGAACAATTAATCTAGGGTGAAGCATAACCAAAATTTACAAATGAATCTGTACGCATATTTCAAATAACTATTTATATTATATAATTTCAACAAACATCAAACTCAGTATCTTCTCTCTTTGTCAGATTAGGTAGGATAAGACACTGTATACATTTAAGTTCTTTTACACACATACATATGTGTGAGATATTATCTACTTTTCTATATTTTATTTACATATAGAGACACTTACACAGAAACACAGAAAAATATACAGCTGCTCTGGAGAAATGGCTCACTGATTAAAAGCATATGCTGTTATCTCAGAAGCCCTGGATTCCATTCCCAGCACCCACATGGTGGCTCACATTCTGTAACTCCAGTTCATGGGGATCTGATATCCTCTTCTGGCCTCCCCAGGCACCGCATTCACTTAGTTCACACACACACACACACACACACACACACACACACACACACACACACACACACACACACATAAACCCACAAAGGAAAAATACAACTTTTACAATATGTATTAATAGATATCTATCAAATGGGTACATTATATCTACATTCATTACAATACACAGAATCTCTAGTAAAAAGTTTCATAAACAGCTCTTGTAGTATTTTGTGAAAAAGTCTTAGAGACTTTCCTCACACTGAACACCTGTTTTAACTTTTTTTTTTTTCAAGACAGGGTTTCTCTGTGTAGCTTTGCGCCTTTCCTGGAACTCACTTGGTAGTCCAGGCTGGCCTCGAACTCACAGAGATCCACCTGCCTCTGCCTCCCAAGTGCTGGGATTAAAGGCGTGAGCCACCACCGCCCGGCTGAACACCTGTTTTAGATGGCACACAGTGGAGACATGCTTTTCTACTTATGCATTTCTACTTTAGACTTGCCACAGTTGTACAAAGCAAAACACGTTCCTCCAAGAGTAAAGACACATTCTCTTGCTTTGTCACTTACCTGCTATGCTGAATAGTACAACAGTAAATATAATACTTGTCAATAACCTCCTGGGTACCAGCTCAGCCAGCAATTTCCCAAGGAAATATGGTGGCACTCTGTAGTATCCACTGGTATGCTCATGTCTGGAGAGACAAAGATCATGTTAAACATCCTTAGATTAGTCCAGAAGACACAGGTGAGATGATGGCTAAGCTGACTACTGTCTTGACAGGGAGCCTAACAGGACAGTGTCCCCTATGCTCCATGCTGACTCCCATACACATCCCCATCTTAGGGACCAGCATCTCTAGGCCAGCATCCTGATGACATTCTCACTAGGATTCTCCCCATCAGAGAACTCTACCTTGTTTTGCCCACTCTGGTCAGACAACAGACCCTCCAGGGAAGCAGCCCCATGTGCCTCTTCTCAGAGTCTCTGCCCCTCTGAAGCTGGTTCCCTGAGGAGCAGCTCATTCCTACCTCACCTCAGACAGTGGTCATGGAGACTTCTCTCCTTCCAGTTCTCATGAAGAAGGTGACACTGTCACTCTGAGGTCACAGTGCAGCCTCAGGACACAACATCCTTCTCTCCAGCTACTCTCACTTTAGGACAGATGTACTCCTTAGTAATCTCTCTGTACAACTGTGAATCTTTACCAGATACGGAACCTGATCCTTTCCCTTCCAGCCCTTCCAGATCCCAAGCTCTTCCCCTCCCAGTGTCTTCTTTTCATCTCTGGTTTTTGTTTTGTTTTGAGACAGACTCACCTCTACAGGCTGGCCTTAAATTCCATATATAGCCAAGAATGACCATCCTCCTGCCTCTACCCTGGCCCCAAGTGCTGGGATTACAGGAATACAGCCATGCTCAGGGTTTGTGGTACTGTGAATCTAACACAGGGTTTCAGGCACACAAAGCACTCTAACTACTGAGTGAGGCCCTCAGCTCCTCTCTCCTGGGCATGCACTTGGAGAAAATCTTGGCCATCTTTGAGAGCAGTGAATCCTAAGCATAAGCCACCAGGAAAAGGTTCTTCCATGTTTGAAAAGCACAGGAGATAAACAGCCCTTTTCTACACAGCTGCTGTCTGGCTCTTTCCAGCCCTCCATCAAGAGGAGACTCTCATTCTTGTGCAGCTGTACCTCTCCAACTCCAATGTGCTGCCGAACCCACCACACTTTAGCTCTGTGAAACCCCTGACATCCTTATTTGGCGGGGGGTTAATGCATTTCCTGTTATTTTCAGCCCCATACAACTGTGTGGTCTGCAGCACTGAGATCTGATGATCTCACCCCAATTTTGAAACTTTCTCTAAGCAGCAGACACCTGTGCTCTTGATTTCTCATCCATTTTCAGTTAATATTAATAATCTCTTTACCTACTTCAAAAATCATGATACCGCATGATAAACACAAAATTTCGTAATTTATTTATTTTCAACTAAATAAATAAGAAAAAGGGGAAATTACTGGCAATTTATGAGATAAGATTCTAGGCCTAAGAATGAATGTAGTTCACTTGATCACCAGCCCCTGATGCCTGCTTCTGGAGCAAAGGGTTACTCACAAAAAGCGATTCCTGTCGATCACAAAGAGTTCCCCAGCGGTCACACTTGTGATGCTCTGAAAGCCTATGAGCAAGAAGAGCAGGTTGGCTCTGCAAGGAGAGAATGGAGGCAAAAACAACAATAAATTCAACATTAGGATGGTTGATTTCCAATACACCTTACATTACACGGATCAATTCTTAATTTAAAAAAAAAAAATAAAGCAGTACTGGAGATATGGCTCAGCAGTAAAGATTGCTTGTTCTCTTGTAGCAGACCCAGGTTTGGTTGGCAGGACCCACATAGTGGATCACAACCATTTGTCACTCGAGTTCAAGTAGAGACTGTGCTAGCTAGTTTTATGTCAATTTGACACAAGCTAAAGTTATCTGAAAGGAGGGAACCTCAACTGAGAAAATACCTCCAAAAGATCTAATTGTAAGGCATTTTCTTAATCACTGATGGATGGGGAGGGCCCAGCCCATTGTGGGAATGCGTCCCTGAGCTGGCTGTCCTGAGTTCTATAAGAAAGCAGGGTAAGCAAGCCATGGGCAACAAGCCTGTAAACAGCACCTGCCCATGACCTCTGCAGATTCCTGCCTAGTTCGAGTTTAGGTCCTGACTACCTTCAGTAATGGAATACAATGTGGAAATGTAAGCTGAATAAACCCTTTCCTCCCCAACTTGCCTTTTGGTCATGAGCTTAATCAGAGCAAAACAGGATCCAATGCCTCTTTCTGATAGTCACAGATCTCAGGCAAAACACAGACGTACATATAGGCAAACACTCATACACATAAAAATAAAATAAGTACTTAGAAAAAGAAATATGGAAAATGTATAACTGTTCTGGTTAAAAAGATCAGGAAATATGAGTCTCATGAGATATTTTCCTCTTTGTCTCCTCAGTGATATCTATTAATTGAAGTGTGTCTTCTAAAATGCAATAATTGGATAAAGACCCTTAAATGTAATGATTCTAGAGTATGCAATTTAAAAGTTAATTTGTTTTAGATGAAATGATGAGAGTTGAGCCCCATAATGTCATCTGTGTCCTCATCATGGGAAGAAACAGCATTGCAGTGTCTGCCAGGAGAGGGCTGAGACAAGGTGACCAGACAGGAAGAGGCTGGGAGAGAATCCTCACCTCAGATTCTCACACTACAGTGTGGAGACACATTTGGTTTTAAATCAACCGAGTCTGTGATATTCAGTCATGGCAGCCCAAGCCATCACTCCAATTTAACTAACAAAGTTGGTAAGCATCATTCCTAATGTATAAAGAGAGAAACATAAAGATTAATAAAACTCCAAGGAGTTTTCATATTCAGTTGGCTGTGTTACGAAGTGCTGTGGGATGGTCTGTATATCAAGTGTGTTGCTGATTGGTCAATAAATAAATCACTGATTAGCCAGTGGCCAGCCAGGAAGTATAGGTGGGACAAAGAGGAGAATAAAGCTGGGAAGTGGAAGGCTGAGTCAGAGACACTGCCAGCCGCCATGATGACAAACAGCATGTGAAGATGCCAGTAAGCCACAAGCCACGTGGCAAGGTATAGATTTATGGAAATGGATTAATTTAAGCTGTAAGAACAGTTAGCAAGAAGCCTGCCACGGCCATACAGTTTGCAAGCAATATAAGTCTCTGTGTTTACTTGGTCGGGTCTGAGCGGCTGTGGGACTGGCAGGTGAGAGAGATTTGTCCTGACTGTGGGAGAAGCAGGAAAACTAGCTACACAGAAGAGTAAGGATGAAAACATGAAACAGTGGAGGGAATCTCTACTCAACAACTTACTACAGACGTGAACTGCAGAAACATCTGTAAGGTCTTGATTTGATTATCCTTAAAATAGGCCAACAACTTCCTGCATGGTTTCCAGAGAGCTCGAAAAATAAATTCAGTTGTCAGAGACCAAACATGGACCATGGAAAAGTACTAGCTAGGCCAAAGAACAAGCCCCTACCCTAAACCGGATGCCCCTGAAGATAAAGAACAGGTCAGGCAGGTCAGGTAGCATAGCAACAGAACAATGGGCCCTGACCAGTGACCTTACCACCTAGCAGCCTCACGACTTGCACCTAGCCCTTTACCTGCACGTCCCCCTTGGTCATGCACCCCTTCCCTCCTCCCCTCCCCCTCCCATGCTATATAAGCCCTGCTGAGGAGAATAAAATTTGCAGCTTGATCAGAACACACTGTCTTGCTGTCTTCTCTCGTGTCTCCCCCATCCCTCTTATTCTTTCCCACAGGTGGGTCGCCCCCGTTGACACCCCGCTGGCCAGGGCATTCAGTCATGCTTATTTATGAAGAAATAGTATGTTGGTGTGATAGGGGATGGTAAGCAGGAGGAGGGGGAAGAAAAGACCCTCTGTAGTTTTCCTGGACACACATGTCAGGTTCCTCTAGGCAGATGCATGATTGGGTCGTAACAGCCAGCTACAAAACACCTTCTCAACTGACGGTCAGAGGTCACTGACTCTCTTTATCTAGGTACACAGTGGTTGTTAGATATCCAGATCAGATGAGGGAGACCTTGCCGGAGACTAGGTTTCCTACTACATTAAAGAAAAATTCCATTTTATAATCTACCAAAGACCAGATTAAAGAAGAAGGAAGGAAAAGAAAAAGACAGCCTAAGAATGGGTAAGACTCTGAGAAGAGCAGAAAGACCTCCAAACTCCTGGACTTAGGAGACAGAGGCATGAGGACTACTGCAGACTGAGGCCAGCCTGGGCTACATGACAAGTTCTGGGCCTGTCAGGTCACAACTGTATCCCTGCCTCAAAGGTCCAAACATACAGCAGAGGACCTGAGTACCCCATGACCAAACATTGAGTGGAGGAGCTGGGCACCCCATGACTAAACATAGAGCAGAGGACATGGGATTCTCCTCCTCTCCTAAAGAGCCAGACTTTCTTTCAAGGCTCATCTGTCTAACTTTATTCTACTAAATGTACAACTTTCTCTCTCCACTCTTCTATTCCCACACACAACCATTCTCCGGTGCTCAGGGCATTCAAGTTGTCCTCAAGTTCCATCTGTGCTTACTTTCATATGTTTTTTATCAACAAAACCAAGAACTTAAAAAGGGAACCTAATGGCCCTAGCCATACTTAACCTTATATACCACATCTACTTTCTAATCTGAGTTTTTACTTATTATAATTATTGATTGACAACCTATAGCTACACATTTAAGGTATAAAACTAACATGATTCATGAACAATTTTGTAAAATAATTATATCAACCTAAATTAGGTGATGCCTGTCACTACAAATATACATCATTTTAAAGGTAATGCATTAGAAATATATCCTCAGAAACTTTAAAATGTGTATTAATATTTGCTGGATTGAAGGTGCTGTACAATCTGTCTCAAAGGAAAAAAATCTTACTTCTTCTACTTAACAGATTTTACACTCTTATGTGTCTCCTCATTCTCCACTGCCCTGGCAAAGTGTACACTATGCTGCCTGGAGGTCAATTGCTTTATAATCCACATGTAAGTGAAACATGTTTGTCTTTCTGGGTTTGGATTATTTTACTTTGCATGATGTTCTGAAAAATCTACAATTCTATCCATATTGTTACAAATTCCTGTTTCAAAAATAAGCAGCAAATGAGTGACATTTTTCTTTACTATTTATGTGTTGGCAGACCCTTAAATTCCTTAACTTGGTTACTATGCATAGTGCTCTAATGAACATCAGACTTCACATGAATTTTCGGTAAATTATTTTAAATAGGCATGTAAGTATGCACAGGATAAATGTCTGTATCTCATTGTTTTTTGCAATGCCTTCTCCTTAATGTTTGGCTGCCACCTCAACCCTATAATGCTGTTGAGCAAAAGGAGCTCACATGCCACAAAATTCAAACCTAGTTTTTACTTGGACAATATACAAAGGGTATGATGGATCCAGAAGCATCTCTGGCCTCTTGAACGTTACTGATGAAGTAAATATTGATATTGACCCTGAGATTAATTTAATAGCTTCATTCCATAGATGATCTTGAGGAAGTGTTTCAAACTATCCTACTTAGGTTTCTGTTGCTATGTGAACACCATGACCAAAAGCAACTTGTGGAGAATGGAATTTATTTGGCTTACATATCTCAGGTCAGAGTTCATCCCCAAGGAAAGTCAGACAGGAATTGAAGGCAGGATCTTGGAGGCAGGGATGGAAGCTGAAGCCACAGAGGCGCGATGCACAATCAAACAAATCAAATATATTCAAGAAAATTGACACTGGAGCAACAAAGGAAGAATAAATAGGTAACTAAAAACATCTATGCACCAAGGCATTATAAACAGAATAAAGAGGAAATACACAGAAGGGAAGAAATATAAGTGGATTGTGTTCTGGTAGGCAACTCACATGTCAGAAACAACTATAACTCAATAGCAAGAAAAAAATTAAGGGCCAAAAGATGGTTCAGCAGGTAAGATGACTGCCGCCATTCTTGATGACCTTGAGGACCATCTCTGAAACCCATGTGATAGAGGGATCAGCTCTTGTAATTTGTCCTGTGACCTCCTCGTATATGCCCACACGTATATACATGCTAAAGAAATAAATATATTGGAGTGAAAAAATCATTCCTATTTAAAATGGAAAATTGCAGATACTTCATAAAAATCCAATGAATTGTGATTTATTTTTTCTTAAATATCTTATTCAAAACAAGAAAGAACATAAGTTTGGGTGAGAATGTGGAAATACTGGAGCCCTTGGGTTGTGCTGGTGAGGATATAAAATAGTACAGTGAAGTTGGAGACAGGACAGCAGTTCCTCAAACAATTAACCCAATGGCCTATGATTTGGCAACTCAAGCTTTCTACCTTAAAGAGCAAAAGTCCAGAGCTCAAAGCGATGTACTTGCACACTCAACAGCACAGTTCAGAGAAGTCAAAGGTGAGAGCAAACCACATTTCCAGACACAGATGAATGGGAAGCAACACAGCACACACACACACACAATGGACTATTATTCTGCCTTACAGAGCCCAAGATATTCCCACACGTGCCACACTTTGATGAACCCGAGGACGTCACACCAATGGAAACAAGCCAGACAAATCAAACAAAAACAAAACCCAAACAACATCAAAACCCAGATGCTTGTGTGAATCCAATTCAGGGTTCGCCATTAGTCACATTCAGTGACAGAAAGTAGAATGGTTGATGCCAGGAATCGGGAGTGGGTAGTATGTGGAGTCTTCTTTCAGAGCTATCTGATTCTATTCGGGAAGAAGAAGAAAAAATGCCCTACATTTAGGTATGAAATGTATACTTTCATATTATCTACACATAAACACATGTGAAAAGTGAGTTGTTCCACTTAGCTTTCAATGTACCAACACACTCTGTCACACGACAAAATGGTTATTCTGTTCTTGTCACAAATTCTAATTCTTAATGGATTTATATAAGCTCTAAAAAAGTGACAGAATTTCTCAAAATCAGGATCCAAGTTTGCTTACCTGGTCTTGACTTCAGTACAATCATTTCGTAGGAAACGGAAAGTGATGCCCATAAGCACGGCCACTATGATTGTGATAATTACCTTTCAAAAAGAAAATGGGAAAAGAAAAGTTTCCATTAGGAGTCTAAAGTATTCAACACATGGTCCATTATTTTAAGATATATGGTTTCCTAATCAGATCTCTCCAGTGAGATAAACACTATACTTTGGCCAGAGTCCATAGAATATTAACACACATGTTAATAGGCTGCTTGTGTGTTAAACTGAAAGTTAAGGTCTCTGCAGTCTGAGGCTCTGACAGTACAGACCCTGGGAAAGCTAAGACCTCTCCCAGTGCTCCATCAGGAACGGCCAGTGAAGGGCTCAGTTCAGGTTCTGAAACATGGATGACACAGGTGGAGAGAATGCAGGTGCCTGGGGAGGTTGGGGACGAACCAAAGTAAGAGACAAAGTGTTCACCTGAACTGAGACCTCAGCTCTGGTGCAGCGAACATGTGCAATTTCTACTTCAAGTGGTTTAAAGAACTCGGGCTTTCCTTACTCTAGTTAGAAACAAGTTCACCCCAGGCCAGGGGACAGCTCAGTGGCAGAGCCCTGCACAACATACACTAGACCTAGCCCTGATCCCCTCAACTGCAAACCAAATAACAAAACTGAAGATGACTCACAACCCAGTTCCTAGCAGTGGGATCTTGTGTGCTAAGAAGTGGGGAGCTGGTCCTCACCTGTGTCACCTCTGGGAAGTCTGTGCCTGTGTGGGAACGAGCACTATTGCTGTCACCACAGTGTTCAGACAGCGTCCTCTGGGTCACCTGATGCCCCATTGCCCCTCATCTCTGTCACTGCTGCTCCATCAGCCTCAGCCAGAGCAACCTGTGCTCAAGTCTCATATAAGCTGCCAACTCCTGCAGACCCTCATCTACCTCCATCCACTCGGTCTGTGCAGACAGTCACAAGGACCTGCACTGCTTTGGTTTTGGGTTATAATGGCTTTAAAAGATGCTTCACTTAGGAAAGGAGTGAGGCTACATAATGCTGTAACTTATATTAATGAATCTATTATTCGTCTGATGATGTTTTATAAGTAGAATATTATGATCTAAAACAAAGCATCCTCCCACATAACTTGATAAATTATAAACCAAAATCCTAGGGCTTGGAGATAAGGCTCAGCAGTTAAGAGCACTTGCTGCTCTTGCAGAGGACCTGGGATTTAGTTCCCAGCACCCAAACTGACCCTAACAACCTTCTGTAACTCCAGTTCCAGAAGATCTGATGATTTCTTCTGGCCCCATGGGCATGCACATGATGCACAGATATCCACGGAGGCAAAACACCCATACATAAAAAATAAATAATTTTAAAAATTAGTCCTCAAATTTTAGCATTGCTAACATGCATGCACAAACACACAGATTCACACACATACACACACACCACACAAATATACTCATACTTCCTACCTTATGATATTGCCTCACTTTTGAATAGTGAGTAGCCCAATTTGATTAATGTAACTCACTTTTTTCTAGAGTAAATAACAATACATTAACAGCAGAACTGACTCTAAGTTCTGGTTGAACAGGGACAGGGAGGTAGGTCCATGGTAGAGTGATTGTCCTCTCACGGCTAAGGCCCCAAAATCAAATACAAACACAGCAGAATCCTCAACATCATGAAAAAAAAGATAAATGAATAAGTGATGGCCCAGTGAGCTGGAAGAACCACATTTCTGTGTGACATTCATGTTAAAATAACAGAAAATCTTAAGGCATGACGATTCTTCTTACAGAGCCAGTTTAAAGAAAAGTAGAACCTCACTTCCTCCCAGTTCCCAGTCAGGTGACACGGAAGAGCACTGTTCAGTCCAGTCACTATCTATGTGTGAACTGCACTCTGAGTGGCTTCTGCTCTCACCCTGGACTCCAATAAGGAACAGCACTCTGCAATGGGCTCATCTCTCATGCAGTGCATGCACAGGCTCCCTCAGAGAGGATCAATGGCCTTGTTTCCTCATCCCATGATTTCAACCACAGACCATCCCCCTTTCCCTCCCCAGTCACCTCCACCCTTCCTACTTAGACTTTTTCCAAAGTCCCTACTTTCATCTGATATGCTACAATTTTATCTGTTTATTCATTACCATTCATCCATCAACATGAAAAGTTACATCAGGAGAAAAGCCTTTGACTCCCTGACTCATTCCTGGACATAAGCTTGTTCAATGCACTGGTGAATTAGACAGGTGTGAGGAACTCCCAGGTGTGCTGAATTTCTTGTTGCCTTTCCTGAATTAAATTTCCTACTGGGATTACTCATTATAGTTTCTCTAAATAAAAAAATCACCACTAAAAATGTTTTCAGTAAGTAGTATTTTCTGTAATGTTTTATTTGCTTTATTGAATATTTCTATATGACAAGTAGAGATGACAAATACATGGAGCAGAGTAGAAGATAAATGTGACCCCGAAGTAGACTGACTCATAAACAAATTGTTCCCACTTGTTTTCACAATACAATTAAAAATAATTCATCAGATTACCTGAGTCATAGTGACATGCGGAAAACCCCAGTAATTTTTGAATAAATGAGAGATATTCCACCCGAGCTGATTCCAGAAAGGGGTGACACACGTGATCTCCTCCAAGGCCGAGCTCCTCCCTGCCCTCTGTTCCCCCAAGAGTGGATCCAGCTCAGTTCTCGTTTCTCTGTATAAGGAGGACTGTACATACATGTTGGCTAATTTTTCTGTGACTTGGTGCCGTCTCCTAGAAAGCTCTGTATATTTGTCAGCTTTTGGGTAAAAGTGGACAAAGACAAAAAACCGTTAGACAATAATTTAACTGATTTTCCTGAGACACTTTTTATGAGTAACATAAATTATGTGTAAGTTTTTCCTTGAGACAGTCTCGTATATTTGTGGGAACAGGAAGGCTGAGGCAGAGAGCCGCTGCCAGCCGCTGCCATGACAAGCAAGATGTAAGGTACTGGTAAGCCACGAGCCACGTAGCAACTTATAGATTAATAGAAATGGGTTAACTTAAGATAGAAGAACTAGATAACAAGAAGCCTGCTGCAGCCATAATTTGTAAACAATGTAAGTCTCTGTGTGTTTACTTAGTTGGGTCTAAGTGACTGCGGGACTGGTGAGTGAGAGAGATTTGTTCTGACCGTGGGCCAGGCAGGACTGTAGAAAACTCCAGCAACATATATTCTAGACTGGCATAAAATTTGCTATGAAGCCAAGGGTGGCCTTAAAACTTCTCCAGGTCCTCCTGTGTCTGTCTCAGGTGCTGTGATGACAGGCATGCACTGCCCACACAGCTATGTGCTGCTGGGATCCAAACTCAAGGCTTTGTGCATGCTAGGCAAACATTCTACCAGTTGACCTTCATCTTCAACCCACCACAGTTTGAGCATAATAAAATTACTCCTGTGTAATTCCTTTACAGATTAGAAAAGTGTCCCTAACTGACCTGACTACTGTCATTATCCCATGGATACAGCAAACTGAATGACTTCTTCCCATCTGGATCCCCATTCTTAACAAAGTCTTTCTTCCCTTATGGATCTATATTTTGTTACATAAAAGCCTGGTCCCTGCTTTCTGCCTCTTGTGAATGTATATGCAAACGTGTAAACTGACAAGTATCTTGTTTTTAAAATGTTATAAACAAAGTCAGGCATGTTGATATATCCCTGAATACCTATACTTGAGACATAAGACATAAAGAGCACACATTCAAACCTAGTCTGGCTGTATGAGCAAACTCTATCTAAAACAATAACAAGAACAATATCAGAAACAATAAGTACATTTACTTTTTAACAGAAATTTCCCCTGTGAAAATATCATGTAAGTGTTCTTTTATAAATTAAATAAAAAACACACAGCACTAACTTACAGCAATTGTTATTAGCAAATTTTAGGACAGTTGATTAACATAAAAAGTTATTTTCTAACGAGACTCATGGTTGTGTTTTAATGAAATCAGTTAGACAAAAACCTGTGACTCAAGAAGATTCACATACCATCATGGCCATCTTCCTCTGTGTCTAATATAGCCGAGAAACCTCCATTAATGATGTCCAGGAAGAAGTCTGCAGGGTTGTTGTGGGAATCATATATGTAACCTACAAAGAAGGCAGGCCAGGAACACAAACCTGAGGACCCTCTTTCAGAGTGTGGGATGGGGAGGAGAGACAAAATATAAGCACTTCTTCATTTTCTTGTGCTTCCCCACTAATTTATCTTACTCTGTGAGTTCGAGGCCAGCCTGAGCTACCAAGTGAGTTCCAGGAAAGGCACAAAGCTACACAGAGAAACCCTGTCTCAAAAAACAAAAACAACAACAAAAAACTATCTTTCCTATTATATATACACTCATAATATTTCAGCAATCTCTGCTTCACATCCCATTGTATACATTTGTGTGTTTATGTTGGTTTTATATATATATATATATATATATATATATATATATATATATATATATATACACACACATATACAATACAGAGACATAGAGTAGACATAGCCTAGACATAGACAAAGACAACTAGACAGATACATAGACCAAACATAGGAATAGACTAGACACAGATATAGTCATAGACAAATCTAGACATGGACACAGAATAGACCTAGACTAGACATAGACATGACATGGGCATAGGCTATACATAGACCCTGACATGAACTAGACGTAGGCTGGACATACACATAGATATGTGAACTCTTCCTGTGAAAGAATCATTTGAATTTGGCCTAAATTTTTATTGGACTCCATAGACTCACAAATGTTTGCACCTTTTTAAATGGCCAAGATTAATCAAAACAAAGAAAGAGTATTGTACAGCAAATATTAAAACATATATTTATAGTCAAAGAGAATCTTCCATAACTATATTCATATTTCACTAAGATGAAATTGACAGCATGAACCATTACAAAATATGTCATCATCAAATCTGACTGTAAACAAACCAGGTAGATGAAAAACATGAGTCCACAGAAGCCAGACTTAAGCCACTCTATCTCCCAAGCATTGCCTAAACCTGAAATGCAAAGTTACTACTAATTTAAGTAACATCTCCACAGATCCTGAGAGTCAAATCACACTAGGGGAAAACTGAAAACCACCCTCTGTTAAGTGAGCAAGAACAGGATGATGCTGGGCTTTCCAAAGCTGTTCCAATGACGGATAACTGAACTTGAGGACAGCATATTAATTAAGAGAGTCACCATAACTGGGAAGCAGGACAAGAGGCTCAGGAAAAATACTGTAACACAGGCATGACACAGGAAAGCAGAAAGAAAAGAGATCTGATCAACAAGCTTTGCTACACCACTAACAGAGTCCTGTAAAATGGAGAAACACACACACACTAAGTCTGCATGAGGGTCAAGCAGCATTCATGAGAAGCCCTGTTTTCTTCCTAGATCCCAAGAATGAAGGAACTCTCACAGCAAAAGCCAGTCATACCTTTGGATGTGAAGTACTCCAATGACTCGTGTGCAGGGCCATGATACATGACTTTTCCTGAGGCCACTAAGGTGAGGCTATCAAAAAATCTGAATATGGTGTACTGGGGCTGATTAATGGAGAAGATGATTGTCCGTCCCCTGATAGACATCCTAAGTTCAAAGCAGGAAAAGTCACTGGACAGCAGAACCTTGAGATTCTCAACAAAGTATTTTATTCCTGAAGTTATACTCTTTGTTTCCATTTCAGCTTGAATTTCCTTAAAAACAATTCATCCCTCTTATATTATGCACCTGATAGAGAAACAAAGCTCCAAACTTTTATTTAAAATATTAGGACTTCCAAAGTATGGGCTGTCAGTAGTCCAGGGTCCACTTGAGTGTTACTATGTAGATCTGTGGGCAGTCTTCTCAGACACTGAATAGGAATATGTGGGAGTCAATGCAAAGAATCCATATCATAAACAGGCTGCCCAGGTGATGGGCAGGTTCACTCAAGATTGAGACCAATGACAGAGCAAGTATTACAACTATGATTGTATGCACAATTCCCTTCAATCATTTATACTTTCAGTTTCTTCAGGAATTGGTTTTCTTTGTTCTGATAATGCAATTCACATTATAACCACTTGTTCTCCCTGATAAACACTTCAGCAATAACCTCATCTCAATTTTCACAATATTGGCATAAGACAATTCTAATATAATTTCCCCCTTTCTGTTGATAAGACTTTAAATGTCCAGCAACAAGCCAAGGGATCACAGTTAGTGAGGGGCAAAGCTGGGATTTAATCATTGGTTTAATTCCATGATAGGAAAAAATAAGCTGGACTACCATTTCAGGGAGTCATATCTTCTGTTAGGAGAAACAATAACCAAAAACAATGTTTAAAACTGCTTTGAAAATGCATTTATAAAAGCTGGGCGTGGTGGCACATCTGGCCTGGACTGACCAGCCCAGCTACCACCCAGGCATACATCCAGGGCTTTGAGTTTGCCCAACCCAACATCTACCCCATCTGTGACCTGCTGTAGCACATGTAGGGACTGATCCTGCAGAACCATAGCTGCAGGATCTCCATGACTCAGGGTAGCAGCAGGACATCCCAGAGGAGTTTCACTTGAGGGTCCTGCATTGACGGTGTACCAGAAGACAGAGGCCTTGAACCTCACCAACAACTGGTTATACAAGTAAAGCTGTTTGGACAGAAGGGTCTACTCCATGACGTGCTACAGCTCCCAGTGCCACTAATACAAATGAAGAGGTGATGGATGGGTGGGAAAGACAAGAGTGAAGTGTTTGTTTTTCTTTTGCTCTGTTGTTTTTATTGCTGCTGTCTTGCTTTTATATTGTTTTGCTTCTTTATTTTTTAATTAATATTTTAATTTCTTTTTAAATTTTCCTTTAGGGGATGCTATGAGGGTGAAGTGTGGATATGGGGGGACAGACTGGGAGTTGGGTGGGATTGGGGTGCATGATGTGAAATTCCCAAAGAATCAACAAAGAATTATTTTTTAAAGCTGGGTATGGTGGCCTATCTGTAATGTCCCAGCACTTGGGAGGATCAGGAGTTCAAGGCCCACCTAGGTTACATGAGACCCTGTTTTATTAAGTCAAACAGAAAGAACAAAAGAAAGAGAGTGAGTGAAAGAGTGAGGGAGAGAGAGGGGGGAGAAGGGAGGGAGGGAGAGAAAGAAAAAGAGAGTAAGAGAGCTAGACACAGTAGTGCACACCTTGAATTCCAGCAGAACAACTGGTTGGTAGAGACGAGATGAGGCAGAATAATTGCATAATAGCCAACTGTTTTCCCAGACAGACTATTCATAAATCACAAAGGAAAAACTATAATTTCATATAATATAACCAAACCACCAACATGATTAGATGACCAAGATTCAAGTCAGGCAAGCAAGATGTCTCAGTCAGTAAGGACACTTGACACCAAGTCTAAAGACCTGAGTTCCATCTCCAGAATCCACTTGGTGGAAGGAGAAAAACAAGTCCCTCAAGATTTCCTAGGACATCTACATGCATGCTAGACACACACACACACACACACACACACACACACACACACACACACACACATACAATACACACACACACACGATAGGTGATAGATAGATAGATAGATAGATAGATAGATAGATAGATAGATAGATGAAAAAATAGAAAATGATTTAATCACTAGGATGCACTTTCAGGAGTGTTGGAGACCAAGGAGAACACAGCATATCAGGGCCTGAGTCTGCTCCAAGAACAATGGGAGCAACCACACTTAGGATGGCCCCATGCAATGCACTAAGACTAGCCATGGCATGAGACACAGGGACAGAGAGAAGCGTTCCATACTGGAATATGAGCAAGAACTTGATCTTAGAGTGTCCTGAAGCAGACAGGAGAGGGGACAGACAGGGAAGGTGTGACACCTGAGGAGTCTACAGACTAGAAGGTGACAAGGCCCCAGGTGTTGACTTCCTCACCGGGAAGGTGCAATGGTGGATGATGTGGTTCTTGGAGGGACAGGCAGGAGTGGTTAGGGTGATGGACCGTGATGTCAGAACAAAACAAAGAACAAGGGGAAGGAAGGACAGACAGAGAGTGCAGTAAAGTTCAACAGCCAGGAGCCCAGGTCATGGGAATTAGACAGTCCTTATACGGTTCTTGGGGTTATTCAGTCAGTTTGAAACTTATTAAGTTTTAAATATAAAAACCTAATCTATGGTGATATTTTATTTGTATGTTAATAAATAAAGTTGCCTGGGGTTCAGAGCTAATAGCAAGCCATAGTAGAAGTCTGGCAGTGGTAATACATGCCCTTAATCCTGATCACATGACAGGCAGATCTCTGTGTGTTCAAGGACAGCACCAGCATGGAGACACATGCCTTTAATCTCAATACCAACGATAGAAGACCTGGAGGTCTGTATAGACAGGCAGTGATGAGGAGGCCATGTGGTTGGGTTTACAACCAATTAGAAGGCAGAAGAGAAAGTCAGTAAAAACACAGATACACAGGAAGTAGGTCTTTTTCAGAGGGGAAGGATGGCAGTGGCAGCGAGGCGTAAGAAAGGGTTTTAGTCTCAGTTCTTAGCTACTGCTCTGACCTCTTGGGCTTTTAACTCTACATTTGGCTCTGTGTTTCTTATTTAATAAGACCATTACATCTACACTAACCCTTATACTTTTTTTCTATAAATATTGTAGTCTCAGACTTCTTTCTTGAGAGAGGGAAATACCACTTCTTTTATTTCATTTTTCCCCTGGTTCAGGACCCAGACCTTAGGAATCATTCTCTCTGCCACCACATCCAGGGTCAGTTGCAGAGATAATCCTATTTATTCTCTATTGATTTAAGACCTCTCTCCCTTTCATTTGAGCCCGTTCCCTTTAGTGTTCACTGAGGCTTTCACAAGTCACTCCCACTCCTTGAGTCATAAAGAAAGCCTGACAGTCACTGCCTGGTGCATTTCTCATTGGCCCTTAAGACCCTAAAAGAATTCAAGCCTTGTGACCTCACTTTGGCCAGAGAATTGCTGATTGTATGTGTATATAAACTGAAAACTTTGGAGAACAAAGAGAGAACAGAGAACAAGACAGAAACATGCCTAGAAAGAGTACAGTGCGAGCTGATTCATTCCTTCACCCTGAGATCATTAGAAATTCCTCACTTGTTGTAGCAACTTTTTTGGACCCTGAAAGAGGCCTTTAGGGCTGGCACCTATAGGTCCTCAGCTGGTGTGTCCTAATGTAACTGGTGTCCATTTAAGATGAGGGTATAGGTGCATAAAGAGGAAGGAGACACCATCCACAACTCAGTGAGACAGGCCTCAGCAGACACATTAAACATGCTTTGCCTCAGAACAAATGCATTTCCCCTCTGTACAGCACTCTGTTCAGACCACACCCACTCACACCTAGCTCACTTGTCACATGTTTGAGGGTTATGGGGACATGTATTTAAAGCAGTGCTCCACCTTCTCCACAGCCATCTTTCCCTATGCTCTTGTCTCATTGTTCTTGACATGTGTTCCTTGTTAAATGAAGTTTCCCTCTAATAAACAAAGAAGAAATTCTGATGCTTAATTCTGAATCTCCTGCACCAAAAATACACACAAGTGACCAGGTATCAAGGGAATAAAATTTAATATTCTTTCAGCACTTACCTTCTCAGGACCGAGATGACATCTATTGTAGTCCTCAAGTCCAAGCCAGTGGTGGGATCATCCAAGAACAGAATGGGATGCTCTGCAACCAGCTCCATTGCTATACTGGTCCTTTTCTTGAGCTCTTTAGATATAGGCTAGAGCACCAACGACCATCATTATCAAGAAGAACAACCACAGTCATTGTCATTTGGTGAACTAGACTGTTCCAGAAATAAAAGATTTTGTTATGTCTTTATCCTGAAGAGCAGAGTATGGGCACCTGGGAGAAGAAGGACATCTCTCTTTTCCAAGTGAATAGAAAGAGGCTCAGGTCAGACTTGACATGAAGCCCATGCTAATGACAGTTACTGTTTGTTCTTTATCAAGTCACATGTTCTAGGGTAATGAGTTATCACACTCCAAGCCTGGCACAATGAGATCTCTGTCGAAGGACGAGGAAGACAGAACAGGAAAAGATGAAGTATCTCTAGTAATTTAGTAGTCACTTAACACCTTCCCAATACACACCAATGACACAGGCACTCTACACAACATAACCACAACACATCACACACACTCCACTCAACATACATACAAATAAACACATACTACACAACATACACAGAACACAACACATTGACACAGAGGCACACACAGACACACACTACTTTTTATCAAAAATTCCACACTGCCTTATTAGGACCTTTTTAACTCCCTTACAGCTTTGCAAATTGACATTATTTACACTGTACAGCATCACAGAATTCATGACTCATCATTGTAGGCAAATCAAAGGGTACTATTGTCTACAGGTCAAACTGTCAAGGTCTTGGACAAGTCAATGTCATTGTGTAAGGTGAGAGGGAATAGCAAGATTCATGGGGACACAGAAATAGGGAACAATTCTCCCCAAACACTGTAACCAAAACCATGATCAAGCCCTACTGACAACATACAACAAAGGATGTCTGGGGAATGTGGGTGAGTGTGACCATGACAAGGCTGAGGATAAAAAGGAATTATTCATTTTGATAGTTAAGAATAGAGTTTATAGGTAAGCTGTAGCTAGAGTTTTCCTGCCTGGCCCACAGTCAGGACAAATCTCTCTCACCTGCCAGTCCCACAGCTGCTCAGACCCAACCAAGTAAACACAGAGACTTATATTGCTTACAAACTGTATGGCCATGGCAGGCTTCTTGCTAACTGTTCTTACAGCTTAAATTAATCCATTTCTATAAATCTATACCTTGCCACTTGGCTTGTGGCTTACTGGCATCTTCACAGGCTATTTGTCATCATGGTGGCTGGCAGTGTCTCTCTGACTCAGCCTTTAACTTCCCAGCTTTATTCTCCTTCTTGTCCTGCCTATACTTCCTGCCTGGCCACTGGCCAATCAGTGATTTATTTATTGACCAATCAGCAACACACTTGACATACAGACCATCCCACAGCACTTCCCCTTTTCTTTTTTTCAAAAAGGAAGGTTTTAACCTTAACAAAATAAAATTACATATAATTTGGGAATTTGGGCATAGCTTCTCTTACTACTTCCTGCTGGAGGGGGCCGCTGTATCTTATGGGGACACAAAGAAAATTTTAGGATTATGGAATAGTCCATGAGGTTGTATTGTCTGAGCCAGTTGCCTTTAAACCATTCTGGATGTTGGATCATCTGGGCCATGGTGTCATCGGAGACCTTTCAGGGGGTCTTGGCTGGTCAAACCTGATGTATCTTAATCTGGAACAAATCCATAGCCTCTTGCTTTTTGTGGAAACAAAAGCAGAGTCTCCTTTCCAAAGCAACACATCCTTACATCCAAATTTTGAAGTCAAGGTATCTTTAAAATATACATATTGGTTTAACTCAACATCTTTTATGATCAAATGTTTTTCTGCAGTTAAAAATCCCAAAGACAACACAATCCAGATTTTCTGTGTAATATTTATCTTTACGTGGATTATTTTTATATTAATTTTACTGTCTCTTTAAAGACTTTATTTTTTAAAACTATGTATTTGTTTATATAACTGTATATATCACCTTTTTTGTCTCTTTCAAGCCTACATATATTTTACACACATTGTAAACTATTACATCTGTCTTATTGTGAATCTATTGCTTTAAACTGCAGCATTTGTAAGACTGAAATGGTGCTATGGCTGCTGGCTCCGCCCACCTCAGCTTCCCAACATGGTGGTGGTATGTTTACCATCAGCTCTGGGAGCTATCGTGGGTCTATGCTTTTATCCAAGCATCTTGTAGCCCAGAAACCTCTTTTTTTGTTGTTGTTGTTTTGTACTAGCGAAGTCTAAATCTACCATGTAGCTTAATGTTCCACTTGCAGAGGCCTCATTCCCGCCATATGGCAGGTCGAGCACGCACGCATGCTAGGAACCTGCCAGTTGCTCAAACCGGCAGCTGCCACTCTTTGAGAGAGACAATTAAGAAGCTGTTTTTAGCTCCGTTTTAGAATCTTTTTTCTCACTTTTTAGGTGGAAACTCTTGCCCCATTTTGGGCGCCATTTTTAGCTAGAGTTTTTCTGCCTGGCCCACAGTCAGGACAAATCTCTCTCACCCGCCAGTCCCTCAGCCACTCAGACCTGAACAAGTAAACACAGAGACTTATATTGGTTACAAACTTTGTGGCCGTGGCAGGCTTCTTTCTAACTGTTCTTACAGCTTAAATTAATCCATTTCTATAAATCTATACCTTGCCACGTGGCTTGTGGCTTACTGGCATCTTCACATGCTGTTTGTCATCGTGGCAGCTGGCAGTGTCTCTCTGACTCAGCCTTCCACTTCCCAGCTTTATTCTCCTCCTTGTCCAGCCTATACTTCCTACTAGCCACTGGTCAATCAGTGATTTATTTATTGACCAATCAGCAACACACTTGACAAACAGACCATCCCACAGCACTAATATGGTGGTATTTTATTTATATTGAAATGTGATTTTAATTGTATGTTAATAATTAAAGTTGCCCGGGGGTCAGAGCTATTAGAGCCATAGCAAGAGTGTGGCGGTGGTGGCGCACACCTTTAATCTCAGCACTTGGTAGACAGAGCTAGGTAGATCTCTGTGTGTAAAAGGATACAGCCAGCATTGGAAACACACACCTTTAATCTCAATCCCAACCATAGAAGACCTGGAAGTCTCTACAGACAGGCAGTGACGAGGCAGTCATGTGTTTGTGTTTACAACCAATGAGAAGGCAGAACCAAAAGTCTTTATAAAGACAAACACACAGGAAGTAGGTCCCTTTTGGAGAGCTCTCTTGACTGAAACAGGAAGGGTAAGGCTCTGAGTTCTGACCTCTTGGCTTTCTTCTCTGAATCAGCTCTGTGTTTCTTATTTAATAAGACGATTGGTTACATCTACATTTGGCGCCCAACATGACAAGCTCTCTTGGCTGAAGCAAAAAGGGTAAGGCTCTTAGCTCTGACCTCTTGGCTTTCTTCTCTGAATCGGCTCTGTGTTTCTTATTTAATAAGACGGTTGGTTACATCTACAGTAAGCAGATGTTATTATTTTTATGGATGAAAAGTAATTAAGTACTCAGGAGGAAAATACTCCCGAATGTTCTTTTAAAATGCCGCAGTGAGAAACAGCTTTAGTGAATATGCTGTTGTCAACACTAAGGAGCTCAAGAGCTGGTATTAGCAAGTGTACTCTTGTGCTGGCTATGTAACAGTCAAACATTCACAGTAACCACACATTTCTCAAATAAAAATCTTATAAAAGGCTGAAGAGAAGTCTTTGCAGGGAAAAATCACTTGCCACAGAAGCTTGAAGCCTGGATTCAAAAGTTGTATGTGGTGGCATGCATCTGTATTTCTATCAAGATGTAATTACAATGAGCTGGAAGGGGGAGCAGGAGCATCAGGCATGAGTGTAGGGCATCAGTAAAACAAGACAGACCCTGACTTACAAACAAGGCAGAGGAGAGAATGGACCATTGACAAAGGTGTCCTATGACCTCCATGTGTGTGCTATGGCATTTGGGCAGACACACACACACACACACACACACACACACACACACACACACACACCTTTTTTTGAAAGCTATCATTAAAAATTATATTAAAATTCTTGCAATCTATTACATTTTATGACTTTCAAGAAGTTAATAAATATCTTCCTATGTTGTCCCTAAAAAAACAAATAAGGAACTTAGGGCAGTAACTAATTATTGTTAAAAACAAAACTAAAATAATGTACTTTATTGTAAACATAAAATATGTAAATAAACAGAGCCAAAGCAAACAAAATTCCATCACTTTGGAAAAAAGAACACATGGTGAATGTCAGCTTTTCTTCCCAACAAGATCAACAACATCTCATAAACGACTGTGGAGAAGTATCATGGGAATCAACAGCCCTAACCTTCCTATTCCTCACTGCCTCTAAGGAGGAGTCACCACAGGAGTTAGTTCATGAGAATCATATTCTGGGGAGCACATTTTCATCAGTACCACCAAATGTCTGCTCAGAAGGCATCTATATATAAACTTCTCAATGAATTAATGTCATTGTGAGAGACAGGATGGTTTGGAGGACACAAGAAAAGGAAAGCAATCTTGATATTATAATCTCTAAGTATATAATAAATACAGTACTTAGTCAGGTTTTTATAAACAATATAATAGTAAAATATATTTGGGGAATTTGAATGGTTATTACCTGACAGACTGAGTATATCAAGGTTTACTTTATTTTGATAGTTAAAAATGGAATTACTAAGATAAGCAAATGTTCTTATTTTTCATGGATGAAGAAATAAGTATAAATGGATAGAATACTATATAATACTCTTTTTAATATGTCAATAAGAAACAAGTGATCTATTTCAATAGTCAGCTGTGAAGTTCACCGCTCATCTATTACCTTTCCTGATCCTGCACAAGTCTCAACAGGAGGCATCACTGGTCCACTCATTGTTACACTTGCCCAAGGTTGTATCTATAAAACCTTAAATAGGGTCTAACTATTAACAGAAGATGAGGAAATGGGGAGTGAGGGCAGAGTGTACCCTAGTTTTATGGCCAGTTGCTAAGATAAAAGGTAAACAAGGAACAAAAAGTTTTATTTCAGCACACAGTTCAAAGTACAGTCAACCATGGCAGGGAAGTCCAGGCAGGAAGCTGATGCAGCTGGTTACAGCCAGTCAAGAGCACAGAGAGGATGAATACATGCAGGTCTGTCAGTGTTCAACTCACTTTCCCCATTCTCATGACACCCAGGACCCAAACACAAAGAATGGTGCTGCCTGAGTGGGCTGGGTCTTTCCACATCGCTTAACTCAATCAAGACAGTCACCTCAGAAATGCCCACAAGACAACTGACTACATTTCCTCATAGAGACTCTCTTCTAGATGATTCCAGGTGGCTCCAGACTGTGTCAAGGTGACAGTTAACACTAGCCACCACAGACAGGATGGGATAAAAACACAGAAAGGCTACAGAAAATAACAAGCACTTAATAAGTCAGAAGTAAATGCTAAAGAGACCAAGTACAACCCTGGAGGAAATAAATACAGAGTGAAACACAGAGCCAGAGTCCTCAATCCCAGGTCATATGTCAGTCCAGAAAACATTCTGAAACAGCAAAGGGACAAGTCCTCAGGGAAGAGACAATAAACAGAAGAAAGCACTTGTCAGATTCTCCATGAGTCAAGAGTTTAAGGCTGAGGAAGAGGAGGCTCATGTGAGGAAACTTGGAAATGGCCATGTGAGGAACACTTCCCTTCTGGATCATACTCCATTCCCAGGTTTAACCATTGCTAAGAAGGCTTCCCAGCTCAATCTCCACTTTACATCATGTAACCAGTCACTTACTCATTAATACAGAGAGCAGCCACCTGGACCACACACATTAGAGGAAACTGATAATGGAGGGTCATATAACCCACACAGAGATCGATCTCTCTCTGTCTCTGTCTCTCTCTTGCTCTCTGTCTCTGTCTCTCTCTGTCTCTCTCTGTCTCTCTCTGTCTCTCTCTCTCTCTCTGTCTCTCTCTCTCTCTCTCTCTCTCTCTCTCTCTCTCTCTCTCTCTCTCTCTCTTTCTCTCTCTCTCTCTGAGTCTTCCAAGATGTCTCTTCACATTACCTGGACACTTGCCACTTTATCCAGATGCAGAAGTTCAAGGATCTCATCAATTCGCCTTCTTCTTTCATCTCTTGTTACAGTCATCGGGAGTCGAAGAGCTGCTGAGAACTCTATGTTGTCTCTCACAGTCACTGTGGGCATCACCACATCATTCTGAAGGTTAAATGGAATTTCAAATTTAATTACAAATAGTTATCAGCAAGACCATCATTCTAATATGTTTAACCTAGTCACACATACAGCATACCCAGTGTAATGCTGTACTTAAAAATATTACTACTTTCAGGTACAGAGCCGGATGAAATCATTTCACCACCACCACCCCTGCTGTGGGATGGTCTGTATGTCAAGTGTGTTGCTGATTGGTCAATAAATAAATCACTGATTGGCCAGTGGCTAGGCAGGAAGTGTAGGCGGGACAAGGAGGAGAATAAAGTTGGGAACTGGAAGGCTGAGTCAGAGAGACACTGCCAGCCGCCACGATGACAAACAGCGTGTGAAGATGCCAGTAAGCCACGAGCCATGTGGCAAGGTATAGATTAATGGAAATGGATTAATTTAAGCTGTAAGAACAGTTAGCAAGAAGCCTGCCACGGCCATACAGCTTGTAAGCAATATAAGTCTCTCTGTTTTCTTTGGTCAGGTCTGAGCAGCTGTGGGACTGGCAGGTGAGAGAGATTTGTCCTGACTGTGGGCCAGGCAGGAAAACTCTAGCTACACCCCCCCCCCCATTTGCCTTCCAAGTAAAGCACAGGGATTTAGGTGACTGCTACCTGCAATTATTTGCAGAAGGCATCTTCTATGCAGTGGGGAAAGATGAAGGGATGGCAAAATCGGACAGCAGCAGTCTTTGTAGAATTAAATCCCAGCTGCAGTTACTAATGCTGTACCACAGCTGTCAGACTCCAATCCCTCCCCATCTTCCTACTTAATACTGCCAGCCTCAGGGTAATGAGTCATTAGGAAAAGCTGGTGTAGAGAAAGTTAGGCCTATTAATGTGTCATATAATTATTTAGAAAAACACAAATCTACAAGCTGAGCATCTACCCATACAGAGACAAGGGAAATTTAAAATTACAAACCCACCAACACTTACTTGTGGTACATAACCAGAAGTACATTTGAAATTAGCAGGTCGAGGTTTCCCATTTATCAAAATATCTCCTGATAATCCACGTGGATCTTTCCTTGCAGCTAAGACATCTAGCAACCTACAAAGGGTTATATATGTTATGTAGTTTACTTTCTCCCTTCAGTAAAACTATCATCTTTTAGCTACTCAGAATAAAAATTCTACATATAAAGTAAGACAGAAAATTAAGTAGTGAACAAGTCAAAAGTTTAATTGAAAACACACACACATACACACACACACACACACACACACACACACACACACACACACACACACATTCCTGTTCAGTCTGTGCTCTAATACAGCCCAGAATTATGAATGCAAGACACGATCCACATGACTATCCCTCCCTGCAATCTGACCTTGGGACTCAAACTGGTAATGTGCTGCTGTATTTTGAGAATTAGCCCTGGTGATGATTTCTTGTCACCAGAAAACTTCTGCTTCATCTTCCCAATTTTAATACTGTCTCCACCACATTAAATATTAATATGACTTGAAAACATATGCCAATCACTCCTTTGTTTCCTATCAGTAAAGTGGACCTAGTAAGACTTTCTGTTCTTGGTAGTAATTTCAAATGCATCCCCCTGAACATTATCCACAGCACATGCATCCAGACTCACACTTATACACTCACAGATATCCTCACACAATACTTACAGACTTATACATATATACTCACAGATATACTCACACAATACTTACAGACTCACACATATATACTCACAGATACTCACACAATACTTACAGACTCACACATATATACTCACAGATATACTCACACAATACTTACAAACTCACACATATACAATCACACAATACTTAAATAACCCCTGTGGAAGTGATTTTACAGCACTGGATACAGAAACTGGATACATGTGCTTTCCGTTATACTCACCAAGATCTGCTCCCATCTTCAGGTCCCATGATGGCATTGAGGCCAGGTCTCATGATCCCACTGTAAGCACAAAAACATACTGGTTGATTTTCTATTTTAAAGAAGTTTTATTTACTTAGGGTCTACAGTGAACATGCTATTGAAGTTGGATGAAATTTTATACAGAATATAAGTACAAACTCATAAGATTGAAATATTAATAGAAACCTATTATTTACAAAAGATGTCAAATGCTAGTGGGGACTCATCAGATAAATACCTCATATCACAAAAACCCTTTTATTTATTATTTGAAGGACTTGTCTTTTTTGAAACATGGTGCATCTAAGTTCAGTGTTCCTTGAAGCAAGTAGCAGGTTCTCATGAAGACTCCTTTACTGTGGTGGTATTGTGCTCCCCAAAATATTGTGCACTCTAATAAACTTATCTGGGGTCAGAGAACAGACAGCCACTAGATATAGAGACTAGAAAATGGTGGCACTCACACCTTTAATCCTAGCATTCCAGAGGCAGAAATCCATCTGTTCAAGGATACAGCCAAGCATGGTGACTCATGCCTTTAATCCCAGAAAATGAGCCTTTAATCCCAGGGAGTAATGGCAGATAGCAGAAAGGTATATAAGGTGTGAAGATCAGGAACTAGAAGCATTTGGATGGTTAAGCATTTGTCTGGTTAAGCTTCAGGCTTTCGAGCAGCAGTTCAGCTGAGAGCCATTCGGATGAGGACACAGAAGCTTCCAGTCTGAGGAAACAAGACCAGCTGAGAAGTTGGCCAGGTGAGGTTAGCTGTGGCTTGTTCTGCCTCTCTGATCTTCCAGAGTTCACCCCAATACTTGGCTCCAGGTTTGTTTTTATTAATAAAGACCTTTTAAGATTCTGCTACACTTTATATATACAGCCTTTATGTGTCAATTATGACAGTTTCTTGCTCATGTTTAATGATCAGTATCTTCATATAGCCCTGCTTGCTGCTTTGTATACCTCATCAGAAGAAACCAATGATTCATGGATTATCAGTAGCAGTATTGTTTCTATTAAAATAGGATCAAACCCAAATCAATGTATCTTAAGTAGAAATCAAAAGACTAGAAAGAAGTGCTCCAGAGGACAAGAGAGGATTGCCAAGTTTAACACTCAAACACATCAAAACAAAACCACCTTAATAAAAACAGAAAAGCTAAATACACACACATAAAATGATGACTTCCTTTCCTGATAAAGAGATTAGCATATGCTCAGTTTAGAATTGAGAAACATCCTTCAGGTACAGGACATTCTTCATTGATATATAGGTACAGCACAAACACAAGGTATGTCAGAAAACTGATTGATTCAGAGTAGTGGATATCCAGATTGAAAAGGGCATATTCTTATAGAAAACTTAGCTACGTTCCCATTTCTTATTTCAGTCCAGACAATGTGTCAATCCTTTGCCCTGCCCATTCCCCTCTTAGTAAGAAAATGATGGAAGTTCTGGTGGAGGAGCAGAAATGACCAGTGCCCAAGAACAGAGGCCATGGTTGGGGTTGGGAGGGAGAGTCTATACAGACAGCGGGGAAATCTTGGTATGTGTGCTCTGTCCTCAAAATTTGGTCAGAAGCATGCCTTCTCCATGTTATGGAACAATGTGTGGAATGTTGGTTTTAGCTCTTCTTAGCTCTTAATGAATTTTGAGCAAATACACGAGGACCCGGACTTTCTGCTGTTGGGACTTCCTCATTGCTTCCATCTCATCACTTGTAACTGACCCAGGCAGCCTGTTAGAAACTCTCAGTTCAGTTATGAGAGTGCATGTGCGTACAGACACATATACAGTTCTTTTATATATTCAAATTTCTAGGTATTAAATCTTCAATATTCCCTCATCATATGTTGATTTTAATAGTATGTTTGATATTATGTTTTCATCCCTAATTTTATTGAATTAAAATCATTTCCCAGGGGTTTTTTTTGTAATATGTCTAAGTGATGGTCAAGCTTATTCGTATTTTTAAAAACCAACTTTTTGTGCCATTAATCCATTAAGCTGTTACTTTAGTCTCCATCTCATTAATTTCACTGTGATCATGAACCTATCTATATGTATGACAAGGTAAGGCTGGGGGATGGTTCATTGGATGAAGCACTTGCTGTGTGAGGGGGAGGACCTAAGTTAAACACCCAGAATTCACATGACCTTGGGTGCAGTAGTGGGCACCTGTAACTCCATGCTCTATGGAGAGATGGAGACAGAGGCAGGAGAATCCCAGGACTCTTGCAGGCTGCTAGTCTGGCATACCCAGCAGTGAACAGTGAAAGACTCTGTCTGCAACATGGTAGAAGGTGAAGACCAGTGCTCAAGGTTGTCCTGTGACGGCCTTGTGCCATGGGTGTGTCATAGCGCCCTCACATCTGTACATGTAAACACATACTCACACATAAAGAGATATATACACTGAACACACACAAACACATACACATGCACACACACACAGCTAATTGATGATGGACAACTTGTTGAAAAAGTTGTCCAAAGTTGTGGTCTCTTTAGTGTATGCACATACTTGATATTTGACAGTCTTTCTATCACACGTGTTTTTTTACGAAATGGAAAGCCACTCTGCACAGTTTCTCTATAGCTGATGTTATGAAAACTCAACACAGCCTCTCCAGTCAATGTATCTGGGTCACTGGTGTCCATTCCAGGAAGGTCACTGGGATTTCTTTCTATCATCGGGATTGCAACAGGGTCATTATTGGAAGACATCTCCAGAGGTTCTTCCTTCCTGTAGAAGGAACAGCAATAGTGAGTTGATGGTCCACACAAGCAACATTATTACACAGCACAGCACACTTCAGGATTGTTTTAAACTGCACAGGCATAGGCAGATTCCTTCTTGATGTACAGTTCATGTGACTGTGATTATCTAAGGACCCAATGAGAAGCAGACGGAACCGAATACATAGACTCTCCTTAGACACCCAATTCCTAAGAAACAAATGAGCCCTAATGAGTAGAGTATAAATGTTATTCATAATTCATAAAGAAAGAAGGGGACAGATGAGGGGGCAGATTTGTCTTACTTCTAAAGCACATTGTGAAACAATGTAAGTTCAGAGACAGATACATGACCATCATTACCACATGCCCTGTGTGTACGTGTGTGTGTGTGTGTGTGTGTGTGTGTGTGTGTGTGTCTGTCTGTCTGTCTGTCTGTCTGTCTGTCTCATTATGGGGTGTAACATATTAATAAGTTGGCATTGCACAGCAATCAGGAGAAATTTCTGCTATTTCCAGACTCAGACTGTGTCTGTGGTCATCAGGCATCTTCAGACACCAAGAAGATGAACTGCTGACAATGACATCATCATTGCTGGAATGGGAATGTTGAAATTCCAGCAAGACTTAGATTTTAAAATGATAATGATTATTGACACCAAACCAGTAGCTAAGCAGTTTAGGACTTTTAAGGAAAACAATACAAATGAAATTTAAATGTCTATTTCACAAATTATTAATGTCTGCTTTAAAGTAAGACCTTTGGTGAACTGAGCTTGTGAAACAGTTTAAAATACCATCTTCAACACAGATAGTTTTATTTCTAAGATCTGACATCTTGGTGGTAAGCTCCTGCCTGTGAGGGACCAGCCGCTCAGCAAGCCTCCTCCAGGAGCAACCTTAAAGCAGACAGGGTGGGAGGCAGCTGTGTGAAGAGCTCTGATGACACCAACCAGAGCAGCCAGGGCTGAGGGACAGCAGCACTGGAGCCAGCCCAGCCCCCTCCTGCCTTCCCTCCTGCCATGGGCACATAAAACCTCAAAAGTGCAGGGCGACTCCAGGAAAGGCAGGAAAACAAAACCTGCTAAACACATCTGCCAGAAGCCCTGTTACTCCTGGGAAAACCATTAGCAATCTGTCACTAGGCAAACATGGATCCTCAGAACAATGGCATGCTCTAAACCCTGTGCCTTGAGGTCCAGAGGGATGAGGCTTTGGGAATTCAGACAAACCAAACTATGGGGCTAAGCCTCTGCCACATTAGTGTGCTTTGCTCAGACATAGCTGAAAGAATGTTAAATCTTTCCTGTTTCAAAAATGTTATCAAACTTTCAATTGCAAATTTCTAGCATGCCAGTAAACATGATCAAATATTCCTAAAGTGAGAACAGAGAAAGAGGTTCACAAGTAATCCAGACTGAGATTAGCAATCATTAATAATATGACAATTGATTGCTACATTCAAAGACAGAAAGGAATTACAGATTTCTTATCACAAGACACAAAACCTATTTTAAAAACCATCATAATTAAGATTTCAGAAATGCATTTAGCAACCACTTAAACACTGATAGATTAAGAAGGAGAACTGGAGAAATACATGACTGATATTGAAATGAAATCCATCCTGAATGAGAATTACCACATGAAAAAAGAAGCTCCAAGTTAAAAAGACAGAGAGCTACATGATAGTGTAAGAAGTCTGCAGGACTTGACAACAGGGTCTGAAGTACCTGAACAAGATCGCCTGTGAGGGGGAACCTGCAGAAGACAACTAGCACCTAGAGAATAAATGGCCTGGCCCTGAGAGGACAGGTCAGTGCATGTTCAGCATGTGTGAGGCCAGGGCAGCAACTCCAAGGTCAAGCAGGCTGCCCTGGTGATAGCAGACTGTCAGGAGGAACCCATCATTCTCTGGAGCCTTAAATCCAGGTTGGGTATTCCACCTGACACTGTCTCCTCCTGCATGCAGAGCAGTACTGGGATAAACTCATTGAATCAATCACCTTCTGTTGCTGGATTATAAGCCTCCCTTGGGGGAGGGGGTGAGAAGGTGTGTTGTCAATGGCACAGACACCAGGTCAGTTGAAGGCAAATAATGAACTCTTATTCACTAAAGGGGTAGGCCTTGTATACCCTCCTCCCAGCACCCAGTCTGTGTGGTCGTCCCTTATTGGCTGGGCATGATCAGGAACTCTGACAGCAACTGTTGCTAGGTCCTCTGGCAGACTCCAGGTTGGCTCATAAGGAGTACATTATGTGGTTACCTTGGCAACTGGTTTGAGCCAATTTCCTTGACCCTATGGGCCTATGCTATTACAATTGTCATGGGGATGCCATGTGAAAAACATGCATGGATACACTCATGTCATCCACATGTCAGAATTACTGAAGAACAATGCATTCGCAAGCTGCATCAACTTTCTTGCTTTTCATTTCTCAACTACCTTCGCTTTTTCTGAGGCTTTGCCTTTTGGCAAGTGTAAACTGGTTCCTTCCAATCCTAATGACTAATATTTTCTCTTGGATCACAGACTGCATTGAACACAGTAATACAAAGTATCAAGAAAGTTTACAGTGGTGCAAGGATTAAAGCAGAGTTGTGGAAGGAAAAACAGAGTTAATACAGCAACAGAGAAAGCTGTTCTGGAACAGGGTGGCCAATAAATACTCAGTTGGTTCAAGGCACAGTGTCAGTTCAAGATCCAGAGAGGGTTCAAGGGGCAGATTGCTCCAAAGCACAGAGCTGACTCCAGGCATAAGGAGTTTGAACAACTGGGAGCTCAAGTGAGTCACTTCCATTAGGGCTGGTCATGGTGAGCAGAAGTACTAAGACGGGATTGAGAGTCTGTTGCCTTGTGTCTAGTGATGCACACATCAGGTGGCCTGATGATGGCTCAGTGTGTATGAATCAAGTGAGGGCATGACAGCGCTCATTGCTCTGGTGTTCTGGACAAGGACACAAGCTCGGTTTCTTGTGCAAGGTCTTCAAACATCATGGGTCTCGGTGTTCCTGGCTTAATATGTTTATAGGTAGGGATAATTTATTTGTATTAATAAGTTATTTATCAATCTATGTCTTACTATCTATGCTGGGCATTTGCACATTTAAGGTACAGATTTATTTTGCCTCAGTATTTGTTTTCAAAATGAAGCAAACCATTGCAGTATAAAATGGAGTCACTCAGGGTAAAGCACACTTTGAAAACTACTGTCCTATACAATACAAAGGAACACAGATGGGCACAGCCCAAGCTCTACACACTCAATCTCTCACAGTGCTAGAACCAGGAGCTTCTATTCTCTGAGTCTGAACTGTGGTGGGTATCCAAAACCATCAAGCACATGTCATGGTGCCCTGGGATGCACTGGGTGGTGGGCAGCCATGAGGGACAGTAGTGCACGTGAGAGTGACTGACAGACACACTCATAACTCAGGCTGTGGAGGCATGAGGACAGGCAGCCCTGCCTCCTGTATTGGGAATGATGTGGTTCCTGTGGATGACTGCTGAGCCTGAGAGTTCTGAGCAGGTGGCTGGCAGATCTTTTGGTTTGTGAAACTGCCTCATGCTGCAATTTATGTGCAGCAGACGTGAGCTGAGAACTCAGAACCCAATGAAAGAATTACTCACTTTCCACAGCTTCTTCCTTCTTACATGGTGTTTTGCTGCTGGATAGGATCTGAAAATGCTTAGGCACACAGCTCAGCTCCCAGGACTTCTCCCCATTGCAGAACTCTATGCTCTGTATGGGATCCCCACTTTCCCCAAAGCAGCTGGTAGACATGGCTTTGCTTAGACAAACCCATAAACAGAAATGCCTATCTGAACTACAGGTCCCAAAGACCTCTAGGGGTAGCAGTGGCAAAGAATATACAAAGAAGTTCTGTAGTGTGAATGATGCTCTGGTACTATATTGTTTTTAACCTCTTGTTCTTTTCTCTTATTCTACTTTTCTTTTTTTCTAATCCTACTTTCTACACCTTTTTGTTGTTGTTTATTTGAGACAGGGTTTCTCTGTGTAGCTCTGGCTGTCCTGGAACTCATTCTGTAGACCAGGCTGGCCTTAAACTTGGAGATCCATCTTCCTCTGCCTTCCAAGTGCTTGGATTAAAGGCATGCACCACCACCTCCTGTTCTTTATTTCATTGTTCCCATTATGATTATTGTGGGAAGTTGGCTGTGATATTGTTACTGTGGTTTATTTTCGCATTCTAACCAGTGCTGGGGATTAAGCCCTCTCTAGAAGGAAGTTACTATACAAACCCTCACTTCAATGTGTAAAATATATTCACTCCCACAGCTGCACAAAAGGAGAATGAAACACAAGAATGTGAGGAAACAATGTGACACAACTTCCTCAAAAGCTCATAACACGACAGCAGCAGAATGGAAACATATTTGATTAGGCAGAATGCTGAGGAAATCATTCAGGAGGTTAACTTCAAAAGGATTGCAACTTCACAAAGAGACAGCTGAAGGAAATAAGCAAAACAATATAGGAAATGAGTGATAAATAGAGAATTTTTAAAAATGGAAATTTTGGAAAAGTTTGCAGATAAATTTTTTTAAAATTCAGTAGAAACCATCACCAACAGACTAAATTAACTGAAAGATAAAAATTTCAGGGCTTCAAAGACAGAGTTAAGTGCTGTGGGATGTCTTTCTGTATACTGTGAATATGTGTTGCTCTGATTGGTTGACAAATAAAGATGCATGGAGTCGGGGGAGATGCCAGCCCACCACCCACGGAGCAACAAGATGCCAGCAGACCAGTAATGCCATGGCCATGTGGCAACATACAGATTACTAGAAATGGGTTGAGTTAAGTTACAAGAGCTAGCTAACAAGAAGCTTGATCCATAGGCCATGCAGTTTGTAAATAACATAAGCCTCTGTGTGTTTACTTGGGACCAAGCAGCTGCAGGACACAAGTGGGAGAGATTTGTCCTGACCACAGGGTTGGGTAGGACCAGAGAAACTTCTGGCTACACCTGGCGCCCCAGGAGGTTAATTATAATTTAAAGAAGAAAATGGGATATAGATATGATAGGATGAAAGGGTAGATTGTTGAATCTACTTTTAAAGAGCAACAACTTGTTTGAAATGTTTTACAGTTGGATTTCAGTTTATTGATACAAATTTAAAGTTAATTTTTTATACTGTATGTATATTTCTACTCTTGTTTAAGGTATTATGTTTATACAACTCATTTAAAATTGCAACGTATAATTAAGAAATACAGATTAATAGTCATCTATGATAATCAAACTTATAGTCATGCTAGTTAAGTTTTCTAGGCATACATAGATATATTTCAGTTAGGTAGATAATCTTTAAACACTTCAAAGACCTACAGAATATGGCATTTAAAATGTTTTAAAAACTTAGATTTTTCTGGACAGTGAGACACATCTGCTTCTGGCAGCACCAATTTACTTCAAGGAGGAAGTGGGCATCTAAGACACTCCATATGGAGTTTATCTTCTTCTTGGCAAAACTGGCCATTTGGGCAAGAAATTTCTCTTGCCTGGACTGCTTGACAATATGTTATATACAATAGACATACAGAACCCATGGGAAATTGACCACAAAACTCTGCCAAAACAGGTCGAGATGGTCCTTAAGATTCCTGCTTCACCAAGGAGACTGCCAGACATTCTGCAGGACACAGGGAGAAGCAAATGATGAACTTTGCCAATAGGCGAGACAACCCTTTAAATTTTCTGCTCCACTAAAATGTCTGCCAGAGACTCTAGGCCTATAGGCTGAAGATAAATGTACCAACATTACAGAGGAACTTTGGATGACTGTCCAGGCAGCCAGATGTCTCTGTCATTTCTAGAATTATGGAAGTTGCTTGCATAGGTTTATTTAGTTAATATTTTATCCATCTGGGGTCTTTGATGTAGTTGAAGACTAAATAGTTATAATTAATTTTCCTTGATTATAATAAAAGAAAAATTAGATATGAAACTTTAGACTCACAAATACAGGATAGGTGATAGAATATTTTCTTTAATTTTGCCAAATACAAATGGACTAGATATTATAACTGTAATTCTTGCTTGATAACTATTCTATTATATGTAATTTTACTATGTTAAAGTTAAAACCTTGCTTTTTGACTAGACAGAAAAGGGGAAGTGCTGTGGATGTCTTTGTGTATGCTGTGAGTATGTGATGCTCTGATTGGTTGACAAATAAAGCTGCATTGGCCTATGGCAGGGCAGGATAAGGTTAGACGGTACATTCAGACTGAAGACAAGATGTAGAAGCAGGGAGTCTGGAGAGACACCAGCCTGCTGCCCAAGGAGCAACAAGATGCCAGCAGATCGGTAACACCACAGCCACATGGCAACATATAGATTAATAGAAATGGGTTAAGTTATAAGAGCTAGCTAACATGAAGCCTGACCCATAGGCCATACAGGTTGCAAGTAACATAAGCCTCTGTGTGTTTACTTGGATCCAAGTGGCTGCAGGACACAGGTGGGAGAGATTCGTCCCAACCACAGGGCCTGGCAGGACTTGAAAAACTTCTGGCTACAGATAATGAGTTATTGCACTTCTCTTTCTTTAAGAGAAGTAAAGAAGAACTTATGATGACCTCCGGGACATGACTGAGAGACCAAAGAAGAACATTTTTATTATTCTAGAATGCTGAAATAGAGACTAAAGCTATGGAAAAATCTGTTCATTGAAGCAACATCATAAAATATCCTGTATCTATTGAAAGATAAGGACATTCAGGTACAGAAATAACTTAGACCACCACATGGATATGACCAGAAAATAATCTTGTCATATCACACTCTTGGTAAAATACAGAGAGTACAGAACAAGAAAAGAATGTTGGAAGCTATTAAGAGAAGAGGCAAGTTACTAACAAAGTACCTGATTGGCAAACCAGTCAGAACAACAGCACATTCCTTGACAGAAATGCTAAACCCCAGAGCATGGACCTATGTATTGTAAGCACTCAAAGAAAAGAATTGACAACCAGTTTGACTACATGCAAATTTGTCCTTTGTAAAGACCTTCAGGATGAACATAACTAAAGCAATGCTGACCACTGATGCTGCCGTGCAGAAGACACTCACAGGAAAATAAAATCACAGAGCAAGAAGATAGAACACTACAGTCACAAGAGCTCGGGAAAAAATAATTCCTGCAGTTCTCAGGAATCAACAGAATTGACTCAGTAAGTGTGCTGGTTAGCTTTTTGCCAACTTGATACACGATGGAGTCATCTTGGAAGAATCCTCAACTGAGGAATTATCTCCACTGAATTGGCAAGTCTGTGGGGCATTTTCTTAATTGACGATTGATGTGGGAGGGACCAGACCACTTTGGGGCCCTGGGATGTTTAAGAAAGCAGGCTGAGCAAGCCATGAGGATCAACTAGTAAACCATGTTCCCCCATAGTCTCTGATTCAGTTCCTGCCTGAGTTTCTGCCTTGGCTTCTTTCAGTGATGACTACAGTGTGGATGTTTAAGTCAAATAACCTCTTCCTCTCCAAGTAGCTTTTGATCATTATGTTTTATCACTGCAATAGAAAGCAAATTCCCTGTGAGTCAGCAAACTTCTAAGATGAGAGAGAAAGAAATGAACACATAGCAATTTAAGCCAAAATGGAAAATTGAAAGATGAACAGGAGTCCACCAAATAATAGAATTTCATTCAACACAAATATTTTAATACTAACCTAAATATAAATGATCTTAATTCTGGAGTAAAAGTTGCACCTGGCAGGCTGAATTGAAAAGCCGGAAACAATAACCAACTGTTTATTGCAGCAGGAAACTCTAGCTGGCAACGTATATGGAGACTGAAAGTGCAAGGATGGAAAACGGCATTTTAAGCAAACAGACTCCAAAAGCTATGCTCCTACCTGACAAAGCAGATATCCAGGCAAAGTTAGGAAAAATAAAAGTAACTACATATTAATAATTGGAACACTCAATCACACACTTTTAACAAATCTAAAATGTTGTTTCTCATATCCTATCAGACCACAATGGAATTGGAGTAAAAATCAACTACAAGAAACTACAGAAACAGGTGGTGATTGAACAGTATGTGTTTTATGCAAGCATGGTTCAACATATGCAAATTAATGAAAGTAATTCAGCACATAACATGATCAAGGATAAGAATGATATGGAAGAAGTCTATGAAAAAATAAATCCATTCTTGATTACAGCCCTGAACAAGCCAGGAAGAGAAAGCTCACACCTGCACACAATAAAAGGTACTGTGGTACTCCAGCATGGAAGAAATACAGGAGAGATCGCCTCAACAAGTTGAAAGAAAAGAACTGACTCTCAAAAGTTATCCTGTGATCTCCACACACAGTGTTACACACACACACACACACACACACACACACACACACACACACACACACACACACACTGAAAAGACCGAGAGAAGCTGTGGTAAAGCATCTCTGGATTTAATAAGCAGGGTATGTTATGGAAATAAGCTTGCACACCTCTGAATATACCCATAGCCACAGAATTCCTCACTGTAAGTCAATGAGGTGTATGATGCTAATTATACTATAAGAAAGCCATTCCTGCTCACCCACACTCACTGCTGTCAGGTGCAGGGGAAGAAGAGCCTCTCAGGCTGCTGCTCAGCTTGTCCTCAGCCTCTGCCTGAATCAGGAACTTCAGGGATGGAAGGTGGGCCTGGGCGGCGCCTGAAAAATGGAATGCAGGTCGCACCACCTGGTGGTAGAGTCAGGATTCTCCTGTGCTATGTTGTCAGGGAGTCCTTGGTCTGGCAAGAACAGGAGAGCTGGGCAGTCTGCACTGAACCCTAAAAAAGACCCACATCAGTGCTGGATGTTGGGGAATCAGTCCCCGGGAAGAAAAAAAAAAGCAAAGGGGTCTTTCTTTCTTTCTTTCTTTCTTTCTTTCTTTCTTTCTTTCTTTCTTTCTTTCTCTCCCTCTCTCCCTCTCTCTCTCTTCATCTCTCTCCCTTCCTTCCCTCAACCCTCATTCCCTTCTTTCTCTGTCTCTCCCTCCCCTGTCCCTTTCTTTCTTTTTTCTTTTTTTCTTTCTTTCTTTCTTTCTTTCTTTCTTTCTTTCTTTCTTTCTTTTTTAATAGATTGGCAGTGGGGATAATAAACAGTAGACGAATATATACTTACCACAGAAAGGGACAAACACGGGGTCTGGACAGCCCAGGATACGGCTTGTTAAGTGCCCAGGTTGTTAATATAAATTAATTTATAGTTTCATTTGATATCTCAAGAGACCAATTGAGAAATAATTCACTGTTCATGATTGTAATCCCTATAGCTGAGAGGTTGGGCAGAAGGATTTGTGGTTTGTGTGCCTTAGCTAAATCTCAAACTCTATCCCTAAAGAACAAGAAGGGGAGAGGGGACTCAGTGTAGACTGTGAACCTGCAGTCAGATGGTGCAGTGTGTGCAGTACAGGACACTTCCTAGACCACAAAGGTCAATGTTGAAAATAAGTCAGTTTCATCCTCTAATAGTCTCTGTAACATTCCAGCATGAATGTGGGAGGATCACAGGAGCCCTCCCTCTCCAGCTGAGGAGCTATAGACAGTTGATGACTGCCAGGAGTATTGTTGACCTCCACAGGGATGCACACCCATATACAGCCACACATGCACATACATACAAAATTATAGAAAATCTGACTAGACATGTGGTGCTATTGTGTTCCCCAAAATATTGTGCACGCTAATAAACTTATCTGGGGTCAGAGAACAGGACAGCCACAATATTAAACATAGAGAATAGGCAGTGGTAGCACATGCACGCCTTTAATCCTAGCATTCCAGAGGCAGAAATCCCTCTGGATCTCTGAGTTCAAGGCCACATTGGAAACATCCAGGCATGGTGACTCACGCCTTTAATCCCAGAAAGTGAGCCTTTAATCCCAGGGAGTGATGGCAGAAAGCAGAAAGGTATATAAGGTGTGAAAACCAGGAACTAGAAGCTTTTGGCTGGTTAAGCTTTTAGGCTTCAAGCAGCACAGTTAAGCTGAGATTCATCCTGGATGAAGACTCAGAGGCTTCCAGTCTGAGGAAACAGGATCAGCTGAGGAACTGGCGAGGTGAGGTGGCTGTGGCTTGTTCTCTTTCTCTGATCTTCCAGCAATTGCCCCAATAACTGGCCCCAGGTTTGGTTTTATTAATAAGTACCTTTAAGATTCATGCTACATCTGGTACCCAATGTTTGTGGTATGAATTTACAAAAAAGCTGCTTGCCTGTAACATTTCGGGTTCCTGCTCAGAACTGAGCTACTCTCAGCCGGTTTGGTGAAGCACATTGGTTGATTTACTGAGGGAGGCAGAGGCAGGAGGATCCCAAGTTTGAGGCCGGCCTAGAAGGCTTCCTAAGGAGAAGCTTCGGCAGGGGCCTAGCCACAAACGTTTGTGGTGGGACCATGGAGGCAGTGGCCGCTACTCCGAGTTGCTGGCTTCTTCTCATTGTGTCAGTGACTGCAGTGATGCTGCTACCTGGGACAAAGGGTTTGCTGCTGCTTGTTCAGAGAAGAATTGCCAGGACCATCGTATTGCAAGAAAACATTGGCAAAGGTCAGTTTGGAAAAGTTTGGTGAGACAAATTGTGGGGAGAAATTGCTGTGAAGATTTTCTCTTCTAGGAAAGGACATTCATGGTTCTGAGAGACAGACATTTATCAGACTGTGATTGCTCCAAACCACAGATGAGGCACAAAAAAAAAATTCTAAAGGGAACCATGACCATGCCTAACAGCAACTTTGAAATCTTCAAAAGGATGACAGGATCCCACAATGATGATTCCACATGGACTATGGTAAAGCCATTAAGATGATTAACACCAAGGAAAGATCGACTTTGGACTACAAAGTGTTTAGGACAATTTTGAGATGACTAGCTGAGATGATCCAGCCTGACAGACTACTTGAACAAGGACTTGAAGCAAGCCCTGCACTTTCTCATTATGCATCAACTGGACAAATGATACAGGACTTGACAATTAACCCAAAACTTTTCTTTTCAGGATTCCCTAAAGATGTCTTTACTCCAAGAAAGCAGGAAGTAATTTTAAGAAAATGACACCCACATTCCCAAGATGTGGGATAGAAGGTCTTTGGTTGTTCAATGTGTTATGGATATTGTCATTGTTTATGATGGTTGGTTACAAGTTGTTAATTGTTAATGATCAGGAAAAAAGCTGAACAAGGAGATTAGATTCAGAGTTTTTGTTTAAAAAAAAGAAAAAGAAAAGAAGAATATAGATATGAGGTAGATAATTGAATCTACTCTGAGAAAAAAACATGAAGAAATAATAGGATAAATGGATAGATAATTGAATCTACTCTAAAAAAAAGAAGATATAAAAATGACAAAAGGTAGATTATTGAATCTATTATGAAAAGAAAAAAGAGAATATGTATATGATAAGATAAACAAGGTCAATTATTAAATCTACTTTTAAAAAGGAACTACTTGTTTTAAATAGGATAAGTAATGAAAATTTTTGTCTGAGTTTAACAAATGTTACTGGACTGGACATTGTTATATATTAATGAAGTTTTCCATCTGAACCTGTCAAATGTTAATGGACTAGTCATCGTTAATGTTAAGGGTTAGGAAAAGGGCTAAGCAAAGGAGATTAGATTTAAGGTTCTTGCTGTGGGATGGTCTGTATGTCAAGTGTGTTGCTGATTGGTCAATAAATAAATCACTGATTGCCAGTGGCCAGGCAGGAAGTATAGGCAGGACAAGGAGGAGAATAAAGCTGGGAAATGGAAGGCTGAGAGAGAGAGACACGGCCAGCTGCCACGATGACAAACAGCATGTGAAGATGCCTGTAAGCCACAAGCCATGTGGCAAGGTACAGATTTATAGAAATGGATTAATTTAAGCTGTAAGAACAGTTAGAAAGAAGCCTGCCACGGCCATACAATTTGTAAGCAATATAAGTCTCTGTTTACTTGGTTGGGTCTGAGTGGCTGTGGGACTGGCAGGTGAGAGAGATTTGTCCTGACTGTGGGCCAGGCAGAAAAACTCTAGCTAAAAATGCGCCCAAAATGGGGCAAGAGTTTCCACCTAAAAACTGAGAAAAAAGATTCTAAAACAGAGCTAAAAACAGATTCTTAATTGTCTCTCTCAAATGAGTGGCAGCTGCCGGTCTGAGCTACTGGCAGGTTCCTAGCATGCGTGCATGCTCGACCTGCCATATGGCGGGAATGAGGCCTCTGCAAGTGGCACATTAAGCTACATGGTAGATTTAGACTTTGCTAGTACAAAACAAAAAAAAAAAAAAAGAGGTTTCTGGGCTACAAGCTGCTTGGATAAAAGCATAGACCCACGATAGCTCCCAGAGCTGGTGGTAAACGCACCACCACCATGTTGGGAAGCTGAGGTGGGCGGATCCAGCAGCAACAGTGCCTTTTCAGTCTTATAAATGCTGCAGTTTAAAGCAATAGATTCACAATAAGACAGATTCAGATGTAATAGTTTACAATGTGTGTAAAATATATGTAGGCTTGAAAGAGACAAAAAAGGTGATATATACAGTTATATAAACAAATACATAGTTTTAAAAAATAAAATCTTTAAAGAGACAGTAAAATTAATATAAAAAATAAGCCATGCGAAGATGAATATTACACAGAGAATCTGGATTGTGTTGTCTTTGGGATTTCTAACTGCAGAAAAACATTTGATTATAAAAGCTGTTGAGTTATGCCAAAATGTATATTTTAAAGGTACCTTGACTTCAAAATTTGGATATAAGGATATGTTGCTTTGGAAAAGAGTCTCTGCTTTTGTTCCCACAGAAAGCCAAAGGCTATGGATTTGTTCCAGATTAAGATACATCAGGTTTGACCAGCCAAGACCCCCTGAAAGGTCTGTGATGACACCATGGCCCAGATGATCCAACATCCAGAATGGTTTGAAGGCAACTGGCTCAGACAATACAGCCTCATGGACTATTCCATAATCCTAAAATTTTCTTTGTGTCCCCATAAGATACAGTGCCCCCCTCCAGCAGGAAGTAGTAAGAGAAGCTATGCCCAAATTCCAAAATTATATGTAATTTTACTTTGTTAAGGTTAAAACCTTCCTTTTTGAAAAAAAAAAGAAAAGGGGAAGTGCTGTGGGATGGTCTGTATGTCAAATGTGGTGCTGATTGGTCAATAAATAAATCACTGATTGGCCAGTGGCCAGGCAGGAAGTATAGGCGGGACAAGGAGGAGAATAAAGCTGGGAAGTGGAAGGCTGAGTGAGAGACACTGCCAGCCACCACGATGACAAAAAGCATGTGAAGATACCGGTAAGCCACAACCCACATGGTGCTGTGGGATGGTCTGTATGTCAAATGTGTTGCTGATTGGTCAATGAATAAATCACTGATTGGCAGTGGCCAGGCAGGAAGTATAGGCGGGACTAACAGAGAGGAGAATTGAGAGAACAGGAAGCTGGGTGGGGGAGACATTGCCAGCCGCCATCAGTACAAGGAAGATGTAAAGTACCGGTAAGCCACAAGCCACGTGGCAAGGTATAGATTAATAGAAATGGATTAATTTAAGCTGTAAGAACAGTTAGCAAGAAGCCTGCCACGGCCATACAGTTTGAAACCAATATAAGTCTCTGTGTTTACTTGGTCGGGTTTGAGCGGTTGTGGGACTGGCGGGTGGCAGAGATTTATCCTGACTGTGGGCCAGGCAGGAAAACTCTAGCTACAACATGGCAAGGTATAGATATAGAAATGGATTAATTTAAGCTGTAAGAACAGTTAGCAAGAAGCCTGCCATGGCCATACAGTTTGTAAGCAATATAAGTCTCTGTGTTTACTTGGTTGGGTCTGAGCAGCTGTGGGACTGGCAGGTGAGAGAGATTTGTCCTGACTGTGGGCCAGGCAGGAAAACTCTAGCTAAAGGTTCTTGTTTAAAAAAAAAAGAAAAAAACAATTACTAGTTTTAAATACTTTACATTGGATTGGATTGTTTTATATTGTATACAAATTATATATATTGAGGTTGATATTGTTAGAAAATGACATACATATAATTCTAATCTTGTTCAAGATACCGTACTTACACCGTTCATGTAACAATGTAATGAAATTTGCTGAACCTTGAATGTTATTATTACCAACTATTAGGATATAAAGAAACGAAAGTTAGTAGTTAGACGTTACAATAGAACTTGTAGTCCTATTAGGTATGTTTTCAAGATTGAGCAGATATATTATAGATAGACAAGTCATCTTTAAACCCTTCAGAGAGCTACAGAATGTGGCATTTAAAATGTTTTAATAACTTAGAAAATTTTTCTTTTTTGTTATGACTATGAGACATATTGGCTCCTGGCAGTACCAATCTACTTCAAAGAAAATATGGGCACTGAAGAAACTGCATATGGAGTTAACTTTCACTGTGCAAAAGTTAGCCACTGGACAACAAAGTATCCTCTAATCAACAGGACAAAATGGACAGACAGGACATGAAACAAAGGACTACCAATTCTTGCCAAGACAAGTATGGTTGTGGCTTTAACAAAAGGCATCTTCTGAGGCCAGCACAATATGGCACCATCCTTGAAGTGGCCTTTACAATCCGGAAAAGGTACAGTGCCCTTTTCTTCAAAGGCAACTGAACAGGCAGTGGGCCGATGGCTTCTGATGTGCAGTGGAACAGCAGCCGAAACAGTTATTCTTGAAGAGTAACTAGGCTGACAGAGTCTAACCTCTCAATGGTAGACTGGAATTCAATAGAGGAATATGGAGAAGAACAGGATGCCGAGATGAAGCCACACACACACACACACACACACACACACAGCTAAGAAGAATGGACAGCTGAATTAAAAAAACATCAACAATTTCCAGAATTTAAAATCCTGAATCATGACAGGACACTAGTGGAACTCATGTGTTTCTGGCACATGGACTGCTCTCACCCAATGTAAGGTTGAACTGTTGACCTTGTGTACATCCTAGTTCACAAATGAGTCTGTCAGATACGCTAAACCTATAGGCTGAAGATGATGCCCCAACACTGCAGAGAAATCTCAGGTGACTGTCCAGGCAACTGGCTGTTTCTGTCAACTCACATTCTTTTTTTTTTTGGAAGCTGCTTGCATGCACTTCCTGTTTTTATTTTTATTAAGTAATATTATTTTCTTCTTGGGTCTCTGAGGGAGTTGAAGATTAGTTAGTTATATGTTGAAGATTAGATAGTTATTGTTATAGTTTTCGTTGTTAAGAATTTTAGAAAAGAAACTCACTAAAGAGGTGTAAGTGTATAAATTTGAAAGACGTATAAGATAGTTCTGTTAGTAATATAAGTTAGGATAGAAAGTGAATCAGGTATATTTTGGACTTAGCAAAATAGGATAGATAATGGAATTATTTTCTCTGAATTTGTCAAATGCAAATGGACTAGACATTGTTTAGATATTTATTGCTTGTATATATGGTATATAGTTATTGTACTTTTGTATATAGTTTTTCTTATATTAGTTATAAATTTTTTCCTTTTTTTCTTTTTACTAAAATAGAAAAGGGGAATATGGTGATATTTTATTTGTACTGAAATGTGATTTTATTTATATGTTAATAAATAAAGTTGCCTGGGGGTCAGAGCTAATAGCAAGCCATAGCAAGAGCTGGGTGATGGTGGCGTACACCTTTAATCCAGATCACATGACAGACAGATCTCTGTGTGTTCAAGGATACAGCCAGCATGGAGGCACATGCCTTTAATCTCAATACCAACCATAGAAGACCTGGAGGTCTGTATAGACAGGCAGTGATGAGGAGGTCATGTGGTAGGGTTTACAACAAATGAGAAGGCAGAACAGAAAGTCAATAAAAAGACAGATACACAAGAAGTAGCGCTCTTGCTGAGAGGAAGGATGGCAATGGCAGGAAGGGTAAGAAAGGGTTTTTGTATCAGCTATTGCTCTAACCTCTTAGGCTAAAAACTCTGCATTTGGCTCTGTGTTTCTTATTTAACAAGACAGTTACATCTACATAGACAGCTTGATGTACATTTACAATGTGACATATTTGTATTTGTAAACCTCAGATTTTTTTATGGAACATTTCAAGTACTTCAAAAGGAGGAATAGGAGCACACACCTATAATCTCAGAACTCAGTCTGAGGTCCAAAGTTTGCAAGTTGAAGGACAGCCTGTGCTACATAGAGGGTGCTGGCCAGCCTGGGCTACAAAGTGAAACTTCTGCTCTCTACCTTGAAAACAAAAGAGCAGAAAGAAAAGAGAAGAGGGAGGAATGGAGAAGGACAGAAGTGGGGAAAGGAAGGAGAAGGGAGATAGCAGCAGTGAGACACACAGGAAAGACAGAGGACCACAGGGCTTCCCTCAAGCTCCATCATGGCCACCTTTTCCAAAGGTCACCATGTTCTTCCTTCTGTGCATTTGCTGTCTACTTCTAGTTAGTTTTTACTTCTATTGTGTAATAGTGTTGGTACCTAACCCAGGGCTCCAGGCCTGCCCCAGGTATGCCAGAGTTACATCCCCAAATTTGAGGATTTGATAACTATGTAATCAACTTTCTAGTTGATTCTTTTCACCCCCAACCCTAACCTGGCCTTACTCTAAACCCAAGTGGATCTGGGACACCTGCCTTACACTTCTGTGCCACCTGGAGCCTTCTGGGCAAAAACTACTAAGGAGGAGTCCCACATCTGTTCCAGGACTTTTGCTTAAGAACCTATGACTCTGGGAGCAGCATTGTCTACTCATACATGTCACCACCCTTCAAGCTCATTTTTAAATTATTTTTGTTTAATTGGTTTGCAAAATTGTACATTTCTATGTGGCTTTTTCACACAGATCTTGATTCAGATGAACTTCCCTCCACTTCCTTCCTCCTCCCTTACCCCCATGTAAACCTTTATACTCTAGTGTTCCCTCTGTATTTTCATATAACACATATCTACTGTCTTCCCCAGTAATGGCCCTTTTCACACTTCTTGGCCTCTACAGGCATGTGACTTAAACATACAAGTCTAAAAGTGTCAAGGCAGGATTAACACTTGAGAGAGAACATTTATCTTCCCAGGCCTGGATTACCTCACTTGGCATAATATTTCCAAGTTCCATCCATTTTCCAATTTCATTTTCTTTACACTCAATAAAATTCTACTGCATACATGTACTGAATTGTCAAAAGCCATCCTGTCCTGACTCCATTTGGGTCTCCTCAGACACTTCTAGGCCTCAACCCCGCAACAGTGATGTCTGTCTTGGCAACACATCTGGGATTTCCATGACCATGATCCAGACGTATTAACCAAAATAATTATTGATATGTGTGTGAACTTAAAGTAACCGAAGAAGGTATAAGTCAAAATTAATTATCAGGTTGTGTTGAAATAACAATGCTCTGTAAAAACAGATGATGCAAGGTAACTTTGCCTCTCATTCAACATCAATGAAATTGTAGGTTTTGCCTTTAAAATGCTGTACCTCTGACCTTCTGCACCAGGAGACTTTGAAGTATGAACCTGCTCTTAGTCAATGGCCAAAACTAAAGGACTTTATAAACTAAATTGTCTACATTAGTGTGGTGGTCTGTATCTCTCTAGCATGGATTATCATAGTGCCCCATTTCCATTAAGTTCATCACCAGTGCCATCTCAGCACTGGACAGCTAGGCAATTTTCATTTCCTCTGTTATGACTAGAACAATAATGATCACAGATGGGCAAGTATCTCTGTAATAGGAGACAGAGTCCTTTGGATCATGTGGTGAAAGCAAATCCTCAGCTACAAACTTGATGGGGGATAATAGCCAGAATAGAGAAAAACCTGAAAACATCAAGAAAGCAAATGACACAATAAAAAATAGGCTATGGAAATAAACGGAGAGTTCTCACAGAAGAAATGCACACACACACACACACACACACACACACACACACACACTCACACACACACACACTCACTCACTCACTCACACATAAACGAAGAAAGGGAAAAATAGATAATAAATATTTTCAAAACTGCTCAAATTCTTACTCAGTGGGTACTTGTAAATTAAATGATTTGAGGTGTATTTTACCCCAATAAAAACAGATATTATTGAGAAAACGAATGATAGTGAACATGTGGGGGAAGTGAAACTTTTTTCACTATTGGTGGAAATGTAAACGGATACAGATGCTGTTGAAATCAGCATGGAGATTTCTCAGAGACTTAAAATAGAACTATCTTATAAGTCAGTATATACTGGTCCCCCATTCTGTTCCATTGATTTACACTCTCTATCTGTGCCAGTACTGTACTGTTTCTAGGTCTGTGACTCTGTTGTATATCTTGAAGTATAGCATGCTGATGTCTCCAGAATTAGTTTTTCTTATTCATGGCTGCTTTGGAGTCCCTGGGTCTTTATGCTTAAATACACTAATTTTACCATGGTTTTTTTTTCAATTGTGTGAAAAGTGATGGAATTTTAATGGAGATTACATTGATAAGTTTTTTTGGTTTTGCTTTTTTTTGTATTTGTTTGTTTGTAGAACAGCGATTTTCACAACAGTAATTTTTCCATTCTATGTGCATAGGAGGTCTTTATTCTGGAATCTTCCTCAATTCCTTTCTTAGTATTTTTAAGTTTTTATTGTGGGGATCATTTATTTCCTTTGTTAGGTTTCCCTACAAGGTATTTTATTGCTTTTGAGGGTGCTGTGGTTAATATTATTTCCTTGATTTCTTTCCCAGTCTGTCATTGGTTGTAGGAAAGCTACTGTATTTTACTTGTTAATTTTGTATCCCAGCAATTTACTGAAGGTGTTTATTAGCTCTAAGAATTTTCTGATGAAGACTTTAGAGTCTGTTATGTGTGGGCTCCTGTTATCTGCACATAAGGACACTGTGACTTCTCCCTTCCTGTTTGTCTCTGTCTTTTTCTTGTCTTGCTGCTTTAGCTAAGATCTCAAGCAGTGTACTGACCAGGAGTGGAGAGTGCAGACTGCCTGGGCTTATTCCTAATTTTAGTAGAAATGCCTTGAGTTTTTGTCCACATATCATGATGTTGGCTGCAGGTCATTCAGTCTGTATCATGTTGAGATGAGTTTCCTCCACTCATATTTTCTTCAGGGTTGTTTTCATGAAAGGGTGTTGGATTTTGTCAAGGTCCTTTCCTACAACTATTAAAATAATCAAGTGATTTTGACTTTGAGTTTATTTATGTGATGTATTACATTTATTGATTTGTGAATGTTGAACATCTTTGTATCTCTAAATGGAGCCAGCTAAATCATGATGAACAATTATTTTTACAACCAGTTTGCAGATATTATGGAGAATGTCTGTATCTATGTTCCCCAATTTACTTTTTTTTTTTTTTTTGGTTTTTTGAGACAGGGTTTCTCTGTGTAGCTTTGCACCTTTCCTGGAACTCACTTGGTAGCCCAGGCTGGCCTCGAACTCACAGAGATCCACCTGGCTCTGCCTCCCAAGTGCTGGGATTAAAGGTGTGCGCCACCACCTCCCGGCCCCCAATTTACTTTTATATTGCTGTGTGTTTGTCTGGTTTTGGTATCAGGATAACACTAACTTCATAAAATGACGTGGGAAGTATTCCTTCCTTTTCTACTTTTGGGAATCTCTTGAGATCACTTGCTGTTCTACTTTGAAGGCCTGGTAGAATTATACACTGAATCTATCTGAGCCTGGACTTTTGGGAGTGGTATATTACCACTTCTATCCCATTTATATTTTTATCTCATCTGCATTTGACTTTGTTAGGTCATAATGTCTAGAAATTCATCAATATCTTTTGGGGTTTCCCACTTGGTAGAACATAAGTTTATAAGATATGCCCTCATTTTTGTAGGATATTCACCAGAGAAGACTGCTCAGACATGGGTTTAAGCCATAGAAACTCTTTATTAGCCAGAGGGTGACTATACTGGGTGTTCAGGATCCCAATGTAGCACTAAGACTTTCCCAGGATCAGCTTTTAAGCACAATAGACATGCTCTGGGTTGGCATACTTCAGTTAACAAGAACAGTTTTCCAGAAGCAGAACTGTAGAAGCTACAAAGTAACAGTACATTTTGGGACTTTCTCAGAACTATGTGGACTTTGACATAGTAGGCCTTTGTCTAATCTTGGCAGGTAGTGCTGCCTACATGCTGAGGTCTACAACATGAATGTTACTCCTATCATGGAGTCAGCTGTGCTAAGGCCTGGAGACCTGTTACATTCTCGACTGGTGTTAGTGAATGAGTCAAATCATGGACTCATCCTGTTTTAGTTTAAAATGTAAGGCACTGCTGTTAATCCAATCAGAATGAGAACTAAAGGCCCAGACAGTGCTGATAATAGAGTAGTTAGCCAGGGGAACTAAGAGAACAGAGACTGGTATTAATTTTTTCTGACAATGGCAAGATTTATTTAAAATTAATGATTGATAGAAACAACAGGTTGTTCCCAAAGTCATGCAGAATCCTTTAATCTCATGAGAAGTCTATGCCTCTCCAATTTTGTGAAAGAATCTATCTATTGTTTTAATACCTCTAGGTCTTGATCAACCTATCTACTTAGTTTGGAAAGCATCAGAAGAGGCACATTTAGTCAAAACATTGGCAATTCTCACCAAGTAGCTTCAGGGGCTTTTGGTCATACAGTTTTATCAAAATAAAAACCTAACTAACAGGCCTTGATATTCACAAAGTATTTAAGACATATAGTAAATTATAATAATCCCAAGGTCATAAGGGAATAACCTTCTTCCTTAAAGTTCAGAGATAAAAGAGTATAGCAACGTCTTCTAGACTGATGTTGAAACAATGCTGCAGAGCATCCACTGTGTGCTAAATGATACTCAGGATCCAGTCACAGGGGTCTAAATTCAGTGATCTTCTAGGCCCCATTATATCTAACAGCTTATTTTTTAATAAGGAAAGATTGATGCAATGTATGTCCCAAATTAGATCCCTAAACAAGACAGGATATTAATAGGAAAGTGGTGGAATTTGTTATAGTGTTCAGATTAATGAACAGCAATGTCCCAATGTTAATGTCAGTTTTAACCAAAGTACCTTGGCAAAGGAAATTTTCACATTAACAAAATATGGGCAAAGGGCACACAAGAACTCTCTACACTATCTTCCTAAATTTCTGTATACATAAAAGTATTTGAAAATTAAGCCTACTAAGCCAAATGTAGGGGGATACTCATGCAACTGCAGCAGTTCAGGAGTCAGAATCACAGGAACATGGATTTCAAGCAAGTTTGTCCTAAGGGCATAAAAATTTGTCTCAATAAATTCAGAAAACATAAATTGGCTAAAAGGTGGATGGGAAACTTGAGTCCATGCCTGTAAATGCTAGAAGACAAACCTGAACTGTTACAGTACTCTGAGGGTAAACAGAGATGGGTCCATTGTGTCATTTCAGAAGCAACACATGGAGACAGGAAGTCCTGATTAGAGAAGAGCATGACTGTCTTACATGTGTTAGTCACAATCCATTTCCTAACCTAGAATGGTTTGTAATGTATTTACAAATGCACTTAAAGATGTTTATTTAAACAAATTTCCACGCAATTTATTTTGATCATATTCTTTCCCTTTCCCCAACTCCTCCCAGATCCTTCCCACCTACCTACCCACCTAACTCTGTGATAGCCCACTCTCTCTCCCTGAGCTGAAGAAAAGAAAGAAAAACAACAACAACAAAAGAAAATCAAAACAGACAAACTAAAGAACAGGAAAAGCAGTAGGATAATGAATAACAAACAAAACTGCAAAAACCCATATGAAGTCTGTTTCATGCTGGTCACTTAACCCGGGGGAAAGGTCATGCCCTGGAGTGGAGCTGTTATTCCCAGTGACACCTTACTGGAGAAAACTGATTTTATTTTTCCCAGCAAATACCAATTACACATAGCCTCTGGGTTAGGGGTGGGATTGTGTGTCCACTTCCCCTTTTCAGTGCTGGGATTCTGTCTGGCTTGAGCTGCAGGTCTTGTGCATGCTGCTACAATCTCTGTGAGTTCCTGTGTGTGTTAGTCCTATAGTTTCTGAAAGATCCTGTTTCCTTGGAGGCATCCACCACCTCCAGCTCTTAAAACCTTTTTACCTCCCCTTCTGCATAGACCTCTGAGTGTCAATGGGAGGGGTTTGATGAAGACATCCCATGTAGGGATATGTGCTACAAAGTTTCCTAGTCTCTCTACATTGTCCAGTTGTGGACCTCTTTGTAAATTACCAAACTACCAAGAAGAAGCTTCTCTAATGAGGGTTGAGCAATGTTCTGGTCTATAGGTATAGCAATATGTGATCAGAAATCACTGCATGCTATGATTCCTTGGAAAAATAGTAGCAGTATGTTTTCCCCCAGGCTCAGGACCTGTCTAGTCTCAGGTTCTTGACCACTTCACAGTGTCAGGTATAGGCTTCATTTCAGGTTGTGGAACTTAAACCCAAATTTAAAAATTGATTGGTTGTTCCCATAACATTTGTGCCACTATTGTGCCAAAATGTTCTGCAGGCATGTTACTGGGGAGGTCACAGAGCTCATAACTAGGGGATACTGTTGATTACTATTCTCCTGTAGGAGCATCAAAGAACCTCCCAGCACCATGAATGCTAGGAGTAGTGGTGAAGCCTCCAATGTGTACCTGCTTCATTTCTTGTGTTAATGACATAAATAAGTGGGGTCTTCAGCAATAGGTTCCTACTATCAGGTTATGGATAGCAACCAATAGCCTTGGCAATAGTCTGTGATGTTTGGGAGATCTACAGGAACTCCTTTGGCCAGTGACTGAACATGATGTAATCCATTCCTGGCACTCAAGGTTTACTTGGTGACATAAGATGTCTTTCTAGAGCATTGTCTTGTCTATTATATGGTGACTTCATTATTATTCCTTTCATATATACATATTTATAGAGTGCTTCTATAATAGTAAGTTTCCATATATGTTTTCAAATGGCCTTTGTGTAATTGCCCTTCCTTTTATTCCCTCATCTACCTTGCCCTCACATACCCTCCCATTGAATCCTAGTCTAGTTTTCCATTTATCTCTTTATAATATTGTACTCTTATTTCTTCTTCCTTGGATCCTCTTGTTCTCCCTGGTCCCTTACTAGCTGCCTAACCTCTATGTATTCAGACTGAAGTACACATGCCTAGAGCTTAAAAGCCAACATCCACATGTAAGATAAACCATGCAGTATTTGTCTTTTGGGTTCTTGGTTAGCTCACTCAGAATAAGTGATTCTAGATGCATTCAACAGCTGAATAATGTTCCATTGCTTAAATGTACCACATTTTCAGTATCCATTCATCAGTTGATGGACATCTGACTTCTTTATTTTTCCATTACAGCTTATGTACCCCATCAGAATTTTTCAAATAATATAAAAATTACAATATTGTTACATTCTATTTTTAAGCAAATGATTACAATGAATACAAGTAAAAAAAACATGTTTCCCATTTCCCTTACAAGAGTAAACATTTTACATATTACAGGTAAAACACAAATTATCCCCAGCACCCAATACAGTTAAACATTTATATTTTAGACTTATAGATCTGGAGACTTTCAGTCACAATCATTTACATAGGCAATCATTTTTATAATTGTCAGAAAAATGGATTACTGATTTCACTTTTCATATTTTAGAGTCCTGTCCAAATATCTTAACTAACCATCTAATTCTTTGTTTTCTAGTTACATGAAGTCAATTGTTTAAAGCTATGATGCACACTGAAACCTATGAACACATTTCCCAACATCAAAAAGAACTTGAGCTAATTTCTGGGACTTGATTGTTTTCCTTAATAATTAATCTAAACCACAGTCTAAACAGCTTCTCAAGAGAAAGTCATAAGTCCTAATGCATAACACTTCCTTGGTCCTATTTTCCACTCTCTGTAGCCCCTGCTTTCTCAGAGGTGGGGGCAACATGATATCCTAACTTTACCTATATTAATTTTCCCACCAAACTAACCTCTATCACAATCCCTTACTACATTTCTGAAAAGTTCTTAATCATCAAAATCCTATTAAAACTATCACTGCTATTATAAAATCATTACTTCAGTTGAACAGTACAGGCTAAGAGGAAATCAACTTCATAATAATCCACAGATAAAAAATGTCTAGTAAACCATGATATTTTTATGAGATAATCACACTACATTAAAGGCAGTGGGGATCCCCCACACCCATTCATACCATGCCAGATACCAGAGAAAAGTGGCATTGGCAAACATGTAATGGCACAGCACTAGCAAGAGACATTTAAAACTCAAGTTCTCCGGTCTTGCCTATCCAGGATTCACCCACCATTGCCTTGCACTCTGGTGACTGAACTCCTGAAATCCAAGTGCTACCTGCTGCTCCACTGACATGGCCACTGACAGGTAAAGTTTTAATTTCTTTTAATGTCAGTTTAATTCAAAGAAAGTGGAAGGGTGATTTTAAAACACCTCTTTTTCTCAAGAGATAATAACTGCACATAGGTAATTGATAAGAAGATAATCATTATACAAGCTAAGGCCACGTGATTCTTCCAGAAGCCCCATGATGAGAGATCAATGCCCTGGATTGTCAAGAATTCTTCACCAGTACATCTGTAATTCAACATACATAAAAATAATGTCAAAGTTTATTCAGTACATTCACTGTTCCTCCCTTTTAAGAACTCATAGTTTCAACACATCATTAAAAATTTCATCTTTATATTTAATTGGTAGTAGTAATGTTGTACTTACAATTTTGTTATATATTATGTCAATATAAACTACTTGAATCAGGTCCCTTAGTTAATTTCAAAAACCATCCAAAGAGGCTTAGCTATCACATCTATTTAAAAGCATAAAGGAAGTAGGCTCAGTAAACTAGGCCCAGTTTAGAGAGTCACACTAAGATCCAACTTTGTAGTCTTCACTGTGTCATTCATTTCTAAATCTACAATGCTGCCCTCTCCTCAAAGGGCAAAGGCATGGATAAAGGACTTGTTTCTCCTTAAGTGGAAAACCTCAGCTTCCTAATGACACACAGACACTCTAAGAGATCAATCTTGGTGCAGTTCTGCTGACTCAGTAGACAGTCATGCAATAAACACAGCATCAAATGCTAGACCAAGGACCAGAGAGACTAAGGGTTTCTGACAGGAGTCAGTCAATTCCTGTCAGCTCTTCTACTAAGGGAGCATGACAACTACAGATACTCAGCTATGGAACATCCCCAGCAGCCCATGGCTACAGACAGAGCCTGGGTAGCAGCTGGAGCACAGCAGGGGCCCTGAAACAGGTTAGAAAAGCAGCTGCTGCTAAAAGTTCTGAATATACAATTACTACCTGTGTGTCTCCATCCCTGTGTGTCTCCATCCCTGTGTCTCCATCTCTGTGTGTCTCCATCCCTGTGTGTCTCTATCCCTGTGTGTCTCCATCTCTGTGTATCTCTTAGGATTTAAAAGTTCCCAAATCTACAGACAGGACAGATTTCTTCTTCCTCTTGTAAAGACAATTCTTTGGTGAACATGAGGTCTATGGACAGCCCTCTTCTGGTTTCACTTTATACATCTAAGTCCTCCTGACCATTAACCGGTAAGGAATTTGTATTATAAAGAGACCAGACCAAACCAGGAGAAAGGAGATGTAGGAAATAAGATACCCCCCATACCTGTTTTCTTATCAGTAATTCAAACATAATTTGTGTTACTGTTAGTCATTGTTATTTTGAGCATCCATGGGAAATTTAATATATCATCATATTACTCTCCAATTTATATATCAAAATCAAATCAATGAGAAAAATCAAGAAAGCAAAGGTATTTTCCTGGCATTAGACAAAAATGATATTTCCTTCTCAACATAGTAAAATGTGTGTTTTTCATTGCAGGACAAGTCTTCTGATAGGAGATTTTACCTATATCCTACATACACATGCATACACACACACACACACACACACACACACACACACACACACACACAAACACACACACATGTACCATCCTTTGACTTTCTAAATTCTTCCAGAGTGTGAGGCAGAGGAAAGACTCTGAAATCTGTCAGGCAAAGCTTACTCATTTTAGCCTTGTTGCCCTGACGTTCTCAGGCTCTGCTCACAGGTACCATGATCTATACATGTAGAAACTTATGTCCTTCCTAAACTATCAGAGCAGACTATGTCAAACTCAAATGTCCTGAAACAAGGAACTCAAATCCACAATCAAGACACCAAAACCATTTTTAAAGCATTATCTACACCAAGGAGCAGTAGGATCAAAACACATCCACATGTGCACTGGGTACAATGATTCTCTCTGGGTAACTGGCAGAGGACAGTGTTAATCCTGAAAGGATGAGTTTCCCCTCCAAGTCCAGGAGCATTCTGTGTCCCCATTGTGACGACACTGAACTCAAGCTTACATTATATAGTTCTGACATTTACTGATTTCTGCTGTGTTATGTTCTGGACAGAAGTTTTGTCCCAGGAATTCATTGTGCTGCAAAGCCTGTAACACAAACAGGAATAGGGAGAGGGAAATAGTTTAATTTATATAAGTTTCCAAAAATTAAACACAGCTATAACTTCAAGTTCAATCTTGACTGTAATTTCAAAAAAAAAAATTGTTGTTGTTGTTTGCAAGACAGGGTCTCTCTGTGTAGTTTTGGAGCCTGTCCTGGATCTCTCTCTGCAGACCAGGCTCGCTTCAAACTCACAGAGATCTGCCTGGCTCTGCCTCCCGAGTGCTGGGATTAAAGGTGTGTACCACCACCACCTGCCTATTTCCAAAAATACTTTAAACAAACAAAACCGTATCAAGTTCATTCTGCCCAGCAAAGCAGTATCCCTCCCTCACACTCAGGAGGTTTAGCATTGAAATGATGGTTCTTCCCAACTACTGAGAGGTAGACTCTCTAACCAGATTACCTCAGGCACTTCCTTCTCTTATAGATAACCATGTAAACACTGTAATTAAAACAATACTATGATTTATACTAACAATATTTCTTGCTTCTTTTCATCAAAACCAGTTGTGATTATGAGAGTAAGAAAGTCTGTTAAGACACACTTTACTGCAGAGAAAGCTTGGCAAGCCAATATGACTATGATATCACATGATTTCCATTTCTTTTAATTTCTTGATATAAACTATTTATCTTAGTCCCTGATCTTTTCATTATTTCCTTATTGGGTATAATCACAACTGTTTGCTTTTCATCATATCATCTATCTTTCCTCTTTACTCTGGGATTTTTCTCACTCTTTATTTCCCTTAAACAACATGTGACTGGGGCCCATTTCACACTGTATCTTTTTGTTTTTAATCATATTTTTTTTGTTTTTATTTTTAAGCTTGTGAACATACATAACGTTCAGGTAATAGTCTTAATTTAATGTCCTTGATTTTTCTTTTTTTTTTTCCTTTTTTTATTATTAAGAGATTTTCTATTCATTTTACATACCTACCTCAGATTCCCCTCTCCTCCCTCCTCTCACCCCAGCCGTCCACTATAACCCACCCCCCATTCCTACCTCCTCCAAGGCAAGGTCTCCCACTGGGGAGTCAGCAGGGTCTGGGGCACATTCAGCTGAGCCAGGTCCAGGCCCCTCCCCCTGCGCCAAGGTGTCCAAGGGAGGTAAAACAACAGGCATGCTAAGGGAAGCCAAACAGACCATCCTGCAGGGAACCTCCTTAAACTCTGAAAGTAAACAACTCAAAACAGCTTCAGGAAGTCCCTGAAACTGTGCAGACTGACCAGGCCTCTCCTGTCCCAAGCCTACCTAAGTAGTAAGGATGGCTGAGAGACTCTGTTAAATATGACGCTGAGCTGCCTGGAAGAGCTAGTCTCCAGTATGTTAGCAAGCCGTGCAGTGTGCTCCAGGTTTCCAGCTTCTGAGAGCTGTCACTCATACTAGGGGTGGGCTTTTGGTGATGCAGCTGTGTGTGAGTCATCTGTGCTCCTGTAAGTAACCCTAATGAAACTCACTGGTTCACCAAGTTGGACTTTGATAGTATCCACAAAAAAAAAAAAAAAAAAAAAAAAAAAAAGGAGACATGAAGTTGGGAGGGAGTGGAAGGTGAGAGAGATTTGGAAGGAGTTGCCTTCGAGGAATGGGGATCATTATGATAAAGATACATGGTGTGTGTGTGTGTGTGTGTGTGTGTGTGTGTGTGTGTGTGTGTGTGTATGTGTGTGCTTAAAAAAAAATGTGACTGGGGAAAACCCCAGATGACTCACTGACCTTTGGCTAGAATTAACAGGAAAGTTCTCATCTTTTGCTCCTGGAAGGAAAATCCTGGGGAGCAGCTGGTTAGAAATTACAGGTGGGGGAAGTACTTGGTTGGGATTCATTTCAGTTGCTACAGTTGGAGACCCCAAGGACAGTGACCGACAGGACAACTTACTGTATATCCATAATGAGGAATGTTGAAGTACTGAATCCATCCAGGGTCTTGCATGAAGTCGGTGTATTGTAGTGATAGACCTGAGATATACTACAAAGAACAGAACCATGAATTCGATCCAGTCTATTGACTAAGAATTCTAGGCAAGATGCTCCCTCTTCAAGACTCCTTCATCCTTCTGACCATTTCTGCTCAGACCAGCTCTTTAAAACATCCTTTCAGTTAACTCTAAACAGAATTCTTCACTCGTTGCAAAGCCAAGGCTCTTCATGGTTTTTAAAATAAGGACTTGCCATCCAACTCTGCAGAAGTCAAATCCTATAGATATTGTTTCATCTTTAAAATGGCCTGCAAGCTATAAATATTCTTTAAACTTTAAATACCCTCATCCCATATTTAAAATCCTTTTTAGATTCCTTGTAATATCTAATTTGTATAGATATTATGAATGATGAACAAGGATGAACAAGAGACAGCTCTGAAGTTCACCTAAAACTTGCCCTATCTAGTCTAATGTACAGTAGGATATGCAAAACAACGACTGTGTGTGTGCATTCAGACTGCACCTGACCAAATGCTTCTATAGAAAGTACAACAATGGGCTTCATAACTAGTTTTAAAGTCCCACATAGAAACTTTATACAATAACCAGTTGTCTTAGTTCCTCTCCTGTGGCTGTGATAAAACACCATGACAAACATAGAAAAGTAAGGAGCTTTTCTAAGTACAAATTGCAAACATAATGGGAAAAAATGAGGGAAATAGTCTCATTCACAAAATCCTCAGAAAAAGGGAGCGAGTGGATGGGTGGGGAATCTTGGAATAAATCTAAACAAATGAAATACTTGTACAATAAAAAGTTTAAGACACTGAAAAAAATTGAGAAAAATACAAGATAGACAGACCTCTCATGTTTATAGATTCATAGGATAAAAATTATAATATCCATCCTACAAAAAGCAATCAATAGAGTCAATGTAATCCCCATCATAATTTCAATGCAATTCACAGAAACTGAAAAAAATAATATAAAGTTACACATGGAAATAAAAAAGATCAAGGTTAGGGGGACAATCTTGAACAATAACAATAAAACTGACAGAGGTATCACCACCCACTGGTGAAATAATCCATCCCTGTATTGTGTGAGGAATAATTCATCTTCTCTATTGATAAGAGGCATTCTGTGGGCCTGTCTGCACATCTGGGAACAAGAGCAACAGACTGTGGGAAATTTTACCACCCCATGTGTCCCTCTCTCATAAAGAGGACAACATGCCATTTGCTCTGGTAGAACCAGGGTCCCAATCAAAGGAAAAGTATACTTGATCCTGGGGATGTCCTGCCACACAATTATAGCAATCACTCCTTGGGCACATGCGCTGTGCAGTTAATACAGTTCACCCAAGTATTCAATTCTCTATATCAGTTTTATAAGCACATTATCAAAAGTAAAAACAAAGTGAACTCCACCAACATATCTTTTAGGTAGGAGGTATTGTTAGGTTACTTTTGAGAATTAATTTTAAAGACTGCCTGGATGAACCAAAGGAGACAATTTGGGACACATGTACTTGCCCATCAGAGAAAGTGTTCTGTTTATTTGTTTTGTTTTTTTTTTTAGGAAAGGGTAAAATTAGACACACATGAAAACGAATTGTTAGAAAGGCTCATATTAAAAAAATAATAAACAAGACTTTTAAATACAAATTTTAAAGGTTTTCCTTGTGTTGAGATTGTGTATTTCCCTGGGCACTGATGTCAGCAGCCTTGCACTTCAGTGTAAAGTGTCCCACCTCTTCAAACTTCTCTGTTGTGCACCCACATTCTCCCCCTTAAATATATAATCACTCATGAGAAGGGAAAATGGGAAGGGTCACACAGGCTCTGTCCACCTTATTTATATGTACACATTCAATCCTCTTTAACCCTCCACCCAATGCACTGGAGTCACTGTAAACCGCATTTCACTTTTTTAAATCTTCCATAACAATGCTCAGGCAGTTCTGGGCTCTGGAAGGTGACTAGGATTCCCTTCTATACTCTGGGGTAGAAGGACAGGAATCAACAAGGGGAGAACTCCTTGACATGGATCCTAGGCCTTGTTCTTTCCTCTGGGCTGTGGGGTCCCTGTTCTGGGATGGCAGCAGAGCCCATCTCCTACCGATCAACTGGTCCACAGCACCATGTTTGTCTACTGCCCCAAGCCCTGGGAGTCCAGCACCCCAGCAATGAGGGAGGTGAAAACACCATCACCATACCCCAAAAGAACACCCAGGAATGTTACAGGTTTTTAGGCCTTTACAAAAAGGAAGTCTGTAGTCTACAACCCAGGTCAGCAGGCTTGCACAGTGCTGTGAGTCCAATCCTTAATATGATAGGGCAGAACACTCCATCGGTTTTTCTTTGTCTCCTGTATGTAGTGACTTACAACTTTATTGGGTGCTCTAACTATGGGCAGTGAGTTAGAAATGTTGAAATATGTGGGAGAGGATTCCAGGAGACATGGGGTGAAGATACAACTATGCTCAAGGACACTGACCGTCCTACCTGGAGGTTTTCTGCTGCTCTTTCTCTTGAGGTGAAAGCAACACAAGGTGAACACTGGACAGACTACAACAACGGCGGTGACCGACCATTCGTGTTCTGATTGTATTTATGGCCTGCTCTACAAGATGGAAATCATTTCTGACGCTGTGGCTTGTGGGGTCACAGGGCCCAGAGAAGAATCTACTGTTGTTCTTCTGAATGGATGTGGTATTAAACTGACTTCTAATGAGTTGTGACACCCATAGATTAGGACATCTCAGACCTTCATCAGAGAAGCTTCCTTTTGCAGGAGACAGTGATTAACACAGACCCACCACAGGTCAACATACAGAGAAGAGAGACTACAGAGGATCCAGCCCTGAATGGGACATCTGTGTATCACACCCCTCCTCCCAAGGATCAAGGATCAGGATGTAAGAGTCTAGAGGGATTGTAAGAGCCAGAGGCTGTGGACAAGTGCAACAAAACAGGGTTCTCCTGTCACTATTGGACAGTGACACATAGGAATGCTGTGCAGTGTGACAACATGGGAACACCTGTACAAGAGCAAGACAGAGAAGATCCCTGCATGGAGGGGAGAGGCGGACATGACCTCCTCCCCCTGCCTGAGGAGTTACTGGCAGTTGATGGCTGCTGCGAGGGGTACTAGTTTTCTTTAAGCATGTGGCCCCTGAGAGCCTACCCATGCTGCAGTAGATGGTCCTAAACACCGGCACACATGGGCAGTGCTAGGTAGACCCAGAGGTTTACAGAAAGCAGAGCAAAGCATGAGTCAGGGAGGGGAGAATGGAGAGAGTGACAGGAAATGCAGCTGTCATTGTCCTGTTGTGACACAACACCATGATCAGGGAACCTGTAGAAGAGAGAGTTCCTTTGGCCTCAGGTTTCCAGAGTGACAAGAGGCCATCTTGGCAGGGAGGCATGGCAGCAGGCAGCAGGCTAGGAAGTGGGAGAGGAAGCTGAATGTTCACATCCTCATGTGACAGTGCAAAGCAGAGAGGGAAGAAGAAGGGGACAGGCCTATAAACACCCAAGCCCCTCCCCTCACCCAGGGACAGACTTTCCCCATCAAATCTCTACCTCCCAATGGTTCCAGAACCTCTCCAACAACCAACTGTGAACCAAGTCTTCAAGTCCCTGAGCCTTAGGGGACATTTCTCATTCAAAAGTCCACAGGGAAGGATTTTGGAGGGAGAAAATGGCATGGACTTCATCAAAACACCTTATGTGTGTTTAAGAATCTCTCAAACAAAAATTAATTAGTAACAGATTTATTGAAGATTTATATTACTGAATGGCTATACATATATGGCCATATATATAGGAAATAAAAACAAAACTTAGCACTTTCTTACTGACATGCATCTGTCATTGCCAAGCTACAGTATAATCTTGTACTAGCAGAAAGGATATGAATACTAACACACTAAATCAATTGTTCTATTTACTTGATATGCTTTTGGGGGGAAATGTGGGTCTGGCTCCATTTATCAGTTGATTTATTTACAATAATGTATATTTTATGGGTATGAAAGACTAAGATGGGGTAATCAATTACAGAAAGAGAAGCAGAAGTATGCTAATTCAGGAGACTAATTAGTACTTAGGAGTCTAGAATCTTGCACTATTTTTAATACTTTTCAGAATACAAGTAAGCCCTGAGATACACTCCTCCTGCTGAGCACTTACATTGACCATTGTTGTAGAATATTATTTTAAGGTGTGTTATACTTGTTTATGCTGTGGAACAAAGATGTGTTTTATTCTTTTAAGTTACATTTGTTTAACTGTGAAGCTGTAATACTTTGCCTGTTTAAAACACATGATTGGTCTAATTAAGAGCTGAACAGCAGGAGAAAGGAGAGGTGGGGCTGGCAGGCAGAGAGAATAAATGGGAGCAGAAATCTGAGAAGATGGAGGAGTTAGAAAAGGAGAAGAGGAGGACTCTAGGGGCCATGTATCCAGCCAGTCACAGAGTAAGAGTAAATGTAAGATACACAGAAAAAAAGAAAAAAGCCCAGAGGCAAAAAAAAAGGTAGGTGAGATCATTACGTTAAGAAAGAAGCCAAACTAAGGCCGGGAATTTATAAGTAATAATAAGATTCAGTGTGATTTATTTGGGAGCTGCACGGTGGGCCACCAACAGAGCAAAGAGTAAGAGTAAAAAAACAACCAACTGCAGATCATGACCCTTCCTTTCCCATTAGAGATGACCGAATAAACCGAATCACCTTGCTGTGGTTAAAACAGCAGGCAAGTCTCTCACATCAGCATGAAAGGAAGGCTGCAATCTGTCTTGTGGGGGGAATCACCCAATCATACCACTTTCTTGAAGTTCCAAGTTATTATGGCTTGTAATATTACTCCAAGAAATATCTGGTAAGGGCATTTTAACCACATCATAGAACTGACATCAGAGCAGTAGCCACAAAGCCTAGGTGGAAAGGCGGCTCCTTCTCTCCTACAGACCATAATAAGCTTTAGCATAAGGCCTCATGTCCCAAGTACTGATGTGTCAAGCATGTACATGTTCAAGAAGGACACAAGGAAAAATATCCTTTCAGAAAAACACAATTCACACTCACCAGCATGCATACAAAGTAGATGGTCATAAGCAGTGTTGGCACAGCCACTGCTCTCTCCCCTGCCCCTATAGACAGTGACAGGGAACTGGCAGAATAAGCCAACATCATGATGGTAAATGACATAGCAAAGAAATCCTTCACATCTGTGTTTACTCCTTAGAAAGAAAAAAGTGGGGTCAGTCCATCTACATAAATCAAGAGAATTTTACATATTTAAAGCAATACTTTAATAACCAATAAAATTACTAACAGCTTCACAGTCACCCAGTTTCCCTGGGTTTCCAACTACTACCTGATCATATGGATGCTGGGAAAAAAATTGGGGGACTTTAAAGAAGCAGCAAGTACTCTTAACAAATGAGCCTCGCTCCAACCCTATCATGTGGCTTTATTTTTATATTTCCCACAAAATACCTTTCCATATAATACCTGTTCTCGTCTATATATAATTATGGACAATTTATGAGATCCTGACATGGAGAGCCACAGACAACACAACTAATAAAAATGTTACCAAATTCTCTCACAGGAGAATCAGCAATAGAACACGTTCACATCCACATTACCCTGTGTTTATTATAATTGCACTAGTAATGAAACTGGTATCAGGACTATGCTGGTTAGTTTTTGTCAATTTAACACAAGCTAAGGTCATATGGGAAGAGGCAAGCTCAACTAAGAAATTGCTTGCATTAGACTGGTCTGTTGTCAGGCCAGTGGGGGCATTTTCTCAAAGAACGATTTACGGCTTAGACAAATGTGGATAATGCCATCCCTACACAAGTGATCCTGGATTTTATAAGAAAGCAGTCTGAACAAATCATAGGGAACAAGCCAGTAAGCACGACTCCTCCATGGCCCCTACTTCACTTCCTGCCTCCAGGTTCCTGCCCTGAGTTCCTGACCTGACTTACCTTCTTGAAGTACATTGAACTGTAAGATGAAATAAACCCTTTCCTCAAGAAGTTGAGTTGGTTATGTTCATCACGGGACAAAAACCTCAGGCAAGGATTAAACAACCTTGCAGTGGTTTTAATATCTAGAGGACAGGAGGGTGCCTCCAACTTTAGTTTTCCCCAGGAAATCACCTTGTAACTGCTATGCAGGAAGACAATGGGTTCCATAAGCTGATTTGTAATCTTTCTCGACCTAATGCTATGAGTCATACAGAGTATTGTGTTTTTATAATATTACAAGGACACAGAGTCTGGGAGCTGAGTTCCATGCCTAATTATTTAAAAAGTTATTGTTATGATTATCATGGTGTTTATAATGCATGTATGATTATGGGTCTGCATGTATCATAATGTCCATGTACCATAGTGTGTATATATCATAATGTACATGTGCCGTGTTGTGCATGTATCATGGTGTACATGTGGAGTTGAAGGACAACTTTCTGGAGTGATTCTCTCTTCACTGTGGATTCTGAGGATCAAATTCAGGTTGTCAGGCTTGTAGGACAAGCACATTTCCCACAGCCATCCCACGGCCTAAATGACAGGTTCTGAATGATAAGTCTCTTATAAAACAAAGTCTAAGCTTTATCAGTGCTTATTTTTCTCTGTGTGTGTGAGTGTGTATGTGTGTGAGTGTATATGTGTGTGTGTGTGTCTGTGTTTGTGTGTCCATGTGTGTTCATGTCCGTGTATGTGTGAATGTGTGTGTGAGTGTGAGTATGTGTGTGTGTGTAAAAAGTATGGATATTCTGAACAATTAGTCTACGGTGAAGCTTAACCATAATACACAAATGAATCTATGCATATATTTCAAATAATTGTATTAGATAATTTCAAGAAACCTCAAATTCAGTATTATCTCTCTTTGTCAGATTAGGTACTACAAGACACTGTATACATTTAAGTTCTTTTGCACACATACATATGTATAACATATTATTCACATTTCTATATCTTATTTACATATGGAGTCACTTATACAGAAACACAAAGAAAAATATGTAGCTGGGCTAGAGACATGGCTCACTGATTAAAAGCATTTGCTGTTATTGTAAAAGCCCTAGATTCCATTCCCAGCACCCACATGGTGGCTCACATTCTGAAACTCCAGTTCAAGGGGGTCTGATGTCCTCTTTGGACCTCCCCTGTCACTGCATTCACTTAGTGCGCACACACACACACACACACACACACACACACACACACACACACATACACACACACACAAAGGCAAAAACATAAAGAAAAAATAAATCTTCTACAATACCTATGGATAGGCATCTAATAATTGATCTTGCTCCATTGGTACTGTCTCAAATGGGTACATTATGTCTACATTCATTATAATACACAGAATCTCTAGTAAAAACACAGTTTCACAAACAGCTCTTGTAGTATTTTGTGAACAAGTCTTGGAGACTTTCCTCACACTGAACACCTGTTTTAGATGGCACACGGTGGAGACGTGCTTTTCTACTCATGCATTTCTACTTTAGACTTGCCACAGTTGTACAAACCAAAACACACTCCCCCAAGAGTAAAGACACACTCTCTTGCTTTGTCACTTACCTGCTATGCTGAATACTATAACAGTAAATACAGTACTTGTCAATAACCTCCTGGGTACCAGCTCACCCAGCAATTTCCCAAGGAAATATGGTGACACTCTGTAGTATCCACTGGTATGCTCATGTCTGGAGAGACAAAGATCATGTTAAACATCCTTAGATTAGTCCAGAAGACACAGGTGAGATGATGGCTAAGCTGACTTCTGCCTTGACAGGGAGCCTAACAGGACAGTGTCCCCTATGCTCCAGGCTGACTCCCATACACGTCCCCATCTTAGGGACCAGCATCCCTAGGCCAGCATCCTGATGACATTCTCACTAGGATTCTCCCCATCAGAAAACTCTCCCCTGTTTTGTCCAGTCTGGCCACACTACGGCCCCTCCAGGGATAGACTGATGTGCCCACTCTCCTCAGAGTCTCTGCCCCTCTGAAGTTAGTTCCCTGAGGAGCAGCTCATTCCTACCTCACCTCAGACAGTGGTCATGGAGACTTCTCTCCTTCTAGTTCTCATGAAGAAGGTGACACTGTCACTCTGAGGTCACAGTGCAGCTTCAGGACACTACATTCTTCTCTCTAGCTACTCTCACTTTAGGACAGATATGGTGATATTTTATTTGTACTGAAATGTGATTTTATTTGTATGTTAATAAATAAAGTTGCCTGGGGATCAGAGCTAATAGCAAGCCATAGCAAGAGGCAGACAGTGGTGGTGCATACCTTTAATCCCAATCACATGACAGGCAGATCTCTGTGTGTTCAAGGATACAGTCAGCATGGAAACACACGCCTTTAATCTCAATACCAACCATAGAAGACCTGGAGGTCTGTATAGACCGTCAGTGATGAGGAGGTCATGTGGTTGGGTTTACAACCAATGAGAAGGCAGAACAGAAAGTCAATAAAAAGACAGATACACAGGAAGTAGGTCTCTTGCTGAGGGGAAGGATGGCAGCGGCAGGACTAAAGCAGGCAGAAGGCAGTTTTAGTCTCAGCTCTTAGTAACTGCTCTGACCTCTTGGGCTTTTAACTCTGTATTTGGCTCTGTGTTTCTTATTTAATAAGACTGTTACATCTACATTTGGTGCCCACGTGGCAAGAATTCATTAAAAACCGGCAGGTCCAGCTCCCTGCCTGGGCCTAGCTTGGCCTAGGCCCCAGACCCGACTGACCGTAGCTAAAAGTGGTTAACCGCAGCTAGAGCTACTTGCAGCCAGATTTAAAAAAAACAAAAAACAAAAAACAAAAAAAAAACCAAAAAACGGGTGCTATGAACAACTCAGGCCTGCCAGAGATACCAGTCAGCCGCACTCGACTGCAACCACAGATAGAGCTGCTTTCGGCCAAAATGCCAATGCATGTGGTCAGAGCTTATGGAAGCCAGAGCCCAGGCTCGACTTGGCTCAAGCGGAAACACGTGGCTAGATTTAAGCTTTTAGCCAGAACTTGTGGCTACCCTTTCTCTCTCTCTCTCTCTCTCTCTCTCTCTCTCTCTCTCTCTCTCTCTCTCTCTCCCTGGATTCCCACCTTGGACGCTAGGTAGCTCTTTTGAAATTCCCTCAGATTTCTACTGTTCTATGCAGACTTGGTAAGTCAAATAAGATATCAGATATTTTAAAGGTAAAAACTATTTAAAAGAAAAAATTTTTTTCCACATTAAAAAAATGGTTATTATGTGTACATTGGAAGAAAATTGGGCTTTGTTTGATAAAATATTAGGCAGTCTAAAAGTGGAACAACTATATGAGAAGATCAATGTTGATGGGGTTATGCACATTATTACTTTCCTTCTCCTTATTTTACTATTTAAAAAGATAGTCAATTTAAGTGCCAGGATAAAAGCTTTAGAAAAGCCTGTTAAACCTATTAAAATGAATTATAGAGAAATTCAGATTCAGAGAGAAGAAATTAACAGTGAAATTGTTTCAGGATTGGATTATAAGGTTACAGAAAGAAAGCCTATTTTCACACAATCACCCTTAATTTATCCGGTACCTGTGCAGCAGCTACCTGGTCAAATGAATGCACAAAATAATTGGACTCCAATTGAAATGTTAGATTTACGAAGGTTTAAGGAGGCAATACTATCTTATGGCATGCATTCCCCATTTGTAAAGCAAATGTTAAACTCCTGGTCAACTTATAATAAGACTATACCACAGGACTGGAGAGAGTGGGTAAATGCTGTTCTGGAACCCTAGGCACAGCTGCAGTGGTGCATGTGATTCAAAGAGGAAGCTAAAAACATAAAAAATCAATGGAGGGCTAAAGGTATACAAATCTCCCAGGATCAGCTTGTTGGAGAAGGCCAATATGATTCAGTACAAACACAATGTTCATATGATATCCAAATCCTAATTCTATGTCGAATGGCAGCCTTGAATGCATAGGACAGAGTTGAGGAACCAGGAAAGCAAACGGAGTCATTTACAAAGGTTATACAGGGCCCAAAAGAATCCTTCACATATTTCTTACAAAGACTGACTTCAGCAGTACAGAGAATGGTCCCGAATTCAGAAGCTAGTCAGATAATAGTCGAATCTTTGGCCTTTGAGAATGTGAATACAGCATGCAAGAGAATAATCAGACCATTAAAGGCAAGATCTGCACCCTTGGAAGATTGGATTATAGACACGTTTAATGTTGAGGCTCATGACCATGATGATATGTGGATAGGAGAAGCAATTTCAAGAGGTTTGAGGAATGTCAGATGTTTTGGATGTAGAAAGCAAGGACATTTGAAAAGGGACTATAAACAGGGCATTCCTAGAAACAATATTTCTTCAAGGAACAATGGCAACAGAATGTCCCTTCCTTCTGGAGTATGTACAAGGTGTGGTAAGGGAAAACACTGGACCAATGAATGTAGATCAACAAGGGAGAGGCAAAGTAATACTTTGCCTCAGTCTTCAGGAAACTCCAAGAAGGGCCTCAGGCAGGTCCCCACAGCAAATCCAGTTCAGACCTTTCCTGCAGTCATGGAGGAAACCCCTACACAGAGCAATTAAACAACCAAATGCCTATTGGAATAAACCAGGCTGCTTGCGATGATGAAACAGAGAGAACAGAAAATTCAGAAGAAAACATAAAGAAAATTTTTTGGCAAACGTCTACAAATGACCAAAGACCAAAATTAACAATAAGAATAAATGGTGTTTTGTTGTCTGGTCTGGTAGACACAGGTGATGTGACCATGACTGCATCAGAATTTTGGCATCCAATTTAGCTTCTTCAGGAGGTAAACGTTCAACTGTTAGGAAGTGGAACATTATCTCAAGTGAAACATAGTGCAAGATGGCTCAAATGCATAGGTCCAGAAGGACAGAGAGGAAAATTAAAACCATATGTGGCTAACATAGCTGTGAACCTGTGGTGTCGAGACCTATTACAACAATGGAATACTCAGATTAACAACCCTTCAACCTCAGAAACAAATTATAAACTAGCACATGTTTCTGAGAGAAATATTAGAAGATATTATTCTAATGTGTGGTCACCAGCCATCCATATTATACAAGAACAGGGCACAACAACTGATGATCTTCCAAAGACACCAACAGCTCTACTTTAAAATGGTTAACAGACAAGCCTGTATGGGTTCAGCAATGGCCTTTAACAACAGAGAAACTCCAGGCTTTAGAAGAGCTGGTAGAAGAACAGTTAAATGCTCAGCATATTGAAGAATCAACCAGCCCTTGGAATTCTCCTGTATTTGTTATTAAAAAGAAATCCAGTAAATGGAGACTAATAACAGACCTTAGAGCAATTAACAAAGTAATTCAGCTAATGGGCTCTCTACAATCCACAATTCCTTTGCCTACTCTGTTACCAAAAGGATGGCCTCTCATAGTTATTGATTTAAAAGACTGTTTCTTTTCAATACCCTTACAAGAAAAAGACAGAGAAAGATTTGCTTTCACAGTGCCTACTTATAATAATTCTCAACCAGTTAAGAGATATCAATGGAGGGTCCTCCCATAGGGAATGTTGAACCTTGCGCCAACATTTTGTACAACAGCCATTGGAAGTGATACATAAAAAATTTCCTGAATCTATAATTTATTGTTATATGGATGATATTTTACTAGCTGACTCAAATGCAGATACTTTAGAAAGAATGTTTGAAGAAGTAAAGAAAATTTTGCCTTGCTGGGGACTACAAATTGCTCCTGAAAAGATACAAAGAGGAGAATCCATTAATTATTTAGGATATAAAATAGAGCTACAAAAATTATACCCCAAAAGATGCAAATTAGGAGAGATTGACTACAGACTCTTAATGACTTTCAAAGATTATTTGGAGACATTTCTCATCTACAAACTATTGTTGGGGTAAAAAATGATGAACTGAATAATTTGTTCAAAACCTTACTTAGAAGGTGACAAGGACTTAAAGAGTCCAAGAGAATTATCACCTGAAGCTGAGAAAGAATTGGCCTTGGTAGAAAAGAAAGAACATGAAGGACACATGGATAGTATCGATCCAAAGCTTGATTGGATTTTGGTTATTTTACCGTCTAGGCATTCTCCTACAGAAATATTAATTCAGAGGGAAGATATTATATCGGAATAGATATTTTTACTAAATAAACTGAATAAAAATTAAAAAATTATGTGGAAAAAAATCTCTGACTTAATTTTGAAAGGAAAATTGAGACTTTGTCAATTAGCAGGAATAGACCCAGCAGAAATTGTCGTACCTTTAACTAAGCAGGACATTGAAAAATTATGGACAGAAAGTGAACCTTGGCAAAGAGCTTGCAGTAATTTTTTTGGCGGGAGAAATTAACAGTAAATATCCCAAAAGCAATAGAATTGATCTTATAAAGAGAGCTGATTGGATTTTGCCTCAAATTGTAGGGGGAAAACCCATATCTGGAGTTCATACATTTTATACAGATGCAAACAAACAAGGAAAGGCAGGTTATAAATCAGAAAATTTAAGTAAAGTGGTTCAAAGTCCTTATAATTCAGTTCAAAAATCGGAATTGTATGCTATTCTGTTGGTATTAATGGATTTTTCAGAACCTCTCAACATAGTTACTGACTCTCAGTATGCTGAAAGAGTGGTATTACATATTGAGACTGCAGAATTTATCCCTGATGCATCAGAATTAACTTCACTATTTATTCAGTTATAAGATACAATCAGGAAAAGGAGTCATCCTTTATATATAACTCACATCCGATCCCATATGGTCTGCCAGGCCCTCTAGCACAAGGTAATGATGAGATTGATAAATTATTGATAGGAAATGTGCTGGAAGCCTCAGAATTTCATAAAAAAAATCATGTCAATAGTAAAGGTTTAAAAAAGTATTTTTCCATAACCTGGCAATCAGCCAAGGAAATTGGAAGGAAATGTCCTACTTGTTCCTTTTACAATCAAATGCCATTGCCACCAGGATGTAACCCAAAGGGTACTCAGAGGAATGAAATCTGGCAGACGGATGTGTTTCACTTTTCAGAATTTGGAAAATTGAAATATGTACACCATACCATTGATACTTATTCAGGATTTCAATGGGCAACTGCTTTGAGTTCTGAAAAAGCTGATTCTGTAATCACTCATTTGCTAGAAGTTATGGCCATCATGGGTATACCTGCACAAATTAAAACTGACAATGCTCCAGCATATGTTTCTGTTTAAATGAAACAGTTTTTTTGCTTATTACAATATAAAGCATATTACAGGTATACCACATAATCCTACAGGCCAAGCAGTTATAGAAAGATCAAACAGAACTCTAAAGGATAAGCTAAATAAACAGGAAGGGGTGACAAAATCCCCCAGAAATAGACTGCATAATGCTCTATTAACTTTGAATTTTCTCAATGCTAATGAGAAAGGTACAGCAGCTGCAGAGAGACATTGGATAATAGAAAAACTACAGAATTAAATCAGCCTATATACTATAAGGATGTGCTGACCTCAGAATGGAAACCAGGATATGTGTGACAAATGTTTTGCTTTTGTTTCTACAGGAGAAGGTAAGCTGTGGATACCATCAAAATTGATAAAGGTTTGATTTGAACAAGAGAGACCTCTTAATTAGAAGAGGTGATAGTTCATCAACCAGTGTGACCATTTAATTTAAACTAACTTATACCAGTAACACATGCTTTTCATTTAATCAGCTATAACTTGCCAAAAGGGAACCTCCCCAAAATCAGTTTTGGGGAAAGATTTTTGTTTTTGTATTTTAGGAGAATGAAGGCTAAGGAATCTGAAGAACACTGGACAAATGAGACAACTGAAGAAAAAGGACAAATCATCTGTCCCAAGAAAAAGAGTAAAATGGCCTATTGGTATATAATCTACAAAATTTCATAAGTCTTCCTAAATGTTTGTTTCTGCTCTTCTCTAAAGAAATTTAACACTATTGGTCTTCTTGTAGTCCCAGTTCAATTAAAATTTAAAGCTGGCTTTGGAGTTGGAGAATGGCTCTCTCCTTCTTTAAATTCAAACATGTTGTATCATGCAAGAAGAAAGAGCCATCTTCTGATATGGGACAGGAGAAAAACCAAATTAATTAAGGGACTATTCTGTTACTACTAATCTCAATTCTTTTATTCTATTCTGATTCTTTAAGGTTTTCTTAAAGTATGAATTTTATATCAAAATTTATAAGATTAATATATATGTATATATACATTTTAAACTTTGTTAAGATAATAATGGTCATATAGAATACTAATTCTAAAAAAAAGGCTTCAATTAGCTGCCTATACATGTCTTTGTGTTTGAGTCTCTTATCGGTTTTCTGCAGGAAATCACAGCCAGTCCAAACATCAACTGAAGTCTCAAGGAAGAAGATGGGGCCCCACAACAACAATAATTCCACATGGACAATAATAATACCACTAAGCTGACAACCACCATCTACAGATCAGCTTTGGATTACAAAGTGCTCAGAGCAATTTTGAGAGGGGTAGCTGAGATGATTCAGTTTCAAAGACTACTTGAATAAGGACTTCAGATAAACCCTGAACTTTGGCATTATGCACAGACTGGATAACAAAAGATATACCTACCTTTCCTAGAATTTAACAATTAACCCAAAAATTTTTTTTTCAGAATAAAGATACCTTCGGCCATCTCCAGCAGAAAGCAATTTTAAGAATTCGAAGCCCACATTCCCAAAGAGGTGGTGTGGGGCAGATCATTTTTTGGCCTTTTAATGGGTTTTGGGTCTGGGATAATTTTCATTGTTTAGGAGGGTTGGTTACAAGTTGTTGTTAAGGGTTAGGAAAAAGGATAAGCAAAGGAGATTAGATTTAAGGTTCGTGTTTTTTTTAAAAAAAGACAATTACTAGTTTTAAATACTTTACATTGGATTAGATTTTTATATTGTATACAAATTATATATATTGAGATTGATATTGTTAGAAAATGCCATACATATAATTTCTAATCTTGTTCAAGATATTGTACTTACACCATTCATTTAACAATGTAATGAAATTTGCTGATCCTTGAATGTTATTATTACCAACTATTAGGATATAAAGAAATGAAAGTTAGTAGTTAGACATGACAATAGAACTTGTAGTCATATTAGGTATGTTTTCAAGATTGAGCAGATATATTTTAGATAGACAAGTCATCTTCAAACCCTTCAGAGATCTACAGAATACGGCATTTAAAATGTTTTAATAAGTTAGAATTTTTTTCTTTTTTGTTATGACTATGAGACATGTCGGCTCCTGGCAGTACCAATCTACTTCAGAGAAAATATAGGCATTGAAGAAACTGCATATGGAGTTAACTTTCATTGTGGCAAAAGTTAGCCACTGGACAACAAAGTATCCTCGAATCAACTGCTGACAAACAAGACAAAATGGACAGACAGGACACGAAACAAAGGACTATCGATTCTTGCCAAGACAAGTGTGGTTGTGGCTTTATCAAAAGGCATCTTCTGAGGCCAGGACAATATGGCACCATCCCTGAAGTGGCCTTTGCCATGTGGAAAAGGTACAGTGCCCTTTTCTTCTAAGGCAGCTGAACAGGCAGTGGGCCGATGGCTTCTGATGTGCAGTGGAACAGCAGCCGAAACAATTGTTCTTGAAGAGTAACTAAGATGACAGAGTCTAACCTCTCAATGGTAGATTGGCATTTAATAGAAGGATATGGAGAAGAACAGGATGCCGAGATGAAGCCACACACACACACACACACACACACACACACACACACACACACACACATGTCCAAGAAGAATGGACAGCTGAATTAAAAAAACATGAACAATTTCCAGAATTTAAAATCCTGAATCATGACAGGACACTAGTGGAATTCAGGTGTTTCTGGTACATGGACTGCTCTCACCAAATGTGAGGTTGAACTGTTAACCTTGTGTACATCCTACTTCACAAATTAGTCTGTCAGATACACTAAGCCTATAGGCTGAAAATGATGCCCCAGCACTGCGGAGAAACCTCAGATGATTGTCCAGGCAGCTGACTGTTTCTGTCAACTCACAATTTTTTTTTTGGGAAGCTGCTTGTGTGCACTTCCTGTTTTTATTTTTGTTAGGTAATATTTCCTTCTTGGGTCTCTGAGGGAGTTGGAGATTAGATAGTTATAGTTAAAGTTTAGATAGTTATAGTTTTCCTTGTTAAGAATTTCAGAGAAGAAACTCACTAAAGAGGTGTAAGTGTATAAATTTGAAAGACATTATAAGATAGTTCTGTTAGTAATATAAGTTAGGATAGAAAGTGAATCAGGTACATTTTGGACTTAGCAAAATAGGATAGATAATGGAATTATTTTCTCTGAATTTGTCAAATGCAAATGGACTAGACATTGTTTAGGTATTTATTGCTTGTTTATATGGTATATAGTTATTGTACTTTTGTATATAGTTTTTCTTATATTAGTTACAACTTTTTTCCTTTTATTAAAATAGAAAGGGGGAAATATGGTGATATTTTATTTGTACTGAAATGTGGTTTTATTTGTATGTTAATAAATAAAGTTGCCTGGGGATCAGAGCTAATAGCAAGTCATAGCAAGAGCCAGGCAGTGGTGGCGCATACCTTTAATCCCAATCACATGACAGGCAGATCTCTGTGTGTTCAAGGATACAGACAGCATGGAGACACACGCCTTTAATCTCAATACCAACCATAGAAGACCTGGAGGTCTGTATAGACAGGCAGTGATGAGGAGGTCATGTGGTTGGGTTTTCAACCAATGAGAAGGCAGAACAGAAAGTCAATAAAAAGACAGACACACAAGAAGTAGGTCTCTTTCTGAGGGGAAAGACGGCATTGGCAGCGAGGAGTAAGAATTGGTTTTAGTATCAGCTCTTAGCTACTGCTCTGACCTCTTGAGCTTTTAACTCTGCATTTGTCTCTGTGTTTCTTATTTAATAAGACTGTTACATCTACATACAGATATATTTCTTCAATAATCTCTCTTTACAACTGTGAATCTTTACCAGATACCAAGCCTAATCCTTTCCCTTCCAGACCTTCCAGATCCTAAGTTCTTCCCCTCCCAGTGTCTTCATTGTATCTCTGACATTTTTTTGATAAAAGAATCACCAGTGTAAGGGACCTTAAATTCCATATGCAGCCAAGAATGACCATCCTCCTGCCTCTACCCTGGCCCCAAATGCTGGGATTACAGAAAAACAGCCATGCTCAGGGTTTTATGATACTGTGAATCTAACAAAGGGTTTCAGGCACACAAAGCAAGCACTCTGACTACTGAGTAAGGCCCTCAGCTCATCTCTGATGACTCCTCTCCTGGGCATGTACTTGGAGACAAATCTTGGCCATCTTTGAGAGCATTGAATCTGAAATATAGGCTAACAGGGAAAAGGTTCTTCCCTGTTTAAAAAATACAGGAGATAAACAGCTCTTTTCTACACAGCTGCTGTCTGGCTCTTTCCAGCCCTCCATCAAGAGGAGACTCTCATTCTTGTGCAGCTATACCTCTCCAACTCCAATGTGCTGCTGAACCCAGTACACATAAGCTCTGTGAAACCCTGACATCTTTCTTTGGGGAGGGGTCATGAATTTCCTGTTATGTTCAGCTCTCTACTACTGTATTGTCTACAGTACTGAGATCTGAAGATCTCACCCCAATATTGAAACTCTCTAAGCAGCAGACACCTCTGCTCTTGATTTCCCATCCATTTTCAGCTAATATTAATAATCTCTTTACATACTTCAAAAATCATGATACCACATGATAAACACAAAATTTCATAATTTGCTTATTTCAACTAAATAAACAAGAAAAAAAGGAGGATTACTGGTAATTCATGAGATAACATTCTAAGCCCATCTATGAATATAATTAACTTGATCACCCACAACCTGATGCCTGCTTCTAGAGCAGGGGTTACTCACAGAAAGCGATCCCTGTCAACCATGAAGAGTTCCCCGGAAGACACACTTGAGATACACTGGAAGGTGGTGACCATGAAGAGCAGGCCAGCTCTGCCAGGAGAGAATGAGGCAAAAGCAACAGTAAATTCAACATTATGATGGTTTTTTTTCCAATACACCTTGTTTGGTAGATTAAATAACATTACACATATCTATTCTTTTAAAAAAAAAAAGGCAGTATTAGAAATATGGCTCAGCAGTAAAGAGTGTTTGTTGCTCTTGCAAAGGACCCAAGTTTGGTTGGCAGCACCCACATGGTGGATCAAATCCATCTGTCAGTCAAATTCAAGGGCAGGCTGTGCTGGTTAGTTTTATGTCAACTTGACACAAACTAGGGTTATCTGAGAGGAAGGAACCTCAATTGAGAAAATGCCTCCATAAGATCCAGTTGTAAGGCATTTTCTTAATTAATGATGGATGAGGGAGGGCCCAGCCCATTGTGGGTGGTGCATCCCTGAGCTGGTAGTCCTAATTTTTATAAGAAAGCAGGATAAGCAAGCCATGGGGAGCAAGCTGGCCCCTCCAACATCCATCACTAATCAAGAAAATGTCCCACGGATATGCCTACAGGCCAACCTGATAGATGAATTTCCTTAATTGTGGTTCCTTCTTCCCACAGGACTCTGGCTGGTGCCAACCTGACAAAAACTAACCAGCACACTAACCAAAAGAATCAACCACTAATCAGGACAACAGAAATAAACCACACACAAAGGCCATTGTCACAAGTCCCACTTCTTATAAAGTACTGGTAGCAGAGGAAGTGAAAAATACAAATTAAGGGCATTTCACAATTTATAACAATAATAGGACAAAATGGCTAATACATCTATTTTTATGTCTGCATTTTCCAATAACATTTGCACATCAGGTTTTTCAGAGTTTATGTCTGAAAGCTTCCTGTGACAATGTCTACACTGTCTATCTGGTCTGTGTTCTGCTGGGTTAAGATGTGCTGTCTACACAGAGCACAAACAAGCAGATTTGGAAAGCATCCAGACCTTGACCTTTAGGAAGGTGAAAAGAGGACAGATGGAAACAGATGGATCAGTCACCTCACTGCAGACTAACTTCTGATCCACACAGAAGGCAATTCATAGAAGTAATTCTTACATTTATTCTTTTCTTCAAAATTAATCGCTGTTTCCCACACATCAAAACAGATTTGTGTGGCTATGGAGATGGCCCATTCAGCAATGTGTCTGCCATGCAGCTGTGAGGAGTTCAAATGCCTAGAACACATATAAAAGTACCCAGGCACAGTACTTCTCATCTGTAAATCCAGTGATAAAGGGTACAGAGGTGGAGGCTTAGAGCTCATTAGCCAGCCAGTCTGGCCAAGTCAATGAGCTCTAGATCCAGTGAGGGACCTGCCTTGAAAAACAAAGTGGAGGGTCATCAAGAAAAACCTGGCATCAACTTCTGACCTCCATTGGAGACACATGTATGCTCACCAACATGCACATGTACACATTCACATACACATGAGAGCACCCCACACAAACCTGGACATATAACAAACAACACACACATATATACACACTCATTTACACACATGCACACACACATACATTCATACAAACACTAAGCCAAAAGAACTTCATGGTCAAGTCTCTCTGGCCACTGGGAGGAGCCCTGAGGCTGTGGGTGTCAAGCAGAGAACCCAGTTGAGAAACACTGGTATGCCACTCATAAATTACAATGAAAACTCTGAAAATTGTGATCCTGATAAGAAACTACATCTGGAACATGCTATAGCCATTAAAAAGATTTAACATGAAAGGATATTTTAAAAGCCACATTATAGCTCAAATTAGACAAGGATCACAACAGTGACATCTATAAGACAAGTCAGGAAAAACTGAGTCCCATCCTATTACTCACCACTCACATTCAAACAAAGCAAATATGTTCAAGAAAATTGGCACCAGAGCAACAAAATATGAATAAATAGGTAAACTAAAAACATTTATGTACCAAGGCATTATAAACAGAATAAAAAGGCAATACACAGAAGGGAAGAAATGTATGTGGATCATGTTTCTGGTGGGGGACTCACATCTCAGAAACAAAAATAACTGTAACTCAACAGCAAGGAAAACTTAAGGGCCAGTAAGATGGTTCAGCAGATAAGATGACTGCCGCCATTCTTGATGACCTTGAGTACAATCCTGAAACCCATGTGGTGGAGGGATCAGCTCTTGTAAATTGTCTTCTGACCTCCACATGCATGCTGTAGGTCACACATGCCCTCACACATTAAGAAATGAATAATTTTGGAGTGAAAAGAAAACATTCCAATTTAAAATGAGAAATTGCAGTCACTTCATAAAATATCCAATGAATTGTGATTTATTTTTTCTTAAATAACTTATTAAAAACAAGAAATAACCTAAGTCTGGGTGGGGATGTAGACATACTGCAACCCTTGGGTTGTGCTGGTGAGGATATAAAATAGTACAGTGAAGTTGGAGACAGGACAGCAGTTCCTCAAACAATTAACCCAGTGGCCTATGATTTGGCAACTCAAGCTTTCTACTTTAAAGTGCAAAAGTCCAGAGCTCAAACCATGTACTTGCACACTCAACAGCATGGTTCATAGCAGTCAAAGGTGAGAGCAAACTGCATTTCCAGTCACAGATGAATGGGAAGCAACACAGCACACACACACACAATGGACTATTATTCTGCCTTACAGAGCCCAAGAAATCCACACACATGCCACACTTTGATGAGCCTAAGGATGTCACACCAATGGAAACAAGTCAGCCAAAACAAACAAAAACAAAACCCAAACAACACCAAAACCCAGATGCTTGTGTGATTCCAATTCAGGGTTCGCCATTAGTCACATTCAGTGACAGAAAGTAGAATGGTTGATGCCAGGAATCGGGAATGGGTATTATGTGGAGTTTTCTTTCAGAGCTACAGGATTCCCTTCAGGAAGATTTTTTTAAAATGCCTTACATTTAGAGTGTAGTGATAGTCACATAACATGAATCTACTCCATACCCTAAAACTGGTAAAGTGTGAATGTGTGCTGTGTATAGCTTCATGCTGTCTACACACAAACACATGTGAAAAAGTGAGTTCTTCCACTCGGCCTTCAATGTAACAACACACTCCATCACACGATAAAATGTTTACTCTGTTCTTGTCACAGATTCCAATTCTTATTGGATTTAGATAAACTTGAACAAAGTGAGATCATTTTCTCAAAATAGGGACCCAAATTGGCTTACCTGGCCTGGACTTCTGTACAATCACTTCTTAGGACACAGAAAGTGGTACCCACAATCACAGCCAGTATGGCTGTGATAATTAGCTTTCAAAAAGAAAATGAGGAAAAGAAAAAAAATTCCATTAGGAGTCTAAAGTGTTCTACACATTGTCAATTATTTTAAGATATGTGGTTTCATATTCAGATCTCTATAGTGAGAGAAACACTATATTTTGGCCACAGTCCCTGGGAGAATATGAAACACACATGTTAATAGACTGCTTGTATATTAAACTGAAGATTAAGATCTCTGCATTCTGAGGCTCTGACAGTACAGACCCTGGAAAAGCTAAGACTTCTCCCAGTGCTCCACCAGGATCTCCCAGTGCTCCACCAGGAACGGCCAGTGAAGGGCTCAGTTCAGGTTCTGAAACATGGATGACACAGGGTGGAGAGGATGCAGGTGCCTGGGGAGGTTGGGGACGAACCAAAGTAAGAGACAAAGTGTTCACCTGAACTGAGACCTCAGCTCTGGTGCAGCGAACATGTGCAGTTTCTACTTCAAGTGGTTTAAAGAACTCGGGCTTTCTTTACTCTAGTTAGAAACAAGTTCACCCCAGGCCAGGGGACAGCTCAGTGGCAGAGCCCTGTACAACATACACTAGACCTAGCCCTGATCCCCTCAACTGCAAACCAAATAACAAAACTAAAAATGACTCACAACCCAGTTCCTAGCAGTGGGATCTTGTGTGCTAAGAAGTGGGGAGCTGGTCCTCACCTGTGTCACCTCTGGGAAGTCTGTGCCTGTGTGGGAACGAGCACTATTACTGTCACCACAGTGTTCAGACAGCGTCCTCTGGGTCACCTGATGCCCCATTGCCCCTCATCTCTGTCACTGCTGCTCCATCAACCTCAGCCAGAGCGACCTGTGCTCAAGTCTCATCTAAGCTGCCAACTCCTCCAGACCCTCATCTACCTCCATCCACTCGGTCTGTGCAGACAGTCACAAGGACCTGCACTGCTTTGATTTGGGTTAAAATGGCTTTAGAAGGTGCTTCACTTAACAAAGGAGTAAGGCTACATACATAATGCTGTAACTTATATGAACAAATCTATTCTTCTTCTACTGATGTTTTAAAAGTAGAATATTATGATCTAAGGGAAAGTATCCTACCACATAACTTGATAAATTAGAAACCAAATTCCCAGGGCTTGGAGATAAGGCTCAGCAGTTAAGAGCACTTGCTGCTCTTGCAGAGGGCCTGAGATTCAGTTCCCAGCACCTAAATGGCCCCTACAACCTTCTGTAACTCCAGTTTCAGAGGATCTGGTGCCTTTTTCTGGCCTCCATAGGCAAGCACATGATGTACAGATATACATGCAGGCAAAATATCCATACATAAAAAAAAATTTAAAAATTTAAAAATTAATCCTCAATTCCTAGCATGGTTAACACACACACACACACACACACACACACACACACACTTCTTATCTCATGATATTGCCTCACTGTTGAACAATGAGTAATCGCATTTGATGAATGTAACTCACTTTTTTCCAATCCTATTAAATCTTTTTTTCCCAAAAACAATGGACTTAAAAATGCCTCTTTTATGACATAAAATCCCAAGTAAATAAGCAAATACCAGTTGGAGCAAATGACAGTACAACTCAAATGGTAAGAATATTCACATACACACTGGGAAGGAAGCAACATTGAAATATGAAAAGGGCAGCACACATGTTAGGAAGTAAGTGGTGTTTCATTACAGCCAACAACAGGAACTTTCAGTGTTCAACAGAAACTAAATTCCTGAGAGTAAATAACAACACACTAACAACAGAACTGACTCTAAGTTCTGGTTGGACAGGGACAGGGATGTAGGTCCATGGTAGAGTGATTGTCCTCTCATGGCTGAGGCCCCAGGATCAAACACTAACACAGCAGAATCCTCAACATCATGAAATAAATATGAATGAATAAGTGATGGCCCAATGAGCTGGAAGAATCACATTTCTGTGTGAGATTCATGTTAAAATAACAGAAAATCTTAAGGCATGATGATCCTTGTTACAGAGCCGGTTTAAAGAAAAGTGGAACCTCACTTCCTCCCAGTTCCCAGTCAGGTGACAGGGAAGAGCACTGTTCAGTCCAGTCACTATCTGTGTGTGAACTGCACTCTGAGTGGCTTCTGCTCTCACCCTGGACTCCAATAAGGAACAGCACTCTGCACTGGGCTCATCTCTCAGGCAGTGCATGCACAGGCTCCCTCAGAGGGGATCAATGGCCCTGTTTCCTCATCCCATGATTTCAAGTACAGATCAACCCCCTTTCCCTCCCCAGTCACCTCCACTCTTCCTACTTAAACTTTCTCCAGAGTCCATTCTGTCATCTGACATGCTACAACTGTATCTGTTTATTAGTTACCATCCATCCACCCCATGAAAAGTTACATCAGGACAGAAGCCTTTGACTCCCTTGCTCATTCATGGACATAAGCTTGTTCAATGCACTGGTGAATTATACAGGTGTGAGGAACTCCCAGGTGTGCTGAAATTCTTGTTGCCTTCCCTGAATTAAGTTTTCTATTGGGATTAGTCATTATACTTCCTCTAAATAAAAAACAAAAACTAAATATATTCTCTGTAAATAAAAAGCTACTCATATTCTACTTGCTTTATTGGCTATTTCTATATGCTGAGTGGGAATGACAAATACATGGAAGGAAGTAGAAGATAAATGTGACCCTGAAGTAGACAGACTCAGAAACAAATTGTTCCCACTTTGTGGTAGCCCACAAAAACTTCCTAGTGAGATCTGTGCTTGTTTTACACAGCAAGCCTGCATTAGGGGATGGCTTGGCTACATGCGTGGTTACCAGGTGTCTGGGATGGTCTGCACTTGGCTGTGCTGGAGGGGAGGTCTTTTGCTCCACCCTTTGGCATTCCTTTAAAAGCCCTTTAGTAGAGACAGAAGGGGCTGGTGGGTTTTGACCCAGGCCTTCCCGAGCTATCCTGTGTTTCTAACTGTCTCTCTCCTCTATACTTCTATCTACTTACCTCTCACTTCTCCCTGCTCAAGAGTACCCTGGGGGAAAAAGAGGGAGCTGGTCAACATCACCACTTGAATTTTTCACAATACAATTCAAATAGTTCATCAGATTACCCAAATTATCCATGTAAAATCCTGGATATTTTTGAGTGAATGAGAGATATTCCATCTGAGCTGATTCCAGAAAGGGGTGACACACGTGATCTCCTCCAAGGCTGAGCTCCTCTCTGTCCTCTGTTCCCTTAAAAGTGGATCCAGTTCAGTTCTCATTTCTCTGTATAAGGAGGACTGGACATACATATTGGCTAATTTTTCTGTGACTTGGTGCCGTCTCTCAGAAAGCTCTGTGTATTTGTTGGCTTTGGGATAAAAGTGGAGAAAGACAAGAAACAGACAATAATTAAACTGACTTTCCTGAGACATTTTTCATAAATAACATAAATTATGTGTCAGGTTTTTTTTTTTGAGACAGTCTCATGTACCCTAGGCCGGCCTCAAATTTGCTATGAAGCCAAGGGTGACCTTAACTTCTCTAGTTCCTCCTGTGTCTGTCTCAGGTGCTACAATGACAGGCATGCACTTAATACGCAGGTATGTGGTGCTACAACCAAACTCTAGGCTTGGTGCATCTGAGGCAAGGACTCCACCAGCTGACTTACATCTTCAGCCTACCACATTTTGAGCATAACAAAATTACTCCTGTGTAATTCCTTACAGATTAGAAGAATGTCCCTAATTGACCTGACTACTGTCATTATCCCATGGATACAGCAAACTGAATGACCTCTTCCCATCTGGACTCCAATTCTTAACAAAGTCTTCCTTCTCTTATGGATCTATACTTTGTAACATAAAAGACTGGTCTCTGCTATCTGCCGCATGTGAATGTATATGCAAATTATACACAAATGTATAAAGTGCCAAGTATCATGTTTTTAAAATGTTATAAACAAAGCCAGGCATGATGACATATCTCTGTGTCTTAGTTACGGTTTCTATTGCTGTGAAGAAACACCATGACCAAAAACCAAGTGTGTGTGTGGCGGGGGAGTGTTTGGCTTACACTTCAACATGGTGGTCCATCACTGAAGGAAGTCAGGACAGGAACTCAAACAGGACAAGAATCTGGAGGCAGGAGCTGATGCAGAGGCCATGGAGGGGAGCTGCTTACTGGCTTGCTCCCTGTGGCTTGCTCTGCCTGCTTTCTTATAGAATCAGGATCACCAGCCCAGGAATGGCCCCACACATGGGCTGGGCCCTCCCCAATCAAGAAAATGCCCTACAGGCTTGCCTAGAACCCAGCCAGTCTCATGGAAACATTTCCTTAACAGAGGTTCTTTCCTCTCAGGACTACAGCTTGTGACAAATTGACATAAAACTAACCAATATATCCTGTAATACCTACACTTGGGAGGTGAGGTAGAAAGAGCCCACATTTAAGGCCAGTCTGGCTACATAAGCAAACTGCATCTAAAATAATAGCAAGAATAATATGACAAACAATAAGTACATTTACTTTCTAACAGAAATTTCCTTTAGAACTGGCAATATCATATAAATGGTCTTTTATAAATTAAATTAAAGAACCACAGCACTAACTGATGGCAATGTCTATTAGCTAATTTTAGGACAGTTATTTAACATTACAAGTTATATTCTAATGAGACTCATGGTTGTGTTTTAATGAAATCAGTTAGGCAAAAACCTGTGACTCTAGAAGACTCACATACCATCGTGGCTGTCTTCCTCTGTTTCTAATATAACAGAGAAATCTCCATTAATGATGTCCAGGAAGAAGTCTGCAGGGTTGTTGTGGGAATCATATTCGTAACCTACAAAGAAGTTGGCCATGAACACAAACTTGAGGACCCTCTTTCAGAGAGTGGGATGGGGAGGGGAGACAGAATCTAAGAACTTCTTCCTTTTCTTGCCACTCCCCTACTAATTTATTCTTTCTTCATATATATACATTTATAGTATTTCAACAATATCTACTTCCTAGTCTAATATATATGTGTATGTACACATTTATGAATATATACATATATTTATGTGTATGTTATACATATACATATGAATTCTTCCTATGAAACAATCATTTGAATTTGGCCTACATTTCTATTGGACTCCAAAGTCTTATAAATGCTTACACATTTTTAAATGACAAAGATTAATCAAAAACAAGTAGTTGCTGGGTGGTGGTGGCACATAATCCCAGCACTCGGGAGGCAGAGCCAGGAGGATCTCTGTGAGTTCGAGGCCAGCCTGGTCTACAGAGTGAGTTCCAGGAAAGGCGCAAAGCGACACAGAGAAACCCTGTCTCGAAAAACCAAAAAAAAAACAAAAAACAAAAAAAAAAAACCAGGTAGTGATGGAAAGTAAGTATTTAATCCTATATTTGGAGAGAGAGAATCATCTATAAGTATATTCATATTTCACTAAAATGAAACTGACAGCATGAACCATTACAAAATACTTCATCATCTAATCTGACTCTGAAAAAATCAGACAGAACAAAAACATGAGTCCACAGAAGCCAGAGAATTAAGCCACTACAGCCCGCAAACATTGCCTACACCTGAAACACAAAGTTATTGCTAAGTTAAGTAAGGTCTCCACAGCTCCTCAGAGTCAGATCAGAATAAGGGAAAACTGAAAACCACCATCTGCTACCTGAGCAAGAACACGATGATGCTGGACCTTCCCAAAGCTGTTCCAATGACAGATAACTGGGCCTGAAGCTGGCTTGTTAATTAAGAGGGTCACCACAACTGGGATGCAGAACAAGAAGCTCAGGAAAAATACTGTAGCATAGGCATGATACAGGACAGCAGAAAGAAAAGAGACCTGAACAACAAGCCTCTGCTGCACAACTAACAGAATCCTGTCACCAAATTAACCAAAGGTATTTAAAATGGAGAAACAAACACACAGTAAGTCTACACGAGGGTCAAGCAGTATTCCTGGGAAGCCCTGTTCTCTTCCTAGATCCCGTGAATGAAGGAGCTCTCACAGCAAAAGCCAGCCATACCTGCGGATGTGAAGTACTCCAGCGCCTCTTGTGCAGGCCCATGATACATGACTTTTCCTGAGGCCACTAAGGTGAGGCTATCAAAAAATCTGAAGATGGAGTATTGAGCCTGATTAATGGAGAAGATGATTGTCCGTCCCCTGATAGACATCCTAAGTTTAAAGAGGGAAAAATCATAAGTCACTGGATAGTGGAACCTTGAGACTCTCCACAAAATATTTTATTCCTGAAGTTACACTCTTTGTTCCCATTTCATCTTGAATTTTCCTTAAAGAACATCTTGCCTCACTTGCATATGCACCTGATAGAGAAAACAAGGTCCAAGCTTTTATTTAAAAGACTAGGACCTCTAAAGTGTGGGATGTCAGTAGTTCAGGGTCCACTAGAGTGTTACTGACAATGTGATCCCTGGGCAGCCTTTCAGACACTGAATCAGAATATCTGGGAGTCAGTGTAAAGAATTCATATCAAGAACAGGCAGCCCAGGTGATGGGCAGGTTTGCTCAAGCTTGAGAATCAATGACAGAGCAAATATTACAACTATGATTGTATGCACAATTCTCTTCGATCACTTTCACTTTCTGCCTCTTCAGGAATTGGTTTTCATTGTTCTGATAATGTGATTCACATTACTAACCATTTGTTCTCCCTGCTAAACCCTTCAGCAAGAACCTCATCTCAATTTTCACAATATCGGCATAAGGCATGCCTAATACAATTCCCCCATTCCTGTTGATAAGGCTTAAAAGGTCAAGCAACAGACCAAGGGGTCACAGTGAATGACAAAGCTGGGATTTGATCATTGGTTTAATTCCATAACATGAAAAAAATAAGCTGGACTACCATTTCAGGGGATCATATCTTCTGTTAGGAGAACCAATAACCAAAAACAGTGTTTAAACCTGCTATGAAAATATTTTCATAAAAGCTGCGTATGGTGGCATATCTGTAACATCCCAGAACTTGGGAGGATCAGGAGTTCAAGGCCTACCTAGGGTACATGAGACCCTGTTTCAAAAAGTCAAACAGAAAGAATGAAAGAAAGAGAGGGGTTGGGATAGAGGGAAGAAGGGAGGAAGGAAGGAAGGAAGGAAGAAGGGAGGGAGGTAGACAAGGAAAAGAGAATGAGAAAGCTGTGAAATGTAGTGCACACCTTGAATTCCAGCATTTAGAAGTCAGAGGCAAGAAAGTGATATCAGCCTGGGCTACACAGTAAAATGAACAACTATGAAACTTCAAGAAAAGCATCTCAAAGCATATACTATGAGGTGTCACTGTATCCAAAGACAGACAGCCTCAAAGACAGCCAGGCCAGAAAGTAATATCAATGCAGGTGGGACAGAAACAGACAAGGATTCCTTAGGAATAAGACAGACTTGCAACCCATCTGCCAGTAAAACAGCGTACCATCAGCTAAGAAGAGAAAGAACCAGCTGTGCACAGTGTGAACTAAAATGTCTGTCCAGGAAAAAATGGGAGCTCACTGCTACACAGCAAGGATTGTGTGTATCTGAATGTGTTTGAGAAAGGGAGAAAGCAGGGAGAAGAGGAGACAGGGAGAATTAGAGAGGTGGATAAAAAAGGACACAGAGAAAGATAAATAGCTGGTGTGGAATTAAAATATTAAAAGAGATTGTAGGAAGAGCAGCTTAGGCTCAGGAAAAGCACTTCTGTCATAAGCTGGATCATTAGGTGAATGGTAGTAGAGAGCTTGCAAAGATTCAGAGTAGATATGACAAGAGCCTTCCTCAAAGTAAGGTCTAGGATCTGTGGCCTCAATTTCTCCTCTCACAGCATTTAGTTTGGAATCCTGGGCAGTGTCTCACACCTACAGAATCACACCTACAGGATCACACCTACAGAATCACACCTACAGAAATAGGGTTTTTTACATGAAAGTAAATTTTTATTTTAAAAATATATATCCTTGTCAATAATTTTTTTAAACAATATTTATTTATTGTACAGGGTGTTTGCCCTAGAGTGTCTGTCTGTACACTACATGTCTCTGGTACATGTGGAGATGAGAAGACTATATTAGATCCCCTAGAACTGTAGGTGCAGATGGTTGTGAGCTGCCATGTGGATGCTGGGAATTTAACCTGAGTCCTCTGGAAGAGCAACAAATGCTCTTAACTGTTAATTCATCACTCCAGCTCTTGTCAAATAATTTAATTTTAAAATATTTACTTTAAATATATAAATCCCCATAAAAAGAAAGAAAATTGAAATAGATTGTATGAAATTTCCAAAAAAAATAAATAAAAACATAAACTACCTCCTAGTAAAGGGGCTTCCACTAACCAAACTGGGGTTGGTTTAATACTTAGGATAATGAAGATTAACATATTATACCCATTGTACAACATAGGAACTGGGGAGAGAAACCTTTCCACAGAGTGTCATGTCAGCTGGTGAAGTGATTAAAACAAGAGCAGACGTTACTAATTCACAGGACAGCTGGTTGGTGGAGATGAGATAAGGAGCAGAATGATGCCATGACAGCCAACTGTTCCCTGTCAGACTGTTAGTAATCACAAGGGAAAATTGTAATTTCATGTGACGTAACCCAGAACCACCAGCGTGAAGAGATGATCAGGATTAAAGCCAGGGAAGTGAGATGGATCAATGTAAAGACACTTGATGCCAAGTCTAAAGAGTTTAATTCCCAGAACCCACTTGGTGGAAGGAGAAAGCCAAGTCCCTGAAGTTTTACTCTAACCTCTACATGCATGCTGTACAGATATATACACACATACATACATACACAAAAAAAAATAGATAGATAGATAGATAGATACAAATAATTTAAATATTCCTATCACAGAAGATCCACCTCCAGGAGTGTTGGAGACCAAGGAGAACACAGCATATCAGGGCCTGAGTCTGCTCCAGAACACTGGGAGAAACCACACTTAGGATGGCCCCATGCAATGCACTAAGACTAGCCATGGCATGAGACACAGGGACAGAGAGAAGTGTTCCATACTGAAAATGACAAGAACTTGATCTTAGAGTGTCCTGAAGCAGACAGGAGAGGGGACAGAAAGGGAAGGTGTGACACCTGAGGAGTCTACAGACTAGAAGGTGACAAGGCCCCAGGTGTTGACTTCCTCACCGGGAAGGTGCAATGGTGGATGACGTGGTTCTTGGAGGGACAGGCAGGAGTGGTTAGGGTGATGGACCGTGATGTCAGAACAAAACAAAGAACAAGGGGAAGGAAGGACAGACAGAGAGTGCAGTAAAGTTCAACAGCCAGGAGCCTAGGTCATGGGAATGGGACAGTCCTTATACGGTTCTTGGGGTTATTCAGTCAGTTTGAAACTCTTACTAATTTTTAAAATGTAAAAACCTAACCCTTACACTTTTTTCTATAAATATTTCAGTCACAGACTCATTTCTTGAGAGAAGGAAATACCATTTATTTTACTCATACTACCCCAGGTTCAGGACTTAGACCTTAGGAATCATTCCCTCAGCCATCAAATCCAGGGCCAATCCCTGAGATAATTCTATTTATTCCATCTTCAAAGCACACCCAGAACACACCATTTCCTAGCTAAGGAATCCCCACAGCTCAACCTCCTGCTGACACTTTACATCCCCATGATGAAATTGCACAACCTTCTCCATGATGCATGCTCTGCTCTAAACTCAGAAGCCTTCCCACATCCCCTGCCATGGAAACTTTAGTCCTTACAGTGGCCCAGGTGGTCCGGGCAATCTACATCCAACCCAAGCAACCCCCTCACTTCAACTGTGAATGTGGAAGGCTGAATTGTGTCCTTCCAAAACTCATTTGTGGAAGACTCACATCTAAGAATTTAGAATGTGGTTATAATGTGGTTATAATTGGAAACAAGAGTCTTTAAAGTGGTTTAAATGAAATTACTAGTGTGTCCTAATATAACTGGTGTCCAATTAAGGGATCAGGGCATAAACACATGAAGAGGAAGGAGATATCATCCACAACTCAGTGACCAAGGCCTCAGGAGACACAGCCTGTGGATATATTAATATCTGGCTTAAACACAGCCTGTGGATACATTAATATCTGGCTTCCGAGATCCAGAACTGTAATAAATTTAACTTCTATCAAGTCACCCAGTCTGTGGTGTCTTTAGCAGTGCATTAGCAACTTTCCATCCCCTCAGGCCACTGGGTTCTTGTCAACTAGTTCTATTTAATGTTCTAGACATATCAAACATGCTTTGCCTCAGAACAAATGCATTTCCCCTCTGTACAGCATCTGTTCAGATCTCACGCACTCATCCTCAGCTCACTTGTCACATGCTTGCGGGTTATGGGGACATTTATTTAAAGCGGTGCTCCACCTTCCCCACAGCCATCTTTCCCTGTGCTCTTGTCTCATTGTTCTTGATGTGTGTTCCTTGTTAACTGAAGTTTCCCTCTAATAAACAAGGAAGAAATTCTGTTGCTTACTTCTGAATCTCCTGCACCAAAAATACACACAAGTGACTGGGTATTAAGTGAATAAAACTTAATGTTCCTTCAGCACTCACCTTCTCAGGACTGAGATGACATCTATTGTAGTTACCAAGTCTAAGCCAGTGGTGGGATCATCCAAGAACAGAATGGGATGCTTGGTGACCAGCTCCATTGCTATACTGGTCCTTTTCCTGAGCTCCTTAGATCTAGGCTAGAGCACCAACGACCATCATTATCAACAAGAACAACCACAGTCATTGTCATTTGGTAAACTTGCTTGTTTCAGAAAGAAAAGAATTTTTTATATCATTATCCTAAGGATCAAAAATATAGGCACCTGGGAGAAGAAGGAGTTTTTTTGTAACATGAATTTCTAAATAGTCTTATTAATAGAAAAACCAGGTATTGGGGCAAATTCTGAAAAATCAGAGAGACAGAACAAGCCATAGCCAGCCTCACCTCTCCAACTCCTCAGCTGATTTTTTCTTCAGACTGGAAGCCTCTGAATTCTCACCCAAATGGATCTCAGCTGAACTGCTGCTCAAAGCCTCTAGTCCTTAGCCCCAAGTGAGCAAGTTCCTCTTTCCTCACACCTTATATACCTTTCTGTGTTCTGTCATATTACTTCCTGGGATTAAAGGCATGTGTCTTTCCCAAGCAAAGACATGAGATCTCAAGTCCTGGGATTAAATGTATGTGCCACCACTACCTGGCTCTGTTTCCAGTGTGGCCTTGAACTCACAGAGATCCATACAGATCTCATCCTCCCAAGGGATAAGATAAAAGGTGTGTGTGCCACCATTTTCTGGCCTCTGTGTCTAATCGAGTGGCTGTTCTGGTCTCTGTCCCCCAGATAAGTTTATTAGGTTACACAATATATCAATCACAGTTTGCTAATGACAGTTACTGTTTGTTCTTTATCAAGTCACATGTTCTAGGGTGATGAGTTATTACACTCCAAGACTGGCACAGTGAGATCTCTGTCTAAGGAAGGAGGAAGACAAGACAGGAGAAGATGAGTATCTCTAGTAATTTAGTTATCATTTAATGCACTCCCAACACACACATATACACAGGGACACATACAACACAGGCACTCTACACAACACACACACCCAAATATACATATTACACAATACAACACACACACACACACACACACACACACACACACACACACACACACACTGCTTTTTATCAAAAGTTCCACATTGACTTATTAGTACATTTTTTAACTTCCTTAAGACTTAGCAAATTGACATTATTTACACTGTAGAGCATCACAGAATTCATGACTCATGCTTGTAGACGAATCCAAAAGATTTTATACTCTACAGGTCAAACTGGCACAGTCTTTGTGCTAGTCAATGTCATTATGTAAAGTGAGAGGGAATAGCAAGGTTTAGGGAGACACAGAAATAGAGAACAATTCTCCCTGAACAAGATAACAAAAACCTTGATCAAGCCCTACTGACAACATACAACAAAGGATGTCTGGGGAATGTGGGTGAGTGTGGTCATGACAAGGCTGAGGATATAAAGGAATTATTCATTTTGATAGTTAAGAATAGAGTTTATAGGTAAGCAGATGTCCTTATTTTGTGGATGAAATGTAAGTACTCAGGTGCAGTGAGTCACAGGAATATATTAGAGAGATTTAGCTGTTTATAATAAGCTGTACCTTGACTGACCAAGGTGTTCTTCAAGAAAAAGCCATTTATCAAGGAATATTTGGTGTTATTTAGATTATTAGTATATATCAGCTGTCTTCTATGAAATTCCTGGGCGCCCATATACTACTAGGCCATTTGGCAAACAATTTAGCTTCTCAGACCTACTGCCGATCCACTAGGTAACTAACATCCCTGCAGGGCCTAGGAGACAGGAGGGCTGAAGATATATAGCTTTGTTTCTTGTGCAAATGAAGCTCAGACCATCCCTTTCCTTCAGGCCTAGTAGCAGCACAGAGCTATTGACTCAGGACAACAGGGCTTTTTGTATAACCAGGTGCAGTAAGGACTGGAGCAGAATTCCAGAGGAGGCAGAGCCTCATAGTCAGAGGAAAGGAGAAGAAGGAGAATTTCTGTTTCTCAGAGCCACGATTAAGAAGCAAGGAAGGAAAGATGGAGGATGAAGGAACAGAGGACGAAGATGAGGCCGAAAGCATAGGAGCTTAGTTAGGTCTATGACAGGGCAGCAGGGACAGAGAAGAAGCTATATGTGAGGATGGAGCTGAATCTGTATAGATAGAATTTTGACTTAGAGAAATAAAGTAAACGGATAAGAGAGCATGGTGTATATAAATTCTTTTCCGTCAGATAACCCCACACTGGATGTATCGTCTTCTCCAGGACCCTGGGAGGGATTTTCTCAGGGCAGGCCCCTGGGAAAAATTTCGATACTCAGGAGTAAGATGCTACCTAATTGTGTTTCAAATCTTAGATGGTCTTTTCATAAAAACTCTGAGCAAGATGTAGGGGTGAAAGCTGAAAGATCAGAGACACAGAACAGCCGGCCACTAGTCCTTACCTCTGAAAAATCCTCAGTCTAAAGAAAGTGAGTTTCTGTTTCCACAAATCCTCAGACTGAAAGCCTCTGAGTCCTCACCCAAAAGGGTCTAAGCTGAACTGCTGCTTAGTTCCTATTTCTTCACGCCTTATATACCTTTCTCCACCTTGCCATCACTTACATCACTTCCTGGGATTAAAGACATGTGTGCTTCTCAGTACTGGGAGTAAAAGTGTATGCCACCACTATCTGGCTCTGTTTCCAATGTGGCCTGAACTCACAGAGATCCAGATGGATCTCTGCCTCTCGAGTGATAGGATTAAAGATGTGTGCCACCACTGTCTGGCCTCTATGTCTAATCTAGTGTCTAGCTCTGTCCTCTGATCCTCAGGCAAGCTTTATTGGAGTAAACAATATATCACCACACTTAATGTTCTTTTTAAATGCTGAAGTGAGAAACAGCTTTAGTGAGTATGCTGTTGTAAACACCAAGAAGACCAGGAGGCTGGTATTAGCAGTGTACTATTGTGGTGGCTATAAAACAGTCAAACTTTTACAGAAACCACCTATTGCCTATACACTTCTTAGATCAAAATCTTATGAAAGGCTGAAAAGAAGTCTTAGCAGGGACAAAGCCACACAAGCCTGAACCCTGGGTTCAATCTCTGGAACTCATATATAAAGCTGTATGTGGTGGAATGCATTCATATTTCAACCAAGATGTAATTACAGTGAGATGGGATGTGGATCAGGAGCATCAGGCATGTGTGCAGGGCATCAGTAGAACAAGACAAACCCTGATTTACAAACAAGGTGGAGGAGAGAATGGACCCTTGACAAAGGTGTTCTTATGACCTCCATGTGTGTGCTATGGCATTCAGGAAGGGACACACACACACACACACACACACACACACACACACACACACGCATGCACTCATGCACACACGCAAGCACACACCTTTTTTTGAAAGCAATCTTTAAAATATTATATTAAAGTTCTGGTAATCTATTACATTTTATGACTGCAAGAAGTTAATAAACATCTTTATATACAGTTCCTTAAAAAAGTAAATAAGTAATGAGTAATTATTGTTAAAAACAGAACAAAAGAAAGAACTTTATTGTAAATATAAAAGCACATAATTAACAGAGCCAAAGCAAACAAAATTCCATCACTCAGGAAAAAAGAAAGCATGGTGAATGTCAGCTTTTCTATTATTCTTCCCAACAAGACAAATGTCTTATAAGTGACTGTGGAAAAGTATCGTGGGGATCAACAATCAATACCTTCCTATTCCTGACTGTCTCTAAGGAGGAGCCACCACAGGAGTTAATCCATGAGAATCACATTCTGAGGAGCCCATTTCCATCCATACCACCAAATATCTGATCAGCAGACATCTATATTCAATCCTCTTAATGAGTTGATGTCACTGTGAGAGACAGGATTGTTTGGAGAACACAAGAAGAGGGAAGAATTCTTGATATAATCTCTAAGCATATAATAAATACAGTAACTGATCATGTTCTATAAACAATGTAATAATAAAAAACATTTGAGGAATGTGAATGGTTATAACCTGACAGGTCTGAAGATATCAAGATTTTATTCATTTTGATAGTTAAGAATGGAATTGTTAAGATAAGCATGTATCTTTAATTGTTAATATTAAGAATAATGAAGTATTCAGGAATGAAGTATTACATAATAGTCTTTTAAAATATGCTAGTAAGAAACTAGTTGGTTAGCTATGACATAGTTAGCTGTGAAGTTCATCACTTATCTATTACCCCTCCTGATCCTACACAAATCCTCATAGGAGTCACCAAGTCAATTTTTTTTGCTCTTGCCCAAGGCTGTATCATTAAAATATAATACATGAACTGGTATAAATTTTGACAGAGGATAAGGAAGGATGGAGTGAAGGCAAAAGGCTATCCTAGGTTTCCATCTAGTTACTAAGATAAAATGGTCTTCCAAAAAGTAAAAAAAAAAAAAAAAAAAAAAAAAGGTTTTTATTTTGGCATACAATTTAGAAGTACAGTCAACCATTGCAGGGAAGTCCAGGCAGGAAGCTGATGCAGCTGGTTACAGCCAGTCAAGAGCACAGAGAGGATGAATGCATGCAAGCCTGTCAGTGTTCAGCTCACTTTCCCCATTCTCATGACACCCAGGATCCAAACACAAAGAACGGTGCTGCCTGAGTGGGCTGGGTCTTTCCACATTGCTTAACTCAATCAAGACAGTCACCTCAGAAATGCCCACAAGACAACTGACTACAATTCCTCATTGAGACTCTCTTCTAGATGATTCCAGGTGGCTCCAGACTGCGTCAAGGTGACAGTTGACACTAGCCACCACAGACAGGATGGGATAAAAACACAGAAAGGCTACAGAAAATAACAAGCACTGAACAAGTCAGAAGTAAATGCTAAAGAGACCAAGTACAACCCTGGAGGAAGTAAATACAGAGTGAAACACAGAGCCAGAGTCCTCAATCCCAGGTCATATGTCAGTCCAGAAAACATTCTGAAACAGCAAAGGGACAAGTCCTCAGGGAAGAGACAATAAACAGAAGAAAGCACTTGTCAGATTCTCCATGAGTCAAGAGTTTAAGTCTGAGGAAGAGGAGGCTCATGTGAGGAAACTTGGAAATGGCCATATGAGGAACACTTCCCTTCTGGATCATACTCCATTCCCAGGTTTAACCATTGTAAGAAGGCTTCCCAGCTCAATCTCCACTTTACATCATGTAACCAGTCACTTACAAATTAATACAGAGAGCAGCCACCTGGACCACACACATTAGAGGAAACTGATGACAGAGGGTCATATTATCAACATAGGGCTGTCTATCTGTCCTTCTGTCTCTGTCTCTGTCTTGCTCTCTTCTTGGCTCTGAGTCTTTCATAATTTTTCTTCACATTACCTTGACATTTGCCACTTTATCCAGATGCAGATGTTCAAGGACTTCATCAATTCGCCTTCTTCTTTCATCTCTTGTTACAGTCATTGGGAGTCGAAGAGCTGCTGAGAACTCTATGTTGTCTCTCACAGTCACCGTGTGCTTCACCACGTCACTCTTAAGGTTAAATAGTATTTCAATTTAATATAGTTATCACTAAGACAAACATTTTAACAAATGTAACCTAATCCTCATATAAACCACACACAATCTAATACTCTACTGAAAAATAAGCTTTCAGTGTTACTAATCTCAAGTACAGAGCCTGATGCAATCATTTTCACCTCCCTCCCACTTGCCTTCTAAGTAGAGCACAGGGATTTAGGTGACTGCTACCTACAATTATTTGCAGAAAACATCTTCTATGCAGTGGAGAAAGATGAAGTGATGGCAAAATCTGACAGCAGTAGTCTTTGTAGAATTAAATCACAGCTGCAGTTACTAATGCTGTACCACAGATGTCATCCTCCAATCCCTCTCCTTCTTCCTATTTAATAATGCCAGCCTCAGGCCAATGAGTCACTAGGAAAAGCTGGTGTAGAGAAAGTTGGGACTGTATTGTGTCATATAATTAATTGGAAACACACAAATCTATAAGCTGGGTATCTACCCATACAGAGGCAGGGGAAATCTAAAATTATAAACCCACCAACACTCACTTGTGGTACATAACCAGAAATACATTTGAAATTAGCAGGTCGAGGTTTTCCATTTATCAAAATATTTCCTGACAGTCCACGTGGATCTTTCCTTGCAGCTAAGACATCCAATAACCTGCAATGGGTAAGATATGTTATATAGTTACCTTGTCTCTTCAGTAAAAGCTATCACTTTTTGCTACTCAGAATAAATATTCTGCATATCATAAGGTGAACTGAAATCACACACACACACACACACACACACACACACACACACACACACACACACACACTGCTTTCTGTTCATTATGTGCTCTAATACAGCCCAGAATTATGAATGCAAGACATGATCCACATGACCATCCCTCCCTGCAATCTGACCTTGGGACTCAAACTGGTAATGTGCTGCTGTATTTTGAGATTTAGGCCTAGTGATGATTTCTTGTTCCCAGTAAACTTTGCTTCATATTTTTAATTTTAATATTATTTTCCCACATTAGATAATAATATGACCCAACACCATATGCCAATCACTCTATCATTTCCTATCAGTAAAGTAGACCTAGTAAGACTTTCTGTTCTTGGTAGAAATTTGTACCATTCTGCACATTATCCACAGCACATGGGTCCAGACTCACACATATACACTCACAGGTATACTCACACAATACTTACAGACTCACACATATACAATCACAAAGTACATAAATAATGCCTGTGGAAGTGATTTTACAGCACAGAAACTGGACACAAAGGCCTCACATGTGCTTTCGGTTATACTCACCAAGATCGGCTCCCATCTTCAGGTCCCATGATGGCATTGAGGCCAGGTCTCATGATTCCACTGTAAACACAGAGTCATACTGGTTGATTTGTCTATTTAAAAGAAGTTACATTAGCTTAGTGTCTACACTGTATATTCTGTTGAAATTGAATGAAATTGTACATAGAAAATAAGTACAAAGTCATAGGAAAAAATTTAATTACTAATTGATGTAACACAAATTGCTAAACAATCTTATTAATAAAAAAAAACAGAGCCAGATATAGGGGTGAAAACTGAAAGATCAAAGAAGCAGAACAAAGCACAGACAACCTCATCTCACCAACTCCTCAGCCAATCCTGTTTCCACAAATCCTCAGACTGAAAGCCTCTGAGGACAAATGGTCTTTGGGTAGTCTCAGTTCAATTAAAAATTAAAGCTGGCTTTGGAGTTAGAGTGTGGCTCTCTCTTTCTCTAACCTCAAGCATGTTTGTTAAAGGAGAACCCAAAATCTCTGTCTCATGTCAGAAGAGCCACCTGGTATGGGACAGAAGGAAAACCAAAATTAAGGGACTATTCTATTGCCACTAATCTCATAATTCTTTGGTTCTATTTTGATTCTTTAAAACTTTTCTTCAGGTTTTAATTTTATAATATATATATTTTAAACTTTTGTCATGATATTAATGGTCATATAGAGTACTAACTAATCCTAGAAAAAAGGCTTTATGTAGCTGTCTATACATGTTTTTGTGTTTGAGTATCTTTTCTGCAGGAAATCATGACCATGCCTAACAGCAAATTTTAAGTCTCCAAAAAGATTATGGGGCCCCACAACAATGATTCCATTAGAACGATAATAATACCACTAAACTGACAAATACCACCCAAAGATCGACTTTGGACTACAAACTGTTCAAGACAATTTTGAGATAGCTAGCTGAGATGATCCAGCCTCACAGACTGCTTGAGCAAGGACTTGAGACAAGCACTGCGTTTTTTAATTATTCAGAGACTGGACAACAAATTATACAGGTACCTTTCCTAGATCCAAAATTTTTCTTTTCAGAATCCCCTAAAGTTATCTTCATCCCCAGACAGCAGGAAGTAATTTTAAGAAATCAATGCACACATTCCCAAAAGGTGGAGTGGTTTTTGATGGGTTATGGACAATTGTCATTGTTTAGAATGGTTGGTTACAAGTTATTCATTGTTAATGGTCAAAAAAAAAGGCTAAACAAAGGAGATAAGATTCAGGGTTCTTGTTTGGAAAAAAAAGAGAAAAGAAAAGAAGATATAGATAAGAAGTAGATTACTGAATCTATTCTGAAAAAAGATATAGAAATGATAGATAAGGGAAGATTATTGAATCTACTAAAAAAATATAGAAATGATGGATAAAGGGAATATTATTGGATCTACTCTGGAAAAAAAAGGATATAATTATGATAAAAGGTAAATTATTGAATCTACTCTGAAAAGAAAAAAGAGAGTATATTGATATGATAAGATAAAAAGGTAGATTATTGAATCAACTTTTAAAATGCAACTACTAGTTTTAAATATTTTACATTAGATTGGATCTTTGTATATTGTATACAAATTTTTTATTGGACTCACCAAAATAGGATAAAGAATGAAATTTTTGTCTGAATTTTCAAATGTTAATGGACTAGACATTGTTAATGTAATTCTTCACTGTACATATTGGATATACTTATTGTATATAGTTTTTCTTATATTAGTTATAACTTTTTTATTTTAGAGAAAAAAGGGAAAATGTAGTGATAGTTTATTTGTGCTCTAACAAATAAAACTTACCTGGGGATCAGAGGACAGAGCCAACCACTAGATTAGACATAGAGGCCAGACAGTGGTGGCACACACGCCTTTAATCCTATCACTCCATAGGCAGAGATCCACCTGGACCTCTGTGAGTTCAAGGCCATTCTGGGAACAGAGTCAGGTGTGGTGACACACACCTTTATCCCAGCACTTGAGATCTCATGTCTTTTTTGGGGAAGGACACACACCTTTAATCCCAGGAAGTGATGGCAGGAAGCAGAAAGGTATATAAAGCATGAGGACCAGTAACTAGAGGCTTTTAAGCAGTTCAACAGAGACCCTCGGGGTGAGGACTCAGAGTCTTTCAGTCTGAGGATTCATGGAAACAGGATCAGCTGGGAGTTGGTGAGATGAGGTTAACTATGGCTTGTTCTTCTTCTCTGGTCTTTCAGTTTTTACCCCAATATCTGGCTCTGGGTATTTTTTTTTATTATAAGACCTTTTATCATTCGCATTACAAATAAAGGTCTATTATTTATGAAAGATGTTGAATGTTAGTGGGGACTCATCAGAAAAATGCCTCAGATATCACAAAACACCTTTTATTTATTATTTATAGAATGTATCTTTTTTGAAACATGGTGCATCTAAGTGCAGTGTTCCTTGAAGCAAGTAGCAGATTCTCATGAAGACTCCTTTACACATCTAGCCTTTATGTGTCAAGTATATAACAGCTACTTACTAAAGTTTGATGATGAGTATTTTCATATAGCCCTGCTTGCTGCCTTGTAAACCTTGTCACAAGAAACCAATATCATGGGATATTAATAGCAGTGTCATTACTATTAAAATAGAATCAAACCAAAATTAATATATCTTGAGTAGAAATCCAAAGACTGAAAAGAAGCACTCCAGAGGACAAGAGAGCATTGCCAAGTTTAACACTCAAACACATCAAAACAAAACCACCTTAATCAAAATAGAAAAGCTAAATATATACACATAAAATGATGATTTCCTTCCCTGATAAAGAGATTAGCATATGCTCAGTTTAGAATTGGGAGACATCCCTCAAGTAGAGGACATTCTTCATTGATGAATAGGTACAGCACAAACACAAGGTATGTCAGAAAACTGGTTGATTCAGAGTAGTGAGTATCTAGATTGAAAAAGGCATATTCTTATAGAAAACCTCAGGTACAACCCCATTTCTTATTTCATATCCAGACAGTGTGTCAATCCTTTGCCCTGCCCATTCCCCTCTTAGTAAGAAAATGATGGAAGTTCTGGTGGAGGAGCAGAAATGACCAGTGCCCAAGAACAGAGGCCATGGTTGGGGTTGGGAGGAAGAGTCTAAACAGACTGATCTGGGAAATCTTGGTGTGTGTGCTCTGTCCTCAGAATTTGGTCAGAAGCACACCTTCTCTATGTTATGGAACAATGTGTGGAATGTTGGTTTTAGCTCTTAATGAATTTTGAGCAAATACACGAGGACCCGGACTTTCTGCTGTTGGGACTTCCTCATTGCTTCCATCTCATCACTTGTAACTGACCCAGACAGCCTGTTAGAAACTCTCAGTTCAGTTATGAGAGTGCATGTGCGTACAGACACATATACAGTTCTTTTATATATTCAAATTTCTAGGTATTAAATCTTCAATATCCCTTGATTTTAACAGTATGTCTTTTATATTACTCTTTCATCCTTAATTTTATTGAATTAAAAACATTTCTCAGGTTTGGTTTTTCTGTGTATGTAATATGTCTAACGGTTTGTCCAGCTTGTTTTGTTTTCAAAGAACCAACTTTTTGTGTCATTAATCCATTAAGCTGTTACTTTAGTCTCATCTCATTAATTTCACTGTGATCATGAACCTATCTATATGTATGACAAGGTAAGGCTGGGGGATGGTTCATTGGGTGAAGCACTTGCTGTGTGAGGAGGAGGACCTAAGTTAAACACCCAGAATTCACATGACCTTGGGTGCAGTAGTGGACACCTGTAACTCTGTACTCTATGGAGAGATGGAGACAGAGACAGGAGAATCCCAGGACTCTTGCAGGCTGCTAGCCTGGCACACCCAGCAGTGAACAGTGAGAAACTCTGTCTGCAACATGGTAGAAGGTGAAGACCAGTGCTCAAGGTTGTCCTGTGATGGCCTTGTGCCATGGGTGTGTCATAGCGTCCTCACATCTGCTCATGTGAACACATACACACACATACACTTAAACACACATGTGAACAGATATAAGCACATACACTTACACACCCATATAAACAGATACATACACATACACTTAAACACACATGTAAACAGATAGAAATACATCCACTTATACACACATATAAACATATATATATATATATATATATATATATATATATACATATACACACATATACTTAAACACACACTAAATAGATGTATACTCTGAACACACACAAACACATACACGTGCGCATACACACACAGCTTATGATAATAGACAACTTGTTGAAAAAGTTATAAAATATGCTGATCTCTTTAGTTTATGTACATACTTGATATTAGATAGTCTTCTTATCACTTCTGTTTTTTTACGAAATGGAAAGCCACTCTGCACAGTTTCTCCATAGCTGATGTTATGAAAACTCAACACAGCCTCTCCAGTCAATGTGTCCGGGTCACTGGTGTCCATTCCAGGAAGGTCACTGGGATTTCTTTCTATCATCGGGATTGCAACAGGGTCATTATTGGAAGACATCTCCAGAGGTTCTTCCTTCCTGTAGAAGGAACAGCAATAGTGAATTGATGGTCCACACATATATCATTATTACATGGAATAGCACACTTCAGTATTGTTCTAAATTGTGCAGTCATAGGCAGATTCCTTCCTGATTAACAGTCCATATGGCTGTGATTACCTAAGGACCCAATGAGAATCAGACGGAACTGAGTATATAGACTCCTCTTAGACACCAAATTCCTAGTAAACAAATGAGCCCTAATGAGCAGAGTATAAATGTTATTCATAATTCATAAAGGAAGAAGATAACAGATGAGGGGGCAGATTTGTCTTACTTCAAAAGCATATTATGCTGGGCGGTGGTGGCGCATGCCTTTAATCCCAGCACTCGGGAGGCAGAGGCAGGTGGATCTTTGTGAGTTCGAGGCCAGTCTGGTCTACAGAGCGAGATCCAGGAAAAGGCGCAAAGCTACACAGAGAAACCCTGTCTCAAAAAACCAAAAAAAAGCATATTATGATATTATATATGTTCAGAGGGAGAATAAATGACCACCATTACCACATCTCCTCTGTGTGTGGGTGTGTGCACATACACAGGTGTGCAGATGTGTGAATTTGTGGAAGGCAAAATCATGTAACAGATACACATGCAGAGAGAGAAATTCTGGAACAGAGTGGCCAAAATACACAGTTGGTTTAAGGCACAGTGTCAGTTCAAAGTGCAGAAATTGTTCAAGGGGCAAGACTGGTTCAAATCACAGAGCTTACTCCCTCCCCCCGTGTAAGGCCTCTGAACAAATGGGAGCTCAAGTGGGCCACTTCACTTACAGCTGATCATGGTGAGGTGAGCAGAAGTCCTAAGACAGAGGTGAGAGTCTGTTGCCTTGTGTCTAGTGATGCACACATCAGGTGGCCTGATGACAGCTCAGTGGGTGTGATCCAAGTGAGGACATGACAGCGCTCATTGCTCTGTGTTCTGGACAAGCACACAAGCTTGGTTTCTTGGACAAGGTCTTCAAACATCCATGGGTCTAGATGTTCCTGGCTTGGTATGCTTATAGGTAGGGATAATTTATTTGTATTAATATGTTATTTATCAATCTATGTTTTACTATCTGTGCTAGACACTTGCACACACAATACTGAGTCACTTTGGCTCAGTATTTGCTTTCAAAATGAAGCAAACCTTTGCGGTACAAAATGGAGTCACTCAGGGCAAGGCACACTCTGAAAACTACTGTCCTATATAATACAAAGGAACACAGATGGGCACAGCCCGAGCTCTGCACACTCGGTCTCTCACAGTGCTAAAACCAGGAGCTTCTGTTCTCTGAGTTTGAGCTGTGATGTGGATCCAAAATCATCAAGCACATGTCATGGTTCCCTGTGATACGCTGGGTGGTGGGCAGCCATGAGGGACAGTAGTGCAGGTGGGAGTGACCCACAGACACACTCCTGGCTCAGGCTGTGGAGGCCTGAGGACAGGCAGCCCTGACTCCTGTACTGGGAATGACATGGCTCCTGTGGATGACTGCTGAGCCTGAGAGTTCTGAGCAGGTGACTGGAAGATTCTTTGGTTTGTGAAACTGCCTCATGCTGCAATTTCTGTGCAGCAGACATAGGCTGAGAACTCAGAACCCCAGTGAAAGGATGACTCAATTTCCACAGATTCTTCCTTATTGCATGGTAGTTTGCTGCTGGATAGGATCTTAAAATGCTTACTTAGGCACACAGCTCAGCTCCCAGGACTTCTCTCCATTGTGGAACTCCACAATGAACTTCACACCCACTTCCCCCAAAGCATCTGGGAGACACATCTTTGTTTAGACAAACCCACAAATGGAAGTGTCTACCTGGACTACAGGCCACATGACCTCTGGGACTAGCAGTGGCAAAGAACATACAAAGACAGGCAGTCTTAGAGTGAATGATGCTCTGTACTTAAGGCCCCTGTGTCCTGTGTACAGCACCAGCCAGGAAGGTGGCAGCAGAGAGGGACGGCACACACCAAGTATGACCCCGATGCCCCAGACCTGGCAAATTCTATGAGAGCATCAAGAGAGAGGCTCGTCCAGGTCTCTGTCTTCCAGATACTAAAATGCCATGTGTAATTTTCACATAGTATATTACTTTTAAGATTTAAAAAGTGTTTAATCTTTAAAAAAAATCCTTGTCTTGTGTTTCTTTAATCTTTCTGTTGTTGACTATGAGGCAGGGTTTCATTGGATGACTCAGACTTGCCACAAATTTGTGATCCTCCTGCCTCACCTTCCATGGATCAAGATGGTAGGCCTGCAGTTTATTAATTTTATTCACACGTTTTAAACTTTGTAACCATATTTTTTTTAATCTCTTGCTCTTTTCTCTTCTGCTCCTTTTCTTTTTTCTAACCTTTCTTTCTACACATCCTTTATTCAACGATTTTTATTGTTCTTTTCACCTTTATTAGTTTCTAACTTCATGTTTTATTATGAATTAGTTTTGCCCATTGCTTTTACTATACACATTACGATAACTGTGGGGAAGCTGGTTCTGGTCTTGTTACTGAGGTTCTTTATCTCCATCATGACCAGTGCTGAGGTTAAGCTCTTGGCAGATGAATGCTGACTGTGCACATCCTCACATCAATGTCTAAAACATATTCACTCCACAGGTCCACAACCCACAACAATGAAACACAAGAATGTAAAGAAACAAGATTACACTACTTCCTCAAAAGAACATAATGTGGTTGGAAAGATGGCTCAGAGGTTAAGAGCACTGACTGCTCTTCCAGGGGTCCTGAGTACAATTCCCAGCAACCACAAGGTGGCGCACAACCATCTGTAATGAGATCTGGTGCCCTCTTTCTGACATGCAGGCATGCATACAGGCAGAACACTGAATACATAGTAGATAAATAAATAAATCTTTTAAAAAATAAAAATAAAAAAATCATATCAAGTCAGCAACTGACTAAACATGATTAGGTAGAATGTTGAAGAAATCATTCAAGAGGTTAACTAAAAAAGATTGCAACTTCAAAAAGAGACAACTGAAGAAAATAAGGAGCAACCATTTTTAGAATATTATGATACTAGGTCTTTGTGTGATTCACACCTGCATTCATGTACACACCACACAGAAAGAAAGAGAGGAGGGGAGCACTCTCCCACTTTGCCATTTAGTAGTTTTTTACTGTCTACATTGACTTTTATCCAAAGCAAACTTTTCATGTATCCTTGGTTTCCTGTTTGGCCTGGAAAAAGCTCTGTGACATTGAGCTATTACAGATTCGTTCCTAAATTTTAAATTTTTGGGTATTTTCTTGTCTTATCTATAAAGAATTAAAGATCAAATTTTAGCTTGGTATTCTTTGCAAAATGTTTTTTTTTTCATTTCAAGTGGACAACAACATTCTCAGTATCAGTTACTAGATGAATCATTTCCTTCATCAAAATGAATTTCCCCATTCCATAATTACTGGGCTCTATCTCTGATTTCTTGTGGGGTGTGTGTGTGTGTGTGTGTGTGTGTGTGTGTGTGTGTGTTTTGCTGGCAGTCTATTGTCAGTACCTATCCAGATGCTACATCCATTTGATTCAAATGGCTTTAGATATAGTAAGTTCTATTAAAAGTAAATTCTTCTTACTATTTTTCACTTTGGCATTCATCATATATTTATTCTTCATGACTCACTTGATATTTTAATATGATAAGCTGGACATTTTATTCTGATTATATCAACTTTATTTATTAACTTACTGATGACTGACATCCTTAGGCAGATTGGGGATTTATAATGTGAAGTTTCCATTCAAGATAGGACACATCCTCCAATGTGTTTTTCCTGTGGCCCTCACAGCTTTCCATCTTTTCCCTCACGTGGATCTGTGGCTCCTCTTTTAAATTTCTTCCTTAAGAGTTTGCCAGTTTTCGTAGGATCAGATTCCATCCCTGGAGCATGAGCAGGCAGGCCTTTTGGAGCCCACTTCTATGATGGGATACCTCGCACAGCCTTGAGGCAGGGGGAGGGGTTGGGACCTGCCTCTACTAAATGTACCAGGCTCTGCTGACTCCCCATGGGAGGCCTTGCCTTCTTGTAGGAGGGACTAGGTGTGGGTTGGGAGGGGTGTACTGGAGGGGCAGGAGGAAAGAAGAGGGGGATCTTTGGTATGTAAAATGATTAAAATTTTTTCTAATTAAAAAAGGATAAACAATATAGGGTATGAGTAATGAAGAGAATTTTTTAAATGGAAATTTTGGAAAAGTTTACAGAAATTTTTTTTTTTAAATTCAGGAGACAGAATCAACAACAGACTAAATTAACTGAAAGATAAAAATACCACGGCTTCAAAGACAAGGTTAATGAATTACTGCATTCACAGAGGAATAAAGAAAAACTTGTGATGACCTCCAGGACAAGACAGACCAAACAGGAATGTTTTCATTAGAATAGAATGCTGAAATAGAGACTAAAGACACAGAAAACCTGTTCATTGAAGCAATATCGGAAAATGTCCTGTATCTACTGAAAGATTAGGATGTCATCCAGGTACAGAGACAATTTAGACCACCACATAGATATGACGCAAAAATATTCTGTCATATCTCACTCAAGGTAAAATACAGAGAGTACAGAACAAGAAAAGAATTCTGGAAGGCACTAAGAGAAGAGCCAAGTTACTAACAACGTACCTGATTGGCAAACCAGTCAGAACAACAGCACATTCCTTGACAGAAATGCTAAAGGTCAGAGCGTGGACCTATGTATTCTGAGCACTCAAAGAAAAGAACTGACAATCAATGTGACTACAGCAAATCTGTCCTTTGTAAAGACCTTCAGGATGAACATAACTAAAGCAATGCTGACCACTGAGGCTGCCGTGAGGAAGACACTCCCAGGAAAATAAAATCACAAAGGAAGAAGACAGAAAACTACAATCCCAAGAGCTCAGGAGAAAATAACTCCTGCAGTTCTCAAGGATCAACAGTGCTGACTCAGTAAGTGTGCTGGTTAGCTTTTTGTCAACTTGACCCAAGCTGGAGTCATCTGGGAAGAAGAATCCTCAGCTGAGGAATTGCCTCCATGGGATTGGCAAGTCTGTGGGGCATTTTCTTGATTGATGATTGATGTGGGAGGGACCATCCCACTTTGGGGTCCTGGGATGTTTAAGAAAGCAGGCTGAGTAACCATGAGGAGCAACTAGTAAGCCGTGTTCCTCCAGTGTCTCTGATTCAGTTCCTGCCTGAGTTCCTACCTGGCTTCTTTCAGTGGTGACTGTGATGTGGAAGTTTAAGCCAAATAAACCTTTTCCTCCCCAAGTAGCTTTTGGATATGATGTTTTATCACATCAGTAGAAAGCAAACTGTGAGTCGGCAAACTTCTAAGATGAGAGAAAAAGAAATAAACACATAGCAATTAAAGCCAAAATGGAAAATCGAAAAAGATGAACAGAAGTCTGCTAAATTACAGGATTTTATCCAGTACAAACATTTCAACACTAACCTAAATCTAAATGGTCTCAATTCTGGAGTAAAAGATGCACCTGCCAGGTTAAATTGAAAGCAGAAAACAATAACCAACTGTTTATTGCAGCAGGAAACTCAACCAGCTGGCAATGTATATGGAGACTGAAAGTGCAAGGATGGAAAGTTGCATTTTAAGGAAACAGACTCCAAAAGCTATGCTCCTACCTGACAAAGCAGATATCCAGCCAAAGTCAGGAAAAGCAAAGATAACTACATATTAGTAATTGGAGCAATCCACCAAAAATGACTATAAATGTATATGTAATAAAAATCAGTATAGCAGACTCCATAAATCAAACCATACTAGACAAATGCAGCTGGATAATATAATGGTGGATGACTTTGGTTTTTTATTTGTTGTTTAATATTCTTTAGTGGTATATTTTTAATCAGGGAAGTCATATCTGTGGATGAATATTTGCTGTTCTGTGCCGTAAGTGCTGATGCTTTCTCTGCAGTGTGTGAAGAGTCGTTGGTAGTCTGCCTCTGACCCAGGGCCCTTGGCCTAGACCCTGATTTGCCATGGTAAAGTGAGTATGTGTGTATGCGAGTGTGTGTCTGTGAATGTGTGTGTGTGTGTATCTATGTCAGTATGTGTGTGACTGTGAGTCTGTGTCTGTATGAGTGTATCTGTATGTGAGTGTGTCTGTGTGTAAATGTATCTGTGTATGAGTGTGTGTGAGTGTGTGTGAGTGTGTATATTTGTGTCTGTGTGTGAGTGTCAATGTGTATTTGTGTGTGAGTGTGTGACTGCATATATCTATGAGTGTGTATGTGTGTGTGTGTTTGTGTGTGTCCGTGTATGTATCTGTGTGTGTATCTGTGTGTGTGTCTGTGTGTGTACGTGTTTATGCCTGTGTGTCTGTGTATGAGTGTGTGTGTGTGTTATTATTTGTTTTGCTTTTTCATTCTCTTTCCTTTTCACTCTTATTTACTTATAATAAGAGCGGTTGTCTCTAGTGAAGTTATTTCAATGGTGGTACTACAGTGTTGGAGTTTATTTCTTTTTAAATTTATTTTATTATTTTATGTGTATAAGTGTTTGCCTCCAGATATGTCTGCATATCACATGCATCTCTGGTGCTTGTGGAGGCCAAAGAAAGTGTGTTGGGTCCCCTGGAACCAGAGTCACAACAGTTGTGACCTGCCATGTGGGTGCTGAGAATTGAACCTTGGTCCTCTGGAAATGCAGCCAGACACTGAACCATCTCTCTAGCTCCTGGAGTTTCTTTCTTCTTGTTAGTAATATGTATATTCTGCAATCTGTGGTTTTGGGAAACAGTACTTAGTAAATTTAGGAGGCAGGTAGTTGCTTATGAAGTTACTCTGACTGACTCATGATAGTTGAGTGATGAAATTTCCACATTTCACTCTGTACCCTAGTGTGGGAATCCTAGCTATGCATGTGATGTGTGTACTATTCCTTGAGTGGTTCAGCACACATGACACTGCTTGAGTACGCACCCCCCCTTCAGTGAGAGAAACCTTCTGGAAGCTTCAGGGACCATGCACACCCTGGGTTCTGCTATTTGTCTGAGTGGCTGCTGAAATAAACAAAGCATGCTTCCTACACTGCCAGGAGTATGGTGGGATTAGGAAGACTAAGGGTATCAGGCTGAGGACTCTGACCCTGGGGACCTGTGAAGCTGCACAAACTTGGAGCTCACGAGAAGGGAATGGTTGTAGTGAAGCTTACTGTCTCCTTTTTCCTGTTTGTGCCTTGGTAGCTCCCCACCCCTGACAGTTTTGCCATAAAATCTTCTGGAACTTTCTGATTCTCATAGTTAATAGGAACATATTCCAAGTCCAGTGATATCTATTTTGATATTTTTTATGCATTAAGATTTGATGCCTGTAGCTGAGAGTTTTCTTTCTGGGTCCCGCCAATCCCCTGCAGTCCCTTAGCCCACTTATAAAATAAACATACAGACACTTGTATTATTTAAACTGCTTGGCCATTAGCTCAGGCCTATCATTGTCTAGCTCTTACTCTTATATTCAGCCCATTTCTATTAATCTATACTTTGCCGCATGGCTCATGGCTTACTGGTACCTTACGTCTTCCTTATCTCTCTCCCTGCCTTCCTGTTCCCTCAGTTCTCCTCTCTGTTAGTCCTGCCTATACTTCCTTCCTGGCTACTGGCCAATCAGTGTTTTATTTATACAGAGCAATATCCACAGCAGATACCTCAGCATTTTATTAAGAAATGGTATTAGATAATGTTAGTCTTTAAACTTTACCAACTATCACTTTGCTGACTTACTTTGTTGTTGTTTATCTTTGAAATTGTATTTTAATTACAACATTTCTCCTTCCCTTTCCTCCCTCCAAACAGTTGCATATAGCCCTCCCTGCCCTTCTGCTCTCCTTCAAATGCATAGGTTCTTTTTTCCTAAATTATTATTGAAAGTATATATAACCTGTTGAGTACATATAATGTTACTTGTATGTGTGTTTTCAGGGCTGACCATTTGGTACTGGACGACCAGCTGTTGTTGTGTTCTTCCCTGGGAAGAACACGTTTCCCACTCCCAGCTTTCCTCAGCTGCCTGGAGTTCTCTCTGTAGAGCTGAGGCCTCCTGGACTTTTCTCCATGCAGTTGGAATGTTCACAGCTGTCCTCCTCTTCAGCCCATGTTTGGGCAGTTGTGTTGATAAGACTTTATGGGTGTAGTTAGTAAGAATTTATTGTCAGATTTTCTTGGACATTTTGCCCCAAATAATGACATGGAATGTGTGGGAATTCGATCCAATCAGCCAATGATATTGGGGTGAAAAGCCCTAGGGCGTGGTCTGGTCTGGTTACATGACTGGATAAGAACTGAGGAAGAGGGCTGCATTCTCTCTCTCTCTCTCTCTTTCTCTCTCTCTCTCTCTCTCTCTCTCTCTCTCTCTCTCTCTCTCTCTGGGACATGGAAGTTTTCCTGACACCACAGATTGGTGTGGGGTTTAGGATTTTCCCTATCCTTTCCTGGTGGACAAGGAGGCAGCACCACCACCTCATTCTGTATTGTGAGTGTGTTATTCCCGTTTCACCCATTAGTAAATTATTGATCAGACTTCCATGTGTGGTGATTTATTGTGTACTGCAATAAAGCTTGCCTGAGGATCTGAGAACAGAGCCAGACACTAGATTAGACATAGAGGCCAGGCAGTGGTGGCATACACCCTATGACTTGGGAGGCAGATATCTGTCTGGATCTCTGGGAGTTCAAGGCCACACTGGGCTACATGAGATTAATCCAGTATAGGATAGAGACAGAGCCAGGCAGTGGTAGGACACATCTTTAATCCCAGCACTTGAGATCTCATGCCTTTGCCTGGGCGGCACACATGCCTTTAATCCCAGGAAGTGATATCTGGGTATATAAGGCATGAGGAAACAGGAACTCACTCTCTTTAGACTGAGGATTTTGTAGAGGTAAGCTAGTGGCTGGTTGATCTGCTTCTCTGATCTTTCAGCTTCCACCCCAATATCTAGCTCTGTTGTTTTTTTTTTTTATTATAAGACTTTTTAATATTCTTGTTACTTTTGGCATCCAACTTTTGGGGCATGAGTTCATGAAAAAGCCACTAACCTGTGGCCTTGTAGTAGACCGGAACTACACACAGCTGGAGTGCCTAACCGTCTGGCTAAGTTTCTTTTGTAACCTCTCTGCAGCAAACTCCACAGGCCCAGGCTCAAAAAACACCAGAATTATCTGCTTTTGCACATTCTCACATACAAATATCTGGCTCTCTAGTTTCTTCTTTTTAACATTCTCTGGGCTTCCTCTTCTGACTGCTGCCACGCCGTCATCATAATTGTTGTTGTCAGAAAGTTTGGTGAGTCAATTAAGATTTTTTAATGGGAAGAATTAGCTAAAAGAAGTTTTTTTCCCCCACATTTAAAAAATGGGAAACAACATTTTTACAATGGAGGGAATTTGGTCTCTGTGTGATAATACAATTGATGGTTTGAAAATGGCACAATTAAATGAGAGGATAATTAATGTAGATGGGATAGATGTAATGTCAATTATAAATATTATTTGTTAGATCATTTATAAAGTTGGTTAATATGAATGCCAAGATAAAAGTTTTAGAAAAACTTGTTAAAACAGATCATAGAGATATTGAGACCCAGACAAAAGAATTTAAAGGTAAACCAATCTCAGTAATGCATTCATTGTATGGTAACTGAAAAACAGCCTAAGTCTTTCAAATAACCAACATTAATCTATCCAGTAACCTTACAAGAACTGCCAAATTCTCAAGGTTGTGTAAGAGCTAACTGGACTCCTGTGCAAATGTTATATTTGAGGAGATTTAAAGAAGCTATAGTGTCATATGGTATGCATTCCCCATTTATGAAGCAGATGTTAAACTGGTGGTCAACATGTAATAGAAATCTCCCTGAAGACTGAAGAGATTTGATTACAGCTGTCATAGAAGCTGGTCCACAATCAGAATGGAGGACCTGGTGGAAAGAGGAGGTTAAGACCATTGAACAACAAAGTAGGGCTAGAGGTATGGAAATCTCCCAAGATCAACTTCTTGGAGAGGGAGATTATGCTAATGTAGAAAGGTAATCTTTAACTTATGACCACACCCTTGCTTTATGCCTAATGGCAGCCTTGAATGTTTGGGACAGAAATGAAGAAGTAGAAAAGAAAATGGAGTCATTTGCAAAAGTTATGCAGCACCCCAAAGAAACCTTTACTGATTTCTTACAAAGGCTGTCTTCAGGAGTAAATACAATGATACCAAATTCAGAAGCTAAACAGATAATAATTGAATCTCTGGCTTTTGAAAATGCTAATGCACAAGGCAAAAGGGTAATTAGGTCATTAAAGGCAAGATCAGTACCCTTGGAGGAATGGATCTGATATACAGTGAATGTTGAATCTAATGGCCAAGATCATACTTGGAAAGGAGAGGTGGTTTCCAGAGGTTTGAAGAAAAATAGTAATGTCAGATGTTTCAATTGTGGAAAACAAGGTCACCAAAAGAGGGATTATAAACAAGGTGTTCCTAGAAATAATATTTTCTCAATTAATAATCCCAACTGAATACCCCTCCCTTCTGGATTATGCAGAAGTTGTGGTAAAAACAAACATTGGACTAACAAATGTAGATCAACAAGGGACAGACAAGGTAATCCTTTGCCTTTGAAGTCAGGAAACTCCCTGAGGGACCTCTAGCAGGCCCCCATGACCATTTCAGTTCAGCCCTTTCCTGTCATTGTGGAAGAAACACCTTCCCAGAACAATTAAAGGACCTAATGCCTATTGAAAAAACAAAAACAAAACACAAAACAAAACAAACCATACTGTTTTGGAAGATAGAACAGCTTTAGAAAATAAAGCAAAAATTTAAGGAGAAGTCATAAATCAAAATCATAAAGATTTGATTTGGAAACTCCACAAAGTTAGGGTTGGGGAAGGGATTTGTTTTTGTCTTTTCAGGAAATAAAAACAGCCATCTTGAGGAATTTAAACACCTTGGGACAAATAAACATCTAAAGAAGAAGGAAGAATAACCCAGAAAAAATTATCAAAAAAAGGAATAATCTGGCCTAATGCAATCTCTGAAGTCTCCTAAAAGATGATGGGATTCAACAATGATGGTTCCACGTGGACTGTGTTAAAGCCATCAAGCTGACAAACACCACCCAAAGATTGGCTTTGGATGACAAACTGCTCGGGACAATTTCAAGGTGCTGGCTGAGATGATCCAGCCTCACGTCCTGCTGGAGCAAGACTTGAGATAAGCCCTGTTTTTTCTCCATTAATAAGAGACTGGGAAACAAATAATATAGCTACCTCTTCCAGGGCTTGACAATTAATCCAAAAATTTTCTTTTCAGTATCCCCTAAAGATGCCTTTGCCCCCATACAGCAGGAAATAATTTTAAGAGCATAACACCCACATTCCCAAGAGGTGGGATGGGTGGGTTTTGGTCATTCAATGACTTTTGGATAATTGTCAATGTTTAGGATGGTTGTTTACAAATTGTTAATTGATAATGGTCAGGAAAAAAGCTAAACAAAGAAAATTAGATTCAGGGTTCTTGTTTGAAAAAGAAAAAAGAGGATATACATGATAGGTAGGTTATTGAATCTACTCTAAAAGGATATAGAAATGATAGTAAAAAAAAAAAGGTAGATTATTGAATCTACTCTGAAAAGAAAAAAGGGAGAATACAGCTATGATAAGATAAAAAGGTAGATTATTGAATCTACTTTTAAAAAGCAACTACTAGTTTTTAATGTTTTACATTGGATTGGATTTTTATATATTGTATACAAATTATGTATATTGATACAAATTTGAGACTGATTTTGTTAGAAAATACTGTATATATATTTCTAATCTTGTTCAAGATATTGTACCTATATAGCTCATTTAACAATGTAATGCAAATTGCTAAGCCATGCAAGTTATTATTACCAACTAATTAGGATATAAGAAATGCAACTTAATAGTTAATCATTGCAATCAAACTTGTAGTCATATTATGTACATTTTCAAAGTCAAACAGAACTATATTTTAATAACATAGATTCTTTTTTTGTAACTATGAGACATGTCTGCTCCTGGCAGCACTAATCCACTTCAGAGAAGATGATGGGCATTAAAGAAATTCCATATAGAGCTTACTTTCTTTGTGGCAAATTAGTCACTGGGCAAGAAAATGCCCTTGCCTCAACTGCTGTCCAATTAGATAAGCAGGACACAAAAGAAAGGACTGCTGAACCTTCCCAAGCAAGGTAAGAAGGCCCTTTAGAAAATCTTGCTTCACACATGAGTACTGTGGGATGGTCTTTATGTCAAATGTGTTGCTGATTGGTCAATAAATAAATCACTGATTGGCCCATGGCCAGGCAGGAAGTATAGGCGGGACAAGGAGGAGAATAGGGCTGGGAAGTGGAAGGCTGAGGGAGAGACACTGCCAGCCGCCATCAGGACAAGGAAGATGTAAAGTACCGGTAAGCCACAAGCCACGTGGCAAGGTATAGATTTATAGAAATGGATTAATTTAAGCTGTAAGAACAGTTAGCAAGAAGCCTGCCACGGCCATACAGTTTGTAACCAATATAAGTCTCTGTGTTTACTTGATCGGGTTTGAGCGGCTTGGGACTGGCGGGTGAGAGAGATTTGTCCTGACTGTGGGCCAGGCAGGAAAACTCTAGCTACACATGAGTCTGTCAGATATGCTAGGCCTGTAAGCTGAAGATACATGCCCCAACATTGCAGAGGAACCTGGGGTGATCATGCAGGTAGCCACTTGTTTCTGTCATTTCTCACATATTTGTAAGTAGCTTGCTTATACTTGCTGCTTACTCAGTTAATATTATTTCCTTCTCAGATCTCTGTGAGATTTGAAGACTAGATAGTTATAGTTTTCCTTGTTAACAAATTCAGAAAAGAAACTCACTAAGGCAATGTACAGTGTATAAGTTTGAAAGACATCAAAAGATAGTTTTCAGTTGGTAATACATGTTAGGATAGAAAGTGAATTAGATACATTTTGGACTCACCAAAATAGGATAAACAATGGAGTATTTTCTGTGAATTTGTCAAATGTTAATGGCCTGAACATTGTTAATGTAATTCTTCACATATTATATATATTTAGTATATATAGTTTTTCTTATATTAGTTATAATCTTTTATTATTTTAGACAAAAAAGGGGAAATGTGGTGATATACTGTGTACCCAAATAAACTTGCCTGAGGACCAGAGGACAGAGCCAGCCACTAGATTAGACATAGAGGCCAGACAGTGGTGTCACACACCTTTAATCCTAAAACTTGGAAGGCAGAGGTCCATCTGGATCTCTGGGAGTTCAAGGCCAAACTGGAAACAGAGCCAGGCATGGTTGCACACACCTTTAATCCCAGCACTTGAGATGTTATGCATTTGCTTGGGAAGCATACATGCCTTTAATCCCAGGAAGTGATGTCTGGGCAGAGAAAAGTATATAAGGAGTGAGGAAACAGGAACTCAGTCTCTTTAGACTGAGGATTTCATAGAAGTAAGAACCAGTGGCTGGCTGTTCTGCTTCCCAGATCTTTCAGCTTTCACCCTGATATCTGGCTCTGGGTTTTTTATTATAAGACCTTTAAGATTCATGTTACATCCATGGGTTTTCACTTCACTGGAGACTTATTATTAATTATGAAAGCTTGACCATTAGCTTAGTCTTGTTCCCAATTAGCTCTTATAACTTAAACTAATCCTGTTTCTGTTAATCTATGATCTGCCACATGACTTTTTACCTCTCTTCTATTCTGTATGTTTAACTTGTTCAGTGTCTCACTGGCATCTCTCAAACCTAGATTCATAACCCTGAATTCCTCTCACAGCCAGGAAGTCCAGACTATGCTCTCCTGCCTATCTGTTGACCATTCAGCTCTTTATTAAACCAATCAGAAGGCACCTTTTATGCAGTGTAATCAAATGTCCCACAACATTTCCCCTTTTTTGCCTAAATGAAAAGGAAAGGGCTTTAACTCTAATACAGTAAAATTGTATACAATAAGAACAATTATCAGGTATGGATTACATTCCCAATGTCCAATCCATTTGTGGTTGGCAAATTTGGAGAAAATACTCTATTATCTATCCTATCTTGGTGAGTTCAAAGTTTTATACTTAAATTATTTTCTATCATAAATAGTATTACCAGTCTAAAAATATCTTTTTTGGCCTTAAAACATTTTCTTAGATATACAATGTAAGCTTTTATGTCTCTCAGCCTTATACTTTTCTGAATTTTGTAGCAAGGAAAACTGTAACTATAACTATATAGTCTTCAATCCCATAAGAGAGCCGAGATGGATATAATATTACCTGAGTAAACATGAAGTGCAAAAAAAACCCAACTTCCAAAGCTGTGGAAATGACAGAAACAGTTGGCAGCCTGGACAGTCACCCAAGGTTCCCCTGCAAACTTTGGGCATCCATCTTCAGCCTACTGGCCTAAAATATCTAATAGACTTCTCTGTGAAGCAGGAGTTTTTGAAGGACTGTCCTACCTTGTCTTGGAAAAATTCAGCAGTCACCTTCTTTGGTTCCCTGCTTGCCCAGTTTGGACAGCATACTATCAGTACTCGAGGCAATGGCAGTTTCGAGACCATCTACCTATCTAAAATATACCTCTGTTTGATCTCAAAAACATACCTAACACAATTAAAAGTTTGACTCTTATGGGTGACTGACTACTAACCTGCATTTCTTAATTACCCTAAATAGTTTATAATAACAATTTTTAAATAAGCTGCATAGGTACAATAGCTTAAACAAGAGTCTAAACATATATACAGTATGATATAACAAAAATAACCTTAAATTTGTATCACTAGAGAGTCCACCAGCACCCAATTGGACTAAGAGGTGAGTCTTTATTCTCATACCCGAACACCCCAGCCCCTAGGCTTTGGGCCCAGGGGCATAACCTTGTGCCCCCATACCACTACCCATTGCAGTCCCAGTTACAGGCCAGTTGGCAGACAAACCTCCTGCAAACAGGTCAGATTACCACCATCCCCCATCAGACCCTGTAGCCCACAAGCCCCACCTCCCCCAAATCCCACCCTCCCTCCAAGACTGCAACTGTTCCCTCAGACGGAGCCTGCCAGTGCCTAATTGGACTAAGAGGTGAGTCTTTGTCTAGGTGGGGCCCAAGGGCACAACCCTGCGCCCCCATACCACCATCCATTGCAGTCCAGTCTCAAGCCAATGCACAGGCCTCCTGCAGACAGGTCAGACTACCACCATCCCCCATCAGACCCTGTAAACCACAGGCCCCACCTCCCCAAATCCCAACCACCCTCCCAGACGGCAACTATTCCCTGAGACAGAGCCTGCCAGTGCCAGATTGGACTAAGAGGTGAGTCTTTGTCTCGGTGGAGCCCAGGGGCACAACCTTGCACCCATACACCACCACCCATTGCAGTCCCAGTTTCAGGCCAGTCGGCAGGCAGATCTCCTGCAGACAGGTCAGACTGCCACCATCCTCCATCAGCCCCTGTAACCCACAAGCACCACCTCTTCCAAATCCCACCCACCCTCTGAGACTGCAACTGTTCCCGGAGACAGAGCTTGCCAGCACCCACTTACACTAAGAGGTGGGTCTTTATCCTCATACCAGAACACCCCAGCCCCTAGGCTTTGGGCCCAGGGGCACAGCCCTGCACCCCTACACTGCCACCCATTGCACTCCCAGTTTCAGGCCATTCAACAGGCAGACCTACTGCAAACAGGTCAGATTACCATCATTCCCCACCAGACCCTGTAACCCACAAGCCCCACCCCTCCCAACGCACCCACGCGCCAAGATTGCAGCCACTCCCTGAGACAGGCCCCACAAGCGCCAATTGGACTAAGAGCTGCTCCCTGAGACAAAAAGTCCATCAGCACCAGTTAGACCAAGAGCTCCCACTGAACCAAGAGTATTGATGAGACCAAGAGAGGTTCCCTCAGACACAGACACTGCTTGCACCAAGTGGAGAAAGAGATGGGTAGATGCCAGTGTAAAAATATAGTCAACAACATAAAAACCAATGTGACTCCATAAGAACCTACATCAGCAAGACCATAACATCCCAACACAGAAGAAACAGAAGAAATCAACCTTAAAAATGAACTTAAGATGATGATAGAAATCTTTAAAGAGGAAATAAAAAATTCCCTTAAAGAATTCAAGGAAAAGTCAAACAATTTATTGGAAGAAATTAGTAGATCCCTTAAAGAAAGCCAAGAGCAAGCAAATGAACAAGTGAGGGAAACAGTCCAAGATTTGAAAACTGAAATCGAGACAATAAAGAAGACACAAACTGAGGGAATGCTGGAAGTGGAAAATCTAAGTAAACGAACAGGAACTACAGATACAAGCATAACCAACAGAATGCAAGAGATGGAAGAGCAGATCTCTGGCATTGAAGATACGATAGAGGAAATAGATTCATCAGTCAAAGAAAACACTAAAGCCAACAAAGTCATGATCCAAAATATCTAGGAAATTTGGGACACCATGAAAAGACCAAAGCTAAGAATAATAGGGATAGAAGAAGGAGAAGAATATCAACTCAAAGGCACAGAAAATATATTCAACAAGATCATAGAAGAAAACTTTCCCAACCTAAAGAAGGAAATACCTATAAAGATACAAGAAGATTAGTGAACACCAAATAGACTGGATCTAAAAAAAAAAGTCTCCTTGCCACATAACAGTCAAACCACTAGACATACAGAATAAAGAAAAAATATTAAGAGCTGCAAAGGAAAAGGCCAAGTGACATATAAAGGCAGACCCATAAGAACAACTCCTGACTTCTCAATGGAGACTCTAAAAGTCAGAAGGTCCTAGACAGATGTTGTGCAGACACTAAGAGACCATGGATGCCAAACCAGACTATTATACCCATCAAAGGTCTTAATCAAAATAGTCGAAGTAAACAAAATATTCCATGATAAAACCAGATTTAAACAATATCTTTCTACAAATCCAGCCCTGTAGAAAGCACTAGAAAGAAAAATCCAACCCAAGGAAGTTAGATACACCCATGAAAACACAGACAATAGATAGTTCCACACCAAAAAATATGAAAGGAGGGAAACATGACACTACCACCAAAAAAAATAACAGGAATTAACAATCACTGGTCATTAATATCCATTAATATCAATATTCTCAATTCACCTATAAAAAGACACAGGCTAACAGAACGGATACGAAAATAAGATCCATCCTCTGCTGCATACAAGAAACACACCTCAACTTCAAAGACAGACACTACCTCAGAATAAAAGGCTGGGAAAAGACTTTCCAATCAAATGGATTTAAGAAGCAAGCTGGTGTAGCTATCTTGATATCTAATAAAATAGACTTCAAACTAAAATCAATCGAAAGAGATCGGGAAGGACATTACATATTTATCACAGGGAAAATCTGACAAGATGAAGTCTCAATTCTGAATATGTATGCCCCAAATACAAGGGCACCCACATTTGAAAAGGAAACATTACTAAAGCTTAAATCGCACATCAAACCCCATACACTAGTAGTGGGAGACTTCAACACCCCACTCTCACCAATGGACAGGTATGCCAGACAGAAACTTAACAGAGAAATAAGGGAACTGACAGACATTATGACTCAAATGGACTTAATAGATAACTACAGAATATCCCAAAATAACATAAAAGAATATACCTTCTTCTCAGCACCCCATGGAACCTTCTCCAGAATCGACAACATGCTTGGCCACAAAGCAAATCTCAACAGATACAAAAAAATTGAAATAACCTCCTGTATCTTATCAGACAATATGGCTTAAATTTAGATTTCAACAACAACAAAAATTACAGAAAGCCTACAATCTCATGGAAACTGAATAATGCCCAACTGAATCACCAATGGGTAAAGGAAAAAATAAAGAAAGAAATTAAAGATTTCCTACAATTCAATGAAAACGAATGTACAACATACCCAAACTTTTGGGACACTATGAAAGCAGTGCTAAGAAGAAAATTCATAGCACTAAATGCCCACATAAAGAAGTTGGAGAAATCTCACACTAGTGACTTAACAGCACAACTGAAAGCTCTAGAACAAGAAGAAGCAAACTCACTCAGAAGAAACAGATGCCAGGAAATAATCAAATTGAGGGCTGAAATCAATAAAATAGAAACAAAGAGAATAATACAAAGAATCAATGAAACAAAGAGTTGGTTCTTTGAGAAAATCAACAAGATAGACAAGCCCTTATCCAAATTAACGAAAAAGCAAAGAGAGAGAGCATCCAAATTAACAAAATCAGAAATGAAAAGGGAGACATAACAACAGACAATGAGGAAATCCAGAGAATTATCAGGTCATACACTCAAAACCTTTACTCCACAAAATTGGAAAATCTGAAAGAAATGGACAATTTTCTGGATAGATACCACATACCAAAGTCAAATCAAGACCAGATAAACTATTTAAATAGACCAATAATCCCTAAGGAAATAGAAGCAGTCATTTAAAGTCTCCCAACCAAAAAAAGCCCAGGACCAGATGGTTTCAGGGCAGAATTTTACCAGATTTTCAAAGGAGAGCTAATACCAATACTCTTCAAATTGTTCCACACAATAGAAACAGAAAGAACATTACCGAACTCTTTTTGTGAGGTTATAGTTACACTGATGCCCAAACCACACAAAGATACAACAAAGAAAGAGAATTACAGACCAATCTCCCTCATGAACATTGATGCAAACATACTCAATAAAATACTGGCAAACCAAATCCAGGAACATATAAAAAAAATTATCCACCATGACCAAGTAGGCTTCATGCCAGGGATGCAAGGATGGTTCAACATAAGAAAATCTGTCAATGTAATAACCATATAAAGAAACTGAAAGAAAAAAATACCACATGATCATCTCATTAGATGCTGAAAAAGCCTTTGACAAAATCAAACACCCCTTCATGATAAAAGTTCTAGAGAGATCAGGAATACAGGGAACATACCTAAACATAATAAGAGCAATTTACAGCAAGCCGACAGCCAACATCAAATTAAATGGAGAGAAACTCAAAGTGATTCTACTAAAATCAGGAACAAGGCAAGGCTGTCCACTCTCCCCATACTTATTCAACATAGTACTTGAAGTTCTAGCCAGAGCAATAAGACAACAAAAGGAGATCAAGGGAATACAATTTGGAAAAAAAAAAAAGAAGTCAAATTTTCACTATTTGCAGACGATATGGTAATATACATAAGTGACCCCAAAAATTCTACCAGGGAACTCCTACAGTTGATAAACTCCTTCAGTAAGGTGGCAGGATACAAGATTAACTCAAAAAAATCAGTAGCCCTCCTATATACAAATGATAAATGGGCTGAGAAAGAAATCAGAGAAATATCACCCTTTACAATAGCCACAAATAATATAAAATACCATGGGGTAACTCTAACTAAGCAAGTGAAAGACCTGTATGATAAGAACTTTAAGTCTCTGAAGAAAGAAATCAAAGAAGATATCATAAAATGGAAAGATCTCGCATGCTCATGGATAGGTAGAATTAACCTAGTAAAAAGGGCAATCTTTTGTAACATAGCACAGGACACGGTCAATAAGAAAAAAATGACAGCCTACAGAATGGGAAAAGATCTTCACCAAGCCCACATCTGACAGAGGGCTGATCTCCAAAATATATAAAGAACTCAAAAAGCTAGATTTCAAAATACTGAACAATCCAATTACAAAATGGGCTACAGAGCTTAACAGAGAATTCCCAACAGAAGAATCTCAAATGGCTGAAAGACAGTTAAGGAATTGCTCAACATCCTTAGTCATCAGGGAAATGCAAAACAAAACAACTCTGAGATACTATCTTACACCTGTCAGAATGGCTAAGATCAAAAACACTGAAGACAGCTTATGTTGGAGAGGATGTGGAGCCAGGGGAACACTCTGAAATGGCTCTGAAAACAATCCAGAGTCCAGAAAGATGGCTCTGCAAGTAAATGTGCTGGCTGCACGATTTTGGAGATCTGAGGTCAATCCAAGAACACCATGAAATAGGGAATACAGTGACATGCCTTTGAAATCCCAACACAGAAGAATCACATAGCCAGCTAACCTGGAGTACTCAACATAGAAGAAAGTACAGGGGAGATCTCCTCAACAAATTGGAAGAAAGAACTGACTCTCAAAAGTTATCCTGTGATATCCACACACAGTGTAAAGCACACACATACATACACACACACACACACACACACACACACACACACACACACACACACACACACACACTGAAAAGTCCCAGAAACGCTGTGGGAAAGCATCTCTGGATTTTAATAAGCAGGTTACTGCTGTGGGATGTTCTGTATGGCAAATGTGTTGCTAATTAGTCAATAAATAAAACACTGATTGGCCATTGGCTAGGCAGGAAGTGTAGGCGGGACAAGGAGGAGAATAAAGCTGGGAAGTGGAAGGCTGAGTCAGAGAGACACTGCCAGCCACCATGATGAGAAACAGCATGTGAAGATGCCGGTAAGCCACGAGCCATGTGGCAAGGTATAGATTAATGGAAATGGATTAATTTAAGCTGTAAGAACAGTTAGCAAGAAGCCTGCCATGGCCATACAGTTTGTAACCAGTATAAGTCTCTGTGTTTACTTGGTTCGGTCTGAGAGGCTGTGGGACTGGCAGATGAGAGAGATTTGTCCTGACTGTGGGCCAGGCAGGAAAACTTTAGCAACAGGTTACATTATGAAAATCTGCTTGTATCCTCTGAATATACCCATAGCCACAGAACTGTGCACTGTAAGTCGGTGAGGAATATGTTGTAAATCATTCTACAATAAAGCCATTCCTGAAGAGAAAAAGTGTGAAGCCAAAGTCATCTAGACTATTATTATTATTTTGTGTTTGTTTCACATCCTGGAGTGAGCTGGGCAATAATCTTTGTGAAGAAGAGATTTTAATTTTCTATGTACCCACTTAGCTTGTGTGTGTGTGTGTGTGTGTGTGTGTGTGTGTGTGTGTGTGTGTGTGTGTGCAGAATAGACTTTCCAGTTCTCTAATTTACATAATACATCTTAATCCTAATTGATTTCCTCAAGCAGCTGATTCTGAGACCTCCTACTTCATATGGTTTTCATATAAAACCAAACTAAAAACAGTCAACAGAATGTCCTGGGTGTCCAGAAAACTGCCCTGAGCTGATCATACACCGTGTTTAAATGCACTGAAATGACACATGGTGCTCCCAAAGTATATGCAATGTGGCTATAAGGTATTTACCAAATACTTGAAGAACATGAAATTCACATAACCTATATAAAATCTTGGTTTGTCTTTAAGTAAGACCTGTTCATCAAGGGTGTCTGTGACAGGTTAAGGAAAATAACAACTACAGTTTATCTTAGTATAGGCTCTGCTGCTGGAATTATGGGATGTTTCTAGGCACAGCCTTGTTTGAGTCTTCTCAACATCCCAGATTAACACACACAAGAGATGGTCCCTCAAAAGCAAAGGCAGGAGAAGCTTCTCTGAAAAGCCACTGTTTCCCTTTCTCATTCCTGAGCTGTGAGACCGATGGACTCCTTCTTGTTATGGTCTCAAAAATGTATCTTAAGGGGCTGGAGAGATGGCTCAGCAGTTAGGAGCACATACTGTTCCTGCAGAGTTCCTAGGTTCCATTCCCAGCTTCCACATGGGGACTTCCAACTGTCTGCCACTCCAGTTCCAGGGGATCCAGTGCCCTCTCTGGCCTCCAGGGGCACCAGGTATGAAGCAGTGCACTTACATACAAGCAAGCAAAACACTCATACACAGTAAATAAAAATGAATAAATCACTTAAAATGTAACTCAATTCAGCTTTGAGGCCCCTAAATGTATTTATGTCGATTCAGATGTTCTCACAATTCTCCATTCTAGTTTGTATTTTATTTTATGAGAGAGTCAGGGAGCCAGGCAAGGGCTATGACAGGCTCTCTTAGAGGCCTGCCAGAGACCAGGCCTTAGTTTCCATTTTTTGGAACTGGCTGGCACTTAGCAAGTGGTTATCTATAAAACCACAACTCAGGAGCAACTAATTAGCAGGCCCCACAGCCTTCTGCTAGCTAAAGATAGCTTTCCCTACTCTGCCTCTGGAAAGTCCCTAATCACTAGAGCTTCCTACCAATCCTAAGAAACTTTTTGTTTAAACCTACCAATCAGACCCTAGTCTATTCTCTCCTCCCTGGAATTCTCCTAACCTTGCTTAAAAAGAGGTTTTCTAGGATGGTCAGACCCCAAAATGTTGGTAATTTTTAGTAAACTCTCTTGTTGATTGCATACATGACTGGTGGTCTTTCATGGGACTTCTTGCAGACCCTAATATTGTCCACTCATCATATTTATTCTCCTTCCAAATGCTTCACAGATTCTTAGACACAGTTACATGCAGAAAAGTTTCCGCATGTGTGTGCATTTTAACACAGGTTGATTGAAGAGAACACATTGTTCGAGAGGCATAAGTTGATACCATAGGAAGGACTCTTCTGTGCAAATACCTAGGCCTGGACACATGGTGCTGAATAAACATGTGTTACTATCAAACATTCTGTGTGTGTAAAACTAGACGAGCAATGACATTTCTGTATTACACAAGATAAGAAAGAAGATGGCATTATAGATACACAGTCACTGAAAGGTTTATAATCTAGTTATTTTGGCCGTTAATTTTTCTGTCTATTCAAACTTTTTCCACAACTGTAAGAGTTGTAAGAGGTTGGTGAATATCTGTATAGCAAACTACAGATTTTTGGACAAATTTTAAATCATGAGACAAAGAAAAAAGAATAAATTGTCCAAGTCCCTTAAAATAGCAGTGTTAACAAACTCCTTTTGCACTTGCTGTGCTTCATAACTTTTGCCCACCCAACATCAACTTTATTTACCTTCACATATTTGGAGATCAGAGGTTGTACATCTTTAACCCACCCTAAACACCATACCCTCTACAGATAGGTGAGATTGCCAGTAGTCTGCATTTCATACTTGCAAATGAAGCTGCAAAGGATTTCCCAGCCCTGTCTGCCCACACTCACCAGGGTCAGATGCAGGGGCCCAGTCTGCTTGTGCAGGGGATGGGAGGAGAGCTGCAGCTCTGGCCTGAGGCTCTGTCTTCTGCCCCTCAACGTCCTTGGAGCCTCTGCTTCCAGGCCACCTTTGCTGTCCTCCTTTAAGGGCGGCAACCTGGGTGGCTTGCAATGATAAGAGAGGAGGGAGCAGGCCAGGATGCCATGGGGTGGGGGAGGATGCCTGAGGTCAGAGCAGGGGATGAGGTAGGGGCGCACTACAATGGGGGAGGGGGCCCTGGAGTTGGTACACCATGGAGTCAGGGCGCTGTGGGACACTGGGGTTGGTGTGCCCAGGCTCAGGGCGAGCTTCCAGAGAGCTGGGCAGTCTGCACTGCTCACTAGGTCAGGCCCAGATCAGTGCTGGAGGATGAGAAACCAGCATCCTGGAAGAGACAAAAGGATAGTAGTTTTTTTCTATATGTGTGTGGTGGGGGTGTTAACAGATGTGGGGATAATAAACAGGAGGCGAATATATGCTTACCACAGAAAGGGACAAACATGGGGTCGGGACAGCCCAGGATATGGCTTGTTAAGTGCCCAGGTTGTTAATATAAATTGATTCATAGCTTCATTTTACATCTCAAGAGACCAATTGAGAAATAATTCACTGTTCACGATTATAATCCCTCTAGCCAAGAGGCTGAGGCAGGAGAATTTGGGGTTTGGGTGCCTTAGCTAAATATTGAACTCCATCCTTAAAGAACAAGAAGGCGGGGAGCACTGTGAACCTGCAGTCAGATGGTGCAGTGTGTGCAGTACAGGACACTTCACAGACCACAAAGGTCAATGTTGAAAATAAGTCAGTTTCATCCTCTAATAGTCTCTGTAACATTCCAGCGTGAATGGGGGAGGGTCACAGGAGCCCTCCTCCAGCTGAGGAGCTATGGACAGTTGATGACTGCCAGGAGAGGGAAAGTCGGTTTTCTTCAGGAGTGTGGTCCTTGGTGTGTTGACTATCCAGGGGATGATTCTACTCCATGTGTACATGGGCAGCACTGACTGGACTCGGTGGTCATTGAAGAAGGGGAGGGAGAGGGATGGGGAGGGAAGGAGGGAAGGGAGGGAGAGAGAGAGGGAGGGCTGAGGGTGGGAGGGAGGGAAGGAGGGAGGGAGGGAAGGAGGGAGGGGAAGAGAAGAAAGAAGGAAGAAGTTGTTGGGAGGGGGACTTTGGGGGGAATTCTGTTGTAAGGTAGCAGTGGAGCTTGAGTGAGGCTGAATATGATTAAAATACATCCTATGTATGAAGTTCTCAAAATTCTCAAAGAATAAAAATTGTAAAAGTTTATGATAGGGTTAACTTTTTTTTTTTTTTTTTTTTTTTTTTCCGTTTTTCGAGACAGGGTTTCTCTGTGTAGCTTTGCGCCTTTCCTGGGACTCGCTTGGTAGCCCAGGCTGGCCTCGAACTCACAGAGATCCACCTGGCTCTGCCTCCCGAGTGCTGGGATTAAAGGCGTGCGCCACCACCGCCCGGCCAATAGGGTTAACTTTTATCAGAGTATGAGATACACACAGAAAAAGTGCAGGCTGGGGCAGTGGCCCAACTCTGTAAGCATGAGGACCTGAGTTCAGATCCCCAGCACCAGGTGAAAAGCCTGGTAGTGGGATAGTGTAGTCAGAAGATGTCCTGTGTCCTGGCTGGCCAGCAGTTGGGACAAATCTCTCCCACTCGTGTCCCCCAAGTAAACACACAGAGGCTTATATTAATTATAACTGCATGGCCATGGCTCAAGCCTTTTGCCAGCTAGCTTTATATCTTAAATTAGCCCATAACTATTAATCTATGTATCACCACATGTTCCATGGCTTTACCTGTGTCCCATTACATGTTGCTCCTTGAGCAGCTCACTGGCTTCTCTCCCCACTTTCTCCTCGTCTCTCTCTCTAAATTTCCCGCCTGCCTCTAAGCTACCTTGCCATAGGCCAAACAGCTTTATTTATCAACAAATCAGAGCAACGTATATTTGCAGCACACAGAAAGACATTCCCCCATCAGGATGGGGAGCCAGGGGAATCTCAGGGCCTTGCTGACCAGTCATTCTGGCTGAATCAGAAATCCATGGTTCATTCCTCAGATTCAGTGTGAGAGTGAGGATAACACTATTGTTGACCTCTACATGTATGATGCACACCCACATACAGCCACACATGCACATACGTACAATATTATAGAAAATCTGACTAGACAGCTTGATGTATATTCACAATGTGACATATTTGTATTTGTGAAACTCAGATTTTTTTATAGAACATTTCAAGTACTTCAGAAGGAGGAACAGGAGCACACACCTATAATCTCAGGACTCAGCCTGAGGTCCAAGGTTTGCAAGTTGAAGGACAGCCTGTGCTACATAGAGGGTGCTGGCCAGCCTGGGCTACAAAGTGAAACTGCTTCTGCTCTCTACCTTGAAAACAAAAGAGCAGAAAGAAAAGAGAAGAGGGAGGAATGGAGAAGGACAGAGGTGGGGGAGAGGAGGGAGAGGGGAGAGAGCACCAGTGAGACACACAGGAAAGACAGAGGACCACAGGGCTTCCCTCAAGCTCCATCATGGCCGCCCTTTCCAAAGGTCACCGTGTTCTTCCTTCTGTGCGTTTGTTGTCTACTTCTAGTTAGTTTTTACTTCTATTGTGTAGTAGTGCTGGTACCTAACTCAGGGCTCCAGGCCTGCCCCAGGTATGCCAGAGTTACATTCCCAACTTCCAGGATTTGATAACTATATAATCAACTTTCTGGGTGATTCTCTTCACCCCCAAACCCTAACCTGGCCTTACTCTAAACCCAAGTGGATCTGGGACACCTGCCTTACACTTCTGTGACACCTGGAGTTTCCTGGGTCAACAACTAATAAGGAGGAATCCCATATCTGTGCTATAATTTTTGTTTAAGAACCTATGACTCTGGGAGCATCATTATCCACTCATACAGATAGCCACCTTTCAAACTCTTTTTAAAAATTATTTTTGTTTAATTGGCTTGCAAAATTGTACATTTCCACATGGCTTTTTCACACTGATCATGTTTCAGATGAACTTCCCTGCATCCCTTCACTTCCTTCCTCCTCCCTTACTCCCAAGTAAATCTTTATATGCCAGTATTCACTCTCTATTTTCATATAACACACATTTACTGCCCTCCCCAGCAATGGCCCCTTTCATACTTCCTGGCCTCTACAGGCATGTGACTTAAACACACAAACCTAAAAAATTTTGAGGTAGTACCAACATTTGAGAGAGAACATTTGTCTTCTCAGGCCTGGATTACCTCACTTGGCATAATATTTTCCAGTTCCATCCATTTTCCAATTACATTTCCTTTACACTCTAATTTGTATAAAATTCTATTGCATACATGTACTGAATTGACAAAAGCCATCCTGTCCTGACTCCATTTGGGTCTCCTCAGACACTTCTAGGCCTCAACCCCACAACAGTGATGTCTGTCTTGGCAACTCATTTGGGATTTCCATGACCATAATCCAGATGTATTAACCAAAATAATTATTGATATGTGAACTTAAACTCAAGTAACCAAAGAAGGTATAAGTCAAAATTAATTATCAGGTTGTGTTGAAATAACAATGCTCTGTAAAAACAGATGATGCAAGGTAACTTTGCCTCTCATCCAACATCAATGAAATTGTAGGTTTTGCCTTTAAAATGCTGTACCTCTGACCTTCTGCACCAGGAGACTTTGAAGTATGAACCTGCTCTTAGTCAATGGCCAAAACTAAAGGACTTTCATGAGCTTAATTGTCTACATTAGTGTGGTGGTCTGTGTCTCTCTAGCATGGATTATCATAGTGCCACATTTCCATTATGTTCATCACCAGTGCCATCTTAGCACTGGACAGCTAGGCTATCTCCATTTCCTCTGTTATGACTAGAACAATAATGATCACAGATGGGCAAGTATCTCTGTTATAGGATTATGTGGTGGAAGAAAATCCTCACCAGCTACACTCTTGACAGGAGAATAACAGCCAGAATACAGAACAACCTGAAAACATCAAAAAAGCAAATGACACAATAAAAATAGGCTATGGAAATAAACAGTTCCCACAGAAAAAATGCACACACACACACACACACACACAGAGAGAGAGAGAGAGAGAGAGAGAGAGAGAGAGAGAGAGAGAGAGAGAGAGAGAGACAAAGAAAGAAAGAGAGAGAGAAAAAAAGAAAGAAAGAAAGGAAAAGAACATGGATAATAAATATTTTCAAACCTCCTCAAATTCTTACCCAGTGGGTACTTGTAAATTAAATGACTTGAGATCTATTTCACCCCAATAAAAACAGATATCATTGGGAAAACACATGGCAACAAATGATGATGTGGGGGAGGGGAAGTCCTTCTTCTCTGTTGGTAGCAGTGTAAACAAATACCGATGCTGTCAAACCAGTGGAGAAATTTCTCAGGGACTGAAAATAGAACTACCTTATAAGGGAGTGTATCCAGGTCCCCAGTTCCATTCCATTGGTTTACACATCTATATCTGTGCCAGAACTGTACTGTTTTTAATACCATGGCTCTATTATATATCTTGAAATAAAGCATGATGATGTCTCCAGAATTAGATTTTCTTATTCACAGGGGCTTTCCAGTTCCTGGGTCCTTATGCTTCAATATACTAATTTTACTATGTTTTTTTTATTTGTGTGAAAAATCATGGAATTTTAATGGAGATTACATTGATATGTTTTTTTGGTTTGGATTTTTTGTATTTGTTTGTAGAACAGCCATTTTCTACTATGCTAGCACTTTACTGAAGGTGTTTATTGGCTCTAAGAATTTTCTGGTGGAGTCTTTAGTCTGTTATGTGTGGGCTCCTATTATCTGCACATAAGGACACTTTGACTTCTCCCTTCCTGTTTGTCTCTGTCTTTCTCTTGTCTTGCTGCTTTAGCTAAGATCTCAAGCACTGTACTGAACAGGAGTGGAGAGTGCAGACTGCCCGGGCTTATTCCTGATCTTAATGAAATGCCTTGAGTTTTTCTCAATGTGTCATGATGTTGGCGGCAGGTCATTAAGTCTGTATCATGCTGAGATGTGTTTCCTCCATTCATATTCTCTTCAGGGTTGTTTTAATGAAAGGGTGTTGGATTTTGTACAGTCCTTTCCTACATCTATTGAAATAATCAAGTGATTTTGACTTTGAGTTTATTTATGTGGTGTATTACATTTATTGATTTGTGTATATTGAACAACTCTGTATCTCTATAATGGAGCCAGTTTAATAGTGATGAACAATTTTTTTCACGTGTTTTTATAATCAATTTGCAGGTATTTTGTGGAGAATGTCTGTAACTATGTTCCCCAATTTTTTTGATATTGCTGTGTCTTAGTCTAGTTTTGGTATCAGGATAACACTAGCTTCATAAAATGACTTGGGAAGAATTCCTTCCTTTTCTACTTTTGGGAATCTCTTGATATCACTTACTGTTCTGCTTCGAAGGCCTGGTAGAATGATACACTGAATCTATCTGAGCCTGGACTTTTGGGATTGATATATTACCACTTCTATCCCATTTATATTTTTTATCTCATCTGTATTTAACTTTGTTTGATCATAAATGTCTAGAAATTCATTAATATCTTTTGGGTTTTCCCATTTGGTAGAACATAAGTTTATAAGGAATGCCCTTACTGTTGTAGGGTATTCACCAGAGAAGACTGCTCAGACATGGGTTTAAGACATAGAAAATCTTTATTAGTCAGAGGGTGACTATACTGGGTGTTCAGTATCCCAATGTAGCACTAAGACTTTCTCAGGGTGAGTTTTTAAGCATACACACACACACACACACACACACACACACACACACACACACAAACCATGTTCTGGGTTGGCATCCTTCAGTTAACAGAACTATAGAAGCTAAGAACAAGGTTAGCACATTTTGGGACTTTCTCAGAACTACGTGGACTTTGACATAGTAGGCCTTTGTCTAATCTTGGCAGGTAGTGCTGCCTACATGCTGAGGTCTACAGCCTGAATGTTACTCCTATCATGGAGTCAGCTGTGCTAAGGCCTGGAGGCCTGTTACATTCTCGACTGGTGTTAGTGAATGAGTCAAATCATGGACTCATCCTGTTTTAGTTTAAAATATAAAGCAGTGCTGTTAATCCAATCAGAATGAGAACTAAAGGCCCAGACAGTGCTGATAATGGAGTAGTTAGCCAGGGGGACTGAGAGAACAGACTGGTATTAATTTTTTTCTGACAATGGCAAGATTTATGTAAAATTAATGATTGATAGAAACAGCAGGTTTCTCCCAATGTCATACATATTTTCCTTCACTTCATGAGAAGTCTAGTCCTCCCCAATTTTGTGAAGGAATCTATCTATTGTTCTAATACCTCTAGGTACTGATCAACCTATCTACTTAGTTTGGAAAGCATCAGAAGAGGCACATTTAGTCAAAACATTGGCAATTCTCGCCAAGTAGTTTCAGGGGCTTTTGGTCATGCAGTTTTATGAAAATAGAAACCTAACTAACAGGCCTTGATATTCACAAAGTATTTAAGAAATACAGTAAATTATAATGATGTCAGTGTCATAAGGGAAAGAACTTATTTTTTAAAGTTCAGAGATTAAGGGTATAGCAATGTCTTCTAGACTGATGTTGAAACAATGCTGCAGAGCATCCACTGTGTGCTAAATGATACCCAAAATCAAGTCACAGGGGTCTAAATTCAGTGATCTCTGAGGCCCCTTTATTTCTAACAGTTTAATTTTTAATGAGGGAGGTTGATACAAGGTAGATCCTAAATTAGATTCCCTAAACAAGACAGGATATTAGCATGAAAGTGGTGCAATTTGATATAGTGTTCAATTTAATGAACAGCAATGTCCCAATGTTAATGTCAGTTTTAACCAAAGTGCCTTGGCAAAGGAAATTTTCACGTTAACAAAATATGGGCAAAGAGCACACAAGAACTTTCTACACTCTCTTCCTAAATTTCTGTATACATAGAAGTATTTGAAAATTAATAAGCCAAATGTAGTGGGATACTCGTGTAACTGAAGCAGGTCTAGAGTCAAAATTAGAGAAACATGGATTTCAAGCAAGTTTGTCCTAAGTGCATAAGAATTTGTCTCAATAAATTAAGGAAACATAAATTGGCTAAAAAGTGGATGGGAAACTTGAGTCCATGCCTATAAATACTAGAAGACAAACCTGAGCTGTTACAGTGCTCTGATGGTAAACAAATTTGGATCCATTGTGTCATTTCAGAAGCAACACATGGAGACAGGAAGTCCTGATTAGAGAGAGGCAAGACTGTCTTACATGTGTTAATCACAATCCATTTCCTAACCTAGAGTGCTGTTGTAATGAATCTACAAATGCACTTAAAGATGTTTATTTAAACGAATTTTCCACGCAATATATTTTGATGATATTCTTTCCCTTTTCCCAACCCCTCCCAGATCCTTCCCAATTACCCACCTAACTCTATGATAGCCTACTTTCTCTCCCTCAGCCAAAAAAAAAAAAAAAAAAAAAAAAAAAAGAAAGAAAAACAACAACAACTGCTGTGGATATTGCTCTGTATAAATAAAATGCTGATTGGCCAGTAGCCAGGCAGGAAGTATAGGCGGGACAAGCAGAGAAGAAAATTCTGGGAACAGGAAGGCTGAAGAGAGACACTGCCAACTGCCGCCATGACAAGCAAGATGTAAGGTACCGGTAAGCCACAAGCCATGTGGCAACTTATAGATTAATAGAAATGGGTTAATTTAAGATAGAAGAACTAGATAACAAGAAGCCTGCTGTGGCCAGTTTGTAAATAATTTAAGTCTCTGTGTGTTTACTTGGTTGGGTCTGAGCAGTTCCAGGACTGACAGGTGAGAGAGATTTGTCCTGACCATGGACCAGGCAGAACCAGAAAAACTCTAGCTACAAACAACAAAAGAAATTCAAAACAGACAAACTAAAAAAAGAAAAAAGAAAAATACTAGGATAATAAATAACAAACAAAACTGCACAAAACTCACATGAAGTCTATTTCATGCTGGTCACTTAACCCAGGGCACAGGTCCTGCCCTGGAGTGGGGCTAATATTCCCAGTGACACCTTACTGGAGAAAACTGATTTTCTTTTTCCCAGCAGATACCAATTGCACACAGCCTCTGGGTTAGGGGTGGGATTGTGTGTCCACTTCCTCTTTTCAGTGCTGGGATTCTGTCTGGCTTGAGCTGCAGGTCTTGTGCATGCTGCCACAATCTCTGTGAGTTCCTGTGTGTGTTAGTCCTATAGTTTCTGAAAGATCCTGTTTCCTTGGAGGCATCCACCACCTCCAGCTCTTAAAACCTTTTTACCTCCCCTTCTGCATAGACCTCTGAGTGTCAATGGGAGGGGTTTGATGAAGACATCCCATGTAGGGATATGTGCTACAAAGCTTCCTAGTCTCTCTACATTGTCCAGTTGTGGACCTCTTTGTAAATTACCAAACTACCAAGAAGAAGCTTCTCTAATGAGGGTTGAGCAATGTTCTGGTCTATAGGTAAAGCAATATGTCATCAGAAATCACTGTATGCTGTGTTCCTTTGGACAAATAGTAGCAGTAGGTTTTCCCCCAGGCTCAGGACCTGTCTAGTCTCAGGTTCTTGACCACTTCACAGTGTCAGGTATAGGCTTCATTTCAGGTTGTGGAACTTAAGCCCAAATTTAAAAATTGATTGGTTGTTCCTATAACATTTCTGCCAATATTGTGCCAGAATGTCTTGCAGGCATGTTACTGCTGGAGGTCACAGAGCTCATAACTAGGGGATACTGTTGATTGCTATCTCCTGTAGGAGCATCAAAGAACCTCCCAGCACCATGAATGCTAGGAGTAGTGGTGAAGCCTCCAATGTGTACCTGCTTCATTTCTTGTGTTAATGACATAAATAAGTGGGGTCTTCAGCAGTTTCTACTATCAGGTTATGGATAGCAACCAATAGCCTTGGCAATAGTCTGTGATGTTTGGGAGATCAATAGGAACTCCTTTGGCCAATGACTGAACATGATGTAATCCATTCCTGGCACTCAAGGTTTACTTAGTGACATGTCTTTCCAGAGCTCTGTCTTGTCTCTTATATGATGACTTAATTATTATTCCTTTCATATATACATATTTATAGAGTGCTTCTACAATAGTAAGTTTCCATATATGTTTTCAAATGGCCTTTGTGTAATTGCCCTGCCTTTTATTCCCTCATCTACCTTGCCCTCACATACCCTCCCAATGAATCCTAGTCTAGTTTTCCATTTATCTCTTTATAATATTGTACTCTTATTTCTCCTTCCTTGGATCCTCTTGTCCTCCCTGGTCCCTTACTAGCTGCCTAAACTCTATGTATTCAGATTGAAGCACACATGTCTAAAACTTATAAGCCAACATCCACATGTAAGATAAAACAAGCAGTATTTGTCTCTGAGTTCTTGGTTAGCTCACTCAGAATAAGTGATTCCAAATGCATTCAACAGCTAAATAATGTAATAATGTTCTGTGGTATAAACATACCACATTTTCAGTATCCATTTATCAGTTGATAGACATCAAAGCTGTTCCCAATTTTGGCTCTACTGAACAGAGCAGCAGTGTATATAGATGAGGAAGTACCTCTTTAGTAATATGTAGAGTCCTTTAGATCTATACTCAAACACATTCTAGCTGGATCTTGTGGTAGACCAGTTTTCAGGTTTTTGACAGGCTTGATGGATTCTGGTGGAGGCATATTGTCTTGGTTGGTCATGTTTGTATTTTCTGCACTTGGATCTAGGAGTCTGGAGTTACAATATTTGAAGTGCTTCTTGATGTAAATGTCTAGTCTTGCCTTTGTTGGGTGGGTGTTCTGTCTTTTTGGTGGCCCACTCTTCTCCTGGCCACGTGTGGCAGCTGTGTGGTCCCTGAGTTCCAGTCTATTGGAAGAACTGTGAGGATCTTGGTAGAGAGCTGTTCCACAGATCAGCGAATACTCACAGAGGAACAGAGCTAGGTTTGAAGGAAATACTCTAGAGTGGTAGGAAGGAGCTAGGAGTTCTCTGGGTCATTACCAAAACCCAAGTCCCTCACAGATGGACACTTATAGTGTATGTGTGGTAGGTCATGTGACAGGCTGCAGCAGGACTGAGGGTAAGTCTAGAGAGACCAGAATGGAGGACAGGAAGGAGGATGAAGTTTCCATAACTGAGTAATAGCCTAGTGTGACAATTGTGGGTCCCTGCTAGAGAGAGTTTGTCAATGAGCAGAGTCCCAAAGGAATGCAGATGGGCTAGAAGGAACCACTTAATCAGGCAACAGGAAGAACTACGGGCACACTGAGTCTGTACCAAGAGCCAAACTGGAGTTTAAAAACATCCATATTATTGATGAGTACTATCCTGTTATGGAAAAAAAACTGAATGAAGAACTTATGAATATAAATTATAGAAACACAAGGGAAATAAAGACCTGTGAAGGTGCAGATTGTAGCTAGAGTTTTCCTGCCTGGCCCACAGTCAGGACAAATCTCTGTCACCCGCCAGTCCCACAGCAGCTCAGACCCGACCAAGTAAACACAGAGACTTATATTGGTTACAAACTGTATGGCCATGGCAGGCTTCTTGCTAACTGTTCTTATAGCTTAAATTAATCCATTTCTATTAATCTATACCTTGCCACATGGCTCGTGGCTTACCAGCATCTTTACATGCTGTTTCTCATCATGGTGGCTGGCAGTGTCTCTCTGACTCAGCCTTCCACTTCCCAGCTTTATTCTCCTCCTTGTCCCGCCTATACTTCCTACCTGGGCACTGACCAATCAGTGATTTATTTATTGACCAATCAGCAACACATTTGACATACAGACCAACCCACAGCAGCAGATACAGCAGCATAATCTGTAATCTCTAGGAATGCAAAAGATCTTGGGAATTAGCAGATCTAGGAGTAGGCAAGTATTTCAAGAACTAGTTTCTACAGATACTGATGTTCAAGGCAGGGCCCCAGCATCTGTGTCTCAGCAATGTTCCTTAGGTGAGCCTCTTTTCAAATTCTTTACCACTGAGTTAACCTGGAGTTTAAGTGACTTTCTGATCAAAGTCCTCCTGAAATGTCACAAGGGATATTTCATATAACAAGAACCCTATCTTCATATGGCAACTATAGTCAAAGCCCCCAGTCAATACTCCTGAGCCATTACATCACCACAGAGAAGTATCCACCTGTCCCGGCTGGTTTTATGACAAGTTGACACAAACCAGAGTCATCAGAGAAGAAGGAGCCTTAACTGAGGAAATGCCTTCATAAGATCCTGTCGTAAGGCATGTTATGCCTTCTATAAGCAAGAGGTTGAGCAAGCTATGATGAGCAAGTAAATAAGCAATACTCCTCCATGGCCTCTGCAATTAGCTCCTGCCCCCAGGCTCCTGCCCTGACATCCTTTGGTGATGAGAAGTGATGTAGAAGTATAATCCAAACAAACCCTTTCCTCCCCAGCTTGCTTTTTGGTCACTGTGTTTCACTAAAGCAATAGGAACTCTAAGACACCATCATAAATCTTATTTAATGAGCTCATCAAAGACATTTTAATGGTCATTCATTATGTGTGGGTTTTTTTTGTTTCTTTCTTTGTTTTTTGTTTTGTTTTGTTTTGAGGTTGTGTTGTTTTTAGCCCAGGTTAGCGTCAAACATATGATCTACCTGAGGATGACCTTGAACTCCTGATCTTCCCACCTCCTAAGTGATGACAGTATAAGCATACACCACCACACCAAGTTCATTGATTTGTTTTAATCATAGAATTAACATATTTTTTAAACATATTTTAGAACTATGCTTTTAAAACAGAATAAATATATTTTTATGGACCAGATAGTGGCCAAAGATGGATTCATTGGCTATTACATTTGGTGGATGATTGCTTATATTCTCACTGTAAAGATGAAGATGTAAAAATGTAAAGAATGTAAGATTTTCTGGGACAAATTCTTTTCCAAATAAAAGAAATTTGATTGATTTCCTCTCATAATTATTATCAATGAGATGAAGTAACATGCAATATTTAATAACATTACCTCAGAGTTTAGACTCTCTCACTTATAATTTAGTTTGTTACTATCTTGTAAATTTAAAAAATATAACCATTGCTGATTTACAGAATATCAAAAACCAAGTAGAAAAAAGTCTTCATTAGAAACTGTACACAAGAAGTTCCTTTTTTATATTTGTGATTTTTATTTTAAAAACTTGACAATTCCATATATGTATATAATGTATTTCAGCCATTCTCCCTCCCTCCCACCTTTCTGTTTAATCTTCCAACCCCTTCAAATGCCCCTCCTTACAAGTCCCTTTCTTGCATTCATATCTTTGGATTTGTCTCATGACCCACAGAGTTTAACCAGAGCTGTCTGTGTGACCCTGGGTTTTAGAATATCCAGTGAAGCCTAGCTGGCTCTTCTGTGAGTATACAGACTCACAGAATGACTGCCTCTCTCCCATGATTTCCCAGTAGCAATAGTTCAGCAGAATGGAGTATGGTCCTGTTGAGTCCCTCTCTGACCCTTGCTGTGCTGATGAGGGATCCAGTCTTGTGCAGGCAGCTGTAGATGTTGTGAGATGGACCAGAGTGGCAATGACTGTGTGTGTCCTGCCCACAATATAGCATTTCCCACCCTTCTTCTCATCTTCTGGCTCCTGTACTCCTTCCACCACTCTTCCACACTGTCCTAAGCTTTAGAGGAGATGGTATACATGTCCTGTTTAGGGTTAAACACTCAAGTGTCACTCACTCTGGTACCTGGAGCAGCCATGAGTCTCTGCATTCACCACAGTTCATTACAGTGGGAATGTTTTTGGGTAAAGTTGGCTGTAGCATTTGTCCATGAGTAGAAGTTTAAATATTTAGAAGACAGTTAGTAATCACATCTCTTTAAACAACTGTTGAAAATTTCTAGCATAGAACCAACAACTCCAGTTAATGGTTTTTTGGCTGGATTTACAGGGAAATAAAGTTTTGATGTTGTAGAATCCAACCTTCAGCAGGCCAGGGATTAAAGGTGAGCCATGGAATCTAAGGACTAATCACTCCATTGACTGTTCTATCTGAGAGTGTAAACATTAACTCTCTGGAGCCAGCGAAATGGGAAACACACACACACACACACACACACACACACACACACACACACACACACATCTCCAACATGTCAGGTTCTCACCTAGGGTGTTGATGGGTGGCAAGCCTTCAGCAGGTTAGAGAAACTGAAGAGGAGATGCAGAGATGAACTACTGGACAGACAAACAGACACACTAGGACTTTTCTGAGGGTCAAAGCTTAGTTCTTCATTTTATTATTGTTTCCATTGCTTGCTCTACTCTATCCTTTTTCTGTTCTGTTCTTCTACCCTGACGTTTCCCTTCTTTCTTTTCCCTGATGTCTTCCTTCTCACTACTTCCTGATGACTTCCTTCTCACTACTTCCTGATGACTTCCTTCTAACTTCTTTATTTCTTCCCTTACAGCTTATATACCCCAGAATCTTTCCAGGAATATAAAAATTACAATGTGGTTATATTCTATTTTTAACTGAATGATTAAAATGAATACAAGTATAAAAAACATGTTTCCCATTTCCCTTAATGAATTAAACATTTTACTCATTACAGGTTAAAAACAAATTGTCCCCAAGCACCCACATACAGGTAAACATTTATGTAGATGTAACCAACCGTCTTATTAAATAAGAAACACAGAGTCGATTCAGAGAAGAAAGCCAAGAGGTCAAAGCTAAGAGCCTCACCCTTCCTGCTTCAGCGATCCTCTTCAGTCAAGAGAGCTCTCCGAAAGGGACCTACTTCCTGTGTGTATGTCTTTATATAGTCTAGCTGTTCTGCCTTCTCATTGGTTGTAAACCCAAACATGTGACTGCCTCGTCACTGCCTGCATGTACCGCCCTCCAGGTCCTTAAAGGCGTGTGCCACTGCCGCCACGCACTTGCTATGGCTCTAATAGCTCTGACCCCCAGACAACTTTATTAACATACAAATAAATCACATTTCAGTACAAGTAAAATACCACCACACATTTATGTTTTAGAATTCTCATAAATCAAGAGCTTTTCAGCCATAACTGCTTACACAGACAGTAGTTTTATAATTGCCAGAAAAACAAATTACTATTTCACTCTTCATATTTTAGAGTTCTGCCCAATTATCTTAACTATCCAATTCTTTGTTTTCTAGTTACATGAGGTATTATTTAAAGTTTGTTTTAGCTATGTTGCACACCAAAATCCATGAACACATTTCCCAATATCAAAATAACTTGAGTTAACTCCTGGGACAAGACTGTTTTCCTTAATCATTAACCTAAGCCACAGTCAATAGGGCTCTCAAGAAAACTCATAAGTCCTAGCTGTGTGACACCTCCTTGTTGATAATTTCTATGCTCTGCAGCCTCTGCTTTATCAGGGGCAGTGGCAACACTATATCCCACTTTTACCTATATTAATATTCCCACTAAGCTAACCTCATAATAATGTCTCACTTCATTTGGTAAAAACTCTTAATCATCAAAATTCTATTTAAACTACCACTAATATTGTATAAAATCATTAGTTCAGTGAAACAGTACAGCTTAAGAGGAAATCATCTTCGTAATAATCCACAGGTAAAAATGCCCAGTAGAAAGAGATATTTCCATGAGATAATCATACTACATTAAAGGCAGTGGGGAACGCCTTCCCCTATTCACATGATGCCAGATAACAGAGAAAAGTGGCAGTAGCAAACACGTGAAGGCACAGCACTAGCAAGAGACATTCTGAAGCCAAAGCCCTCAGAGCCTTTTCTATCCAAGATTCACCCATCAGTGCCTTACATTCTGGTGGGCCAAACTCTTAAAACTCAAGTCCTACCTGCTGCTCCTCTGACATGGCCACCAGAAAAGTTTTAGTTTTTTTAAAATATCAGATTAATTCAAAGAAAGTGGAAGAGTGAGTTAAAAATGTCTCTTTTTCTTAAGAATTAATAACCGCACATAGGTAATTGATAAGAAGATAATCATTACACAAGCTAAGGCCACATGATTCTTCCAGAAGCCCCATGATGAGAGATCGATGCCCTGGATTATCAAGTATTCTTCACCAGTACATCTGTAATTCAACACACACAAAAATAATGTCAAAGTTTACTCAGTACATTAACTGTTGCTTCTTTTTAAGAACTCATAGTTTCAACACATCTTTAAAAATTTCTTCTTTATATTTAATTGATGGTAGTAATGATGTACTTATACTTTTATTATATATTATGTCAGTCTAACCTATTTGAATCAGGGCCCTTTGTTAATTTCAAAATCAATTTAAAAAGGCGTAGCTATCACATCTATTTAAAAGCAAAGAGGAAGTAGGCTCAGTAAACTTGGCCGAGTTTAGAGAGTCATACTAAGGTCCAACTTCATTGTCTTCAAGGTGTCATTCATTTCAAAATCTACAATGCTGCCCTCTCCTCAAAGGGCAAAGGCATGGATGAAGGACTTGTTTCTCCTGAAGTAGACACACAGACACTCCAAGAGATCAAAGCTTTGTGCAGTTCTGCTGACTCAGTAGACATTCATGCAATAAACACAGCATCAAATTCTAGACCAAGGACCAGAGAGACTAAGGGTTTTTGCCAGGAGTCAGTTCATTGCTGTCAGATCCTGTACTAAGAGCTCAGCTATGGAACATCCCCAGTAGTCCATGGCTACAGAGAGAGCCTGGGTAGCAGTTGGAGCACAAAGGGATGCAAAGGCCTTTACACAGCTTAGAAAAGCAGCTGCTGCTAAAAGCTCTGGATATATTACAATTACCACCTGTGTATCTCCATCCCTGTGTGTCTCCATATCCGTGTGTCTCCATCTCTGTGTCTCCATCCCTGTGTGTCTCCATCTCTGTGTCTCCATCTCTGTGTGTCTCCATCCCTGTGTGTCTCCATCTCTGTGTGTCTCCATCCCTGTGTGTCTCCATCCCTGTGTGTCTCCATCCCTGTGTGTCTCCATCTCTGTGTGTCTCCATATCTGTGTGTCTCCATCCCTGTGTGTCTGAATCCCTGTGTGTCCCCATCCCTGTGTGTCTCCATCCCTGCGTGTCTCCATCTCTGTGTGTCTCTTAGGATTTAAAAGTTCCCAAATCCACAGAAAGGGCAGATTTATTTTCCTCTTGTGAGGACAATCCTTTAGTGAGTATGAGGTCTGTGGATGGCCTGCCTCTGGTTTCACTTTACCCATCTTCATCCTTCTGACAAGAAATTGGTAAGGAATTTGTTTTAGGATGACAGATCACGCCAGGAAAGAGGAGATGTAGGAAATAAGATATCCCCCCATATTTGTTTTCTTATCAGTAATTCAAAAATAATTCAAGTTACTATTATTCATTATTATTTTGAACATCCATTAGAGATTTAACATATAAGCATGTTCCTTTCTCACTTATATATCAAAATCAAATCAATGACAGAAATCATAGAAAGGGGAGGTATTGTAACTTGAAAATAATACACTTTAATTTTATTTAAAAAATCTTTGTTTCTATTTAAATGGTATTTAAATTTCTATTTCTATTTAAATGGAAAAAAGGTATTTCCTTGAGAATGTTGAAAAAACTATATTTTTCAACATACTGAAATATGTGTTTCTTTCATTGCAGGACATATCCTCTGATAGGATATTTTACACACACACACACACACACACACACACACACACACACACACACACATCTTTGATTTTTTGAAGTGTTTGAGGCAGAGGAAAGACCCTGAAATCTGGCAAGCAAAGATTACTCACTTTAGCCTTGCTGCCCTGACATTTTTGGCCTCTGCTCACAGGTACCATAATCTATACATGTAGAAACTGAGTGTCCTTGCTAAACTATCAGAACAGTCTAGGTCAAGCTCAAATGTTCTGAAACAAGGAACTAAAATCCACAATCAAGGTACCAAAAACCATTTTTAAAAGGCCCAAAGAACCCTTTCTGCACATCATCTACACCATGGAGCAGTAGGATCAAAACACATCCATTTGTGCACTGGTTACAATGACTCACTCTAGGGAACTGGAGTGTTAATCCCGAAAGGATGGTTTCCCCTCTAAGTCTAACAGCATTGTATGTCCCCATTATGACAATGAACTCAAGCTTACATCACATAGTTATGACATCTACTGACTTCAGCTGTGTTACGTTCTGGACAGAAGTTTTGTCCCAGGAATGCACTGTGCTGCAAAGCCTGTAACACAAACAAAAACAGAGAAAGGCAAATAGTTTAATATTTCATAAGTTTCCAAAGAATAAACAGGGCTATAACTTCATGTTCAATCTTGACTGCAATTTTCAAAAAAAAAAAATTGAAACAAACAAAACCCCACCAAGTTCAGTCTGCCCAGAAAAGCAGTGCCCCTCACCCACACTCAAGAGACTTAGGATCAAAATGATGGTGTTTTGCAACTACTAAGAGGTGGACTCTCTAAGGAGATTATCTCAGGCGTTTCCTTCTCTGCAGAGTCCATAACAATGTAAACACTGTAATTAATAAATTCCTATTGATTTATAGTAACAATATATTCTTGCTTGTTTTCATCAAAACCAATTGTGATTATGGGAGTAAGATAGTCTGTTAAGACACACTTTATGAGAGAGAAGCTTCACAAAGTCTATGGGTATCACATGGTTTCTCTTTCTTTTAATTTCCTGATATAAAGTATTTATCTTAGTCCCTTATCCTTTCATTATTTCCTTATTGGGTAGAATCACAACAGTATGCTTTTCATCATACCATCTATCTTTCCTCTTTTCTCTGGGATTTTTCTCACCCTTTATTTCCCTCAAATAACATTTCACGGAGGAAAACCCCAGATAACTCACTGACCTTTGGGTAGGATTACAGGAAAGTTCTCATCTTTTGCTCCTGGAAGGAAAATCCTGGGGAGCAGCTGGTTAGAAATTACAGGTGGGGGAAGTACTTGGCTGGGATTCATTTCAGTTACTACAGCTGGAGACCCCAAGGACAGTGACAGACAGGACAACTTACTGTAAATCCATAATGAGGAATGTTGAAGTACTGAATCCATGAGAGGTCCTGCAAGAAGTTCGTGTAAAATAGTTGCAGACCTGAGATGAACTACAAAGAACAGAAACACCAATTAGAACGAGTCCAGTGACTAAGAATTCTAGACAAGATCCTCCATCTTCAAGACTCCTTCATCCTTCTGATCATTTCTGCTCAGATCAGCTCTTTAAAATATTCTTTCGGTCAGCTCTAAACAGAAATCTTTACTCTTTGCAAAGCCAAGCCTCTCTGTGGTTTTCAAAAGGACTTGCCACCCCACTCTGCAGGAGCCAAACCCTCAGATGCTTATGTTGTTTATCTTTAAAAGGGCATGTAATCTTTGCACATCCTTTAAACTTCAAATATATCCATCCTACCTATTTAAAGTCCTCTTTAGATTCCTCATCATATCTAATTTATGTAGATATTGTGAATGATGAACAAGGAATAACAAGGAAGAGCTCTGAAGTTCACACAAACCTTGTCCTATGTAGTCTTAAGTACAGTAGAATATGCAAAACAATGACTGTGTGTGTGCATGCAGACTGCACCTGACCAAATGCTTCTACAGAAAATACAACATTTGGCATCGTAACTAGTTTTCAGGTCTCATTTAGAAACTTTGTATAATAACCAGTTGTCTTAGTTCCTTTCCTGTGGCTGTGATAAAACACCATGACAAACATAGTACATTTCTAAGTACAAATTAAAATCATAATGGGAAAGAGATGACAGAAACAATCTCATTCAGAAAAACCTCAAAAAAGGGGAAGAGGAAGGGACAGTCTTGGAATAAATCTAACCAAATGAAATACTTGTACAAAAGCTTTAAGACACTGGGGAAAAAAAGAAATTGAAGATACTAGAAGATAGACAGAGCTCCCATACTTATAGATCAGTAGGATAAATATGAAAATATCCACCCTAACAAAAGCAATCAACAGATTTAATGCAATCACCATAAAAAATACAATACAATTCACATACATTGAAAAAACATTACTAAAATTCACATGGAAATACAAAAGACCCAGATTAGCCGAACAATTCTGAACAAGAAAACTGCTAGAGGTATCATCAACCATTGAGGGTATCACTACCCACTGTGAGAGAATCAATCCCATCTTCTCTATTGATAATAGGCTTTCAGTGGGCCTGTCTGCACATCTGGGAACAAGAGCAACAGACTCTGGCAAACTTTACCAACTCATGAGTCCTTCTCTCATAAAGAGGACAATATGCCATTTCCTCTGGTAGGGCTAGGGTCCCACTCAAAGGAAAAGTACACTTGAACCTGGGGATGTCCTGCCACACAAGTGTAGCAATCCCTCCTTGGTCACATGTGCTGTGCAGTGAACACAGTTTACCCAAGTATTCATTCTATACATCAGTTTTATAAGCACATTTATCAAAAGTTAAAAAAAAGTGAACTCTACCAACATTATGTCCTTTAGGTAATGAGGTATTGTTAGGTTCCTTCTGAGAATTAATTTTAAAGGCTGCCTGGATGATCTAATGGGGACAATTTGGAACTCACGTACTTGTCTATCTAAGAAAGATTTCTGTTTATATTTTTTTTAAGTAAGGATAAGACTATACACTAATCAAATTGGACTGTTAGAAAATCTGTTTTAGTGACATTAACAAGTTTTGGTTATCATTTAAAAAATAATAAACAATACTTTTCAATCTTAATTTTAATGATTTTCCTTGTGCTGAGCTTGCCCATTTCCCCTGGGCAATGATGTCAGCAGCCTTTCTCTCGGGTATAAAGTGTCCCACCTCTTCAACCTTCTGGACTGTGCTCTCAGTTAACGGCACAGGAAGGGGCCTCCCAGGTCTCTTTCAATTTGTTTTCTGTTTTGTTTTGTTTTTTGACTTTTTAGCAGTATTTGGTCCCCAAGCAGGAAAGCACAGGCTGGAAATTTTAGCAGAGGAGTCTAGGTGAAAACTTTGTTACCTAAAAGAAAGCAAAATGGAGAAGAGAGCCATGACACAACTGAGAAACTGACCTTAGTTTCCCTGGTGGGAAGGGCTGTGGACTCCCAAAGATAAGAGACATGTAACATTCATGTGGAGAGAGGCCCCCAGTCCTTCTAAGAGCGACTTTAATCTTAAACAAATCTGTTTAGTTCTGAGTTACTCTAAGGTAGTCTTCATTATTCTAGCAGCAGCATGGGGAAGGGAGGAGGCCTCTATCCATCTGAGGAGGTGTGCATTCCTACTATGTGTATACTATAGTTTTCCTTTAGTTGTTACTTGATTCTCTGATATTTGTGGAATTTCATCTGGATTCCTTCAAAGTGCTTCAGTTCAGATCTCCCATGTGGGTTTTTAATTATTTCCAAGCCCCTTTTTTCTCTTTTGGCAAGTTACACATCCTTAATACATACATCTGTTTGGCACACACCTGATTAGCCTCCAGTTAAGTTTGGTTTCTATTGCTGTGATGAAGATACCATGACCTGACCAAAACTGTGGGGGAAAAGGGGTTTATTTAGCTTTTCCATCCTGACCACAGTCTATCATCAAGAGAAGCCAAGATGGAAATTGAAGGGAGGAACCTGGGGGCAGGAGCTGAAGCAGAGACCATGGAGGAGTGCTGCTTACTGGCTTACTCCCCATGGCTTCCTCAGCCTGGATGGCCTTCCCAGTGTAGTATTGCCTGCAGTGGGCTGAGACCTACCACATCAATCATTAATCAAGAACCCATCTTCCCCAGTCTTGCCTCCAAGTGATTCTGAAGACATCATGTTCTCAAAAGAAGTTCTCCCCACCCACCCCCTTTTTTGGGGACAGTGTTTCTCTCTGCAGCCCTTGCTGTCCTGAAACTCACTCTGTAGACCAGGCTGGCCTTGAACTCACAGAGATCTGCCTGCCTCTGCCTCCTGAGTGCTGGAATGTGGTGATATTATGTCCCCCAATATATTGTGCACCCTAATAAACTTATCTGAGATCAGAGAACAGAACAGCCACTAGATAGACATAGAAGCTGGGCAAGGTGGCACACACCTTTAATCCCAGTACTTGAGATCTCATGTGTTGCTTGGAAAAGACACACGCCTTTAATCCCAGGAAGTGATGGCAGGAAGCAGAAAGGCATATAAGGTGTGAGGACCAGGAACTAGAAGCTTTTTAGGCTTTTTAAGCTTTTAGGCTTTTAGCAGTAGTTCAGCTGAGATCAATTCAGATGAGGACACAGAGGCTTCCAGTTTGAGGAAACAAGATCAGCTGAGAAGTTGGCAAGGTGAGGTTGGATGTGGCTTGTTCTGTTTCTCTGATCTTTCAGCGTTCACCCCAATACCTGGCTCCAGGTTTGTTTTTATTTATAAGACCTTTTAAGATTCGTGCTACACTGGGATTAAAGGCATTCTTCACCACACCCAACCCTATCTTTACATTCTTATGACATTAAAAAAAAATCTTACTTTTTAAAACTTCCATGGGGCATGTTTGTTTGACTATTGAGAGCAGGCATTGACAAATCAACTCTGTATCATCATGATAGAGAATAATAATAAGTAGAAATCTTTTAAAACCATAACAATAACACGCTGGTTTAGAGTTTTTGCTGTTGCTGTTGGAATCCATTGGTGTGTTTAATTATCTCAGTAAGAAGCCTATCAGTTCCAGGAAAAGGATGGCATTATTTTTTCACATTTGAACATGTTAGAGGCCATAAGATTTTGCTAGAATTTGAGATTTTTGTTTTATTGGTGCCTACATTTTGGCATGCTTTTATCATATCAGCAATAGTAAGAGGAGCTAGATCCATGGAATGAAGGTTTATTGATTAATCATTTATTTTAATAATCAAGAGTTTGCATTTGATTATAATAATGAAAGAAATAGGCAATAGCAACTTCTTTATTGTTTTTCTATACTTTGTTGTAGACAATTAACATAGTTCATAAAGGGCTCTGTAGGCTTCTGTCTGACAGTGGAAGTTATGAGTGTGTATTATAATCAGGGACTTCATTTTAAGTCCTGGCAATCAGTGGCCTCCACAGGCTAGCTGGGAAGCCAAGGACTGACTTCATTTAGTAACCATTTAAAGATGGCAAGTGTTGAGCCACAGTTTTGAAGTTTTATTTTTAAGAGACTAAGTAATTAAACAGATTTTCTTTAAGATTTTAAGTGTATATCAGGAAAAAACTATCATATCTATCTTTCATATCCAGTTATGGTAAAACCAAAGTGCTTTCAAGGTGAAGGCAGAGCTTGGTTATGGATGAACAAGCCATCCAGCCTCAAGCTGGTAGAGAACTGCTTGCTGCTGGAAAGTAGGCAGTGACCTGTCCGCCAATTTGTTGAAGCAAGATATGAGCAGGGCAAGAGGAATCCCCACAGGAGAGTGCACCAGTGTACTGAGGAATGACAGTTCCCAGATTCCATTCAATGGTGCCTTTGTTCTCATTTTTAAAGTAAAGATTATATTGTGGATGCATATGAAATGGAGGGGGCAAGACTTCTCCATGGTGAAAACAGACAGGGAAACCAACGTGCAAAGGCTGGCAAGCAACAGGAGAGACAGCATCAGGGAGAGCTGTGGTTTGGGACAGGCCACCCCCAAACAAAGGCCAAACTTTTTCACAGAATGTAGGGAGACGTCCAGGAGACAGTTTAACATCATAATATCACCTGTACTCCTATTCAAGTTTCCAGTCATATATTTTCAGGATAAACTAACTCTATTGTGCACCCATATTCTCCCCCTTAAATATATAATCACTCATGAGAAGGGAAAAAGAGAGAGGTCACATGGGCTCTGTCCACCTTATTTATATTTACACATTCAATCCTCTTTAAACCTCCACCCAATGCACTGGAGTCACTGTAAACCGCATTTCACTTTTTTAAATCTTCCCTAACAATGCTCAGGCAATTCTGGGCTCTGGAAGGTGTCTAGGATTCCCTTCTATACTCTGAGGTAGGAGGACCAGAACCAATGGGCAGAACTCCTTGACATGGATCCTAGGCCTTGCTGTTTCCGCTGTGCTGTGGGGTCCTTGGTCTGGGATGGCAGCAGAGCCCATCTCCTACAGATGGGCTGGTCCACAGCACCATGTTTGTCTACTGGCCTATGCCCTGGGAGTCCAGCACCCCAGCAATGAGGGAGGTGAAAACCACATCACCATACCCCAACAGGAGCCCCAGGAATCTTAGACATTTTATTTATTGGTGCTTTAGGCATGGGTTTTATTAATCTTTTCTCTGAAACACCATACACTATACATGACTAACCTCAGAAACTAGAAATTAAAATTCATTTATACATAAACTCATGTGCTTACATGTGTAAGACCAGAGTTTCTATTCTATATTTGAGGCCAGTCTGACGACAGTCTCCACCACTCCTAGGAATTGAGAAAATTGTCTTTAAAAAAACATCAACCAACCAACCAAACAAAAAAAATAGTGGATGAGGCTGAGAACACAGCTTGGTTCATGGCAGGATGCTTGCCTGGCATGCACAAGGTCCATAAACCAAGTGTGGTAGTACAGGCCTCTAATCTCAGTACTAAGGAGGTAGAGACAGGAGGATCGAAATAGAAACTTGTAGTTCTAAGAACCAGAATGCCAAGGCTTCCTTTGCATAAACTAGTCTATGTCCAGGCCAACAGGCTTGTAAGGGGACACTGAGTCCAATTCTGAATATGATGGGGCAGAACTTTCCATCAATTTCTATTTGTCTCCTGTCTGTGGTGACTTTCATCTTGATTGGGTATGGGCAGTGAGTTAGAAATGCTGAATTATGGGAGAGGGGTCCCCGGAAACATGGGCTGAAGTTACAAGCGTGCTCAAGGACAGTGACCGTCACAAAAGACTCTTTTTTGCAAATCTTTTCCTTGGGGGAAGGAAGTACACAGGGGACAGTGGACAGACAAATACAACAGCAGTGACCGACCATTCATTTTCTGATTGTATTTATGGCCTGCTCTATGAGATGGAAATCATGTCTGACACTGTGGCTAGTGGGGTCCCAGGTCACAGAGGAGAATCTACTGTTGTTCTTCTGAATGGATGTGGTATTAAACTGACTTCTAATGAGTTGTACTGATATTCACAGATTAGAATATCTCAGGCCTTCATCAGAGAAGCTTCATTTTGCAGGAGATGGTGGTTAACACAGACCCACCACAGGTCAACATACAGAGAAGAGAGATTACAGAGGATCCAGCCCTGAATGGGACATCTGTGTATCACACCCCTCCTCCCAAGGATCAAGGATCAGGATGAAAGAGTCTAGAGGGATTGTAAGAGCCAGAGGCTGTGGACAAGTGCAACAAAACAGGGTTCTCCTGTCACTATTGGACAGTGACACACAGGAATGCAGTGCAGTGTGACAACATGGGAACACCTGTTCAAGATCAAGACAGAGAAGATCCCTGCATGGAGGGGAGAGGCAGACATGACCTCTGACACCCACCTGAGGAGCTACTGGCAGTTGATGGCTGCTGGGAGGGGGAGCCAGTTTTCTTTAAGCATGTGGCCCCTGAGAGCCTACCCATGCTGCAGTAGATGGCCCTAAACACCGGCACACATGGGCAATGCTAGGTAGACCTGGCCTACAATCTGGAATTCCTTTGCCTACTCTGTTACCAAAAGGATGGCCTCTCATAGTTATTGATTTAAAAGACTGTGGAGGAGATGGGAATGGGGGGGGGGGGGTTGGGGGGAAGGTGAGGGGGACGGGAGGGGGGAGAACAAGGGAATCCGTGGCTGATATGTAGAACTGAATTGTATTGCAAAATAAATTAAAAAAAAAAAGACTGTTTCTTTTCAATACCCTTACAAGAAAAAGAAAGAGAAAGATTTGCTTTCACAGTGCCTACTTATAATAATTCTCAACCAGTTAAAAGATTTCAATGGAGAGTCCTCCCACGGGGAATGTTGAATAGCTCAACTTTGTGCCAATATTTTGTACAACAGCCATTGCAAGTGATACATAAAAAATTTCCTAAATCTATAATTTATCATTATATGGATGATATTTTACTAGCTGACTCAAATGCAGATACTTTAGAAAGAATGTTTGAAGAAGTAAAGAAAATTTTGCCTTGCTGGGGATTACAAATTGCTCCTGAAAAGATACAAAGAGGAGATTCTATTAATTATTTAGGATATAAAATAGAGCTACAAAAAATTAGACCCCAAAAGGTGCAAATTAGGAGAGATAGACTACAGACTCTTAATGACTTTCAAAGATTATTTGGAGACATTTCTCATCTAAGAACTATTGTTGGGGTAAAAAATGATGAACTGAATAATTTGTTCAAAACCTTAGAAGGTGACAAGGACTTAAATAGTCCAAGAGAATTATCACCTGAAGCTGAGAAAGAATTGGCTTTGGTAGAAAAGAAAGTACATGAAGGGCACATGGATCGTATTGATCCAAAGCTGGATTGCATTTTGGTTATTTTACGCTCTAGGCATTCTCCTACAGGAATATTAATGCAGAGGGAAGATATTATATTGGAATGGATATTTTTACCAAATAAACCAAATAAAAAATTAAAAACTTATGTGGAAAAAATCTCTGACTTGATTTGGAAAGGAAAATTGAGACTTCGTCAATTAGCAGGAATAGACCCAGCAGAAATTGTCGTACCTTTAACTAAGGAGGACATTGAAAAATTATGGACAGAAAGTGAACCTTGGCAAAGAGCTTGCAGTAATTTTTTGGGAGAAATTAACAGCAAATATCCCAAAAGCGATAGAATTGATCTTATAAAGAGAGCTGACTGGATCTTGCCTCGAATTGTATGGGAAAAACCCATATCTGGAGTTCATACATTTTATACAGATGCCAACAAACAAGGAAAGGCAGGTTACAAATCAGAAAATTTAAGTAAAGTGGTTCAAAGTATTTATAATTCAGTTCAGAAATCAGAATTGTATGCTATTCTGTTGGTATTAATGGATTTTTCAGAACCTCTCAACATAGTAACTGACTCTCAGTATGCTGAAAGAGTAGTAGTACATATTGAGACTGCAGAATTTATCCCTGATGCTTCAGAATTAACTTCACTATTTATTCAATTACAAGATACAATCAGGAAAAGGAGTCATCCTTTATATATAACTCACATTCGATCCCATACTGGTCTGCCAGGCCCTCTAGCACAAGGCAATGATGAGATTGATAAATTATTGATAGGAAATGTGCTGGAGGCCTCAGAATTTCATAAAAAACATCATGTCAATAGTAAAGGTTTAAAACAGGATTTTTCCATAACCTGGCAACAAGCCAAAGAAATAGTAAAGAAATGTCCTACTTGTTCCTTCTACAATCAAACGCCATTACCAGCTGGATGTAACCCAAAAGGTACTCCAAGGAATGAAATCTGGCAGATGGACGTGTTTCACTTTGCAGAATTTGGGAAACTGAAATATGTACACCACACTATCGATACTTATTCAGGATTTCAGTGGGCAACTGCTTTGAGTTCTGAAAAAGCTGATTCTGTAATCACTCATTTGCTAGAAGTTATGGCCATCATGGGTATACCTGCACAAATCAAAACTGATAATGCTCCATCATATGTCTCTGTTAAAATGAAGCAGTTTTTTGCTTATTACAATATAAAGCATATTACAGGCATACCACATAATCCTACAGGTCAAGCAGTTATAGAAAGATCAAACAGAACTCTAAAGGATATGCTAAATAAACAGAGAGGGGTAACAAAAACCCCCAGAAATAGACGGCATAATGCTCTATTAACTTTGAATTTTCTTAATGCCAATGAGAAAGGAACAACAGCTGCAGAGAGACACTGAATAATAGAAAAAACTACAGAATTAAATCAGCCTATATACTTTAAGGATGTGCTGACCTCAAAATGGAAACCAGGGTATGTGTTACGTTGGGGACGAGGTTTTGCTTTTGTTTCTACAGGAGAAGATAAGTTGTGGGTACCATCAAAATTGATAAAGGTTTGATTTGAACAAGAGAAACCTCTTAATTAGAGGAGGTGATAGTTCTTCAACCAGCATGAACATCCAATTTAAACTAACTTATACCAGTAACACATGTCTTTTCATTTAATCAGATAATAACTTGCCAAAAAGGAACATCCCCAAAATTAGTCTTGGGGAAAGGTTTTTGTTTTTGTCTTTTAGGAGAATGAAGGTTAAGGAATCTGAAGAACACTGGACAAATGAGACAACTGAAGAAAAGGGACAAATCATCTATCCCAGGAAACAGAGTGAAACGGCGTATGGGTATATATTATCCAAAAAATTTTATGTCTTCCTAAATGTTTGTTTCTGCTTTTCTCTAAAGATTTAACACTATTGGTCTTCTAATAGTCCCAGTTCAATTAAAATTTAAAGCTGACTTTGGAGTTGGAGAATGGCTCTCTCCTTCTTTAAACTCAAGCATGTTGTTAAAAGGAAAATGCAAACTCCCTGTATCATGCCAGAAGAAAAGAGCCATCTTCTGCTATGGGACAGGAGAAAAGCCAAATTAATTAAGGGACTATTCTATTACTAATCTCAACTCTTTGATTCTATTCTGATTCTTTAAAACTTTCCTTAAAGTATAAATTTTATATCAAAATTTACAAGATTAATATATATAGATATATAGTTATATATACATTTTAAACTTTAAGATATGAATGGTCATATAGAGTACTAATTAATTCTAGAAAAAAGGCTTCAATTAGCTGCATATATATGTCTTTGTGTTCGAGTCTCTTATCAGTTTTCTGCAGGAAATCACGGCCAGGCCTAACATCAACTGAAGTCTCCAGGAAGAAGTTGGGGCCCCACAACAACAACAATTCCATGTGGACAATAATAATATCACTAAGCTGACAAACATCATCTACAGATCAGCTTTGAACTATAAGGTGCTCAGAGCAATTTTGAGATGACTAGCTGAGATGATCCAGTCTCAAAGACTACTTGAATAAGGACTTGAGATAAACCCTGAACTTTGGCATTATACACAGACTGGATAATGAAGGATATATTTACCTTTCCTAGAATTTGACAATTAACCTAAAATTTTTCTTTCAGGATGAAGATAACTTCGCCCATACCCAGCAGGAAGCAATTTTAAGAAAACGACGCCCACATTCCCAAAGAGGTGGTGTGGGGCGGGTGGTTTTTTGGTCTTTTTAATGGGTTTTGGGTCTGGGATAATTTTCATTATTTAGGGGGGTTGGTTACAAGTTGTTGTCAAGGGTTAGGAAAAAGGCTAAGCAAAGGAGATTAGATTTAAGGTTCTTGTTTAAAAAAAAAAGAGAGAAAGAAAGAAAGAAGAAGAAAAAGACAATTACTAGTTTTAAATACTTTACATTGGATTGGATTATTTTATATTGTATACAAATTATATATATTGAAATTGATATTGTTAGAAAATGCTATATGTATATTTCTAATTGTACTTATACTGTTCATTTAACAATGCAATTTTCTGATCCTTGAATGTTATTATTACCAACTATTAGGATATAAAGAAATGAAAGTTAGTAGTTAGACATTACAATAGAACTTGTAGTCATATTAGATATGTTTTAAAAATTGAGCAGATATATTTTAGACAGGTCATCTTCAAACCCTTCAGAGATCTACAGAATATGGCATTTAAAATGTTTTAATAACTTAGAAAATTTTTCTTTTTTGTTATGACTATGAGACATGTCGGCTCCTGGCAGTACCAATCTACTTCAGAGAAAATATGGGCATTGAAGAAACTGCATATGGAGTTAACTTTCATTGTGGCAAAAGTTAGCCACTGGACAACAAAGTATCCTCGAATCAAGTGCTGACAAAATGGACAGACAGGACATGAAACAAAGGACTACTGATTCTTGCCAAAACAAGTGTGGTTATGGCTTTATCAAAAGGCATCTTCTGAGGCCAGGACAATATGACACCATCCCTGAAGTGGCCTTCGCAATTCGAAAAAGGTACAGTGCCCTTTTCTTCAAAGGCAGCTGAACAGGCAGTGGCTGATGGCTTCTGATGTGCAATGGAACAGCAGCTGAAACAGTTATTCTTGAAGAGTAACTAAGCTCACGCCTCTCCATAGTAGACTGGCATTTGACAGAGGGATGTGGAGAAGAACGGGATGCTGAGATGAAGCCATATATACACAGCCAAGAAGAATGGACAGCTGAATTAAAAAACCAACAACAATTTCCAGAATTTAAAATCCTGAATCATGACATGACACTAGTGGAATTCAGGTGTTTCTGGTACATGGACTGCTCTCACCAAATGTGAGGTTGAACTGTTGACCTTGTGTACATCCTACTTCACAAATGAATCTGTCAGATATGCTAAGCCTATAGGCTGAAGATGATGCCCCAGCATTGCGGAGAAACCTCAGGTGACTGTCCAGGCAACTGGCTGTTTCTGTCAACTCACAAATTTTTTGGAAGTTGCTTGCATGCACTTTCTGTTTTCATTTTTGTTAGCTAATATTATTTCCTTCTTGGGTCTCTGAGGGAGTTGAAGATTAGTTAGCTATAGTTGAAGGTTAGTTAGTTATAGTTAAAGATTAATTAGGATAGAAAGTGAATTAGGTACATTTTGGACTTAACAAAATAGGATAGATAATGAAATTATTTTCTCTGAATTTGTCAAATACAAATGGACTAGACATTGTTTAGACATTTATTACTTGTATATATTGTATATAGTCATTGTACTTTTGCATATAGTTTTTCTTCTGTTAGTTATAACTTTTTTCTTTTTTTTCCTTTTTATTAAAATAGAAAAGGGGAAATGTGGTGGTATTTTACTTGTACTGAAATGTGATTTTAATTGTATGTTAATAAATAAAGTTGTCTGGGGGTCAGAGCTATTAGAGCCATAGCAAGTGTGTGGCAGCGGTGGCGCACGCCTTTAAGGACCTGGAGGGCGGTACATACAGGCAGTGACGAGGCAGTCACGTGTTTGGGTTTACAACCAATGAGAAGGCAGAACAGCTAGACTATATAAAGACATACACACAGGAAGTAGGTCCCTTTCGGAGAGCTCTCTTGGCTGAAGAGGATCCCTGAATCAGGAAGGGTGAGGCTCTTAGCTCTGACCTCTTGACTTTCTTCTCTGAATCGGCTCTGTGTTTCTTATTTAATAAGATGGTTGGTTACATCTACACAGGGGTTTACAGAAAGCAGAGCAAAGAATGAGTCCAGGAGGGGAGAATGGAGAGAGTGTTAGGAAATGCAGCTGTCACTTTCCTGTTGTGACACAATACCATGGTCAGGGAACCTGTAGAAGGGAGAGTTCCTTTGGTCTAAGTTTTCCAGAGTGACAAGAGGCCATCCCGGCAGGGAGGCATGGCAGCAGGCAGCAGGCTAGGAAGTGGGAGAGGAAGCTGAATGCTCACATCCTCATGTGACAGTGCAAAGCAGAGAGGGAAGAGGAAGCAGGACTGTAAGCTAAATCCACAAGAGTCTGTTTAAAGGGTATCAGAGTTTTATTAAGATATGAATAAATGAGACAGTTGATTGGCTTGATCTGTTTGGGAGGCATCTAGTCAGTGGGACCGGGACCTGTCCTCAGTGCATGAGCTGGCTGTTTGGAACCTGGGGCTTATTCAGGGACACTTGGCTGGGCCTGGGAGGAGGGGACTGGACCTGCCTGGACTGAATCTACCAAGTTGAACTCAATCCCCAGGGGAGTCTTTGCCCTGGAGGAGAAGGGAATGGGGGATGGGCTGGGGGGAGGGCGGGGGGGGCGGGAGGGGGAAGAACAAGAGAATCCGTGGCCAATATGTAAAACTAAATTAAATTATATAAAAAAAAGATGTGAAATGGGGAAATACATTCACAAATACAGGATGTGGTAAATCCCGTTGCAGAGTTCTTGGAAAGCTTTATGCTGCCTGACCCAGTCTTTACCACACAAGGGAGTATGACACCCTCCTCCCCCCCCCCCGCTTCTCTCCCCTTTCATGAGGTCACATAGGCAGACAAGAAGCACTGCCTATATTGGGCCAGATAGCCCAAGGTCAAATACCACTATGCTTCCCCTTTTTGTCTAAATAAGAAGGTTCTAAACCTAATACAAAACCATATACAATAAGAAAAGTTATCAAATATTGTCCAGGAGAAAGAATAATAACATAAACAAAAATGAAACTACACCAACAAGAACAACATCAAGCAAGAAACACATACTAAATGTCTAGACCACAGGTAAATGGCAAATTACAGAGATTATACCAACAGCTGTCCTAATCCTGAAGAATCTAAATCTAGCCAAGATATGAGAGGAATGAAATTGTAACCATCTACTCTTCAACCCTGTCAAAGACCTAAGAAGGAAAATAGTATTACCTGAGTAAGCAGGAAGTACAAGCAAGCAACTTCTGAAAAATGCAAGAAATGGCAGAGACAGTCGGCTGTCTGGACAGTCACCCAATGTTTCTCTGCAATATTGGGGCATCCACTTTTGACTACAGGCCTAGAATATCTGACAGACCATTTTCAGAAACAGGAAATTTTGAAAGACTGTCTTACCCTGTCTTGGCAAGGTTCAGCAGTCACTTTCCTTATGTCTTATTTGTCCAGAATGGACAGTGTGCTTACTGTCAGCAGTAGAGGCAAGGGCAGTGCTATGCCCAACAGGCCATTTTTGCCAAGAAGACAAATTCCATATGGAGTGTCTTCAATGCCCAACATCCTCTCTGGAGTAGATCAGTGATGCCAGGAGCAACTGTGTCTCACATCAACAACATTCTAAGTTACTAAAACATTTAAATGCCATATACTCTAGGTCTATGAAGTGTCTGAAGATTACCTATCCATCTGAAATATATATCTATGTATCTCAAAGGCCTAACTAACATGACTGTAAGTATGACAAGAGTGGGTGACTATTGATCTGTAATTCTTATCAACCTAAATAGGTTAAAGACTAAGATTTCACATTATGAAAATAAATAATCAGTAAACAGATGTACAGTACAAGGACAATGACCTTGAATTTATAACAATATACAAAATATCTTAATCAGAGGTAGAAATATATAGTTCAATATGATAACAATATCCTTAATATATATCAATACACAAAATATCCTAAACAGAAGTAGAACACACATACAGTATGACAAGTATAATTTATATTTGTATCAATATACAAAGATATTTTAAATAGGAGTAGAAACATATGTACAATGTGACAAGTAAAGTTTCATATTTTTATCAATATACAAATTATCTTAAACAGAAGTAGAAACGTAATTTTACATTTTTATCCATATAGAAAAATCCATACCAATGCAAATTATCTAAAGCTGATAGTTACAAAATTAGTTTACAAGTATCTACCTTATTATTCTATCCTATCTATCCCCCCTTTTTTTCAAAAGAGATTCCTGAGTCTAAACTTTATTGTTCCACCCCAACCCTATTAGAACTTATAACCAACCCCTAATAGATGACAATTATCCATAATCCTGAGAAAACAAAACCTGTTGGGAGAGGGAGAGGGGCTGGCCCCTCCTGCATTCTGCTGCCCAAGCCACGGACCCAGAGCCCACGCTAACCCATGAGCCAAAATGTTCCAGATCCCACCCTCGGCCTCCCTGGTACCCACCGGGGAAGCCTGCTTTGCAGTGTGAGCTCAGTGACCTTTGGCCCACCTGCCCTTGCCCAGCTCTGAACAGGCTCCAGTGGCCACCATGAGTTCACTGCAGAATTCACTGGTACATCCCCCTCCCCTTTTATTAAGGGGTACAAATTAAGATTACAGGGGAAAGGCTATAAACACTCAAATCCCCTCCTCTTGCACAGGGTCAGACTTTCTCCATCAAGTCTCTACCTCTCCAACAGCACCACCAACTGCAAACCAGTTTTCAAGTCCCTGAGCCTTAGGGGACATTTCTTATTCAAAATTCCACAAGAAAGGATTTGGGAGGGAGAAAATGGCACGGATTTCATCAAAGCATTTTATTTGCTTTTAAGAATCTGTCAAACAAAAATTAATTATAACATATTTATTGAGGATTTACATTACTGGGTGGCCATACATATATGGCCATGTAAATAGAAAATATAAACAAAACTTAGCACATTCTCAAAGACATGCACCTGCTATTGTCAAGCTAAAATATGCTCTTGCACTAGCAGAAAGGATATGAATATTAACACACAAAATCAATCGTTCTATTTACTTGATATGCTTTTTGGGAAAATGTGAGATCTGGATTCATTTATCAGTTAATTAATTTACATTAAGTGTATATATTATGGGTATGAAAGACTAAGACTGGGTAATCAATTATAGAAAGATGAGCAGAAGTATGCTAATTCAGGAGACTGATTAGTACTTAGGAGTCTGAAATCTTCCCCTATTCCTAACACTTTTCAGAATACAAGTGAGCCCTGAGATAGATTCCTTGTGCTGAACACTTACATTGATCATTGTTGTAGAACATTATTTTAAAAAGTGTTACATTTGTTTATGCTGTGGAACATTTGTTTAATGAGGCAAAGATGTGTTGCATTCTTTTATGTTGCATTTGTTTAACTCTGCGAAGCTGTGATGCTTTGCCCGTCTAAAACACCTGATTGATCTAATTAAGAGCTAAACATCAGGAGGAAGGAGAGGTGGGGCTGGCAGGCAGAGAGAATAAATGGGAGGAGAAATCTAAAAGGATAGAAGAGCAAGAAAAAGAAGAGAAGGCTGCTTGAGGCCAGCCACCCAGCCACCCAGCCACCCAGCCACCTAACCAAACAGCCAGTCACAGAGTAAGAGTGAAAGCAAGATACACAGAAGAAAGAAAAGGAAAAAGCCCAGAGGCAAAAGGTAGATGAGATCACTTAACTTAAGAAAATCTGGCTAGAAAGAAGTCAAGCTAAGGCTGGGCATTTATAAGTAATAATAAGTTTCAGTGTGATTTATTTGGGGGCTGGGTGGTGGACCCCCAAAGAAGCTAGTAGTAAAGAGTAAAAAACAACCAACTACAGATCATGACCTTTTCCCATTCAGACTACTGAATAAACCAAATCACCTCTGCTATGGTTAAAACAGCAGGCAAGTCTCTCACACCAGCATGAAAGGAAGGCTGCAATCTGTCTTGCTGTGGGGGAATCTGCCAATCATACCACTTTTTGAAATTCCAATTATTATGGTTTTATAATATGATCCCAAGAAATGTCTATTAAGAGCTCACTAGAAAGGGCATGTTAACTACATCATAGTACTGACATCAGAGAAGTAGCCACAAAGCTCAGGAAGAAAGATGGCTCCTTCTCTCCTACAGACCATAATAAGCTTTAGCATAAAGCCTCATGTCTCAAATACTGATTTGTCAAGCGGGTTACATGTGCAAGAGGGAACATAAGAAAATTTTCCTAGAAAAACACAATTCACACTTACCAGCATCAATATAAAGTAGATGACCACAAGTACTGTTGATATGGCTGCTGCTTTCTCCCCTGCCCCTATAAACAGTGGCAGGGAACTGGCAGAATAAGCCAACATCATGATGGTAAAAAACATAGCGAAGAAACCCTTCACATCTGTTTTCACTCCTTAGAAAGAAAAGAGTGGTGTCAGTTCATCTACTTAATAGAATTATACATATTTTAAATAATACTTTAATAATCAGTGCAACTATTAACAGCTTCATAGCCACCCACTTCTCTTGGTCTCCAACTGCTACCCAATCTTGTGGATGCTGGGAACCAAATTTGGGGACTTTGGAGTAGCAACAAGTGCTCTTAACCAATGAGCCTCTCTCCAGCCCCATCATATGGCTTTACTTTTATACTTGCCACAAAAATCCCTTTCCATATAATACCTGTTCTCCTCTAAACATAATTATTAGCAATTTATAGGATACTGACATGGAGAAAAATTACTGTATTCTCTCACAGGAGAATCAGCAATAGAACACATCCATGTTCACACATTTCTCTGTGTTCATTATAATTGCATTATTAATGAAATTGGGATCAGGACTGTGCCAGTTAGTTTTTATCAATTTAACACAGGCTAAGGTCATATGGAAAGAGGTAATCTCAACTTAGAAAATGTGTTCATTAGCTTGAACTGTAGGCAAGCTTGTGGGGACATTTTCTTGATGAATGATTTATGTAGGAGGTCTTAGACAACTGGATGATGCCATCCCTGGGCAGGTGGTCCTGGGTTCTACAAGAAAGCAGGCTGAAGAAGCCACCTCTCAGTGGCCTCTGCTTCACTTCCTGCCTCCTAGTTCCTGCCCTGACTTCCTGCCCTGACTTCTGGCTGGTGTCCATGTCAGAGGAGTTGCAGGTGTCAACTGAAGTTCATCCCACCAGGAGGCAATTCCCTGATGGGTGAATCTCAGATAGCCAAGGCCCTGAGACTATAGACCCCAGAATGTCTTTTGCGTCTGCTGGGCCTTTACATAATTGCTACTGCTCTCTTTCTGGAGTATTTGGCATGGTGTGGATGGTGAGGGGAGATACCCCACTGCCTGTAATATAGTGTGTTTATCTCATGGAAACATCCTATTCTACTGGGCATTTTTATCTGTGGATTATTATGAAGGTGATTCCTCCCTATGCTGTGCTTTCTAAATGATAATAATAATGTTAGTTTATGCAGGGTTTTGATGGATAAAAATAAATACAAAAAATGTAGGGCCTATGAGTTTCATTTAAGGGGCTGTATAGAATGCAGTTCAGGCTGATGATTAAGGAAAACAATTGCGTCCTCAGGAGCCAGGCTGGCTCTAATTTTCTTAATGCTGAATGATACAGTCACAGATTTTAGGTATGCATCATTAGGTGAAACAAAGCCTTAAAATAACTTCAGGTTAGATCCAGATGTTTTGATGATTGCTTTGAGATGAAAAACACCAGAAAACAATCTAAAGTTTACAAGGACACGTAGCTGAGTTACAGATTCATTGACTTAGGGTCAAGAATACAACACAGCCCAATTGTTGCTAGCTGACATACATTCTTAGCTAGGTTTGGTTGGTGATCAAAGGTGATGAGTTATTCCTTGTGCTGATTTTTGCGCTTAATTTCCTGATATAAGAAATATTGATGAGTGGGAATGCAACCCAAAGATTTAAAGTAGAGTTGACTGATTCTTTTTCATATATAAAAGTTCTGGTTTGTAATTCCTTTAAGATTCCTTATAAGATGACCTTTTAAGGTAAGTAATAAAGTAACTGGCTCTTTCTTTGTAACTGAAAAACTCAGTCTGCCAGAAAAGATCTGACTGAGAAGAATATCTTGCTTGTCTGTGTGGCTAATCTATAACCAGTTACTTGAATATGAATGTACATGGGTTCCTGGAATAATTGTTTTTTACCTGTAATATGTAAAATGTTTAATCATGTAAGGGATATGGAAAACATGCTGTGTATGTGGGTTTTTTTACTGTTTGTTTGTATTCATTGTAATCATTCACTTGAAAAACAGAGTGTAACCACATTGTAATTTTTATATTGCCTGAAAGATTTTGCTGGGGCAGATAAGGTATAAGAAGAAGAATAAAGACAGAGTTATATTGCTAGAAGGAAAACATCAAGAATGACGGAGTTACAAGGAACTAGAAAGGAAATATCAAGAATAAAGATAGAGTTAGAAGGAAAACATCAAGAATGAGAGAAGGAAATCACAAGGAAAATGAAGAATAGAAAATGCAAAAGAAGAATAAAGAGGGGGCCTGAAGGAAACCATCAAAGAGTCTGTGAGTATCTTTTTCCCTAACATATTCAGATAAAAAAAGTCTAGTACGTGCCAACTCTGTGGATTCCTTTTGAGCTCTGTGCTACTAGGGGCTGGCACCTCAGGCAGAATTATCTTCCCTTTGAAGTACATTGGACTGTAAGATGAAATAAACCCTTTCCACTTCAATATTTTTCTGGTCATGGTGTTTATAACAGTGCTAGAAACCTAGCTAAGGCAAGGATTAAATAACCTTGCAGTGGTTTTAATATCTAGAGTGCAGGAAGTGCTTCCAAGTTTAGTTTTTCCTAGGAAATCACCAGGTAACTCTATGGAGGAAGAAATGAGTTCCACAAGCAGATTTGTAATCTTTATGGACCTAATGCTATGAGTCATGCAAAGGCCTGTATTTATAATAGTCACAAGAATACAAGTTATATCCTGGGGGAGCTGAGTTCCATGTCCAATTGTTTTCAATGTTATCATTATTATTATCATGGTGTGTATAATGCTTGTGTGGATATAAGGGTGCTCATATCATGGTGTACATGTGCCATAGTTTGTATGTGAAGCTGAAGGACAATTTTCTGGAGTGATTCTCTCTTCCACTGTGGATTCTGAGGATCAAATTCATGTTGTCAGGCTTGCAGGACAAGAACGTTTCCCATAGCCATCCCATGGCCTAAATGACTGGTTCTGAATAATAAATCTCTTATAAAACAAAGTCTAAGCTTTATCAGTGCTTATCTTGTGTGTGTGTGTGTGTGTGTGTGTGTGTGTGTGTGTGTGTGTGTGTGTGTGTGTGTGAAAAGTATGGAAATTCTAAACAATTAGTCTAGAGTGAAGCTTAACCATAATGTTCAAATGAATTTGTACACATATTTCAAATAACTATTTGTATTACATAATTTCAACAAACCTCAAATTCAGTTTCCTGTCTCTTTGTAAGATTAGGTAGCATAAGACACTGTATACATTTAAGTTCTTTTTCACACATAAATATGTATGAGATATTATCCACTTTTCTGTATTTTATTTACATATGGAGACACTAACACAGAAACAGCTGAGCTAGAGAGATGGCTCACTGCTGTTATTACAGAAGCCCTGGATTCCATTCCCAGCACCCACATGGTGGCTCACATCCTGTAACTCCAGTTCTAGGGGATCTGATGTCCTCTTCTGACCTCACCAGGCACTGCATGCACTTAGTGTGTGCGTACACACACAAAAAAATAAATAAATAAATAAATAAATAAATAAATAAATAAATAAAGTAAAAATAAATCTTTTACAACAAATATGGATAGATATCTAATAATTAATTTTGCTCTACTGGCACTGTCTCAAATGGTTACATTATTACTATATTCATTATAATACACAGAATCTCTAGTAAATACAGAGTTTCATGTAGCATGAATCTTAATGGTACTTATTAATAAAATTAAACCTGAGGCCAGTTATTGGGGTGAACACTGGAAGATCAGAGAGACAGAACAAGCCACAGCTAACCTTACCTGGCCAACTTCTCAGCTGATCCTGTTTCCTCAGACTGGAATGCTGTGGGATGTTCTGTATGGCAAATGTACTGCTCTGATTGGTCAATAAATAAATCACTGATTGTCCATTGGCTAGGCAGGAAGTATAGGCGGGACAAGGAGGAGAATAAAGCTGGGAAGTGGAAGGCTGAGAGAGATACTGCCAGCCGCCATGATGACAAACAGCATGTGAAGATGCCGGTAAGCCATGAGCCATGTGGCAAAGTATAGATTTATAGAAATGGATTAATTTAAGATATAAGAACAGTTAGCAAGAAGCCTGCCACGCCCATACAGTTTGTAAGCAATATAAGTCTCTGTGTTTACTTGGTTGGGTCTGAGCAGCTGTGGGATCGGCAGGTGAGAGAGATTTGTCCTGACTGTAGGCCAGGCAGGAAAAATTTAGCTACACTGGAAGCTTCTGAGTCCTCATCCAGAATGAATCTCAGCTGAACTGTGCTGCTCGAAAGCCTGAATTCTTAACCAGCCAAATGCTGGTAGTTTCTGGTCCTCATGCCTTATATACCTTTCTGCTTTCTACCATCACTCTCTGGGATTAAAGGCTCGCTATTGGGATTAAAGGCGTGAGTCACCATGCTTGGCTGTATCCTTGAACAGATGGATTTCTGCCTCTGGAATGCTAGGATTAAAAGTGTATGCTACCACTGCCTATCCTAACTATCTAGTGGCTTTTCTGTTCTCTGACCCCAGATAAGTTTATTAGGGTACACAATATTTTGGGGAACACAATACCACCACAGTTTCATGTATTATTTTGTAGTATTTTGTGAACAAGTTTTGGAGACTTTCCTCACACTGAACACCTGTTTTAGATGGCACACAGTGGAGACGTGCTTTTCTACTCATGCTTTTCTACTTTAGGCTTGCCACAGTTGTACAAACCAAAACACGCTCCCCCAAGAGTAAAGACACACTCTCCTGCTTTGTCACTTACCTACTATGATGAATACGATAACAGTAAATATAGTACTTGGCAATAGCCTCCTGGGTACCAGCTCAGCCAGCAATTTCCCAAGGAAATATGGTGACACTCTGTAGTATCCACTGGTATGCTCATGTCTGGAGAGACAAAGATCATGTTAAACATCCTTAGATTAGTCCAGAAGACACAGGTGAGATGATGGCTAAGCTGACTACTGTCTTGACAGGGAGCCTCACAGGACAGTGTCCCCTATGCTCCATGCTGACTCCCATACACGTCCCCGTCTTAGGGACCAGCATCCCTAGGCCAGCATCCTTATGACATTCTCACTAGGATTCTCCCCATCAGAGAACTCTACCTTGTTTTGTCCACTCTGATCACACAACAGCCCCTCCAGGTAAACAGCCCAATGTGTCCACTCTCCTCAGAGTCTCTGCCCTCTGAATCTGGCTACCTGAGGAGCAGCTCATTCCTACCTCATCTCACAGAGTGGTCATGGAGGCTTCTCTCCTTCCAGTTCTCATGAACAAGGTGACACTGTCACTCTGAGGTCACAGTGCAGCTTCAGGACACTCTCATTCTCCTCTTCTACTCTCTTTAGGACAGCTAGATACCAAACCTAATCCTTTCCCTTCCTGGCCCATTCAAATCTCAAGTTCTTCCCCTCCAGTGTCTTCATTGTATCTCTGACTTTTTTTTTTTTTTGACACAATGTCTCCAGTACAAGCTGGACTTAAATTCCGTATGTAGCCAAGTATGACCATCCTCCTGCCTCTACCTTGGCCCTAAGAGCTGAGATTATAGGAATACAACCATGCTTGGGGTCTTGTGACAATGTGAATCTAACACAGGGTTTCAGGCACACAAGCACTCTAACTACTGAGTGAGGCCCTCAGCTCCTCTCTGAGGACTCCTCTCCTGGGCATGTACTTGGAGGCAAATGTTGGCCATCATTGAGAACAGTGAATCCTAAGCATAGGCCACCAGGGAAAGTTTCTTCCATGTTTGAAAAGCACAGGAGATAAACAGCTCTTTTCTACACAGCTGCTGTCTGGCTCTTTCCAGCCCTCCATCAAGAGGAGACTCTCATTCTTGTGCAGCTGTACCTCTCCAACTCCAATGTGCTGCCGAACCCACCACACTTTAGCTCTGTGAAACCCCTGACATCTTTCTTTGGGGAGGAGTCATAAATTTCCTGTGATTTTTTCAGTCCCCTACTACTGTATGATCTGTATAATGGAGATCTGGTGACCACACCTCAAATTTGAAAATTTCACTGAGCAGCAGACATCTCTGCTCTTGATTTCCCACCCATTTTTTAGTTAATATTAGTAATCTCATTACATATTTCAAAAATCATGATACCACATGATAAACACAAAATTTCACAATTTGTTTATTTTCATCTAAATATGTAATAAAAAGGGGAGAATACTGGTAATTCATGAAATAACATTCTAAGTCCAACTATGAATGTAGTTCACTTGATCACCAGACCCTGATGTCTGCTTCTGGAGCAGGAGCTACTCACAGAAAGCGGTCCCTGTCAATCTCAAAGAGCTCCCCAGCGGTCACACTAGTGATAGTCTGGAAGAATGTGAGGAAGAAGAGCAGGTTGGCTCTGCCGGGAGAGAATGGAGGCAAAAACAACAGTAAAGTCAACATTAGGATGGTTTCTTTCCCAATACACTTTGTTCTGTACATTAAATAACATACACAGATCTATTCTTACAAAAAAAGGGCAGTGCTGGAGATATGGCTCCGCAGTAAAGAGGGCTTGTTGCTTTTACAAAGAACCAGGTTTGGTTGGCAGCACCTACATGGTGAATCAAAACCATCTATCACTCTAATTCAAGGGGAGCCCGTGTTAGCTAAGTTTCTGTCAATCTGACACAAGCTAGGATTGTCTGAAAGGAGGGAACCTCAATTGAGAAAAAAAAAGTCTCTATAAGATCCAGTTGTAAAGCATTTTCTTAATTACTGATGGATGGGGAAGGGCTCAGCACATTGTGGGTGGTGCATCCCTGACCTGATGGTCCTGAGTTCTCTAAGAAAGGAGGCTGACCAAGCCATGGGGGGCAAACCTGTAAGCAGCACCCTTCCATGGCCTCTGCAGATTCCTACCTAGTTTGAGTTCTAGTCCTGACTTACTTCAGTGATGGACTACTACATTGTGGAAATGTAAGCTGAATAAACCCCTTCCTCCTCACCTTGCCTCTTGGTCATGTGTTAAATCAGTAACCCAAACCAAGACAGGATCCAATGCCTCCTTTTGACAGCCACAGGTCTCAGGTGTAGCACAAATCTTAAAAGGTCTTATTAATAAAAACAAACCTAGAGCCAGGTATTGGGGTAAATTCTGAAAGATCAGAGAGACAGAACCAGCCACAGATAACCTCACCTCACCAGTTCCTCAGCTGATCTCGTTTCCTCAAACTGGAAGCCTCTGTGTCCTCATCTGAATGAATCTCAGCTGAATGCTGCTCAGAAGCCTAAAAGCTTAACCAGGCTCTAGTTCCTGGTTCTCACGCCTTATATACCTTTCTGCTTCCTGCCATCACTTCCTGGGATTAAAAGCATGTGTCACCATGGCTGGCTGTTTCCAGTGTAGCTTTGAACTCACAGAGATCCAGACAGATTTCTGCCTTCAGAATGCTAGGATTAAAGGTGTATGTGTGTGTGTGTGTGTGTGTGTGTGTGTGTGTGTGTGTGTGTGTGTGTGACCATTTTCTGGCCTCTATATCTAAAGGCTGTTCTGTCTCTGACCCCAGATAAGTTTACTAGGGTGCACGATATATTGGGGAACACAATAGCACCACACTCGGGGCACACACATGGTACACAGACATATATGTAGGCAAACACTCATTAACATAAAAATAAAATAAATACTTAAAAAAAGAAAGAAAATGTAGAATTGTTCTGGTTAAAAGGTAAAGAAATATGAGTCCCATGAGTTATTTTCCTCTCTGTCTCCACAGTGGTATCTATAAGATGAACTGCTAAATGGTCTTATTAATATAAAACCTGGAGTAAAAAGTTGAGAGATCTGAGGAATATGATAAACCACAGTCAACCTTACCTTACCAACACCTCAGTCTCCAAAGAGACCTACTTCCTATATACCCACACTTAAATGCCTTTCTGTCCCTGAAATCTCATCTCTCTCTGCCCTGCTACATCACTTCCACTTCCTGCCCACCTCTGTCACTTCCTATCTGTCTGTACAGACCTCCAGACCTTTATGGGTAACTAGTGTTGGAATTAAAGGCATGTGCCACCATACCTGGCTCTGTTCCCAGTGTGGCCTTGAACTCACAGAGATCCAGATGGATCTCTGCCTCCTGAATGCTAGGATTAAAGGCATATGCTACCATTGCCTGACTTCTGTGTTTAATATAGTGCTTGGCTTTTTCTTCTGATTCTCAGATAAGTTTTATTAGGGTGTACAACATATTGGGGGACACAATATATCACCACATTTCCTCTTTTTGTCTAAAATTAAAAAAAAGTTATAACTAATATAAGAAAAACTATATACAATAAGTACAAAAACTATATACAATATATACAAGCAATAAATACATCAGTAATGTCTAGTCCATTTGCATTTGACAAATTCAGAGAAAATATTACATTATCTATCCTATTTTTGTGAATCCAAAGAATTGTATTTAATTTACATTTTATACAAATTTGCAATACCAAAACAATCTTCTGATGTCTTTCAAACTTATACAATTTACACCTCTTTAGTGAGTTTCTTTTCTGAATTTCTTAACAAGGAAAACTATAACTATCTAATATTCAACTCCCTCAGAGACCCAAGAAGGAAATAATATTACCTAGTAAGACAGGAAGTGCAAACAAGCAACTTCCAAAAAATGTGAGAAATGACAGAGACAGCTGGCTGCCTAGACAGTCACCGGAAGTTTCTCTGCAATACCTGGGCATCATCTTTGGCCTACAGGCTTAGCATATCTGACAGACTCATCTGTGAAGCAGGATTTTCTAAAGAGCCTTCCTACCTGTCTTGGCAAGGATCAGCAGTCCTTTGTTTTGTGTCTTGCTTGTCCATTTTGGACAGCATACTGTCAGCAGTTGATGCCAGGGCACTTTCTTGCCCATTGGCTAACTTTTGCTACAATGAAAGTAAATTCCATATGGAGTTTCTTCAATGCTCATCACCTTCTCTGAAGTAGATTGGTGCTACCATGAGCAGACATGTCTCATAGTCATAAAAAAGGGGGAAAAATCTGTTATTAAAACATTTTAAATGCCATATTCTGTAGATCTCTGAAATGTTTGAAGATGACCTGTCTATCTAAAATATATCTCTGCTTGACCTTGAAAACATACCTAATATAACTACAAATTTGATTGTAATGACTAACTACTAACTTTCATTTCTTTATATTCTAGTAGTTGGTAATAATAACTTTTAAGGATTAGCAAATTGCATTATATTGTTAAATGAATTGTATAGGTACAATACCTTGAACAAGCTTAGAAATATATGTACAATATATTCTAAAAAATCAATCTCAAATTTGTATCAATATACATACTTTGTATACAATATACAAAACTCCAATCCAATGTAAAATATTTAAAACTAGCAGTTGCTTTCTAAAAGTAGATTCAGTAATCTACCTTTTTATCTATATCATATCTATATTCCTTCTTTTTTATTTTCAGAGTAGATTCAATAATCTACCCTTTTATCCTATTATTTCTATATCTCTTTTTTTTTCAGAGTAGATTCAATAATCTACCTCTTATCTATATCTTTTTTTTTCGAACAAGAATCCAGAATCTAATTTCCTTTGTTTAGCCTTTTTTCCTGACCATTAACAATAACAGCTTGTAACCAACCATCCTAAACAATGACAATTATCCAAAACCCATAGAATGACCAAAAACCACCCACCCCACCTCTTGGGAATGTGGGCATCTGTGGGATGACTCATCCCTAACAGGCTTGAGGGAAAGATGGCCCAAACCAGTAAAAAGATACTTTCTAAGAGCCAACCTGGGTCTGCCTAAGGGCCTTAGCAACAGCAGCTGAGACATGATCTGGAGATAACCTGGACCAATGAGAGGCAGCCATGTCACATCAGCAGATGCATATTCATCAGACCTCCCCCCAGGGTGGAGTGGAGTGTATATAAGACTTGCCTATTCCTGAATAAACTGAGCTTGTTGTTTTGACATTTTCCCAGAGTCTGTGTGGTTTGACTCTGCCTACTTGGCTCCCTCCCCCAAAGGGAGCAACAGCACAGGCCCCTGCCACATCTGGTGCTGAAACCCAGGACATTTGGTGCTTGAATAAGGTCTGTTTGTCTCCCTTTCCTCCTGTGCAGCACCGGTTGAGCAGCCCCCCTGAGTGGTGTATTTCAGTGAGTAGGTCCCTCTACATTGTGCACTTTCAGTCCCTTCAGTAGGTAAGCACTGGGACCCTCCCTTTTCTTCTTGTTGTGAGTCTGTCTGTATAGTAGAGTGGCACATGCTTTTGTTCAGGCTTGCCTGGTGTTTCTATATAAGGGCTGGTCCTTCAGGAAACAACAGCAACCATCTGACTAATGTTAGAGGTTTTTTTGTTTGTTTGTTTGTTTTTGTGTGTGTGTTTGTGTGTGTGTGTGTGTGTGTGTGTGTGTGTGTGTGTGTGTGTGTGTGTGTGTGTTTATGAGTGCATGCATGTGCTTGTGGGTTATGATGCCTGGAGAGATGGCTCAGCAGTTAAGAGTGCCTCCTACTCCTCCAGAGAACATATGGAAACCTGATCTTTGGATGACAGTTCTGTTCCTGGCCAGGAAAAGGGAAGTGGCCTCAGAAGTAACCCTCCCATTGTTTTTTATGCCCATTTTTTTTTTTTTTTTGGCTATAATCGCTGGCCTAAAGTCCTCTTCTACTGAGGGGATCATTAAGGCCCACAATAAGCACTGTCAGGAACAATGTAACACCAACTTATCTATCACATGCATTCCATCCATGACTGAGATTTCCTCTGCCTCTGCTGACAAGGAGATGGATGAGAATAGGCGTAAAGTAAAGGAGAGGGATGGAAAGAGAGAGGAAATGATTGTGGCAGTGCCCAAGCCTACACTGGCAGCCCCTCTCTCTGCTCCCCTCATCCCTCGAGTGGCTACCCCCCTCACCACTGCAGTATCCACGGAGTAATTTGCCTGGATGTCTGCCTGCCAAGCCAGCTGCTCTGCATACCCCCCATCCTATTCCACCTATGGTTCCGCATATGTGTTTCCAGTTAATGTGGGCCCCAAGGTGGCCAAACAGCCATGGACACCTACGCCTCATGCAGACCTGTCTTTGGTCCATAATACTGCTAATGAGTGGGGTCCTGACTCAATGTATTTTGAACAAGTCACTCAGCAATGGGCAATGCATTTACAGACTTATTATGACTGTCACCATTTGATGAAGGCTGTGTTGGAGCCTGTGGTCTTCCTTAACTGGCGAGCTGCCTATGATGACCAGGCCGAGGCTCAGGCTTGTTTTAATATACACTACAACATCGATGTTTCTCTTGAGATGCTCACAGGCCAAGAACCATAGGTTAACCCTGTCATACAAGCCCAAATTGGACAACACACTTATTAACCTGCCTCAGGAGACACCATTGCCCTTGGTGCATTGGAAGGATCCCATCACCCCTCAGTAGTAAACTCCTGTTCCTTTATTAACCTGAGGGCAAGGGTATGCTTGCATTTTCCCCCCAAATACCACCACACTGATATGGATATACTCCAGAGACGTGTGTCCAGCAACAGACCAAGAGACTTTGGACAAAGAAGCTTCAGAGGGGTAATGTATGATTTGCTCCGCTACTATGGCATTAGTAAAGGTTATGTCATTACTGACATGCTACACTAGATATAAAGCAATTGTCTCACCCCCTACAAGTTTGCTAATGCATTACCAGAAAGACTTCAATTGGCACTATAAATATGACTAGAGTCTCATCCATGTCCTTGAGACTGAAATTTTGACTAATCCTTCTCTTGTTCAAATATCTTCTGCAACAGGTTCACCTGAGTTCTATTTGATATTTCTATAACTGCTTGGCCTGTACAATTGTGTGGTATAACTGTAATATGCTTTATATTGTAATAATAAAAAAACTGTTTCATTTTACCAGATACATATGCTGGAGCATTGTTAGTTTTAATTTGTGCAGGTATACCCATGATAGTCATAACTTCTAGCAAATACATGATTGCAGAATCAGTCCTTTCAAAACTCAGAGCAGTTGCCCACTGAAATCCTGAATAGGTATCAATGGTGTGGTATACATATTTCAATTTTCCAAATTTTGCAAAATGAAACACATCCATCTCCCAGATTTCATTCCTCTGAGTGCCCTTTGGGTTACATCCTGCTGGCAGTGGAGTCTGACTGTAAAAGGAACAAGTACAACATTTCCTTATAATTTCCTTGGCTTGTTGTCAGGTTATGGAAAAATCCTTTTTTAAACCCTTACTATTGACATGATGATTTTTATGAAATTTTGAGGCCCCCACTACATTTTCTATCAATAGTTTATTGATCTTGTCATTACTTTGTGCTAGAGGTTCTGGCAGACCCATATGGGATCAGATGTGAGTTATATATAAAGGATGCTTCCTATTCCTGATTATATCTTGTAACTAAAAAATAACAAAGCTAATTCTGACTTATTAGGGATAAATTCTGCAGTCTCAATATGTAATACTACTCTTTCAGCATACTGAGAGTCAGTAACTATGTTGAGAGGTTCCAAAAAATCCATTAATACCATCAGAATAGCATACAATTCTGACTTTTGAAGCAAATTATAAGGACTTTGAACCACTTTACTTAAATTTTCTGATTTGTAACCTGCCTTTCCTTGTTTATTTGCATCTGTATAAAATGTAGGGGCTGGAGATATTAGTGTTTCCCATACAATATGAGGCAGGATCCAATCAGCTCTCTTTATAAGTTGAATTCTATCACTCTATCACTTTTGGGATATTTGCTATTAATCTCTCCAAAAAAATTACTGGAAGCTCTTTGCCAAAGTTCACTTTAGGCCCATAATTTGTCAATTTCATCATTAGGTAAAGGTACTACAATTCTGTTGGGTCTATTCCTGCTAATTGACAAAGTCTCAATTTTCCTTTTAAAATCAAATCAGAGATCTTTTCCACATAAGTTTTTAATTTTTTACTTTGTTTACTTGGTAGAAAAATCCATTCCAATATAATATCTTGAGGGTATATATATATCTATATATATCTATAGATATATATATATATATAGAGAGAGAGAGAGAGGAGAGATTCTATTAATTATTTAGGATATAAAATAGGTCTACAAAAAATTAGACCCCAAAAGGTGCACAATAGGAGAGATCCATTACAGACTCTTAATGACTTTCAAAAATAATTCAGAGACATTTCCCATCTATGGACTATTGAACTGAATAATTTGTTCAAAACTTTAGAGGGTGACAAGGACTTATATAGTCCAAGAGAATTATCAGCTGAAACTGAGAGAGCATTTGGCAGTTCCTGTAAGGTTATCAGGTAGATTAATGTTTGCTGTTTGGTGTAGCTAGAGTTTTTGCCTGGCCCACAGTCAGGACAAATCTCTCTTACCCGCCAGTCCCACAGCTGCTCAAACCCAACCAACTAAACACACAGAGATTTATATTACTTATAAACTGTATGGCTGTAGCAGTTCTTGCTAACTGTTCTGATATCTTAAATCAACCCATTTCTATTAATCTATAAGTTGCCATGTGGCTCGTGGCTTACCAGTATCTTAACATCTTCTCATGGCAGCGGCTGGCAGTGTCTCTCTGCCTCAGCCTTCCACTTCCCAGAATTCTCCTCTCTCCTTGTCCTGCCTATACTTCCTGCCTGGCTACTGGCCAATCAGTGTCTGATTTATTAACCAATCAGAGCAACACATTTAACATACAGAACATCCCACAGCAGTCTGGGAACCTTAGGCTTTTTTTCTGTAACCATACAATTCAATGCTGAGATGGGTTCACCTTTAAATTCTTCTGTGTGGGATGTCATTCTGTATGCTGTGAATATGTGTTGCTCTGATTTGGTTGATAAATAAAACACTGATTGGCCAGTAGCCAGGCAGGAAATATAGGTGGGATATGCAAACAAGGAGAACTCTGGGAAGAGGAAGGCTGAGTCAGGAGTTACCAGCCAGACATAGAGGAAGCAAGATGACAAGGCAGAACTGAGAAAAGGTACCAAGCCACATGGCCAAACATAAATAAGAATTATGGGTTAATTTAAGTATAAGAGCTAGTCAATTGTTAGCCTGAACTAATGGTCAAGCAGTTTTAATTAATATAAGCCTCTGTGTGTTTACTTGGGGGACACAAGTGGGAAAAATCTGTCCCAACTGCAAGTCGGCTGGGACACAGAAAAACTTCCAAATACATTTGGCGCCCACTGTTGGGCGTTGAACCACATAGACCTAAGAAAGCTTAAAAATTCTGAATGCACAGAAACAAAGTCACACTAGGCTTCCTAGTCTCACAGTCTCATGCCAATAGCAGTGAAAACTCCACTCCTGACAGCTGGCTGTGAGATGGAGTTGGCCTCCAGTCACTATAAGCCAAGCAGCATGGCAGGTTCCTGCCACGGTACACAGTGGTGTCTCCAAACCATGCAGTATACTGCATAGTGGATTTAGCTTTTACTAGTTAAAAAAAAAGAAAAAAAGAAAAGAAACCAAAGAAGAAAATGTTTCTGGGCTACACGCTGCTGGATGGAGGCATGGACCCACTGCCTCCCAGAGTCAGCAGAAAGCATGGCTCCCAGAGCTGGTGGTGAATTACCTCTACCATGTTGAAAAGCTAAGATGGGCAGAGTCCTGCAGTTTAAAGCAATAGATTCACAATAAGACAGATTCAGATGGGATAAACCTTAAACAGTTTACAGTGTGTGTAAAAAATGTATGTAGGCTTGGAATAGAGAGGAAAAGGAATATAGACAGTTATATAAAGAAATAGAAAGTTTTAAAAAATAAAGTCTTTAAAGAGAAAGTAAAAGCAATATAAAAATAAGCCATGTAAAGATGGAAATCACACAGAGAGTCTGGATTATATTGTCTTTGGGATTTTGAACTGCAGAAAGACATTTAATTATAAAGGCTGCTCAGTTAAACCAACATGTATATTTTAAAGGGATCATGACTTCAAAATTTGAATCTAAGGATATGTTGCTTTGGAAAGGAGGCTCTGCTTTTGTTTCCATAGAAAGCAAGAGGCTATGGATTTGTTCTAGGTTAAGATGGATCGGATTTGATAAAGCCAGACCTCCTGAACCTTAACAGATGGTACCTGTCAACAAAGGTTATAACTGGTCTTCCCAGGACTTGACCATTATCACAAATTTTCTCAGGATCACTAAGACTACCAGTGCCCACTATCATCAGGAAGTAACCTAGAACACTATGCCTACATTTCTAAAAACTGACTATGGATATTTGTCTTTGTTTGAAGATTGGTTACAAATTGTTATCGATCATAATCAATATCTTTCTAAAGAAAAAGGGAGGCTAGGATATGGATATAATAGGATGAAAGGGTAGAATATTGAATCCACTTTTAAAGAGCAACAACCTCTGTAAAATATTTTAAATTGCTATAGATTTCAGCTTATTATAAATTTAAAGTTAATTTTGTTGTACTGTATATATATATATATATATTATACTATACATATATATTTCTACTCTTGTTTAAGGTATTATGTTTATATAACTCATTTAAATTGTAATGGATAATTAAAAAATATAGATTAATAAATAGTCTTTTATGATAATCACACTTATAGTCATGTTAGTTAAGTTTTCTAGATATACACAGATATAGTTCAATTAGGTAGGTAATCTTCAAATATTTCAAAGACCTACAGAATATGGCATTAAAAATGTTTTAAAAACCTTGACTTTCTGGACATTGAGACTTGTCTGCTCCTGGCAGTACCAATCTACTTCAGAGAAGATAATGGGCATTGAAGAAACTGATGGAGTTTGCTTTCTTTGTGGCAAAAGTTAACCACTGGGCAAAAAAAATGCCCTTGCATTGACTGATTGACAGTATGTTGTATAAACTGGACATGCGGAACCCATAGAAAAGTGACTACTGAACTTTCCAAGGCAAGATGGTCCTTCAGGTTCCTGCTTCATAGAAGAAACTGCCAGACATTCTACAGCACATAGAGAAAAAAATGACTGAGAGACTAGGCCTATGGGCTAAAGATCGATGTCCCAACATTATAGAAACTTTGGATGACTATCCAGGCAGGCAGCTGTCTCTGTCATTTCCAGAATTTTGGAAGTTGCTTACAATGCATTTCCTGTTTACTTAGGTAATATTATATCCTTCTGAGGTCTTTGATGTAGTTGAAGACTAGATAGTTATAATTTTCCTTGGTTATTATAAAAGATAAATTAGATAGTGAAACTTTAGACTCACAAATATAGGATAGATAGAATATTTTCTTTAATTTTTCCAAATGCAAATAGACTAAATATTGTTAACTGTAATTCTTGCTTGATGACTGTTCTATTATATGTAATTTTACTAAGTTAAAGTTAAAACCTTCCTTTTTGATTAGAAAGAAAAGGGGAAGTACTGTGGGATGTCGTTCTGTATGCTATGAATATGTGTTGGCCTGATTTGTTTGATAAATAAAACACTGATTGGCCAGTAGCCAGGCAGGAAGTATAGGTGGGATAAGCAAACAAGGAGAATTCTGGGAAGAGGAAGGCTGAGTCAGGAGTCACCAGCCAGACATAGAGGAAGCAAGATGACAAGGCAGAACTGAGAAAAGGTACCAAGCCACATGGCCAAACATAAATAAGAATTATGGGTTAATTTAAGTGTTAGAGCTAGTCAATAGTTAGCCTGAACTAATGGTCAAGCAGTTTTAATTAATATAAGCCTCTGAGTGTTTATTAGGGTCCAAGCGGCCATAGGGTCACAGGAGCCGAGCAGGGCCAGGAAAACTTCAGCTACAGGTAGGTGACTGACATGTCAGAAACAATAATAAATGTAACCCAACAGCAAAGAAAAATTAAGGGCCAGTGAGATGGTTCAGCAGGTAAAATGACTGCCACCAAGCTTGATGATCTTGAGTACAATCCCTGAAACTCATGTGGTGGAGGGATCAGCTCTTACAAATTGTCCTCTGACCTCCACATGCATGCTGTATGTAGGACACATATGCCCATATACATACACACACTAAAAAAATAAATAATTTTAAAATAAAAATAAAGCATTCCTATTACAAATTGGAAATTGCAGACATTCACAAAACATCCAATCAATTGTGATTTATTTTTTCTTAGATAAGTTATTGAAAACAAGAAGGAACATAAGTTTGGGAAAGGATATGGACAGATTTGGGCTCTAGTATTGTGCTGCTGAAGATATAAAATAGTACAGTGCAGTTGGAGACAGAACAGCAGTTCCTAAAACAACCGAATGGTCATAAGATTTGGCAACTATAGCTTTCTACCTTAAAGAGTCAAAGTCCAGAGCTCAGACAGATGTACTTGCACACTCAGCAGCATGGTTCAGAGAAGTCAAAGGTGAGAGCAAACCACATTTCCAGCCACAGATGAATGGGAAACAACACAGCACACACACAATGGACTACTATACTGCCTTACAGAGCCCAAGAAATCCCCACACGTGTTACACTTTGGGAAGCTCTGAGGACATCACACCAATGGAAACAAGCCAGCCAAAACAAAAAAGAACAAAAGCCAAACAATGCCAAAAACAGATACTTGTGAGACTCCAATTCGTGGTTGTTACATTAGTCATATTCAAAAACAGAAAGTAGAATGCTTGGTGCCAGGAATCGGGAGTGGGTAGTATGTGGAGTCTTCTTTCAGAGCTATCGGATTCCACTTGGGAAGATGAAAAAATGCCCTACATTTAGAGTGTGGTGATGGTCACATAACATGAAGCTACTCCACACACTAAAACTGGTAAAATGTGAATGTGTGGTGTGTACAGTTTCATACTATCTACACACAAGCACATGTTAAAAAGTGAGTTCTTCCACTCAGCCTTCAATGTACCAACACACTCTATCACGTGATAAAATATTTACTCTGTTCTTGTTAGGAAATTCAATTCTTAATCAATTTATATAAATTTGAACAAAGTGATAGCATTTCTCAAAATCAAGATGAAAGTTTGCTTACCTGATCTGAACTTCATTACAATCATTTCGTAGGACATGGAAAATGGTACCCACAATCACAGAGAGTATGGCTATGATAACTGCCTTTCAAAAGAAAACAGGAAAATGAACAAATTTCCATTATGAATAGAAAGTATTCTATACATTGTCCATTACTTAATATATATGGTTTCTTAATCAGATCTCTCCAGTGAGGTAAACACTATATTTTGGCAGAGTCCCTGTAAGAATATAAAACACACAAGTTAATAGACTGCTTGTATGTTAAACTGAAGATTAAGGTCTCTGCAGTCTGAGGCTCTGACAGTACAGACCCTGGAAAAACTAAGACCTCTCCCAGTGCTCCATCAGGAACGGCCAGTGAAGGGCTCAGTTCAGGTTCTGAAACATGGATGACACAGGTGGAGAGAATGCAGGTGCCTGGGGAGGTTGGGGACGAACCAAAGTAAGTGACAAAGTGTTCACTAAACTGAGACCTCAGCTCTGGTGCAGCGAACATGTGCAGTTTCTACTTCAAGTGGTTTAAAGAACTCAATCTTTTTTTACTCTTTAGTTAGAAACAAGTTCAACCCAGGCCAGGGGACAGCTCAGTGGCAGAGCCCTGCACAGCATACACTAGACCTAGCCCTGATCCCCTCAACTGCAAACCAAATAACAAAACTGAAGATGACTCACAACCCAGTTCCTAGCAGTGGGATCTTGTGTGCTAAGAAGCGGGGAGCTGGTCCTCACCTGTGTCACCTCTGGGAAGTCTGTGCCTGTGTGGGAACGAGCACTATTGCTGTCATCACAGTGTTCAGACAGCGTCCTCTGGGTCACTGATGCCCCATTGCCCCTCATCTCTGTCACTGCTGCTCCACCAACGTCAGCCAGAGCGGCCTGTGCTCAAGTCTCATCTAAGCTGCCAACTCCTGCAGACCCTCATCTACCTCCATCCACTCGGTCTGTGCAGACAGTCACAAGGACCTGCACTGCTTTGGTTTGGGGTTAAAATGGCTTTAGAAGGTGCTTCACTTAACAAAGGAGTGAGGCTACATACATGATGCTGTAAGTTATTTGAAGGAGTCTAACTGTTATTCCTCGGATGATGTTTTAAAAGTAGAATATGATGATCTAAGGAAAGCATCCTTCCATGTAATTTGGTAAATTAGAAACCAATATCCCATGGTTTGGAGATAAGGCTCAGCAGTTAAGAGCACTTGCTGGTCTTGCAGAAAATCAAGGTTTCACTTCCAGCAACCAAATGACCCCTAACAACCTTCTGTAACTCCAGTTCCAGAGAATCTGATGCCTTCTTCTGGCCTCCATGGGCATGCACTTGATGCATAGATATACATGCAGGCAAAATATCCATACATAAAAAAATTAATTAAAAAATTAAAAAATGGTCCTCAATTCCTATCATTCCTAATACACACACATACACAGACACACACACACACACACACACACACACACACACACACACACACACACTTCTTACCTCATGATACTGTGCCTCACTGTTGAACAATGAGTAATCCCATTTTACGAATGTAACTCACTTTTTTCCAATTCTATTGAATCTTTTATTTTTTTCAATAAGAATGGGTATAAAAATGCCTCTTTTATAACCTAAATACCCACTAATAGGGCCAAAGTGTCTGGAGCAACTGACAGTATAACTCAAATGGTAAGAATATTCACATACACACTGGGAAGGAAGCAACACTGATATATGAAAAGGGCAGCACACATGTTAGGAAGTAAGTGATGTTTCATTACAGCCAACAACAGGAATTCTCAGTATTCAACAGAAACTAAATTCCTGAGAATAAAATAACAACTCACTAACAGCAGAACTGACTCTAAGTTCTGGTTTACAGGGACAGGGATGTAGAGTGATTGCACTCTCATGGCTGAAGCCCCAGGATCAAACACTAACACAGCAGAATCATCAACATTATGAAATAAATATGAATGAATAAGTGATGGCCCAATGAGCTGGAAGAACCACATTTCTGTGTGACATTCATGTTAAAATAACAGAAAATCTTAAGGCATGATGATCCTTCTTACAGAGCCGGTTTAAAGAAAAGTAGAACCTCACTTCCTCCCAGTTCCCAGTCAGCTGACAGGGAAGAGCACTGTTCAGTCCAGTCACTATCTGTGTGTGAACTGCACTCTGAGTGGCTTCTGCTCTCACCCTGGACTCCAATAAGGAACAGCACTCTGCAATGGGCTCATCTCTCAGGCCGTGCATGCACAGGCTCCCTCAGAGGGGATCAATGGCCTTGTTTCCTCATCCCATGATTTCAACTACAGATCAACCCCCTTTCCCTCCCCAGTCACCTCCACCCTTCCTACTTAGACTTTCTCCAAAGTCCATTCTTTCATCTGACATGCTACAATTTTATCTGTTTATTAGTTACCATCCATCCACCCCATGAAAAGTTGCAGCAGGACAGAAGCTTTTGACTCCCTTGCTCATTCATGGACATAAGCTTGTTCAATGCACTGGTGAATTAGACAGGTGTGAGGAACTTCCAGGTGCGCTGAATTTCTTGTTGCCTTCCCTGAATTAAATTTCCTACTGGGATTAGTCATTATAGTTCCTCTAAATAAAAAAAACACACTAAAAATGTTTTCTGTAAGTAAAAAGTTAATCATGTTCTACTTGCTTTATTGAACATATGCCGAGTGGAGAGGACAAACACATGGAACAGAGTAGAAGATAAATGTGACCTGAAGTACACCGACTCAGAAACAAATTGTTTCCACTTGATTTTTTTCATAATACATTTAAAATAATTCATCAGATTACCTGAATTGTAGTGATCTTTGGAAAACCCAGGCAATTTTTGAGTAAATGAGAGATATTCCATCTGAGCTGATTCCAGAAAGGGGTGACACACGTGATCTCCTCCAAGGCCGAGCTCCTCCCTGCCCTCTGTTCCCCCAAGAGTGGATCCAGCTCAGTTCTTGTTTCTCTGTATAAGGAGGACTGTACATACATGTTGGCTAATTTTTCTGTGACTTGGTGCCGTCTCTCAGAAAGTTCTGTATATATGTCAGCTTTGGGATAAAAGTGGATAAAGACAAGAAGCAGACAGTAATTTAACTGATTTTTCTGAGACACTTTTCATGAATAACACATAAATTATGTACCAGTTTTTCTTTGAGACAGTCTCATGTACCCTAGACTGGCCTCAAAGTTGTTATTAAGCCAAGGGTGACCTTAACTTCTCCAGGTCCTCCTGTGTCTATCTCAAGGGCTGAGATGACAGGCATGGACTTCATACCCAGTTATGTGGTGCTAAGAACCAAACTCAAGGTTTGGTGCATCTGAGGCAAGGACTCTACCAGCTGAGCTACATCTTCAACTCACCACGTTTTAAGCATAATAAAATTACTCCTGTGTAATTCCTTAACAGATTAGAAAAGTGTCCCTAACTGACCTGACTACTGTCATTATCCCGTGGATAGAGCAAACTGAATGGCCTCTTCCCATCTAGATACCAATTCTTAACAAAGTATTCCTTCCCTTATGGATCTATGCTTCGTAACATAAAAGTCTGGTCTCTACTTTCTACTGCATGTGAATGTATATGCAAATGTATAAATTGCCAAGTATCATATTTTTAAAATGTTATAAACGAAGTCAGATATCATGACATAACCCTGTAATACCTATATTTGGAGGTGAGGTAGAAAGAGCACACATTTAAGGCCAGCCTGGCTACATAAGCAAACCACATCTAAAACAATAACAAGAATAATATGACAAACAATAAGTACATTTACTTTCTAACAGAAATTTCCTTGACAACTGACAGTATCATATAAATGGTCTATTATAATTTAAATATAAAACACCAAGCACAACAGACAGAAAACTTATTAGCTAATTTTAGGACACTGAATTAACATATAAAGCTACTATCTAAAGAACCACACTACTGTGTTATCATGAAATCAGTTAGGCAAAAACCTGTGACTCTAGAGGATTCACATACCATTATGGCCTTCTTCCTCTGTGTCTAATATAGCTGAGAAACCTCCATTAATGATGTCCAGGAAGAAGTCTGCAGGGTTGTTGTGGGGATCATATTCATAACCTACAAAGAAGTTGGCCAAGAACACAAACTTGAGGACCCTCTTTCAGAGAGTGGGATGGGGAGGGGAGACAGAATCTAAGAGCTTCTTCTTCTTCTTGCCCCTCCCCCACTAACTTATCCTTTCCTCTTGCACATACCCTCATAATATTTCAAAAATATCTGCTTCCCAGTATAATATAAACATATATGTATATACACATTTATGAATATATATGTATGCTGATGTGTATGTTCTACATACATATGTGAACTCTTTCTATGAAACAATCTTTTGAATTTGGCCTAAATTTTTATTGGACTCCAAAGACTCACAAACGTTTACACTTTTAAATGACAAAGATTAATCAAAAACAAAGAGTGATACGGAGAGCTGCTGGTCAATGGCTTTTACAGCGGCCACAAGAATATACAGCAGACGGCAATTAATAACTCCGGTGTCAACCCTCCAGAGGAATAACTCTGATGGAGGAATCTCACTAAGCAAGGCTTATGGGCCCCAAAATTCTGACAGCCAGGTATGTCTGTCTGTCATTTCTCTCATGTGCCGCTATGTTTCTTCCCTAAAAACAGCTGGGGGTGTTCTCCCCAGTGCCTATGACACTGTTGCTTCTGTCTGTAATTCCACATGAGCAAAAACAGCTGTGGTGTCTCCCCAATACCTGCACAGTGATGTGTGATCTCATACAATATGTACATGTGATATCATGATCACATCTCAATGTTATGGTCACTTGTATCTGTGGACTGCCTGAAGATGACCCATCATTAAGCTGTATAATTTTGATATGTAAAAAATATACTAGGATTTGCTTCGAAATTAGATCTATTATCCCATGAGGACTGTAAGACACTTAGGCCCTGTTTTTTATCACTAGCACAGACTTACATAAAGAAAACAACAATTTCTTCTCAGTTCTAAGGTATGCTACATACAATTGGCTGATTTTGAGCCTCAGAGCAAATTCAAACTAGACTCAATGCTTCCTAAGATAAACCTCCAGAGAAAATATGCAAGGTATTCCCAGGTGTCTATTGTAGAACCAAGGCCAGACACAAAACAACATTGGTGCCAGTTCCCTGCTTGATAAGTCTGGCTGGTAAAGACCTACGCCCTAAAAAATTCCTCAGCAGCTTGTCTCACTGGGCACTGTGCCCCCGGCCTCACGTCACAGCCTGAACCCTGCATGTGGGCATTGCCATGGTTACTCATGCCCTCAGATGTAACTTTTTTTACTTTCCATGGAATGGATATAAGGGGAGACAAAACCAAGAAAGAGGAAGAAGCTAGAGAAAAATAAAGAAAATTCCTCAGTACGTGTTTGAGTCTGGTTCCCTCAGACAAATAAGAGTTATCCCTAAGTCCTACTACTCTGAAAGCATTCTTTTTACAACCCTGGATGCAGTTCAGGGAGCTGGTCTCTCAGGCTGCTAGAGAGTGACGGAAAGCAAACATTTAAACCTATATTTGGAGGTACATCATCCACAAGTATATTTGTATTTCACTAAAATGAAACTGACGTCATGAATCATTAAAAAATATTTCATCATCTAATCTGACTATGAAAAAAACAGGCAGATACAAAAACATGAGTCCATATAAGCCAGACTTAAGCCACTCTAGACCCCAAGCATTGCCTAAACCTGAAACGCAAAGTTACTACTAACTTAAGTAACATCTCCACAGCTCCTCAGAGTCAGATCACACTAGGGGAAAACTGAAAACCACCATGTGTTAAGTGAGCACGAACACGATGATGCTGGGCTTTCCAAAGCTGTTCCAATGACAGATAACCAGACTTGAGGCCAGCATGTTAATTAAGAGGGTCACCACAACTGGATGCAGAACAAGAAGCTCAGGAAAAATACTGTAACACAGGCATGACACAGGACAGCAGAAAGAAAAGAGACCTGAACAACAAGCCTCTGCTGCACAACTAACAGAATCCTGTCACCAAATTAACCAAAGGTATTTAAAATGGAGAAACAAACACACAGTAAGTCTGCAGGAAGGTCAAGCAGTACTCCTGGGAAGCCCTGTTCTCTCCCCAGATCCCAAGAATGAAGGAGTTCTCACAGCAAAAGCCAGCCATACCTGCGGATGTGAAGTACTCCAGCGCCTCTTGTGCAGGCCCGTGATACATGACTTTTCCTGAGGCCACTAAGGTGAGGCTATCAAAAAATCTGAAGATGGAGTACTGAGCCTGATTAATGGAGAAGATGATTGTCCGTCCCCTCATAGACATCCTAAGTTTAAAGAGGGAAAAATCATAAGTCACTGGAACATCGAAAACTTGAAATTCTCAACAAAGTATTTTATTCCTGAAGGTATACTCCCTGTTCCCATTTCAGCTTGAGTTTTTCTTAAAAACACTTCCTCTCACTTGCATATGCACTTGATAGATGTAGATGAATTTTTAAACAGTCTTATTAAATAAGAAACACAGAGCTAAATACAGGGGTAATAGCCAAAGAGATCAGAACAAATAACCACGACTAGCCTTAGCTTACCACCAGCAGTAGCTTCCACAGAGAGAGCTTCTTCCTGCCTAATCTGTGCTTTTATTGCCTTCCTGTTCTGCCTTCTCATTGGCTCTAAGCCCAGCCACAAGACTTCCTCATCACTGCCTGTCTATACAGACCTCCAGGTCTCTATGGTTGGTGCTGGGATTAAAGGCACGTGTCACCATGCTTGGCTGTGTCCTTGACCACACAGAGACTCTGTTTGCCACCACCTGACTTCTGTTTATGGCTATGACCTCTGATCACCAGGCAAACTTTATTAACATACAAATAAAATATCACCACAGATAAAGAAACAAAGCTCCAGGCTTTTATTTAAAAAACTAGGACTTCTAAAGTGTAGGACATCGGTAGTCCAGGGACCACTAACTATGTAGACCCCTGCACAGTCTTCTCAGACACTGAATCACAATATCAGGGAGTCAGTGCAAGGAGTCCATATCATGAACAGACAACTAGGGTGATGGGCAGGTTCACTCAAGCCTGGGAACGCCTGACAGAGCAAAGATTACAACTATGAGTGTATTCACAATTCCCTTCAACCGTTTACACTTTCTGCCTCTTCAGGAACTGGGTTTCATTGTTCTGATACTGTAATTCTCATTATTAACGACTTGTTCTCCCTGCTTCAGCAAGAACCTCATCTCAATTTTCACAATATCGGCATAAGGCATGTCTAATAAAATTCCCCCCTTCCTGTTGATAAGGCTTAAAAGGTCCAGCAACATGCCAAGGGGTCAGTTAGTGAGTTGCCAAGCTGGGATTTGATCATTGGTTTAATTCTATGATAGGAAAAAGTAAGCTGAACTATCATTTCAGAGAGTCATATCTTCTGTAAGGAGAAACAATAACCCAAAATACTGTTTAAAAGTCTTTGAAAATATGTTTATAAAAGGTGGGTATGGTGGCACATCTGGCCTGGACTGATCAACTCAGCTACCACCCAGGCACACATCCAGGGCTTTGAGTTTGCCCAACCCAACATCTACCCCATCTGTGACCTGCTGTAGCACATGTAGGGACTGATCCTGCAGATCCATAGCTGCAGGATCTCCATGACTCAGGGTAGCAGCAGGACATCCCAGAGGAGTTTCACTGAGGGTCCTGCATTGATGGTGTACCAGAAGCCAGAGGCCTTGAACCTCACCAACAACTGGTTATACAAGTAAAGCTGTTTGGACAGAAGGGTCTACTCCATGACGTGCTGCAGCTCCCAGTGCCACTAATACAAATGAAGAGGAGATGGGGAGGGGGAGAGACAGGAGTGAAGTGTTTGTTTTTGTTTCTTTTATTCTGTTGTTTCAGTTGTTGCTGTCTTGCTTTTATATTGTATTGTTTGTTTAATTTTTAATTAATATTTTTACTTTTTTATTTTTTATTTTTTTTAAACTTTCCTTTGGCGGATGCTATGAGGGTGAAGTGTGGATGCTATGGGGGAACAGACTGGGAGTTGGGTGGGATTGGCGCATGATATGAAAATCCCAAAGAATCAATAAAGAATTTATGTTTATTTTTAAAGGTGAGTATGGTGGCATATCTGTAATACCCCAGCACTTGGGAGGATCAGAAGTTCCACATCCACCTAGATTACATGAGACCCTGTTTCATTAAGACAAACAGAAAAAAGAAGAGAGGGAGAAAGGGAGGGAGGGGGGAGGGAGGGGGGGAGGGAGGGGGGAGGGAGGGGGGAGGGGGGAGGGAGGGGGGAGGGGGGAGGGAGGGGGAGGGGGGAGGGAGGGGGAGGGGGGAGGGAGGGGGGAGGGGGGAGGGAGGGGGGAGGGGGGAGGGAGGGGGGGAGGGAGGGAGGGAGGGAGGGAGAGAATAAGAAAGAGTGAGAGAACTAAGCATGGTAGTGCACACCTTGAATTCCAGCAGGACAACTGGTTGGTAGCAACAAGATAAGGAGCAGAATAATGACATAACAGCCGATTGTTTTCCCTGTCCGACTGTTAATAAATCACAAAAGGAAAATTGTAATTTCATGTGACATAACCCAGATCCACCAGCATGGTTAGATGATCAAGATTAAAGCCAGGGAAGTGAGATGGATCATTGGGTAGAGACACTTGATGCCAAGTCTAGAGACCTAAGTTCAGTTCCCAGAACCCTGATGGTGGAAGGAGAAAGTCAGCTCCTTGAGTTGTCCTCTAACCTCTACAGATATGCTACACATGTACACACACATACATGTACACACACATGTACACACACATAAAACACACACACATAAAACACACACACATGTACACACACACATAAAACACACACATAAAACACACACACATAAAACACACACACATAAAACACACACATAAAACACACACACATAAAACACACACATAAAACACACACACATAAAACACACACACATGTACACACACACATAAAACACACACATAAAACACACACACATAAAACACACACACATAAAACACACACATAAAACACACACACATAAAACACACACACATAAAACACACACATAAAACACACACACATAAAACACACACACATAAAACACACACATAAAACACACACAATAAAAAAAAAAGTTTTAAAAAAAAGTATTCTACCACGAGGATGCACTTCCAGGAGTGTTGGAGACCAAGGAGAACACAGCATATCAGGGCCTGAGTCTGCTCCCAGAACCCTGGGAGAAACCACACTTAGGATGGCCCCATGCAATGCACTAAGACTAGCCATGGCATGAGACACAGGACAGAGAGAAGCGTTCCATACTGAAAATGACAAGAACTTGATCTTAGAGTGTCCTGAAGCAGACAGGAGAGGGGACAGACAGGGAAGGTGTGACACCTGAGGAGTCTACAGACTAGAAGGTGACAAGGCCCCAGGTGTTGACTTCCTTACCGGGAAGGTGCAATGGTGGATGATGTGGTTCTTGGAGGGACAGGCAGGAGTATTTAGGGTAATGGACCGTGATGTCAGAACAAAACAAAGAACAAGGGGAAGGAAGGACTGACAGAGAGTGCAGTAAAGTTCAACAGCCAGGAGCCCAGGTCATGGGAATTAGACAGTCCTTATATTGTTCTTGGGGTTATTCAGTCAGTCTGAAACTCTTACTAATTTTTAGAATATAAAATCTAACCCTTACACTTTTTTCTATAAATGTTTCTGTAGCTAAAGGTATCTCCAGTCCTGCCCAGGCCCACAGCCACTCAGACCCAAATAAACACACAAACACTTATATTATTTAAACTGTTTGGCCTAATGGCTCAGGCTTCTTGCTATCTAGTTCTTATATCTTAAATTAACCCATTTCTATTAGTCTATAAGTTGCCACATGGCTTGAGGCTTACTGATACTTTACATCTTACTTCTCATGGTGGTGGCTGGCAGTGTCTCCTGACTCAGGCTTCCACTTCCTAGAATTCTCCTCTCTGCTTGTTCTGCCTATACTTCCTGCCTGGCTACTGGCCAATTAGCGTTTTATTTATCAACCAATCAGAGCAACATATTCACAGCATACAGAACATTCCACAGTGTGGTGGTATTGTGTTCCCCAAAATAGTGTGCATCCTAATAAACTTATCTGGGGTCAGAGAAAAGAACAGCCACTAGATAGACATAGAGGCCAGAAAATGGTGGCACACATGCCTTTAATCCTATCACTTGGGAGGCAGAGATTCATTTGGATCTCTGTGAGTTCAAGGCCATACTGGAAACAGCTAGGCATGGTAACAAGAGCCTTTAATCCCAAGGAGTGATGGTAGAAAGCAGAAAGGTATATAAGGCATGAGGAGCAGAATCTAGAAGCTTTTAGCTGGTTAAACTTCAGGCTTTCAAGCAACAGTTCAACTGAGATTCATTCTGGATGAGGACTCAGAGGATTCCAGTCTGAGGAAACAGGATCAGCTGAGGAACTGGCGAGGTGAGGTGACTGTGGCTGGTTCTGCTTCTCTGATCTTCCAGCATTCACCCCAATACCTGGCTTCAGATTTGTTTTAATTAATAAGACCTTTTAAGATTCATGCTACACCACAGCACCTACCTTTTCTGTCTAATCAAAAGGAAGGTTTTAATTTTAACGTAGTAAAATTACATATAATAGAACAGTTATCAAGCAAGAATATCTAGTCTATTTGTATTTGGCAAAATTAAAGAAAATATTCTATCTATCCTATATTTGTGAGTCTAAAGTTTCATTATCTAATTTATTTTTTATCATAACCAAGGAAAATTATAATTGGGCACCATTTGTAGCTGATGTATTCCTATTTGTAGTTGATATATTCCTGTGTCCACCAGGCTCTTGCAGCTGCTCAGACCAAGGTAAACACACAGAGACTTATATTACTTATAAACTGTATGGCCGTGGCAGGCTTCTTGCTACCTAGTTCTTATATCTTAAATTAACCCCCTTCTATTAATCTATAAGTTGCCACATGGCTTGTGGCTTACCAGTACTTTACATCTTGTTTTTCATGGCAGCGCTGGAAGCGGCTCCTGACTCAGCCTTCCACATCCCTGAATTCTCTCCTCTCTGCTTGTCCTGCCTATACTATACTTCCTACCTGGCTACTGGCCAATCAGCATTTTATTTATCGACCAATCAGAGCAACACATTCACAGTGTACAGAACATCCCACAGCAGGTTTCAACCATAGACTTCTTTCTTGAGAAAAGAAAATGCCATTTCTTTTATTTCAGTATTCTCCAGGTTCAGGACCCAGACCTTGTAATCATTCCCTCAGCCACCACATCCAGGGCTAATCTCAGAGACAATGCTATATATTCCAACTTCAAATCACCTCAGAACCAACCATTTTCTACCTAAGAAACACCCACACATCAGCCTCCTGCTGATATCTTTACATCAACATAGTGCAACTGTACAACCATCTCCATGATGCATGCTCTGCTCTAAACACAGAAGCCTCCCCACATCCCCTGCCATGGAAACCTTAGTCCTTACAGTGGCCCAGGTGGTCCAGGCAATCTACATTCATTCCAACCAACCTGCCTCACCTCAACTATGAATGTGGAGGGCTGAATTATGTCCTTCCAAAGACTCATTTGTAGAAGACTTCATATCTAAGAACTTATAGTGTGACTATAATTGGAGAGAGAGTCTTTTAAAAGGTGATTAAGTTTAAATGAAATTACTAGTATGTTCTAATGTAACTGGTGTTCATTTAAGAGATCAGGGCATAGACACATGAAGAGGAAAGAGACACCATCCACAACTCAGTGACCGAGGCCTCAGGAGACACAGCCTGTGGATACTTCAATATCTGGCTCCCAGGATTGAGAACTGTAAGAAATATAACTACTGTCAAGTCACTCAATCTGTCTTCAGCAGTTCATTAGCAACTTTCCATCACCTCAGGACACTGGGTTCTTGTCAACTAGTTCTATTTAATGTTCCAGACACAACAAACATGCTTTGCTTCAGAACAAATGCATTTCCTCTCTGTACAGCACTCTGTTCAGATCTCACGCACTCATCCTCAGCTCACTTGTCACATGCTTGCGGGTTATGGTGACACTTATTTAAAGCAGTGCTCCACCTTCTCCACAGCCATCTTTCCCTATGCTCTTGTCTCATTGCCTTGATGTGTGTTCCTTGTTAATTGAAGTTTCCCTCTAACAATCAAGGAAGAAATTCTGATGCTTACTTTTGAATCTCCTGCACCAAAAATACACACAAGTGACCAGGTATTAAGTGAATAAACCTTAATGTTCCTTCAGCACTTACCTTCTCAGGACCGAGATGACATCTGTTGTAGTCCTCAAGTCTAATCCAGTGGTGGGATCATCCAAGAACAGAATGGGATGCTGGGCAACCAGCTCCATTGCTATACTGGTCCTTTTCCTGAGCTCCTTAGATCTAGGCTAGAACACCAATGACCATCATTATCAACAAGAACAACCACAGTCATTGTCATTTGGTGAACTCACCTGTTATAGCAATAAAAGGTTTTGTTATGTCTTTATCCTGAGGAGCAAAATATGGGCACCTGGGAGAAGAAGGACATTTCTCTTTTACCAAGTGAGTAGAAAGAGGCTCAGGCCAGACTTGATATGAAGCCCATGATAATGACAGTTACTGTTTGTTCTTTATCAAGTCACATGTTCTAGGGTAATGAGTTATCACACTCCAAGACTGGCACAGTGAGATCTCTGTTGAAGGAACGAGGAAGACGGGACAGGAGAAGATGAAGTATCTCTAATAATTTAGTAGTCATTTAACACCCTCCCAACACACACAGGACACACACAAGAAAGGCACTCTACACAACACACAATCACATACACACACACTGGCATGTGAACACACAAGTGCACACACACACAAATATTTTGATAATTGAGAATAGAGTTTGCGCAAAGCTACACAGAGAAACCCTGTCTCGAAAAAACAAAAAGAAAAAAAGAATAGAGTTTATAGGTAAGCAGATGTCCTTATTTTTATAGATGAAAAGTCATTAAGTACTCAGGAGGAAGATACTCCCTAATGTTCTTTTATAATGCCGCCGTGAGAAACAGCTTTAGTGAGCGTGATGTTGTAAACACTCATGGGCCCAGGAGGCTGGTATTAGCACTGTACTATAGTGCGGGCTATATAACAGTCAAACTTTTGGAGTAATGACCTATTGCCTCTACATTTCTTAAATCAAAATCTTATGAAAGGCCAAAGAGAAGTCTTAGCAGGGAAAATTCACTTGCCACACATGCCTGAAGCCTAGGTTCATTCCCTGGAACTCACATATAAAGCTATATGCAGTGGAATGCATCTATAATTCCATCAAGATGTAATTACAGTGAGATGGGAGGTGGATCAGGAGCACTGGGCAAGTGTGAAGGCCATCAGCAGAATGAGACAGACCCTGCCTTATAAACAAGGATGGAAGAGAGAATGGACACCTGACAAAGATGTACTATGACTTTCATGTGTGTGCTATTGTGGGAGCCCGTTCTTGGGTTCCTCATGGCTTTACCCAGCAGGTCCACATAGAGGATGATTAGGACCATGGGCCTAAGTGCAGGTGTCTGGGATGGTCTGCACTTGGCTGTGCTGGGGGAGGAGGTCTTTTGCTCCACCCCTTGGCGTCTCTATAAAGACCCTGGGGCAGAGACAGTCGGGGCCGTTGGAATAGGTTCCAGGCCCTCTCGAGGCTATCCTTTATTTTCTATCTGTTTATCTCCGCGATATTCTCCGCAATAAATCCTTCTATCTAATATTTCCTGCTGCTCACACTCAAGAAAACTCTGGGGAGCTGTGGGGGTGGTTGGGTAAACGCCCCACATGCTATGGCATTCAATTGGACACATACACACACACACACACACACACACACACACACACACACACATACACACACACACACACACACACATGCACACACACATGAATGCAGGCATACACACATACACATTTTTTAAAGCAATCATAAAAAGTATATTAAAATTCTTGCAGTATATTATATTTCATAACTTCAAGAAGTTAATAAATATCTTCATATGTTGCCCCTAAAAACAAGTGAACAACTTAGGGCAATGACTAATTATTGTTAAAAACAAAACAAAAGAAAGAAGTTTTATTGTAGAGATAAAACTATGTAAATAAACAGAGCCAAAGCAAACAAAATTCCGCCACTCAGGAAAAAGAGAAAGCATGGTGAATGTGAGCTTTTTTATTATTCATCCCATCAAGACAAACAACATCTCATCAACGACTGTGGAGAAGTATTGTGGGAATCAACAGCTGGTACCTTCCTGTTCCTCACTGCCTCTAAGGAGGAGTCACCACAGGAGTTAGCTCATGAGAATCATATCCTGGGGAACCCATTTCCATCCATACCACCAAATGTCTGCTCAGCAGATACATATGTATAATCTTCTTAGTGAATTGATGTCGCTGTGAGAGACAGAATGGTTTGGAGGACATAAGAGGGAAAAAACCCTAATGTTGAAAAACTCTAGTCATAAAATAAATTAAATGCCTGATCAAGTTCTGTAAACAATGTAATCACAAAGATTTGGGGACTGCAAATGGTTATAGACCTGACACACTGAGGATATAAGGATTTTATTCATTTTGATAGTTAAGAATGTAATTGTTAAAGATTAAGAATAATTAAGTATTTAGGAATGAACTATTACATAATAGTCTTTTAAAATATGTTAGTAAGAAACTAGTTAGCTATGAAGTTCACCACTTATCTATTACCCCTCCTGATCCTGCACAAATCCTCACAGGAGTCACCAGGTCCACTCTGTTGCTCTTGCTCAAGTTTCTATCATTAAAGCCTAACACAGGAGCTGGGAAAAAAAATATTAACAGAAGATAAGGAAGGAGGGAGCAGGGGCAAAAGGAAATCCTAGATTTCCATCCAGTTACAAAGATAAAACAATCTTGAAAAAAGTAAACAAGGAGTGAAAGGTTTATTTCAGCATAAAATTTAAAAGTACAGTCAACCATTGCAGGGAAGTCCAGGCAGGAAGCTGATGCAGCTGGTTACAGCCAGTCAAGAGCACAGAGAGGATGAATGCATGCAAGCCTGTCAGTGTTCCGCTCACTTTCCCCATTCTCATGACACCCAGGACCCAAACACAAAGAATGGTGCTGTCTGAGTGGGCTGGGTCTTTCCACATCACTTAACTCAATCAAGACAGTCACCTCAGAAATGCCCACAAGACAACTGACTACAATTCCTCATTGAGACTCTCTTCTAGATGATTCCAGGTGGCTCCAGACTGTGTCAAGGTGACAGTTGACACTAGCCAACACAGACAGGATGGGATAAAAACACAGAAAGGCTACAGAAAATAACAAGCACTGAACAAGTCAGAAGTAAATGCTAAAGAGACCAGGTACAACCCTGGAGGAAATAAATGCAGAGTGAAACACAGAGCCAGAGTCCTCAATCCCAGGTCATATGTCAGTCCAGAAAACATTCTGAAACAGCAAAGGGACAAGTCCTCAGGGAAGAGACAATAAACAGAAGAAAGCCCTTGTCAGATTCTCCATGAGTCAAGAGTTTAAGTCTGAGTAAGAGGAGGCTCATGTGAGGAATCTTGGAAATGGCCATGTGAGGAACACTTCCCTTCTGGATCATACTCCATTCCCAGGTTTAACCATTGCTAAGAAGGCTTCCCAGCTCAATCTCCACTTTGCATCATGTAACCAGTCACTTACTCATTAATACAGAGAGCAGCCGCCTGGACCACACACATTAGAGGAAACTGATAATGGAGGGTCATATTATCAACACCGGGATTTTTTTTTTTTTTTTTTTGGCTCTGAATCTTTCAAGATTTTTCTTCACATTACCTTGACATTTGCCACTTTATCCAGATGCAGAAGTTCAAGGACCTCCTTAATTCGCCTTCTTCTTTCATCTTTTGTTACAGTTATTGGGAGTCGAAGAGCCGCTGAGAACATTATATTGTCTCTCACAGTCACCGTTTGCATCACCACATCATTCTTAAGGTTAAATAGTATTTCAATTAAATATAGTTATCACAAAGACAATCATTCCAACAAATGTAACCTAACCCTCATATAAACCACATACAATGTAATACTCTACTGAAAAATAAGCTTTCAGTGTTACTAATCTCAAGTCCAGAGCCTGAAGAAATCATTTCACGCCCCCCTCCCATTTGCCTCCCAAGAGATTTAGGTGACTGCTACCTGCAATTATTTGCAGAAAACATCTTCTATGCAGTGGAAAAAGATGAAGGAATGGCAAAGTCAGACAACAGCAGTCTTTGTAGAATTAAATCCCAGCTGCAGTTACTAATGCTGTACCACAGCTGTCAGACTCCAATCCCTCCCCATCCTCCTATTTAATAATGCCAACCTCAGGCTAATGAGTCACTAGGAAAAGCTGGTGGAGAGAAAGTTGGCCCTGTATTGTGTCATATAATTAATTGGAAACACACAAATCTATAAGCTGAGCATCTACCCATACAGAAGAAGGGGAAATCTAAAATTACAAACCCACCAACACTTACTTGTGGTACATAACTAGAAGTACATTTGAAATTAGCAGGTCGAGGTTTTCCATTTATCAAAATATCTCCTGATAATCCACGTGGATCTTTCCTTGCAGCTAAGACATCCAATAACCTACAACGGGTTATATATGTTGTATAGTTTACTTTCTCCCTTCAGTAAAACCTATCACCTTTTAGCAACTCAAAAAATAAAAATTCTGCATATCATAAGTTTAACTGAAAACACACACAGACACAGACACACACACACAGACTCACACACACAGACACACACACACACACACACACACACACACACACACACACACACACACACACACACACTGCTTTCAGCTCATTATGTGCTCTAATACAGCCCAGACCACATGACCATCCCTCCCTGCAATCTGACCTTGGGGAATCAAACTCATAATGTGCTATTGTATTTTGAGAATTAGGCCTAGTGATGATTTCTTGTTCCCAGAAAACTTTGCTTCATCTTTCTAATTTTAATTCTATCTCCTTCACATGAAATAATAATATGATCCAATACCATATACAATCACTGTATCATTTCCTATCAGTAAAGTGGACCTAGTAAGACTTTCTGTTCTTGGTAGAAAATTGAATGCACCCTCCTGCACAGTATCCACAGCACATGGGACCAGACTCATATATATATATATATATACTCATATATATATATATATATATATATATATATATATATATATATACTCATATATATATATATATACTCATATATATATATATATATATACTCATAGATATACTCACACAATACATAAATAACCCCTGTGGAAGTGATTTTACAGCACAGAAACTGGATACAAAGGGCTCACACGTGCTTTCTGTTATACTCACCAAGATCGGCTCCCATCTTCCGGTCCCATGATGGCATTGAGGCCAGGTCTCATGATCCCACTGTAAACACAAAATCATACTGGTTGATTTTCTATTTAAAAGAAGTTATATTAACTTAGTATCTATACTGAATATTCTATTGAAAGTGGATGGAATTGTACACATAAGTACAAACTCAAAGGAAAAAATTTAAATATTAATACAAGTCTATTATTTTTGAAAGGTGTTAAATGCTAGTGGAGACTCATGAGGAAAATGCCTCAGATATCACAAAATACATTTTGTTTATTATTTAAAGGACTTCTCTTTTTTAAAACATGGTGCATCTAAGTTCAGTGTTCCTTGAAGCAAGTAGCAGGTTCTCATGAAGACTCAATTACACATATGGCCTTTATGTGTCAAGTACACAACAGCTTCTTGTTCATGTTTGATGATCAGTCTCTTCATATAGCCCTGCTTGCTGCCTCCTAAACCTCATCACAACAAACCAATGATTCATGGGATATCAATAGCAGTGTCATTACTATTAAAATAGGGTCAAACTAAAATCAGTGCATTGTAAATAGAAATCCAAAGACTAAAAGGAAGCTTTCTAGAGGACAGGAGAGCATTGCCAAGTTTAACATTCAAAACAAAACAAATCACACCTTAATCAAAATAGGAAAGCGATTTTGGAAATAGGAAATAGGAAAACAACAAAACCACAAAATGATGACTTCCTTTCCTGATAAAGTAATTAGAATACTCTCAGTTTAGAACTGGGAGATATCCCTCAAATAGAGGACATTCTTCATTGATGTATAGGTATAGCACAAATAGATGTCAGAAAATGGATTTATTCACAGGAGTGAATATCCAGATTGAAAAAGGCATATTCTTATAGAAAACTTAGGTATGTTCCTATTTCTTAATATTTCATATCCAGACAGTGTGTCAATCCTTTGCCCTGCCCATTCTCCTCTTAGTAAGAAAATGATGGAAGTTCTGGTGGAGGAGCAGAAATGACCAGTGCCCAACAACAGAGGCCATGGTTGGGGTTGGGAGGAAGAGTCTATACAGACAGAGCGGGGAAATCTTGGTATGTGTGCTCTGTCCTCAGAATTTGGTCAGAAGCAAGCCTTCTCCGTGTTATGGAACAATGTGTGGAATGTTGGTTTTAGCTCTTCTTAGCTCTTAATGAATTTTGAGCAAATACACGAGGACCCGGACTTTCTGCTGTTGGGACTTCCTCATTGCTTCCATCTCATCACTTGTAACTGACCCAGACAGCCTGTTAGAAACTCTCAGTTCAGTTATGAGAGTGCATTGCGTACAGACACGTATACAGTTCTTTTATATATTCAAATTTCTAGGTATTAAATCTTCAATATTCCCTCATCATATGTTGATTTTAATAGTGTCTTTGGTATTGTGTTTTCATCCTTAATTTTATTGAGTTAAAATCATTTCCCAGGGGTTTTTTTTGTGTGTAATATGTCTAAGGGATTGTCAAGCTTGTTTGTGTTTTCAAAGAACCAAATTTTTGTGTCATTAATCTAATAAGTTGTTCTTTTAGTCTCCATCTCATTAATTTCACTGTGATCATGAGTCTATCTGTATGTATGACAAGCTGAGGCTGGGGGATGTTTCAATGTGTGAAGCATTTGCTGTGTGAGGGGGACCTAAGTTCAACATCCGGAATTCACATGACCTTGGGTGCAGTAGTGGGCACCCATAACTCCATGCTCTATAGAGAGATGGAGACAGACAGGAGAATCCCAGGACACTTGAAGGCTGCTAGCCTGGCATACCCAGCAGTGAACAGTGAGAGACTCTGTCTGCAACATGGTAGAAGGTGAAGACCAGTGCTCAAGGTTGTCCTGTGATGGCCTTGTGCCATGGGTGTGTCATAGTGTCCTCACATCTGCACATGTGAGCACATACTCACGCATACACTTATACACATATGTGAACAGATATATACATGAACACACATACACTTAAACACACACTAAACAGAGATATACACTGAATATACACACATACACTTATACACACATGTGAACAGATATAAGGACATACACTTAAACACACACTAAACAGAGATATACACTGAACACACACAAACACATACACGTGCGCATACACACACAGCTTATGATAATAGACAACTTGTTGAAAAAGTTATAAAATATGCTGATATCTTTAGTTCATGCACATACTTGATATTAGATAGTCTTCTTATCACTTCTGTTTTTTTACGAAATGGAAAGCCACTCTGCACAGTTTCTCCATAGCTGATGTTATGAAAACTCAACACAACCTCTCCAGTCAATGTGCTCGGGTCACTGGTGTCCATTCCAGGAAGGTCACTGGGATTTCTTTCTATCATCGGGATTGTAACAGGGTCATTATTGGAAGACATCTCCAGAGGTTCTTCCTTCCTGTAGAAGGAACAGCAATAGTGAGTTGATGGTCCACACAAACAACATTATTACACAGCACAGCACACTTTAGGATTGTTTTAGACTGTATAGTCATAGGCTGATTCCTTCCTGATGAATGCTCTATATGGCTGTGATTACCTAAGGATCCAATGAGAAGCAGACATATCTGAGTACAGATACTCCCCTTAGGTACCAAATTCCTAGTAAACAAATGAGCCCTAATGAACAGAGTATAAATGTTATTCATAATTCATAAAGGAAGAAAGGGACAGATGATGTGGTAGATTTGTCTTACTTCAAAATCATATTATGATATTATATAAGTTCAGAGGTAGAATACATGACCACCATTACCACATCTCCTCTGTGTTTGGGTGTGTGCACATGCACAGGTGTGCAGACATGTGGATTTGTGGAAGACAAAATCACATAGCAGATACACATGCAGAGAGAGCTCTTCTGGAACAGGGTGGCCAAAATACACAGTTGATTCACGGCACATGTCAGTTCAAGATACAGAGATGGTTCAGGGACAGATTGCTCCAAAGCACAGAGCTGACTCCAGGCGTAAGGGGTCTGAACAAATGGGAGCTCAGTGAGCCACTTCACTTAGGACGGATCATGGTAAACAGAAGTCCTGGGGTCAGAGTTGAGAGTCTGTTACCTTGTGTCTAGTGATGCACACATCAGGTGGCCTAATGATGGCTCAGTGGGTGTGACCCAAGTGAGGGCATGACAGCGCTCATTGCTCTGGTGTTCTGGACATGCACACAAGCTTGGTTTCTTGTGCAAGGTTTTCAAATATCATGGGCCTATGTGTTCCTGGCTTGATATGTTTATAGGTAGAAATAATTTATTTGTATTAATAAGTTATTTATTAATCTATATCTTACTGTCTGTGCTGGGCACTTGTACACATAAGGTACAGAGTCATTTTGCCTCAGCATTTGCTTTCAAAATGAAGCAAACCACTGCTGTATAAAATGGAGTCACCCAGGACAAGGCACACTCTGAAAACTACTGTCCTATACAATACAAAGGAACACAGATGGGCACAGCCTGAGCTCTGCACACTCAGTCTCTCACAGTGCTAGAACTAGGAGCTTCTATCCTCTGAGTTTGAGCTGTGGTGGGGATCCAAAACCATCAAGCACATGTCGTGGTGCCCTGGGATGCGCTGGGTGGTGGGCAGCCATGAGAGACAGTAGTGCATGTGAGAGTGACTGACAGACACACTCCTGGCTCAGGCTGTGGAGGCCTGAGGACAGGCAGCCCTGACTCCTGTACTGGGAATGACATGGCTCCTGTAGATGACTGCTGAGCCTGAGAGTTCTGAGTAGGTGGGTGGAAGATCTTTTGGTTTGTGAAACTGCCTCATGCTGCAATTTGTGTGCAGCAAACAGGCTGAGAACTTGGAACCTGATTGAAAGGATTATTCAATTTCCACAGCTTCTTCCTTATTGCATGGTGGTTTGCTGCTGGATAGGATCTGAAAATGCTTAGGCACACAGCTCAGCTCCCAGAACTTCTCTCCATTGCATAACTTCATTCTCTGTTTTCAACCCCACTTCCCCCAAAGCCTTCTGGAGACAAGTTTTGTTTAGACAAACCCACAAACGGAAGTGTCTACCTGGACTACAGGCCACATGACCTCTGGGACTAGCAGTGACAAAGAACATACAAAGACAGGCAGTCTTAGAGTGAATGATGCTCTGTACTTAAGGCACCTGTGTCCTGTGTACAGCACCAGCCGGGAAGGCAGCAGCAGAGAGGGACGGCACACACCAAGTATGACCCCGATGCCCCAGACCTGGCAAATTCTATGAGAGCATCAAGAGAGAGGCTCGTCCAGGTCTCTGTCTTCCAGATACTAAAATGTTATGTGTAATTTTCATATAGTATATTACTTTTAAGATTTAAAAAGTGTTTAATCTTTAAAAAATCCTTGTCTTGTGTTTCCTTAATCTTACTGTTGTTGACTATGAGGCAGGGTCTCCTTGGATGGTTCAGACTTGCCACAAATTTCTAATCCTCCTGCCTCACCTTCCAAGTGTCAGGATGGTAGACCTGCAGTTTATCTATTTTATTCACATGTTTTAAACTTTGTAACCATATTCTTTTTAATCTCTTGCTCTTTTCTCTTCTGCTCCTTTTCTTTTTTCTAACCTTTCTTTCTACACATCCTTTATTCAACGATTTTGTTAGTGTTGTTTTACCTTTATTAGTTTCTAATTTCATTTTTATATTAGTTTTACCCATTACTTTCATTATGTCCATTATGATAACTGTGAGAAAGTTGCCTCTGATATCATTGTTACTGAGGTTCATTTTCTCCATCCTGACCAGTGCTGAGGATTAAGCTCTTGGCAGATGAATTCTTACTGTGTGCATCCTCACATCAATGTGTAAAACATATTCACTCCACAGGTGCACCACCCACAACAAAACACAAGGATGTGAGAAAACTAGGTTATACCACTTCCTCAAAAGATTATAAGTTGTCAGCAATTGAATCTAAACATACTCGATTAGGTAGAGTGATGATGAAATCATTCAGAAGGTTAACTTAGAAAGGATTGCAACTTCAAAAAGGGACAACGGAAGGAAATAAGCAAAACAATATAGGATACAAGTAATAAATGAAGAGGGAATTTTTTGATGGAAATTTTGGAAATGTTTACACATAAATTTTTTTTAATTCAGGAGAAAGAACCAACAGACTAAATTAACTGAAAGATAAAAATACCAGGGCATCAAAGACAAGGTTAATGAATTACCGCATTCAGAAAGAATAAAGAAAAACTTGTGATGGCCTCCAGGACATGACAGACAGACCCTGTTTTTACTAGAATAGAATGTGAAATACAGAGTAAAGACACAGAAAACCTGGTCATTAAAGCAATATCCTAAAATACTCTGTATATATTGAAAGATTAGGATGTCCAGGTACAGAGGTAATTTAGACCACCACATAGATTGACCAGAAAATAATCTTGTCATATTACACTCTTGGTAAAATTCAGAGAGTTCAGAACAAGAAAAGAATGCTGGAGCTACTAAGAGAAGAGCCAAGTTACTAACAACGTACGTGATTGGCAAACCAGTCAGAACAACAGCACAGTCCTTGACAGAACTGCTAAAGGCCAGAGTGTGGACCTATGTATTCTGAGCACTCAAAGAAAAGAACTGACAACCAATGTGACTACAGCAAATCTGTCCTTTGTAAAGACCTTCAGGATGAACATAACTAAAGCAATGCTGACCACTGAGGCTGCCGTGAGGAAGACACTCCCAGGAAAATAAAATCACAAAGGAAGAAGACAGAAAGCTACAATCCGAAGAGCTCAGGAGAAAATAACTCCTGTAGTTCTCAGGAATCAGCAGTGCTGACTCAGTAAGTGTGCTGCTGTGGGATGTTCTGTATGGCAAATGTGTTGCTGATTGGTCAATAAATAAAATACTGATTGGCCATTGGCTAGGCAGGAAGTATAGGAGGGACTAACAGAGAGGAGAATTGAGAGAACAGGAAGCTGGGTGAGGGAGACACTGCCAGCTGCCATGATGAGAAACAGCATGAGAAGACTCCGGTAAGCCACAAGCCACGTGGCAAGGTGTAGACTTATGGAAATGGATTAATTTAAGCTGTAAGAACAGTTAGCAAGAAGCCTGCCACGGCCATACAGTTTGTAACCAATATAAGTCTTTGTGTTTACTTGGTTGGGTCTGAGAGGCTGTGGGACTGGCAGGTGAGAGAGATTTGTCCTGACTGTGGGCCAGGCAGGAAAACTCTAGCTACAGTGTGCTGGTTAGCTTTTTGTCAACTTGACCCAAGCTGGAGTCATCTGGGAGGAAGAATCCTCAGCTGAGGAATTGCCTCCATCAGATTGGCAAGTCTGTGGGGCATTTTCTTGATTGATGATTGATGTGGGAGGGTCTAGACCACTTTCTGGTCCTGGGATGTTTAAGATAACAGGCTGAGCAAGCCATGAGGAGCAACTAGTAAGATGTGTTCCTCCAGTGTCTCTGATTCAGTTCCTGCCTGAGTTTCTGCCTTGGCTTCCTTCAGGGATGGATTGTGATGTGGAAGTTTAAGCCAAATAAACCTTTTCCTGCCCCAGTAGCTTTTGGTTATGATGTTTTATCACATCAGTAAAAAGCAAACTGCCAGTGAGTCAGCAAACTTCTAAGATGAGAGAGAAAGAAATGAACACACAGCAATTAAAGCCAAAAAGGAAAATCGAAAGATAAACAGAAGCCTGCTAAATTACAGGATTTCATTCAGTACAAACATTTCAACACACCGGGCAGTGGTGGCGCACACCTTTAATCCCAGCACTCGGGAGGCAGAGGCAGGCGGATCTCTGTGAGTTCGAGGCCAGCCTGGTCTATAGAGTGAGATCCAGGAAAGGCGCAAAGCTACACAGAGAAACTCTGTCTCAAAATAACAAAAAAAAAAAAAAAAATTCAACAATAAGCTAAATATAACTGGTCTCGATTCTGGAGTAAAAGATGCACCTGGCAGGCTGAATTGAAAGCAGGAAACAATAACCAACTGTTTATTGCAGCAGGAAACTCAACCAGCTGGCAACGTATATGGAGACTGAAAGTGCAAGGATGGAAAACGGCATTTTAAGCAAACAGACTCCAAAAGCTATGCTCCTACCTAACAAAGCAGATATCCAGGCAAAGTCAGGAAAAGTAAAGATAACTACATATTAGTAATTGGAGCAATCCACCACAAACGACTATAAATATATATGTAATGAAAATCAGTATCGCATACTCCATAAAACAAACCCTACTAGACAAATGCAGCTGGATAAAATACTGGTGGGTGACTTTGATTTCTTATTTGTAGTTTAATATTCATTAATAGTATACATTTATTGAGGGAAGTCATATCTGTGGATGAATATTTGCTGTTCTGTGCTATAAGCATTGATGCTTTCTCTTCAGTGTATAAAGAGTACTCAGTGGTCTGTCTCTGATCCAGAGAGCTTGGTCTAAACTTAGATTTGCCATCATAGAGGAAGTGTGTGTGTGTGTGTGTGTGTGTGTGTGTGTGTGTGCGCGCGCGCATTTGGGTCTTTGTGTGTTGTGTGTGAGTGTGTGTGTATTTGGTCTGTGTGTGTCTGTGTGGGTGTCTGTGTGTGTGAGTGTGTCTGTGTGAGTGTGTATGTATGTGTGTGTGTTATTATTTGTTTTGCTTTTTCAATCTCTTTTCACTCTTATCTAGTTATGGTAAGAGTGGTTGTCTCTAGTGTAGTTATTTCAATGGTGTTGGAGTTTATTTCTTTTTAAATTTATTTTATTATTTTATGTGTATAAGTGTTTGCTTGCATATATGTCTGCATATCACATGCATCTCTGGTGCTTGTAGAGACCAAAAAAAAAAGTCTCAAGTCCCCCCCAAAACCAGAGTCACAACAGTTGTGAGCTGCCATGTAGGTGCTGAGAATTGAATCTTGATCCTCTGGAAATGCAGCAAGTGTGCTGACCCGTCTCTCTAGCTCCTGGAGTTTCTTTCTTCTTGTTAGTAATGTATATATTCTGTAATCTGTGGTTTGGAAAACAGTACTTAGTATATTTCGGAGGCAGGTAGTTGCTTATGAAGTTACTCTGTCTCATGATTGTTGAGTGATGAAATTTCCACATTTCACTCTGTACCCTAGTGTGGGAATCCTAGCTATGCATGTGATGTGTGTACTGTCCATTTAGAGTTGTTCGGCACATGTGACACTGCTTGAGTATGCTCCCCCTTCAGTGAGAGAAAACTTCTGGAAGCTCAGAGGATCATGCACACCCTGGGTTCGGTTACTTATCTGAGTGACTGCTAAAATGAACAAAGCATTCTTCCTACACCGCCAGATTATGGTGGGATTAGGAAGACTAATGCTATCAGGCTCAGGACTCTGACCCTGAGGCCCTAAACTTAGAGCTCATGAGAAGGGAATGGTTGTAGTGAAGCTTAATGTCTCCTTTTTCCTGTTTGTGCCTTGATAGTCCCCACCCCTGACAGTTTTGCCATAAAATCTTCTAAAGCATTCAGATTCTCATATTTAATAGGAAAATATTTCAAGTCCAGTGATATCTATGTTGATATTTTTCTGTGCTTTAAGATTTGATGCCTCAGCATTTTACTAAGAAAAGTGCTCTTAAATAACCTGAGTGACTGGTCTCCTGGCCAGAGTGCCCCGGTCTCCAGGCCCCAGGCCTCAGGGCATGTCCCATGTGCCTCCCCCTTCCATCTCAGCCCCAGCAGCTGCTCAGCAGGTAGGACTCCTACAGTCAGGCCACTCCACCAATGCCACCACCCATTGGACTCTGTAATCTACAAGACACACCCCATCTTCCCCACCCTACCTAATCCACCATCCTCCCCCTGGCCAAACATCCCCTGTGGCATCAGTGACCCCCACAGGCACAGGCACCACTGCACCAATGGGAAGAAGAGCAGCCCCTGGAGGAACATGCACCACCAATATCAGTTGGAAGAGCGGGCACAGACAAAACCTACACCACTTGGAATAACAGACTCCATAGGCACAGGCACAACCCACACCAGCCAGAAGAACTGGTCGACAGCTGAATCTAGGTCCCCAAACGCACAAATATCAGCTGAGACAACCCACTCGATCTGACAACCAGATAATCACCAGAACCTTTGTCCATTCAGGCCAAAAGACAATAAAGGAAACAGACAATAAAGGAACAAAAAAACGCATCCAACAAAGACATCACAAAAATCAACACCTGTACCTATAATTACCCCAAATCCAGATGGGTAGACAGCACTGTAAGAATACATTCAACAACATGAAGAGCAATATGGCACCACCAGAACCTAGTGGTTCTACAACAGCAAGACCTGAACATCCCAACTTAGAAGAAGCAGAAGAAAATGACCTTAAAAATAACTTTATGAAGATGATAGAGGTCCTTAAAGAGGAAATGAAAATTTTTCTTAAAGAAATTGAGGAAAAGACAAAAAAATTGGAAGAAATCAGTAAATCCCTTAAACAAGAAAAAAACAATCAAACCAGTGAAGAAAACAGTTCAAGACTTGAAAAAATTGGAAGAAAGACAATAAAGAAAACACAAACTGAGGGAATTCTGGAAATGGAAAATCTGGGTAATTGAACAGGAACTACAGAGGCAAGCATAACTAACAGAATGTAAGAGATGAAAGAGGGAATCTCAGGTGTTGAAGATACAATAGAGGAAATAGATCGGTCAAAGAAAATGTTAAATCCAATACAAAATCTTAACATAAAACATCCAGGAAATCTGGGACACCATAAAAAGACCAAACCTAAGAATAATAGGGACAGAAGAAGGAGAATACCAGCTCAAAGGCACAGAAAATATATGCAACAAAATAATAAAAGAAAAATTTCCCAACTTAAAGAAGGACATGCCTATGAAGGTACAAGAAGCAAATAGACTGAACTCAAAAAAATGTCCCCTCACCATATAATAATCAAAACACTGAACATACAGAATAAAGAATATTAAGAGCTGCAAAGGAAAAGGCCAAGTAACATATAAAGGCAGACCTATCAGAATAACACGTGACTTGTCAATGGAGACTCTGAAAGCCAGAAGGTCCTGGACAGACATTTTGCAGACACTAAGAGACCATGGCTGCCAGCCCAGACTACTATACCCAGCAAAACTTTCAGTCACCAAAAACAGAGAAAACAAGCTATTCCATGGCAAAACCAGATTTAAACAATTCCTAACCACAAATCCAGCTCTACAGAAAGTGCCAGAAGGAAAACTCCAACCAACGAAAGTTAGCTGCATCCAGGGAAACACAGGCAATAGATAATCTCACACTAGCAGATCCCAAAGAAGGGAAACACACACACACACTACCAACAACAACAACAAAAAAAAACCCCACAAGAATTAACAAGCACTGGTCATTAATAGCCCTTAGTATCGATGGACTCAATTCATCTATAAAAAGACACAGGCTAACAGAATGGATATGAAAACAAGTTCTATCCATCTGCTGCATACAAGAAACACACCTCAACTATACAGACAGACACTACCTCAGAGTAAAGGGTTGGGAAAAGATTTTCCAATCAAATGGACCTAAGAAACAAACTGGTGCATCTACCCTAATATCTAACAAAATAGACTTCAAATTAAAATCAATCAAAAGAGATGAAGGACATTTCATATTCGTCACAGGAAAAAAAAATCCATCAAGATGAAATCTCAATTATGAACATTTATGCTCCTAATACAAGGGCACCCACATTTGTAAAAGAAACTTTACTAAAGCTTAAATCACACAACAAACCCCATACACTGATAGTAGGAGACTTCAACACCCGATTCTCACCAATGGAC